>NC_072467.1:8915225-10398975 GCF_027596085.1 Anoplopoma fimbria
TATGTGGACCTTTTTCTCTTCCTTTACTGCTCCAGAGGGGTCCAGGCCTGGAAAGTTGTTTTTTACCTCATTAGGTCTCTGTGAGACAGAGACAGCGTGTGAGGAAGAGTTATATATTCATAAGCATTCAACATGAAGACATCTTTTACACAAACATGGCAGCGTTAAGTGGCATCCATGTCAGTAACACGAACCTCATTTAGAACTATTCAACATTTGTATAACCTGGACAAAAAAAACATACCCTGGCTAGGCTACTGCACCACTAGCATTTCTATCTTTATTCACAGTAAAGCATCCTTAAGGATGATGAATCATTATTTACTGGCTTCCCACAGGTCATCCTTTCCATCTGTTAAAATCCCTCTCAGCTGCTACTCAGCTGGGAGTTTAGAAACAGCTCCGACCACAGGAACAAACCCGAACCGGCAAGTTCTTATGGTAGACGGATCTTGTTTCATGTTATTAACTCAACAAGGTTTGTCCTATCATTATGATTATAATTGTAAAACCAACAACTCTTCCTCCCCTCCTGAAGGTGTTTACCTTTTATGCAAGCCAATTCAAATGTGTGCTCCTCATACTCTCAGTGTGTGGGTGTTTAACGGATGGTCAGAATAGCCATTTCCTGCCTGGTTTTGGCTGCTATTTGCGACTGCGAGGACACTGTAAATATAATCGGCTAAAGCCATGATTTTCACGCTGAATCATACGCAGAGGGCTGAGTTGGCTCGCCATATTTATTACCTCAGCTTCATGGCCAAAAAGACTCAACAGCCATGTTTACGACACACTGTCAGTTGGATTAAGGACACATATGCTTTGCTAAATTGGTATATGAGCATGTGTTTGTGTTTGTGTGCTGTGATCTTTTAAAAGCTGTTTGAATATATAGCATGGTGGGCCTCCTTACTTTGTCAAAGACAGAACCAGAGGAGCTGCAGAAGGAGAGAGGGTTAGAAAGAAGATGATGAAGAGAGATTAGGAGATTAGAACAATTTGTCAAGCGTGTACATAAATGAGTCACCTGCAGTATAAAGGGAGGAGTGCGTGTTGAGGCATTTTAGGGGAAGAAAAAAAGCGTATGTAGTCTAAATTAGTCTGATCTGTAGCCTTAATAGGCCCCGAGCAGCAGCTTCACACACCCCACTGAAATACCACACAGTCCTGTCGCCTGGGGAGGCATGCGCACCATCTCCAGTTTGTATTTGATAGCATTGGGAGGTGTAGTATACAGGGGGAGACAGGGGAGCGGAAGGTCAGCCGCATGTGGGGGTTATAAAGAGCTCTGATGTGAAATGGATAGAAGTTGCCGGTATCCTCCTCTGTCTGCCGTCTTTGAGGCAGTAAAAAGTGGGCTTCGTGCACCAGCGTCAGCACTAATCATTATCAAACACAACTGACTGGCCCGTGTGCCACAACTTGTCATTCAAAAACACCCTGAGCCATCCTGGTTTCAAGCTGACAACTTGCAAGTAACTGATAGCTGAAAGTAACAGCCAGGCATTGGTAGCTTTTTACCAGCTGTGCATAAAACAAACAAGGAAACAATAAGAAATCTGCAAAGCATTTTTCTTTCATGAATATCTTTTCCTAGCAACTCTAGACTAAAGTAGACATCCCTATCAGTTTGTTGCTTTAGTACAACTGTATTTTGGAATTACAGGAAGTGGTGGCCCTGCCTGTGTGTGATTGGTCCCCAGGTGCCTTGTCAGGTTGGACTGGTTCCTCTGTTGCAGTTTCCAAGGGGTGGGCATCTGTTTCATCCCTCCGGGTGTGTGTGTTTGTGTTTTGGGGTGGTGGTTTTATGCATGTTGTTACAACACAGCTAGAGTTTAAGAGCTTTGACAAATAGTTGAGGAAGTCCTGAGAAGCACTAAAAGTCATTAAGTTACACACACATGTGGAGTCTCAGAAATGGCGAGTGCCAAGACTGCACACATGCAGAGAGCTGTGTGTGCGGTGTTAGAGGCCTGCCTGGTGGAGTAGGACAGCCGTTATTGCAGCTGTATCTCTTTCTGGATATTAATGCAGAAGAAGACCCCCTATGACCCCCTAGCTCAAGAACACACCCAAAAGTATGCTGCTCCATGGAACGAGGCAGGGGGCAGGGCAGGGGTGGGGGGCAATGAGGCCTTCTGCTTTAAACCCTTTCTAAGGCAGTGCTCCCTCCAACTGGCACCTTTCCCTGCAACTGTCTCAGTCTTTGCCTTTAGTTTTTTCATGTCTGCTGCTGTTTGACTTTTCTTACTTTGCACTCCAAATCAATAGTTTACCAACTGCAAATACTGCTCCAAAAATGTAGTCGAGAGAGAAGACTATTAACTCACTCAACACTTTGTAATTTGATAATCATATTAGTGGGGTTTATACAAATCTAACACGTGCAAGTCACTTGGGATCATGTTAAATTGAAATCATGGTGGATTATTTCATTTTTTCATTTTATAATTCCTTTGTTTTGTTTTTTTCTCTGACAGTTGATTGTTTTTGTCAGAGACTATAATCAAATTTGTGTGTCCAGGAAGAGGTTAGGAAATAAAATCTCAGAAAATATCTGCAAACCTCATTCTACTCCTGTAGCTAACAGTAACCTAGCTCCCAGTGTTTGTGTTTGCAGGCATGTGTGTCCCAGTGTGAAATCGGCCTCATTGTATTTCATTTTGCAATTTGGCTTTCGTCCTTCTCTTGCTGAAGCGCTATCCTTTCAAAACCTCAGGTTGTCAGTGCGTTGCGACGGCAGCAAACAAGGCCCCCATTCAGATTCACACTAAAAACCTCATACTTTGTCTGTACACTGTAGCGCAACACAGTCGGCACGCAACTAAATCCATACTGCACAGGGCCCTCTCAAATCAATTTGCCATTGTACAGTGTTTTCTTCCCACATTGTGCTCATCTGTGTGTCCTCCCCCATCTCTGTCTGTGTTGGGTTACTGTTTCTTGCCTGCAGTTCTCATATGTTGATCTCATTATAGTACATTGTGTCCAGCTGTCATTGTTGCTCCTAATGATATAAGAGGAAGTGTGGTGTGGCGGGGCGTTTTTTCGCTGTGTGTACATGATAAGCATTCTGGAGAACGGCTGCTTATCAGGTGTGTGTCCCTGCACGGCGCTGCACTGTGGTTGCAACCGAAGTCAAAGCAGCGCGGCACCATGCGTACAGTGGATGTCAATGGTAGTGCAGTCGAGCCGCGAGGTTAACAGATGCGGTTAGTTTATGGTTGGTCACGTTTTCGGCCACCTTGTTCTCATTTTATGCCACCACACACAAGAATTCTGCACAGAACAAATAGTTTTTCTATTCCACATTCTGCTGCTGCAAGGGCATTTATTACAAGGCCTCTTTCTGTCGGTCTGTCTATCTTTCTTTCTTTCTTTCTTTCTTTCTTTCTTTCTTTCTTTCTTTCTTTCTTTCGCGGTGGGGAGGAAGTTGGGTGCTGTGCTTTGTATACTTGCTACACTCGTGATTTGATTAATAAGAAATCCAGCTCCAGCACAGCCACTCTGCTGCCTCTTATTCCTCCTCCTCCTCCTCCTCCCCCGTGCTCCTCTTCATCTCCCGCTCCTCTCCTCCACCCTGTGCCTTGGTTCACCGCCTGGTTAGCTGACCTGGCAGTATAAACAAGGCAAATGTTTTTCTCACTCCAGCCGTTTTATGACCACCCTTACAGCGTTAATGTAAGCCTCCTTATCTACCGGCAGTTACCCAGGGAAGCCAGCTTTTGCAGCTTTACTTTAGATTAGAAATGTTAATATTTCAACTCAAACTACTCAAGTTATCATTGCTTAGTTTATAAAAAAAAGTTTTTAACCACAACCACAACGGATGTGAATGTGTGTGGCCGCATGCGACTCTTTGTATTGGCGTTGTATGTATCTTTGCATGTGCATTTATACAAGTGCTGGCTGAACATGTTATCTCACAGCTAACACAACACGTTGTATCTTTGGCTGTTTGCTTCCAGGAAGGGGAGAGTTGAGGGAGTGTCACGTTTACAGCAGGCATGTTGCAGATTTACGAGCTGAGAAGTCCTGTATGTGTCTGTCAAACCGCATTCACATTTTCCTCTTACGTTGTCAATATGCTAGATGGATATTTCGCCCTCTTTTGTGTGTTTCTAAGAGAGCAGAGAGACATGGCGTGCCCATTCCAACTGGGCAAATACTGTGGTCAGGAAGAGCATAAAGGCTGATGGAACAGCAGCCTGCATGACAGTATCTCCCTGTGAGCTCGCCTGATGCATTATTCTATAAATAAGCAGAGATGAGAGAGCTAAAAAGGCAGACAGGATGGTCAATAGTGCTGGGGGTGAGAGAGAGAGAGCGAGAGAGAATACACAGTGTCAAGCTCCAGCTCCCCTACTGGGGGCAGAACTCTGGCAGGAGGCAGCAACTCAAGGCTAGGCTGCCCTGTGTGGATAACACGTTCTCCTTCAGTGGTGAGGTCACTGTTGTGTTTAACCCCAAAGACACTGTCCCAGTTTGTCCACCAGTGGTTCTGTTGGCCATAAAGCCCATGTAAACATGTAGATGCATAAACAGATAGGTGACAATTAAAAAAAAGTCCTGGATAAATCTGTTTAGTAACAAATGCAGATGCTTTTATACAGAATAAAGGGGCTCACTGAATAGTTTGAGTACTAAATAGATTTGACTCATGTGCTATGGCCTTTGCAGTCAACCCAGCTGTTTACCTATTAGAGTTTGGATTGATATGTGTATCAAACTTCCAAAAGTGGGAATATCTTTTGGAAGAATCATGTTCCTCCAAAGAAGTTCCTTGGAGAATCAGTAACAGGGCGAATTGAAGCTGTTATGGTGGCCCAACACTTGACCAAGCCATATTACGTTGTCTTTGTCTTCCATCTGTATGTGTCAGGGTGTTCATAAAAGAGATGGAGGTTTGGCAAGTAGTGCTACAACACACAAGCATCAGCGAAGGGTGAGATAATGCTTTGTCTAGACAGTCAGAAGTCATTTCATTAGCCAGCGATTTGGGCCTCACCTTCCAGTCCTGCAGACACTGGGATATCCAGTAAAGAGACAGGGTCATCAGAGCGTCTCGGTCTGTGTCGGTAGCCATTAGGCCTCAGGATGTAGTCCAAATATATCCAGGCCAAGGATCATCGACCAGACAGACCTGACTAGGCGATGGCTGGGTAATATATTTAGACTTATAAGCCAGATTTTTTGTATTTATTTTTTACCTCAACCTATAATCGTTTTATATAATGATTTGTAAAAATGCACAGAGCTTTGAGCAGAGGCATGGTTGAGTTGAATGACAAGCAGGTTTTGTATTAAAAGACTACTTGTAATTACAAAGGACTCTTTGGCAGGTTTGGTGGTCTCTAAAGGCGTCCTCATCAATACTCTCTGTCATGTTGTCAGCGGAGTATAAATGACGGGTTTAATAAAAGAGAGCAAACAGAAGCAGGTCACAGGCTAGAATGTGAGGGCCACTCGTGGCCCCTCTCTCCACGCTCTGTTCTCCTTCCCTCCCTTTTCAGTCCATCTCTCGCCCTCGGATGGCATGCAGAACGGCCCTGATCCTCCCAAAAAGAAGATTAACAAAGCCCTGACAGAGAAGTAATCTCTCTGAAAACATTGACTCCTACCATTTCAACATGCTGCCTCTAAACATTGGAAAATGCCTTGCTGGTATGCTTAATTGCAGTATGTGGGACACACAGTGTGCCTTTAGGTATGCTAAATGGAAAGCCTTGGCTACTGAAGGCATTCCAACATTGTAAATGTGCAACAATGGACCCTTACAATTTTGTACTTGGCAGGTTCAGAAATTCAAATAAACTTCAAGAGGACATTTTCAAGGGAAGGCCTTCAGCGCCGTGTTGTTTCTGACAATGGTAAAGAGGGTTTGGTTGTTTAGATTCTACATCATAAATATGTGAAGAGTGATTCATGAGGACTGGAGCTGCTTTCCCAATGAAGTATAATTGGTCACATTGTTGCCTGTGTATGTTGTCATGAGATAACATTCCAGCCGTTTGACCTCTTACTTTTGGTCCATTTAATTACTTATCTGGGTTCCGCACAGGGCTCTAAACTGCGACGCTGTCTGTGCAGGCTTGAGTTTTGTGTCAAAAACCAGCTGTGCAGAATTTCTTTACAAGTCAAAGCTGAATTTCAAGAATGTCCTATTCCTTTTCTAAATATTTTTTGTTCAGCTTTATTATAGAGGCTTCCCCAGTTTTAAGGGGAACATGTGTGGCCTTCAGTTCATTGCACCGTGTAGGCAATGTCAAGTGAACTCTTTGACCACAGTGTTAAAACTGACAGAGAGTCAATGAGTGACTAAGATCAGGGTTGGGGAGGAATTCGTGTGATGCTAATGCAAAGAGCAGCACGCCTGGATCTGGCCTTGTACAACCCGGAGATATCCATAATCATGCTGGCAGATATGTAATGCTGGAATTTTCCATGAAAGGAACAAGCCAGCTCTGTGTCTGTCCATCCATCTTTGTGTCCATCAGTCTGTGCCTCTGATTATCCTGTCAGGCTCTCCGTCACACACTGTTGATGCTGCTCTGTGACGCAACCCATCATTCAAATTATTTTTAGAGTAAATTCCAGGCACAGGAATTGGTAATCCAAGGAGTGACATCTGGCCTTCAGGGTTTATGCGATTAGCAGAGAGCCTTGCCCCTAATAGCCTAGCAGACGATCTTCATTACCTCTCTGGACCGGCCTACAGGACTGGTCATGAAGTGTCTGGGCGTGGGCACTTGACTGAAACTCGTGAAACTTGATGATTGTTCGGATTACATATGTGCAGATGTCATAGTTGAGGCTTAAATAAGTCTTTCAGGAAGCATGGAGGTGCTATGCTACGTCAGCTACTGCACAACCCCAACCAAGCTTACAGTGAGCCCTCATAATGTGCATTGCATCTTCAATCCTGCAGCATTAAGGCTAAGACCAGATGACCACGTAGATAACTAGTAAGTCGAGGCAAGGCCACAGAGCAACAAAAAAAAAAAATCTAAGAAAAAGAGACGGAAGAGAGGTTAGGAGGGTTAAAGTAAAACAATTGAGGCAAAGTATAGTGGAGGGCTGCCAACTTCCTACTGAATTAATCACCATCACCACTCAAAGGGCTAACAATGACAAAGTGACCAGGCATGTCCCCTCCACTCCGCAGAAGAGAGCCCACAATTATAGAAGTCCTCCCGTCTTGGAGGGAAATTCTTCTCTAATTATCTTTAAACAGAACAAAACTTCACAGCTTTCAAGATGTCTATTAAACACACAAAAGCAGCCTTTTTCTCTGAGCAGCAAACGGTTTGCATGCATGGATTTTGTTAGTGTTTGTGTGCGAGTTGAGACTGTGGCGTTATTTGATTCCTGCTTCAGTTGATCAACAGCGAGGCCTAATTGTGTGGGCGTTGGCCCGGCCAGGTGGAAGCTCTTAGTTTGTTAGCAGTAAACTCATTTTGGGTTGACTGGAAACTGTTTAAACATAGCATAACTACAAGTCTCGTCTAATCTTCCTTGTGCTGTAATAATCATTTCAATGTAACAAACAAGTCTGTTTGCAAAGCGAGAGATAAAGAAAGGGACTATTTTTGGCCAGTTGTTTGCTTGGAGAAGCTTTTGCTTATTCTGAGGCAGCTTGTTCCCAGGAGTTCAGAGCACAGCCTCACTGCAGTTTTGCTATTGTTTTGTTGTCTTCGGGATCTGTAGTTGAGAGGGAGTTCAGTGCCCCTCTCCTGTTCTCATAGTTACTTGAACAAAATTTTTTATCCTCCACCTTCCCTAAAGTGAGTAAAAAGTGCTGGGTTGCATAGAGGGTAAGGAAATTGCAATCAGTCTTTGAGACGCTTTTGTGCGCCTGTTTTTGTGTACGGTTTTGTGTTGCTCCGCTGTCTCTGTGGAGTGACCCATGAAAGGGTGCTCTTTTAGTATTCACTTAGCCTATTTACTGTGCTGCAGATGGGAATAGTGGGGAAATGGCATTTCCTCAGCATGAACCAGTGGTTTGCATAAGCACTGCTCAATCTAAACCTACTTATCTTTCTGCAAAACATTCTGGCTTATATTTATGTTACATAACAATGTCAAAAACAACATTGTTTTATGGTGTTTATGGTAATTTATTGCTTTTTACTTTACCATGATATTAAAGAGTTCAAGATTCAACATGCTGACTCATCGACATTTACGCTTGGTGTTTTAACGACCTGCTCTGACCCTAGCTGTCTTTATTTAAAGCTTCTGGCTACCACTCGTGTTTCAAACACTCTCAATTTCCTAACCTCTCACTTTCATCCCCCTCCTGTCCTCTTTGCTCCTCCCCTCTGCCCCCCTCCCCCCTTTCCACACAGGTATGGCCTCGCAAGTGCAAGTGTTCTCCCCTCACACTCTCCAATCAAGTGCCTTCTTTAGCGTGAAGAAACTGAAGGTGGAGCAGAGCTGTAACTGGGATATGACAGGGTACGGCACACACAGCAAAGTCTACAGCCACAACAGCAGCAAGAACTTGTCGGCCGCCACCGGCCCCCTCGGCATCAACAGCTCCCTGCAGGTCGCCAGCTCCACACTGCCCTACGAGCAGGCACTCATCTTCCCAGCCAGCGTGGGCCACATTGTGGTCGCCTCAGCCAGCAGCACTTCGGGGGCCGTGGGGTCTCTGCTGGGCAGCGGGGGTGGAGGCAGCAGCAGCAACAGCAGCGGTGGTGGAGGCGGCGGCGGTGTGGGTGGCGTGGTCGGCGTTCACAACCTGACGCGTCGCAGCACGGTCAGTCTCCTTGACACCTACCAGCGATGCGGGCTTAAACGCAAGAGTGAGGAGCTTGACAACAACAGCAGTGTGCAGATCATTGAGGAGCACGGCCCACCGATGATCCAGAACGGTGCAGCCAGTGGGGCCACGGTGGCCACGGTGGCCACTGCCACCTCCACCGCGACATCCAAGAACAGCGGCTCCAACAGTGAGGGTGACTACCAGCTGGTGCAGCATGAGGTGCTCTGCTCCATGACCAACACCTACGAAGTGCTGGAGTTCTTGGGACGGGGAACCTTTGGACAGGTGGTCAAGTGCTGGAAGAGGGGCACCAACGAGATCGTGGCCATCAAGATCTTGAAAAACCACCCGTCGTATGCACGGCAGGGTCAGATCGAGGTCAGCATCCTGGCACGTCTCAGCACGGAGAGTGCAGACGACTACAACTTTGTGAGGGCCTACGAGTGCTTCCAGCACAAGAACCACACGTGCCTGGTATTTGAGATGCTGGAGCAGAACCTGTACGACTTCCTCAAGCAGAACAAGTTCAGCCCCCTGCCGCTCAAATACATCAGACCAGTGCTACAGCAGGTGGCCACGGCGCTAATGAAACTGAAGAGCCTGGGGCTGATCCACGCTGACCTGAAGCCAGAGAACATCATGCTCGTGGACCCGTCTCGACAGCCCTACAGGGTCAAAGTCATTGACTTTGGCTCAGCCAGCCATGTGTCAAAAGCAGTCTGCTCCACTTATCTACAGTCCAGATACTACAGGTAAGAGCTGCAGCTTCTAAATGCTAATTATATTGTTGGGAAATGAATATGAAAGGCTTAATTTAGGCATTTTCCGTAACATTGTTGATGAAAAGAGGAAATGGCACAAAGAGAAAGAGATAGATCCCTCTGTTTGTTCCTGTTCATTTTGTTTGGATGATCATTGTGCTTTCTGCATCTTGTTTGATTTATCCCAGCTTTAATAGGAATGTTTTCCTGGTTGAGCTGATTATTTGGCCAAACACCCATATTTGCTGCCAGCCTTATGAGCTGCTGCTGATTCTGCCTTTCCTGTTAGCTTATTTACCCCCTAGTTAACCCCCCTTCCACTGTGGGATGGAACAGTAAAAACTCAAAGGCTTGCTGAGTAGCCAGCTGCTTATTGTGTTCAGTGTGCTAAAACAAGCATGTTGTGGTGTTACTTTGAAGATTATCAAAGGCCTGTTTAGTTCATCCAGAACTTGGTGAAACTCTAGTAAAGACGTGACAGACCGCAGGAAATATTTGAAGCAATGACATGTTTTAGTGTCATGGGGAGTTTCTGGGGAAGAAAGTGCTTTTTCCTGATTTTCAATAGTGGGTTTTTGAAAAACTCCCACATTGAAGAAGGGTACCAATCGTGTGGGGTAGCACTTATTGCATTCGTATTAGTTGTTGCACTTACTGTATTCGTATCAGTTCGCTGCACTTATTGAATTTGTATTTGTTTACTGCACTTATCCTATTCGTAGTAGTTTGTAGCACTTATTATATTCGTATTAGTCTGTTGCAATTATTGTTTTCGTAGTAATTTGCCTCTGCACTATACTTTTGCTCTGGCTTATGCTTTAAGATGCTTGTTTAAGAAAGGAGATGCACTTATGACTTCTGGTGACTAGTAGTTCTCTTGAATACCTATGTTGAATACACTTCCTATAAGTCGCTTTGGATAAAAGCGTCTGCTAAATGACTGTAATGTAATGTAATGTAATGGGTGGCAGCCTGCCCACAGGCCTCTATTCACCCTCCTGCTCCCCAGGCCCGTGGACCCTCAGCCCCTCATCACCATAGCTGGCTCCCATTTCCCCCCGGGATAGAGATGAGGGGTCAGCCTGAGTTCTCCTGTAATATGTTCCTGTAATCCACACCAGCGGGCCCTGCATTAGAACCAGATGAGTCTCTGGGAAGGCCTTTCTTTCTTGTCCCAGTACTTCTCAAACAGCCTATTTTTGCCTATACCAAACAGTGTTTAGGCTCCAGCGGAGGCAGCATTGAGGGGAAGATTGTACGGAAACAAACAGTGTCCATGTCCGTACTGAGAGAAGCTTTGTTTGGGGCTCAGGCCTCGTGCCGGGGCCAGGGCCAGGGCCGAGGGAGAACAGGTGTGTGTGTAAGGCAGCGTACCACACACGTAAACACACAGATACACCCTTAGACGAATGCCAGGTGGTGGCTCTGCTATAGTGTTTATTGAACTGTATTTTATATACATTTCTTCCCAACTGTCTCTTAAAAATACAATGTATTAAGGTCCCTGCATGGGAATGGGATTGTTTGTGTCAACAGGGCAGTGCTTTTACATCCATTTAAGTAGCTCATCCTGAAGTAAACACCACTAGTAGCCTGTTGTTGCTCCTGGGCTGCAGGTCAACATGCTATAAAGTGTTCCTGTTTGTTTTCTCTGGGAGTGTCGAGTGGAGGAGAGTGGAGAGATCATCCCTTAATTTCCTCTTGGCAACGGAGGAGGGGAAAGAAAGGCTGACATTGATCAGAACATTACCCACCAGCCACCAAAACCAGTTTGTGGGAGTGGGAGTGGTGTGTGTGTGTTTGTGTGTAAGTCTGTGTGTCACAAGGTTTTCTGCACAGCACAATGTCATTCACGTACAGCATGTCAACAACAAGAGTGTGTTTGCTTTACCGGGTCTCATTGTAAGGAATGAGGCAAGCCTTACAATTCAATTCAAAGAATGAGCTCATGGGAGATGAGCACTACGGGTGTCTCAGCGCTGCATGCCGTTTGGGCAGCAAACAAACTCGGGCTGCGGGTAGAGTTCATGGTGAGTTCAAAAGCTAAGAGGAGAACATCAAACCATCTTTGATGATTTTCGGATGAGAAGATTGCAGGATAGTTTCTGTTTCTGCAGACGGTACGTTTACAGGGTAGCGATTACATACAGGTGGGATTTGCCAGCTCCAACCTGCTGGCTTTGTGTTACTCTATATCCTCCACAATAGCAAAAACATCCCCCATTGGCTTCTTTGATTCTTGTTAAAAGAAATACTTGATTCTTGTCTCGGTGCGCTTAAGTTTTTCTCAACAAGCCTTGTTTTTCAAAATGACATGAGATATGGTAAGGAGGAATTGTGAGGTCTTTTCATATAACGATAATTCGAGGCCTATTGCAGACATTACACATACAAAGCCATTATCACTCGCTTTTGCTTACATCCATTTGGTGGGAATTTCATATCCCTCACACATGGCTGTTTGCATTTTGATTCCCATAGATAGCGTCGCATGTGCTGTAAGGGCCTTGCAAATGACTTATGGATTTTCCACAAGGTTGACTCATGCAAATTAAACACCAGGATTCAAGGTAAACAAGTGATGTGCTATTTGCAAGAACAGCTCTCAGGGCGCTTAGAGTTTCAACTTTGTTCGCTTCAGTGCTTAGCGAATACTGGCTCATGTAGCTGAGCTCATCTATCCTTGTCAAATAGGCCTGTCCGTAGCACTTCTACACTCACTGGCAATGTACTCAAAAACAGCCTTCCCCATATACTTTAAAATGATTTCTACCTTACCTAACTCTGTGTTCTGTTACCTAGTCTCATTATCCTGTTCTTAATCATTGTGAGGCGTTTACGTCCTAATTACATAAACGTATAACCCAACCATGGTCCCACTTATTTTATCCTTCTCTCCTTTACTGCCACCCTTCTTGCCCCTTGCCTATAGCTAATGATGTAACAGGTAAGCTGGCTAGTCAAGCCTACTCTGTGCCAGAGGAAGGGATTATTGTCTTGTCCCAGTTGGGCATGTTTGTCCTATTTATCTCATCAGGTAAAGGACATGAGATGGGTGATATGCAACAAGACATAATTTAAGTTTATGTTAAGTTTCCTGAAGCAGTGCAGCTGGAAGGAGCCGTGGTTGTGTCGGTAGAGAAAAGGAGGTGCAACGTTCAGATAGAGGCAGGGATGTAAGAAGAACTCGCTTTCACCCTATGTGACTGTCTGCTGGACCGTACAGAGGCCTTGTCTTCATTGTAAAGGGACTTTATGTGTATCCAGTAGAGCTCTGCATGGTTGCGGAACTGAAGCTGGTGTCTGGTCTGCTACCTGTGACTTTCAGACACGAGTACAAGCTGAGCCTAACTGGGGTTCCCATACCAATATTATACTTAAAATGTCGGTTCATGCAAATCACAAAATACTCATTAGAGGACACCTAAACATACACCTGACAGTGATCAAACAGTGTCTGAAACCCCCTCCACACACGCCTTCTCAACATCGAAAATTTGGGGTGGGTTGCGACTGACAATTTCAGAAATTTTGGGAAACCGACAATCCATCTAACACACTTCACACAGCTACTGGCCAAAGTGTGTAGAGGTGAGAAATTATGCAGCACTCTTTTCATTCTTGCTATTTGTGTGTACGAATTGTGCAACACTATGAACATCTTCCCGGAGAGACTGTCTGAAAGCGTGCACCATTATCCCCATATTTAAATAATTCATTATCGCGTCTAGCCCCTCTCTTTTCACCCCACCTTACAGAAAGGCTTTCTCTCACAGTGTGGCATTTTTAGAGAGTCTTGCCTAATTGCGAAAAGATAGAGGGGAAGAGCAATTTGCTATAATAATTAAACATGTTGATATTAACAAACTGGAAGCTTGAAGCTGTAATGCACATAATGCACACATGTCAGCACCTACCAGCCTGTACCTGCACACGTCACAGACTTCATACTTACTCATGTGTGAGAAACCTAAATGGTACATACACTACGGCAGTAGAGGCTGAGGAATTAGCCTATTAGACATCGTGGGTGAAAGGAAAATGAGTCAACAGTGTCTGAAAGGGAGGAAAGGGCTTGTTGATGTCACCAGCCATCTGAAGGGGCCAGTGTCTGTGTACTCTCGATGCTTATCAGTGTGCAGCAAAAGGCCTCTAGCAGTAGAAATCTTAATGCATTGAGATGGAAACTTCGAAAAAAGCTCAGATTATAGAACTCCCCGCACTTTACTTTTAGAGCCTGTTTCTTTTTTATTCATGTTGGCAGTAAAAATGGGTGCAGCTGATGCTACAGTAGGGTCTCCGACAACGCGGGGCTTATGTCGAAGCCTTAATAACTGATGAAATATGTATCTGTCCCCATCAGGGGTGGTGCAGTCACTGCTCGGGCTGAGGCGGCTGAGTGTAAGACGAGCCCCTGCCCCACCTGTCTATCTGTCTCTCTATCTGTTGTTAGCGTTGCACAACCAGACAGACAGGGCAGGCGTTCCAGCACATTTACCCTGCCTCCGTGCGAAACATCAAGGGGTGTTTTAATGAATGAGGTTGCTATTAGTTACTGTTCTGTGAAGCGTGTGTTAAAGTGTGTGTGCCACAGATGGAGAGAAAGGTAGGTAAACGGCAGGATCGAGTTGCCACAGAGGAAAGGGGGATTAGAAAAGGAAGATACGCTCAGCGGAAGCAGCGCTGTTAGTAGTGCAGGAGTTGTTTATGTGAAGAACCTCGAGAAAGGATCTTCCATTGAAAGAGAAATGGGGGAGAAGAGGGATGAGGGATGGAGGTGGGGGGGAGGGTGGAGAAGGCCGTTGCTTTGCATTCCTCACCAGCACCTGGAACAGTGCTCTTTTCCCCCAAGCCTTGGCAGGTTATTACTAATGCAGATGAGCTTTCATTAAGTTCAGCCTGACTGGGTGTCTGCTGTGGCGTGTTGTGACTTTTTTCTGCTGACTTTCTGGTTGGTTTCGTTTTTTCTGTAATTTAGCTTTATATTTCCGGCGTATGACCATCCTGTTGTTGTTGACAGTAATTGCCGAAATCATCTGCTATATAAATGGAAAAAATGAATATAAATGAAATGAACCCCTAAAATTATAATTATTGCTCGCTGTATTCACTACTGTGCTCTTTATGACAGTTGTAACACCTTGGTATGCATGACAGAATCCTAATAACCTGTTTCTCATTTATAATTTGCCTCTGGGCAGCTCCTCCATGTGTCTCAGCAGAGCAGGAGACATGTAGCAGCTAAGCTAATTAACTACGAGTAGTCAAGCATATGCATCGGAACATATACAGTAGGCTCACAGTCATTTTGGCAAAAAACGAATGAGAATTATTTAACTCTGAAGGAAAAAGTGAACTTGGCCACCTAGCTCATAGAACAATCAATCAATACACTCTGGCTGCCCTGTTGTGTGTGGCGCGTGTGTGGTGCATGTGTGTGTGTTTGTGCACCCCTGCTAGTGTGCTACTGTGTGCTCTTAAGATAAGACAGAGCTTTTTGAGTTTCACTACATTGTTTGATCCTGGCTACTTGTCTTTGTTCTCCCTCGCAGTTCAATTTCCATACATTTCCCAGGATATTAAACTGACGGAAATTAAGCTGCCTTGATAAAACACAGTGAGCCGCCCACTTAAGCTCAGGGAGGCTGCTCTATATTGATTGGCTCATTTGAAACATAAGATTTTTCCTCACCTAAGCTTTTGGGGTGGTTAGCAAATGTTGGCAGCACACACGGGGGAACTTGCTCAACCTTATAGGTGTTTGTAGAGTCGCTGCATAACAGCGCAGGCTAACGGAGAAAATGTGGAAGGTCATTAAAATGTCCAGTCTCAACTGTGGGGTTACGACCGCAGAACAATGGACATTTTTTTTCTTCTCTTTTCTCTTTTTTTCTCGTATATTAATTTTCCTGCTTGCCATAGATTTGTCTTTCTTTTCCGGAGTCAAGCACCAGTGGGATGGTAGGGTGATGGCTGCCATCAGTGGCTGACTGGCACAGGTGCCCCCAGGTCTAAATAAATCATGAGGCCCCCCGCTGATCCCCCCCTTCCACCATTCCTGTATGCCCGCCATCCCTCCGCAGGGAGCTCCTGAAAGGGGGGGGAGCCCCCACCGCTGCGTGCTGCCTCGGCTCCTTCCCGCCCTCCTTCCCTTTCTCTTCTTTCCCACCTCCCCTCCCCTCACCTTCCCTTCAACCCCCCTCACCTCTTCCATCCACTTGCATGAATATTTAAAAGCTAGCAGCAGGATGGAAAATATGCAACAGGGGCAATGAAGACATGAGAGTATTGATGAAAAACAGAGTTGTCCAATCACAGAGGGAGAAAGAGTTATAAAGACAGAGAAAAACAGCGATTG
The DNA here is from genome assembly GCF_027596085.1 of Anoplopoma fimbria. NCBI lineage: Eukaryota > Metazoa > Chordata > Actinopteri > Perciformes > Anoplopomatidae > Anoplopoma > Anoplopoma fimbria. The sequence continues at coordinate 8,931,112 of NC_072467.1, forward strand.
TCCGAAAGAGAATTAGACAGAGGGCAGGAGAGACACTGAGAGAAACTGATCCGAGCTGTAGCTGTCCAGCTGGGGAGAGGATTCGGGGGGATTGGGGAGGCCCGGCAGGGACCTGCAATTGGCTCCATGCTGGCTGTGTGTGCGTGTGTTTGTGTGTGTTTGTGTGTGTTTGTGTGTGTGTGTGTGTGTGTGTGTGTGTGTGTGTGTGTGTGTGTGTGTGTGTGTGTGTGTGTGTGTGTGTGTGTGTGTGTGTGTTCGGACTGACTGCCACTTTGACAGAGAATGCCTGGTGTGCAGAGGCCCATGCAGGATCCCATGAAGTTTTCAACAGAACAAAACAGATGCATTTGTTTTCTCAATTGGAGGAATTTGCTAATGTGCATATACAAGGGTAAATAGTTTGGCTAATTTGCAGCAGGCAAGTGGGCAGTGCTCTCCATCGCTCAGCCAACCAGCTGTGTAGAGAGAAAAAAGAGGCTTTGATGACCCCCCCCCCCCCCATCCCATCTCTCTCTCTCTCTCTCTCTCTCGCTCTTCATTTAGTATCATCCCTGGCTCAACACAATAACTTGATTTTCCTCTTAGTGCCATTTTAACGATTTTATCCGCCTGCTTTTATGTCCCGCCTCTCCCTCCCCTTTTGAATGTGTTGATTGTGTTTGATAGAAGTAGTTCAACATCCCAGTTAAACATAGCTCATATTCATGGTGACAGTTGTCGGTCTATAAAAATGTTGCTATTTTTCATTGCAGAAGAAGGCTGAATTAAATGAGGCTCTGTTTCTTACCACGCAGGCTATTTTCAGCACACTACTCAAAAAGTCATAAAGCAACATCGCCATGTGACTTTTAGATTCCAATTATCAACGCCTGACTTTGTTCACATTTATGGTTTTTCAGATAGGATCAGAAATGTTTTAGAGGATATATTTTGCTTTCGTAAAGAGGGGATTATGAAAAAGATAAATGTATTAAATGAAACTATAGTCTAAGTCAAGGCCACAACAAAATAGTACCTCAGGTTTCAACATACAAAACACAGCCCTGGAAGTTTTTAAACCGTTTAAGAAATCCATGGCTCAACAAAAGAGTAAGGTGTATGCAATGACATTTATCAACACAAAGGACCTGATGTAGCTATCTGTTATCATTGTGCATCATCATCATCGTCTGGGGTAAAGTCTTTCATAGCAATCTTGTTTAGATGTCATAAGAAAAGGCTGTTTCCACAGAAAACGTGATTCTTTTATTGACCTTGTGTCTCAGTGAACTCCTCACATATGGAAGTCTCCAGGGTTTTCTGAGGATGAGCCTAAGAAGCTTTTCATAGAAATTGCTTTTTTGGAATATTAAGGCCACTCAAGATTCTGTTCAAGCAGTATGCTAGTCATAAAACAGGTCTGAAGCAAATCCTATTTCACCCAAGCTTGATAAATAATTTAAAATGACTAATAGTGCCTTGTGACAGAGAATGTATCGCTGTGGTGTATCAGATTGCGGCGGTTTTGGCCTGAGGCGTAATTTGTTTGGAAAAATAATTACTCCTGTATTGGATCCTGGTTAAATATTTAAAAGGGTTAGTATTAGGAATGGGGCAGCATCCAAGGGTGTTTCAGTGGACTTCTGTGCAAACCCGTTGCTTTAGACATCCTGGTTGCAGACAGGCTGCCACAAAATGGGGAATAAGTGCTATATTTACTTTTATATTCAAACTTCTACATTGCTAAATTACCCAAGAAAGAGAAACGCAAACTAATGAACTTCTCCTGTGTGCTTTGCCACCAAGCTTTGAAGACTAATCCCAGTGTTTTATGAGCGGGGAGCGTCGGATTGTCTGTTGAGTTCAGCTGGTTATTGAGTGCACAAGCTGGGAGGCACCAAAGAGCATTAAGACGCTATATATCAGCCCACAGAGGAAGCCGAAAAAAAATGTTTGTGGGAGATTTTAGATTACAAAAGAAGAAAAAGCAGAAACACTATAATAAAAATAGAACAGAAAAGGAAACAAAATAAGAATAGGCAAATTAATCACTTTAAATGTGTAGAGTAGCTTCTCATGCCAGGAAAATTGGCGAGCATGTGTGTGTGTGTGTGTGTGTGTGTGTGTGTGTGTGTGTGTGTGTGTGTGTGTGTGTGTGTGTGTGTGTGTGTGTGTGTGTGTGTGTGTGTGTGTGTGTGTGTGACTGGCTGATTACACACAGAGGTTATGTCCTGTCCCGATACACACAACCTGGTCACATCCTCAATCCACCAAATGGCCCCAAAGGATACACTCATTTACAGCATGTTGGGAAGGTATTTGTGCAATACACACACACATATATATATATATATATATATATATATATATATATATATATATATATATATATATATATATATATATGCAGTAAACACATGCAATGTGGCTCAGGGTTTACCCCCCAGCTGGCTATCACTGAGTTGAAAGAACACGGCGTGTGTAATCAGCATGGACTGGACATAACTCACATCACCCCTTTAAACCCAGCAGTGACGTCAGGTAGCCAGCATCAGCGCCACACAGCCTTTCATTACAGCCAGAATCTATATATCATCAAACAGATGGCTTCTCTTTAAACAAGGACAGCGTTGTTGTCTATGCACAAACTGGTGCCTCTACAGACAGGACAACCGAGGGACTGGAAAGATGAGATCTGGCTGCACCTTATTAAAAACTCATACTATAACTGTGTGCTCCAGGTCTCATCTTTCCAGATCCTGACACAGTGTTGCCCTTGTACCCAGCGAAAGGGAATTACATGCTTCCCCCCCATCTGTGGTTCTATTTATGATGGCATTTACATATACATACTGGCTTCAAGCAGTCTCTATTTGCCCTCGACATTCATTCCATCTTTGAAGCAGAATTTCATTGTTTATTCACCAACACTACACTTCGCCTAATCAACAGCAACTAAGGCTTACATGAAAGTGGGTACAGAATGTTTTTTGTATGTGTTACATTGAAGGCTTGAATAGCATATGCATAAATCAAGGTTCACTATAGATATCTTACACAAATCCATTAACCCCAGATCCTTTCAACACGCAGATAAACTAGAGCATAATACTCTCATTTGAGCAGTGAGTGCATTTTACATTAATGACAGAAAAGAAACGTCCTTGCACCTTTTAAAAATGTATACAACCTTCTATAGCTTCCCTTTTTGAAAATGAATGCAGAACATTAACACATATCATCTCACATGAGTTCTAAAAAAGAGTCTCTCTCTGTTGTGGGCCGTCGGCATAGCGACCAACGCTCTTGTTCCAAAAATGTCCATGTGCTTCTGAAGGTGCAACACCTGAATTAGACCGGGGCTGTTTTGATCTGCCTGCCTGCCCCAACCAACAGCTGTGTGCTTTAGGGACAGGGAGGGCCCTTGAGCCACACTCTCATCTTGCTGCTATTGTTTGCCCAGGTGGGCCAGGGAGCCCCGTCTTCCCCCCCCCCACCCCTCTCTCTCTTCCCTGCCTTGCTCGTTCCCTCTCTCATTCTCGATCTCTTCCTCTTTCTCCCTCTCTTCTCTCTGTCTTTGTTCCACAGGGACCTGTGGTCCAACTGAAGCTCTCGGTTACACAAAGAAAATTGGCTTTCATCTGCAGCCTGTTACCAGCTGTGTGCATTGTGCGTTTGTGCTACCTCTCAGCGCAGAAAAAAAAGGTATAGATTTTTACCCATGACAATGTTATTATCATTGGCTTTGAGTCATTGCTCTTCTTGCAGTAAGGTTTTCTTGTCTAACAACTCCAAAGTAGATTTCTAATATGTTATTAAAGTCTTTGGTGTGACTTTGCTGTTAAATATGCCCCCAGAAGCCCATTCTCCACTTCCATCCTTGGTCAATATGTGCGCCAAGCTCTTGACATAACACACGTAGGTGCTGGAGGAGCACAAAAAAAACCCCAAAGGCCCAAAGTCCCACACCGGCCTTGTTGTTCAGTGTCACCATGGTGACAATAAGACACAAAGATGTGGTTTTTTAGGTGTGCTCATTCGCCATTCCTGCCGAGTGTGTGTTAGATAGTTAGATAGAGTAAGCATGGGGGAGAGAGATGGCCTATTTGGCATAGCAAGACATTTCTGGCCTTGTACACAGTACTGCCCAGGGCCCCGAGAAGAACAGCTGAGAAAACAGCAGGGAACTTTCATTAGTGATCCCTGCCCCTTGTCCCCCTTTCCCCCTTTTGCTTCTTTTTACATCTTTCCGTTCGTTGTCATCCTCCCTTAACCTCCCTGCCTCCCTCTCCCCTCCTGTTTTGGTCCATCCCTCCCTTCCTCTCTCCATTTCCTTTATCCTGACCTCTGTCCCTCACGCATATCTGCCTGGCATTTCAATCATCACATCCAGAGGACATATGGGATCACAAAGCCTCATCCCTCTTAGCTGGCCATAAGGGCAGAGAGCTCCCATACACTGTATGTGCCGGTATTGTATTTCTTCCTATAGTTGTTGGGTGTTTGAGCAGGGGTTTTGCAGGAGCATGTTTATGAACATTCAACAGATCCTGGACTAGTGAGATGCTTTGAAAATAAAGGATAAAAAAAACATATATAACTGAAATCTTTTCATTTACACAGAATATGTGCATGTTATGTTGCACAGAGCAGTTGTGAAAAAACTGTGAATGTGGGTGAATAGAGTTCTTGAGTAAACAGGTGGTTAAGGGAAAGGAGGTCAGGTACTTATTGTGCCCTCCTTTGTGTGTGTGTGTGTGTGTGTGTGTGTGTGTGTGTGTGTGTGTGTGTGTGTGTGTGTGTGTGTGTGTATGTGTGTGTCAGTGTGTGCTAACAGGTGTCCTACAGTCGAGTATCTATACCCACAAGCATCACAGACACCGTTGCTGTGACAGAGTTAAGGTTGCTGCTCTTGAATCAGTCAAAGGCAAGCGTTGCCGCAGGAGTAAAGAGTTTAACAGACTCCTTGAACTCACGTGCACGTCTATGTGCTCGGGTCTCTATCTCTCTTTGAAACATTGACGCACATTGCAGCTTAAATCAATCATAACAGCACCTGTTCTTCAGAAATGCCGGCATCAGTTAAAAAAAAAAAATTGCCTTCTTTGTTTGTTTGTTTGTCCGGGCTCTTGTTTTGTTTACTCTTTCTTCACCTGAGCAGGGTGGGAAAAGGAGGAGAATGGATGACAAAGTGCAGTGAATCATAAATGAGTCGAGGAGAGTGTTGGTGCAGTGGAGAGGCTCAGTGTGATAGCGACCAGCTACCTGTCACATCTCAGTCTCCTCTTTGTTTTCAGCATGAAAAGCTTCTCTTTCTCCTTTGCATGCCCTACCAAGTCATGATTTATGTAAAGAAGCCATTTTGTGGGTCTAATTGCATAAAGCCGGCTGCTGAAGCGTCTCAGGAGAAGTCATAACGGCCCTTTTAGATATACTGTGACAGCTGAAGCAGGGCAGACCCTGGAACAGAGCAAATCATCGGTCATGAATGTTGAGGCCTACTCAAATAGACGATGACCCCTCAGTCTGCTCCCAGCACATGAGCCCAGTTTTTGAAAGGTTTATTTTACAGCACGATGGCTGGAGCAGAACAATGTGCTTTAAGAAGATATAAAGATTCATAGGTTATATCTGCTCGAAAGACAGTGAAGAGACCGTGTTCGTTGAAACACCCTCCAAGTTAGTACAGCAGCATGCTCCGACACACCTCCCGCCTCCTCTCCCGTGGTTAAGCCGGGAGAGAGGAGTGCTATTTGCATTACAAGGTTCCTGTGGAGCAGAATAAAACACAGACAGAGCTGTGAGCAAAGCGAACACTCTCAGGGTGGCCCCGCACTAATTGCAACTGGGGTGCATTTACTGATTATAGTTAAGTGGTCCAAAATGGTCCCCTGCTCTCTTTTACATTGACCCACTCCCTCCCCTGGTGGATGTGGTCAATAGCGGGCCTGTTGAGATGCCTTTCCACTGAGGGAAGAAAAACAGGGTCCAATCAGGCCGGTCTCAGTGCCTCATCTTGAAGCACACAGGAAATTTGGAGGGAGGCGGCACTGATTTTAAATTGTAGTTTATAACAAGGAGTAGTGACATCAGGAAGCAGCAGGCTGCTTTTTGATCATAATTAACGAACATTTTGAGATAAAAGTTTGAATTAAAACACACCCTTAAGTGTGAACAATGACTGAGAAAAGACACTTGAGATTCTTGCATATCATTTTGCATGTGCAACTCATGACTATTCATGTTGCCTGCAAAAACATGCAAGTGTGGTCAAATGGAAATGAATGGAATGCAAAGTGGAATATAAATGTAGCTGCAGAAAGGGGGGTGGGGGGGATTAAATCCTGGCTAAAGATCCTAGAAGGTTGCATGCATTGACGGGACCAGGTCAGTGTTTTGTATTCCCTCTCCTCCCTGTTGCCAGCGCCGTAACAGGAGGCCCCGCAGTGGGAGAGCAGTCCGGGGGTGATATAACAGCCACTGGATCACACAGGCTTTGATCTCCCCTCTGGGTTCCTGAGCATCTATGGGATAGACTTTAGGCCTACTGATGAGGAGGTGGAGATCACATACCCCCTCTAGTGCCGACTCGCTAGCAGGTCTCCCTTTTTTTTTTAACCACACTGAGCATATCTTTAGCACTGGGTGTCAGTGTGATATTTTTTCTTGGGAGTACCGGTGGTTTTGTTTGCAATTCCCTTTATTCACACGCATACATATAGAGTGATGTTCACCGACTCTGCTTTTCTTGGTCGTCAAAGAGAAACATTCCGGTTAAGCTAAAGAGCTCATCTTTCACTCTCCTGAGGAGTTATTTCCTTCTAAATGTTTGTCTCAGAGGGGGTTGGAGTCTTACAGCAGGTCTAGTGTTTTTACATAACCCCAAAATAGTGATGTAATTCCTTCTCCCCCTGAATGCTGGTGTCAAAAACACTGCGCTGTGTCCCTCCAGCCGTTCAGTCTGCCCTGTGTCATAATCTCTCTCATGCCTGGCCTGATCCCGCTCCAATTTATGTAATTAACTGATGTCACTGCTCTGGATCGCTAGCAAACACAGTATCACTGCAGCCCCGTTTTCCCTAAAAGTAACAAATCCTTGAGGACCTGTGGCCTATTAAGGCTGTTATTCACATAGCTTACAGTTATATGAGGGGGGTAATAAAAGGCAGAAAATAACAAGCCCCATTTCATAAACATGGAGAAGTAATTCGGGTAGAAAAAAAGGTTTCATTTATTGTAAGAACTAGCAAAATTACTATATGCCAATTAGAGGGTGAGTGCTTTATGAGTTTGGCTTGCTGAAGAAGAGGGATTTGTGTGTGTGTGTGTGTGTGTGTGTGTGTGTGTGTGTGTGTGTGTGTGTGTGTGTGTGTGTGTGTGTGTGTGTGTGTGTGTGTGTGTGTGTGCGTGTGTGTTTGTGTGTTTGTGTAAATGGGTGCATAGAGTGAGAAAGGGTTTAGCATTGTGTGAGTAATATAAGACACAACCTGTGCTTTTAGAGCACAGACACTAACAAGAGCCAATAACAGCCAGGCTCTGCCTTACAAAAACAAAAAACAAAACAAAAATGTTCCGATCATAGCTGGGTGGTACTCCTTTTGTTTGTGTACATGGCCGGCTGTTTGCACTCCTGTATGCACATCTGTGTGTACAAGCTCAAACAAACATCCAACTGTGCTGGATGATTAGATTTCCAGGGCATGGTCAGTGGCTCGTATGAGCTCATGCATCTTTACAGTGTGAGGGAAGGCAGACGCTCTGGCAAGCAAGCAGACCTGACCTACAAACAGTCAGACAGACGTATAGAAAGACGCTTGAGCCAGATAGCCCACCAGGAAGATGGGGGAGACAGGCTGGCGATGTAGCAGATTGGTAAGAAGCAGACAAACAGACTTACAGACAGATAGAGGACAGGGTCTGGCTGCAGGGAGACAGGCCCTTCCAATGAACATTTAGGTTAGACAGACTGGGTGAATGTGTCAGGTTCTGCAACTGCCGTCAGACATAGATCAAACATGGAACCAGCCATCCAGGACACATAACATCGCTCAAGGCCCAATGTCGGCCCTGCTGACTGGGGCATGGACTCTGACTCCCGCCCCCCTGGAGGGGAGGAGAGCCAAGGACGTCTCCTGAAGTTTCCATGGTTGCATATCTCAGCTAGATTCAGCCTTGTTTGTTTTCGCCCTGCAACATGCTCCACTGCACCGACCCACATTAATGAAGCGCTCGCAGACTTAACCCCTGGGTGGCCAGTTAGACGACCAAACTAGCACACATTTGCATGGCACAGACGGCGCCATTTGTTCCGTGTTCTCATTTCATCGCCGGCGTGACATTTAGGCTAACATTTGATGGGGAATAAGCTTGGTTTGTGTTTCCTGTGTCCCCTGCACCATGCCTGATGATAATGAGGGGGAGAAGGCCAGAAGAGAGGGGTGGGGTCAATATGCTAATAGTGGGTGTACATTTTGATGCCTCACTACCAGCGTGGAGTGGTTTGGAGAGACAGGCTATCATTCTCCACCTCCTTTCCCCTCATTATCCCCCCCACATCTCTCTCCATCTCTGTCCTCCCCCATCCCCTGCTTTTCTGCTCTCGTCTCTCTCCATGCCCTTCACTATCTTCTCTCCTCCATTTCCACCCCCTTTGCTCCATCTCCCTCCTGGTTCCCCTCCCCTCAAACCTCCCACCTCCCCTCCACCGAACGCCTCTCTCCCAGAATATGAGATACATTTGTTTTTCCTCCGCCAGGCAACGAGAGTGGGACGTGTGGCGTGCAAAGTGCTGATGTGTTGGTTTCTGGGTAATTATAACATCCCTCGGTCTCCAAGAAAACTCCAAACTAATGTTTAATTTGCCTCTGCGCTCAAAGGAAGCCCTCCTTTGTTATTGCTGTGGCAATTAGCTGGAGCCAGGGCCCAGGCATTTCCTGTGATTGTTGTGATTTGCATAGAGAGCGAATCAGAGAGAGTATCAAGACCCTATACCCCTCTTCTCTCACTGCCATTACAGCCACCCACTCCTCCTTTCCTACCACTTTCACTTTCGCCCCTCCCTCTATCCCCCTTGCTACTCTGAATCCCCATCAGTGGCCTAGCAACCAAAACTTCAACCCCTGTGTCTGATACCTCCGTACATTGTGGCTGATTGACAGAGCAGAGGAGGGGGCTAAACAATGATTTAATCCTTTTTTTTTTTCAAGACGAAAAGGGTCAGAGGGTCCTCTGTCTCTTCCCTGCTCGATCCCTAATGGTCATCTTTAGTTTTAGCCGAGAGCTCCTTATCAACTGCCTGTTCGTAAACCAAGCTGGTAGCAATTCGCAGAGGACGCGGCTAATGGAAGTTGTTAATTGAAGGTGTAAACACACTGTGTGTAGATAAAGATGTCACGCCAGCTTCGTGCATACTGGACACTCACACACACATGCATGCAGTGTTTTGAATGTGTTGCAGCAGCATGGAGGCCCATGTGTAGTTAATGAGATTATCAGTCAAAAAGTAAACAGTAGCTGTTGGTGAACGTGCTGTTTTTGATCCTAAGGGGAAACCCTTAACTAGCATCGCTGCATCACAGTGGCTATTGTGTTCTCTGTTCTGTCCAGATAAGAAACATATTCCCACCAACTGTTTAATCTCAGAGTGAATGGAGCTGCCATCTTTCTATGACAGCATCGATATACCGCGTGTCACCTTTCCAAATAATTCACAATTGGAATGCTTTATTTTATTAGCACACATGTCATATTAGTTATCGCTGAGTACTTTTGAGTCTCTGGATTTTCCTAACCTTAATTAACTCCTACACAACAGTCCATCTTTGCAGCTTCGCTAAGCTTTAGTTTCATTAGAATACCTGAATGAATTTGCATCGCCTTATCAGCACCTGCCTCCGTGTCTACTTACTATAATAGTACCACTGTGGGGTATGATAGCCACATTTGCTCCGCTGCTTCTCTCTTACGCTCTCATCAGATTATTAGAACTGGTATTTTCCCATTTGTGGGTTTTAGTGCTGAGAGCTGTGGCTTCAGGGAGACTGTTTAGTGGAGAGAGAGAGAGAGAGAGAAAGGAGATGAGAGAAAGCAAATGGTAGGCAAGGAGCTAATGGCTAGATAGAGGGTAAGCTGTGGGGGCTGTTAAACCTGAGGAGTGGCTAATCCATGAGACGGCGCTCCGAGCTCATCTGCTCTGGACTGGTGTGGCATGGTCGTCGAGTGGCACATCCCGGGCCCCAGCAGTCAGACATAGCCTCCTGATCTATATTTCAAAGCGGAGAGTAGAGAGGAATTCAGTAATGAGCTCCCATCTTCCTTTTGGTAGAGGAAGACTTTCTTTGTGGAACTAATTGAAAGTGGCATGTGGAGCGCCGGGGAGCTCTTTGGGGGCTGCGCCACGTTTCAAGGGATGTGGAGAGATAAGCCTGCACGCCTCTGTGGCTTTTATATCACAGGTCTGAAATAAACAGGTCTCTTTGAGGAGAGTGATGCACTTTACGGCTGCCATTGTGGTGGGCGTTGTTTTTTGGTTTGTTTTTGTGTTTTTGTGTGTGTGTGTGTGACTGTGTTTTTTTGTCTACAGCAACCTGTGTCCATTGCTGAAATTACACCCCCACACACATTCAGCATCTCTCCTTCCCCCCCTCCCCTTTAATAAATCTAGTTTTCTGTGTCAGCTCATCAGAGATACGGTGTGTGTGTGTGTGTGTGTGTGTGTGTGTGTGTGTGTGTGTGTGTGTGTGTGTGTGTGTGTGTGTGTGTGTGTGTGTGTGTGTGTGTGTGTGCATTTGTGCAGACACGTGTGTGTTATTTGGGCTCTCTGAGCGCAGTGGAGGAGCGGCTCTGATGGGAGATGGGCTTTCTCTATTACAGATGTGGAAATGGCCCGAGACATATGCAGTTAGACTGATATACTGCGTGGCATTTACTGAAATGATGAGACAGAGCCTGGGCTTAACTATTTACAGACACACACATATCCATGCTTATACACCCACATGTGCGCACAATAAGAGACATGCACTGCTGGTTGGGGGTATTTTGCTGTGCTTGTCAGGTGTGTGTATTCTGCCTTTTTTGTCCTGCTGTATATCATTTTGTTTGTCATTGAGTCATTGAGAAACTCATTCGAAGGATTGACAAGCACATGACGCTGAGACTTATTCATTAGTTTTTATCTCCTAAATGAAGCTTTGCACATGTGGGAAATGTGCTTCTTAGCTCTTCTTAGAGGAAATAACTTTTTATAGTACATTCTGATGCTGATATCGAATTAGACATGACTCAACTATTAGTCATCTCATTCTCACCTTTAATTGATAGTTAAATGACATTCACCCTCATACGTCAGCGCTGAACATGAACCAAAAGAGGAGGAACTGATAGAGACAGCGTGTCTCATACCTTTATTTATTGCATTGAGAGGTCTGTTTCAAATATCGACTGCTGTTGCTGTTCGCTGGCAATGAGATCACACTCACAGTCACCGATGAGTTTATTAGATCATGTGGTCTGTCTGCTGACATATATTTTTTAACCCCTGTCAACTTTGCAAACCTTAAAACAAACCGCAACAGGAGACTAAAACAATATTCTATAGCAGCAGAATTCGGAAGACCTCATTAGCATTCCGGCAGCTCTTTGTCGTCTTGATCCACCTGTGTTTTGCGGCCTCAGCCACTCCTGTATAACCTCATCATGTAAACTGTGTATGAGCCGATGGGAGCGATGGCAGGACTAGTTGTCCTTTCTCGTCCATTTGAACCACTGATGCAGTGTTGAAAGCAAGATATGTCCTGTTTATGGGTGCATAAGATGGTGAGCAGAAGGAGGGAGGAGGGGATGGTGATGGTGATGGTGAAGTGGAGCCAGGGAGCAGCCCAGCCTCGGTGCCCAGCTGTGAAGCTGCCCCTGGGGGCTTTGGGAGGCTCTGGAATGTGGCTGATGTGAGTCTGGGTTTGGGCTGGAGATAGTGAAGGCCCGGGGCATACAGCTGTGAGCAGTGATGTCTGGGAGAAGGATGTGTGTGTGCATCCATACCTACATGTTCAAAGAAGGAGAAGAGAGGACACAGAGAGATAATTTGTTGTTGCAGTTTTGTGTTTTTGCATTTGTGTGTACACCAGCTTTTGGGCATGTTTGTATTCACAAATGCAATGTTGTATGTAACCCTCTATCGGCCACAGCTGAGGCCTCATCTCAGGGACAGGAACGACATTCGGACTCATTTCCTGTTTGAGGGTTCAGGGCACGCTTTTTCACCCCGCTCACCAGAGACGTCTGGAATGTGAGACAGAACCGGATTACAACAAGCTACCTCCCTCAAGGATCGTTCGGTTTGCCAGTCAGCTGAGAGCAGCTTTGTTCAGAGCGAGCCTGTCAGGCGGAGATGACAGCTAGCTTTTGTTCTGGAGATTTCCTGTCCTGTCCTGGGCAAAGGGTCGGTTAAAGTGCATAGACCGACCCCCCCCCCCCCCATCTCCTCCTCACACCCTCCGTTTTTTTCCCGCCACTCGAATCCCCACCGGTCATATTTCCCACCCACCGACCAATTACAGTGCCCTATGTGTCCGGGAGAAGTGATCTGATTGGCTGTGTCGGGGGTGTCTGGGAGGTCAGAGCTGTGTTCGTTTCACACTGTGTCCCTTTTGGACTCCCTCCAGCAGCACCCTCAGAGCGCTCACACAGACAGCAGAAAAAAGGAAAGTGGAGAAAGGGGAGGAAAAGGAGGAAGGAGGGAGACAAATAGACGAGAAAGAGAGAATTCCTCTGTACACAGCCTTCAGTGCGATATGATTTCTTGCCCAAGAAATCGTAAAAGTGTCATGTTTAGCACTGGTTTGAAATTCACATTGACTCCAGCGGGCTCCTCTAGTGCTGCCGCTCCACAGTCTGCGCTAAAACTGTCTGTTGCCTCCAACTCGACAACAAAAAGAAATATTCAGAGCCAGAATGCCTTTGTTGTGTGTGTGTGTGTGTGTGTGTGTGTGTGTGTGTGTGTGTGTGTGTGTGTGTGTGTGTGTGTGTGTGTGTGTGTGTGTGTGTGTGTGTGTGTGTGTGTGTGTGTGTTCAGTGAGAGGGGATGGTCTTCCCTCTGGGCAAGGTAAGCCTAGACAGGAAAACACCTGGCTGGTTAAGGAAGGCAACCATCAGTTACAGAACTGTCACAGGACATGCATATCTGTGTGGAATGTTTTTGTCGCATGCAGACCATGATGAAAGCATATTTGTCATCCGCTCCCAGGTATGTCTTGTCATGGAAAAAATATCCCAGAATTCATGAGAGAGCTGAACTTTCATGTCTGTCATTAGAGTCCTAACAGCAACAATCTCCAATCTCAGGTGGTGCTATCGCTTCTGTTCAGACTTTATCGTTTGTCTCGTAAACATGACCTTTCTCCCTGTCTTTTTCTTTGTTTATAGGTTTTTAACTTGAAGGCAAAATAGAAACCAATGACTAAGAGCAATTTGACTAGCCAAGCCTTCACAAAAACACAGGGTGCATTCCATTCATTACGTCTCACGTGAACGTTTCTCTTCATGTTTTCGGCTGGGTGTGTTTCATGGACGTTTTTTTTATTGAGAAATAATCAAGACATCACCCTGAGCTGTTGGAAATTATGATGCGCATATATTTTATAAACTATGCAATTATTGAGTTAATAAAAAAACTGATTCATTTACAATGGAAATTATTTCTAATTTCAGTTCTAATTCTTATCACGCTGAGCAGAGCAAGCAAAACCTGTTAATTTCCAGTGTTAACCTGTTGATTAGAGGTAAAATATTAACCCTCACTTGTCTTTACAATTGCACATTGAAACTTGATAAGTCATTCACAGAGATACTTAAAAAGCAAAGCCATAACAATAAATTGATGTCACTCCCTTCCTTAATCAGACACATCAATGTATCTAATTTCCTCCCCTCTGTACCTACACGGTGGACATAGCAATGTGATAGCCTATATAGATCAATCCGAGTCAAATTACTTTTTAGATGGAGTCAAAGCTGTCTGCTTTCTCCTTGAGTTCGGCTATAGCAGCAGAAATAACAATGCCATTTTGTCCATTATAATTGAATCTTCAAGTAAGGCTACATGAAAAGGATAATGCCGTATTGATGTACAGTAATTGTCTTCCCTCAGTAGACAATGCATGGCATATTAAACGCCAAGCATACCTTCATTGTTTGTCATGTTAGACCATATAAGGGATGGGCGAATATGATCACTCTTTATAAAACAGAGGCAAGGAAAAACAATGCATTGAGAGGTGATTAACTGTGACTCTACTTACAAATGACTGCAGGGCACTGATGCTTGGCCAAATGAATTACCTGTCATTGTGACTGATTGTTTTTGAATCGGAGATATCTCTTATTATTATTGACTGCTCTAAAAATTAGGTTCAAACTGCATTTCACCATGCATTGGAAGCATACACACACATAGCAGAGTTAGAAGCCAAATAACATATTGTGCACCTGTGTCTGGTTCATATGGGGCTCAGATAGAGAATTGCTTTAAGTTTTGAATTGCTGTCTTAAAAGCAGTACATTGAACAAAACATGAAGACACCATTTGTTGATTTATAAATCCATGCTTGAACATTTCCATGAATGAGTGTGAAAACAGTAAATTACCTGCACTTTTTCCTTAGCACAAGCCCTGTTTATTATGTATGTGGCTGAAACAGATGCACACACTTGTCCCCTTCATGACATGACTTTGTCTCGTCCAAGACTGATTCTGACATCAGCAACTGCTGCTCTCTCTTGCAAGTCCAATAAAACACACCACTCACAGCTCTATCTGTCTTTGTTTGTCTTTATGAGAAGTCTTCTGACGAGTCTATGAGGGAATGGCCTATTCGTCCAAATTCCTCCCAAAAGCCTTAATAGTCCTGCTGTTGTTTGTCTACGTGATGACATTTCTAATTCTTGTCAGGAAAGAATGCAGCGTGACAAACGGCATTGAGTGTGTCTGAAGGCTCAGCAAGCAGGCGGTATGCTGGGGCAGATAGAGGGACACGAGTCTGAGAAGGGAAGGAGGACGTTAATCTGTTTAGGGATCTGCTTATTTTCCTGTATGCTTATGTGATCAATGCCATGCCTCTATGATGTTAATTGTGACGAAAGTAACAGGGTGGGTCAGTCATTTTGATCCGACCACATCTGGGTGTCTGGATCAGCCTCTGTCAGTCTGTCCTATCCCCTTCAATTAACCATGAGCCTTCTGCACTCCAGGGACTCAAACACACATACACCACAAAGAACAAAGCAGCACAGACAGACCGACAGACACAGAGGGAAGCAGATAAAGAAGGGGTAAGGCTTGGGAATCTCATCCTGGAGGACTCTCCCTGTGTTAAATTTTAGAGAGAGATGGGGAGCCGCTCTATAGGACCTGTGTGAGCTTTACTTACAGCTCTCTGCGGCCCTGTAGCTTGTCGTGAGGCAGCGCAGCCTTGGGCACCGAGAATTCATGTCACACACAGTAGAATTTGATTAGGCAGGAGATGGTATTACTGCCCGACTGGGTGGGAGGAAGGAAGACGGTAGTCAAACAAGGGATGGTGATAGAGAGTGGGATCGGTGAAGGGGGGGATGGGTGGAGGTAGAGAAGTGTAGCGCATGCCTTACTGTATGTCAGCTCATGCCGGGGTGGGGGTGTGATGGAGGTAAATTTTTTGCAGGTCCGCCTTGCAAATCTCTCCCCCATGTGCTCTTTCACTTGCCCCAGAAATAAGGAACTAGTCAACCAGAGCAGCATTTATGATTGAAACTGTTCTGGTGTGTGTGTGTGTGTGTGTGTGTGTGTGTGTGTGTGTGTGTGTGTGTGTGTGTGTGTGTGTGTGTGTGTGTGTGTGTGTGTGTGTGTGTGTGTGTGTGTGTGTGTGTGTGTGTGTGTGTGTATTGTGCGTGTGTTTGCGTGTCTTGAATGGCGGGAAGACGTATGTCATTACGGTAGGACGGCGCCCCCGTGGCTCCTCGCTATATGTTCTCAGGCGCCACATTTCAAATGGATTTTCGCCGTCTGTTGTCCTACCACATACACAGTATGCCAGCCAACCACATTGATTCTCCCCCCCCCTTCTCTCCCCCACTAACACTTGATCTCTGTCTCAGTCCCTTTAAATCAACAGAATGGGACATATCAATGCAGAGCCTTGCAATTTATTTGCTCTGGACTGTATTGGACTAAAGCAACTTGCTGGAGGAAGCCAGACAATAAAACGACAATAATGCCCATCAACCAGACAGCAGAAAATACAGACAAACCGCAAGAGAGGGAGACAGACAGACAGTCAGTCAACCAAGCAGATGAGATTGTGATTGGTTTGGCCAGCAGTTTACTTAACTGTCATGCTGGGCATGTCTATTTTGCCTAGTCTATTTTGCAGTTTGGGCCTGGGCTGTGGGCTGCCCTGCTGCGGCCTGCACTGTGCTGGATGGAAGATTTAAGTCTAGCTCACTGAATCCCTTGTACACTCTAATCGGCTGAAGTGATCAAGGCTTTGGTTTTAGCATCCCGCTTGCCACAAGCGGACACAATCTCATCTGCCTGACTGGCGGAGTCATCTGCGGAGTGCGTCTCGCTGCCCGCTATGCTGCTTTCCTGTCTGTTTTGGTGAACGTCTCAGCCGAGGTGACGGGCTTGCCAGCTGGTTGACTGAGTGACTGCGTGTTAGAATGTGTTATCGTCTGCCTGCATTTCTGCCTTTAGTTTGGCTTCACCCACTCGCAGCCGGCTCTCTGTGTGACCCACATATTTCCTCTGGGCTTGTTGACAGTGGGGAGCAGAGACTAACAGAGGATGAGGGCGAGGATGATGGCGTCATTCTGAAGGGGTCAGCTCGAGATTTTATATTTTCCATGATAACGACTAATAATTTTTTTGCAAGGATGTGTTATTAATTGCCCATTTTTTTGAGATTTCACTTAAGTCTGATTTTCATGGAGCGGGGCTTCACATGCCTGAGGGTTGGGTCAGTGTCTGGCCAGTGGCTGGTAGACTGGCCTAATACTGTCTGACTGTCAGTCTAATACCCTAATAGGGCTAGAGAGACTTGAGGCTCCCTCTCTGCGTCCCCCTACATCTTCTCTCCAGGCTGTCTGCTTAGCAGAGAGCATCACTGTATGACAGATACCCATCATTTACCGACCGCAAATCCTTCCCGGCACCCTTTCCTTTGACAAGAAAGGCAGAGGGGACATAATGTGTGTGTGTGTGTGTGTGTGTAGGTTGGTGGCTGGGTGTTGATGGAGAGAGCATCCATCTTCCATTGTTGTGCCCACCCCACCCTCTCCGTCTTTCCCTGCCTCATCTCCTTTCTGTCGTTTCTCTGTCTCCTTCCACCTCCACTCCGTTGAAAGAGGTTTGTCCCTTTGACCCCTGCACCAGGCGATGGGGGGTTGGGGGTACAGAGGGTTCTGCAGGGAGCTGTGGACAGCCCGCCGGCTGCAGGTGGAAATGAGATGTATAACTTATAGGATCAGCCGCCTGCTGGAAAATAATAATAACCACAGGAAAGAGGTGATTACCAACCAGGAGCGATGAACCGCTGCATAGACGTCTAAACTTACAACTGAGCTGCGCTGTAGCTGCGCTGTAGCTGAGCTCATTGTTTTTTTTTGTTAGTGTTGCTAATGGAAGCTTTTGCGAGAGGAGGGAGAATAGAGAGAGAAGTCGGGTGAAAAAAAAGGGTACAACACTGCTTCTCCAAAGGGGGAGTAAGTCTCCATAGCAGCGAATGTATGGCCGGGCAAATAATACATGTGTTTGATGTTCTGTGTTACCTAACAGTAAATCTGATACGTTATCTAACACTGCTATGAACACAGCCCCATTTGGAGAAAAAAAAACAGGTTGTGTGTAATAACGTAGGGTGATGCCATGTGAGAGAATGTGGCATATCCCGTGTGCTAATATTGACTGACGCCACGCATTGACGACAGGGCTCTATTTGCCATGTGTGCCAGGGTGACAGGGGTGGCCCTCTGCCCACCGAGGGAGTCAAATGTGCGATGGTGAGACTGGGAGAGGGAACATAGACAACCTTTGGGCATACAAATGCTATCTATGTTAGCTCTCAGTTACAGTTTACTCCCTCTAAAGCTGCTCAGCTGAACTGTACTTCAGGTTTCGTTGAATCAGCACAAGCATATACGCAGCTGTTACTAGTATTTCATTAGCCTGCTATGATGCATTTTGAGGTGCTGCAATCACAGCTTCTGTTGCTCAAAGTGTCTGCATTAACAGTCCCATTGACCAGTTTTTGGGGACCGCTCCTTCTCTCCTTCTTTCCTTCCATATGCCTTCTTGTGCCTTGTTGTAATGCATTGCTGAAGCAACAGGGATACTTTAACAAGTAAAGCAGTGACAGCCTCGTCAGCGCTTTCGCTGTGCCTTTTTCTGAGAGCGA
This sequence comes from Anoplopoma fimbria, assembly GCF_027596085.1. Classification (NCBI taxonomy): domain Eukaryota; kingdom Metazoa; phylum Chordata; class Actinopteri; order Perciformes; family Anoplopomatidae; genus Anoplopoma; species Anoplopoma fimbria. Next base: position 8,949,516 of record NC_072467.1, read on the forward strand.
GAGAAAAAAAAAAGGAGAGAGGGAGGTCTGTTTTCAGGACCTTGAGCAACAGGAATGTCGCCCCTGCTAAGAGAGTGAGACAACATTTCTCAAGGACCCTGTGAAAAAAAGTTTACCTTGTCCAGATACAGCCCTCCTCCTTTCCGCCCCTGAACCACCTGGACCACACAGTCCCCTAAATTTAAATCCAGTCTACAGCCCCTGCCTAGATTAATGTGCATTTACATGAGTACTGCCACGCTTTGTGTGCAGTGCGGCACTTTCTGATGTGATGGGGGCAGGTGGAGCGGTTGGGGAGGTATAGTGTATAACGTATGTGTGTGACCTTAGGTTGGAGGCGGGCTCCTGCAAAGCCACAGTTGCACGGTAGGGGATGTAGCTGTGCACATTGATTTCACAGTCGGCGACCTCCATGCAATATATCTAGAAAAGTGTTTCTCTACGGTGCGTCTTCAAAGAGGTTGCGGAGGAACTTTTGAGGGCATGAATATGTAGATGAGTTGCCCGCGGGAGGAAGGGAGTCATTCACAGCACCAACCCGGAACCTTTTACATTAGACAAGGAAGGGCAAAGCGTGGGATGGAGAGAGGGAAAGAGGCAAAGAGAAGGGAGGAATGGGACAGTGGAGAAGCAGAAAGAGGAGACAAAAAGTTAATGGCAGGCTCATTTCTCATGAAGTACTTTTTCCTTTTAGCACTGGATGACTGTCTCTCTCTCCAACCAGCACTATGTCCCAACACTGCTTTCAAAATACCCAGTATAAGATTGTATTTACCTTCAGTATACATGCTGCTCTTTACTTATAACTTCCTGCCTGGCTGTTGAATAAAACATAGATGCATGATGAAGTCTTCGAAACAGAAAGGAAATAGATCAAACCCATAACCTCTGACTGGCTGACCCCTGTGTGTTTGTGTGTGTGTTTGTGTGTGTGTGTGTTTCAAAATGCTGCGGGGGTCCAGGGATCCATCAGTCTCCCGTCTGGAGCCAAGCTAAGGGAAGGTCAGCCTGATGGATACATACTGACATGCACACAGCCTGTGATGTCAGTGTGTGTGTGTGTGTGTGTGTGTGTGTGTGTGTGTGTGTGTGTGTGTGTGTGTGTGTGTGTGTGTGTGTGTGTCTGTGTGTGTGTGTCTGCTTCTGTGTTTATGTGTGTGTGGGCTGGCAGGGCAGCCAAGCGCAGGCACGGTTTAACAGAGCAGAGGGCGGACAGGCGAGCACGGGAGGGAGCGCTAGCCTGGCCTCGGTGCCCTAGTTTGAGGGGTTTGAAGGTGGTTCTGCTGGCAGAGGGGGCTGTAAGGAGGGGGTGGATGGTGGGGCTGGGTGAGCTGTAGAGGTTGGCTGCGATGGCAGAGGGGGGACGGGTGAAGGGGCTGAGGTGTAGGGGTGGGCTGGGGTGGCAGAAGAAAGGCTCCATTCATGAGTCGTGCCATCTCTGGCTCCCAAGGGGGACTGGGGCTCATCAATGACCAGGCCAGCTGGGAGGATGTCAGCATGCAGACTCTCTCCCTCCCTCCCTCTCTCTCTCTGCCTCCCTCACCCTCACCCATCTCACCCTCCCTCTTCCTTTTGTCAGGGGCCAGTGCTGTCAGAGCCACTAGCCCGAACACTGAGGCCTCTCATGCAGTTGGGCCCCCATTGAGATCCAGAGAAAGCCTCTGGCTAGTCGGTTGGTTTGCACACCGTCTGTGCTCTATTTGACATCTATGGACTGCAGCGGGAAGCTCACCGCCATCCTCTGAGGGGCACTGTCTGTGGTAGCCATGCCAACTGGAGATGAGCTAGGTGGGGTGCAGCTTAAAGGGTGATAAATTGGCAGTGTCAGCTGAATGTAGCATGCTCAGATGGTTTATCCAAGCACCTTGATTATGGAGATTACCAGGTGGCAAGGAGGTAGTTTATAGCCATGCTAGTGATGTGGCTCTATGGATGGCAATGTGCTTCCCCAATTTTCCTCCAGCACCACCATGAGGATCACATTTGTGGCTCAGATTCACATGTCTCAATAACTATTATATGGATTGCCATGGGATTTGATCACATTTTTCATTGGTTATTTTTAACCAAATGCTTTAAAAACTAATGGCATTCCCAGCTGTACTTTGTGTTTAGTGCTAATTAGCAAATGTTAGCATGCTAACATGCTAAACTAAGATGATTAAGATGACTAAGATTTTACCTGCTAGACATCAGCATGGTAGCCTTGCCCTAAAGAGCATGTTAGCATGCTAAAACATGTTGCCTTAAGTTCAGCCTCACAGAGGCACTAGCATGGCTTTAGACTCATAATGTTTTTTCCGTCTTTGACCCACAGAAATCACTGACTGACAAAAACAGTAATTTCCTATAAAACATTACTCTTCTGGTGTCCTTTTTTGTTTTTAAGGGTTTAAGTTAAGTCTTGATATACCCCAGAATTCCTTTAACCAAATACAAAATAAAAGGGGGCCACTTAACATCTGGCTGCTTGTGTGCTGTTTTTTTTAACTTTCAATAGAGATTAACTATGTCATCCCCTCTAGCATCAAAACTGAAATGGCCCTATCTGCATAAATTGTCATTCGCATGTACTCTGCTACTTCACAAAGGAAAGGGGGACAGGAAAGGAGCAAGGTTTGTGAGCTGCGCAGATGTGTGTGCTGTTTATCAGTGCCAGTGAAAGGCCTGCATCAGCAGCAGCTGTGCAGCGCTTTGCATGCGATGGCAGCGGTGCATTGGTAGGGGAAGATTTGCATTTGTGGTTTCATATCATGAGCAACGATGTTACTCCCTCTCTCTTCCTTCCTCCCTTCCTTTGCTATCTCTGTCTCTCTCTCTCTCTCTCTCTCTCTCTCTCTCTCTCTCTCTCTCTCTCTCTGTCTGACTTTCGCTGAACGGGAGGAGCTTTCTGTGAGAGGCAGAGGAGCCATGAGAACAGCCTAAGTGGAGCACTGGAGCATAACCCAGGAAGGTTCAGGCTGAAATGGATCCAAGCATAACATCAACACTAGCAAATCTTACCATCACACTCAAGGGCAAAGTCCATGTGTTCATGCTACACAGCTATACACACATGAATAGAAGCATTGCAGTAAAGCTGAATACCTAATTCTGCTCTAATGAAAGTACATTCTGTTGAAGTTGGCTGTTATAAAAGCCACCTTTCTTTGACGTCTTGTGTGAATTACATACCATGATGGTGACTGGCGTTTGAAGTGACTTAGTTCAGTGTCTTGGTAATAAAATAAGGGAAAAGTTGAAGGTCCTGGGGTCTGCATGTGTCCGCTGGAGCCACAGTGATCTGGAGGACCATCTGATGAAAGGGTTTCCTGTGGCTTTCATCTCCACAATGTGTTTTGATGGGGAGAATTTTCTCGCAGCTGAGTCGAAAAAAAGCTTCATGTTGTGAGAACAGCCTCTGCTTTTAGCAGCTCACAATGGCTCACACACATTTCGTTTTTCTCAAAGTCAAGAGAACAAATAAAGCGATATATGTTTGGAGTTTTTTGTGAAGGAATGAGTCCTATTTAGATGACAAATGCAGCACAGAACTACTGGGCTGCTGCAGTGCATTGGTTTCATTATATCGTTTAAATATTGCATAGGTAGAAAACACAATATATTTGAAGATGATGAAATGCTGCTTGTTTTTATTATCAACTTCTGCTCAGACAGCGTAACAAGCCATGAGTTGAAAGTACCAACAGTGATATTTGAATATATAAATAGAACATAATCTTCACAAACGTTCGCATTGTTCTGTCTATGTAAAGAAGATGTTGTCATTCAACTGTTAAAGTGATTTGGCTTCAGTCTCTGAAGACTTTAAATTGACCAACTCCAAAGGCATTCGAGATAACAAGATGGTTAAGTGTGTTTATTAGCATGTGCATGTGGATTCCTCAAGTTTGATTGAGCACATCTCCCGCTGAATGTAGATGGACTCTCATGCATCCTTGAAGACCACTACTATAGTTTACTCATACGTATGTTTGCCTCTCTCGGTGTTGGTCTACCTGTCCACATGTGCGTTCAGCTGTTACTGTTCACACACCCTTATGTCCACACTGAAAGTCTAGCCATTCTAACAGGCTGTTAGAGGAGGATCATGCTGATCCCGGTCCTGGTCTCCATCTCTTTCCTACCTTCAGCAGACCTCGCTCTTCCCACTGTGCTATTGCCTAGCAGGCTCCTTTATGCGTCTTTGGCAGCCCCTTGATAGACGTCTCGGCTCATTGTGTGTGAAGGTGTCTTTGTATTGGTGTGTAATGGTGCCCTAAGATACTGTTGCTAGCGTGTTGTCTTGGTCTCTGTTCCACGGCTGCCTTCCAGACCCCAATAACCACCTTTTGTGACAGGAGCTCTTCACTTCACCCTCATTTGCTTTATTTGTGCCTCTGCCTCGCTGGAACACTATTCGTCTTGTTCCGGTTTTATTTTTCTTATCCAGCATCTCATCGTCTATCCTTGTTGCGTCTTCGGCCTTTCTATATTAGAACCATCTCATTATACAATGAACCGCCTGTGCCCTCTTTATTTAGCTTTTTTTTGTCAGAGAGCAATGAATAGAGGGCAGGGAGCTACAGTTGGAAATTAGCTTTTAAGTATGTGAGGTATGTTCACTCATTTTCCTCTAACTCCCCCCTGCTGCCCTCCGACCGCTCCCCTCCTGAACAGGCGTATAAAGTCCTACAGTGGACCCCATGCTGTTTTCCATATTCTCTGTTTCCCTGGTACCTACAGTTCCATCGGGACCGTCTCTCTCCCTGCGACCCTGCCAGAGCCCTCCTTGGCTTAGGGGGGAGCGCTAGCCTTAAGATCCTGTGATCTGTGTTATGCTGTTAATATGTTATTAATAGATAGGGAAGGATTTCAGTTTCAGCAGCTCAGTCTAGATTGAAGTTATAGAGTTGCTCACATTCACCAATAGGTAACATGTAAGACCAAAAATGTCCCACATATGTTGATGACAGCCAGAAACCCTCTTGAAAGGGCTTTGGATTGTTAAAGAGCAGAGTCACTGTGTTCTTGGTTATTTTAAGCCCCATCAGAGATGTGAGCTCACAAGAAGTGTATTAGTCTTTCTGACAGGATACAAAACATGTTGGCAATTGTTTCGGACTTCAGTGCTGCTTAAATAACTGAAGCAATATTTCTTCTTCTTTTATCAAATTATAGATATTTATCTCCTCTTCCACTGAAATGGTCTCTTTGTGCATCGCTCCATGAGTGTATATGTGTCTAGGAAAAAGCCGGTGTCTAGGAATTAAGCACTGGCTTTATTAACTCAAATGCAGCACACTAAAAGCCCGGATGAAGCTCATTGCATGCTCTACAGAATCTTTATGTTGTTTTTTTTATGGCATAATTGCTTCCACATTGCTTTATGGCTGTGGACCGTGGAGCTCTGTAAACATACCTTTCTACCTCTACCCAGTGCTCCTGCATGTTTATCAATCAATTATCTGCGGCACCTTGAAAAAAACTGCCTAAACAAGTGAAAAAATGACCATCTACTGCACAAGGCTACATTGAGTGATCAATGTTAAGATATGACAACATGACAACCTTTAGACATTGAAGATAAATGGATTCATTGATTGTCTGTCTTGGTGTGGAAAAGAGTGTTACAAAATGAAGTCATCTGTGTGCATGTTGTCCAATTAGATCACTTTGACTTCGGAAACTCTCCAGTTCACTTCAACATTAGATTATTTTCCTCTTCTTTCTTTTCTTTGGCTGCTCACCATGAGCTCATAGGAAGTGTGAAACAGAAGCTCCTCACCATGCATTTGCAGATATGACTTTTTTAAAAATGGAAATGTAGTCATGTCACAGTTATGATAGGTTGTCTCATTTGTCTGAGTCTTTGTCAGACACAGCACAGCACCGATCAGTGGGTTCTTGTACATTTATGTCTGATTTCTAACAATACTGTGTGTGTTCTCCATCCACAGGGCACCAGAAATCATCCTGGGCCTGCCGTTCTGTGAGGCCATAGACATGTGGTCCCTGGGCTGTGTGATTGCCGAGCTCTTCCTGGGATGGCCCCTCTACCCCGGAGCCTCAGAGTACGATCAGGTAACATATAATGATTGCCTGAACCTCCAAACTGTCTCCTGACCTCTGTGCAGCACATAATTGTGCGTGTCACATAATCATGACTCTGACTTCATGTGCACTTATGTTTATGTGTATGCATTTGCCTGTGTGTGTGCTCTTGAGTGTGTATGGAAGGGTGGGATGCATCTCCAATCCCCCTGACAGCCCCTGATGATTCTTGCGCAGCCTCCCTGTTTATCTGAACAGATGCCACAGAGCCACTTGTCCAATTAGCGCAGCCCCTGTGCTCCAGAGCAAGACATTGCCGCGTTCCCCCTTCTCCATCAGTCAGACGAGTCTCAGTGGGAAAACCTTGAGCGAGTTGTGCTCCATCAGTGAACAAGCCCGAAAACTTTGCAAAGTGTCTCATTTACACGTCTCAAATCAATCGTAGACTCTTGAGCTGAGGTCATGTTTGGGTGCTATGCATATTGCAGCCAGATAAGACTGCAGTAGTTAATTTCAGCATAGATTTTCCATCTGCCAAAAGCATGCATATGATATTGAAAAGTCTAACATGCATTTTTTATCTTGTCTTGCAGATCCGGTACATCTCACAGACGCAGGGTCTGCCTGCAGAGTATCTTTTGAGTGCTGGGACAAAAACCACCAGGTTCTTCAACAGGGACCCGGACTCCACCTATCCTCTCTGGAGACTTAAGGTACAGCTGGAATCATAGAGATGCATACCCACAAAACATACAAATACCTTGCTGTATCATAAAGAACAACTTTCAGAGAGCTGGTGATATTTTTGCCGGCAATATCTACGACATTATATTCTACGACACTCTGGCACACTCTATATGAGGCATTGACGACCCCGGCTATAAAGAAAGTCAGAGGGTAATGAGAGCAAAGTGGATCTCTGTGAGAGGATTTGGCAAATGGAAGCCCAGCCTGATGAATCCAGCTCAGAGATTGTCTGCTCAAACCCCTCCCACTGTCCCTCTATGTAGGCAAGGTCCACTCCTTTCTTTTTTCCCCTCATTAACTTAAGTTGAACTTTTGTTCTGCAAGGTATGGCGTTTTTACCATGTCTGCTCTGCCTGAGCCTAGGATCGACCTTTTTTCTCTAAGAGCCCAGTGTATTTTCTTCTTATGAATCAAGTAACACACCATGATAATTGCCTTTAATTTTAGTCAAATAGCAACATAGAGTACATAATGTACATGCTCTTGAGTTAGTTCTCCATGGGCTTTTAGCAGTTGTCAGGTAAAAGTTGCCCAACCTTTTTCATGTTTTTGAAAATGTCAGAATTTTCCTCTCTGAACACGTTGTTGTTGAATAAGGGGGTCTTAGAGTTCCTGAAGATAACAGATGACAGCAGCATTGTAGGGAAGACACCGACCTGACACCATTGCTGTTAGTAGTCTCTCAGCTTTGTGGAAAATCAAACGTCAAGGCATCCTTACCAATTGTTTTCCACTCTGAAGAGTGATTACCTCAGCTTTAATTTGTCTTTGCCATGTGTTTCCACGTAACAGCAACTGCAGCGCTTTGCTAACTGCAATTAAAATATTGTGTGTTCAGTGAGGAGGCTTCTAAAGTCAACTCAGATTAGTTTTGTGTACATTTTTAAAACCTTTGAAAAAGAGTGATCACATGTGTTCAAGTGTTTAAAGTGTGTGTGTGTGTGTGTACATGAGTACTTGTGTGAAACACGTGTGCGGTTTACATTCTGCATGTCATCTCAGTGATATAGCGTGTGCCTCCACATGCCGTCTCCCCCTGTCTCCCCCCGTCTTCCCTGGCTGTTAGATGAGTGTTTGTGTGCTACTCCAGGGTTGCTCGGAGGGCAAGCTGAGTCCTGCTGCACATCAACAACAAGAGGCTGTAATGAGCCAAATGTAAATAGTGCGTTTCCAGAGGGGAAGTGTGATGGGATTTGAGAGAAACATCTGCTTCTTGTCTCCTGCAGACTCAAGAGGACCACGAGGGTGAAACAGGGATCAAGTCCAAGGAGGCTCGCAAGTACATCTTCAACTGCTTGGATGATATGGCGCAGGTATGATATTTCGGTAACACAAAAGCATGACTCTTTCCCCAACGGATCGTACGATAGATATATTATTCGCCTTCGCTCTGCCTTTTGCTTGAATCACACCCACCTGTCTCGCATTTGAAGCTTCAACTGATTGGTCTACTCAGGTCCCGGGTCAGTTTGATCCATCACATCCCAAGAATTATCCATCAAATATTTGAAATCCTTTAAAATATTTATGCTGCCAAGGCCTGATCTCCAGGTGCAGGGTAGCTCTGCTTCTATATCGAAGTTTAGAAAGTGAAATGAAAGCAGCTGTTCACTGGAACTGCTCATCAACTCTGCCTCTGCTCTTCATTTTGCTTAACCACTATCTAATAAGTTACAGACATCTAAGCTGAGCATGTGGTGAGGTTGGTTAATGTATATATATACAGTTTGCTTTCTTATTTAAGCTGGAGTGAGTGTTGTGGCTATGTCTTCACTTTGTACGTCTATAGTACATGTACAGTAAGCATGTAGAGGACAAGGAACAAAATGTTTTACTCTCTCCCCCTCTTTCTAAGCACACACACACACACACACACACACACACACACACACACACACACACACACACACACACACACACACACACACACACACACACACACACACACACACACACACATTCCAGAGTTTCCCCACCAGGTTTTCAGACAAGCTCAGTGGGACCCGCACCATGTTGTGTCTTCATGACTCAGCAGGTTAGCCCCTCTCTCCCTGCAGCCCTGCATGTCACCTGTGGGAATCTGCTTGTTAAGAAGCTCTTGCTTAACCCCCAGGAAGTGACTTATATTAAAACAAGACTTCTATATGGAAAAAGCGCTGCTACTGAATGCGGGTACATCTAATGTCACTTTTCCTCTATGACTCAGAGTGAATTGGTCTCTCCATGGTGAGAAAGTTCACACGTAGCCATTACATTTTGATAGGACAAAACTGACAGGAAGATGATATTAAGTGTTGTTTTGTTCACCCTTACTTGGCCAAATACTGGTTCTGCCAGCGTGATGGAAAATTACACTGTTTTTCCCAGGGCTCCTCGAATCTGAGACAGTACTCTCATGTCATCATGCACCTTGATCGTTCCTCTGATAATGACGAGCCAAGAGATAAGAGTTAAGCAGGTGAAATATTTCTTTTTGAAAATGGTGGACTCGTTGCCCAACCAGGAGCAGCTTCTGGAGTCTGTCCATGTGGATAAGTAGTGACTTAAGTGATGGAGACAATTATGGTTGTCCAGTAGCGCCCAGGGCCGTTGTCAGGCCTGTCTGGAATAACATGCTGTCGGCTGGGACAAGATAGTATCGCTGCCCGGGCTTGTTGAGTTTACAGCACACACACACACACACACACACACACACACACACACACACACACACACACACACACACACACACACACACACACACACACACACACACACATACACACACACACACAGTTTAATGAAACCAACCTGCACTGGTATGATATCCCCTGGGTCATCTCTGTCTCCTACGCTTCGAGCTCTGTGTCCCATCTTTCTCTCACTGCAGCAGCCTGATTCCGCTTACTACAAAGGAGATACAGCAGAGCTGCACAAGCTTAATGTGGGAGAAAACTGCCTATTTTGCCCAATCTCACTATCCCGACCGTATAAACAAGTCAGCATTGTGGACATCTGTCTCCGCGTGTATAATGGATGATGTAGCTGAAGGCCCTGAAAGACAGAGAGGCTGGGTGCCAGGAAGAGATAATGAACCTCCTCTCCGTCGTGGGAAATGTGGGGAGGCTTTAGTCACAAGTATATCTAATTTGAGTAAATCAGAGACCAACTTAGAGCAAATGCAGGATCCTGCTTGAGGACTGATGTAGAAGGAAGGACGGCTTGCTCGAAAACACATTCACTTTGATCTGCAATCCTTCAATATCTCTGTTGATAGGAGCGAGGCTATGGCAGCTTGGCCTTTACCATGTTTTTTTTTACTACATACACTTTCAAATACACTTTCACTCTCTTCTGCTACTCTTCCCGCTGAGAAATAAAGTTTATGGGTAAATCTGCACACGTCCTAGTGCTGTGCCGAGCTCAACACCTCCTGAGGCGTAGCCCGATCTGTCTCACTGCTCGACATCTGCCATCCCTGCCCTTACTCCGGAGTGGCATGTCAGTGCTCCCCACGGCACAGATGTGGCTCCATAAAGAGCCGTTGACATTCAAAGCACTCAAGGCTGACCATATGAGTTAAAGCCCCTGGTCTTTATGTTTTTTTTAGTGGCCATTTTTAATTTTCATTTTAGATCAGAAACTGTCAAATGTTGCCTTTTGGTGTTATTGAAAGGAAATGAAGCATGAAAATACCTTTTCTATCTAGTAAATTCACATATTTTAATGGATGATAGGAAAATCATTTTTCCTCTTTGGGATTCTTCTTATCCAGTCTGATTATTGTGGCAAACCTCAGCCAACTCCCACCTGCTATCCATGCGCAACCAAACTGTGTACATTTCCCAAAGTCATCTCTTCCACTGGCAGAGGACGACGTGATTATGTCTCACCTCATTCTGCAGATTATTCCTTTATCACAGCCGGCGGAGGTGGCAAGCAGAGAGGAATGGTTACAGAGCCTGAATAACCTGCATAGAGAAAGAGAATTGAATCAGATTTGCGGTGTTGACTGGCAGCACATCTGATAGCCCCTGGAGCAGGCCTACAGATAAGCGCTGCGTCTTTATTAAAAACAGCCCTGCTACCTCTGCATGGCAGTCACAATAAACAACACTGTCGGTCTGTTGCCTCTGTCCCCGTCTCTGTCCTTGCACTGCCTGACAATCTGCTTGTTCGCTTAAACCCAGACTAGCTATATCACAGCCCTGTCGAACTTCCTTCATTGCTCATCCCACATGTAAAAGTAAACCCAGTCCCCAGAATTAGTCTCCTGTCTAACAAATTAATCCCTGCTAGTTATGTAGCTTTTCATCAGAGCAAAAAAACTGCAGAAAGCTGCTGCTTTGACCAGTGTTTATCCACAACCCAAGCTGCAACACAGATGAAGCAGCAAAATGTTCCAAGGCAGCTTCCCAGAATTGCTTCAAAACACATTTAAGTGAAGTTGTCTCATGTCAGCTCTCTAAGAGGCTCTCACAAAATGGTGTCCTTTGTGAAAGGTTTTTTTTTATTTTTTTAAGAACCAGCCAATGGCAACATTTATTGGGTTCATGTTTTTGTTTGTTTTCACATCTCAGGAATAGATAAAAATCTCAGCGAAGGCGCCAGGAGATATTTCAAGTGGGGCTAGAAATACCAGTGCAAATGTTTATGTCACTAAGGTGCAAGGTTATCACCGGGCTCTGTGACACTCACACTGACACCCTAACCGATGAGGCCTTGGGAGTATTAATAGGGCTCTCTATGGGAATAAGTTGTGGGAGAGTTTTTTTCCTATGTCGTCCGCAAAAACATGAGTCCTTGAATACTCAATCAGGCTTTATGCTAAGATGCATGTCTGTTTTTTTCCACTGCCTCCAGGTGAACATGACGTCGGATCTGGAGGGGAGCGAAATGCTGGCGGAGAAAGCTGACAGGAGGGAGTTCATCGACTTGTTGACCAAGATGCTGACCATTGACGCAGACAAGAGGATCACCCCCATTGAAACGCTCAACCACCCCTTTGTTACTATGTCACATCTCCTCGATTTCCCGCACAGCACACAGTACGTGCCAAACAGGCCCTGTTGTTGTTGGTATAATTATCATTCAAACAGTGAAATAACATCTGCCGCTGTCACGAGACGCAGCACTCACTCCTTCTACCCCCCTCTCTGTCTGTGCAGTGTGAAGTCGTGCTTCCAAAACATGGAGATCTGTAAGCGTCGTGTCAACATGTACGACACAGTCAACCAGAGCAAGACGCCCTTTATCACCCACGTGGCCCCCAGCACCTCCACCAACCTCACCATGACCTTCAACAACCAGCTGAACACTGTGCACAGCCAGGTAAAACCTCACTCATCAGTATGTCTGGCGACCACTGATAGATAACTTTTATGCTGTCAGATGCAAGTATGTAAATTATTTTAGCTGTGGTTTACGGCATTACCATTGAAGAAATGCAATGTGAAATAAATAACAAGTAAATGTATATATATATATCACAATGGATAATTAAAGCCGAGCAGCCTCAAGCAACAACACTAATGATGCATCCTGCTTACATACGCAGTCAAATGCTGTCTTCACCAAATAATCGTATTTTTAAACGCCCAACTGTCAGTAGTTTAACAGCTCAGCAGCCCATAACAGGCTGTTTGTCCCTTTGTTCTATTTTTCTCTGTCCGTTCTTCCTGTCTGTCTGCACGTTTCAATTCTTACTTGCCTGCCTTTCTGCCTTGGTGCATGTATATCTGTCTGCCTGCATTTCTGTCCGTGCCCCAGGTCCTGTGGGATTGTCACAAAGTGCTGATTACACACATGACAAGCCCCACTTCCTGCTTGCCTTGCATTCTGGGGCTTTCAGGGCCTTAAGAATCCCTTTACCAGGCTTCCTCTCCCTTTCCCTCCTCTCACTCCTGTCCTCCTCTGTCTTCTCCTCTTTCCTCCCATTTCCCGGGGTTGAGCCTGTGGTGCTTTACCGCTTCGTTCCCGTACGGTGTGTGAATTGAAACTGCTGACTTTCGGCTTATGCCGGAATCACGGAGCTTCGTGTTGCAAGGTTTTCCAGATTGTGCTTAGTTACAACTCCCACTCTCTCTCTCTCTCCCCCACCCCTCTCTTTAGTAAACAGAGTTCTTTATCACCAACTATATCGAGCCAGCTCACACTGTGTAGCATGCGACAAAAACCCCATCTTGCTGTGATTTAAATGGATTAACATTCCCTCAGCTTGTCTTTTCTGCGCCTGGCTCTCGGGGCATATAGACAGACTTAAGTTAGTGATTTATTCAGCTCGATTCATTTGAAAGGCTGGAATGCATCTTTGGCTTGTATTTTGCTGCTTCCGTGCTTGTTTATGATGAATGCCACAGTGCCATATTGATTATGTTCCCTCCCCTGGTGTTCATCGAACACGCTAAAGAGAGCAAATGAAAGATGAAAGCGCTGTCTCTCTATTTCCCTCCGCCCCTATGTGCGCTTAATGAAAGGGCTAAAATTAGACAGTGTCTCGTGGAGCAAATACTACTGATGAGCTGAGCAAACAGTGTCTCTTAAAAGCATTTGTTTGTATCCGGGATGTTCCCAGGCAGTCTTGAGTATTCCACATGTCTTATTAATGGTCAAGACATGCTGGAGTTACCTAAGCTTACACAATTATAGAATGACTGCTGGCTGTGAAATATTACTCCTGTCAGGCATATTGATTTGCGGGCTAGATAGTGAAGCTGTGACATGAAATGTCAAGTTTTGCTGCAGCTCATTATATCAGCTCATTATAATTTTGTTACATTTACATTTGAACAGTCTTGTAATATCATGTACTTATGCCTTTAGCCATCATTATAGCGGTATAATATAGGAGATGCTGTCTGGTTTGTTGCTGCTAAATTGTGTAGTGAGACGTATAATAATAAATTCATGTTCAGTATATTGTCACCAGTAGAGTCCAGAAGTTTCTTTGCCAGTAAATGATACACAATTATTAAAATCTAGTCTAAAAGTGCTCTGGTGGCATTTTGCTCATTGATGGTTGATTATTCTAAGAATTGTAGCGTTGATTGCATCTCTCTTCACATTCATTCCCTCTAATTAATCAAATCAACAGTCCGCATATTTTAAAACACTTTCAAATCAGTCGTCCAATTTCCTTATTTCTTCCATCGGCTTTCATCTTATCTTGATCTGGTGGTTGTTTTGCATCTTTGTGTGTGCATTGTTTTTTTTTAGAATACTGTTATCTTTCTGTTTTTATTTTAAAGTGCCTGCTGTTCAACCCTCCCTCCCTGGAGCACTTCCACTTCCCCGTTGTTCCCATCAGTACCTCCACTCTCATGATTTTTATTTTGGTCCCATCATTCCTTTAGGCCACCAACCTGGTTCCCTCCTCCACCAACAATGCCACCCTTTCCTTTACAAGTCCTGATGTCTCCATACTAAACTACCAATCTGCACTCTACCAGCCCTCCGCTGCCTCCATGGCAGCCGTGGCCCAGAGGAGCATGCCCCTGCAGCCGGGGGCTCCTCAGCTCTGCGCTGCCCGGCCCGACCCCTTCCAGCAGGCGCTCATCGTCTGCCCATCTGGCTTCCAAGGTAAGGAGGTTTGACCAGACAGTGTGCATTAGTGTGAGGAAATAGAGTGGGATTTGTGGTCATCTGTACAAAAAACAAAATCCCAGCCATGAGCGCCTGCACTAGAACATGATATGAGGCTAAAACACGACTACACATTTATCTAGTACAATACATACAGCTCTGGAGTCAGTTTGAGTTCTATCTCTGTGCTCAGACAGCAGCTTTTTGTCGTTTTGTTTTTTGAACAGGTAGTGTCACTCGTTCCATACAAACTGTCATTCCACGATAACTTGATGAGGCAATGAATCATTTGAAAGGAAAATGTAATATGTTTGTGTAAGGCTTACTCATCCCCCTGTTTGTCTCCTCTGTGTTTGCGCTGGGAGGGCAGAAGAGCTCTAAGGCATTATTCTGTTTGTTTACTTATTCTTTTTATGGAATGGGTGATAAAAAATCCATTATTAGAGGCTGTTTTATACTATTGCCATGACTACTGTTGGCATTTTTCTAAGTGCTGTTTCTATATTCGAACACAGCAGAGGGGTTTTGACATCTGTTGAATGCACATAAATCAGTGTGATCTATAGCTCTTACTTCTGCAGGTATAAATTATGTTTTTTTTAAATCAGTGACTGTGTTTTGTTGACATCCTCTGTACATGTGTTTTTATTTTTGCACAGGGCTGCAGGCGTCCCCTTCCAAGCACACCAGTTACTCTGTGCGGATGGAGAATGCTGTTCCCATAGTGACGCAGGCCCCTGGTGCCCAGCCTCTGCAGATCCAACCTGGCCTGCTTACACAGGTAAAGTATCACAGAGAATGAACTAATAGAGTTTTTTGGCTCTGAAGACTAACCATGCCTGTCAGACTTGGACCTGCTTGCATTCAAACAAAGCTCTCTGCATCCTGTTTTTTTGTTTTTTTAAGCCTTCACTAAGAATAGTATCCATCGATGGAGGCTGGAAATCACTCAATGTTCCTGACCCTGCCCCTGCTGGCAGCTGTTTTTTTCCTGAGCGCATTCAGGCCAAGCTCTCCTGTGCATTGCTCCCTGCCTCTCTCTCTCTCTCTCTCGCTCTCTCTCCTTCCTCTTACTCTCTCCCCCCTCACTCGCTCTCTCTGCTGTCCCGCTCTCCTGGAGGCTGAGGCTGACATGGTCTGATGCACACAAAGGCAGGAGCCTTTCACACAGAGAAGGCCTTCACTGGAGCCTGCACAGTGGGGCCGAAGCTTTAGCTGCTAATATACAGTTGTTGGAAGTAACAGGGAGTGACTGTGCATCACTCTCTCTGCTCGCACACACACGCACACACACACACACTATAGACCACTTCCATCACCACACCACCTCTTTCCCTATGGAAATTTCCATGCAGGCTTTAAATATCCCTGTGAATCCAGGGAGTTTGAAGCACTCCCTTATCTCCAGTTAATCATGCAGTAGGCAGGCAGACAGGCAGCGCAGCTCTGTCTATGTGTGTGTGTGTGTATGTGTGTGCGTGCCCCTTTGTTTCCATGGTGGGTTAATCTGTCAGATACCAAATGGTGATTAGCTCCAGGGCTGCTTCCAAGTCAGGCGCTCCAAATTACAGGCCTCGGAGGATCTTGGGAGGTCAGGCGAAGCTTGGATGAGACTCTGCATGACCAGAGAATTCACCAGATCCATGGATACGATGGATCCGTCAGAGGCAAAACGAATTAAAGCATCTATGTGTCGTTAAGGGGAAACTAAATTTCATGACCTGTTATATTGAGTGTGGATCACACATTGCTGCCCTGCTCTGCAGGTATTCACCACTGTCCGCACACATGTGAAAGAACAAAGACATGTAATAGTTAACGCAAGCAGATGGTTTAAATAGGCCAGTGAGCAGCACACCTAATAACTGGGTGTGTGGTGTATTTTTTCCTTTACGGTTGGATGTCTCACAGGCTTGGCTGAGTTGTCGGTCGCATTCTCCCCACCTGCGCCTTCACCCACCCACTGCTCACTGCTACCCATGCACCCTTTGCCCACCTCAGACCCATGCAAGTTTAGCTCTGAGCTCCCTGGGCACGCAGAGAAGGGGGTAGAGTGAAGGAGGCTCTAAGCAGGGAGGCAGGGAAACCAGCAGGACCTTTATCTGGAGCAGGAATGCAGAAAATGTGGAAACAATTGGGGAGTGAGAGCTTGGGCTTTCAAAGCCCCGAGGTGACAAAGGGTTTTCACCCGGGGAGTGTAGGTCGAGGTGGGAGGCGGTGGGCCGCTGATAGTGATGGTGTACTCTGAGAAGAAAAGAAAACGGCCTCTTAACTGGGTTACCATTTCAGGGCAGACAGGCTTGTTACACAACGCAGACGCCCGGTGAGAGAGACACGTAGAGTGCCGGGAATGGAGATAGAGCGTGCAGGAGGAGAGAGAGATGGATGGATGTATTACAGTCTCTTAATGGCATGTTGATAAAAGGCATTGGATGTGGTCTTAGATGTAAAGACCATCTCCAGCTCCAGAATGTTCCATTAGAGATGTCAGTCTGCAGTGCGCAGACAAGGCAGCAACGTTGGCCTGCAGATGCCCCCTGCAGCACTTCAACCACAGGCTTGTTGGTTTGGACTTTGCAACCAGCCTCAGACAAAAACAATTCTACTTCCACAAGCCTGCAGCCAGAATACAGAACAGAACAGTTACTTTGTGTCAGATTATAATGGAAACAGACACAAATATGTGAATAGAAAGATAAAGGTTAAGATAAAGTTAAAAGATGAAGGTAAAAATAAAGTTACCGTAGCAAATACACAGATTATCTGCTTTGCATTTTGTATGGTACCTCTCTGTCTCTCTCTCTCTCTCAGCCTGTCTGTTTGTGTGTCTCTCTCTCCCTCTATTTAAACGCGTGTGTGCCGCAGCACATACTGATGCCGTTGTAAATAGATGTGCAAATGGTATTAAAGGAACAATTCATTAGCCCTGACATTAAAGTACTAATCAATAGAACTGCATTAAACTATTAGAGTTACACATGCAGTAACACACAAACATGTTCAGGCATGCATGCACACACACTCATCTTGGCACATCTTGGGGCACATAAAGCCGGATACTCCTCCTGTTCTGCATCAGAAATACAAAGTAGCCTCATTCACAGCAGCTTGAATAGGCCCCACGAATTTAATTAGAACATAGGTTGATTTGACTCAAGTCAAACACATAATCACACACACACACACACACACACACACACACACACACACACACACACACACACACACACACACACACACACACACACACACACACACACACACACACACTCTCACTCACGCATGCAGACAAAGAAAGGAGCTGCTGTTCATCTTTATTAAGTCCTGGTCTTATCTCCTTTGTCGATGGATGTCTCCTTGAAGCTGGCAGAGTTCATTTTACATGCCCAGTCGCTGGTTTAGCCCAGCTGTTATGCACTTTGGAAAAGATACTGTAATTTATCACAACACCCTCAAAACTAATCAATGAGTTCAATGAGTTCCCTTTGTTCCTTCATTTATTATGCTTAAATGAAAAGAGTCAATCATGGGTGACTTTGCAGTCCCCTGACAGACTTTGGAAAATAAATTAAAGAGAATTCATTGCTTGGTTGTTTTGTTACATGGCTGCTTACTGTTTTTCTCTATCTCCTCTCTCTGTCCTTTCAACTCTTCCCATCTTCCCCCCCCCTCTTTGTTTTTCCCCCCTCTCTGTGTTCTCCTCCCAGCAGGCCTGGCCCAGCGGCACCCAGCAGATCCTGCTGCCTCCAGCCTGGCAGCAGCTCACCCACACCTCAGTCCAGCATGCCACAGTCATCCCCGACTCCATGAGCAGCACACAGCCTCTTGCCAACTGGAGGTGAACAACACAGCTTTTCTCTCTTGTAACTGCTCCCAGCTAGTCTTACCCGTTTATTGATGTCTGAATATTGTGGCCTACCGTTTTCCGAATCCATCTATCTTCTCCCAAGGATTTAGCTGGATAACTAAATCTAACAGGTTGACATGTGTCACTTTAAAGCTTCAAGAACAAAGCACTTTTGTTGAATTAAGTTTATACACATAACATTCGGGGCAACACTGTAGGTCAGGGCAAATAAATTGATTTCAAAGGCCAGCAGTGGTTTTATAGCTTTTATAGGTCAAAATGTGCTATAGGAAGATGGTATAGCATAAGACTGATTGACCGAGGAGCCGGTATCACCCTGACAGCTTGTCCTTTATCATCAATGAATCACAGTCCGCACGTGAACACGGGTGCTTTCATAAGAGCAGATTTACCTCAGGGAGATGGGATATATGTACATGTAGAGACATATAGCCTGTCACTGCGATGACTCGATAAATGGATGGATAGATGGCACTAGCCGATCTGCAGGGAGATAAGGAGGATGCAGGTATATAATGTGTATGCGGAGGTTCTGCCGGGGCCATGTATGCACAAATTCATTCTGAGCTGTCCATCTGCGACCAGACACTCACCTCCCCGTCTCTCCCCTCCCTTCCCGTCCAGTGGCAGCTCTGTTGTCCTCAGAGAGACGATTGGGAAAGTGTCGCACTTCCTCTGCAGAGCTATCGCTCCACAGCTGCTGGTGTCAGCTCCTCTGCCCTCCCTCTCCGCTCTCTCCCTCACTTGTTCCCTCTCCTGCTTTCGTTCTCTTTTGAAAAGTTAGCTGCTGCCACCCGCTGGCTTCTGTGAGAAACACTTGCCCCTGTCTGTCTTTTTTCCTCACCAATGTTGGGTTTGATACTCCTAATATATCAATGTATTTTTCAGCGTATGATGCTTTGCAACTCCACTTGCGGGTGTCTTATTGTTGGGGTCACATAAAACTGTGTTATGTTACAGGAATTCCCATCCACATGGCAGCCATTACAATCCCATCATGCAGCAGCCAGCCTTGTTGGCTGGCCACGTCACGCTCCCATCCAACCAGACGCTCAATGTGGGAGTGGCACACGTTATGAGGCAGCCCTCTACCAATAACAATTCCACTTCCAAAAAGAACAAACAGCACCAGATGTCTGCCAGGTACTCTCACACAGATGACTCTAGACTTATTGTACATCATTCTTATGGCAACTAAAGATAATCACAAAAAAGATCATGATATCTCACAGCTTTTGATCCACAGCGTCTGTGTATTTTCCCTCTATGTGACACTCACCGCTCTATTCTGTCTTTCAATAAGGAACATGTCAGCCTACGAGGTGTCGTCCTCTCAGGCGGTGCTATCCCCGCAGCGCTCCAAGCGGGTGAAGGAGAACACGCCTCCACGCTGCGCCGTGCTACAGAATGGCTCGGCCTCCAACTGCCCACCCCTGCAGGGCTGTGGGGGTGGTGGTTGGGGGGCTAGCGAAGCAGAGCAGGCTTCCAGCACCACCCGCGACCACCAGCACCAGCACCACGTCCCCAGACAGACCATCATCATCCCCGACACGCCCAGCCCTGCCGTCAGCATCATCACCATCAGCAGTGACACGGATGAGGAAGATGACCACAAACAAAACAAGAGGTCAGTTCTGGATTCATGTAGTTCTGTTTTGCTTAGTTGATAGCAGTTAAGAAGTTTGTTTATCATTGATTATCCTGGTACGGTTAATTGCCACTGAGGTAAAAGGTTTGCAGGCTTTTTATTACTATATTAACTTTCACAACAACACATCACAGAGGGCCAAGACAGAAAAAAGAGACCTCTTTTGAACCATGTCATGCGTCTGCTTTGACTTATCAGGAAAGAGACATGTTTTAACCATTACCAAAACTAATAAGCCAACATTCTGCCATCTTAAGTATGTTTCTGTGATCAAATATTTTGGTTTTAAACATGTGTTTGATATAAATTTAAATGACTTATCTCTGTGTATGTAGTATCAGATGACTATAAAAGTAATTTGATCTGAAATCATAGAATGCTAATGGGGCCATGCAAGGCCAGTGGTCATTACTGTAGCAGTGGTACTTTGTGACCATTGATCAAATCAATTTTATAACCATGCAGTCATTTGACAACAGAAAAGAAAAGATGTGCCTAAGATGAGTCCTGTATGATATGCAGTACTAAAACACAAACTAAGCAGGGACAGAGAAGGAAGAAAACAAAAGCCAAGCAGCTGGCAATTGTAACAATAGATTTATAAAATGCAAAAATAACTAAAAAAAGTGCATTTTGACTATAGTAAGGTTCAGTACTTTTTAGCTGCATACAGTATACAATTAAAGAGAGTACTCATAATTTGATAATGAAAAATACAGTGAAAACATTTTACCATTAAAGAAGCACATATGATATAATAATGATTACCTTGAGTTTTGTTTGCCACTGGAGTTGATGTCTAAGTAACTTTCCCTTTATTCTGTGTCCTCCAGTTCATCTTCAAAACAGCGGAAGAATGTCATCAGTTGCGTGACGGTCCACGATTCACCCAACTCCGACTGTTCCAGCAACAACAGCCCCTACACTGTGGAGTCCAGGCACCCTAACAACAACAGCTACGACACAAAGACCACCATCCTGGACAACTACAACAATGGGAACCCCCGCACCATCATCATTCCACCTCTCAAAACCCAGAGCAGTGAGGTCCCAAATGAGTGCGAGCGCCTGATGCCAGGTAAGGGATTGTAACGGATTCTTCCCAAACCTGAAACACAGCCTCATACCTTAGCTAGTATCTATTACGTTTTTATGTATTGGGGTTACTGTTTCCCAAAAAGCCAAACTTGTATCCTCTCCTATTCAGAAGCAATGAACCATCAGAATGCAGCTTACAAGTTCAAATCCTCCAATGGTGTGTTGTCTGGCAATAATCACCTACCCGGGGGCTTGAACGGATCCTACCGACAGCAGCGCTCTGGGCCACACCTCCTCCAGCAGCAGCCTCTCAATCTCAGCCAGGTATGATGAGGGTCAGCGTGTGAATAAGTGTGTATGACATGTTTAAAGAAATAATGTTTATTGTCTATAGTATGTACAGAATGTATAGCTTATTTTGGGGAATAAGCTTTTTCATGTTCTGTTTGATGAGAAGATCAACACCACCCTCGTGTGTGTTTGGTAAACATTGGTTAGTTAGCTTGAAATCAACAGGTAGCCTGGCTATGTCCAAATAAGCTTATTTCCCAAAATATCAAACTATGATAAAACATAATTTGGAAATGTATCCAATACATTTTGAAAAGTCCTCATATTTGAGGCTTAAACTGACATTCAGCCCGTCTATCATCTCCTCTTCCAGGCCCAGCAGCACATGGTAGCTGAGCGAAACGGTCATCGGCGCCAGCAGGCCTACATCACCCCCACCATAGCCACTCAGGCCCCGTACTCTTTCCATCACAATAGCCCCTCCCACACGGGCAATGTCCACCCACACCTGGCTGCCACACACTTACCCAGCCAGCCCCACCTCTACGCCTACACGACCCCTGCTGCTCTGGGCTCCACCGGCACCGTGGCCCACCTGGTGGCGTCACAGGGCTCGGCGCGCCACGCGGTCCAGCACGGAAGCTACCCACCAAGCATCGTCCACCAGGTCCCGGTCAGCATGGGCCACGGCGTGCTGCCCTCGCCCACCATGCACCACAGCCAGTACCAGGCCCAGTTTGCCCACCAGGCCTACATCAGTGCTTCGCCCGCCTCCACTGTCTACACTGGATACCCTCTGAGCCCCACCAAGGTCAACCAGTACCCTTACCTCTAGAGAAGACACTGACTGACACTGGAGAGCCCGGCCCAGCGCTGCTGCTGCCCCCGAACCCTCTCGCCCTGAGCCCCCGTCAACATCCTAAACATCCTCTCCTCGACCTCAGACATAAACAGAGACAGAGGAACATGCAATCCTCATGAAACTGTCACCAATAACTTGAAGATATAAGGACAGAGAGAAAAGAAGAAGAAAAAGAATTCACAGCCTCTCGAGAAGGGAAAGATGGGGTTGAATTTCAGAGGGGTACAGTTCAAGATGTTTTGTTTCACTTTTGTTTTCTCCTGAAAGGGCCAGTTTATGCGTTTATTTGTTTATTCTTCGCTTTACTTTATGAGAAAAGTAATGTCTCATTAGTTTTACAGGGAAGTTTGAAACAGGCCTTTTGGGACAGTAGAGGCTTTCTGGTTTGTTTTCTTTTATTTTCCCCTCTTAAATTTGGGAAGAGACTGTTGAACAGGGGTTACTGACTGGAAGTTTTTGAATCCCAAGACATTTGGGAGAAGGTGAAATACAAAAACCTGCTGCTCTTCAAAGAAAAAAAAAATATTGATGGCCTTGAACTGTCTTACTATTTCCAAATCATTCATGGTGTGGGGAGAAAAGAGAGGCATCTCCCCCCCACTCCACCTTCTCCAGCCGAGGAGGCTTCTGGAAATATAACCAACAGAAGACAACAAACTTTTAATGTATTTATAGATATTCTGTTCCTTTATGTTTCACCTTTATGATGATACTTCAGTTTTAGATAGGTGTCTTAGTTGGGCCCCGTTCTTAGAATGTAGCAGTCTGCACCTGTTTGTTTTAAGAAGAATACCTTCTTTTGTTTTCCTGATACCAATAGATTTATTTGTTCCTCTTTTTTCAATGTGATTGCACAAAGTGGTTATAATAACATAGGCATGTACAACGTGATTGTCTGTGTGTGCTACTGTCAGCCATGCGTGTGTAGTCCACCTCCTTAAAACTCCCTTCAGTCTTTAGGTTTTGACCATTGTTCCCTCGTAGTGCCTTACAGATAAAACGACACAGTTTACTTGGCTTGGATCCTGAAAGCCACAAGAGACTATAGCGATACGTAGAGAGACATGTTTCCCTGGTTTGCCATCCTAGTCGGGGCAGTTGTAGCTCTCTTCCAGGTGTAGGCTTAGCCCTTGCTGTTTCTTGTCCTTAATGACAGCGTACTATAGGTGTTGAAGATTAATGTCAGAGTTGAATTCATGCTGAGCTATTTTATTATGTGTGCATGAGATAACTTGCCTGGGGTACTTACCAAAGTCATAGATAAATCCTTGTTACATTTTGCTCTGGATATTAATGTAAATATGAAAATGTACAGTATAGCTGTAGCTGTAAACCTCTATCACAGTGGCACCCAAATTATGGCTTTAGTTTGGAATATATTTGTTTTTTTATAATCACACAAGGGAATTAATGCATCGTGACAACATTAGCTCAGTTATCATGTACAGGGAATGAGTTACAGTACAATGTTTGAGACACAGTAGAGGTCGTCTTTTTAAGGTTAAAAGCTAGTCGGAGAGAAGGGCCTAACAGAAAGTTATTGTTGCCATGAGGATGGTTCTGTTGGGCTAGGGATAGCCAGGCTGCGGTGGAGAGGCAGAGTATCGAGGGTTGTTCGAGAGAGATACTGTGTAGGCACGAGGGAAGGGGCTGTTTGAAGGCGAAGGGTCAGTTTAGGTAGGGACTGTGGAGGTCAGGGTGAAGCTCTCTATCTTAAATGGGACTAAAATGGTAGCAAGTTGGCACTGAGCAGGTTGATAGTAACACTGAGCCCTGGTGGTTGGTAGGAGCCGAAGGAGGTAACTACCTGAATGCACACGTATAATTCTGACATGAATCCTTTTGTTGTTGTCATTTATTGCTAACGTTGTTCGTTTCTCCAGCAAAGATAATTGCAAGTTATTTGTCGCGCTTGAGGTTTGGGTAGCATCTCAGAGCTACAAGAACAGAACAGAACAGAACAGAAGGGAAATGCCACAGCATACACCTGGAAGGGCACCTTGTGGACGATTTGTTGCCACTGTCCATTTGTCTTCTAGCCAGGTACACCACAGACATCGCCACGCCAGCCGAACGGGATACCTGAACACTTAGAGAACCAATAGGGCTGTCACTTTGTGTGTTTGCTGCTTCATTTAACAGACATCTTTTTTTTTTTTCTTGTAGCCAATGATACAAATAATCTCCTCTGTTCATTTGTCCTCTTGAACGTAGACGCATCAGCTCTGCTGGTGGTTTAGTGAAAGCCTTCCCCTCTCCTTCATGGTATGCCATAGTACTTGCATTTGAAGTGATTTTTATTTTTTATTTTTAACTTAACATTATCTTGAACTTTTTGACATGGCTGTAGTACATGTTGTGTTTATTTTTAGAGATTGTTGCAATAATTCTTGTGGATGTGTCTTTTTATGATATGTCAGGCTCATTTCTATTTTGTAACCTGGAGGTTGATGTACAGTAATGTTTAGTATTCCGTGGAGGTGGGTGCACCTGTGTGAAGTGGTGCAACACTGCTGGTGATAGTAAGTGTTGAGTTGATGATAATCCAGTGGGGCCCTTATAGATAGATGCTTTGGCTTGAGGGGGCCACAGCCAGGTTTGAAATACAACAATCCCTTAAACCCCATAGTGGTTTGTCATCCTGGTACTTTTCCCCCTCAACTCTCCACTCCCCGTCAGCTCCAGCATGCAGGCCTGAGGTCCGGGTAGGTAAAGATGTGATGACACAGTACATCGCTGGTTACATCATTCTTCTCTGTTCTGTTGTTGTCTTTTTATATTATTTTATCTACTTAATTTCCTCTAGGTCATTGGGGCCTAAGCACACACACACACACGCGTATAAGGGAGATGATTATCCATTGAAATCTGTTGGCTCCTCTGTTATGAGACAGACTACTGAAACATTCCACTGTTTGAGGGATTTCTGGCGTTACCCATGCTACACTGCTGTCCTGTCCCCTCTCCTGTCAGCATGGGGATAGCATTGTCACACTAGGTCATTTTTTTGCTTCTCCCACCAAAGAGTTAAACAGACCGATCATGTACAGCACAGCACAGTTCAGTACAAGCAAACCTCCACAGCGTTGCCAGAGCAGCAGACAGGCAATAACTTTTGGTCTCATATTTTAACTTGATGAGTCATTTTGAGGACATGTTGTTTTACCCCCAAACAAGTGCATGTTCACAAGGACGATTTAACGTATTTAATGCATACAGCACAGTAATCAAGTTGTTGAGAATCTGGACGTTTAACTTTGAGAAGAGCTGCAGTCTGTTTTAAAGCTTGTTTTGTTTCACTTGCATTACTCTTCACACCTACCTATCTAGGTTGAATGATCAATAATTATCATATATCTCTCCTAATTGACAAGCCAGTTGTTTTTTTTTACGTTGTTGATGTTGTAGCTTTATCGGTGTTGTATGAAACTGAATTTGTGAACTAAAAAGTTTGTTTTACATTAGCGTGCCATGGAATAGAATGACCTGTAAAAATGAATTAATCAAAAACGTACCAACTATACCTTTAAAAACCACGGTCACCCACACAAAATGAATGTAATGTGTGACCCGCAACATCTGAAATGGCTTTAGATCTTTCTCAGTGGGTGACCATTCATTTCATTTCAACACCGTTTGTGGCCATGCATGATGCAATAATTATAGATCTGATCTCCAGCAAAATCCCATATTAGAGGCGTAATGTAAAACTTCTACTTTCCTCATGATTCGAGGATGTCAAATAATTGCTATTTTCGCAAATGAAAGATCCAATGAAGAGAGGCCCTGTATGCGCAGCATTGCTGAAAATGACTTGATGTGTATGATACCTTTGTCTATTACTCTGTTTCACATAACCAGTGTTTTGTGTTTTCTAAAAATGGGGGAATCAGAAATGTGAGCATTAACGTAGATTGAGTGACCTTACAATTACCAAAATGTGCTTAAGTAGAGTGTAAACATTTTTTTGTGTTGTTGAGGTGAGCATAGCCTTCCCAGATTGCGTCTTTACTGTTAGAGCACTGCCTTCCAAATAGCCAGCAATACCTCCAAAGGTTCATGGTGACATTTAAAAGTTAAATAAGGCAGTGTCTCACTCTCTATGAAGCCTGGCGTTCTCCCATAAAATACACTCAAACTTCCAGCTTTGCTCATGGTGTTATCGTGAATAGTCCTCCTCCTGGAGCTTTGGAAACACTAAGAAACATTCCTGAGAGCGTTGAGGTCGCACAGTGCTACATTATTCTTCAGACAAACTCCTCAAAGGTGACTTGGAGAGCAGACAACCCGCAATATCAACCCACAGCATCAACCCACACAAGCTTCAGTATAAACTGTTTGGCAAAGTTGCAGCTGCCTCCCAAACTACAGGAGTCAGGAAGAGGTGTTAGGTGTATTAATCATGAGCTGATGTACTCTCTGTCACCAGGAAATTTGTAATCTAGCCACACAAGCATTCTTAAAGCCCTTTTGGATGAGAGTATATGTTTTTTTTTTACTTTTCGTTGAGGAGATCTGCTCCTTTTGCTGGCTATTCCTTGGGGGAATTCAGGGTGAGGTGGTCATGGTTTGATGCCGTCACTGATAGAGGGTGTCAGGTGATCAAAATGAATGAAATTAAGAACCAAAACTGATTGAAATACGATTGTTTTCTTACTATCTTAATTTATTCTAATTTATGTAAAACCAGGCAAGGATTTGGATCCGTTTCTACCACTTTAAAAAACCCAAATTGCTGTGTTGTAAGATATTTGGTCCTACTTTAAATAAATGAAAAATTTAGCTTTTCCCATCTTACTTTCAGAGAGATTTTGAGCCAAAGATAGTTATTTTTGTGGTGTTAATAAACGGAATCTAGAAGTAGTAGACGAAAGATACATTCAAAGACAGATTTGCCTGTTAACACTACAAAAATATTCATCTAAAGCTAGAGGTCATGTCAAAGTCACAATTCCTGTTTGGTTCATTCTCAAAATTGTAAATTAGTGTAGCTCAATTTCTGCCCAAAAATACTCATGCAAGTTATTTATCAGTTTATTTGCATTTTCTAAAGACCTAAGAGTGCATCAAACCCTGACCCCCTTTTTTGTCCATTGCTGTATGGTTTCTCAATGGTGTAAAATCTCATTCTTTGTTGATAAAGCTAATGTGTGCTGCAGTATTTCCTAGTATACTTCTCTGTTAATTGTCTTTGCTTTTTATTTACTTTTTGTTTATTGGGGTGTGATGTCTCATTATTTCAATCTGTTGAGCTGTAGCATTCTATGTATACCCTGTTCCTTAGCCTAATATTATTAAGTATGTTATGAGAATGGATATTTTACTGGCTTTATAGAATGTTTAAATAAATATAATAATGACAATAAGAAGAAGGATTAATTAAACCTCCTAAGAAGTTGAGTACTTGCTACTAAGCGCTTGTGTTACCATTATGATGTTGTGTGCTTCTCTTAATCATTTTCGTTGTAGAAAAATGGAGTGAATTTATATTAGGCTTCGAAAAAACTAATGATAGCATTGTAAATTTAACAGGAGGATTTTAACAGACAAACAGCTTCGTCAAATAGAAGAATATAGTTATTTTAATTGTCCTCTTTACTAACTGTAGGGTGAGAAGGGGCTCGCGTTGTGGTGAACTATGTTATAGCTTGTTATTCACTGTTACTTTTGATCATTTTTTCGGTCTCCGAGGTGAATCGAGTTATTAATGAGAATTTGTATGCTCACATATGCATATTGTATATGTGTAGAAATGTAATCACACTTTGTCTTGGATTTACATTAAACTGTTAAGTCACGGCACCAGTCTCCTGTTTCTACTGTGTGTGTGTGTGTGTGTGTGTGTGTGTGTGTGTGTGTGTGTGTGTGTGTGTGTGTGTGTGTGTGTGTGTGTGTGTGTGTGAGGTTTGTTGAGAGTGCCTTAGCACCAATTTTAATACATCAGAAAGGAAATAAAAATATACAATAATGCAAACATACTACACATTATACCACCAAAATGTTTAGGTTTTTTAAAGACATTTAAAGGCTATGCACACAGGTGTTTGCACTTATTTAACTTATACACCCTGTTGAAGTGGACCCAAGCAAGAGACTGAATCCAGCATTGGAAGAAGGTTCTGTTCTCTGGCGTAAGTCATTATAGAAGTAGCACTACTTAAAAAAATACTATGTAGAAATACTAAATTACCAGGAAAAGTCCAAAAATCATGTACAAATACTGTGTGTGTCAAATACTTAAAGGCGCTCATGACAGAGACACATGGCTAATGTGAGTGTTGTATATTGTATTAGAGGATTGTTAATACTGATGCATTAATTATTAAGTTGAATTATATTCTAATAGCTGGTCGAGGTAGAGCTCCTTTATTTACTTTTTTATGCTGTTGGGTAGCTACAATATTTATCATAAACACATCATACTGTATTTTTTAATGTCAAATCTTAATCTCGAAAGTCACTGTTACTGTCAAATGAATGTCGTCGGGTAAAAAGTACAATGCAATATTTGCCTCTGGAATGTAGGGGACTAGGAATAAAGTAGCATAACCTGATAAAGGTAGAAGTACCTCAAAACTAAATACAGTGGTTAGGTTAGTTACATTCCATCATAGGCTGTCAGCTTCGTTTATAATCTTATTTTAATAATCTTATATTCGTTTATATAAGATTATTGGGTTTTTTCCATGTTTTGAAAAGAGACATTTTAGGATTTTATTTTGCATTATACCATGGTTCACACAATACCAGCTAAATGTTCAGATTGTAACGATCACATATTTGAAAGCCAAAATAACATCGTAGGTCACGCTATTCTACCACCAGGTGGCGGTGTGCAACCAAAATGCTGACGTCCATCATCCTGGACCTGACGTGATTAGGTTATGCTGATCATCAAGATTTATTTTCAACCACAAAACCTTGCTAAACACGATGTTTACATCATATACTCAAACCGTGCTGGACATTTGGGGCATATACTGCCTGACTGAGGAAGTGTGCATCATTGTTGTGTCCTGTCAGAAAGGTTTTTAAATAGATTTTAAAATGCTAATGTCATTGTAAATGAATAAGCACAGGAGACTCGGCTGCACCAAAAAAAATGAATAATTGCAGAACAGTAAACGGTGCCACTTTGATGACTTGCATTATGATTTCTTTCAGCATGACTAGTCAATGGGTAAACTCTTTTCAGCCAGTAAAAAAAGCTGCCATTGATATGTCCATCCGTGGCTATACCTTGTTTAAGTGCATCATCGCATGAGGCAACGTTGCCGTGGAAGCCGCAGACGCCAGTCGACCAGGACCAACCTAATTTTAAAAGCCCACTTTGACCGAAACGAGCTGCAGCCAATGAGAGCCGGTTCGGTAAATGCATGAACCAATCAGATCAGCCGGGGGGCGGGACTAACCCAATCCTCGGGACCAGAGAAGGTAACTGTTACCAAAAGAGTGTCAGATGAATGCAAGCTAGGAGCCCATGCACAGTACGTTTACACTGAAATAACTTCACACGCAGGCAGCTGGTTAAAACCGAATTTGATTTCTTCCAAGGATCATTTACGCAACCCAGACAAAGGACATTAACAGAGTTGGAGCTTCCCCTTTTTTTTTTTGGTAAGTCTGAATGCGCAGCTATGAGCAGGCTGACAGGAATGGCTGGGGGGGGGGGGAGAAAGGGGGAGAGAAAAAAAAAATCCTGTTATCTTTGCACTGAAAGCTAGCTATGGGAAATACGACCAAAGCATGTTAGCTGACCCGTTTGTAGCATTGATGAGAAAGATTAGCGGCCACATGAGCGTTAAACCTGCATGTAAAGGAGACGGGATGCAGGACAAGAGACGGTACTGTGTCATGATGAGAGAGAGACTGGAAGCTAGCCATGCAGCCGGGGGATGAAGCCTGAGCTGGTCCTCTTTAGCCTCACTCACCACGTTGTAATGTTGTTTATTTAGAGCCAGTTAGGTGGTTTGAGTTTATTTGACTAATGTTATTAACGTTAGTTTATAGTGACTGATCATGTGCCTAATATGTGCTAGGTTTCTTTCACAATGTAAAAACAAACCCCCCCCCAAATTTTTGTTATTTATTTAACCATATTTTATTTTTTATTTTTTTTATGCCATTCTATCTCTGTGGAAATATGCATGTTCTGTTCTGATTATAAGCAGTAATATACGATAGATATGTGTGTTTTAAATCCATAACAAACATATTTAACTTTAAAATCCAAAGTACCACTGTATTATTTGTTTATGAAAGGCCCAGTGCATATATTACGTTAACATGTAGATAATAAGATAAAAATATCAATGGCTATTTGACTCTGAAACATTCATTTTCAATTCCAGAAGAATGACCTTGCAGCTGACCCATTTTTCCCTGTTGTTATTATGGGATTTACCGGTTGCCATTATTGTGTGCTTTGAGAAAGTCACCATAAATAGAGTGTGTGCTTATGTGTACTTCAGTGGTTGTTCCCAGTTAATGGCTGATTAATGAAGTGATGCTCAAGTAGTAAAAGAAAACATGGTTGCTTTGTTTTGAGTGTCACACTGTTGCTCTTTTGGTTTTTTTTTCCAACAGCCATTCTTCATTGCGAGCACATGTTATGGAAGGAGGGGCCTTGGACTAAAGGAGACCAAACCAGGCAGCCTGAAATAAGCCAAAACCTTTATTGTCTCTTCGGAATGAATCTTCTCTTCTTAACTGGATGAAATGCCTTGACCGTACCCCCCACCGTACCATGGCAGGTTTAGTCTCCTCTGTGGGTTTAGTGGTGATGCTCAAGGCTCTTATGCTTGCCCATGGCCAGCATGCAGTGTTTCTGGGGATGACGGTGTTGGTAACAGTGATCGCGGCTGACTCACCTGTTGCAGGTAAGAGAACACCTTTTGCTGACTCACACAACATGATCCACTCATTTGTACCTTATGTTGCATAACTGTCAAAGCATCTTGTACAGTATTCATTTAGCTTTGAGCTACATTTCTTTGAGCATTGACCAGTAATAGACACGGAGTTCATTTCAATTTGAACTGGTGGCGTGGTAGAGATCATTTTGAAGGACAAAAAAAACCATTAGTGTTTTACATTTTAGTATAAGAGGTGCAAATTAACAAATGTTAAAAATAGTTAATATAGTGAATATTTGCGGTACAGTAAGGCCCACATATTGTAAAACCACCCAGTATTTTACGGTGTGTATATACCACTTAATCTAACTGAATAGCTACATAGATTGCACTCGATTGAAAGTAAACATGAATGTTACGTAAACCTGCTGAGTGTTTGTGTTTGTGTGTGTGTGTGTGTGTGTGTGTGTGTGTGTGTGTGTGTGTGTGTGTGTGTGTGTGTGTGTGTGTGTGTTTGGTCGAATGTGTTAATGGCGTCCAGGATCAATCCAACAAAGGCATAAGTAAAATCTTTGTCTTTATGGATTAGTTTCTGGTTTCTCTTGGCCTTGAGAATTGGGTTAGAGAAACATCAGAAGCTTACAGCCATCCCTCTATTCTCTATACTGCTTGTCCAATGCAGAGTAGCAGCAAATAACAAAATTCAACCATCTTCCTATATATATATATATTTTATTTTTTTCTTGAACCTTTATTTACCCCCGGTAGGTTAGCTAAGAATGAATGCTAATTGACATGTTAACACACATCCACATCTAAGAGATGCTTGGAACAACCGCAGTCTTGTTTGGGGGCTTCTGAGCAGCTGCACTGGAAGAGATGGGTTTGTTCTGTCTAACCAGCGACCTCCAGTCATAAGATTGCTGTATTCAGGGCCACTGTTACCAACTCTTCTGCTTAAAGCTGGTCATCTCCTTAATACAAAGACATAATAGATGACATACGGCCTGCAGTTTGTTTTGCCTTAAGTTTAGTTGCGCATGTTGTTTGAAACAGAAAAGTCTATGTCTGATAATTTACCTCAGAATGAACTAACTAATGTCTCGATTTTAATGGGAACAAAGTCAGGGCTGCTGCGTCATCTTGGATAGGTGACATTCATTATGAACGCACTCGTGTTTGATTCTGGATTTTCACAGGAGGTGAAGTGGCTCGATCCCCACAGTACACCGTCAGTAGCGTTAAACCACTTTCCAGTAATTAGGGAAAGAGAAAGGGTCTAAATCCTTCCACTTGATGGGTGTTTTCCCCGGGCTTACTTTTATAGATAGTGACATGATCCACACACCCATCCCCCTACACATTGCCCAATGAAAAGAAAACATTTAAGAGCAACCAAAAACTCATGTTAGTACATGAAATAGGATTATGAAGTAAATGCCAGGGTGGAAGCTTTGTGCAGAAAATCAGGAATTAGTAAATCTTACAAAGAACACCAAAAGCTTTTTCTAATTTGACAGCCATTAATGTGGGCTACCAACTGTCTGCAGTTGACCGCTGATGCATTTGTCTGGCCCTCATAAAAGACCCCAAGTCAAATTTCAGATTTTGTTTGACCAGCAACCTGGTGTAGACAAAATACAGCTAAGCCATAGTTTGAACTGTTGCATAATAAGAACGTTTTGATTATTTTGTAAAAGGTATATTGCCTCCTGTTTCTGCCATTTTGCCTTTTCCTATCATTTGAAATATGATTTTATTTCCCAAGTTTCGTCTCTATCTGTCGAAGACAGTTGTACAACAAAGCTTGCAGACAATTGTTTTCCATGGAATGTAGGATATTGACTTTGCATTTGTCATTATTTTCCTGGTGTCTTGCTCATTGAGTCGGTGACTAAGACGCGGCCTGCTGTCACATACTTTGCTGATGATTTTTGTAATCACAAAATGTCTCAAACTGCGTAGTTGAATGGGCACCCATTTTGCTCTGGCATTTTTGTTGGATTTATGTTTCATCTCTTATGAGAACATGTCTTCTGCGAAAGAAGAGAAGCTGGTCTTATTGATATTTCCACATCATTTTGCTGATCATAATAAGATTAATGCACCACTTTTATGATCATGTAACAGACAGTTTTCCTGTGTCAGACTGCAAACCATTGCATCACAAGAGCATACATTTATCAGACACGGTTTGGACTGTGTGCCTTTTTAATCACTTTAAATTATTGCTGCTCAATAGGAACATCAATTTAATAAGAAGAATTGTAAGTAAAAAAAAAAAATACACTAAAATAAACACTTTACAATAAGAGTCTGTCTTTTGTAAAGTCTTACAGTTTCAAATGTGTGCTGTAATACATGTTTGCATTATTTGTAAGAGTTTGTTCAACACATTAGGACTTAAAGATTACACTTTTACAAGCCAAGTGAACAGAATTTTTTTTTTTCAAGCTTGTTTAACGTCCATTTTCAAATATTTTTTAAACATCTTTAACATCAACAAAAGGCGCTGGCTTAGCTTACTTCACTAAATGAAAGCACTAAGATCAGTGCTGTTACAGCCGGTTGGTTGATAGACTTTTATTTTATGATGAATGCGCCTTTCGCTAAAAAGTGTAGGTAACAAGGGGATGAGGTGAAATTGCCATTTGTTGTCATTAACTGATCATTACAAGAGCTTCACTGTAGGATTGACGAGGCCATCTTTGGTCCTTGGTGTTAAAACATCACTGCTCTGGTTGTAATTTTGCCTGTAACTACTGCCTGTTTCTTTGAACGTGCAGTCATATTCATATTTAAGATTCTTGGCTTTTTACTCTCAGCTACACATAAACCAATGTCGTTTTAGGTACTTAATGTAGTGATATCAAGTTTAATATGGCTTTATATCTCACAATGTGAAGTGAAATACTGCCAATAAGTGGGAACTGTTCTTTCTGTTGAATCAGAGGGAGAGAGAGAGGATTAATAATGCAAAGACCGAACACTGTTTCATCTTAGACAAGATAGCCCTCTCCTGTTTGAGAAAACTACAGATTTATAATTATAGTTATGTGTGCAACTTGTACGTCAAAGTGAAAGATCTAACTAGTTATGCCCCAAAAGGGAATATTAGTTATTGTATGACAGGAGGTGCTTATAATTAACAAATGCACGTAATGAAAATGTATTTCCATGGTGTAATTCAACAGTGAAATCACCAGTCATACAGCTTTCCTCTTCCAGAATCGTAAAAGCACACGTTGTAGTTTCTAGGTCAAATAGACGACCTACGTATAATTGTTCCTCCAGGTTCAACATCATAGTCATTTTCCACTTTCATACTGCTCTACTTCTCTTGGGCGTTCTGATCGTCTGCTCGATTTCTGTGTAATTAAAAAAAAAAAAAAATTCCACATCTATACCCTAGATCTAAGATGAAAGATCTTTACAAACATTTAGGATATTATTAAAAGCTTTATATGAGGCACCATAAAGTTCCCTTGCAGTTTCGCTTAAATAGTCTCTCTCTCTGCACTGCAGTGCCTGACAAGTTCAACACAGCAAGCTGCAGGCCCAGCCAAGTCCTGGCTAATTACCAGTGCAGTCGGTTGCCATGTGAAATTTGATCTGTGTGGGATGACAATATGGCCATTCATTATTCATTAGGGCTGGAAGCCAGTTGCAGATCAATAGGTAGAAGAACCAAAAGTCAAACAGTGGGTTCTTCTGCTCTCGCCAGGCCTGCAGCTTGACCACAAAGATCTTTTGGAAAGCAGTTCAGAGGCTGACCCGGCTTTTCTTTTCACTGGCCTCTCCCAGCATTATTTGGCTGTCTGGTCAAGGATGGGTCAATGAAAGCAGACAAAAAAAAAGGCCTCACGTTATTCCTCCACATCATAATCAGTGTCTATAATTATCTTTTTCCCCACTGTCGGCTATTCTAAGGATGTCTGTAGTCTCATTCGCCTTCATTTTTTCCCAGTTGCCCGCCATTACCTGAATCATACTGGTAGATTGCCGATGTGAACGTACCGTAGTGGGGGGGGTGAATATACATCTGGTAGTGATTTTGTGTACCCTTTGTAGTGTTTTAACCGAGGCAATTTTCCACTGAAGCTTAAGCATCCTACAAGTGTTCAAACGTTGCATGAATTGTGTGGACAACAATCTTATTTAGTCAAGTACTTAAACAACTTACCAGTGCTTTTTTTAATGTGTGTGGTTTTTTATATTTTTTTGCGATACATAATTACAAGTTATTTATAAGTTTAAAGTTATTATCTTTTAACTGCTTGAACCATGATATTTGGGTTTATTAAATTTACATTTTTGCACTTGATTATGATTAAAGTGTAAATAACCAATTGTTGCATTTAGGATACATATTAATATGTACGTATGTTATTTATTATGTTGTTTTGTATGTATTTGCTTTACATTTTTCATCCATTGCATAGCATTTTAAGGTGCCAGAAGTTGTTGATACAAATAACAAACCACAGTTAAACTTTTTTTTATTCTGACTAAATGATCCTGACCGTGCCTACAGTTTGTGTCGGTGTTGGGAGCAGCATCGAGGTCGTACTGTGCCGGGGCCCAAATCGCTGTGCTCTGATGAACTGCAGCTGATTATTTATATATTTATCAGAGCAGATGGTGCGGTTCAGCACGGCCTCTTTTGAGCAACTCCAGGGCTAAATCATTTTGTTTTGGACAGCAACTACTTAGAAACCTAACACTAAGTTTTTCGCTAACCCCTCCACGGATATCTCTCTTTTCTGCTCACGTGTTTGTTCTCCAAGGACCTAAAGCCTGAGAGTGGCCTTTGCTGGGAGGATTCAGGAAAAGTAGAGGAGGGTGCTGAGTGACACAGTCCTCTGGGCCTCTCTGGTTACAAGTCTTTGCCTTCCTGTATCTGGAAGAAAATCAGGACTGTAGAAAGTGACGGAGTGAACCCAAATAGTGTGCGTATGTATGTGTGCTTTACCTATGCTGATAGTAGTGCAGGGCTTTTCTGAAAGACGGACACATCGGCATTGCACCTTCCAAATCCACTATTTGAAATTGGTCATACCATCATAGCATTGCATTCTGGGGAAAAACTCTGGTTAGTCTGTTGCAGCGCTTTAATGAACTTAAGTCCCTAAACCTGTTATACTGTAAGCTTGACATACTACAAATCCATGAAGACTCACTGAAATTGTTATGGAAAGTCAGCTAACCTTGTAGCTAACTGTACCTTTAACTCAGTTTCCCTCATTCATTCTCCCTCTGTTACCTCTCTTCCTCTTTCTCAATTGTACCCTTGTACTACTCCCATCCCCCCTCCCCCCTTTTTTACTCTCCCCTTTCTCTTATCTTAAAAAGTATTCCCTCAGGAAAACAAAACAAGGTTTATGTTGTGCTTTACCTTTATTGACCTTTTAGATCTTGGACAAGTTTTGGATTAGCTTTCAAATTTAGATTATTTTTATAGCATTCACTTTTATTTTTGATGTCGGATGAATTCGACAAGTAGGTGCATTTGAAAGCAACTAGTGTTGATTTGTAATAAATGCACCCTTTATAACGTTTTTTCCTGGGGGGGGGGGGGGGGGCTGCTTCAGCTTTGGCGGAGAGCTTGATCTAATTGAACTGCACTGATAAAAACAATGGAATCTTTCCCATCTTAAAAGCTTCCCTGATAAACCAAATGTCAACACAGCCATATCTTGATTGTTCGACTGCACTCAGCATACGCAGCGCCTGCCAACTGAAAAGAGCCAGTCACGCAAGGGGCTTAGCTGAAAACAGAACCATGTGTGGGGTTGTAGTTGGCTAGCATTAATACCAAAATACCCTTTCTTCTCTCTCCTCTTTTTTTCAAATTTCACAACCATTAAATAACTTCTTTTCTAGCAATAAGAAGTCTGGCAAACATAGGAAATGATATCATTAGAGGGCTCTGTAATTGCTATCTCAGGTTTCCCGACACACAGGAAAGTCTGTGTGCTCGTTTGCATTATTCTGTGTGGCTAGTGCATGTGCACTGCACACACGAGCATATGTCTATGTTTCACAGCTGCTTGGCTGGTGCCTTTTATTCGCCTGCTATAGAAACCTTATTCTGATAATTGAAGGTAGGTTGTTTTGCCCCCAAAAAAAAACAACAATTCAGTTTAACCACATGTGTGTGTTTCTCTGTTCATGTGCAATTTGCTTGTACTGGGATCCATACCGCATGGCTTTTGCTTAGAAGCATTAAAAGAATAGCATACTCATCCATTCACCAGGAAACTCATATTTTGGCTTCACCCAGCCCCTTGCAATAAAGCAGATGGAGACAGAAATGCGTTTGTTGTCCTTTTCAAGTTCAGCAAATGCTGCTGTGAAAATAGAAGTTTTGTCTGTCAACCCATCACATGCCCAAATATATGTCATTATGTTAAAGGTCATCGATTCAGCTTAGGATATATAGGTTTCTCTTTTTCTATGTTGTCCAGTTGAGTAAAGGAGACCAGGGAAAGGTATTTTCTATG
Source organism: Anoplopoma fimbria (assembly GCF_027596085.1). Classification (NCBI taxonomy): domain Eukaryota; kingdom Metazoa; phylum Chordata; class Actinopteri; order Perciformes; family Anoplopomatidae; genus Anoplopoma; species Anoplopoma fimbria. Next base: position 8,986,921 of record NC_072467.1, read on the forward strand.
ATTCAATTCCAGACATCAGCAAAGTGCTGTCTGCAGACCGGCATTATCAGGTTAACTTTGATTTTCCATACTTGGGATAAGTACATTGGTCATGAGAGGACAGCAAAGCCGACATCACATTGTATCTTACTTTAAGGATTTACGTTTTGTTTGTGTTCATTGTTGCAGGCTTTGTTCAAGACACCTTTTTGGGGATCAAAGGTTTGTTTGACATTCAGGATATGCATTGTAACTAGTAACAAAAAAAGTCACATCGTAAAGTCGCCATTTATATTCACGAAGCAGAATTCTTGTGCGGTATTAACCATTCTCTGTTTATAACTATATTTAAAACTATATGAAAAATTTCATGGAAAAACTTCTGGGAACATTATTTGCTAATCTTGCGTAAACTTAAATACATAACCAATCCAAACATCGATATTCATATCCATGCAAGCCTCAAAGCACTTATTTTGCCATCTGAATTGGCAAAAGCAGGTTGAATCAGACTCACTGTGCCTCTGCAGAGCTATTCTTAAAAGTCAGACACATATATAGGTTAGTGCGGAGATGTGATGATCCAATATATGACCTCATAAGATTTAGCCAATATCAATCCTGGGTAAGTGGGTTAGGGCTTTTTCAGATGCCTGACGCTGTGTCTGCCTTCAACACAGTCTTTCTACAGTCGGTCTACCCCGTTCTTTTCTTTTTTTATTTTATGACGGGGATTTTGTAAACACTTTAAACATTAGATCAGCCAACAGCAGTAATAATCCTTCTCTTGTTAGAATCCTTTTTACATGATTGCTGGCAGTGATCAGAGCCTGCAACCAAATGTATGACGGAAACAGAATATACCAACAAGCTCCAAGTAGGATATCATCTGCTTACATATGGATAAATGGGTTTCCACTGAAACATTGGTATAGACGTAAATGTGTTAAGAAGTTTACAGAAAAAAATCTACCATATTGTAGAAAACAGCAAAGGTAAGAACAATATTTAATGCTTCAATGACATGCCAGATACGGCTGTGCATCATGTGACTGATCAATTAATAGATGTAATAACACAATAAGATAACCACCTGTTTATAAGCCACATGTAGTAGAAGGCCCAGAGTAAAATGACTAGAGACTTGTAGGATTCTTAACTTGTCAATTTGGCCGAATGCAAATTTAGTTCAGCGCATGTACAAGGCAGCTATTCATTAGACCAAGTCGAGCCTAAAAGACACATCGAGGTCCTGATGAATGGAAACAGAATCTCATTAGCCTGAGATGTTTCATGTAATGAATAAATGAAAACTCACTGCATTAATTCGTCAATGTCGTCAGGGCAATGAGACTGTGCCATATTTTTTCATGTGTTTTACGAGGAGACGACACAGGGTATTATAACTTTTTATTCAAGGACGAAGGATAATGTTTTTTATTTAAGCTGCTTTAATTGGTCTTTTATAAACCACACGTATTGTTTATTTCTCCCTTTTTAATATCTGCTTATCCAATAACAGCCTTACCGTGTTTCTGTAATGAATTTTTATGATCAGTGAAATGAGGATCTATTGGAGAAATTATTCACATATTCCAGAGAGAGAAAAGGTGACTGACTGGGAAAGTGAGATTAGACGAACGAGAGAACGAGAGAAGAAAAACTGTGCAATTTACGTGAGCTGAGCACTTGACATTAATTCTCTTGTGACCTGATATTTAAAGGTGTCTCTCTGCAGGGGTCTCATTGCTTAGTCTCACAGACAGGCCCAACAATGAGCGGCCAACCAAGTGTGACACACTTGGGTTTCATTTGACAGGTGGTAGCGCTGCTTAGTCTTGAAGGCCTTTGTCAATTTCTTTTTACTGTAATGTCAACCCCAATGCAGTCCGGTCTGTGCCTGGCTGCTGCCTGTCAGGCTGAGCTTTGACTGTCATTACCTAAGATTAGCCTTCCAAGTTATAAGACCATGCCTGCTTAATTATTGAGAATAACCATTTACTGTATAAAATACGGACGTAGTCTCTGTCACATCAGACATTGGTTTCTGAAGGGCCCTTTTCGAAGTGGTTGGCTCCAAACGTCACCATTTTGGCAGTAACAACGCAGTCTAACTCTAGAATGGAGTTCTTTCTCGCTTTCACGCCCTCAATTATGCCTAACTTTAAGCCTTAATATAATTTAAACGGGTGAGTTATGTAAGAGTTCAAACTCCATACAGTTGTCATAAACGAGGAAATTAGCTTGTGAGAACAAAAAAGTTTTCTTTACGAGGTTGTGAACATGTTTATTTCTGCTGTAAAGTTTCTTTTTATCAGGGGGGTCTATACAGATCGACTCATTTAGAAGCCAGCCTCAAGAGGCCCTTCCAGAACTGTAGTTTTTGGCACTTCCACATTGGCTTCATTTCGCAGCAGCGGAGGATGACTATACTTTCTTTAATAAAAATTCAGCATAGGTTTAGCAAGGCTTGGGATTTAATTTTACTGTCTTTTGTTTTAATTTTACTTAAAATTAATACCATAACGATTTTATTAAACTCACAAAACTGTGGTTTTAACTACAGCAATTATTCCAAGCACTGCTTCATTGTTAAAGAGACCATTGATTTTTTTCGTTCCACTATATTTTCTCTGTCAGTATTTCTTGTCCTTGTCTTTAACTACCACCATCATTTTCACCTTAGTCATGATCATTCCAATTATCAGGGTTATTATTCATCTCCTGCTAATAATAGTGTTTGCCTTAATTAGCTAGATGTTTTGTCGGCCATTCATGCATGTTAAATTGTCCCACATGTGACTAGAAATGAATTAGTTTGTCACTGTAGGGGTGTGCTGAGATGAGGTGACATTTTGGGGTCATGTACCACAGTATGACCTCAAACATCAGCATGTTCTTCAGACAAACATGGTCTCCTACAGAGCTTGTCTGCAGAGTCTTTGTCTTTTCCTTTATACATCTGCAGCACTTAAAATGTTTATTTACAGCCGAGTGGAAAGTTTTATATATAAAATGTATGTATGTTTATCTGTAGAAGACTTTGCAGAGCACAGCACACCCGATGTTGTGGCTTCTTTTTTCCCGTGCTCTCTACTTGTGTTTATTTATAACTTTCTCACAAAACTGAGGAATCAGGCCATCAATAAAGAAGCCTGTGTAAAACAGACAACTAGTTGATAGTTAAGATCCGCATTGGGTCTGCTCAGAGTTAGCTAAGAGTAAGTATGTGCTTGTGTGTATCTGCACAGCTGCGTGATACATCCCTGGGCGTTCAAACACTTGGCACAGCAGACAAAGAGCTTTGTGGCAGTTTGGAGGATGTGCAGCGCAGACCAGCCTTCAGAGAAGAAAGTCTTGGCTTTCCTTAGCAGTGGGCTCTGTTATAATAGCATGCTGACTCAATTAAGGTACTAGTGTAGGTTATAATTAAGTTGGGAGTTTTCTTCTGGGCCAAGCCAGATGCAGGCTTGTTGTATGAAGCGATGCAGTAAATTGAAGATGACTCTACAGAAGAACATTTTTTTTTTTGTTGATGCTTTTTATAAATCATCTGTTCTGTGCTCCCAGCACTAAAAATAATCTTCTCCCTCAGCTGATTCTGCGTCTATTTTCAAGTGCGTATGATTCTGCAGGGCCTCAACAAAGAGCAGCAACTTTACCAGGAGCTGCTGAGTCACCATGTAGAGTGTTTTGGTGGCTTGCTTCTGGCAATGGAAAGAATGGCGTCTTTAAAGTCCTGCACCGCTGAAGACCTACTTTCAAGACTAGCGATCTACGTTGAGCTTGCCTGACAGAATTGTTGTTTTTTTGCCTTGATGTGGTCTGTTTAGGCTTGTACACTCTCTATGAATACATCTCTATGGTACATTCTGATTATCTCGAACCCCAAGAACCACAAGATAGCTTCTCCTTTTACGTCAGGTTAAGGTTTCTCTCATCAGAACCATAACATTTCTGTTTGGGCTTTGAATATTAAACATGTTAAGGCATATAAAGAGGCTAACCTCTGCTGCTACAACCTACATGGAACTGTTAAAAAGTCTATTACCATGAATTATTTAAGAACTATTCTGTTCCTTTCCCTTCAGCTTACCTAGCATTCCTTGAATACTATGTGTTAGATCCATGTAGTGTAATCATGGAAGGCACTTCCCAAATTAAATTATGCATGATACACTTTGTTATGCAATATTGAGAGAGAGAGGCTTTTGGCTCTCAAATTATAAGTTGGAAATGTATTGCGTAAGCCACATTTTCCATTTTCACATTTTGGTTGATCTAATGTGACCCTTAAAGATCTTAGTGTTGTGAGTAAGAAGTCGAGTTCCTTCCTGATGAGCTGAAAACGAACTGCCCCATCCATCACTCCAAGGTCAGGTACCACAAAAAAGGATAGATGTTCTCCCTAGAGTGCATAGCTAAAAAGCTCAGGTCATTGAGGTGCTCAGCCAGAACGACCACTCATTTGTTTTGGAGCATATGGTCAGTGCATGGACAGCATATGCCCTTAGTTCAAAACTAGAACACAGTCATTGTCAGCTTTTATTATGATTCCACATTATAGCCTAGCATCATCTTTTTATCACTGGCAGTGTATTCAGTGTATCTTCCTACTCCGTCATTGACATCATTCTCAGGGTTAATGTTTTACACTAACATTTTGTATCCACTTTAGCAAATGTAAAGTGGAAAATGTCAGTTGAAGTACGGTAAAATGAGCAACGCTGAATAACGAGTGTTTACTGGTAAACCAACCTAGCTTTTTTAAAGATCTCAAATTTCAATTTGGACCAATAGTTGTTGTTTGTAAATCATTTGTCGATATGGTATTGATTTGATCTAAATATAGGCCAAGGTTACATATCACATTCTAAACCCACCGCAGGTTCCTCGTACAGATTGAAAGAAGTGTCTTACTGTACTATACAGTCTATTCATCACTCTGTGACCTCTGCTCCAGAGGTGACCAGTCTTAGAATGACTCATTTAGTGATGAATGGTAATCCTTTAAAACGTCCTTGTAAACAAGTCCGAACTTTTTTTTATTTTCCCACATATCAATTTTAAATTTTGGTCATTCAAGGCACAGAGAGCTTAACACAGTTTTTATCTAAAATGATAAAATGATGAAGTTATGACATTTTTGACAGATATGGAAGTAAACTGCAACATGATTGGTTGGCAGAGGCAGACAACCATTCATTTTTTTGACCGTTGAAGAAATGCCATTGTTGTTTAATGTCCAGTTATACCACAAAGCTTACAGTTGGGTGCCCGCTTGTCTGCCATGCATAGTCATGTTTAGTCTCATCCTGCTTCACACTCTTTTTCTTAAAAGTGATGACATAATGGTTGATTGAATCTTAAGGCTGATATCAGATCATACCACGTTGACGGGTATTCATGTGTGTAAAAGCCACTACCTTTCAAAATCATTCACATCGAGATATTGTGGAGAAAAGAGATATTTAAACTCACTGTCAGTAATAATGAAGTTGGTCCCCATATTGGTGATTAAAATAAATTAACTTGAGTGGGTGAGTGATAACAGTTAATAGAAGCAGCATTTCAATCACAGTCTTTATCCCTCATCCCCGTAAATTACTTTGTTTGAAATCAGTCATGAATCTTTCTTTAATTCAATACTAACCTGAAGCATTCTATTTGTTCCTCTGCAGATGAGTCGCTGCTGGCCTCCACAAACCAGCCCATGGGATTACCTGGACACGGTCAAAGTTCAACTGGGTTCAAACCATCAGCCTCACCAGCCTCGTATTATGCTGCCTTTGAGAGCCCAGACTCACCTGGTGCCCTGCCATCCATTTCTGAACCAAACCATGAAGTTAGGACTGCCGACATCACACATTATCAGTCGGGACGTGTCGCTTTTGAAAACTCCAAATCCTCCACAGCAAGTGAAGCCCTCGCAGAAGAACCACAACCTCTGGCCAGTCTATCATTAAGCCCCTCTGAACCTATAATGGGGTCTAGACCACAATCTGAGGCAGCTAAGTTCTTCACGGACTGGAAGCTGGCCAGGGCAAAGCCGGCTACGCAATCTTTCTCTCTCTCCCCAACTCCTACAGGTTTCCAGCTGCAGCCTCAGTCAAATACATCCAAGGCATCATTAAGCCCCTTTGCTTTTACAAGGTCAACGTCACCTCAGCTAGATCCTAACTCTGAGCAGAAAACAATCAACAAGCAGCAGGGTGATGCATCAGAGCAAACAAAGGAAATCATGACCTCATTTCCTGCTCAGCCTCTTGAGCCCCATAAACTGTCTTACGCTGACTTTGCGGCAGATGAATCTTTTAGTAAAATCATGGATGTGAACCAGCTGAGCCCCAGCAGCGCCCCTTTGAAGAACAACAAACCAACACGTGACATAAACATGATACCGAACCCAGATGATATTCTGGCCCCTGGCTACAATGTGCCTTTCATCGACCCCCACCCTACATCACCTTCATCTGAACCCACTGAGGTCCCTCCAGAGGACTTCTACCCCACCAACACCATGGACGTGGACTGGGGGTCTGGAGACTACTTGGAGACGATGTCATTCTTAAATGCAGAAGGAGAGGACTACTCTCTGGTCACAAAGGTGCCATCTGACTCGTATGATATGGAGGACTATACAGAAAGCTATGACACATCCTTCCCACCCAGAGTAGGCATTTCCCCTTCGTCTATGCATCATCTTGATGTCTCACGTTCTCCCGGCCTCACCACAGCCTACAGAACCATTGTTCCACTTAAAACCATTGATCCTTCCTCTTTGTCTTCTACAATTCATTATATGCTCGACCCTACTCCCACAGCTAACATCGATATACCCGACGCATCAGACATAGATTGGCCCGATGCTTTCACGATTCAACCGACAGATGTTCTCTTACCTGACATGAACAGCATGGAGTATTACGTCACTCAGTTGACCAAGGAGAACAACCGTTCAGACACCGGAGCTGAACACAGAGGGAACGTTACCGTGGTATCCATTGGTGCTACAGACATCACACCCACAGGCAGCGTCAGGAATGATACCAAATTGACTGAGGATGGGTCCTCTGGTGATCTGTCAGGGTTTGAGCCTAAAGATGAACCAACCCCAGTAGGAACCACAGAGGAAAGTCCTCAGCTGGTCAGTGCCTCTGAGCCTTTTCTGGATCCGTCCATAGTCCCAACCCACTTCTTTGATCCATCTTCTATTGTCTGGGATGGTCGAGTGTCCACCACAGATTGGTCTGGGCATACTGTAACTATTGGCCTGGACAGCACTGTGTTAACAGAAGCTATGCTACCCAGTGCAACACCTTTGCTGCCAGATGATGTCCTATTTGCCTCCTCTCTGACAGATGTCCATTGGTTTATTACAGAGTCATTCCCATCAACTACCATACACACCACTCCTTTCTTAACTCCAACCATAGCCTTCTCCCCTGTTCCCACCGAACCTGCTGCCAACACCACGGTTGGTATGACAGAATTAACTCCCCAAGACTCTACTTTCACAACTGAACAAACTCTCAATGTAACTTTAGTTTCAACTGAACCCGCATCTAACATCACTTTGGGCCCTCCGGCCGTGTTGGGTGATCAGGGGGTGACTGAAGATCGAGTTGACATCACAGCCACAGTGACCTTGATTCCAACTAGCAGTGAAGCTAATACAGACTCTGCTGTACCCAAAACCAAAGCTGCCACCACTACTTCTCATCAAGCCACAACTGGAACTACTGCCGCCACTGAAGCCTCAACTAGTGTCAACATCAAGTCCACCACCAGTGGAAGGACCACAACAACAGCACCAACGTCAAGACCGTACCTCTGCAACCTTGACAGGCCTGCTTATTTAGTCAAAATTGGTACGTTTGACATTGTATTATGCTTTGTGTTATATTCCAAAATGTTATCAACAGCAATGTATGATGTCTGCAAATTGTGACGGAAAACTATAATTTGAATTTAAAATTGATTTTTATGAGAACTATAATAGAATAAGCCAAGATAACATGCTTATGCTTTCTTCTTAAGGTTTTCCTTCGGGGGCCACTGTTGGATATGCCAAATCTCAAGTGAGAGACATACTGAAAGGGGAATACAACAAATCTATGGAGCTGCAGGTACATTTAAGATATTCGGTTCATTTTAGGTAAATTAGGCAAGATGTTACCCTTCTTTTGGCAATTAAGAAGGACATTTAGGGGCAACATAGGCACAGTTTTATGTAAAAGAGATCCTATTAGTATTACAGTGATTCTGAGGTGGATGGTCGTGTAAAGGTCTTCGCATACAATATGCGTGTATGTTGTTTTCCTGTGTGAATGTTGTGTGAATATAGATCTACTGTATTTGTGAGTGTGTGTATGTTACAGCGGTGCAGATGAACCGTGAAGGCCAGACTACTTCCTGAGTATTTTATCAGCGGTTCTGTGATAAACAAACCGCAGGAGTAGTCACATCAAAATCCACAAGACCACCATGACCTTTCAAAAACACTAGCTGATTTACTCCAATGAGGGCTTTGACTATGTCATATATTCTTGCTTTGTCTCTGAAGGTTGTGGATCCCCCACCAAAGTTTGTGTTTCGGGTGGTGTCTGGTCCAGTGGTGTACACAGCCATATCTGTCATCAATGCTCTGCGAAGGTCTGGACGCCGCTTCCTGTCTCTGTCTCCCAACTGGATAACACCAGACCGTAAATATCAAGTCCACACAGGTAAATGACCTTTCAACAAGCTGTCAAGATTTTTAATTTTATGTGAAAACCTTTCGTTTTTAAACCTGATCTAAAACCCCCCGTGTCTTTACTCCGTACAGTGCTGCAGTTTGTTCCCGGTCACATAGACGTGCGGTTCTGCAACTTTAGTGAGAGCATGGAGAAAGGTTTGACCATGGCCTTTGCAGAAGTGCGTAGGCGCTCAAAGGAGTCAACCAACTTCACAGTGCAGGTGAGTGGGACCAGCAAGCAGGTTAGCATGATTAGCCTCGCTGTTGCATTTCACTGAGATGTTTTCATGAGGATGCGTGACCATAATCTTGAGCCCTCTGAATATTAGCCCTCCAGTGGGAGGTGTAGCTTTACGGAACATATTGTTTTATCAGTCTGTCTGAAAAATGATTTTCAAAGCTGTTGTTTTGTCATAAAAAAAAGAAAAACATCTGTGAGCTCAGTCAGCATCTGTGAGCTCAGTCAGCAAATCTAGTTATTTGGGCAAGATTTGCTGACTGAGCTCACTCCAGACCGCCTCCAGTCACTTCACCAGTTAATGACTTGGATTGCTGCAAAAGAAATTACTAGTTTGCTCTGACAAAATTAGATTCATGCTCAATATATCAATCTATCGATTTTCAATGATTCATTAAGGGTCTGGTTGGCGATATCAGCATGGAAAGCATAGTAGCCCAGACATCCCTCTCACCATCCATATTCTTTATTTTTTGTTGGATTTAATCCTGATAAGATGCCCAGAAAACCTCATTCTGCTCCTCCCAACACAAAAGAGAGTCTATTCTACTACAAGGTTCCTTTGGATGTCCTAGCACCCTGCGGGCACAGACACTTTTCAAAGGAAGCTTATTTTTGCCAGCTATATCCACAATCTTAGTCTTTCAGGTCACTACACAGATGTTATGACCTTAGGCACCTTGAAACTCAGCTCTTTTTGTACTCCGACTGTCCACACCAATAATCCTTCCAACCTCAAAGTCCATCTAACCCATCACTGATGAACAAAACTCCAGGACACTTCACTTGAATCCTTGTACTTTAAAGAAGCTTACTGTTTGTTAATAAAGAGCTTATTTGGCTATGTAGTTACTTTGGCTTCGGTGAGTTTTGTGTAATCCTATTACACTGATGCCTGTATTATAGCCTTTAATTTGGAATGAATTTAAGTATGAAATCAAGCATTTATTTTTTTTACAGCATGGAAATGTTTTATGGACAACTAGCATACTGTGCCCCTGGCCACACTGCTCAATTTTGTGTTTGACTTTCCAATCACTGAATCTAATGGTTTTCAGATTGAGAACTTCATTTTAACTCTTAAAGAGGCAAACAAGCTTTTCCAGGAACTACTTCAGCATCAGATTGGAAAATATTTCTTACGTTCTGTTGTGTAATCGTCCGGCCGCTGAGCAGTACATCTCTGTCTAATTGTGTTTTAGATTGTGAACATCACCATGGCTGCTCCTAAATATCAGGAACAAAGACTGGTGAGACAACCAGTGGACTTGACCTTCACAGTGCACGGTTCAAGGGGTTATCTGGTGGGGTCAGAGGTCAGCAATGCTCTGATGAAGCTCACAATGGTGGAATTCAGCTATTACATGGGCTTTCCTGTACTGCAGATTGCTGAGCGTGAGTACCACAGAGTTGTCTTCTCTATATTTGAACTATTTCCACTATGTGACCTTTACTGTTATAACTGATGTTTTTTGATTGTTTTCTGATTCTGATCAACAACACTGATCTTTTGTAAAAACCTTAATCTGCCCTTACCTCATTTTGTACTTCTTTTCACAGCTTTCCATTATCCAGAGTTGAATACCAGCCAGTTGCTTCGCTCCTCCTGGGTTAGAACAGGTACCTGGTTTCAGTTCATTTCATGGTGAAAAGCTGCTACAGCTACTTAAATGTGAGACCATTTGTGCTGATTCTCTAAATGATTGTTCTTGCTGTGTGTTTACACAGTGCTCCTGGGTGTGCTGGACCAGAAAGTGGGTGAGAGGACCTTCCAGGCCAACATGGAGCGCCGGGTGGCCATGTTACTCGGGGAGGCAACTGGATTAATCAGACGTGTTAGGAGAGCTACCCTTATAGGCAACAGCAGTGTTCAGGTACTGCATCTTTCTATATATTTATTCAATACTGTACTCAGTGGTTGTTTTCACAGCTGGATGGCCTTTGGAGAAGACAACAAATTCGAAAAACTCATTAGACCGTTTATGATTATGGTTGTGTCCTTTCTCTTCAAAGTATACAAAAGAAAAACTAGTTGAATTTCTTGTTTATGACCCAAAACTTTCAAAACTCTTTAACAGGAGGTTTGTTAAAGGATTACTCACTAAATCTTGTAAAAGCTTCCTTCCTTGAACTTTTTATATCATTATTCCCTGATGCAAGCTCTCTCAAACTAACTTGCCTTCAGTACTGAGGGCTCATTATGTGAGCGCTGCAGTGTTTGTAACCAGTGAAAGCTCTACTGCTTTACTAATCAGGCACTTTCTTTTGTGGGTTCGCTCCGCACCTGCTTAGCTCATCTCTGAGGGGACAGGATGGTGCTCTGTCTCCATGGCAACAGCATCCAATTCAGCCCAGGGGCAAGCCACTCAAAGACCACAACCTCATGAGTCCTTGTTTTTTTTCTCCTCTTCCTCATTTCTCCAGTCCTGTTACTTGATGTCTCCTGTGAGCCACAGAGTTGCTAAGAGCAGATCAATTATTAATTGTTTCCCTTTCTCTGTCGGTATCCTGCAGTTGGGATGATTAAGAGTGTGTCTCTGTTGTTGAGAGGTTAGACATTATGGAGGTAGAGATACGGAGACATGGGTAGGTAAAATATTTAGAAATCAGAGGAACAGGGAGAGCTAAAAGCTCAGATAAAAGAGACTTGTTATGGGAGACGAAAGATGCATATTTGAGCTGACCTCATAAAGTCTAAGCTCATACGGTGGTCTTTAAACAGGGGGGCTGTCAGAGTGATAAGTATCATTTTTGGCTGAGTTTTTTGCCTCCTGCATCTTTGTCTCCATAAAACCCACAGAGCAATTTATTTAAACAGAAGCCGATATTGGTGACGAAACTTTCATACCTGTCTCTGTGCTAAGATAGGGTCTCTAATTTTAGACTTTGGCATCCCTTCTATCTTTCAAATATGAATATATTATACATAGAAGCCTTATGTGTTTGTGTTCTTTGTAGCCTTTTATTTTGCATCTCAAAGACACTCATCTTTTAGTGTCTGTTGAACATAATGAGAGTGAAGTGACTCAGACTGAGCGTCTAAACTTCAGAAGAATCCTTTATCTCGCTCTCTTGCACAAACACACACACACGCACACACAACACACACACACACACACACACACACACACACACACACACACACACACACACACACACACACACTATCTCAAATAGATGCCCTAGACAGGATTTGACAGAATCAGTGTGGTGTTGTCACCTTTGAGAATACCTTATGAGTCTGCCTAGAGGGATAAAAGAGGAGGTTGAATTGGGGTCGTGCAATAACGCCCATTCACCCTGCCGTCTTTCCACTCTAATAACCATGCATGGACTGGATTAGAGAGCCTGCCCCGCCGCTTTTCTGTGTCAGGCCAGGCATGACCTGCGCTTTACTCTTTCCAGTAATGCAGACAGCAGACTGTGCTGCGCCTCAGGGCACCCGGAGGGAGACCTCACACACACACACACACACACACACACACACACACACACACACACACACACACACACACACACACACACACACACACACACACACACACACACACACACAGACATATTAAACAACATGGAAAAATATTCAAACAATGAATACTCTAATGTGGAAACAGAAAGAGAGCCAATATTTCACGTGTGTTTTTGTCAAAGATTGCAGATTCTTTTTGTACATAGAGACAATAGACAAAATAATGGAAACACCTCATGTAAAATGCCATGCAGCAATTGTAATAACAGCTACACAGGCAAGTTAAGTTAAAGGGGTCTACAATACATACAAATACATCCAATATAATTAAAATAGTTATTTCTGTTCCTGAAGACATGTGAGAGAATTCTTGAATATGTAGTTTCACTTTGATGTTTTATCAGCGGATTATATAACACGTTTCACTACATCATATGGCAGCTAAGGTAGCCAAATAGTTGGTGTCTGAATTTTGGTTTCTGCAGTCACAAAAATTCTAAAAGTGATTAACGTCACAGAATGCTATAGAAAATGAAGCACCACGCTCTCTAAAAAGTCATCTTTTTTATTAAAAGTGGGACACTTCGCTCATTATGGTCTTCATCAGAGTTTACATTTTTAATGTCGACAGTGCAGTGCCTCATCTTCTATGAACCCTTTGTTCATTTTTGGAACCACTATTTCCAGCTGCTTGAGCACTGTTTATTAGCTACAAATTCTGCAGAGGGAAAAAAAGTATTTTATATTTATTTTATGACAACAAACGGGAACTAGCTGCACCTTGCTGTGTGTGTGTTCTTTAAGTTAGAAGTAAGTGATAACAAATATCTAATAATAAAACCCCTCAAAAACCACAAACAAAGAGGAATTCAAACTTGTGTCCCTGAGCAATGTGTATAAGTAGTTAGGTTTATTGAGTGCCTTCAGCGTTTATTCTACATCTGGACATGTTAATGTTTGGAAAAAGTGATAAGATGTCATGATGTCTGCCAACTGTTTAAAAAGATTTGTGGACAGTACCGGCAGCCATCTCGTAGGCCTGGTGATTGTTTTTTTTTATAATTGTAAGACAGCCAACAGGTATACCGGGCTTTTGCATCCTTTCCACATACAAGACAATGTGTCCTGTCAAACAAGGGAATTGTCTTTATGAATCCAAGGTACTAATGCCCCCAAACAAATTAATTAACAAACCGATTGTCAGATTCAAGCATCCTGAAATTTTTGGGAAACTGATCTCTATCACTCTAACCACAAAGTATTAATACTCCATAAGCTCAACACTAATAATAATAATAATAATAATAATAACAATAATAATGACATAAATAATAATAATGATACATTTTATTTGTTAAGCGCCCTAAAAGGTACTCAAAAGCACTTTACATGGTAAAAACCGCAACAGAAACAACAAACAGCTCAGGACTTGCGTAACAGTATTGAAACTTGGATTAAAGTTGCTCTATAGACAATGGTGACCTCACTTCTTATTAGGTATTGGAAAATTTGTTAAAAAAAACCTGTGATTTTATAAATGTCCATTTGTTTAAAGGTATTTTTTAAATCTCTCTGACTCTCACTTCATCTGAACAGTTGAAAACAATGGATGGACGTATGAAACACACTGTGCTTTTCTCCCTTTTTCCTCCTCCCAGGTTGTAAGTGCGAGCCGGCTGGAGGGTGCGGACCATCCCTTGGAGGTAGTGTATTTCGTGGAGGATCCTAGTGGTCAGAGGATGCCTGCAGCTCAAACAGCCAACCTACTCAACAGCCTGGACGTTCAAAGGGCTGCCATCGTCTTGGGATATCGTGTCCAGGGCATTTTGGCACAGCGTGAGTACCACTTGTATATTAGATAACTGACTACCAAGGGCAGCAGAGTGATGTAGTGATTAAAAAGATGGTCCTTGACATGGACAAATTCAATTTGAGCTCCCATGTCTGCAAGTATCCATGTTGTCAAAGTGTCCTAGAGCAAGACACTGAGTCCTGAGTGCTGGTATGGAATTCAAATCATGTTTTTTACCTGTTATTATAAACAAAAAAGATTGCAATTGTTGTTTTGTTGTTTTATGTCTTTACATACGCTATACTGCAGGGATTGTTTTTGCTTCGTTTTGATGTGAATTGAACTCGGCAAAGTTACTTTTCGCGGTCTAGTTGCACCTAACAGAGTTGGAACAGAGGGATACAAAGAGAAAGAGAACGGACTGGATTGTTCACAAGCTCCTTATGAGTAATTAAAACGAACACAAGCTAGCTGCTGGCTCCGTGTGTTCCTTTGTATGTTTATAGTAACATTTGAGCTAATTACCTTCCTTTCTACACGCTGTAGCAAAAGCCTGTCTTCCTCATTAAGAATCTAAACAAAGGAAGAAGGCCTAATGCAAGCCCCTCAAGGGAGTTCTGTCTCTGTGCTGACTGTGTTCTCTTACGGTACTTTCCCAAGGGACGCAATGAGTGTTAATTAAAACTAATGAAGGTGTGCGTTAAAGATTACAGCACTGAGAGAAGAGCCAACCATACTGCATGTTTAGCTTTGCCTTCTCAGGGCAACAAAGGGATATGCTTGAGATATTGAACCACATACACAAATGAAATGACTCAATATGCTGCATGTTTGTGTCTGAAGCCTGAGCTTAGAACTCAAACCTCTCTCTTACTCTCTCCATGTCTTTTTCTATAGCTGTAGAGAAGGTGGCGTCAGCACCTTCTGACGCTGAGAACACCAACACGTGGATCGTCATTGGGGTTGTGATTCCACTCATCGTTGTCATCATCATTATTTCCATCCTGTACTGGAAACTGTGTCGAACAGACAAGCTGGAGTTCCAGCCAGACGCCATGACCTCCATCCAGCAGAGACAGAAGGTAGAGCTACTTCACGTCTGAATTCATCGTGTCTGTATTTCAAAGTCTTTTCAGATCTACAGTTCATTCTTTTAAATTCCATATTTGACATATTTAAGTTGACAGTATTTGTCACCACAGTCACCCTTGAAGTTACCTGGCTGCATATACACTGCTGATATATGTATTAAAGGTGATATATTAGGTTGTAGTGATGCACGGGTCAACCACGGTGGTTCTGGCGGAGCTTACTAGTAAATATCACGGGTTAGGGTGGGCAGGTCGAAAAGTGACAAAGCAAGTAAGTTACATATACATATATACAATTAATATATATTACTTACTTACTTAAAGAAACATTGCATGCAAAAGTCCAATTTCTCCATGTCTCTCTCTCTCTCTCTCTCTCTCTCTCTCTCTCAAACACAAACACACTGCAAGCCGCTGCGCTTAAGTCTTCTTGTCTCAAACCTCAGTCTTGACATTGTGCTACCATAATGCATAAATTTGGGAGTTTGTGGGTCTGACCGGGTACAGATAACAGATAACACACTATTAGGTTGTGTTATGTCAATGGACAAAACCAGTTTTCCAAACATTACTGTGTTCTGCATAGAAAGATTCAAGGCAGAAAGTTAAATTCAAATTAACTTCTAATTAATTAGGTGTATCAGTCATTGCCATGAATGTGCTGTAGGACTGTGCAGACCATGGACCTCATCATTTCTTCTTTTGGATAGGATGATTAAAAAATTTATGAGAGAGACTGGATTAGAAGTCCTGATGCTGTTAGTGCATTTAATGGGCCTTGGCTGCTCTTTTATTTTATTCGAATCTTTTTTGATATTTTCTTACATACTCTTTTACTTAAAGCACCAACAACCCTGCCCTTCAGTTCCCTCTTGTCCCAATTTATTTTCAATTGTGACAGTTGAAAAACTTCTCTTTCCTTTCTGCCTTGACTTGAAGAGGCTGTTTTTCTGTCTTAGTATTGCCTCTCTGGTACTTAAAAGTACACGACCCTTTTGCCCTAAAGTTAATAGACACAAGAGATTTCCTCTGCACTTTGAGGTCCCTCATACAGAACATCCTTATGAACAAAATGTTTTTATACAACAATGAAATGATGGGCAAAATAGTCTTTGATGAGAACATATCAGTTCACTTTGAGAGAAACAGGCTCAAGTGTACCAGAGAATCAAAAACCAAGAAAGGGTTATGTGACACTGAATTATGTTCTGGTTTGCATTCAACGAACTGTATACAAAAAAACAATGCTAATTTATTGTGATACTTGAAGGCAATACGAATGCCTAAAGCTAGCCCAAAGCTTTAAAAGCCAAGCTGTCATGAAGTGTTTGTTTTATAATCTAAATTCTTAATTTGCGATAGAGTTTAAAAGTGGCTTTTAGTTTTGATAGTAACATTAATGTGACGGAGAACAGGGGTTACTGGATCTCAGTCTGTTTAGCGCACACCTGCAGCGTTTTCTCAGCATACGCTTTGCAGTCAAGTCCAACTCTCCTTCATCATTGAATCAGATGTCGTCGACTCAAATAGATATTTTTGTATGCAGAGTTACAACTGGCCTGTTGTGGAGGTTTGCTTATGTATATTTCAGCTTCCTGACTGATCGTTCTGTCTGTGTCTGGCTTTCATTTCCCTCCACTTAAATTTTTTTAATATTGGGTTGAGCTGTGAACTTAACCCTCCAAATTGAGTTAATGCGCCGAATCTGATGTGCTGAAGTAACTATCACTTAGCCGTCCCTCTCTGCTTAACACAATCATCTGTCACTCAACACCATTCCCCTTCTCTCAGCCTACTACCTCCTTCAGAGAATCAAGGACCTCTCTTCAGCAGACTCTTCCTCCCACTAAAAAGAATATAGATTTTAGTGAGGAGGAAGAGGGGGAGTATGAGGAAGAAGAAGAGGAGTATGAAGAAGAGGAGGAGGAGGAGGAGGAGGTTAAAAGAGGGAAGGTACATAGCAGTGTCTGGTGGTTTCTAGAAGATGTAGAAGGGACCTAGTTGATGTGTGTTTGTAGTTGTTTAAGTAGTGCAGATTTATATGAAGAACAACACAGAAATCTATAGTTCATAGTCTTGGTTTTGAATTTTGGACATGTCAGACACAGATAAAATAGCATCACTAGAAATATTTATGCTATCCACCATTGCTTCTGCTTAGACACCAGTAGCTCTTCCAAAGAGCAAAGGGACAATGAGCAGTGAGGAGGAAGAAGAAGAGGAGGAAGAGGAAGAAGAAGAAGAGGAAGAAGAATTAGAGGAGGAGGAGGAGGAGGAGGAAGAAGACAAAGATGAGGAAAAGGAGAAATTTCAAAAGAAAGGAGTTGAACAAGAAGAACAAAAAAGACAAGAGAGCAAAGCAATGATAATGAAAACTGGGGTGACGAAGAAAGAAGACAAAATGAAAGTATCAACTAAAGGGAGGAGAGCCAAGGACGAGGTATATTGTTCAGTAGTCATAGATACTCGTGCTTGTTTGCGCTAATAGACATTAGGATCCTGCTTTACCCGGTTATCATGTCCAGACACAGAAAATCCAGTATTACAGATTATGGTGGATTTGGCTGTCTTTATAGTCTATAGATCCTGATTAAAAAGACCAGATCACTGTGTTGAGAAGTAGTAGATTAATTAACGTTGTTTTACATGTTTCAACTGTTTGTTGTAAGTGATTACCCACTTTTCCATCAGACCAGACTGAGTGTTAATTAGTGAATAGATGGGGGATGTCACTAGCTGTGGTTTTTTTCTAATTCAGTCTCAGTGTTAATTTTAATGAAACAGCTTTAACTACGTCAGCTGCAGCTTTCTGAATCCTTTCCCCCTCAAAGAGTGGCCTTGTTTATATGCTGCGGAGAGCTGCACACACAAACATATTCTCTCTCTCAGGATTAGCAGTTTCATACTGGCAAGCATCACACTAGATTAGCAGTTTTATACCAACAAGCCTCTTCTGAGGCAGGCATTTTGCATCAAAAAAGTCAGGGAGTGTACATATATTTCAGAGAATTAACAGGAATATGTCATGTCACTCTTCTCTATGTGTTGGGGCAAAAAAATAAAAAAGGTTCACATACTGCAAGCACAGATTCTAAGGTCTGACATCCTCTGTTTACTCTTTTGCTGTTGGATAGTACCGAGGGCTTTAGACTCAAATAGTCTCACTGCTTCAATCTTCTGCCTCCATCCCCCACCGCCTCGAAGGAAAGCAAGCAGCTCAGTGTTTCCCCACATCTCTCCCTGTCCCTCTTTTTAATATTCTTTCTTTTATTCATTAATGTCTGTCTGAGTCTTCTTTCTGAACATTTATTCATCATTCAGTTAAATGATGTGCTCAAAATGTGTATTTGTGTCTTATATTTGCTGCACATTTTTAATGGAAATAGGAGTGGGTGACAATTCAAGCTGTATAATTTGATTTGACCAATGCGATTCTTTTTATCTGATGGATGGATTGATTGGATTTCCAGGTTAGTGTCATGATGCCAAAGTGTCATATTGAAATGATTCCACTTAAAGATGATGACACGCTCTCTGTCCTATGTAACTTCTACTATATGGCTCTTCGACTTTATTTCCTTTTCCTATGTCCTGAAACTGAATATTCCTCCTCTCTCTCCTCCTCCTCTGCCTCTGTCCTCAGCTGCAGGCTCCCAGTGTGAAAGGATTTGACTTTGCCAAGCTGCACCTTGGCCAGCACAGTAAGGATGATGTCATGGTGATCCAGGAGTCTGTCCCGTCGGGGCCGGGCCCTGGGCCCCTCCCCCTGTCCCTTAAAGATGGCCTCAGTCCATCTGAGAACGGGGAGATCCCCACACCCATGTCCAAAACCTCCACCAAGGCGTCCCGCAGTGGTCGAAGACGAGAAAGGTCAGTGCTGCTCGTGGTACAGGGAAGGAGGAGCAACTTAGACTCCAAAAACAGTTAATATTCAGTTAAAATGAATATGAAGAAATTAGAACATTAAATGACATTAGGTTATGTCTGCATTAGTTATGCTGTCATAAAGTACACAACAACAGTAAACAGATTAGCATTACTAGTCCATTTTTGTGTGGTGTTTTTTCCCTAATAGTCACCAGATTACTAATAGTTTTTCTCACCTCATCAAAACACTTGTTTTAATCAGAGAAATGTGTTTTCTTTGTTAAATCCTCTACACTATGAATATACTGAGATATTTATTTAGACATTTAACAGGATGTTTTTGTGTTTTTACCCCATCGCTCTGATTTTCCACCCACCTCAGTCAGTCATTCAACCTGACAAAAAGCTTTTGACAGATCGTCCGATCAATTATTGATGCTCTAGACATCTAGTGGTCTGCATTCCCTCTGACAGACTGTCTATATTACTTACAGTATATCAATTTTAGGTATAAACCTCTTTCTGTTGTTTGCAGATTTAATTTTGCCCTATTTCAAGAATTTTAAATTGATATACACTTATTATATTTACATGATGTTTACAGTTCTTGTGATAATTGTAATGATAACGTAAATCAGTATGTGCATCATTACCAGCATCTCCCAGAACGGTAACTGCTGTGGTTATATATAACAGACATGATGCATTAACTTCTGTCTTCATTAATAATGTCCATTTCAATGGCATGGTTTTTGAGTGGGGGATTGATATTCTTTGTTTCTCCTCACTTCATAGCCGGCCACGACAAATTCATCAAGAATTTAATAATTCCGTCAGTGGAAGTACTTTCTAGCATGTGGCACTACAAACTTCAAATCATATTAGCATTTCTTAGAAGTCTCCTCAGCTTTTATCTTTCTGGAAAAGCGTTATTTTCGATTATGCATGGCATTTCAACATGTTAGTGTGCTCTTGGGCTTCTATTATTTATGTAAGAAGTGTGTGTGTGTGTGTGTGTGTGTGTGTGTGTGTGTGTGTGTGTGTGTGTTCCTGGTAGGATCTCGCCGTCTGACGGTGACTCTGTGGTAAGTGACCGTTCCAGCGAGCGTGAATCAACTGAGGAGAACTCGAGAGCCCACGCCACGCCCAACGACAGCAAGCAGACCCGTAAGGTCCCCATCAATGTTTTAAATGGCAAGTAGCCTTAGCAACACTCACAACACTCCTCCAAACACAGAGAGCGAACACGAGGGGGGGGAGGGGAATGCGGAGGGATTGGGGCAGACATAAAGGGACAAAAAAAGAGGCCAACTCCAGCCGGCATGGTTTGATTGACAAGAGGGCCACATTAAGGGCAGGGGAGACTTTAAAAGGGTGAAAAAAGGGGAAGCAGAGTAAGACCGAGGAAAAGTGCAGCTTCAACCCAAGCAGTGACATAAAGATTACAGAGAGGAACAGTGAAGGTAAAAGAAACACCTGGTAGGAACTCTATCTGAAGGTCGAAAGAAGTCCAGAGAGAGAGAGAGAGAGAGAGAGAGAGAGAGAGAGAGAGGAATAGGAGGGGAAAAATAGCTGAACTTACTCTATCTGACAGCCTGTTGATAGATTCAAGCCTGCAATGCCAGTCAGAGTCTACGTGCTAGAGCCAGAGGCATTCAGGCACACAGACTGTAGCCTGACTCACCCACAGAGGAATGGTCTGTTTTGTTATTGATAAATCTCTGCCTGAGACTGTATATGCTCTGCTACAATGTTTAGAAGTGGGTTGTATATAAGACACTCTGTACTATGTAATGTACCGTCTTTCTTTCTGCTCATCCAGCCTGTGCTCATCAGAGGCAGCTGATTCCCTTCTTCTCTGGGTGATCAGACCTAAATCCACTAGGCTCTTTTTCATTTGTATTGTCAGTATACAGTGACCACTTCTATCTTTGGTGCTTTTATTTGATCTCCTTCTCTTCAATAAAACTATTTTCCCTTTCTATTTCGGTCTGCAGGCAAGAATAGAATTGGTAAGAGTTTGTCCTCCTTCCCTCTGTGTCTCCATAGACCTCAGGCTTGACCTCCAGTAGCTGTGTCTGTGTGTTGTCTGTTTGTTTCTGTGGTAGTTTTGTGCTCGGCTTGCTCTCATCATCCATCACTGCCTGCTGAGCTGTCAGTCACAGTGAAGAGAGAATCAACTTCACAAACAAAGGCAACGCCATTGTTTGAAATGAAGTTTAGCTTTTGGAAATAGAAATCAGTGTTCATTTCATGTCACCGGCGGAAACATTAACTCCACATTTTTGTTACAAGCCATATTTCAAATATAGTCATGTCAGTTAGATAAAAGGTTCAAGTTTTGGTACAGATCTTAGCCGTCATAGCATTTAGACTTGCAATGACGACACTGAGCTGACTGAGTTATGACCTCCATTTTTTTTCTACTTTCTTTCTTCCTTCCTCAGGTCCTCCTCCTATGAATGGTACAAATGAGCAGCTGTCCTCAGCCTCCATCTTTGAACATGTTGATCGGATGTCTCGTGCCACAGATGCAAGCAGGAGACTCCCCAATAAAATCCAGCTTATCGCCATGCAGCCCATGCCTGTCCCACCGCTGTACAGCCCACCCATCAACGGAAAACTGTCTGACACCAACCAAATCAACAAAGAGGTTTTGCTCTTCTGACTTCCTTGCTGGCAAAAACTGATCTTTTTTTTAGCAAATAGAGTAATTCAAAAGTCAATCTACTAATGTGGAGGGACGATTTAAGAATGTTCTTGAGTCGAGTGGCTTTGTATTGATAGTGCTGGGGCATTATTCAATGATCATTTATTGTCATAATGCAACACAAGGATGCACAGCGAAATGCATATGTAGCCCATTTGTAACACAAAAAGAAAATTACAAACAAAACAATAACATTAGCGCATTTGGAAATGTATTTCTAGAAAATTCATCAAACTAGTGCAACCACATTGGAACAATGCAGAACACTCATTGTGAATCATCCCCCAAAGGACTGGCAACACTATCATCTGCTCCTGTTTAATATTCTTCTTTAATACAAAGGCAAATTACAATATTTCAAGCCCAAATTGGCTCCTTGTGAGGTACAGAGAAATCAAAGATTTTAATTACTTTTATTAGTTTGATACAGAAGATCTAACAGGAGTAGAAGACAGCATTTCATGTCCTTCAGAATATATAATATACTGGTTAAAATACACATTAGATTATTCATTTTCTGATGCTGCTGTAGTTCTTGTGATTCGTCACTAAAGGTGTGTACTCTACGTAGATAAATATCATGCTTGTTGAAGTCTTCTTGTGTCTAATGAGTTATTTGTCTCCTCAGATCCAGGTAGCATTGAGGCACAAGTCAGAGATCGAGCACCACCGTAACAAGATACGTCTGCGTGCCAAGAGGAAGGGCCACTACGACTTCCCCACTATGGATGACATGACGAATGGCCCCGGAGATGCGAAGGACCCGGATCGCATCTATCAGAAAGCACAGTTACAGATCGATAAGATCCTGGACCCGGATGCCCAGATGCCCCCCATCTACATGGAATCCAAGAAAAGGTTTGGGTCATTGCACTTGTTTGGTTTTTGTGCTGGACAAGTTGATATGTGTATATGGGTTTGTAGGGCTGACTACATTTTACATCTAGCCTGGCTTATTTTTACGCTTACGTTTATTCTTATATGCTATAGGATTTATCAATCTATATTGTTTTGGTGTGAGTTTACAATATATGGCCTAGTTTGGGAGATATTGATTGTAAATATGTCTGCCTTCTCTCAAATATAATGGGACTACGTGGCACTTGGCTTGGGGAAGAAATAATGACCCGGTAACTCAAGATTATCCACAGACCTTGTTGTGAGCAGGTTCATGTAGGAACTATTGTCTTCCTTACGAAGTAAAACCGCCAACCGTATCACTGTGCAGAAGGAAGCTTACCCATACTTATTGCTTTCCTAGCACCACTGATCTAGCTAACGTTACAAAAAGTACAAATATATGGATTCATTAACATTTCTTCACTTGTTCCTCAGCGGTCGTGGTAGGCGCTCTCCCAAACAGAGAATGAAGGGCCAGCTAAATGGAGGCCTAATGGAGGCAGACAAAGACCACCTCATCACCGAAGACACTGATGCTGTTTACAGAAAGTGTCCCGGAGTCAACAACGTGGCCTACGTAGTGAGTAGTACAGGAGAATAATGACATGTGTACACTCTTACAAATACAGTTTATCCTCTAACCGCCTGTAAATGTGTCGTGTTTATTCCAGTCGGACCCTGACCAAGGTCCAGGATCCCCTCACGGGAGCCCCTCCCCCACCGATGACGTCTTCATGGGTCCCGCTTCCTCTCCTCCAGGCCATGCCCCTCCCCCACCCCCCTACATGCCTCCACAGCCGTCCATTGAGGAGGCGCGGCAGCAGATGCACTCCCTGCTGGACGATGCCTTTGCCCTAGTGTCGCCCACCTCTCAGGGCAGCACAGCAGGGATCACTCTCCCCGGGGTCAACACCAACCCGCCTGTCTCCAGCCCTCCAGGCCGTGGCTCCAGACCCTGGGGTCCCTCTTACCAGGGTCTCGGTCCTTTCCCTGGTGTAAGTAGCCATCGCTGGCTCTTAAATCTACAGGATATCTTTGATAGAGAATTAAACATTCAGTCAACGTCAAATCATGCTGCTTTCACGTTACACTGAACAAAAATATGTGTTAGCAGAAAATGGTTTGCCTTTGAATCTACGCTTTTACTAGTATAAGTTCCTATAAAATGTATTGCGTGATCAGCTCCCTGTTAAAACGTGTAATAACAGAACAGCAAAACAGTAGAGATACACATGTAAAATCCTTTGTATTCACTATATCCTCCCTTTCTAAAGGTTTTTACAGCTCATTCTCAGTGTGAGGCCTATAGCTTCATGTTTAATCGTGTCCTCTTAGCACACTAATCAGTTAAGTATTCCTCCATCTGTCGCCCCCACGAAGCTGCGACCTTACAACCCCCGTCAGCTATCTACAACTCCTAAGACTCTACAGGAATATATCCCGCATATGCATGATCTGCATCAGCTCCTGTTAGTGTCGGCTGGTTTCAAAGACGGTACAGTCATATACCTACCCTGAAGGCTGCTGGAATAATAAGATGATTGTTTGTATTTGTTTTTGCACTTGTACTATATTTTGTCTGTTTTTGGAAGATAAGTCTTTGCAAATCATCACCATACAAAGACCTTTTTATGCAATGTTGCATTTAACCTATAATACTGTGCATGTACCAAACACTGCTCATAGTGTTTCAAGTTTTGGGTGCAACTGCCATGAGACAAAGTTTCTAGTAGTTATCTATTGCATATCACCTTCTTTGAAATTCACACTGAAAGGTAGAACAGACAGAGCTCAAATTAAATTAAGATTATAGTCCATTAGATTAGCAATAAGGCATCAGCATTATGATTGTTGAAAAAAACTTCATCAGTATTTTACTGTCCATACTCTCAATGGAAAAATATAAGTATCATGTTCAATGGTTATGATATAATGTTTTATGGTAGTAACACTTCACACATTCCTATCTTGCCTATAGTTTAATTATCACTATGGTAACTGAACTTGTCCCTTGCGTTCTTAAAATGAGTACTTAAATGCATTTCACAGCTATAATAATCCATTAATCATTCCATTACTCTTTCTCATAGAGTCCAACTCCAGTGTTCACCAAGGTGACAAATATGCAGAGAAACTTAACAGGGGAGTGGAGGAGCCATAAAAAAAGCTATTTGCTGGTTCTGCTTTTGCAGGTCGGGTGCTTTAATGTGCTGCAAAATGTCAGCTGTAAAAAAGAAGGCTATCAAACCAAACCATGCTTGGTAAAAACAACACTGTTTACTACAGTGTATGAAGTGAGCCCCACTACCCAAATGTACTGCACATAGCAAAAGACACAGCACTGCTTTACATTTATAAGAAATATCAACATCCGCTGTGAGCTGTCTTTGCATTAATTGCAGTATTTTACAAATGAAAACCGATTATCTGCCTTTTTTCAGTCTTTGTCATTACCATTGTTGCTCACTTCCTCCTAAGCACTGTGTGTCTTTCTTTGTCTTCCCCAGAGGTTCACTGATCTGAACTTGTCCCCTCCTCCTGTCCAAGGCCTGACGCCAAGGTTAGTAGACAGGTCGATGAAAATTGAGTATTCACGTATAAATTAATAAATAATATGCCTCTTCGATGTTCACCTGTTCCCACACCAAAGGGATTTCTTATTGATCAGTACAGCCTGATTTCCACCACTTTGCCAGTGTGAATGTTTTACTTTAGGTGCACCCAGTGTGTTGGACCTCATGAAAACAAAGGAGGCGTTATCTTTATTTTATTGCATTAATGGATCAGGTCCAAGGAGTGGTCACTGTACTGGCTACCAAAAGACCAATCTATCATCAGCAGCTGTCAACTACTCATGGTTTATAATTGTGAAACAGTGAGGAGTATGTGAACAGCATGAGACCAATTTGAAGTTTTGTACCACATACAGTAGAACACACTGTTGAATCAGGTCGTTGGCATGGTCATGCATGCAAACACACAAATCCGCATTATGAACGGTCCACTAGCTCTGTCATCTTGCACATACTAAATGCCGCATTGTGCAACATCAGTTTATTAGTTTAATTAGTTTACTTAATCATAGTGTAGGTGATCGGTCTTCACAGTGAAATCTTCTGAGCCTCTGCACCTCCTGTCACTGATGTTGTCACTGCTTTTGTCAAGTTGGACACACTTCTACCCTTTTTTTCTTTTTTAAAGCACTGTTGATATGATGGTGTAGAGACTGCAACTGAGAAGAATTCCAAAACATTTGTCAAAATACATGTTTCGTTAAATCAAAGTGAATGAAAAATACATTTCTTTGTGTTTCAGGCAGGGCCTTGGCTCGAGCTATCTGCCACCAGGAGAAACTGCAGGGCAGAGTGAGCAGTTCCAGCCAGACAGCCTGTACTCCAGCAGGGGCCTCTACGCTGATGAGCTGCCCTCATCTGCCAGACCGCGACCAGTAGGGGGAACTACAGGTACAAGTGGAAATTTGCAAACAGGCAGACACAAACAGCAAAGTTGTTTTCATGACTCATAATACTGCTGGTTTCAGATGTGAACATATGTCTTAATCTCATTTCCACTTCTTGCTACTTCATTTAAGTACAACATATTTTTTCATATTGTAAGACAACATGAAGGTTGATAAATGTGTTGTCTTATACAGAGTGTTCATCTGCAGACACAGTTTATTTAGGTTAACCTCTGGATGTAGGCCACAGCGCTGCTCCTCAATAGACACACACATCCACCCATAAACCTGTCAAACTGAAAGGGCCTTGTCTCTCTCTTAAAATATTGAAGGAGCTGGCGGGATTCTGCTGCCATCATGTGACTTACTCTAATAGAAATGGATTCTGGCATTTACTATACAGAATGCAGCACAGCAGAGACATAGTGCTTCTCAGACTGCAGTGATTGCATTAAAGTATAATAAAGGGGCTGCTGAGGATTGAGTGTCAGTTACTGTAGCTCTGATTTGGTGTGTGTGTGTGTGTGTGTGTGTGTGTAGGCGCCCAGCTCCATCATCTTACACAGGTGGGATTGTCCAGCCGGATGAATGGTTACCCAGCAGGGGTCAGGGCGGCTCCAGGGCAGAACGGAGGCATCGGCTGGAACCACTACCATGGTGACCACTTCTCCAGGACGGAGCCTGAAAAAGATGCAGTGAGTGAATCACAGATTTAATTCTGTAAAGACCAAGGTCTTGTTTTACGTTCAATTTGACCTGAAATTAAATCAGAAAATGTATGCTTCACGTCAACAAATCCAGTGGGAAGACCAAAAACTAACAACAAACTGATCCTAAGAACAAATATTGTCGCTGCATCTTAACCCTGATATGCTGTAGCTTAATCCTCTGTGCCATAGAGCTCCATGTTTGTTCAGAAACCATCACAAACACATCCGTTAGCTACACTGTTGCACTGGGTTACATTTCCTTTAATTACTATGAAAATGGGCACTGAGTCAAAAGCACATACACCGCCCTGCTGCACCAAATGTATATCAATCCATGGCTGAAAATAGTCCCCGACAAATGCACTATTTGATACGGTTTGAGTAATGTTTGCTAAAAACAACAGTGCCCATCAGTTAAAGGAAATTGCCAAGCTTTTTATAAAAATGTAAATTATGTATTTGCGACCCCATCTTAAAAATAAACATTTTCAGTAAAAACGAACAGGGCTTGGGACTGAGAGCAACAGATTTAAAAAAAAAAAGAGACATGTTTTGTTTCGATCTTCTCTCATGAGTATAGAGTAATGCCAACCTTATCCCCTATGCTCTCTCCTTTTTTTTAACGTGTGTGTATGGTTATGCTTATATTTTATTTATCGCCCTTCTCTCACAATCTCTAGTTCTGTCACTTGAAATGTTTCCTCTATTTTCCTCTCATTTGTTTTCCTTCACTTCTCCCTATCCTTCTCTTTGCCCTTCCTTTCTGCCTTCAGTTCCTGGACTGTCCTGACTACACGTCCTCCTCTGTCTTCCAGACGCCCAGAAGTGGTATCAGGGAGCCTTCTGCGCCCCCTGTCCACCTGGACACCACAGGATATCTGTCAGCCCCACCTCCCCTGGATACGTCTCCTCCTACCCACTCCTCTGCTTCCCTGATCAAGGCCATCAGGGAGGAGCTGTTGCGACTCTCCCAGAAACAGGCAGCTGTGCCCAGCTACCACAGCTGAAGCCCCGGGCCTCCAGTCCGTAGCTCTTACCAGTCATGCCACTGACCCTGCCTGCCTGCTTCGCCTAATCAGAAACTGCTTCCCGTGGAAGTCCCCGAGGGTGTACAGCAGAGAGATAGTCCTGCTAAACTGAAGTGAACAGTTGGTTAATAGAGATTTTCTAACTGAAGAACTGAAGGACAAGATGGTTGATACAGCTCCTAGACTATTCAGAGTACAGAATCAGATCAACTGCAGTATGTAAAATCAGAGACAGTGTTAAGAAGTGAAGAACAATATGAACAGTGTATGCTGGACCTTTAAGATGACGTGGCATGTGTCTGTCCTGTTCCCCACTGTGGGTCAGGGAATGATCATGACATTTCCTGGCCACTGTGGTCCTGGACTTATTTGAGATTTTGCTGCATATATTCAGACTCAGTGTTCTGTGTAACAGTTTCATTCTCATGCTGCCTTCACCAAACAGGAATACCCCCTCAGACACATGTCATTTTAAGGATTTCTTTTTTTCTTCTTAAACTACCATACAGGTACTTTGTTGTTTTCCAATGCAGGCCCTTAACCTCTTTATCACCATCAGGTGCTACTTCATGTTTCCTGCCATGATGAGCCATGCTACGCCTTGACACTGTGATGTAGTTCACCCGACCCAATCTATTGAACAAGCCAACAGTAAGGTCAAAGTTCACAGCGAGCCAGTTCAGACAGTAGGCAGCACTAGAGGCTAATAACACTCATTAACACTACCTAGTCTTTCCGTACTCTCTGCAGTAGCAGAGAGTTAGTCTGATGTTTATATTTTTTGATATCTTGACTTACAGTACATACTTGTTTTCTGTGGACAACTTGCATTCATGCCGTGTGTTTTTATTTATGTTTAGTAGCTAACAGACGGCTAGACAAACATGACAAAAACGGCCTTGAAATCGTATTAATGTTCAGACATGACTTGTGAGACAGGGTATTGAGATACAGGCACAGATGTGTCACGAATAACAAGTGAAGACTTTCAGTATATACTTGACAATAAGGGTGTATGTATTTGGTTGTAGTTTGATGCACTGTATGCATACTACTTGGTACAGCTCAGGTCGTTCAAAAGAGATTCGTTCCGGACAAATCAGTGATAAGACAGTTTGAAGGGTGATGTGGAAGAACTGTTAATGAGGGAAAGTCACAAAGACCAGTATTGTTTTTTTAACATTAACCTGTATTTACTATGTACTGAACCACCATCTCTGTTTCATACAGTATTCAACATTTTCTTGGCCTTTTTGTTTGCACAAGAAGGAAAAAAGTGTACTGTATTTGTTGTCATTTATGGTTTTTACTTCAACCAGTCATGTTTGTGTTTTTTGAAATGTCTTTCGATTTACCTTGCCTCATGTCATTTTGTTCCACTTAAATTAATCTTAGTCATCGTACTGGTTGGAAATCATTCTAGGTTACCTTTTTTTTTTTTTTTACTTGCCCCTCCCCTGATATGTTGTGATGTTTTGGGGCCTGAAGTGATATTTTATTTAAATGAAATAAAAGAGAAAATGATGGATTGTAAAGCAGGGCTTGGGAATATGTTTCAGTAGATCATAAACCTTTTGGCAGCGAGTTGGAACATTCTACAGATGTTACCCAACCGTTCCAAGTCTTTTTAGTTTGCAATGTGTAGTGCCTTTTGGACTCACCTGAACAGATTAAGTACTTGGGATGATAGAGTTTCTCTGTGTGTCCCATTTAACCGTCATACTGTGATAGTATCGATGGTTATGATGCAGCCTAAATTACAACAGCAATCAGTTATATAACAGACGTAAATAATACATTAAGGCTGAAGATCTGTCTGTGTATTCGGGAGCACCAGGATGAAATCTCATTCAGGAAACAAACAAACAACAACAAATATTGTCATTGTATGGGGTTTCCTTTCGATATGCGGGGAAATGGTTCAGTGTCTGGTTTTCCATCTTACCTCTTATGATCATGTTTTGTTTTACCAATCTCACACTGTATGCCTCCATCTGCTGTTTCTGTACTGTAACAACAGCCCATCCACCTGTGTTCATCTTCAGTTCCTTTTTATAAGAAATATGGGTTGTTGTTTTTTTGGTGTTGTGGTTTTTTTTCATCTATTTCTACATCTTGTATTTTGTTAAAATGATCTGTTGGCTGGCCCAACTTCATGTTTGATTGATCTTGCATGTTTAATTATTGTATTTCTTTTTTTTTTTTGAGCATGCTGTTCCAAAATTCTTGAAATACAAAAGAAAACTGTCACTCGATGTGTCCTCAAATTTTAAGCTCATAACCACAAGTTGATTTGATGTGTCGACACGATTGTCTTATGAGTTCTCGCACATTATCATCATTACATTAGTAGACTCGATAGTGGAACCAGAATATTCTAATTATATTCCATCCTGAAGGTGAGATATCTTCTGATTTGGAGTTCAATAGCTGGAACACACCACGCACGCATCATCATATCTCGTGTCATTCATACGATATCAAAGTCCTCTGCAGGTGTTGTACTTGCCTCAAATCACCAGAGGGTGTCAGTATGTTACAAGAAAACTAAATCCACTCTATTCACAACAAAGACTGCTCCCCTGGCTGCGGATGATGTCATTCCTGAGGATGTTTCTGTGAGTCTGGAAAGAGCTTATTATATGTACTCTTCATAATTATTAGAGGAATTTTGAACATTTAAATTGTGGAAGTGGCGTTTGTGGAGGATGAATGGTTCCATGTTGATCAATGACGATTCTGATATACAAAAGGAGAGGTTTGGTCTTTATATCACAGTACAAGCAATAGCTGGCAATATCATAGAATATAAATGGAGACCAGCATGTGTACAGTGGTAAAATATGCTCTATCACTGTCAACAATGCAGTGTTTTCCCTAAACTAACGGAACTTTTGTGTCAATCAATGTGATTATCTGCGAGTCCTGTTGTGGGTTTAATACTGTACTTCCGCTTGTGCTGAAGGAGTACTTCCTGCGCATTTATTGAGTTCTGTCTCATCTCATCAGACGCTTCTCCCCTCTAATCCTATCACAGGATCCAAAGCCACCGAGTGAAGCGGCTAAATGGTCAGCAAAGCTCCTGAAATCACTGCAGGGGTTGGACAGCACACAACTCCGCATTAGACAGTATTAGACAGTGCACATACTCGAATAGTCACTGCATTGATCGTTTCACAATCTGATACATATATATATATATATATATATATATATATATATATATATGTATATATATATATATATATATATATATATGTATATGTATATTATTATATATATGTATATATATATCTATATATCCCCTAATTAGAGAATTTAATCTGCTATCCGTTTAAACAGCAAGAATTGACGACTATTCGGGTGATCATTTGCTGCTGCAGCTGTGTGTCCTTGGGTCTGATCTCCTTCCAGTCCTCAGATATTTACCTCTGGTCTCCACCATGACTCTGTGAGAGTCCAGCACTTATGTCAATGCACAGAGGAGATGAGATTCAATTCAACGTGGCTTTAACACGTTAAAGCCTGTGGCAGATCAGTGTCAATTCAAAGTGACCATCTTTAATGTCAGTATTTATTATCCACTCATTTAAATTATACCACTGTACTTTTATCCATGGGTTATTGATTCATCACACTCTGCATTACAAAACTTGTGTCAGATTTGACATGCCTGTTTGTTTGTGTCCTTGTGGATGCATTGTTGTTGGTATATCCATGCTGTTAGCTCAGTGTCTTTTTCTATTCTGAGGCTGTCTTGTCTCCTGCAGGGCTTAAGAGTGTCCCGTCCCGCTCTGTCTGGTTGCCTCTGGCCCTCCTTGTGGGGTCTAATACCCCCTCCCACACCACACACACACACACACACACACACACACACACACACACACACACACACACACACACACACACACACACACACACAGTAATCCTCTCTGTGTGTGTTGTCCCGTCCCAGCTCTGCTAGCTGAGTCCAGCCCCGACCCAGCGTAGCACAACAAGAGCACACCCAGGAGTTAATCTGGATCATGACGGTAATTACTGCCCGGGTGTCCAGCCTGTAGGAGGTTGAAGGGAAGGGAGCACTTGTCCACTAAGGGAGGAGTCAAAGAGTCAGTTCTTCCCACTGACCTTGGAGAAAACTATGAGGGAAGAAGGGAGGGAGGGAGGGGAGAAACAGAGAGGGAGGCAGACTCAGGCATTAGCATACTGACAGAGTTCCAGCACTGCAGATCTCTCTCCGTCTTCAGCCGCTCTCGTTTTTAGTTTAAGTCTGCCGGTGAAAGACAGAAAGACAAGTAGAGCAGGGAGGAGGACAAGTGTGAAGCAAATCCTTTGACACATGAGAAAAGAGGATATCTGCCTTCTTACTGATCCCAGCACAGATTCAGAAGCACTTGTGAGTACACTGCTATCAGCTTGCCATTCACTGTCTGTGTTACATCTCAGGAATTTACTGATGCAATAGGAAGAGTTTCTCAACTGGAGCAGACGGGGCTGTTTGTCCACAGTGTTACCAAGGTGTATGTTTGTTTTCTACGGTGGGGTGACTGAGCTTGATGCAATCTAGTTGCAAACATTTGTTTGCTGTATGTACAGTATCTGTGTGTGTGTGTGTGTGTGTGTGTGTGTGTGTGTGTGTGTGTGTGTGTGTGTGTGTGTGTGTGTGTGTGTGTGTGTGTGTGTACACTTAGCCACCATAGCACATGTTCTTCCAGCTGCCTGTCAGAAACAGACATTCCTTTGGTTTAATGACGATGAATGAGAAGTATTTTAGCAACATGCGATGGCTTCCATTTCAGCCGAAACCCTTATTTTCAGTGGGAGAAAAGGGTCATAGCCCTCCTTGTTTACCAGTGTGGCTTGGTTGTTATTATGCAACCCCTCTGCATGCGGCGTCGTTACACAGCATCAGAGCTGCTGCTTATGAATCGATGGCAGCAGGACGGGTTGGCTAACAGAGACACTGCAGCAGCCAGGCATCTTCTGCAGCATCCAGCTATGTGCCAACTGGCACCGCTGTCACCGAGGGATGTCACTGTTCCCACTTTCAGAGTCTCACTTGTGTGTGTGAATTTTAAGGGGGAGTGGAGCGGAGGCAGTTTATCCAAACTCAACACATCCATCAACAAATATCTGATTTTTCCACCATCTTTTTCTTCTCTTTTTATGACCACAAGTCCAGTGATGATGATGTCACTGCAGCTCCCCTTACTGTCTAAACGCCGACCCCCCCGGACTCTCTCTCCTCTCTCCCATCACCATCTCCCCTGCTCTCTCCCCAGTGCAGGTTATCTTTGAGTCGTAATTGGGTCATTTTTCTCATTTCTCTGTCTGACGTTGGTGTCAGGAAACACAGAGAAAAGGGGGAGGCAGGGTTGTGAGAGCTCGATTTCCGGAGCTGGTGGTGCAGAAACAAAAGGTTGTGAGGTAAAGGTTATATTTTGTAACACGTGTGTGTGTGTGCCATGAGCAAACACTTCTGACGTACCAGAGAGGAGGCGTGGACCCCCAGCGTTGTCTGTTTTCATAACAGATGACCAAGCAGCTGTGGGAGGCAGGAGGGAAGGATAAGGGTAAACAAAGAATATGATGGTGTGTTGTTTTTTTTGCCAGTGGCTAGAGCTGCCCTGCTTGCTGCTGCATGACGCAGAACTGTATTTTCTCTGAGGTTGGAACCAGCCAGCTAGCAAGTAGTTGCTTGTGTTGCAGCATCACACTGTGGTGGGTCAGATCAAGTAACTCTCGCTGACACAAACTCTTTTTTTTTGCCTCCTGTCTCCAGTGGACCATCTCTGTCCTCAAGGTCGCGATGCGGGTTATCTCCGTCTCCCTCCCCACCAGGCTCTGCTGTATCAGAAGACACAATGTGATATTGTGCTGCACTGTGCTGAGTAGGAGGCAGCGCTCATGTGATGTTCAAGGGGGAGGTGAATAGCTGTCATTCATAAGAGAGCGCACGTTTGCTCGGCAGCTGCCCTCCGCTCTGACTTCAGACACTGATCCTGCCAGTCAGCTGCTGCCGGCCTCGTTCCACAGCCACACAGTTGTCCCCCCGACCACAGGGTTGATACATTAAACATGTTGATTGTGCCGTGATAAGTGGTGTGGTGGAGTGCTCTGACAGTGTTACAATTCAAAATGACATTGAGTAGATTACAGAGCTTTGTCATTGTTTTTAGCCTTTATTTTTCAGCAAACATAAAGAAAAGTTTTTGTTGTTTTAAAAGGACATGTCATCAGTACAGATATATGGGGGGAGATATTATACTGTACTACTATACTCTGGATATCAGCAAATGTTATTGAAATTCAATGCAGCCAGTAGAATCATTTTACCTTTTTCATTTAGTAGGATGTCCTATTAAAACTACAAAAAAACTATGGTAATTAGGTGTACAAAACGCACACTTTTATAGAAAAATGGTTCACTTTACGCAGTTAAGTGGCAGAAGTATTTTGTTTAACTTTATAAAGCTGTCCGGTATGCTACTGCTGATCATCTGACAGCGTTAATCCCTGCTGGCAGACACTGGATCTCTCTGCACTGCTATCCTGCAGACCACAGCCTCTGGATGTTTTTTTCAGAACAGTCAGCAGCAGCAGCAGAATGCAGCTCTGGCAGGATAAGTGGGGGGGCTATGCTAGTGCCAGTGTGTACGGGAGAGGAGACTTCTGCAGGATGAACAGTGAAACCATTCCACTAAGTGCATTTGACCTATTTGCTGCACCAGAACTGTACATTTTTAATTGATTGTTCTTAGAGGAAGTGTACACAAATGCAGCAGCTGTGCGGATAGAGGCAAGTTAGAAAGTTTGTCAAACATTAACATGGAGTGAATGAGGAAAGGACTGACAAAGTAAGAATGTGAGGGCATTCCCATTCATTTTTTGCTTGCACAACACATGCAGATCCTCAAAGAGCTACAGTATTTTTTTTTTTGTCTGTCCGCACGATAATCAGCAGATAATCCTGTTAAACTATTATCTCTTTAATAGCTTTGTTTTGGACAGCAGATGGACACTGCAGGGGTGTATTTGGACTGATCTGACTGTTCCATTGTAGATCATCTCCTTCCATCTTTTTTTTAGTTCATCCTACAACTCGCTACCCATCATGAACAACGCGCCTGTCACACCTTGAATTCAAATTTAAGTATTTTATTCTCATTTGAAGCAGATTATCTTGGGTCAGTGCAGGGTTAATGAAGAATCCATCCACTTTAACAGCTTGTTAATGGCCTTCATGTTCCTCCTGAAACTCGCTACCCAATTGTCGTTTTCCTTTAAGAAACCGACAATTTCCATCATTCTCAAAAATAACAGCTTGCTATTAAGATAAAATGGTGGTCTGATGTTTAATTATGTATGTAATAATTATGAGCTGTGTGCTCATTGGATTACACGGGAAACATATGGACACCATATGTGACTACGCTGCTGACTTCTGTATCAGATTTCATTTAAAACCCACATGCAACATCCACAGAAACATTGTTGATAATGACACTTTAATAACACTTTTGATATAGAACAATGACACACGCAAGCTAAAAACATTAATCATGATTGTTACTATACAATGCCTCATGTGTAATTGATTGTGCATGTCAGTAAACAAGACAAAAAAAACATTTCCCTCACAGTTTTTGGTGTTTCTAATAGACAAAGACAAATCTGTTGAAGTTTAGATTGCAGTCAGTTGGAAAGACGCATTTCCAATAGATCTACTTGTCAGATGTGTTGTCTGCTGCTCGCATTTCCTTTGTTTACACATGATTACACTAACCTGTGTCAGATGTGGGTGACTTAAGGCAAGAAAGAGGTCAGAGGGCAGTCTGGCTGGAAGAGTGTGGCCGGTTTGGGCAAGTTTCTCTGCATATTCATTAGGTAATGAAAACATTGACAAAGTTATGGATCATTTAATCTGACCTCCATTCTAGCTCTGTAACATTAAACTAGGTTAGGCAGTGTAAAATGAGAACAAGCAGCCTTTAGTTATAGATAGCCTAAATCTGACCAGATACTGGGAAAATTTCTCAGCTGTCTGAAATTCCTCTGCTCAGCAGCAGCCTAAATCATTCACACCTTTGGCAGGACTCTCCATGAAAGACAAGCCAAGGGCCACCTGTAGTCCAAAGTCAGTCCAAGTTTTGATAACTGGGGTTCATTCTTTACCGAAATCAGCCACACTTCCAAATCTGGCAGATATGGGACCAGAGCCACGGTGTTTTAAAGTCTGTGTCACCATTGGTTTTCCCCCTTACCTTAACAAGAGCCCAAAACTTCATCTGTTGAGTTCTCAGATTCTTACCCTCAACGTAACTTTACCCTAACCACACTCAGTTGTGGCTGTGACCCTTAACCATAACCTAACCTCGGCACAAAGGAAAGCGCTACAGGAGAGCAGAAAGATTACGGCACAAAACCGGTTCAAATTTGGTCCTTTGGTGCTAAAACACAGCATGCTACACCAACATTCAGCTGCAGTTGGACCAAGTCAGCCACCTGGGTTACACTGATTTTGGTGTGAAAAGTTTTGTTTTGAATTTCTGTAGCTTTTCTTTTACATTTGGTTTGCAATCATGAGACTTTTAATCATTGTGAGCTGAATAAATAGTTACTTAGTATCATAGCCAAATTAAAATAAGGCTACAATAAGTTAGTTGAACTACTCAATATTCTTATGTCAACAATGGACCAGTGACTATCTGTAACATGAAAGACATCGCTCATAGCAACAAACCCACAGATAATTATTAACCAACTAAGCAGTTTCCTGTGGCTGTACGGAGCATTTTAAAGGAGCACTAACATTCAGAGCAATAATATAGCAGCAAACAACTACTGCCAATGAAAAGACATAATGGAGTGATATCTACCTGAGCAGTGAATAAAGTCGCGCTCCCTCTGTTTGTCTTTTATTCTAGCTTCTCTTTGCCTTGTTGACCTAGCCGGGCGGTCCGTGCTTTTGGTGCAGGTTAGTGCATTTGAGCGGGCCCTACTGGCTAACTCATGGCTGCTAATCTGCACTGCTCTCATGGGCGTTTAGCTGAAAATGCAGTGCTAATTGCTAGCGTCAGTTTGACAGATCCCCCTCAGGTAAACACTGTCAGAGCTGTCATCCCGTTAGCTGTCCCGTTAGCTGTTAGCAGGTAAGCTATAAACCACTGGCTCAGGTGTCGCAAAATGCTCCAAATATCATATTATGCACATTTAATGTAATTCAGCTTATTGCGTTTCGGTTGCAGAAGGCAGCTATTTTCAGGAAAAAATCATCTGTCTAGTAACAAATAGAAGTTAGCGACTAGCTGGTGAACATAGTGGAGCATTTATCTTACAGGAGAGGGAGGAGACCAAAAACAAAGCTAAAAGGGGAATTCATTTCAATGCTAGTTGCTTCATGTCTGCTGGATGGGTAAACTTGAACCTGATTGCTCGCACGTTAACCATACCGACTTCATAAGACGATGAAACGTCAATGTGTTTTAGCTTGCCCCACTGCCCCCAAGAAGTAAAAAAAATACCAAAAAAGCAATGCAGCTTTTTACTATAAGCTATTTGTTTCCTAGTTACGTATGACTGTGTGTTAACATTGGTGTGTGTGTGTGTGTGTGTGTGTGTGTGTGTTGCATCATTATGTGAGTGCAGGTGAAATTGTGTAAGTGTGTGATTGTGCTTACGTCTGAAGTTTATCAGCAGGGAGTAATGGTTAGATACTCTTATAGGGCAGAGAGGCAGAAAAAGACGGATATGGCAGCGCTGAAACTTTGAGAAGAGCGAGAAGGAGCGGGTTACACGCCTCAACTAATACACAGACCAGGGGGTGTTGGCATGAGGTCAGACACAGGGTCAGATGTTCATAAATAGACACATTTGGACATTTGATTCATGTCCACACAACAGAGAGGGGAGTGAGTCCCAACTGGACTTCAGTCTTCACTGCAGCTGTCTCCCTGGTTCTTCTTCCCAATCCCACCGGGATCAACTTTCAGACAGGCGGTGTGTCAGTCACACAACAACCAGAATCACCAAGTTATGAAACAAACTTTCAGTCGTAACACTGTAGTAAAAATTATTTTATTAAATATCACTACTGTGCGAATATCAGTGGTTTTGACAAAACTATAGCAATAATACTATGTATTGATACATTCGCATTTGATGGTTGTGTGATGAATTTCCCTGAAGCTGCTTTAGTTGCAACTGGTGAGGTGGTATTTTGGGGGAAATTATATATTTTTTTATCAAAAAACAGTTTAAAGTCCGGAGTGTTTCAGTGACTTTTGAAAAGCAACCAAAGAATGTTTTTTTATCCAAATAAATAAATCATTATTTTCACAATGACTTACGTGTCATTCGCTAGCTGAGAACCTCACTTTTCTCATCTTGGACTGGGCTTCTTTATCACAACAGAACTAAACAAACACTGTATGTAACCTAGTAACCCACCACAATGACTCAACTCTCTGGTGGACTTGTGCATGCGCTTGGCAGGGGACAGTGCTGTTGTGAAAATGGCTGTAGTGATGAGAGAATCCCAAACGAATACTGGATTAAAGAAAGCCTGTCTGACATGGCCGGGATTCCAGCTGGGCACTCATGCAGGTTCAACATCCGAGGGACAGTCAGGCTGAGAGCTGAGAGCGAGCAGCCCTAAGCGGTAGAACGGCAGGGATTGTACAGAGAATAATGTTCATCCCATTTTCATAATCCACATCTCTGTACTTGTACTTCCTTGAATTGGTTGAGCTCCTGCCAACCTGCCACATGGATTGTGGGAATCTTCTTTTCCCCAGATGTGTTCTGTGTAAAGTCCTGTTGAGTGTGGTCGGATACTCTGGGTGTGGTTGGGTTACGTTTTATTCTTGGCTTCAGTGGATTTTTTCCTCTGCAAGGGGACAATGGGTTCACTTCAGGCATACTTAGCTGTCTGCTACAACCATGTATCTGCTTGTCCCATATTGGCCTTCAAGTTATAACAGGGTGTCACACTACTTCACTGAAACCTGTCTGTCTTAGACTACTCCCTTGTCTTTCTAAAGGTTTGAGAAGAAGAGCAGAACATTTCACACATTATAGTGAGATCCATGAAGCCACAGCTCTTGTAAAAACAGTCACACGGAGACGAGCTGCTGACAGGGCCCACTCTCCGAGAGGACATGGTTACCACGGTATCCTACACCACAGTAAGGCTGACTTCGGGATTTAGAGTTACCCAACTTTCTGCTCCACACCCTGACTGGATGACCAAATTGAGGCATGCCTGCTCCAGCTGAGATGAGTGTTGTTCTTATGGGTGACATCCAGCTTGTATACGTGACTTATGCTCTGCAATTATGTTCAACCTTCAATCTAGCTGAGTGCAAGTACAGTCTCTGTTTTATAGGTGAAGCGTAAGAACTGGAAAACTGTTACCGTTATGTAACTTGGGTTTCTCCACAGACTGACACGCACACTGAATGTTTAGATGTGACTTTTTTAAGCGCTGATAATAGCAATTTTTCCTTTACTCTCTTGATGATACGTTCTGTGGTTTATTGGGACGACGGGGTGAGGGAGAGAAAACAAATACTTGAGGTTAT
The DNA here is from genome assembly GCF_027596085.1 of Anoplopoma fimbria. Lineage (NCBI taxonomy): Eukaryota > Metazoa > Chordata > Actinopteri > Perciformes > Anoplopomatidae > Anoplopoma > Anoplopoma fimbria. The sequence goes on from NC_072467.1 coordinate 9,026,484, forward strand.
AAATCAGAGCTGATGTCAGAATGAGAGCTGCAAACCAAATGTGATTCACACACATACACACACACAAGCATATCGTCAGGGGCTTTCATTCCGTACTGTCCACCTACTAAGTGATGGCATTCCATCAGTTGGCCGAAAATATAGTTGTTCATTTGATTCTGATCGCAGAACCAGATTTTGCTTAATTTTTGCTAGATTTGAGTTTGACTCAAAACTAGCACAAAGTGTGGATCACTGAACTGTGGATTTGTCATTATTTCAAAAGCAATATACAATAACCATAATTATGACTCATCGTTCGCTTGACGTTCATGCGAGCAATCATGTCACAAGGGAAGGCATCATATATTAAAAAAATGAAATCATCTATAATTAGGAATACCTCATTTTTGGATGAAAGTTATTTTGTTTCGTGTTATTTGTCCACTGTCTAGAGAGTATCCTGTTTCAGACACATAGCTACAGATATGCAGTTTGAAAGGGGTGTGTATCCCTATATTAAAAGTTTATAGCAATGCAAAATATTTATAGTTTTGATAGTTCCGAACTGTCATCTTTTATGTATGAATATGATCGTAACATTTTTTCAATAGATAAAAGAAAATGTAATCCCTAGGTGTGTTTAATGGCCTTCTCTCACTTGAAACAGGCTTGTTTTATAGTCTCACTGAGCCATGTTCCGTATGAATGTATCCCGGCACACTGCAGCAACCCAAATGTGCCAGAGGCCCCTGAGATCAAAGTATTATTTCATACCGTCGTGCCTCATGAGGAGCCAAGTCTGTAGAGCCTCATCAGGCCAAGAAGAAAAGCGTACATGACATACACAATAAAAGGCCTCTTCAGTGAGCTCATGCCTCAACCCTGGAATTATCAGAATAGCTGGACTCTGACGTAATTCCCTCTCTTCTCCTTTAACTGTACTTGAAAGGCTGCATTCTCTGCCAATCTGCTTTTCATTTCACGAATAGATACATTTGGATGCCATGGTGTTTGCATTGTGCTTCTATAGGCAGCATGACTAATTATTTCAAGTTTATAGGATGTCTTAACTCCCAACAAAGCTATTTATGTTGTAATCCTACCAAAAGGGTTACATCTGAAATGTAGACGTGTGAAAAGCATTTATCTTCATTTGGAGCATGTTTTTTTCTTCAGTGCTTAAAATAGAGAAAGAAATGCTAGCATAGAATTTTGAGATGCTAGCATTTTTCCATGACCAAATTTGAAATTTAAATCATTTTGTACGGACATTCGAGGTTCCCAGAGGATGAATCTTAATGACTTTGATTATCTCCTGACTTGACATCTTGCGTCACCATGAGGTTGACATATGAGCTTTGTGAGTAAAAAGGTTTTGACGATTGGAGAGATTAGCGAATTGGTACGAACCTTGGATGATCCCTTAGCTTTTCATGAATTACCATCATCAAGTCAAAATTCTAATTTGTTTTATGACCATAACACCTGCAAAATTTATGACATTTCCATCAACCTCAAGTATACTACGTTTTTAGTGTTAATTAGTTATCCTGTCAACACGCTAAACTAGGATGCTTAACCTCAGCCATTGTCATTGAGAGCATGTTAGATTGAGCATTTAGCCCAAAGCACAGATGGTCCTAAGTGCAGCATCACAGAAGCACTGGTTAAATGTTTTCTCTCATTTAGCCTCAGATAATCCCATCAGATCTCAGTAGTAGTATCAGCTGTAGGTCTTGGGAGGAAGGACTTAATGTCAAGAGAGCTTAGAAACCAAGGCTTTGTTCGTTTGATCCCAACTATGCTTGTGATAGAAGCTACAAAGCACACAAAAACACAAGTGTTGGCAGTGGGATGAACGAATGGCTGTGAACGTCTCATCAAGGAGCGACAAAGCAGAGCAAACAGCTGAACAAAAGCAGTTTTGTTCTTTCATGAGATAAGGAATGCAAATGCTTGTTCTTCCTTTGATAAGATTCCTTTTTAAATCCAGCGCTCAATGTCATGTTTATTCAACACATGGTTTATGTAGATAATACTTCTCCTCAGATGTCATGATTTCCATGTTTGCTTTGCCTGATTGTGGGCGGTAAAGTGGCGACAGAACTTTATAGCAGACGCTTAGTGTGTGCAAAGTTCCTGCATGTGTGGCTATTTTTTCAGAGTGCACGACGTGTAGCAAAAATGCACAACAAACACAATGCTGTGTGTTTGTGTGCCTGTTTTGGTTGAGAGGTTGGGACAGGCCGCACAGAGATGAGCTCCCCGTTCTCCCAGTCTTTGTGTCCCAGTCTCCCTTATTACAAGTGCTCTTTGTGCCAGCCCAGAGATCACATGTCACAATATTTAAACAGCTGCAGACGATAGTTGCGTGTTTGCTCTTTTCCGTCGACACAGAGGGCAGATATCTGGTTTGATAAGATGGAGAGTGAGAATCAGGAGGGCTGAGCAGTGAGAAAAAGAGAACGAGATAATATAGTTTGGGACTGATGACTGTCTTCTCTTCCTTTACTTTGTTACCGTCTTAAAAGTCAGTTTGATATCAATATATATTAATATAGTTTACAATACATTACGCCACAGACTGGTACATTACAGCATCACTACCACACACAGAACCATTATGATCAAATACAAGATTGAAATGCGGACCATCAAAAAGAGTGGCATCTGAGAATCTGTCCCAGGGTGATCTCATGTCTGAATGGACCAAGATCAATTTGTTGCTATAAGACACCAGTAATGCATTGTGTTAGAAACCCGGTTAGGAGAGTCATTGACAGCTCCATTCATGCTGTCACTTCTCACTTAACCGCTCCACTAACCTAAACCTGTCAATACAAGAGCTGAGAACATGACATCTGCATCTCGCCTGCATGTCTGTTGGGTATTGATGCGTCACTGTTCTGAACCATGTACACAATATAATACTCTGTGTCTCTCGGTAAAAATACAGCCCTGTTTTCAGCTCTGTGACAATGCATTTTCCAGCTGATCCAAGAGGCTTTTAAAATATATTTCTTAAGCTTAAGAAGTAGGAGAAATATATTCAAGTTCAAAGTCAGCAAATTTGGACATGGTTTCAATGAAAAAGGAAGGGTATTTGCGATATGAAAAGTATTAAAAGCTGTCAGACAAATCTAATGGAGTATAAAGTACAATATTTACCTCTGAGATATAGTGCAGTAGAAGTATAAACGTGCATGAAATGGAAATACTTAAGTAAAAAACAAGTAACTCCAATTTGTACTTAAGCACAATACTTGAGTAATTGCACAAATCAGTAAAAACACTTAAATGTTCAATACTAATATAAGCAGTGCTCTGAATGTGCTGTAGAGAGCATCAGTGTATTTGTGGTCACAGGATATTCAGTGTAATGTCTACAATTTATCCAAGGCAGAAAGAATTTGCCAGTTTTTGCCTCCACCTGTGCATAAACTTTCAAATAACTTGAACCCTGCAGCCGCCTCTGTCTTACTATCCTGTTGTGTTATTAAGTCCCAGAAACTGACTCAGAGCCTGATCTGCTCCTGAAACTTGCAGCCCACAGGAATCTGAGAAAGAATATCATCATAACAGGAACTAATACTGGCACAATCCTCAATGGCTCAATATTGAAGACTCAAAAAGAACTGCTGATACAAGCTAAAGAAGCTAAATTACTGTGTCCGTTTCTAAAAAGCTACAAGACAAGAGCTGCTATTGTTGTGATAGTTGGCCTCCAGCAACAACAGTGATCTGTGTGTCTGTGTGTGTGTGTGTATGTGTTTGTGTGTGTGTGTGTGTGTTTGTGTGTACAGCATATGCTGAGGTATTGGTTGTGCATGAATATGTGTGTGTGTGTGTGTGTGTGTGTGTGCATATGTGTCCTCGTGTGTGTGTTTACAGTGTCATTGTAAGGACAGATTTAGTTTCTGTCCTTGGGCTGTGATTGTGCATAGTCTCACTGTGAACATGACCAATCATGGCCACTTTGTATCAAGTTGAAGAATCGACTGGAACCATGACCTCAGCCTGTCGTTGAATTACTGAGTCAACATCTGCCCATGTGTGTTGCAATTAAAATGCAAAGTGGGAACTTAAAAAAGCCCAAAACTTTACGCTGGATAAACAGCACCGGTCGGATCTGTTTTCACATTATGAGTCAAGGTCATTTTGCGGGTCAAGAACTTTTCAGCACTGATGCAGAATGAGAAAAACAGCGCTTCAGTCCAGCTTATGTAGTTTAATGTGATCAGCTCAAGTTTTTGATTACAGATGGACACAATGCCTCTGCAGACCTCTCTGCTTTGAGGGCCGTGCTGTATATATGTAGTGATTCTTACTGATCCCTGAGGTTATTGTGTAAACTGCAGCTGAGCTCTGCATTGTCTCCGGCTGTAATGAGAAAGCTTTGCTCAGGGCTGTGTTTACTGACTACTGATGGTCTGCTCAGGCTAGTAAGTACACAGCAGCTTCATAGTGGCTGCGACGGGAAAGATTAAGTGCATGGAAAAGGGGGGAAATGAGAGAGTGTAACACAGCGAGGGCACCTTGGCAGTGCAGAGGAGACTACAATTAAAATTCTGCTCCTGTCACAAGCACACTCTGTTTGGACTCAGTGTTTGTTATGATAAGGGGAATGCTTAACTGCACCCTCTTCACCATGCCTGGCAGATAACACTGATGGCACTTATCTTTTTAATGTGCAGAATTTACATTCAAAGATACTGTATGTGTTTGTATTATTGCATATTAGCCATTGTTGTTAAAGTATATGACTCAGTTTAAAATATTAAGTGAATGATTGCTGGACTTAATGATAAGAAAATGATCACAGTTTTTTATCACAGTCGCAGGGCGAGGGTGTAATCTGCAGACATTTATTTTTTCAATCAACATGACACAAACATGCCCCTCATTTCTTTTCATCAAATATTGGCTTTTTATTTTTTAACCAAAATTATTGAGAAATAAATCTCTAGAATAGACTTTATCATTGAGCAGAGAGCTTCATTGAGTGTGTCAGCCAGACAAATGTGCCGTAATGAAGTGCATCTTACTCATGAATATGATATGGTAAAAATGTGCCTTAAGGAAAGCACGAGAGCTTGAGTTTAGTCAGCTGAGTATTACTATGACATAACTGGAACCATGACGTGTCTAAAACAAGTCCATTTTCATAACTAATTAAGTTTTGTAATGAGTTTAACATGCAACATATGCTTCATGTTGACTGTTTCTCTGTTGCTCTGCTGTTGGACGTCAACTGAACCATCAAGTAAACAGTCATGCCTGGGTACAGTATTACCTTGTGGTACGACGTAATTCACCTTATTAAACCGTCTTATTCCTTGGATTTAGATGCAATTACCCATTTCCATGCTCTCTTGTGTCTGCCATGTTTCTACTCTGCCAGCTTATTAACTTCAGTAAGACAGGCTTGATGGTTGATCTTATTAAGTTATGATTAGGTAACATTAAGATTACTGTCTGTTGAAAGGGAGAACAGTATGAGAAAAAGAAGAATCCAGCATACTTTACCAGCCATTAGAGTGAATGGAACAGTATGTGTTTAATCTTTAATGAGGGCCTAAATGAGCAGAGCTAACACCTTCACTGTAACTGCTTTTTCCTGTGCATGTGTGGGAACACATTATGGGCTGCTGGGCCCACGGAACCAGAAAAGGTGTTTACGGTCTGTATTTTCATGGGTGTATATATAAACACAGAAATAAACTGAAAATTCTAGATGGTTTTCCAAATAGACAGAAGAAGCCCAGACGTTCTTGAATGTTTAATATAGTATATTATCCCACGAAGATGTTTCGTTCTCCCACCTAAAATGTGTTATGTTTGGCAATATCTAAGTTGACAGGGCTCTGAATTCTCATTTTGGCCAGGGAAGGAAGAAAAGCTGGTTGCCATGGTAACATATCATGTTTAAAGCCTTGTTTGTGCCAGCCCAAGGGTAAGTGCAGTGATCTGAAGAAGGGTGCCAGTCAGGGATTGGTTAGTTGAGGTGAGTCTTTGGAACGCCGCTGTGAAAGTGGCTTAAATGTTCATGAGACAAAGTCGCAGCCGACAGGCATGCATTGTTTTATTGAATTTGAAAATGGAGTACTATTTAGTATCTTATACACTGAGTGGTTTTAAACTGCCGTTTAGCATTGTTGTGCTGACTCTTGTTAGGTGTACTGTGGGAGAGCATCAGACCACTCAAGGCTGTCCTGCTCTTATTATGTTCACTGTGAGAGAGAGATTTACTAATTTAATTACTATTCTGTACATCCTATTTGTCTTCCAGATGAACTATGTAAAGATCCATTCTCCTGCTGAGTACACAATAGTGACTGTGATAGCAGAGAATACAGCTTTTAGGAAAGTCTCTTAGCAAAAACGAATCCTGTATAAACACCAAACTGAATAGAATATATTAATGGGTTGGTACAGCTAAAAACACATCTTTTAATTAACCCCTAGGGGTATCTTGACATGCAGATTATTTTATTTGTGGCTGTTTTAATATATATGTTTTTTTTGAGATTTCTGTCATTTGTGGTGCAACTAGAGACGCATCACCTTTTAAGCTGTTCACAGGGAAGTCTGGATAATCCAGGGTATAAGGGACACAGATTCCTTTACGGATAGGTTTCTGTTAATTGCTAAGCCACACTAGTGCTTTGGTTCTAAGAGTGGATTGGTTGATGTACAGTAATACTGTAGTTGTTGAGAGTCTGAAATACCTCAACTACACTATAAGATGTGTTGCCATGAAAATGTGTACATGCATTACCTCTCCTCCTTGCTATAACTTTGGTGATCCCTTAAAGGGGACATATGATGCTTATTTGGCTTGGTAGTTACTCCAAATACCTAAATATAGGCTCTGTGCACAAGCACTGAAAAAGTGAGTTTATCATTATATGTCCCCTTTAACTTTTCATCCAGCAGCATCATATCAGGTCAACATTCCTTTGTCCAATGCTTTGATTTTTGTCTAAATACCTCACTAATGACATCCCCATCAGCTTCAGCTGCACCTTTTGTTTAGTGCTATAGAAAAGGTCAGCATGTTCACACACTAAACCAGAAAGGTGACTAGAGTGAACAATCACCTGCAAAAAATCAGAAGGTTAACATTTTCATTGTAAGCATGTTAGCATGCCAAATAACTACTCCACAAACACAGGGCCACTAAAGTCTTAGTCCTCTTTAAAATAAGTTTTCAGATAAAACAAGATTTTATTCTCTCCTATTGTATTGCTGGATAGCAAAAAAACAAAATTGCAAACCTCTAGCAAGTTAAATCAAAAAAACTAACTTGATGGATATTTACCAAGTGAGATTTGTTTTGTTATTTGGGTAAACTGGTCCTTTAAGATATTATTTTTCTTCCTCTGTTGTTTCTATTAATAAGCAACTAGCGTCTTAAATGGTGTTCTATGTAAAGGAAAGGGATAAAGAATATTTTATTTGGACACCTTCACTGCTCAGCATGGGAACCACTCAGAGCCAATCCAATTCAGACATCTACAGCAGTTTACCTTTAACCCTTAAAGACCCGGAGTCATTAAGGTCACAGCCATACTTAGGCCGGTAGCTCCTGTGTTGCTGAGGGTCACAAAGAGGTTGGGGACAAAGGGTCACAGCCTTGACTTTTGACTCTTTTAACTTCTAGGAAGGGTTTAAAGCCTACCATTCAAGCAGTGCACGGACAGTGTGAGAAATGTACCCAGTGTAGCACACCCTGACCACTGCTGTTTCAGTCCTCACACAGCCCTGGTTTGAGGTCTCCTAAACACATACAGTCGAATTTAGACTCAGACTGACCACAGACACAGCCAGACCCGCTGAAATCTGACCTCATTTGTCTTTACTCTCTCTCCTGCCTTGTGTTTCCACTCAGTAGCTTTTGTCCACTGGCTTTGGTTCCTCTCTCGGACTCCCTACCAGCACACTAACAACACCTCTCTTTCTCCTCACTTCTCGGTCTACCCATCATGCTCAGGGGCAGCCTGCTGGAGCTGATTTACGTTGTGTATGCACAAGGTTAGCACTCAATGTTCTGGAGGAAATTAAATGTTCAAGTAACAGCACTTGCTTCTTTCATGCTACCTAAATAAGGATGTGACTCTTGGAAGAACTTTTTTTTCAAATATAACTTGTTTTGGCCCAGCGTTTTTATACTGCGTTCATCTGTGGGTTTAAACAATTCCGTGGACACATTCTGCCTGCCTCAGTGATTTGTCTTTGCTCTGTGCTCACTGGGAATTCAGATAATATATTCATACATTTGTGAGCATTTATTTTTTATGCAGTTAGTGCTACAGTTTGTGTGTGCCAGTATGCATGTGTTACAGTGCTAGATGGCCACATTGCATCATCCACTAATCCTGTTTCTTACATTAATGACTAAGCAGCAAAAAAATGGCTTCGCTCCAGAATGAAATATTACTATTACTAACAACTATTGTATGGGTTATATTGTACAGAATTTTAGTCACCAGAAAATAATGGTGATCTCCTGACTTTTTCTCCAGCGCCACCAACAGGTAAAATTTTGTTCTTAACCTGTGAAATATCCATCAGCCTCAGTTGTTCTTTGTGTTTAGTGCTAATTCGCAAATGATATCATGCTAACACTCTATAGAATGGTCGAGAATCATGTACTTGCTAAACATCAGCATGCAATTTCATTGTGAGCATGTTGCTGACATCATACGTCACAGGGCGGGGAAATTTGTCCCATAGCCTAGTTTTACTTCACTAATTTCTTTCAAAATGTGTGGTTATATCTGACATGAAGTTGATACATTGCTGAGTCATACAATTCTTTACTCAAATATGATCTCAATGTCAGATTTCTGTTTTTATGTGCTTTAGAATAAAAGGAAAGAAGAATAATGGAAAGTGTCTAATGCCTAGGAGTGCCATCGCTCTGCAGTAGTGCCTCTTCTCTGTCTCTCTCTCCTCCTCCTCCTCCTCCTTCTCCTCCTCCTCTGCAGCCCAGTGCTCACTGACCCGTAACAGCTCCTGATGGCAGGCCATGAACATGATCATACCGTCTATTAGTTTCAATGCTCTCATCATTCCCTTCACCATTAATGCTCTTAGTGAGAGGTCAGAGGGAGTAAGTCTTAATGGAACTGGGTGGGGAAAAGCCAGTTACAACCTCAATATGTGATAATAACTGACTAACTCAGGTTCATTCTCTGTGGCATATGTACTGTCATGTCGTGTCAGTCCTTTCAGGGAACTTGCTTTAACCTGCTCGAATATACAGTCTGTCATAACTCAGACCGACTTGCACACATGCAGGTACTAACATGTAGCAATAGACACAGTTCTGTACCACCAAGACCTACATTTGTATTTATAGATATGAAGGCTTCACTGATGTTTAATACCTGTAATTTGACATATTCCTTTGATTATACTTATATACAAATCTTAGTCTGTTTTTTATCAAACTGAGCAAAAAACAAATATACTATAAAGTATTCCATAATGAGATAGACGGAAGCATTGGGAAAGCAATGTGTAACCTCATAAAGTCTGAAGTTCCTGAATTCTATGAAATATTTTGTTTTTTTATTAAAGTGAAATAACACATTTATATGCGCAGTGCCTGCTGGGTGTAGAGGAACAGATGACTTTGGAGACAGCCATGCATGTTTTATTAATGAAGCTCTCTGGCCAGTTATAGCATTAGAAGAAAAATGTCTGCATAAAGCACAGCTCTGGTTTCCTCTGGAGCATGATGGTTGAGCTGCCTTTCTGATTGATTCTGACAGCCTCTGTACTACGGTAGATGGGGATGAGGGAATAATCAAAACCAAAAATGAAAACAGTTAATTAGACAAAAATGCCTCTCTACATTTTCACTGTGAAACAAAATGGGCAGAAACAAAGAAAAAAGACTACAAACAAGCCGCCACCAGCTTTAAGAACTGCGTCTCATCGGGATTAGTGAGACATATTTTGCAATGCTCAATATCTTGCAAAGGCAACACATGACATCAACTTGGAATAAACCAACATCGGATTCTCCTAGAACATGATCATTTCTCATCTCTGGCAGAGCTGGACCAAACCCAGATCGTTACACAACAGTCTGGACAACAAGCTGGGACCATTATTACTCATGTCATCGTTGGGAATGAGCGTGAAATTGAAAGAGACCTACTTTCCGTCAAAGGGATGTAAAACACCCAAGCTCTCTCTTTCTAAAAATATTTTATTGCTTCGATGTACATGGAAAGTTTCACTCAACAGCTCTCATTGCTGCAGTTCTTGTGCCAAGTATTTCCTCAGCTTTCAACTCTGTAAAACGCTTATCGTTATACAATTATGGCACCTCGGCTGCTCAGCACATGCCCATGGTGCTGTGTTAGTTTTTGTATTTTTATAACTGTTAAAGCTACACATAACGTTTAGTGTGTATTATTTGTGTAATCTCTTAATTCAGGAAATACATTCAGGCCATTTGCTTGTTATCAGAGTGAACAGAAACAGCAGTCTGCTCTGGATTGTATGTTTCAGTGACCGACGCTTCCATTGTTTTGCTCTTTGTCCTTGCATGCAGTATGCATGTCGCTGTGTGAATAGTGGCAGTTATGCTTCGGTCTGGTTTCTGCAGTGCTATAAATAGTCCCCTGCAACCCCTGTAGGAGAGTTTGAAGTGTGGTAGGCCAGCAGGTCAAGCTGCCACATATGGGTGCTCTCGTATGTCTTGTAACACTTGTGTGTTATTTCTGCATTCTGGCCCCCTGGCAGTTTGGAGATCCTGGAGCGCATTTTAAGTGGCAGCATCCCAGATGAGAGCAAACAGAGCAGGGACAGCTGAGCCAGAGCCGAGCCAGACATCTCAGATCAGCCAGCCAGAAGTCCCATGAGTCAAGAAGGATCATCTTTGACCATCTAATAGCTCCACTTTAGCTCAACCCCACCTTAAAGAGACGCCCATTGTGTCTGCGTGTGCTCGCAGGCCGGCCTGAGTGAGGATCCCTCCCATTTGTGAACCGGCGGACTCGTGACATCACCCGCCCCGCCCCCACCCCCTCCCCATCCCTCCCTCCTTCCTCTAATGCATCAGACCAATCACCGCCCGGAGAGATACGTCACGTGAGAATCCCCCCAAGTCTCGGTTACCATGACAACGAGCACTGGTCCAGGCAGCATCTTGCTGTGGTGAGAAGAAAGGGGGAGAGAAGGCGGGAGGAGAGACAGACAGAGACGAGGACAGGGAGGGAGGAAAATAGAAAGAGAACAAATCCCAGCCAGAGGAATACCTTGTGTCTGTCTTCCCTCTGTACAGTAAGTGTTTTGGCCTCATTGTCCTCTTTCAACCGCTTCATCATAGGTAAATGAACGGAGATTTGATGCAGTCCATTGTCATCTGTATTTGATAATGTGATATGGCAGATGCCTTTGAAGTTTTCAAGGATGACATGTACAATTCCTTTGTTATGTTGGAAATGTGTGCAGCCTGCCTCTCCTTAGGTAGACAGCCCTTTGTCTACATTTTTCACCCAGAGTCCACTGATCCTCAGTGAATGGCTGATGACAAACCTCTGTTAAGGAACAGAGGCGTGGTGGAGACCGGTGCTCAGCTCAATTGGAAGCAGTTTCATAATGTGGCGAAACTCTCTGTGATGTATTGTGAGCCGGCAGCGAGCCATCCTGCTCCTGACTCCTGATCCCACTCCTTTTTTTCCCCGCCAAGTCATTTTCTTTTTCTTTATTGCTACTCTTCCAAGTCTGTCTTCCTTTCTATCTCTCTATCTCTCTCATTCTCACACAAGCAGACCCGGTTGACATCCTGTGTCCGCTGAGGTTTGTTTAATTAGCAAATCCGTGCAAATCCAACTAGGACAGCTTGTTCTGATTGGAGACTTCATATGTGGAACGTCCTTGTGGTGGTGGAGACGGCAAGCTTTCCTGGCTGCGAGCCCTCTCACAGTCAAAATGCTGCTGTTTATAATTAGCATAGGTTTGAACATCATATCAGTATCGCAATAACATGTGAGAGATTTGATGCAATGTAAATGTTTTCATTACATGAGATAGAGCTACATTTTTACTATGCACATTACCTTAACTGCAGTTAGTTTTCTTCATCTTTCAAATCTGTCACTAACTGTCGATTTTTTTTAATGATAACGTTAAGAAATCCTTGTTTTGAGCTGCAGGAAATTATAGAGCTAGTATACACTTACACAGGTATGCAGCAGCACCGAGTCCAATTCACCATATGCTACAAGAGGAAGTGAGAAGTTGAATGTTTTTTACCATCCTAAAAGAAAGCATTACATAACCCTCGGAATAAGCAAGTTTGGAGCTACACTAATGATAATTTTATTTTCTCAAATAGGCAGACATTGCCTGTGAACTAGCAGCACGGTATTTATTTGATACATTTCCCTGCTGAACCAATCTTGCATGATCTATCCATAATAATATGGTTAGTATCTAGCATTATATTGTGCCTTATTCAATACATATCCCAATATCTTCTCTTATCTGTAATTCCTTTAGATTTCCCTGTACTTTTTCCTTCTAATATGTAGTCAAGACATATGTTATGCACAGAGGACTTTTTAAATCTCTTGCCAAGTGAAACGGTCTGTTGAATGCCCAAAAATAATATAGCACTGATCCTTCCATATGGCTATCTTCAGGTTGAAGTTAACACAACATCTTTGTGAGAGATAACAAATGTCACGCGTCACTGTTTACCCTCAAAAAAACCAGCCACACAGGCCTATCTGTCCAGAGACACGAGGGGACAGGAAGGTGTCCGCCTTGATGGATGCTTGAGAGGGAGAGACCATCTCTGTAATGTGCAGAGAGCTGATAGAAAGGTTTCTCCTTCCAGCTTTGTAGAGAACACAGATAAAAACCTTCAGATCAAAGTGGATGAACCCTGTCTTAAGTAGTCATATAGTCATATATTTAGATTCCTCTGTTTTTGCCTGTGAACCAGATGTTGGCAGTAGCACAACTGAAGCAGCAGTGACTTTGATAGCTAAGTGTTTATAACAAAGGGCCTGCATGTCGTTGACCTTTACTTTGAATCAGCCAAGACAATAAGGATAATCATTACGGCTTTTAATAGGTTCTTTGCATTTGCTGTCTGACTTGCTCTGTCGTTGTTGTGTAGGCTAAAATATGTTTCTGTAAGATGAATATAAGCCTTGGATTGTGTCTTGTTTGAGACAGAACAAAGCAGCGCATCAGTGATGCATATTTCTGTCCGTGGGAAGTAACCAGACTTGCTCTACTGTTTACCATGTGATGTCTTGCCATTTGAAAGCGATTGTTTGAAACTTATTATTATCCCAAGTTGTAATCTTGAGTGGTTTTTCCACTAAGGCAAACTTCAGCCGCTCAAAAACCACAGCACAATCCATGTCTATGCTTTGTTAGAAAACAAACAAAAGGGCCTTGGAATTCAGTGGGAATTTTATTTTTCAAGATTCTATACAATGGAAAAGACACACAGACACAAAAAACTCATTGAGAATCAGGCATTCCATTCGTGACTCATGCAACCAATTAAATAACTTATCTCTTCCTTCAGTGCTGCCTAAACAGAGGTCCATGCATTAGATTTAATTTCAATCGCAACAAGACTAAAGATATGGGACATACGTTTAAGTAAACACACAAATGGCATATCAATTGATCTTTTTAAAATCTTATTGACGGTTATCGCTCGATATTTTATTATTATTACTATTAATAATTCATCATAAAGCTCTCTTCAGGAACCAATGTTGACACTAACCTGTCTAAGCGTGTCATGTCATGTCAAATCGAGTGATTATTTATTTAGGGTGCACAATCACACACAAGGTATCAAAGAATACTTTGCTGTAAATTAGATTTGTCATACAATCTCTGCAATTCGGCTATCATATAAAATGCCGCCCGCCTTTCCATGTTGTGTAAAACTAATATTTCTAACCCCATGTGAAGGCAGCCGTACTGCTACGTCACGTTGGAAGGGACCAATCGGATTAAACTGAGTTAAAAGACGCAGGCTCATTCCAAGGAGGAGCGGGGGTTTCTACCTTCCTTTTTAAAATAAATCCGGACGCATTCTAACATAAAACAGTGTATTTTCTCTATACCATAAGTTGTGTATTAGTACTGTTGTTTAGCATGATTTACAGTTAAATGGTTAAGATTGCGATGTTTTGGTAACGTGTTGTTATTTATAGACTTGCCCGCCCCCCCCTCCTTGTCGTGGTTATGGTTTCGACCGATCCCTCTCTGTCAGTTTCAAGTCGCGCCTTCTCCTCCGCCGTGTGGCTCCTCGCTCCGGCCTCAACGAGAATTACCCCACTTAGATAACGCACCGCTACTGTGGATTTTACGGACATATCTGGATCCAAACAAAGACATGGATTGATTCCCGCCACGTGCGAGTAAATCACAGACACGCTGCATTCAGAGGTAAGAAGAGATGTTCCTCCCGACCGCCTGACAAACACGGAGCCTTTTGTAACGTAACCCGGGGATCCGCGGGCTGCACCTCAGCGTGTTTGGGAATGTCACGGTCGGCTGGTTTTAATAGAGCAACTACAGTCCGGTGCACATGGGAAGGGATAGCCTGTGGAATGTGTTGAATGGTGGCAATATTTACCCCAGTCAGTCAGTCAGTCAGTCAGTCAGTCATATTGAATTATATCCTCATCTTGGACACAGTTATGTATTTGAAAAGCCTTTTCCCCCTGGAAGCTTGTCTTTATATTATTGACAAATAATCAGATGCGTATTATTGAAAGGACAGGAGCAGATACAGTTTCTAATTCAGATATGCCCAACTCAAATAATTCTAGATTTATGAAGATTACTTTTGAAAACATGTTCTTTATTGCACAGTGATAACTAAACTGAAAAAACAACCAAACATGTAAATGATATGTCCTTGACTTGACTCTTAGGGAAGAAAACATTGGTATGGTAGTGTTTACTCTTAGTAAGGAACATTTCTTCAACCCCATACATCACCTTTACCATCATATTTTAAACACATATGTTGCATAATACTATAGAACAACATAAGTTGCTTCAAGGTTGTATTAACAACCCTTCAAGTACAATAGATGTCTGTATCTATTGGAGGCAATGTAGAAAAGGTTCCAGATTAAGCCAAACCGTGTCAGTTTTGTACTGTCTTCTCTCTCAGGTGTGTTCATTGAAGAGCAGAAACTGGATATTTTTTTAATTTAGCAGCTTGTTTTCATACTGTTATCTAAGCCTCAAGCTGAATCATGCATAATGTTCAAGGCAAGGAACTAGACAAGCTGTGATGATGTTGCTGCTTTAAGAGTGCGAGAGATGATGTTTTGATGCACCTGATTCGTGCCCAGAGGTATCTCATATTGTTCTCCAAACATTTGGCATCATCTCATGTGAAGTCACTTAAATTCTCTTTTCTGATTCATGCTTTTATTTGATGCATCTGTTTTTGGTCTTGTTGAGTGACGACACACTGACTTCAACACCAGCAACAGATATTATACCAGCTGACCTAGATTGGACCGTACATCAACCCTTATGAACAAGAGAGAGTCTGTGGCTTAGTGGAGCGCTAAGGTCCTGACCTGACAGGACAGAGACTCTTATCTTGTCTCAGCTGAGTGATGGAGCATTTGTTCTATTGATCTGTGATATTGACCTTCGTTGCATTTCATCCACCTCCTTTTTTTGGCCGGAGCAGCTTCAATGCAAGACTTTGGCCATCTTCTCTTAGGTCACAGGGTGTTGCAGTTCAGCAAGATGTTAATTGGGATGTGCTACCTTTTGTTAATCCGCATGCAAGTGTTTTCATAACTCACCGTTTCCTCCTTAAGAGATCAGGATGTGGCGCGGAGAAGGAGGAGGATGTTTGTTTGTTGGCTGACTCAGCACAAGGAAGAACTGGAGAAGGCTGTGGTCTAGTTGTTAACTTGGATGTAAACGTTTTGTGTCAATCAGATCTGCAGTTTTGTGGACTTGTTTAGACTTTCATTGAATCCTTTCAACTTTGTGAAATATTTAAAAATTACATTACCTAGGTATTAAATGTTGATATCCTTCAAAACCAATGAAATGCATACAAGAGGAAAACCTTTCACGTCTCCTGTCGCTATATGAAATGAATATGATATTCAAAATGTGATGGTCACACATAATATAGCATTGGTTTGGGTGATATGACAAGACTGTATATCCTGAGATCATAGAAATGTGTCTACCATCAGAGATCTTTCCATACTGTTTGTAATGAAGCAACTGTGAGCAATGTTGCAAATCAATAAGAAGGACTGCTTTATGAAACTGTTGGTTTTAAAGGATTTTTATGTCAATTTTTATGTAACCAAGCATCTTCATTTTTTATTCATTGATATTGTGGTGATGAATTAGATTTACTAACTGTCACAGCCTATTTATTTTGTCCGAGGTTTTTTCCTCTAGAAAAACAGACATAGATGCATTTCTTCATGCTGCAATTCATTCATAATGAAGAGTCAGGTCTCCTTCTTTATTAGTCTATGTTCAGTGAAGACCAACACATCCCTGCTATGTCTCACTTTTATCTTGTTTGGAGACAGAACATCATTAAAAAGCAGTCACTAGTTTGACTTTAGAGCATGATTTTTCAAAACCATCAATGCTATCTGCTGCATCTGTGGAAGGCGGTGTGGAAATGTGGAGGTAAAAGTGAAGCTGGGTCACCCTGACCCCTCGCTGACTGTCTCTCAGAGGGAGAGAGTGAGTTCCTGTCTAGCTCTGACCCCCCACGACCCTACAAAGTACCACAGGTTTGGAAACACTGCTAGATGAAAGGACAGAAGGAAGGAAGTCCTCCGAAGGCAGCTCCTGCTGTGCCATGAGCTGCTGGATGTACCCAAACTGTCAGGTTTAGCCCAGAGGTCTGTTGCTATGGTTGACTCATCAGAAGCCTGCTGCTGTCGAGCCAACGTGCATATTGTAGTCTGCAGCCAGTGAGTCCTTAAAAGGAGTCTGTAACTGGATGATAATGCCACGTTGTTAACTGTTTCAGGTCTGTGTTCTGCAGCAAGCACTTACTGGAAGGAAATCAGCATGTAGAAGGACAATTTCCATGTCGTCGTCCCCCCTTCAACTGAATGAGGTCATGTGACAATTAGCGTATTGCTGAGTGTTGAGTCGGACAGACATTTTAAAACCAAATGCCCTGGTAGAAGCCATTAGGATACCATTAAGGTTAGTAGGTTACAGTTTTCAGGAGAAAGCCTCTGTCAGGATATAAATCCATCACACTTTCTAAAGACAGGTGATTGATGAATTGGTTTCCATCACCGTTTCCCTTCCTTCCTTCTACAGAACATTTCTAAACTTTGCTTTATGCAGATTAGATTGGGAGGATTTACAGCAAAGCCACTGGTTGATTTTTTTTTTTTTTGTGTATGACTTACAAGTCCCCAGTCCATTTGCTTTGGCGATTTTCCCACAACTCCAGATTAAAGACTTACTTTCTTCTTGTACCTTGCAGGTCAGACGTAGGCCACTGTAACAGACGCATGCCTCAGGCCAGTGAGACTGTGTACGTTACGCTAGTCTGCTGACCTTATAGAAGAGCCACTCAATCTAACTTTCCCCTCTGTGTGTGTGATAAATGGAGCTGATTGAAGGACTAATTGTATTCAAAAAGCAGGTATACAGAGGACTTGCATAAAGTTATCGCAGTTGTTCTAGTCTGGCTGTAAAACTGTGTTGTAGAAAAACACAGCTCCTACTAAAGGTGACTCATTAATTGCATCCTGTACGTGATATCTGTCATGTCGCACATCATTCCAATTGAAAGCTCCAGTGAACAAATGATTGCAGGCCAATGGTCTTGTTAAATGGAACTTAAATAGCCCTTCAATATCCCTCGACTCTACAGATGTTTTCAGTCCTTTTTATTTTAGCTCTAAACCATGTTGAGATCTGAACGCATAACTAAATAACATAACTGTGCTTTTTTCCCTCTGGTCCTTATTCTAACGTTTATCACATCAAACCCATGTCCGACTAAACATGTTGTAAGCATATCTAGGTCTAAACCTTTTGTTACTTAAAAATACAACCCTTTTACTCCATACATCAGCTTAAAAGTAATATCTAAACATAATGATTAGTCCTTGCAAGCAGGGAGCCACTGACAAAGACTTGCTTATTCAAATATAACCATTGGTCACGTGACTTTGTCATATTTGTATTGGCTTTCTTTGTGTTTGCTGACTGCTGACAATCATGCCTGGTGTCTGCTGAATAGCTTTTTGTTTCTTCGGCCCTCTGCACTTAAGCTTGATGTCAACATTATATTCTTCTGAGAAGTTTGTTTAATATTAAACTGTATATTTAACTGGTGGTGGTTTTCGCTTGTTTCAAAGTGTCAGTCTGAACTATTCGAATATCTGGTTGCCTATTTTAAGTTGCCGTCAATATGTCAATAATGCGACAAAACCATGGTTCAAATTAGTGGGATATATATATATCCTATAAACAGCCCAGTAAAGCAAATGGGAGTGTTTTTTCACATTCGAATATTATGAATATTATCACAACAGACAGCTCTGCTACCTTTGTCGGTATTTTAGGAGTTAGTGGAGACCATTAACCACCACCACTTTTGAAGTCTGAACTCTGGGTCCCGCATGATGAGTAATAGGGCTGTCCTTGACCAAATTATTTCTTAGTCCACTAGAACTCATACAATTTTATCGACATATAGATAAGTCGATTTAATCAAATGATTTGAGTTTCTCCTCAATGAATCAAACAAAAACAGCACTTTGAATATTGTGTTTATCAGATATGTGGTCATAAATTTCTTGGAATAAGTCATTCAATGTGAAAAAAGCATTTAAAAAATGACTCATTGGCTAAAGAAATCGTAGTTGACGGAGACCAAACCAACCGATTAGTTGACTACTAAGTAAGAGGGGGCAGCCCCAATAAATAAACCATGTCTCTTTACTCCAGTAGACAACAGAGAGCACTAACCCCACAGGTGTTACCAAGCATCAGGCTCGTGTAGCCTGATTAATTTACTGTATCTAGTCAGATCTTATTCTGACACAAAGTTATATTCTGAAACCTACTTAACAGCTTGTCCTTCTCAGCTATCAGGCTTCAGGAAGCATCTAACAGCTGCTCAGCCTATAGCCCTGAACCTTCCTCTTATGTCAGAGCCTTTCACTCCAGTAAACCGTCCACCCCTCCAGAGACCACATCATATTTCACGTTCACTCTCTCTGTGTGTGGAGGAGCCCCGGGGCCTTGTTATCTGCCTATCTGGACAAGAGATGAATTCTTCTCTGGCAGGCCTGATGGAGAAACAAGCCCTCTAAACGTTCTTTGCCAAAAGAAAGTAAACAAACCTATACAGGCCTAGTCTCTCTTTGTCTTCTTTTTCACCAAAGTGGGGCTGGATATCTGTCTGTGGGTTGCCAGCATCGACCAAAGCTTCTCCTTTACCCCCATGACTGAAACACCCTGTGGGTCTGAGTCTTATCACTGTAATATTAGTATGGGTGGTAACTGGAGGGCTTGGGTTTGTGCCCCCATGAGGCCATACCTGCTTAATTATACAGAAAGATGCTTAGCTTACACCTGTCTCGTACAGCAGCAGTCTGACCTACAAACACAACGAGAGCTTGGTTAATGTAGTATTTAAAGGAATAGTTCAATATTTTGGGAAATCCGCTTATACCCAAAGCCCAGTTATCGGCATCAGTATCAGGACTGAAAAAGTCAAAACAGTGCATCCCTACTGGAGACAGGGGTAAGAACAGCTAGCATGGCTCTGTCCAAACTTAACAAGATATACCTCTAGAGCTCATTTATCTACTAATTTTATCGTATTGTGTTTGTGTAACCTGTACATAACCAGAAATGGTTTCTTGCCAAACTACATTTCATCTGCCTGGTGTGTGCCTATTATTATTTCTGTGCAACGTCTCAGATGGGGAGGTTGCCAGATATGTTCTGTGAACACAGGTGTTAGTCTTGGCCTTTTTACAGGAACAATTGTGCCAAACCCAATGGCTGAATGTCTGTCTTCATAATGCAGGGTTCCCCCTTAAATCACATGTAGTCATGTTTGCATTTGTGTTAAACTATTCCTTCAAAATATCAATACTTAAACTTACAATTTTGGTAGATCTCTGCTCATGCTTGACCTAATTTAAGATTGTTGCTACAGTATCCATAAAGTGGCTTTGAATGGGTAAACAAGACCTACAAAGTGACACAAAATGGTATTTAATGATACACATGATGCTGTTATGGCCAAAAATGGGCAAAATGTAGGCAAGGTAGGCTTACACTTCTCTTTGCAGATTAAAAGTAAGAAAATATAAAATTAGGCCTGGCATTAGAAAAAGAAAAAGAAATTAGCCCTGATTTCATCAATTAACCTCAACTTTGTTCTCCTCTTGGTTCTAATACTACAAAAAGGATTTCCTGCGGGGCATTTATTTAAGCTTAAATAGACTTGTGTAACTTCTCACATTAAAATGAATTAACTGGCTCTGCCTCCATGGTGAATCTACTCCACCTACTTTCTTGTTAATCCATCCCCCTCCCTTATTCTGTTTATTTATTGAAACATGATTTATAGCCAAGCACTCGTCATCTAGTGTTTACACCTGATTTGCTTCTAGTAATATGTGAGTCAGGGATTAAAGTGTAAAGGAATCTGTTTTCATGCTCTCTTCTGTACAACTGTCAGCATCATGCTTCATGGCTCTGTGTGGGTGTTCAGTTACCTTCCTACTGGATCAGCCTGCAGGTCTGCACAGTTTTGCACAGGAAGGCCGACTTTCCTCTGGGTCCTGGGTGTGCTGAACTATTTAGTGGCACCGGCATGATTGGGTTTCTGCGTTTGATGTGCATACGTGTGCAATTTACACTTTATTTTGCTCCTTCACTTTGGGACACATTTAGAGGTTTTCTTGGTGGGTATGACTTATAGAGTCATACCCAGTTTTTTTTTCTCCCTGTCAAAATACATACTATATACTCTTTATGGCATTGCTTAGCTATGCAACTAAACAGTGAAGCTAAGAGTTGATTGCAGCTGTAATGTAACAGTGAGGTGAGTAAGCACTCTCGCGCTAAACCTCATTCCAACGAGGATAGCTGATATTTGTATACCAGCTCTCCACAGTCCTCAGTTTACAGTCGACCTATTAGGTATCCTGATCTTCACTCTAGTAGTTGCTTCAGTGAGAATATACCCTCATTCTTAACTGCAACTGGAGCCTTAAGGGTTACTAGGTCCCTGCAGCTGCTTTACTGCACTCTGACAGGCTGTCACAAGTCCAAAACTGAGGACGCTTGAGTCCCTTAGAAAGGCCAAGGCTTCTGCAGGTCTAGATAGGGGGGGTCGTTAGAGAGTCATTGTTGATGAAGAGAACAATGCAGGTAGGTCAGTCTGCCGCCTCTTCCATTTTAGCAATCCCTCCACATCATCTTGTTTACCATCTGAAGTGCTCACAGCCGCACCCACGCATTGAGATTAGAGAAATCACGTGTGGATATGACGGGATTATGATTTGTGTTTGCTGTGTGTCACTGTTGCATGTCCCATCAAGGCTCTGAATGGCAGCCTCTGGTCTTGCCAGATGATATTGATCATTAACTTATTTCAAATGAGGCACTGATTTTGGTAAACCTCGAAAGAATGAATCTCAGAACGTTGGACAATGAAGGTCCAGGTCCACATTGTAGACTATTCCTGGGACGTTGTGAAGAAGTTTCTTGATTCTAAGATGCATCAGAAGAGAGCTGGCATTCGAACACTCGGCATTCTTCTCACTTCTTGCCCTCGCTTCCAATATTGGCTGCTCTGCCTCAACAATATTTGGCTGCAAAAACGTGCAAAACGTGCAGAAATTAAACCCTGGTGTTGCTCTGTTGGGAGATGCAATGACGTAAACCTAGTAAGAATAGCTTTGCTAGCCACTAGGCTTAGTCATGAAATGCCTTGGGGCATTGGGATTGTGCCATCTTTGAGCTGCTATGTGAAAATCTTATTTTTGTAGATTACAGCACACTTTAAGGATTCATATTAAGATTTTGTATTGTTTATGCACTGAGTTGGATCACAATCCCAATCGAAAATATTTTCTGAGGCCAGTGAAGATCCACATCTCCAGTTTTTATGATGTGATTTTCTTGCTCTTACACTGCTTATTTGGATTAATGTTTAACATCAGAATATTGCAGCTTTTTCGTTGTCTACATGTTGTCAACAGGTACGTGTGTGTAAATCCAGCACCTGTAAATACATTTTTAAAACTAAAAAAAACCCTGTTGCTTTTCATTCATGATATTTCTTCCCTGACAATTTCTGACAAAACTCCCCTATATAAAAACTATTCATAGTATTTTTAGTACAATTTCACCCTCTCAGTTAAGTGAACCCTGAAAAATAAACACAGAATGTCAGTAGCGGGGAAATACGTTCATTTTTCAAATCTTTCTTAGTTTCCAGCCGCCTGTCGTTACATCGAGCCGCCATCTACACATACTGAGCTGAGCCTCTTGGAAGTTTAACTATTAGCTTTGTAATTAATACAGGGATGAAAGGAGAGCTGCAGATTTGTACTGTAGTTTCCCATGGTCTGCCAGAATAAGAAACATACCATTGGTAAGCCCTTTGTGTATTAAATGTGTGATCTAGTTATGAGGCCTTTCGAAGGTTAGTTTTTATTTCTTGGCCCGGCTGTTTATATTCCTGTCCATCATCCTTCAAGTCTGAACACACACGGAGACAAAGGAATGAATTTGAG
Source organism: Anoplopoma fimbria (assembly GCF_027596085.1). Lineage (NCBI taxonomy): Eukaryota > Metazoa > Chordata > Actinopteri > Perciformes > Anoplopomatidae > Anoplopoma > Anoplopoma fimbria. Next base: position 9,049,268 of record NC_072467.1, read on the forward strand.
ATGTTTGGTTTGTCAGGGGAAAAAAAAAAAATTCAGTCTCTGATTGACTTGTTAGATATCGTTAAATGTACTAAAGGCCAAATTTGTATCCAGCTTTTGACTCCGTTGATCTTAATCTTTTAAAACATTCTCCTGAAGTTAAACAGGGCCTGTATCCAGTCATAGGAATACTTTCCTTCTCTCCATTCCACAACGGTCATGACTAAGCCTTGGAGACTAGTCTGTGTTGACTGTGTTTGCCTACGGGGCTCAGATAACACTTCCTAGTTCACAGGGAAAGATTGATCTGAGTATATGAGTAACCAACATACATGCCTCCATCCCACTACACACTCTGGTGTGAAATATGCAAATCAAGAACAGATAACCAAATGTTAAAATAAGGATTTTTACGAGCCATCCTCTTAATAGCGGTGCTTTCCTGTGTTTTTGCATTTCTCCCCTCCAGCCCCTTTCTTGTGGTTCACTATGTTTATGGCTGCATAGCTGCGGTGCCTGCTCCACTCTTCTTATGGAAGTTGGGAGAAGTGGCATTCAAAATTGGGATTGTAGAGGTTACCCAAATCAAATAGCTGCGGCAAGTTCTGGCAGGCAGCTCTAATCGACTGTGTTTGACACCCATAAGCAAGCACTGGCTCAGACTCTGGAGCTGTTACTAATGGGAATTTCATAAGTAAGTAAATATCCCTCAGACAGAGATTTGATGTTAATTTTTTTTTATTGGCTGTGCTATTTTGAGCTTTGAAAGCAATCAATTTAAAATCCCCTGTCATGGTAGGATTGGGTGTAATGTCGGGTACAGAAACTTATTGGTGCTCAGAGTCAGTTAAGCCCTCGCTCTCCTTTTTTGCGCAGAGTTGCGGGTTGTTGTGCGGCACATCTGTGCAGACTGGGTACATGCAGAGATCCTCTGGGTCTGAAAAGTGAAGCCAAGTGCTTTAAATGTGCATTCTCTCTACTGGCCATCAGGGGGCGACTCCTCTGACTGCAAAAATAAGTCTGATTGTATGACCCTACTTCTCACTTGATTTATTACCTTAGTAAACATTGTAAGCTTGAGATTTTGGTCTCAATTGCTTGTTTCTAGCTGTCTTGAATACAGCATGATGTTAATTTTGTAAATGATGGTCCCATTTTGAGTTAGATACACAATAAGGCAGGGTATGCTTAAAGGAGTGGCTACCTTGTAATTGACAGGTAGCTTTAACAGCTTTGTGTTTTTGTTTTATAAGCTTGAACTCTTTCACAGCTTCACATTTATTTAAAAAAGAAAAAATCTGCAAAAAGTGTTTGGTCGTTTTTTTCACCCTCTTGTGTCACTTGTAGGTGCCGGCCAAAATCTAAGATGGCGGAGGACAAAATGCCGAACTAGAGGCTTCAAAATTGTAAAGTCCACAAACCAATGGGTGATTTCATAGTGACTACGTCCACTTATTAAATACAGTTTAGGACTGGGACCAGTGTTAGTATTCGAGTACGACCTCTGACCTGCTATCACTTTAATCTTTTAAATGACATAATTCAAGACAGTCATGGCTTCTAAGCTGTTCTATTTCAGTTTAACTCTAGACACGGGAGGTAAAAAAAGTTTTCTCTACATTACATTACATTACAGTCATTTAGCAGACGCTTTTATCCAAAGCGACTTACAATCAGTAGTATATTACATATCATTCACCCATTCACACACTGATGACAGGCTACCATGCAAGGTGCCACCATCAGACTCTAACTAACATTCATGCAACATCCAGTCCACACCGATGGCAAGCCTTCGGGAGCAACTTGGGGTTAAGTATCTTGCCCAAGGACACATCGACTGCTGAAGCCGGGTATCGAACCACCGATCCTCTGATTGGAGAACTACCTTGCTCTCCACTACGCCACAGCCGCTCTACCTACCTAGTATTAAGCACTGCACACTAGAGCACTTACTTTCCAGAATCACTATATTTTCCCAAACACCCGGAAGGTTTTGAGGGGTGGTACTTTTCTTGGTCGATGAAATGGGCATCAAAGACTTGCACTGCATTTTTAATTTGCCTTAACTGGATAAAGAAGAGTGAAGCACACAGTCAGTAGTTTATCAGGAAAGAGAGAAGACGAGGCCGGCACAGACAGAGGATGCACACGTTGTCCTTTGAGGCCCACAACATCAGGCGTGATGAATTTGACCTCGAACATGATGTTTTTTCAGTGCACGGAGTATTAATGTGTCAGTCTGTGTAGCGATTAAGGAACAACAACATGGAATTCATCTGTTTATCGACTCAGTGGCTGATCCGTTGCTGGAGTCGGTGAAAATCTGCATCCGTTGTGGGAGCTAGAAATAACAGAATAGCCAGATGATTTGGATACGGCCTCCACCAGAAGCACGTTGAGTCTCAGTCAACAAATGTTTATGTGCTCTTTGAGCTCTGATGGGAACAGACAGACAACTGTCTGTTCTCCTGTAGGCTGAACCTGTGTATATGAATAACAGGACTAAGCTCAGTGGTTTGCATAGAGGCATAATGAATATATTTGGACAATAACAGATATCAAAGGAACATAACACAGCTATTCATTCACCTTGTTGATTTAAGCTTCATGTGTATAATCTTTCTGTTGACACGCAGTGATGGTGTTTGGAGTGAAGATCCATTATTACTGTCATTTTAGGTAATTATATTTCAACTAGTTTTTGATCTTTAGACAAACACACTTCCTACACTGGTGTTTAAAGACTTGAATATGGATAATTCCTCTCTGACTTGGCTTGCAGCGTTTGACTTGGGGCTCTGAATTCCCTTCTATTGTTTACAGCGGCGGTTTACAGGCAGACACAATAATGATGACATCCCTTACAAAGCTTCAGTCCTTTTGAAATATGAATAAAAGAATACACCTGAACACATTAAAGTCTGATGCTTTGAAGTACGTGGGAAATCATCCCAATTTTATCAATGAACTTGTTTTTTTGCATCCTGCTTGCAGCTTAGTTGTTATGCACTGCTGTGTACACACACACACACACACACACACACACACACACACACACACACACACACACACACACACACACACACACACACACACACACACACACACACACACACACACACACACACTCTCAAACTCCTTCAATGAGGAAATTGTAGTTGGAGGCATCACTGTGTGACTACAGTACCAAATCAATGTGGGATTATGGGATTACTGTTTAGGGTTCAGACTTTATACATAATAATTACATACTAATTACTAATAATTACAAACAACATAATAATTGATTTACTCACATATTCATAACATTTGAATGTTTGTGTTTTGGGGTGTTAATATTTCAGAATAGACATATTTGCACATATAACAGACAGCCGTAGTGTTTAAAGTGAACTAGGAGGACAAAGAAGCATGTATGGTGAAAATGTTAAGAGTGATATATCACGTTTTTTTAAGATGTTAAGCTGTTTGACTACAATTTTTAAACTTCACTTATTACTTTTCCCACAAACTTTTAATCTCCTCAGACATAAAAAAAAAATAATAAAAAAAAATATATAAAACGACAATAGTAATATTAACAACAATAATACAAATAATGACATCGAACATGTTTGGAGAAATGGGCTTGCTTTATTGTTAACACTCAATAACCAGACATCTAGTACAAAAGCGTGCATATATATCTTGGAAAGAAAGCTGAGAGCGTTTTTCCTAAAACAGAGAGCTTTTCTTTTAAAAATTAGCCCCGCATTTCTCTGTGGTTTCAGTTACATGATGACGGTTGTGAACTTGTTGTTACCCTCAGAGCCTGCAGGCAGCACATGAATAGACCACACCTGCTGCTGCATTTCTCTGTCATTAGCATAATAGTCAAACCATAAGGTAGCCAACGCCATCCCCAGGGACTTATCATAGTGAGTACAAATGGGATGTGGAGGTGATGATTAACTGTTGGGAATAAAGACAAACCGGCAGCTGTCTTAAGGCAAACAGGAAGACATAAACAGAGAGAGAAAACGGAATGATCCAGCTATTATTACAGGGTTTTAGACCTGGTAAATAAGGCGTGGTCTGCTACAAGTTTGATGGACTAAATGTTCAGCTTGTACATCCATTATTGAGAGACATCCACTGCTCAGGGAGAATGATCTCATTGCATCCTGCTCTCTCTCCTGCTCTCTGCCAAGTCTCCTGTTGGATGACATGTTGGTATATTACTTTAATTGCCAGGGTGTCGACTCAATCTATCAGTCATTAGTGAGCTGGAGACTGACTGAGGACAAAATTCTATTTCAGGGCACACACTGACTCAGACACAAGCTTACAGTCAGCCCAGTCATCCCAGTTATTTAGTGCCGCTATGGCGGTTAAGCACTTTACTTAACTTGTTTACCTCAAAGCTTCTGTGTTGTATTTTTTTACTGACCATGTCTGCAAAAAGAGAGCACCACACCAAACGCGTCTGATTGTCCTTGGTTTTCTGTTTTCTGTCATATTGACAGAGAAATTACATGTGTTTGAACAACATATCATTTTCAATTCTCTCAGTCTGTGGCTTAAAGTCTGGAATTAAAGTAAAATCAGATGCAGGCAAATTAAACAAAAAATGAATAATGTGGCATCCCAGATTTCTTTTTCCGACAGTAAACAAACTTGGAAAAAACCACAACGCAAAACAGCCACTATAAGTTTTAAATAATATCAATTAACAAACTTATTTATCCAGGCTTTGAAATCAATTTGTTGTTTATTGTGCGATTGGTAGTAACAGCATTCACTATGCGTTAAAGCAGTGCTGTCAACATGTAGCCTAGTGGCCTAATCTCTGGCTCTATTTTTAGAATCGAGGATGATGTAATACTCTGAGTAAAAAGCAGAGGCATGCTGTGTGTGTGCGTGCGCACATTCCTGGCGTTGGGGGGGATGCTGTGTGTGTAAAGCTCTGCATGCATGAGTGTAAATTCTTGTGTGAATCCTACGTATGTGAGAAATCCTGCAGCTCATCCTGATGTCAGGAGATTTTGAGAGTGTGCTGAGCCAAAGCGGCTTTGATTTTTCTTCTTTCTATTATCTACTTGGTTTTGTTGGAATTCTAGTATTGTAGAAAAACACAGGACGTCATTTCTAATTTCATAACCCCCCCTTACTTGATACTTTTAATGTCACGTTGCTACTGGCCAGCAATGTCAACATGCTAATCCGTATGGGTCTCTGCAGGAGGCTGCTATTATTTCAATCATAGGCCAGGTTTATTGTTGGTATTAAGCTGGGTCAGGGTGTAGCATGTTACAGCGGACCTACCTGAGCTGCACTATCTAATGTCGTCACACACAAACACTGTCACAGCATGTCGGCCAGCAGTTGCCTTTCCTTCAAAGAGCTGTTAGATGTTTACTGTTAGCTTTCTCAGGTGTGTGTCATAAAGGTTGTAGACAGTATTCACTCATTTCCCCTGCTTGGCTTTTGATGCACTGCCATAAACTGTGTGTCCTTGCAGTAAAATGAAAGCCCACAGAGGGAATCACTTTGGTCCCCTGCTATGAATGTGGAGAGAATTATAGCAAGAGACTGACTCACAAAAAAGATGTAATTTCACCATGAAGTGAATTATTGCCCCTCTGAGACTGTCTTCCCAGGTTCCTGTTCTGTTTGATGTGTCTTCTTTTTCAACTATGGCTTCATGAGGCTTTGCGTTTGAGATGCTTCTACTCTGCCTCCCAAAACAGTCACAATGCTGATGAATTGCGATCTCTCTTTTTTTTCTGTCAGCAAGTTTAAAACCATCAGCGGAGTCGTAGAGCGGAGTATAAGAAATCAGCGGAGGTGTTTCAGATTTGTTTTGCTTTTTGTGGTTGATAAGATTCAGATTTACATTGCTACTGCGACACTAATACAGTGGCCTATTTTTGTGTCGAAAATAACCCTGAAACTGTCTTTCATCTCCGTTTGTATGCAGCGTTTTATCATCGGCCCCCCCAGCACTCTCTGCACACTAAAGAAACTGCAAGCCTGACTGAATCTCAGTCGGAACTGCAATCAACCGCAGCATCTCAAGTCCTTGTGGAGATGAACAGAAACAGGCTTAAGATAGCCGATAGCTGTTTGAGTGACGGTTATGTATTTGCCCTGCCTATATTCACCCAGTCATTATTATTGACTAGCGAATTAAGGGCCATAGATTCAGTCATTTGTAATAAACATTGGCTGTTTCCATGACACCAAATCAAACCCTATTATGTTTAGTGATCAGTGTTGATGCAGTCTGATCCTGACGGCAAACAGAGTGCCCAGTGTTAGACAGTATTTTGCATATAGGTTTTAAAATGATCCTACGCACACACACACAACCACAGACCACAACCGCTACAGGTGCAGATGGACCTCACAGCCTGTTTCATAGAGGAAATGATGTAGTAGGTAATCTAAATGCTTGTGTTGGAGGAGGCCCGTTCCATTTGTGCTGGCACTGCACCCTTCAGCCGCAATTCTGGCTGACTGAGGCAGAGCCAAACCAAGAGCCTGCTGTTTTCACGGCAGTGAGGAGTTGGCAGTGTGTGAAAGGGAGGCCAGCTGACCTCTGTACCTGCCTCGCTTTTCATGTGTTTCCACTGGAACTGGGACTACATTGGTCTACATGAACCAGCTCAACATCCTGGACAGTGAAGGACAAAGCTGTGTACATGCTCATGTGTGTTCCTCTGGATTTCAGTAACTTGAGTCCTGTCTTCACCTGATTGGTGACTCAAAACATGAATTTTGAACCTCTCCATTAATGATCTGTTAAATATGTCTTGACTCTGACTTAGCGGATACATTTTTTTCCTCACACACATAATGTATAGCCTTGAAGGAATCGTTTGACTTTTTCTGCAAATAGACACATTTCCTTTCATGCAAATAGTATCGCTCTTATGTCTGTACTGTAAACATAAAGCTAGAGCTAGCAGCCAGTTAGCTTAGCTTAGTTTAATTTAAAGACTGGAAACGGGGAAACAGCTAGCCTGGCTTTCTCTAAAGGTAATACAATCTGTGTACTAGGAGCTCACAAAGCTCATAAATTAACATGTTATATCTTGTTTGAGTAGTCCGTACAAAAACTGAGATAATAACATGTTTATTATCGAGCTCAAGGGGTGCTGATAGGCAGATTACTTGTTTTTAGTCTTTAAGGTAGTCTAAACTGACAGTCTGGGTATTACGATATAAGAATCTAAACCAAAATGTCGAACTATACATTTCATATATTGTCTTGTTTCCTACTTGACACTAATTCTTGTGATATGTTGAATGGCAGAGAGTTATGTTTCCTATTTGCTGAGCCATTCTGAACCTCTAACAAGTAAAGCGAGTTTCTGCACCGTTGCCCTGGGGAGCTTAAGCAAACCAGAGATACTACTTGGCTGACCAAGCTAGGTTCTTTTTCGGGTGAAAATGCACACATAACAATGCAACACATAAAGTTGCAGTGCTGCAAGTCATAGCAGTTAAAAAAAACTGCAAAAGTCTCACAGGCAGCTTTATGGCTTCTTGAAACATCGTTCTGTTGCCAAATAATTTTCTTGAATTACTAGGATTTTGTTTTTTTCATAGTGTTTTCTGGATGAACTGGCTATTTCTAGCATCTGGAGTCTGTCTGGAGTGATTTGTGCCACACAGGCATATCTGCACACTTGTACCCCGAGGCTTTCCTGTTTGGCTTTCTGTGAGTTCAGTGCAACTTCATGTGTCCGGCAGCCTCATTCCTAGACGGATAAGGGGTTGTTTGAGGTCATGTTGCTGCAGAAGAAAGGACCATAAATGATATGTACTTTATCCTCAATTGCTGCTTTAATTGCTTGTCCGACCAGTTGTCATACATGTGATTTCCTTGGGCGAATTTCATTAAGAAGGCGCCAAAAGTCGCAGGCAATCTCAACTGTTTCTGTTGGATAGGAAACAGAAACTATTGATATCAATAGAGCATTCGAAAGCTGTCATCTTGTAAGTTTGCCTTTCTGCATTATCTTCCATGATTCACTGAGTTTTATTTCTATCCCTCTTGCGGACAGAATGAAGATGCCTGAGGCCGGGAGTTAGAGCCCTCTACCAGAGAGAGCTTTACCAAGACTGGGGCTGGACCCAGAGACCCCTACCTGGGGGGCGAAGGACCCTCACAGCCCCGTGTGAGTCTGGACTATGGGGGATGGAGGCGCCTGTGCAACTGGAGGAGATGGGGTGAACAAGTCCCATGTCCTGTTCGACAGATTCGTCCAGGGGACCACATGTAAGGGGACGCTCAAGGCCTTCCAGGAGCTGTGTGACCACCTGGAACTTAAACCCTGCGAGTACAGGGTCTTCTATCACAAGCTCAAGTCCAGACTCAACTACTGGAAGGCCAAGGCGCTCTGGGCAAAGTTAGATAAGCGGGCATGCCAGAAGGAGTACAAGAAGGGCCGTGTCTGTGCCAACTCAAAGGTAAGCTTTGATCTTTACGGACTGTACGGTTCATTTAAGGGCGGCTTTGCTTCTAGGTGGCTTAAGTTCAGTGAGAGCTAAAATTTCATCCCCGATGTTAAGGAATCATGTAATGTGATGCTGGTATTTACCAGCAAGACCGGTGTGTGTGATGGCTTTATTTGAAAGTACTCTGCAGAGACACCTTTTCATTTAGTTGAGGAGACTATTAACTTCAGTTCAGTCTGGGGAATTTGATTCGTCACCTCTGGTTTCCAGTGTTTCCAACCCCAAAATAGAGGTTGAGGCTGATAAACCGGCTGTGTTATTTCTGTTGAAAAGAAGAATTGACTGCTAATGAAGTGAAAGACTAGTGCAGCTTTGAACTGTGGTTTACTGATAAAGTTTACTTAAGTCAACCAAATAATAGACTTAGCTTAGCTTAGCTTAGCCTATGTCAGCTCAACCTATGCTATTTTATCTTACCTTAGTTTATGTAATCTTAGCTTATGTTTTCTTATGTTGTCTTGTCATATCTTGGATAAGTAGAGCTAAAATGCGCTAACACAGCCAAGATAATTAGCTTTGTTAGCTATTTGAGCTTGACTTGTCTCTGAGGTAAGCTATGCTTATCAACTGTCGCTTATTTTGTTCATAGGCTTTTGTTACAATCAGTGTTACTAAGTGCACACTGCCTACAAAAGAGCGAGGGTTGGAAGTGCAACCCTCCCAAATGCAGTTAACAACTAAAAGCTAGTTAATTCTTTTTTTAAAAAGTGAGATTATAGTGCTAGCTTGGGGTGTCATGGTGCACTCTGAATAAATGGATTTTCAGCTTGTTACATCTGCCTCTCTCCATTTAGTGTCTGATAATTGGTGCTGGACCATGCGGCTTACGTACAGCTATCGAGCTGGGTTTCCTAGGGGCCAAAGTGGTGCTGCTGGAAAAGAGAGATGCCTTCTCTAGGAACAATGTGCTGCACCTCTGGCCCTTCACAATCCAGGACCTCAGGGGTCTCGGGGCCAAGAAGTTCTATGGAAAGTTCTGTGCCGGTGCTATCGATCATATCAGTGAGTGTACTCGACACGTCTTTGCTCCCCTGAGCTTCCACTGCTAATATACGCTTTATGACATATTTGCTTGTAGGGCAAGATTTGATGTGTTTGGAAGCAAAGATGCATTTGTGGGATTGAGGTTCATTTAAATTTCCTTTCCTTCTCTGTATTGTGTTGCAGGTATTCGTCAGCTTCAGTTGATTCTGCTCAAAGTGGCTCTCCTGCTGGGCATTGAGATCCATGTCAACGTTGAGTTCAAGGGTCTTATTGAGCCCCCAGAAGATCAAGAAACTGAAAGTAAGTGAGTCAAACTGCTGAAAGACGAGTGAAAAAAAATCTGTCTGTCAGAGGCATTATACTGGCTGCGATGATGCACTTTTTGTCAGATTACACTCGAATTTCCCCCATGGGGATCAATAAAGGAATATAATGATTACACATGCTGTGTGTTTTCTCAGGGATAGGCTGGAGGGCTGAGGTCCACCCCAGGACACACCCTGTCAACGAGCTGGAGTTTGATGTCATCATTGGAGCAGATGGAAGGAGAAACACGCTACCAGGCAAGTCCTTTATGTACTGACAGGGTGAAAGGAATCAGCAATGCTGTTTGTTTTCCTTGACTAAACAAGACAAAGCACAAACACCACTACTTTTTTTTCTCTAAGCGTACATGGACGTCAATCAGAATGATTATGATCTCACTTGTGCACAGCTGTGGTCGGGTTCCTGACCTCACTCCGTTCCTCACGTATGAATGAACCTTATTTGTGCACATCTGTGTATGAGTGTGTTTGTTTTTGTCTGGCTGCTACTTCCAAACAGTATTTCTGACGGCTTTCCGAGCAGAGCAGAATAGGAATTGTTGAATTGGCTGTCTGTTTCCTCTATGAGTGTTGGGGCCTTACACACACACACACAGCCACACCCCTGTGGAGTAGAGTACCATGACCCCTCTCTGTACTACTGACCGGCGGCATCAGTGAAGGGAAGCAGCAGGCTCCCTCTGGAATAACCATGAACTGCAATCACACAGAGAAAAACTGTTTACGTAGTCATGATACAGAACATCTGGTTTCACTTATAGTGTACAGTGTGCATTTGCAGGGTTTGATGTGACATACAAGCAAACTTGAGCACTTGAGTGTTTGAGATTACTCTCTGTTTTTGAATGTATGGCATCACAGTTCAGGTCTGTGCCCACTGATTCCTGACCTTGAGGTCTGCTTCCTCATCCTCTTGTAATTTCCTCCCACAGGGTTTCGGCGTAAGGAGTTCAGGGGCAAGCTCGCCATTGCCATCACCGCTAACTTCATCAACAGGCACACATCAGCGGAGGCAAAGGTTGAGGAGATCAGCGGGGTGGCCTTCATCTTCAACCAGAAGTTCTTTCAAGACCTCAGAGAAGCAACAGGTCTGTCACAGCTGTGTTCTACTGCATTGATTTAGGGACTTTATGTTGTTTTCTTCAGGCAACTCTAAGATGCAACCACTCAGGATACAGCATAAGAAATATTTTTTTTCAATTGTAAGATCTCAAACTAGTTCCTGGTATCAGTTTTTTGGTAAAATAAAAGTAAACAGGATAAAAAAAAAAATCTGTCCTTGGATCACAGTTCTGAATTTGTCAGCTCGTCATTCTGATGCCAAGTCTGCCACAGATTATTGCTGACACGACAATGTCCCCGGGGCCTTGGTTATGTGCTCTGAATCGGGTAATTGCTCCTCTAATGACGACATGACAGCCAGCATCGGCAATAAGGAAAACGATTGTGTTTGGCGTATAACAGTACGTCTCTCTCTTGGTTCCTTTTAGGTGTTGACCTGGAAAACATCGTCTACTACAAGGATGACACGCACTACTTTGTGATGACTGCCAAAAAACAGAGCCTGTTGGAGAAAGGGGTCATTCTGCGTGTGAGTGATCAAAGCCCAGATCGTGTGTGTGTGTGTGTGTGTGTGTGTGTGTGTGTGTGTGTGTGTGTGTGTGTGTGTGTGTGTGTGTGGTAGACATAAAGGCTATATGCACGCGCAGGCTGACAAAATCCAAAGTCTTTCCTCTCTTGCCTTTTTGTCTCTCTCGGTTCCATTCTTTCAGCCTTTTATTCTCTTTCTGTTTTTGCCCAGTATCGTCCCTAATGGTCTAACCAAGCCAACAGTGTTCAGGAACAAACTGCAGACTCAAGCACACTTACTGAGTGTTTGTGTCCTCACTTTACATGGTAGCTTCCTTTCCCTGGCCACTTTCCACAGGAAACAGGAAAGACCTTTTTATGTAATTTTTTTTTATGATCAAACATAACTGAAGGTGTGATACGTTTGTGTGATATGTTTGAGCGGTGGTTTTTAGATTCTAAATTGCCCAAAAAGTCTCTTGAATTAGCATTTTTGCAGTCTTAGTCACAGCCATTGTTTTTCTCCTGATAATTTTAGACGAGCGTGCAAGTCTGTGTGTTTTCATGGTGAGCTGATGACATTAATGAGGTTTTGGTGCACACTGAAGTCTGAGCCCTGAGTGGATTTAGAGTATGCAGGCATGTGTAAATGAAATGTCATAATTTTCTGGTGTAGTACCTCCTGGAAGTTCCCTTTTGATTCAAAGTCCAAGACAGATCCTTTTATAGCAATGAAATTGACTCTGGCCTGCCCCTTGGAAAGGGATAGAGGAAGGGTGGAAGGAATGGCTGAGGGGCGGCGGGTCCACACAGTTCAAGGCAGCAACTCAGAAAACCACACGCATTCATATCTTCCACTACTCCGGCCTTCCCCTCACCCACCATCACCACCACCACCGACCTGGCATTAGACAACCAAGGAGCTTAAAGATGGAAGAATGTGCCTCTTATGCCCTCTGTGAAAACATGTCACTTTGAAAGAATGCAGTGATTTGATGCTACATGTTGGAGAGACTTGTGAACTACTCGGTTTATTCCACTGCACATGCCTAATAGCACAGTGAAGTCTTAAAGGGGCTGTAAACTTCAAAATGTTCCTTAGTTTACAGTGTAGGCTGAGTTTACACTGATAATTAAGGTACAATTTGAAATGTAAACTTTACACAATGTCACTGTTGCTTAATGTCCTATAACCCTGTCACAAAAATTGCTCTGCCTTTCTTAATGTCACTTCTAATATACACCTGGCAGTTATGAGCCAGAAAATTTCCAGTTGGGGTCTGGTCGATCCGATTACAAATATACTGAATGCTTTAACACCTTATAATAACATGTTTTTCCTTATCCAGATAAGAAATCTATATCCAGATTGGCTGTTACGAGGTTTAAATGGGTTCTTTTTATGACCAATGTAGTAATGGCCATAGTGCAGTAACAGACTTGGCTGCACCTTGTCTGTAATTTTGGGATGTTGCTGCCACCAAATTTCTTTATATGCTGAGTAAGTCTTGCATCAGGGCTATCTTTAGTTTGAAGACTCTTTTTTTACTCCCTGAACTGCTGATTGTGCAAGTTGTAACTGTTTCATTACACTTCTCTGGAGCACTAGCATTAGTTATCATCTAAATGTCACTTCATCTAATCACATCTCTTATCTCTGCTGTAGGACTATGCAGACACAGAGATGCTGCTGTCCAGGGCTAACGTGGACCAGGCTGCCCTGCTGTCTTACGCCTGTGAGGCTGCGGACTTCTCCACCAACCACCAGCTGCCCACACTGGACTTCGCCATCAACCACTACGGCCAGCCCGACGTAGCCATGTTCGACTTCACCTGCATGTACGCTTCGGAGAACGCCGCCATGGTGCGCCAACGCAGCGGACACGATCTGCTGGTGGCGCTCGTGGGCGACAGCCTGTTGGAGGTGAGAGAGAGACGGCGAAGGTTTTTAAAGCTTTCCACGAGACAGTTTTACCGTTCTACACTTGGGAAGTTCAAGTTTGCGTCATAGCTGCTTCCCCTTTTTGTTTTCATAAATCCTTGGTTCTTCTGAGGCCATATTTGGTTGTTGAATGTGGTGTTCGCTGTTATCTCCAGCCCTTCTGGCCCATGGGCACTGGCATCGCCCGCGGTTTCCTGGCAGCCATTGACTCAGGCTGGATGGTGAGGAGCTGGGCGCAGGGAAAAACCTCTCTTGAGGTTCTAGCTGAGAGGTGAGGATGTGGAAACACTGAAACACAAAGACTCGCCCTACTCTTGTACTTCACACACACACACACACACACAGTGACACATACACACATGCATGTACTCTCTCTTCAAACACACCTGTTTATCTCTAAGTGCTTTACTAGGAAATGTGCCTGAATGTGATATCAAGCACCAGTCCCACCTCTGCTAGTACTAATGGGAAAATAAGATTACATAAGGACTGAATGGAATGTGACTCCTCTGTTTTGCAATAACTCTCTGTGCTTTTTAAAAAACAATGTTAATGAGTTTTCGTAATCTCTTGCCTTAGTACCTCCCTATAATTTTCCTCATAACAATAAGACTACTTATATATCACACTGGAATATATTTAATGTTTTCCTCTGTGCCTTAGGGAGAGCATTTACCGCCTACTGCCCCAAACCACGACAGAAAACGTCAGTAAGAACTTCAGTCATTACAGCGTGGATCCAACCACACGTTACCCCAACATTTGCCTTAACTTCCTCAAGCCCAGCCAGGTGAGTGTGAGAGCCAACACATCTCAGCTGCCATCTTTAATAGTCAGGAAACGCATGTTTTGTTCATGAAATACAGTATTTCAGATATGTAATGATTATATGTATGTTGCAGGTGAGGCACCTCTGCGACACAGGGGAGTCAAAGGAAATGCGCATTGAAATCGAGAATGTGATCAACTCGTCAACACCGAAGTTGGCCAGGAATGGTTTGTATATTTTACATGCTTCAAAAGACTATAAACTGTATTGGAAAAGTAGTAGTAGTAGTAAGAAGTAGTGGAAAATACATTCTCTTTTCCTGCAATCACTGTTGCTGAAATGTAATATTGAACTATTTTCACTCTAGACAATTGTCTGCTAGACAAGCAGTTGCAAGGTAACACAAAGTCCACATGCATGGTGTTGCTTTTCAGGGATTCCTAATAGTTTTAACAGTCGGAAAGTCTACCTGCCATGAATGAATAATGCAAAACGAGTAGTGGAATGATGGAACTTGTGGATGGCCTGCCTCTGAATTTATTTCTGCGTGTACTAACTCAGTCATTGATACCCTCATTCAAGCCCCCTTGTTTTATTCAGCGTTTTTATTTAATGTCCGTTCCAGCTGTTTTTAAGGTTTCCTGTGGGTTCTGCATCGTCTCCTAACCTCTCATTTGCACCATTTTCCTCTTTTAAAAAGTTCTCACAGTTCATAATACTTCCTCATGGCTGGTTTAAAAACTAGTACTAACATGGATGATGACGCTATGGATGACAAAACTTAATGATACTATGCTCAGCCTTCCCTGACCAAGCCCATGGGATTGCCCAGCAAGAGATGCGTAGTGCTGCTCGGAAACAGTATAACAGTATATTTCTTTCTATGTTTAATCCAGATTCTGTTCATCCTGCTGCTATACCGTCAAGCCTTTAATTTTCTCTTTCTGCCTCTCCAGAATCCGTAGCTCGATCCAGTAAGCTGCTGAACTGGTGCCAGAGACAAACGGAGGGATACAGGAATGTAAATGTAACCGACCTTACGATGTCTTGGAAGAGCGGTCTGGCCCTGTGCGCCCTCATTGACCGATACCGACCCGACCTCATGTGAGTATCAGAAAAGACATACATGCAGAACTAAGGATGGGCCTGTAATGACCGATATAGCCTGATCAGTTTTCGGTGACATATATATGGGTCCAATATATTCAGTTCAATAATTCAGTTTATATACTATGTGAATTACTTACTGGTATTTTAATTCCTGGTTTAAGTTTTGAACAATTTGTTGCACCATTTCTAATTATATACACTTGTATTGTAATTCCTGTTAATTTAGAATATATCTTTTTTTACAAAATTTCCTGGTGTACAATTGATTATTTTAGAAATAAATAACAATTCAGTACATTTATATCTAAATATTTTGTATATTTTACAAAGTAATACAGCAATGTTAAGGTCAAGCCTGATGTGGCCTTACACATAAAATAAAGATCCCAGTCCCTTCCACACAGTGAGGCATACAGCTTATTAATTAAACACTGGTATTGGATTGGTACTCCGTTTCAGTTGATACCAAAAGCAGAGGTATCGCTATCGGGACTGAAAAAGTCGGATCGGTGCCTCCCCATGCAGAACATGCATCACAAGGAGCCCAAATTAACATAGATGGCCGATTTTGTTTTCCAAGAATACATTTGCAAACTCTGCCAAGCATATCCCTTTATGGTCAGAGTGAAAAGGGCTAAAAGTCCTACCGTGCCTGTAATGACGGACCCGCTGTGTTTATGTGAGTGTTGTTGGTTGCAAATGATGTTTATTGTCTGGTTGGGACCTTGGTATTGAATCGTACATCACTGTAAATGAGTTGACAGCTACCAGGCATAATGGCCTCTTGGGTCCCTTAAGGGAGCCCTCCTCATGTCCTGGCTTTCCCTCCCAAACACACACAAAAAACACACACGCACACACACATAATCTCTCTCTTTACCCTTACACGCACTATAAACAACACAGTCTCCAGCCGCATTGCCTAATGTACTTTGTTACCCTCTGGAGGCAATGTGGCAATCAGCATTATAAGCTATAAGTGTCTGTGTCCTGCCTGACCTTTACCAAGTAGTGCAGCAGTTGTGCTCCGCTGCCTTTGATAGGCCAGTTGATGGGAGGAAGGGAGGGGGGAGTGATGCGTAGCGGTACCTTGGGGAAACTGCGTTCATGTGTACTCATGTACAAGACGGGCGGTAAAGAGGGATCGAATGGAGAGTTCACTCTGTGCCTGATGTGATGTTCTAGTTGTAATGCTTTTAAATGCAGTTGCGATGTATTGATGACTCATCTTAATGGTATTTTCAGCTGCAGTATAATTGCATTCACTGTAAAGCTTTCCACAACATGTAAAGTAGCCTGCTGTACAGAAATGCTTCTTCATTAGTGTTCTTATCCATTATATCAAAAGCTGCTTGATAGTTTTGTTTGGAAAATATAGATTAACACTCTCTCTCTTTGCTGATTCATCACAAAATTAGACCTATATTCGGCACCTTCTTTATTGATTCGGTGTGCAAGATAAGAATAATCATATTTGTTGTGCAAATCTTTTTAAATCACGTTGTACATTAGGAGACAATATTTAGATTGTATTAAAGAATTTAAAAGCTGCAATAATACTTTTAAATAAAAAAAAATCAAATGACAATGTGTAATGTGAAGGGGTCGCTCATAGTGCCTAGCCCACATAGTTACCATCCCGACTCTGCAGTCTGTCGGCTCATTGTTTTTGTATTTCAGCCCGCATCTGTTTTGTTGACTGACTCTCCCTCTCTCTCTCATAGTGTTGTTTCCAGGGAAACAACGCTGTTTTTTAAAGAAACAACTCTAAAAACCAACCATATGCTAGCAGACAGACAGTGATAGCAATTAACTGGTGAACATAGTGAAGCATTTAACAGTTAAAGATCCAGATATTTCCATCAGGAGGTGGTTGAGAGAATAACAGGCCAACTGATATTGGACTTACATTCGTCAGGTGGTCAGAAACATGACTCCAAATGAAAAGTGAATGATAGTGTTGCTCGGTATTTGTTGGATTTGTAAATAAGCAGCTGTTTGCTAAAAAATGTGCAATATTAATTTGGTTACACCCTGTCAATATTAGGTCCACAGCTAGTTTCTGTTGCCCCCAAGTGGCGGAAAAAAGAATCCCACTTTAGTACACCTAAAGTAAACCTTAATGGCTGTGGTGTAATACTGGTCGGGGGTTAAATTAAATATAATCACCTCTCAATGACAATACACAATTTGAGACAGGTTTCAGTATGGCAGTCGATGGAGAATTCAAATTCAAAGTCACATTTTTTTCATCCACTATTATTTTGTACACAGACAATAATAATATGACTGTCATTAAGATTTCATTAATAGAACTAAAGAATCACAACTTAATTTATTGTAAAAAATCTGCTTACTTTCGTAGTCAATGATTGTGTAACATGTATGTGTGTATTTGTGTTAGATTGACAGGAGCAGCCGTGATTTAAGATTATTAAGTGCTTATTGCTTTATGATTATCTTTGTCTATTTGTCCCTTATCTTGGTCGTGGCATTCACTGCACCTTTACTGTCCTATCTCATTCTTTCTTCCTACTGCCCTCAGTGACTTTGATTCCCTGGATGAGCGAGACCAGGAGAAGAACAACCAGTTGGGTTTCGACGTGGCAGAGAGGGAATTTGGCATCTCGCCCTGCATGACTGGCAAGGAGATGTCTTCTGTGGTAGAGCCAGACAAACTCTCCATGGTCATGTACCTCAGCCAGTTCTATGAGATGTTTAAGGACACAGTGCCACCCGGAGGTGAGAGTGGGTGATACAGTGGGGCTGCTGCTTCTGTAATCTGGTGTTTGGAGGTGGCTATAAAAAGTGCCACAGATGCTTTGAAACATAATTACCCTTCATACTGAGATTTAAACAGTTTTTTTCTGCTTCTAACTTATCAATTTTGTTCTATGATTATTTCTATACAGATAATCACAATTTGAGTCCTGAGGAGAAGGCGGCACTGATATCCAGCACCAAATCACCCATCTCCTTCCTCAGCAAACTTGGTCAGAGCATAGCAATATCCAGGAAACGAAATCCAAAGGTCAGTGTTTGAGAAATGCCTGTTAGCACCTCCTTATTTGCTTTTAAATGTCAAATGTTGTACTTTATCACTTCATTGTTATAGTGGGGGTAAAAATATCTCATGACGTATCATCAACAGGACAAAAAGGAGAAGGATGTGGACGGTTTGGGGAAGAGAAGGAAAACCAGCCAGTCTGAAGATGTGAGTAGTTCTGACAGCAAAGCCTCTCAGATGTTGAGTTTGTGATTATTGTTCGAGCAACCTATCCTACCAGAACAGACTGATTAATCCCACTAGACCGACAGCAACAGGAAAACCGCTTTTACTGTTTTTTCTCCTTTCTCACAGGAGGAGGTATCCAGGACCGGCCGTGACGACAGGCCGTCCGTCCCAGCTATCCTCTCGGAGAGAAAAATGGACTCCTGCGCTGTGGGGAACCACAACAAAGTCAAAGTCATGGCCACCCAGCTGATTGCCAAGTTTGAGGAGAACGCTCCCCAGCCTACGGGACTCAAACGACAGGTATGGAGGAAGTCGAGATGTTTCATTTTTTGGAATAACAGCTGGGGTGATGGGGGGGAAAAAAAGGCTTTCCACTAAGGGAAGATTAAGCAACAAGGAAAAGATGGTCGGACTTTCTGTATTTTGATGGAGTTCAGATTATTTTTAAAAACTCATTGTGGTTTGTTTTTCCCTTCGATGAATAATTTGATGAACATTAAGATTTAACGCTGTGTGACAGGGCCTCTGGTCTCATGGTTGTAGAGCTGTAGGCCACTGTATTAATGAGCCGAGGTCCAGAATGCTAATATTGGTCAGGCTGGGTATTGTTCCTGGGTCATGTGGGCGGCCTCACAGCGCGGACCGAGCTTGGAGGTGAATTGGTTCGCAGAGCTCTGGTTCGCTTGCCACTGAGAGTGGGAGGGAGTAGTGGGCTTTGGGAACACTAGACAGTATTGTTGACGGAGAAAAGACAACTCTCAACTGTTGCTTTTGCTGAGAAAAGGTCTTGTTATTGTGTGTCTTGGGATAGCTGCTACTGATTTTAATGTTTGAGTTTGCTGGTGTATTTCTTTGTCCTTTTAAAGTCAATGAAAATTGCTGATCATATGATTTATGTTGAGACAAAACTTGACTTTAAGGTTTATGGGAAGTCTTAGATGATTTATAAAGACTGAATATCAGAGAAATTGTTAGACTAAAGATACTTTATGCACACATTCTTGTATTTTCTCTCTTTCCATCTATTGTTGATGTTCCATCAGCATGACATTTCCTTTTAAATACCTCTAAGTGCTATTACAAATACAACACAACTCTCAGCAATGTCTTCTTTATGAGTATGACTTCATGTTGTTTCCTTATTAGTTTTGAACACATGATTCTTCCATCCACTGTGACTCCATCCTCCCATGATTCACTTCCTTCTTCCTGTTTTTCCTCTCTCTCCTTGTTTCCACCTCTCATCATGGACTATTCCATGGTACCTCCTTGCATGGTTACCTGGCCCTCTCACTGGCCTTGCTCGCTGTCACTCATCTTTGTCTGACCACAAAAGGGGGAATCTCTGCCCAATCTGGATCGCCTTTTTTCCCTTCCCCCGCCTCAAACCCCTGTGAAAGAGCCAGTGCGCCTGGCACCTGTCCCAGCATGGAGAAAGGTAAAGAGTGGAACCGCCCCACCTCATCCCCATAGAGACTTACAGCTAGGCTGACCTTCTAACCTTATGTCCCCGTGGTGTGTCATAGTGGGGAAAGCTGCTTTGTGCTGACCTGTACTAGTCCGAGCCTCCCCTTCTTTGTAGACCATTCACAGATCTGTTGTGTTGAGATTTGGAGGAATTAACTTAATAGCTCTTGTTGTGTGGTTAACAAAACAGTGTGAGTGCTTTTAACTCCTCGGTCAAATAGCTGTGTTTGTGTGTACTTGTGTGTGTGTGTGTGTTAGTGTGAGACACATAAGAGTGCAACACCTTCATGGTCTCTCCTCCTTGCTTCTCCTGTCCTGGTTCAGAGACGAACACAGCAGCAGGAGCAGCTGAGCATTCGCTACAAAGAAATGATCAAGGGTCAGACACTGCCCAACAGAGGGGAGCAGGTATGGTTAGCTCCGCTGGCCTGGTAGTCTTCCAACTCCTTTCACATCCCTTTAAGTCCAGATACACCCCTCCTAAAGATGGAAATGGATTAGCCATCCCATCAGGAAGCAAGGGGATGGGAAGGTAGCCTCACCAAGCCAGACAACATCTCCACTGAGGGCTAAATAAGCTCCAAGCAGATCAATCATGTCATCAATGTTCAGATGGTTATACAATGGACTGTATGTGTTGCAAATCTAAAATGAAAATGTAAATGCATTGAAACCAGTTCCAATTTGAAGACAAAGAGTAGTGACAGCGCATTGAATGGTGGGTTTGGTGTAGGAAGGAATCATGGTAAAAATGATATAATGCATGCTCATATAATGCCAACAGGACAGGAAATGTAACTTAGTTGTGATGTTTAAAACAAAAGAAAAGCTTAGAAGAATTGAGTTTACATAAACATATGGATTAGTATTGGAGTTTAGGCATGAGAAACATAAATCAGAGGAGGGAAGATTTATTATTTTATTACTATTATTTTGTTTGCATTTTGAACTCTTCTGTATGAACATTATAACGCACAGTCAACTTTTGTTAGCAGGAGTTAAAGGTTTCTTAAAACTCTGTTCACTCAGTTTTCCCCACCAAAAAGCTTTGTGTGTATCCTTCAGCACTAACAAAGCTGTTTGAATTCATTTTCTTTCAGATAAAACATTGGCAAAGCAATTTGGGGGTTTACTTTTCAATTTGCAGTCTGCATTGTTTACATCAATGTTTGCATCCCTGGAGTTGTCTTCAGCCCTACATTTTGCTGGTGCATTGATACTTTGCTTGGCATATTAGGGCCACCTGTCAATCAGTGGAAAAGTATAAAAAAAAGTATTAAAACCAGATAAAGTGACAGAATGGGTAGTCACTTTCTATGATATATACCTTCCCCCTTTTCCTTGTTGCCCTGTCAGCTACCTTTCTTTGACCTGAGAGCTCCAGTTCAAGCTTCTCTGCTGAGCTTCTGCCCTCAATGTGAAAGTAGATACAATTAAGCTTACCGGTACTATTTTGTTAGCCACCAACCCGACTCTTAGGTGTGTCCAAATGTTGCTACATCCACTCCTCCGGCCTCAGTAGAAAACCTGCAGTAGCCAGCTGTCCTGCCTGGTTGTCGTCCTGCTTTACTGTTCTCTCATGCAAATAATCAGAGTCAGCACAGTGAAGTGCCAGCAGCGGTTTTCCCCTGCTGATGCTTAGAAAGCTGTCTTTTTTTTTTTTTTTTTTTTTGTCTTGTCACTTGATTAAACATTCCCCTCACAGAGATGGATTTAAACTCCAAACACCCCTCGTTAAAGGGATTTAATTCACTGCTGTTCTTAAATGTCCTCTCACTGCACAGTAAGTCTCTAGCTGCAAAATTAATTAACTTAAAGTCTATTGTAAAGACTGGAAATTATCTTGATAATCCTCAGCACTTCTCTACACAAGCCGTTTAGGATATAGTTTTTAAAGCCACTCTTACATTCAGTAGTCATACTGATATATTTGTCTTTGCTTTAATTTATGTTTTGGTACCATTATAAGGGACCTTGATATATTTCAAGGTTGATTACAGCACCAGTGAATTGTTTCCCCTTTTCGTCCATTGGACTGTATTTATAAACTGTTTTATTTTTGCCATATACACTTTGTGGGGGGTCTGTTTTTAGGGTTATGTGTATGGAAATGTGTGTGTCAGGATAACAGTGCTTGTAGAGTTAGTGAACCTAAGTGAGTGAAGTGGTACCCCACACTAATTCTATTAACCAAATGGATAACTGAATTTATGCTGTTGCAAATATCTTAAGCTATAATTTTAACTATGTTTTGCAAGGTTTTCAAGGGATTAATATTCATGATCAGGCTGCGAATTTCAACAATTAGGAGTATGAAGCCTATTCACTCTTAGCAATATCATTTTTCATCATCATTCTCATCATCTTCTGCTGAATCTGCTGTTCCTGTCCCTCATCTCTGAAGGCCAGAAGTGGTGCAGGCCATCTGTCCAGCTCGGGCTCTCGGAGCTGCCCAAAGAAAACCATTCTGCTCCCTTCTTCCTCCTCCACTTCCTCGCTCTCTCTTCACTCAGAGGTGACACACAGTCTGCTGTATCTGTCTGTCTCTCTGTGTCTAACTCTACCACAAATCCATAGCAAACCCATCTAGTGGCCCCTTAGCCCTACTTCCCCTTTGTTGTTCTCCAAAAGCATCCTCTCTAATTATGTCTGCGGTACCTCAGATTCAGCCTCTGCAGTGTGTGGCGTAAATAAGAAAACTAAACGATGCATTTTCAAATGCACTACCTAGAGAGATAACAGTCATGTTTACTTCCCCGTGCCCTGTGAGTGGGTAGTGTGTGTCATTATCAGAGGAGCTGCTTGTTTTCATGCTGAAGGTAATGCTGTTTGGATGTGACAGCTTGTGAATAAATGTAAGACTCGGGGGATCTTGTGTAGTTTTAACTTATTGCCGGGCACTGTTAGATATTCAGCATAACAAGCTGTTCTCTAACAAAATACCTCCTTTTGTAACAATCTGTTTATGCTCGATGCGAACCAACGTGTTCATACAGAATGTGTGTCTGCTCATTTCTGCCTTCAAGCATTTGCGTAAAAGTCCGGAGGAAGAGGAGCTTGAATACTACGAGATGCCTCTGAATTACGGGGTAGAGTAAATGAGTGATTGCATGGATACGTGTTCATCATATCACTGCTGTTGTTTGTGGTTGGCATTTTTAAATGATATAATGGTTTAGTAGCTGTATACAGACTGCTTTATGGAACAAATCAGGGTTTTCTTATTGTAAAAGATGTGCTGTTAAAAGCATGAGCTCTTTAGCTACGCACAAATCACCATCAAGTCACAATAGTGCTTCTTTGGCAGGACTCGAAGCTGCCGCACCTGACAGAGCCAAGACCCATTCACATACCTGGTATACAAGAGAGGGCTGAGCGCCTAATCTCAAGGTTTAAGGGCAAACCAGACAAGCCACCAAAGGTGAACACCATGCATGGACACTTTAAGAGAGCATGGTTTTCGATATTCAGACTTTTTATTAGTTACATTTCTTAACCTGCACTGTATGTAAAGGACATGTTATTGATGCACATATGAACATCATCATAAGTCTAATTCCGTCTTTCAACAATTCCTCTTTTCCCTCTGGAGCCTAAGAAAAAGCCGTCCCGTTTCTTTTTAGAGCGGTGGCAATTGTCCCGGGACCTGACTGAGAGTCCTGGTTCACTACTGTCCTCTCCTGACTCTTCTAGAAAGGTTAGGTTTTAGTGTCGTGGACTGATACTCTAACACATCACTCTAAATAACCTCTCATGGAAGTTTTTACTTTTGAGAATATGACCTTACTTTAAGGCTCTCTAAAGCATGTTCAGTGTGGTTCATTTATCTCAAGTGTACTCTGTTGTTTTGCGAGGTATCTCTGTTAGATAGCCTAACTTATGCATTGTTTTTGCTATAATCGGTTACCCACACCGGCTTACATTACTGCTTGAATTAAAGGCTGACAACTGGAATTAAGAAAACAATGGCTTACATGATGTGTTTTTTACCGCAATGACAAGCTTTTTGAAAAGGAGTGTGTTTTAGTAAGCTACTAAAAAGGCAAAGAAGGGTTACATTTTCTGCTTTGTACATCCCTTTTGTGATTTGTGAATCATCTATTTCACTGCAGGAGCCAGCAAGGCCTCTGCACTCTGACGATGAAATGCCCTTGTATGTGCTTAGTATTCAGGAGAGGGCTGAGCTACTTGCCTCTCAGTTTGAGGGCAAGCCAGTTGGACCACAGGTGAAATTTCCCTATTAACTCAGAAATATGATGGATATTAATATTCATACATTTGATAAAGGAAAACAAGTTTTTTTGACTTGCTCTTTTGGTCAACTTTACCTCAACTTTTGTAGACACCAAAATCATTGATGTATCCCCAGTAGATTGTTGGTGCTGCTACAGTAGTCAACTGTCATTATTTGGCTAAACTAGTGATTATAAAATGTCAGTATGTTAATAACAATTCATAATAGCAATACCATGAAAAAATGTCTGATGGATAAGATTTGATACAAAACGGTATACGTTTCTCTGTTTATGTATTTCCTAAATATAAACTCTTAACAACTGTAGGGTTAATGTGACATATTATATGTGAACTGTACGAAAGGACAGTTTGTCAAAACATAAGAAAACTAAGAAATCTCAACAGTGCTAGCCTAGTTATGCTAATGCATTAGCATTGAACACGTGCAGGAACGACCTACCAGCTAACAGTAAAAATACACACATTTTGATGTTTAAATTAAGTTCAAGTGACTTCATCTGTCATTTGTGCTGAGAAAGTAATAGTACTAAAAAGAATACATTTAAAGAACATGGAGGTTACATTGATTAGAGATAGCTAAACTCAGCAACCGATCTAAACTCGTGTTTGCTAGCATGTTAGCATTGAACCCCCAAGGTGAGAAAGCTGACCAACAGAGTGCTCTCCAAACAAAATTTGGTTTGATAGTTTGAATTCAGAAAATGCTGCAAAATAGTTAATATTAAGTTTCTAAATGGTTTAATTACTATTTTGAAACTACTCTCTTCTCTCCCTCCTGTTTGTGGAGCCTAAGAAAAAACCCTCACGTTTTTTAATGGAACAATGGCACCTGGCCCGAGCCCAGTCTCCCCCCGGTTCTCCCCCCTCCACCTCTGACACCTTGAGACAGGTAGTCGCTTCACGTCTGCAAGGAATGATGTGTGGTGACACTAATTCACTGCACTCGGTCTTTCATGAAACTGCATCATCTCACTTAATTACATATGTTGCTTAACATGACTTGAGCTCACTTGAGACTTGCTTTGAAAGCTGTCTGCTTGTTGTGAAATATTAGGAAACTCATTTGCAACCTGTTAATTGTTTTCTGTTGTTGTTGTGATTAGAATGTGGGTGAGTAATCTGTCCTTGTGACTGTGACTATCTGGACAGATATCAAATGTTCTCAGCTGGCACGCGCTTGAACTTAATTATAATTCCCACAGTTATTTTGCCAAGGGAGTCTGTAGTAGTTGTTTTGGATTTGGAGGAGCAGCTTGGCTGCAAAAAATCTCATCTAATATAATTCCCATGATGACAAGCACAGTTCCAATTGTGGCAGGGTAACAACTTTGCAATGCAGTGGGACTGCAAAGCGTGCCAGAATCTAATCCACAGTAATAGTTTGCATGGTTTAGGATTGCCTCATACTACAAAGTGACCTCAATTCTTCCCCTACAGGGGATCCATAGCTTTTATTTAAGATTTTAAAGATCTTATCTTATTCCTGCTATAGCTTGATTCTGGATTTAAACAAATGACGGGTAATAACAAACCAGATTGATTAGTCCCTTCCTAAATGTTCTTCTGTTCATATTTATTGTTCAATTAATAATGCAACAGTGCAGTGTGTGTGTGTAGTGTGTGTGTGTGTGTGTGCATGTGCGTGTGCGTGTGTGCGTGTGCATGTGAATGAAAAAACGCAGGACTGCTTTACGTGAGTGTGCAAGCCCGTACAGTGTTCTTCATAAACACTGATGTAACAGAAGCTCAGGTCCACTTAGTAGCACCATCGTCTTTCGAAAATGCATTAATGATCTCTCTTTTTTTCTGATGTCCCAAATCCAATAATGCCCTGTGTTGGCAAGTAAATATGCAGTGACTCTAAGATATTGGAGCTATGTGTGGTTTTGTGGTTAGGCGTGGCTGCAAGAACATCTTAACGAGTGATCAATCAAGCATGGAAACATTGTTTTGTCATGTCTAAATATCCTTTCAGACACTTTTGTTTGTGAACGCCTTCTGTGTTTAAGCTCTCCTCTTCCCACTTCTACCATCTCTAACATTATCTTTCTTTTTCATCCATCATTGTCTAATGTTTGTCCACCTGCATTTTCTTTTTCCTCTCCTCAATGCTGTTGATAGCGCTATGTAAGGATGTACACAGGCGGAGTTAGCTCATTGGCTGAGCAGATAGCCAATCAGCTTCAATCTCAGGAAGACACTAAGCCTCTACCTGAAAAGAGGGATTTGGTAAGCATGCTGCCCCAGTGGTAGAGGGCATGTGGCTGCGTAGATCACGAGTGTTGATCAGCGTGTTGTTTCAGACACTGATATGTTGTTGGTACATTGATGTGTTAGTTTTCTGTCAAGGTTTAACATGAATCCATCCCTCTGTAGCTGTAGTGTGTGTGTGTGTGTGTGTTTGATCCACAAGTAAGTGCTGTATGGGATTCTGTTGTGTTTGTTGGTCATTTTCATAATGATAAGAGATCCCTATTCCCAATGACGAATAACCATTGACTTGCTCTGTTGTGGTCTTTTCCTTGGGATGTAAAGTAGCTCAATACCCAATATATATCCAAAAGTGGGCTGGTGTGTGACGTCCACTAAATATTTGATGTATTTAAGCGTATCCTCTCCTCTCCTCTCCCTAAAAACTGATCAATGCGTTATCCTTCCACAGGGCTCACTGAGAAAAGAGTTCCCCGTCAACATCGGTGGCAGTGACGTGTGCTTCTTCTGCCGAAAGCGTGTGTACGTGATGGAGAGGCTGAGTGCAGAGGGGAAGTTCTTCCATCGCAGCTGCTTCAAGTGTGAATACTGTAACACCACACTACGACTGTCATCCTACGCCTTCGATGTGGAGGACGGTAAGATTTCTGTTAAGATAACTTCTCTTTCTTATCTTTGTGATTGATCACCTGCAGTCAAAATTAACCAAACTTGTCACGGAAGCAGAATAAAAACAAAACAATATATGGAAAAAAACAAATCGATGCTCAGTTGATTTCATTCTAGGATACTATCTGTACAATTTGAGAATGTGGGACTCTCGCGCTCTCCAGTGGTTCAATAAGAGACTTTGGCAATGAACAATGAACACCACAATCTCCCACCCCACCCATGGATATTTACCGGAGACACTAAGAAAAATGAGCTGAAAGCAACACATAGACTTTTTACCAAGTTTTACCAGGCTTGTCTCATTTTTGTACAAACACGTATGCTGCCAGTCAATTTGAAACCACTTTACCATATTACATTTAAACATCTTCTGGCTTTTAACATTTAATTCTCAACTTACGTTACATTGACCTCCAGTCTCATAGTTATGGAATCATTTTTCCTCTTGGGGAGGTGCTCGAGGACAGGCAACAGATTGTTTATTGAGACAGAGAAACTGTTTTTCAGAGTCAGCCGTGGGAATTGAAACCCACTGATGGTCTGAGACGAGACAGAATTGAAGATCTTTTTATTCTAAATGACAAACACACACAGTGTACTTCTGCAGAAAGGATGAAGCCTACGGAGTCTGTCTGGTGAAATTTGCAGAATATGCATGGTTTACATTTATTTTTGTATTGAATTTGTTTGCCTATGTGCTATGTGTCTCCTCTATCCTGCAGGGAAATTCTACTGCAAGCCCCACTATTGCTACCGTCTGTCTGGCTACGCTCAGAGAAAGAGGCCTGCTCCCTCCCCTACTCCCATCACTGCTAAGGTACCTGTTCCTGTTTACTAGTTGAAATCCTGGTGAAAATTAGGATTCACTGGCACAATAATCAAGAAATTAATTGTTTTGTTTATTTTAGGAAAAGCACTGCTCAAGTGTAGGTGCAAAAGAGCTAACATATGGGAAGCAGAGTAGCTATTGCGTAGGGGACTTTGCCATGGTTGACGTTTTATGTCTTTGCAGGAGAACCAGTCGCCCCAAACCCCTACGACGACAGTGGATGCCCCAGGAAGGGCGACGGCAGCGACAACGCCCTCGGCCGAGCTCCAGCCCTCAGGTACCCTACTTTCCTCTCTTGCTGTGGTGGCTGCGCCCTACCGCCTGGTCAAGGGTGTGGGAGTCCCGCTGCGTTCCCTCCGCCGCGCGCTCTCCTGGACCTGCCACCAGGTGGCACACAACCCCTTAGGCTCTCCCTTTCTGTGTACCTACTGCATCTACCTTTTCTGCTGTTTCACCATCAATGTCCTGCTCAACCTCCTCTAGCATGACTCTTGTCCCTCCTTTTTTTCCCTTCCTTACTTCCTTTACCAACTAATGTCAGTGGGATTGTATAGATTTAGCTGATTGTATGGACTCACTGAGCCTGCAGCCTGTTCATGTAAATCTTGTGATTCTTTATCACAGTGATTGTTTTGTCTCTTGAAGATGCACCATTCTTTCTGTCTCAGACATTTTATGACCTATAGTTGGTCGAGGCAGTTAAGCAGCTCTATGGCAGCGTCATTTCAGAATTGAATGGTGCATCTTAAATTTTTCTTTTTATTTATTTTTCTTGGCTTCGTGATTAAAAAAGAGCTTGACAGAGTTCCTTCTGGTCAGCTCTCCAGGCAGCAATATTAGCTTTTTGTAACTCTCTTCCTGTACTGATTTTATCATCAGATGTGGCAGTAATGTGCCAGCTGTTTTACCCAAAATACCAGTTAGAACTTATTTATTGCAATATATTCATATAATCTAAGTTAATAGCATAAACATGATTTCTGCCTGCCGGTGTTTTAATGAAGAGCCAAGCTTTATTCTGTTGTGATTGTAACCTCTAGTGGCCTGTGACTGCTTTCTTAAAGCTCTACCTCCTCTTGTGTTATGTGTTTCTTTTAGAGCCTGCTTTGTGATGTGTTTCTTTCTCTGTAAGCTGTTTTGCACCTAAAGTATCCCTTTTACTGAAACTCCCCAAACTGTGATGAAGTGCCTGTATTAGTGATTTTGTGAGCTTTACCTTTCCCCCTCCTATCAGAGCAGCCTAAAACTGAAAGCTCTACAAGTGCTTGAATTAGTGCCTGTGATTGGTTCTCTTGTGATTTTCCCTCCTCTGTTCGACCTTCCTGGCTGCCCTGTCCTCCTGCATCCCTCAGCCTCTCCCCCTCGACCAATTGCTGCTAAGACCTTCTTGAGTTTGCCTAATATAGTGCATCTTTGCTACATTATTTGGATTGCATATTACTGTTAAGTATAATCAACAAGACTAGAAAGAGCTGAACAGAAAAGGCTTGTAAGATTAACAGAAAAAGAACTGTATGAATTTAACTAAGTTACGTGTAGGCCTGCTGCATCGTGCGGCAAGTGTAGTATTATAAATTGAAATCATTTACTGATACTATAAAGATATGTTACATTAATTTAAGATAATAACAGGTTTAAATAATTACATTTATTATTAACAATAGGCGTATTGAAAAAAAAAAAGTGTTATGGTAACCAAAAGACAAGATAAGATAATCCTTTATTAATACACATTATATGTGTTTAGGTAAAATCATGGCATATTGTTTGGATGAAGTTTAGACTACATAGTAATATGCATTAAGCAACAATTATTTTCCATTATTCCTTATTTTTTAATAATTCCCTAAATACGGTTAATAATATTCATTATTTTAAATATTTAAGGTATATATATATATATATATATACATATATATACAGGTGCATCTCAATAAATTAGAATATCATGGAAAAGTTCGTTTATTTCGATAATTCAATTCAAAAAGTGAAACTCATATATTATATAGATTCATTACACACAGAGTGAAATATTTCAAGCGTTTATTTCTTTTAATTTTGATGATTATGGCTTACAGCTAATGAAAACCCAAAATTCAGTATCTCAGAAAATTAGAATATTGTGAAAAAGTTCAATATTGTAGACTCACGATGTCCCACTCTAATCAGCTAATTAACACCTGCAAAGGTTTCCTGAACCTTTAAATGGTCTCTAAGGCTGGTTCAGTAGGCTACACAATCATGGGGAAGACTGCTGACTTGACAGTCATTGACACCCTCCACAAGGAGGGTAAGCCACAAAAGGTCATTGCTAAAGACGCTGGCTGTTCACAGAGTGCTGTATCCAAGCATATTCATAGAAAGTTGAGTGGAAGGAAAAAGTTTGGTAGAAAAAGGTG
This sequence comes from Anoplopoma fimbria, assembly GCF_027596085.1. Taxonomy (NCBI): domain Eukaryota; kingdom Metazoa; phylum Chordata; class Actinopteri; order Perciformes; family Anoplopomatidae; genus Anoplopoma; species Anoplopoma fimbria. The sequence continues at coordinate 9,079,525 of NC_072467.1, forward strand.
CACAAGCAACAGGGATAACTGCAGCCTTGAGAGGATTGTGAAGCAACGGCCATTCAAGAATTTGGGGGAGATTCACAAGGAGTGGACTGAGGCTGGAGTCAGTGCATCAAGAGCCACCACGCACAGACGTATCCAGGACATGGGCTACAACTGTCGCATTCCTCGTGTCAAGCCACTCCTGAACCAGAGACAACGTCAGAAGCGTCTTACCTGGGCTAAGGAGAAAAAGGACTGGACTGTTGCTCGGTGGTCCAAAGTGGTCCTCTTTTCAGATGAAAGTAAATTTTGCATTTCATTTGGAAATCAAGGTCCCAGAGTCTGGAGGAAGAGTGGAGAGGCACATAATCCAAGTTGCTTGAAGTCCAGTGTGAAGTTTCCACAGTCAGTGATGATTTGGGGAGCCATGTCATCTGCTGGTGTTGGTCCACTGTGTTTTATCAAGTCCAAAGTCAACGCAGCCGTCTACCAGGAAATTTTAGAGCACTTCATGCTTCCTTCCGCTGACAAGCTTTATGGAGATGCTGATTTCATTTTCCAGCAGGACTTGGCACCTGCCCACACTGCCAAAAGTACCAATACCTGGTTTAATGACCATGGTATCACTGTGCTTGATTGGCCAGCAAACTCGCTTGACCTGAACCCCATAGAGAATCTATTGGGTATTGTCAAGAGGAAGATGAGAGACACCAGACCCAACAATGCAGACGAGCTGAAGGCCGCTATCAAAGCAACCTGGGCTTCCATAACACCTCAGCAGTGCCACAGGCTGATCGCCTCCATGCCACGCCGCATTGATGCAGTAATTCATGCAAAAGGAACCCCGACCAAGTATTGAGTGCATATATATATGAACATACTTTTCAGTAGGCTGACATTTCTGTTTTAAAAATCCTTTGTATTATTGGTCTTATGTAATATTCTAATTTTCTGAGATACTGAATTTTGGGTTTTCATTAGCTGTAAGCCATAATCATCAAAATTAAAAGAAATAAAAGCTTGAAATATTTCACTCTGTGTGTAATGAATCTATATAATATGAGTTTCACTTTTATGAATTGAATTATCGAAATAAACGAACTTTTCCATGATATTCTAATTTATTGAGATGCACCTGTGTGTGTATATATATATTTTGGAAAGCCCAAAAAGGGGCATATAGCATTTGTAAGGTCATGGGTCGCTTTAAACTTTATTTCAGGTTTAATTTTAATCGAAAGGTTCGGTTTTGGTGAGTTTTCTTCACAGCTGTCTTGCGCTTACCTGCATGCTGCCTTATTTAGATGGAAAAAATGATAAACCGTTGCAGCTGTTTGAACACATTCCTTTTGCTACACAGAATAACATGTGCTACAGTGTCATATATAAAACATTCATTGTCACACCTATCCCTTTTCAAGTTGGGGATCATTGACATTTAGTCCAAATTCAAGAGCATTTAATGTCTGTTTAAGTAGGTGGAGGGATGAAAAGTTTAGTATAATATATTAAAAATAATTATTTTGATCCATTTCATTAATATTAACCAATAACCAAGTAAATTCAAAAGACAAATTTCAATAAATTCAAAATACAACTTTAGACAAATAAAAATACAGTTTTAAGATTTGCTTTTCAGGATGGGAAAAAGGCAATGCACCAACCTGGCACTTATAACTCTAGTATGACATAATTATTTTAGAATGTTACACTTATGTGTGTTTTTTTTTAATAATATTTGCTGCAATAAATTCAGTTATAGATCTTCAATTGGTGTGTCCTTGTCAGTTTGTTCTTAAAATAAAGTTGCTATGGTTTAGTGGTATAAAGGGGAAAAAGTAATTACTAGTTACATTGTTGGGAGTGTGATGGATTTGATGCAACTAGGCTGTCATGACACATAATCACGGGAGTTTTTCACATTAAGTGTCGTAGTGGATCTGTTTTGGTCCAGTTCATTTACACAGACAGATAAAAGGCTTCAACATGGCCCTTCAGTCAGCCCTGCATTGCTCCTGCACTGCAGAGGGTTATGTTCTCCTCCGCTCCTCTCCTCTCTACTGTTGCACCCATATGATTCTCAGTTGCCTTTTTTTGTGCTCTCTTTCCTCTTCCCTCCAACCTGCTGCCCACCCCCGATTTCACCATTTCACCTCCACCTTACTCTCGGTCTACAACATCAGTACCGGAGGTCAACGGACTGCAGGAGCCCAGCCTAGCTAAGCGTCTGCGGGGAACTCCAGAGCGCATCGAGTTGGAGAACTACCGTCTGTCCATGCAGAGGGAGGAGGAGCTGGAGGAGGTGCCTGAGGAGACGCTGGCAGAACACAACCTCAGCAGTGTGCTGGACAAGGCCACAGACGCCGACCTTGGCTCCAGGTAAGAGCATAAAAACAACTGGGATGTGCACTTTTGATATGGCACTCTTGTTGAATGCTTATTTTTTAGATTTCAGATTTTCTGAAATGCTGAAATTCTGATGATTGTTGCAGCTGATCTTTTGATGGATATGGCAAAAGTCACAAAAATTCAAATTATTCCTGTGTGACGAGGTATCAAGTTGAGTGACAAACTAACATTCAGTGACATAAATAACTTCTTCCAGTAGGCCAACTAATAAAATTTAACATAGAAACATTTTCAATATTGATTAATCTACTGATCATGATATTGATTAATCTATAAATCATTAGGACTATATCATAAAAGTAAATTATTAAGTTAAGTTAAGTTATTTCTGATTAAAAAATCAGCTCCTACACACTGTTTATATTCGATAGCTACTTTTCAGTTAAGCACGCTTCATCAGACAGTGAAGCATTAAGTAATACAAATAGAAGAAAAAATGTCGCATTAGCCTATTTGTGACTTTGTCAGATTAAGAGTTTAATAAATAAATCAAAATAAACATCAATAATGAAATAATTGTTAGTTGCAGATGACCCTATGGAAATGTACACATTCTTAACATCCTATAGAAAATATAAGGTTAGCTTGGGATCTAAATACTGTACAGGTACTTTACAATAAGTTGAAGTTTATTCCTTCACTTGACCTTTTCATATTGTCTGTTGTTTCCCTCCCACTTGTTCTAACACTTTACTGGGACTCCTCTGTATTCCAACAGTAGCTCAGAGTCAGACATGGAGGAGGAGGACGAGCAGGAGGATCAGGATCAGGATCAGGAGGAGGTGGAACAGCATCCTCTCAGCCCTTCAGACCTTGGCGGTGTCCCCTGGAGGGAGGCTGTAGAGCTCCACGCCAAACTGAGAGGCGACGAGGGAGAGGACGAGGGGGAGGCTCTGGCCGATGCGGTCAGCAGAGACGTAGAAGTAGACGAAGACGATGAAGAGTACGAGGAGGAGGAGGAGGATGAAGAGGAGGAGGAGTCAAGCGATGGTATATTTATTTTTCACTCTTTGGGTGCGATTTCAAGATGGTTCCTGTAATGATTGGAAATGTAGTTTGTTTCCTTTGGTGTATGTTAATACCCTGTCCGAACTCCATTTGACATGTTCAAAACTCCACTTGCCTTTTATCCAAATCTGTTACATGTCAAGTGTCATTGTCTCAAACATTCTTGTCCTCATCCTCTCTGCTTCTTTCCTCCCTTTCCATTCCCCTCCTCTTCATTACTTCCCCCTATGTCCACTGTGTTTGTGTGCGTGCGTGAATGTATGTATCTGTGTTTTTTTGTTCTTTTCGTTGGGCCTCTGTCTCCCCCTGCTGGCAGAGGGGGACTACTGCCCCTGGGATAGAGAGCTCCAGTCAGGCTTTTGGCTGGAGAAGCACCTCACAGATGAAGAGGATGTTGGTACATTTAAAGGTAGCAGCAAATCGGCCTGTGGATGCGTTTGCAGTTACTTTGAGCGTGAAATATAATCCTGGCTGGTTTTGGGTTTCCTTTAAAGGATTTCTACAATAAGTGTGTGGCTTTTCCTTTTTTTTTTTTTTTTGTTGTCTTTGTTTTTTGGTTTGTTGTTTGCAGTTGTGTTTTAAAAAAGATTTTGTGTGCAAATGTGGGTTTCTTTTAAAGCCTTACTGTAAGCAATTTTAACCCGTCATTAACCTGTTTAATACCTCCTTTTTTATTTTAATGGTTTCAATACACTAATATGAGAGATTTTTGTGTTTTCCCCCCCTAGGCGCTGCAGCTATGTTTTGGCATTGAGTGGCAGAATTGTTGTTTTCAACATGCATTATAATTTTTTTCTTTAACCTTATATCTTTGAATCTCATGTATATGGTTTGATTTTTTTTGCAGTGTAGTGCATGCAGCCTTCTTCTACTTGACTTCACTGATGGTTTATTATAGTACCACTGTGTTCTAACTGTCTCTCTGCCTTTTCTCTTTCATTTTTTGTCCTGATCCTCCTCTCTTTTTTCATCTACCACTACCTTTCTGGCACAACTGCCTTCATCTCTCTTTATCTGTCTCTGATTTCTCTGATCAAACACAACTTTACCACACCACCATAAACACAACACTCCACCGTATGCTGACACCCACATTTAGCAAGGAACCTACAGATCCAACAAATCCTGCAGCCTGTGGATCCCCAGACCATTCCAGGTTTGGTGAGAACACACCTGGACTCTGAGGGAGACAAGGAGGGCCAGCTGTCCTCAGCCTCCCAACTCTCCCATCCCTCTGAGCTCACGCAGCCCTCCTCCACAGGTAACCCACCCAGAGGAGCTGAAAACCTGGGAAGGTTTTTCTGGGCGAGTCCAAGGCTTTAGGCCTTACAGGGTTAAGGTGCAGGGTGTCTCGTTTCATAAGTGTGGCTGCTGCTGTTCTGTTTCGTATGTCTGTGTCTGTGACAGGAGGAGCCGCCTCCCCCAACTAACTCGTCTGTTGTTTATAATCATCTTTGATTTTGTACATTTTTGTCATTTATTTCTTTCTTGGAATGTCTTATTTTGTGTTCAGTCTATTAATTTGTCGCTCATAGTCGCTGGGGTGAACGTCATGTTCAACCACATCCCAGTGCGCCACATAACCCCCTTGTCAGTTCCTTTTGATTTTGTTCCGCTTTGTTCTTTTGTGTTCTGTTCTGTTATGTTCTTTCCCATGTGTGTAATTACTTTACTGTTATTTCCCTGCCATCTTCGTTCTGTATCATCTGGTTTGAACGTAGCCCCTGCCCACACATCCGCCCGACACGATGCAGTGAGAGTCTGGTTGGAGTCCATGTCTGGAGGTAGCACAGACTTATAAGGGATCACGACATCCCATCTTAGACTCGTTCTTTATCTGTCTGGCCTTTTTTTCCTGGAGCATGCAGAAAAACACGCTCGGATGCCAGTAAACTCACAAGCTTGCATGCTGCAAGGCTGTCGCTGTCAAGAGTTCTGCACTCCTGGGGTCTCATTTCACTTCCCCACCTCTTATCCTACCCCTCCAACTTAACTCACAACAAAATATGTATTTTCTCCGTTGTAACATAGTATATTGTACTGTGATGTAATGTGCTTAGATACAGATGAGCCATCAAGGCTTGAAAACATTTACCACCAAAATGTTTCTTGTGCTGATGGGTAATGTGTGAAGTATTTTGTATATTACGTTTTTTTCGTTTTTTGGAGTAACTTATAAATGGCACTTGTACTTGCTCAAAGTTCAGATATTGAGGCTTTTCTAGTATTTTATCAGCTTTTTAATAGCTTGTCTAAATGAAATGAGAGTCCTTCATAAAAATTTGGATTTTTAGGCAACACTTTAATTCTGAAAGCCTAGTAAGTAAGTAACGATGTCCTTGTGCTCAGACCCGCTAGAATTAGATGTTTGTTAAGAATTTGCCTTTAGACTCACATGTACAAAGGCCTGTCTCCTGTGATGGATAATGTTGAAATATTATTCTAAAACTGAATAGATTGGTTTCAGCTTTTGTTAAAAACAAAGTCTTTCCCATCAAATTTTGTTTAAATGAGTGATTATAGCTCGTCACTTCGTCATTAACATTCTGGTTTTGCTTTTGCTTGGTTTGAATGTCATCAACCTGCTCATTTAAGAATGGATAACTGCATGTATCTATTACTAATGCTGCCCTGAGCCAAAACCTTTGTTCATCCTTATTGATTGATTTATAGGATTTCATTTGTACGCAAAACTAATGTATGATTTTCCTGCCAGAGAACTTTCCTTTAAGCTCCCTTCAGAGCAAAAAGGACTTTGGTTTTGAAGCCTTTTCATCCTTTTTCCAGTCTTTCATTTTTTTCCTATAATTGAACTCCGCTCTTCAAAACCAGTTTTGATGGAATTTCTTTTTATTAAGCAATCTTTGAACTCTGCTGCTCTTTTTTTCCTAACATTTTGCCTAAAGGGAAAACTTCCGAAAAGAGTTCAATGACGGTTAGGAAGTTGAAAAAGGTTCCTACTGTGTTATTATCTGAAAATAATGTGTCACCCAACTGACTTTTGCCATTTCTTTGTCATGTCAGAGCTCTGTGAGGATGAAGATTTGGAAGCAGAGGCAGACAGTCCAGATATTGAGCCCGGTACAGAGATGGATCAGGGTGAGCAGAGATACAAATAATGTTCAATCACAACATTTTTGGTTCACAACGAACACCATTATGATAAATTATTTAAATGATTAGCAATATAAAGCTGTGTAACAATTTAATATTTCATACTGTTATGTTTAAATTCTAGATGACATCCCTTCAGATGCAGAAGCTGAGGCTCGTTTGCATCCGTCAGAGCATGCTGAAGTGCTTCCTGAGGAAGAGAGGAAATCAGAAAGTCTGAAAATGGCCTCCAGTATTGGTACATTTCCCTAACAATGAACCTAAATTGAATATTAAGAAATATTGTTATTATTATTTAAAAAAAATGTAAGTACCATTTTTGTTATTATTCCATTCAGAGCCATCCAGCATCGGCCCTCTGCAGAAAGAAGATATTGTTCTTTCCCCACTCAAACTGTCTCCAGAGCCTGAATCACAGGTGAGATAATTCCACGCCTATCGAGTTGAAGGTATGTGATGTCAGTTAATACTAAATCCTTATCTTCTCTGTTTCTTTTCCAGATAACGCTGGCTAAGTCTCCTGGCACACGCTTTTTCCCAGAACCGTTCATACCTGAGGAAAGGAAGGCTGAGAGGTCAACGCCATCTCCTTCTCCAGCCGCCACGACACCACTGTGCCCTTCTTCACCTGCTCCAGTCCAGGATCCTTCCTCTGCTCCTTCTTCTGCTCCGGCTGCTTCCTCTCCCATCCTCCCTGCCTCATCTCCCCTGAGTCCACTCACCAAATCAGCCATCAGCTCTCCAGCCATCGAGTCACCTGTCAGATCACCCGTCAGATCTCCAGTCAATTCACCTGTCGGCTCCCCGATCTGCTCTCAGCCCACCCCCCTACCAGAGACTTGCACACCCAAATCTCCGGTCTACCCTCACCGCTCTATTTGCCCTCTCACGGGCAACCCCCTCTCCCCAATCTGTGCTCAGCCTTTGCCCTGCCAGGAACCCTCGTCACCCCTCACCTCCGACTCTCCCGTCAGAACTCAGCCTGTCCCCGGCGTCACATCGACGCCCATGACTAAAACAGACAAGGGCGTGCCTGAACCCTCAATTACCATAGATTCTTCAACAGAGGAAACTCCATCTAAAAAGACAGATATCATTGAGGAGTTTTGGATGAAGAGTGCTGAGATCAGAAAGAGCCTCGGTCTCACTCCTTTGGATCGTAGTAGTAAAATCTTTGATAAGAGTATTGTTATTACTCCAGCACAGGACTCTACCCCCGTCAAGACACAGTCTCCAGATGTGCCGGAGGAACAGAAGCCTGCCTTTACTGGCCGAGCTGTCATTCGCAGACTCAACATCACTCTTGAAGGTCAGGTCATTACCCCCATTGCTCCCGCGGAGCCCAAGAGTAATGGCTCTGATAGGAGGGACCTCAGCAGCAGCTCCGGTTTGGGGCTTAATGGGAGCATGGCCACGAGCCAGACAGCAAACAGTGACGGCTACAACACATCTGACTCCACCATGCTCACCCCACCCTCCAGCCCGCCACCACCTGTGCCTGCTAATCAGTCTCCAGCCGTGTTCAGGCAGCAGAGACATCAGGTGTCCTGGAGCAACCAAACAGAAAAACCTCCATCTGAGCTCGCCAAAGAGCCGGCGAAAATCAAGAGTCCTATTCCTGCACCGAGGACCCAGATGAGCCCCGTGGCCGCACCCAAACCCACGCCCAGGAAGGTGTCCTCGCCTCAGGCCCATCCAGAACCAACTCCAGTGGTTGTCATGAGGGAGAAGAAGAAGCCGCGGCCGCAGGAGGTGAGGAAGTCGTTCGTGGAGACGGTGGAGGAGATCCCGTTTGCTGATGACGTGGAGGATTCCTCCGATGAGCGGACGCCAGAAAAGAGCATGAACAGGTACTATACTCCACCCACCAGCAAGGCCAGCAGGGACAGACCTCCCCTGCATCTGGCTCTAGCAATGGAAAACGGTAAACCCAACATCCCTGTCAACCAAGCCCTTAAAACCCAGAAGGCAACTCAATTCTCACCAGAGGCCAAGGAGATCGCAGAGGAGAGAATGAAGGCCAGAGAAAAGTCAGTCAAGAGCCAGGCTCTGAAAGACGCCATGGCCAAGCAGCTAAATAAAATGAAAGAGTCTGACGTAGACAGGGGTGCTTCACCTAAAGTGGCCTGGAGCGTAACACCAGACGTTACCGGGAAAAGTAAAAAGTCAGCCGGATCTCCGAAGACATCAGCGATGAAAGCTCTGGAGTCGAAGAAAGCAGAGACTATACCGGAGCGTTTCTTCAGCAGCAACAAGAGTCTGGACAGCTCGGTGGCTTCGTCAGACGGCTCCTCATCGAGTAAGAGCAAGAAACGAAGCTCCCTCTTCTCGCCACGCAAAAATAAGAAGGAGAAAAAATCCAAGAACGACAGCAGCAGGCTCTCCGGCACAGAAGAGACACCGCCCAAACACAAGTCACTGTGGAAGGCCGTCTTTTCAGGGTACAAGAAGGACAAAAAGAAGAAGGACGATAAATCTTGTCCGAGCACGCCATCCTCGAGCTCCACCACTCAGGACTCTGGGAAGAAGAAAACTTCGCCACCCGGGAAATCTTCAGGTAAGAAAAGTGATCCAGAGCAGTATTTGAATGTGATACTTGTTTGTAGTGTTTTCTGGGAGAAAAAAAACAACTGTGTTTGCTTGTTACAGACTTGAAATCACGCAGAAACTTGAGTTTCTCTGAGGACTCCGACCTGTCCTGTGATGATGTTCTAGAGAGGTCCTCCCAGAAGTCAAAGGCAGATGTGAGTAATAATAGACGCAGAGAAATATGTCGCATCTTCAGCATGAGGTATTTAGACACGTAAAGCCTCGCAAAGCCAGCGTGAGATCATTCTCACCAATCATTTTTTAGTCTGCAAAACATCTGCTGACAATCAGTGGAGACCAGCTGCTCAGAGTCAGCAAACTCCAGGGAGCGGTCTGAAGGAGGACGTGACTCACCACCACCTCTGGAAGATTCTGAATTTTTTTTCAGCAGTTTGGGTCCTGTTGTTGTAGATATCTAGGCCTTAGTGAATGAAACAACATTTGTTGCATAGTGAGGACAGACGTCCCATCTATTGCATCCTTTCCTGTTTTACTTCATTTGAAAACATTTTCCTTTATATAATTTCTTCCCCTCCCAGCAGCACTTGGACATCTTTGACCTTGTATCAGACATACAGAAGGAAGCGTTTAAGGAGGAGAAACTGGAGAAGGAGAGAAGGAGGGAGTTAAAAGAAAGAAAGAGGGTGAAAGAGAGTCATAATAGAAGAAAGCGGGAAAAAGAGGTTGATCGAGAAAAGGAGAAAGACAATGAGGAGGTATTGTGCAGAAAGGGGTTAAATGATTTAGAATTTCATCCACACATCATTTTGTAAAGAGGCAAATATATGTATTATATTTCACTAACGTTTTTACACAAAGCTTGAATCTGACTTTAATACTGACCTCAAATAACCCTTCAGTTGTTTATACATCCTTTTTTTCTAAGTAGTGTTAGAATAAAGAGTGTTTACCTCCTTCCCCCCCGGTAATCTCAGAACAAATCATGACAGCACCACCATATGACATGTTAACATCATAATGATATCCATTAACAAAATTACTAAATGAGGGAATTATTCGAAAGACTGGATTTTTTTAAATATACAGATGGCAAATTAGGACTATGCAGAAATTCAGCACACAATACCCACGTTTTTTTATTTGAATCCATTTGCATTTATTATGTTGGACTGAAATTCAAAATGATTGTTCCCACTGCTGCTCAGTCTGTGTATGTGTATGTGTTTGTGTGTGGTGGTTTAGATAGGTACAGTTGAGTTCAGGGCCAGAGGCATGAATTCATTAACCATTGTAAACACATTTTGAAAAACTTGAACACGCTCCAACTTGTTTTCCTTTTTTACTACCCACATGAAGAATTGACATTTTTGTATTTTTCAATAATATTGATCTGAATTTGGCCCTTATACAGCCCTAGTACCAGGAGGTTAAAGCTGTCTCATGCCTGCTGGGCCATGGTTAATTCAAAAAGAGCCCACAGAAATCAAGTAGACTAGTCTCTAGTGGTCGTTGTGTTTATAGTTCTCTAGGTCAGTGAGTGTGTTGGATATATTGCCGTAGAGACTATTGTAGACTGAAAATATCACACCTTTCCTTCTGCTATATGGTAAAATTATGTTTTGATCGACTAATTTTTGATTAACATAGATGTATAAAATGCTGATAATAGAAAATTTGTGTTGGTGTGGGATATTAACATTGCCTGTTTTGATGGTACCAGCTAATTTATTTACTTTATTTTGTTTGTTTTTATTTTGACCAATTTAACATAATCATTAACCTCATGTAATCATCATCGTTCCCTCCCTTTTTGTTTTGTCTTCCCCAAGTCTGTTTATGTCCCTCACGCACTGGCGTTCAAGAGATCGTACGCCACAAAGGTAGTATTACATACATTCACATTGATAACCTCCACCCTCAGCCCTCAGCGCATGTGCCAGTTTACTGTCATAACCCCTCATGTGCATCTGGCCTAAAACTAACCGTCCTCTTTGGATGCATGTGACAGCCGGACCGCAGCGCCCACTCGCTCCCTGCTGGACGCCCGCTCTGTTTAAACATGACTTTTTCCAGTCGCGCTCACTTTTCTGGTTACAATGATACCTCTGCTTCCCTTGATATCGGGGGCTGTTCCTCTCTGACTGGTATGATATTAACCTGCCTATCTGTCACTGCGGCACTGTTTTTACTCCAGTCTGGATACTGGAATAACATTGGCCTTTCTCCTCCAGTGCTATTCTCTCTTTTCTCTTGATTCATGCCAGCTTTTTATGTCCTCACAAGTCAGATTATTCACATACTGTATTGCCTATTATTACGGAAGATTTTCTAATGGGAAGGCTTATAAATGTGAGAGCTGCAGTGAAGTTGATATTTTATGTGTCACATTTTATCTCAATTGTTCTATTTTATCTTTCCCTTAAAATTGCAATTTGTAGGCGTAGAAAATCCTGTATATCCTGATAATGTGTACTGTGTAGATATATTTGGTGTAGGGAAGGTTTAAATATCCCAAGCTAGATTGTATTGTGCTAGTCAATGTTGTACCTCGCCTTCTACAAGATGTAATCAGAGTTTCCCCCTCCTCCAGTGTTCAGTTTGTCTGAAGGGCCAGGGCCCCATGGAGTCAACTCCACATATAAGCAGCTTGTGAGTGAGACTCCTCTGACCCAATGTATTTTGTTATTGCACCAGAAAACCTACACAGAGGAAGAGCTGAATGCCAAGCTGACACGAAGGGTCCAGAAAGCTGCACGACGGCAAGCCAAGCAGGAGGAACTGAAGAGGCTGCACAGAGCCCAGGTAAGTGACCTTTGGTGACTTTTCCTCTATTGCCAAAGTGAGGTGGACTTTCGGGAGTGAAATGTCTCAGCAACTATTGGATGGGTTGACATTCATGTCCTCCTCTCCATGAATAATATGATTGGTGATCCTCTGACTTTTCATTTAGCACCATCATCAGGTCAAAATACTTGAAATCCCCATTAGTTTTAAGGGTGTTTAGTGCTGGCTATAATGCTTAAAAGGTGGTGAAGACAGTTAACATCATTGTTAACATCGTTAACATTCAGGTGAGCGTGTTAGCATGCTGATGTAAGCTCAGCTCCAAGCATCACTGTGATAAAGTACTCATTGAGCTACTAGCAAGGCTGTAAGCTCTTGGCTACAGTCTTGTTCTGATGCCATGTTGAAAGTAGGTTAAGTGCATTCTTTTGTGAAGAACAGGTATTCATGGAATTGGTGTCAAACTATTCAAAAAATGGAGTGGATTAAGTTTATTATGTAGTTTTAGTGGCATGCCAGAAAAAGGCCACATTTATTTATTTTTTTCTGTACCATATGGTCACTCTTATGTGACAACTTTGACCAGGGTTGGAAAGTTGAAAACTGTTTTGTTCAACTTCCTCTGTGGATGGTGAATTCACATAATCTACCAGGCACTCATTAGATTACCATTGTTTCTTTGGTTGGTGACTGATGCAAATCTAGCAGCCACTTGCATATTTTACCAGCATTTGGTTGATGGTTGGTGCTAATTTCCAACCCTGACTTGGATTGCTGCCCTATTCGTACTTTAGTTAGGAAATTCACTGTGATTGATGTTGAAACTCTGCAGTCAGTCTTCCAGTCCACTGACGCAGCACTAAGCTACAGCTAAAGTCCCTGCTCCCGGAGCTGTGGTTAGCTGGCCTAAATTCTGCTTCCTTTTAGTGGCTATTTGCAGAATCCAAACCACGCTTCTTGTTTAGCTCCTCTTGCTGCACGGCACTGATAAAGTTCAGCAGTGACAGGGGATGTTAGAGTCTGAGGGAGGGGGAAAACTTTTGGATTAAGCTGTTTCTGCCCATTTTCTGCATCTCTCATTCTACCTCTTACACCGCTTTACCCACATCGTACCAATAAATCATTTATCAAGTCATACTCAATTATATTGACCTAAAATATCATTCAATTGGACAAATTCCCATGTAGAGCTAAATTTACCAATAGGGTATTTAAGGACATGCAAAACCCATTTGAACTAGTCTGAACTGGTTTTACATGGGTCACTCAAAGACATCACCTATAGCCCACAAAGGTTTTTTTTGTCAGATAACAGCCAAAAGTATCTGAAGAGTTTGACAGAATTACTGCAAGAATTCAACATTTTAGTTACTGAAGTATAATGAAAATATGAGAGGATTCTTTATACAATGGCTAAGCTAATACAGAGAAAATGTAAATATGTCCTTAAGATTGATACTGGTTCACTTTTTTCTCATAGCATTAATAGTTCAAAAGTAGGTTTAAGTAGAAGTGTTGGAAGTGGAATCTTGACTTGTTGTACCTGCTGCTTCACCTGCCTCTCTGGCGTTGGCCTCCAATAACAGAGCCCCTTAACAAGAGATATCCATTCAGGTCCTCCACCTATTTTGAGACTTCTATTCAATTTCTATTTAAATGTCCGTGTCAAAACTATTGGGCGTCCCAGGTTAGGGGGAACCAGGCTGCGTGCCCCTCTCAAATGTGGCTCTCAAAGAGGCTGCATCCCGTTTATCATTGCCCCCCCCATTCACTGCCAATAACGAGAGAGTGTGGTGGGAGACCTATGAAATGTCAATTTCTTTTGTGAAATTCATGAAATATTTTGCCCATCCCAACAGGCTCATGTGCTCGTAAACTTTAATTAGCAGTGCTCCCGATGTGCTTTATTCCTTTTATTTTTAATGAGGGTAAACTGTTGCAATATTAAAGTATTAAAGGTAACCTCTGCAGCAGCCTCCCGTAGGAACCTGTGGCACAATTAAGTTATAATTAGTCAGCCATTCTGTGCAGCCATGTGAGATAGCTCAGATTGTTTGTAATGTACTGTGTTTATGCATTTCATTAATAACGTGACTCTCCTGTCCGTTCAGATCATCCAGAGACAGCTGGAGCAGGTGGAGGAGAAGCAGAGGCAGCTGGAAGAGAGGGGCGTAGCTGTGGAGAAAGCTTTGAGAGGAGAAGCAGGTAACAATTTATAAAGTATGGTCTACACCTGCTCTATATGGAGTGTGTCTCTAGATAGTTTCTGGTAGCATTTGATGCCATTTAAATAATTTGAATTGAATTGAAATGCAACTTTCCTCTTATACCTTCACTCGTCAATCTCGCCGTCCCATGTGGCGTAGTGTATCAGTAGTGCGACTGTGGATAGAAAACATTACCCACATTCAGGGAACCAAAGGATGTATTAAGTTTCATCATGCATAGAACAATTTTTATATTCAATTTTACAAGAGATTTTTTACTGTATGTTTCGCAATTAAAATCTTGTTTTTCTGTCAGCGCTGGCTCAGTGAGACCATGTTTTATCTTATGATACGAGATGCTTCTCTAGAGCTCTAAAGGGAATAATAATAATATTGATGATCAGGATGATGTAACCAATAGACTGCATTTACTCAGAAAAGCTGTCCCTCTGCGATCATTTACACAGTGTTGAAATCACAGTCTGCATTTACAATTCATGCGGCCGTACTGAGGCAGATATTCCAGTACGTAGGTTTGTGCGGAGCAGAAAGACATTAGTTTCTCCAAAGTAATAAGCCAAAATTGGTCTGGACAAGGGACTATCACAGACAATATATTTCCGAGATGAAGAATGCTTTATGTTTTAGAGGGCAGCACAGTTAATTATTTGGTAGAGTTTTCTAAGAGTGTGAAGCATGAATAGTGCTCAGTAGTAATAACACATAATTTACATGATGTCAGTTTTGATATGCGAGTAAGGCACTAAGGTTGTCCTTTATAGAGCCAACAGTGTATTCCATCCTAATTTACTTAATGATGATGGTAACATAAGCTTTTATCATACAAATGCATGCACATAGATGGACATTTCTTTAAATTCGGCCAATTTTCCTACCAACCAAATGACTCTTTACTTTTCACATCAGCTGTGTCTCCAGCCAGTTGTTTGAGTATGTTTTAACTTGTTTACTACTCTACTCTCTTAAAGGATTGTATAAAGGTACTTATACATTACCCAAACAGCACAAAAGAAGATCAGGTATTAGATTTACTGTAGTTTCCTTTTTTTATTATTATTATTATTAATGACATGTGACACTGTTATGTAGACCCCATCTGTGGTGACACACTGCAACATTTCTCCATCTCTGAACATGTTGATCTGTTGTTCGTTCATAACTTGTCCGCCATCGTCAGTCCGAGCTGCATGCGATCAGGAGAATGTGTGTCCCGACATAGATTTGTGTTTGCTCATTCTGGATGTGTTTTGTCTCCTTCACTGCCTCTCAATGAGGACAGTTTCTATACTCTGATCAACACTCAGATCACGTTACACTTGATAAATGCAATCAGAATGCGAGAAATCAAATATGAATTGGTTTTCAGGCCGACAACTTCTTTATTCCAATATTTTCAGCAAATGTTTAATGTGGCTGAGTGACTTGATACAGATGCTTTTTTGAGATTTCATATATTATAATTAGTTTTTACTGTGGTGAGTAACAACAATCCAGAGTTGTTTGTGACTTTGTCTGTTGCACTCAAAGATCACACTTAACTGCTCTTTCAGTCTGAAACGACCAAGTATTAAATCATAAAATTATTGTAATCAAAATTTTGTGCACATGGATTAGATAGTACATAACTTGAGAAATGATAGCTTTTCTCGCTGTTTGCACTAACTACAACTTTGTCAAATTAAATGCACGCTGAACAAAAATAATAATTTCCTCTACACATTACAAGAGGCTTTGTGTGATATTAAGCAGACTGAGCCAGTGAACAGCAACACAGCAAATCTATGTTGCAGCCTGATAGTATATATATATTTTTTTAAATGCCATATATTAGTGTTGCTCAGCCTGACTGCATTATGCACTGTGGTGAGTACTGATGGACTCTCTGTTCTGAGTGTTGCCGCAGCTTGTATGTGTATGTGTGTGTCCGTGTGTGTAAGAACTATTTGCAAGAACATGCATGACTTGCTGTTGTTGGAGAATTTTGTGCGTGTGTTTGTGTGCCCAGTTTGTGGCTGTGTGAAATAACGCCTATCTCTAATATATCCCTGTCATTGTAGACTATTGGGGAGATTCTAATTACAGTGAAATCCTGGACTTGCATCTGGGCGGTATGTATTTCAAATCTGTCGCTTTAAACTAACCAAATGGCTAACCCATCTGTCCTCCTCCCCTCCTTTTTTTTTTAAATACTGGAGCTTTGAACCCCTCATATCTACCTTGATATGCTGACTGGCAGGCTTTTAGCCTCATTGCTCCTATAACTCCCCACCTTCCTCCTTCCTCCACCTGATATGAGTTTCTAGTTCAGACACTCTTTATATCAAACAGAGATCAGACACTTGGCCTCATGCTGTCCTCTTAAGATCGTCTTTGATCTCTCTAAACTCATAAATGATGGATGAATGAATAAGTAACTTTTATTTGTGACTCCTCAGCACGCACACTTTAAAATGCAAGCTGCAGCAGAGACAAGGACATATTGCAGAGTTAGAAATCCAAACAGCGATATAGATTCGTCTTGCATTCAAAGAAACACTTGTGCACGAGCTGGGGACCAGTCCAGCAGACAAAATAAAATAAGAGCAGAAAAAATAAATAATGCAATATCAGTATTGCCTTTCCAACCAGATACAGAACATGCTCTTTAAAGATAACCTCCTTTGTATATTCATTAATAAATAGTGTTTTTACAAATTCGTGAGCAAGGGTTGAAATAGTGTGGACAAGTGCTTGAACCTGATTTAAAGTTAAAAGCTGCTGCTATTCAATATTTTTCTTATTGTCAGTGAATCCCATAACAAAACACATACACGCACACACACTGTGAAAGTACAAGTATTATATAACCCGCCCCATACTAATCTGCTGACTCTGCTCTTTGCTTCCCCTAAGAGCTCAGTGCTGCTGAACTTCTGTCCTGTAGTCCCAGAAAAGGCTCACCTGACTTTCTCATACCTGCTCAGTTGCATAACTCCCCAAGTGTGTGTGTGTGTGTGTGTGTGTGTGTGTGTGTGTGTGTGTGTGTGTGTGTGTGTGTGTGTGTGTGTGTGTGTGTGTGTGTGTGCGTGTGCGCGTGTAGTGTCTGCTAATAGGCAATGTTGCAACCCTGGACCCTTAGCTGCAATGGGCCAGTAACACCGTGTTCACTGTATCTAGATGAGACGTCTTGTGGTATCTGTTGTTTTCTTGTTTATACAGATGCCTTGTTTGAATATGAGTACAATGCATTTTTCCACCACATGTGTACAGCAAAGTCAGCAGGCTTTGTTTGTTTAATAGTTATTCAGTTGGTGTGACTCAGCAGGAGTGGGGGAAAAAAGTTGCATTTCAACATATTTGAGCAAGGCCTGTGCTTCTCTGTTGGTTTTGTCCTGCTGGTTGTTGTTCCCTAATCAGACAGGAGTTTTGACACAAAGATGAACAATGGAAAACAAAAGGAGTTTTCCAACCTAACTGGTTGTCCAGGATTCTAACTGGCTTTACGTGTCTGAGCTGTGTCTCACTTTGAGTCTTTGCAACTGAAAACGAGTGTTTGTAGTATTTCTAAATGTGTTACGGAGGACAATTCGTCTTTTGGGCTCTTCTCATTTCTCAGTTTGTACATCCTCGATTCCTTTCCTTGCCTCCTCTCTTCGCAACTTAGTCCCTCCGACTTGATATGCGAGCAAAGGAGACAAGGAAGAGACGTAAGGTGAGGAGTAAAGGCAACAGGCGTTAAACAAAATGAGACATTGGTGCTTCCAAGTTGTAATTTTAGTCAGTTAAAAAACGATGTGTGGCACCGCTGTCCATTGCTTTGTAACGCCTTTTTTAGACTTCCTCAAAGGATTCAACAGTGCATCCCCGCTCCCCTCTACTGAAGATTGCTTTTGAAGAATTTAGACATCCTTCAAGATGATGCGCTGAGATTCCCTTTCCGTGTCACATGCAAGAGGATGGAGGACAGAGGAAGCAAGGAGGCACAAATAGAGTAATGAGAAGAGCAGTTTCACTTACTGTGTTTTATCAGAGGTTGGGGTATTGTAGAATTTTGACTGAATACTGAATTTGCTGTAAGGTGCATAGTTGTTTTATCAGCTTGGTTGTATTTTAGCCTTGCAGGTGGCACGAAAGCTAAAGTCAACATGTCTTTAATCTGAATCTGAAATAACCTTATACTTTGATCTTCTAGTTTAATGATAATATAATTATGCATTTACTGAGCGTCAAGTTTCAAGAATGCATTTCATAGTTATAATTGCGTGATTTGGCGGAGCCATAAATAATTATTAGGACTCCAATCTGTCCAAAATAGATTTTCTAAACTGCAGGTTTCCCAAAAGATTTGTACATTTTCTCTGTGATAGTCCCTTTCAGTAATCATCTGGCATTTCCCTCTCCTTGCTCCTTTACCCACCAGCTTGAGAGCATTATGTTTACCTCCTATTTGTGTCACGTAGTGGTACAAGCCCTTGTATATGTGTGTGACTATCAAAGATCTGCTTCCCCCTGTTAACTTCACATTCTCCCTGAATCTTTTTCATGTTACACTTTATTTTGGGGGTTTATCTTTGATCACACTTTTGCAAGAAAATGAGTTTAACGGGTGCATATTAGAAAAAGTCCTGATTTGCACTTCAACAGTAGCTCCACTTCAAAAGTCACCACAGTAGCATCTCATTGGTCCGAGTGGTCTAAACATGTTCAAGTAGTGTTTACAAGAAGCGGCTGAAACTACTTTAAAGAAGAAGCCATTATCTGTGTCTGTGAAGGAGATATAGTAATGGATTTAATAAGGGTATTAAATCATTTTGTGTGCTGTCCACTGGCCATATGTGTAGGCTTTTCCCATTTTATAATCTTCTGCCAAACTGAAGAATATATTAAGAACTACAGATGATAGATCATACAGGGGGATTATTTTTCCTTTCTGTGCACCAAGTTTTCTGTTTTCTCTCTATTCTGTTTCCTATTTTTACCCCTTTTTTCATCCCTCACACCACACAGCTGATGCCTCCCACATTCTCTCTCTAGGTGATTTGTCTTCTCTCTATCACGGTGCTCCTACCCTCTTTTGATTTTCTCCTCAATTTTCTTTCTCCCTCGCCACCCTTCTTCTTCCCCCTCCACCTACACTCTGTGTGCTCTTTTTCTCTCTGTAATGTCTCTGCTCTCCCTCCTGCATTGTTTCCACCACTCTATCTCTCACCCACCCATGCACCCATCTACGTCACTCCCTCTTGCCCTCCCCACTGTCTTGTGAAAGTTGAGCCCTTTGTGTGGATGCCACGCCGAAGACCTCTGTCCTTCTGCCCCTGCTGTTCCCATGAAGGTAACATTACCCCGCCGCCCCTGCTGACGGTTGTTGCAGGTCACCATGGCAACCTTTAAGGATCTCCAGAACCGGGCTACCCCCTTGAGCCCCTCCCCATCATTCCCCCCAACTGCTCCTCCTCCTCTTCCCGTCCTCCCGGTTTGTGTGTGATCAAACTCAGTAGATTTCCCCAGAATGTTCCCAAAACTCAGTGAAGTATTGAGGCATTTATGATGAGGGAATTGATTTTAAATCTTGAAAAAAAGCTCATTTGTCATCACAATTTTGCACACTGCCTCAGAATGTATGCTGTTAAGGGCCAGTTGGTTTATTTACTCTTGGTTACCATGACAGTTATTTAATGTAGATTGTCATCTTCCCCTAACCAAATACGGAGCAGGATAGAGCATATATCATTACTTTCAACTCTAATTTACAGTACTAGCATCTTGGCTCCTACAGGGTAGATGTTCAAGGCCGGAGCAGGTTATTTTTTAGGGCTATGTAACCTGAAATCCAACAAAACATTCTAGTTAATTACAAATGTTGCCTTTTTATTTAATTAGGTGGATAGCAATCACACACAATGACTGATCATCATCAAAACCAAATGCCATTTCAGTTTATTGGTGAAAACATATTTATTAATTGAGTCATCATGTGTCATAGCTCTGTGATTAAAGACAAAGATGCATATATAATTGAGGGATTTTAATGTTTGAAAAAAAAGTATCATTATTGTAACTTTTAACAACAAAAAATAATATCTCCAGAGTAGAAATTAAGATGAGGCTAGTTTTGTGACGATTTGGGGGCTCTATGCTTTGATTAGGGTATTTGTTCAGTCAAATCTTGCGACAATTGTTGTTCATGAGCAGGGTTTAGAGGGGTCAATTGTAGCCTTGCAACAATTCAGACTGATTGTTAAACTTTACGTTGTAGTTGTAAATCAGTTATGGTATTCTCATTTAAACATACAAGCATAGTGTCTCAGAAAAATAGAAAAAAATATATTTTCTCTACCTCAATTTTCTTAGAGGCAGCATTCACACAAAGGGGAAATTACTCTGCTGCAGTGTGTCTAATCAACAGCATGTGGTCTGTTTTCTGTTTAGCTACAATTAATTGTAAAGCTGCATAGTCCTTTGCAGTATCCATCTTTGCAATTGTCATCCCTTGAATAAAAGTTAACGGGTGTCATGTACTCATAAAACGATACTAAAGCCCTGGCGGTGAACACATGAGACACGGCTAGCTCGCGGGCAAGTGTGTGATTCAAGGAGTGAGAATCTGCTTGGTGTGATGATTTGTTATTAATATTAAAGTCTTACACAAAAGTCCTTAAAATAAAAATGGATGATCTGGTTTGTTCCAGTATCTAACACCTGTCAATGCAAATGTTGTGCGAGCTTCTAATCCGTGTCAAGAAACATGCTTTTGTGTTTGTGTGGGATCGGATGTTTTGTTCCTTTTTTGTTGTTTCTGCTTTGTACCGGATGGCTCTCCTTTTGTGTTCGGAGCCTTGGGCTGAGCGGTGGTAACGGTGGAACAAGTTGAAGTACTACAAGTGACAAAGAATAACATCCATTCGAAGAATAGGATCTGAAACCCACATGTTGTATTCCTCTCCAGTGTGAGCAGCTCTTCTCTAGCTTCACCTCTCCCTGTCCCTTGTCTGTTAATTAGCGAAAGCCAGCCCCCGGGACCAGAGTTGTGTGTGTGTACAATTATTTTCCTTTTCGTTTTGCGAAAGCCTCCTCTTCCCTAGCTAAGTATTCACGCTGCATCGAGGTTTGCCTTCCAGTGTTTCTTTGAAACTGCTTGGCTCCGCCTGCTGCAGTCTGATAAATAAAAAGGATGCGACTTCCCGGCAGCAGAACTTTCTTAGCACGGTCGCCTCTGCATACAGCCGGACTGCAGCTGTTCTGCCCTCTGAATGATTGTGCCAATTATGAAAAATGCGCAATGCATGATGCCAGCAGCGCTGAACATGCTTTACCCTGAGGCAGAGTTAATAGAGGAGTGTGAACTTCACTATTGGTCTCAATGATAAGTCATCCCATGAACATTTGACGTTATAATTGAATATGTTAAGACAACAGCATAATTCATGCATTTTTTCTGCTGGTGGGTCAATATGTGGGCAGTGGAGGATAAAGATTTTCTATAGCGTCCTTGGGTTCCCTTCTCTGTAATGTCTTAGCTACTTGTTGGTGTGTTTGCATTTTCTCTTATTACCCACCCACTCTGAGAAAAAAAAAAAAAAAAAAAAACTCTTAGGAGGAGGAAGTTGCTCCAGAAAAATAGCAGCTACGTCTGACACAAAGTCCAAACTGGGTGACACAAACTCTCAACCTTGCAAATACAGGTGTTGTCGGTTTGTGCGTGTGTGCGTGTGTGTGTGTGTGTGTGCGTGTGTGTGTGTGTGCCTATATGTATGTAAGCATTTACCAAAGTTGAAACCTGTAGCTCCACTCCATCTCCTGTGCGCCATCTCTAAGTATGGTGTCGAGTCCATCCTTCCACCTCACCACCCCTCAGCGAGGACATCCTGGCTTGGCTGTCATTGCGTTGTCTGTGTCAGTCCTTGTCTGTGTGACATTAGTGTCATCTCCTAGCCATCTGGTGTCTTACTCCCACTCTGTGCTTCCTCCTTCCCTCCAGGCATGGGCAAGAAGGACGATCCCAAGTTGATGCAAGAGTGGTTCAAACTGGTGCAGGAGAAAAATGCCCTGGTCCGCTATGAGTCAGAACTCATGATATTGTAAGTACATTATTGGAGATGTAGAAACGAATCGATGAACTGACTCGTCAAAGGGGGCTTTTCATTGCCAGGTAGCAAAACTTAGCTGTGTGTTATCGGTTGCTATGCCAACTGTTGAAGTAACCAAGCAGCTAGTTTGAAATGTCTTGTGTGTTTTATGAGAATATAAAAACTATATTTGTTACAGTCGACAGTCATCAAAAATACATTTTGGCAACGGAAGTAGTGTTTTGCCTCTGCCATCAAAACCAAATACCAAGCATTCTCATTATCATATAATGATAAGTTCATATCATTTATCATATACTGATGATTTTGTTCATTCTAAAGTCTCACTAAGCTGTACTTTCTCAGATATTAACAATTATCCCTTCCATGTTAAGAGATCAACAAAGTCATGAGGATTGATTACTGGGACCATGATTGTCTGCAAAGCAATGAACTTACCAGTTTAACAATAGAAAATTGCATGATGATGTTATAATATTCCATAATTTAAGTACAAGGCAATTATAACCTAATACACACTATACAGAAGGTAATATACTGACTTCCTTTTATTATTATTATTGTTATTATTACATCATGAGTTTAAAAAGGTTGTTAGCCCTAATGAAGTCATAATCATTTTTCAAAATCATAATATATGTGATCATATTTGCAATCCACTAGAGAAACAACTTTATTACTCTCTGACAAGTCATTCAATCATCCAGTGTCATATCATGATCTGTTACTAAAAGCTTTTAGATTAACTATTCATCTTTCTACAACAACTAATGATTAACAAAGATCCTGCCAAGATAAATTGAAATGCAACCAAAAACATAAATGTTGAAAGCTATGATTCATCGGGTGAAACATTTAGCTCATTCCTTTTTTTTTTTTTCTTTCCGTCGCCAAGTGCTAGAGAGTTGGAGCTGGAGGACCGACAGAGCCGACTGCAGCAGGAACTCAGGGAGCGCATGGCAGTGGAAGGTGAATATAGCGTGTTAATTAACCAACAGCCCAGTCACTTTAGCTCTGAATAATTAGACCCGTATAATCAGCTTCCTCTCTTTAACTCTTCCTTTTCCCGTGTGTCTCTCAGACCACCTGAAGACGGAGAAGGAGCTCAGTCAAGAGAAGCAGATCTTGAATGAAATGTTGGAGGTGGTGGAGCAGCGCGACGCCCTGGTGGCCCTCTTGGATGAGCAGAGGCTTCGGGAGAAGGAGGAGGACAAGGACCTGGAGGGCGTTATGCTCTCCAAAGGCTTCAACTTCAACTGGGTTTAAGAGGATTGAAATAATTGCCCATCAAGTCCTGGGGAAAAAAAAGACTTGAGAGAGGCGTTCTTGGCCTCACATGGACAGAAGAGTCTGCTGAACACCTGCAGCAGTGAATGTGCAAAGATTCCCTCACACACACACACACACACACTCACAAACACTACGACTGCCTCTGGCATTGACGCAGTCTGCAACGTTTACGTATCCTCTGCCCGAAAGCAGTCCCAGTTAATCACTTTGCAGTTTTGCTTCGTCTCCCTGGAGAGGCGAGTACATTCACAGCTTTATCATCCCAGCCTTGAAGTGGATACTTTCAAACGGAGAGGGGGTGGGAGCTTTGGGAGAATGTTTAAAGACTTGTTCCATTCTCGATCATCTAAAGGGAAGAATGCAGTTTGGTCCTGCTGATGTAAAGGAATTGTAAAGATGTGTGTTTTTGTGTATAGTTGTGTAGAACAAGTCACATTTTTCGGCGGATGAGGACCCTCTCTTTTCCGAACAGGACTGCTACAGAGGTGTGTTTAAATGCTGGAGTAAGGTCACCAGTCTCAATCTCAGATTACCTGTTTCAGTCTGACCGTAGGACGAACATCCTCTGCTGAAGCTGCCTTTCTGTCCAGTGACGAACGGACATCTGCATCCTTATGAACCATAAATACTCCATACAATGCTATTTTTTTTCCCCCCTCACTGATTCTTTTAGTGAGTCAGCACTAAAAATCTATAAAATATGGCCATGGTTTTTTTGTATTTATAACATTTGTTTGCTTTTAACGGATACATATTTTTGTTTTGTTTTGCATTCACAGGAGAGTTCCCATGATCTCATTATCCTGCACCCATAAGCCATTGCATGTCAGGAATGAAGGTTGCAGGCACATATAAGAACTTTAACCTTGTCCTTTATAGCTAGGGCATAGAATACAGACATATACTATATATGAACACTTAAGCATTTCACATGACTCGATAATGATGGGCCTCTCCTTGACATGCTGTTCACTGTATATCACAATGACAATTGACGTTTACATAGTCGAGATTGGATGTTTATGATTCCTACACTGGTAAACAGTAGCGATGTAAACCAACTGTTGAATGGATTTACCTTTTGAAGGAACTGTGTCCTCAAGTTCAAATATGTTTCCTACCGTTAGTGTCAACATCGGGATATCATTAATAAAGCCGATTTCACTGTTAATGGAGATCAGCATAGCTTACATTACTCATTTTGTGCCACAGGACTGTCTCTGTTGGTAGATATGCTGCAATATCTGAAGAGTACACCACAAGGACTTACACACTACACACCACTCTCATCCTTATATGGCAGTGTTAATACTTTACCCTTGAACAAGATGCCTTTTTGATTTTCATTCTCGATAGTAAAGTTATATTTTATTTTTCTGAGTTGACTTGTCTTTGAGGTAGTCACATATGTGTATCCCACTGGAACTCAAGATTTTTACTTTTCTTTTTCAAATACTTTTATACAGCAGGTCCCCAAACAAACACATGGGTGATTTTTAATGGGGCCGCTGAAGAAATGCAAATTGCTTTATGAGCAACTGGTATCAAACAGGAACATTATGGTTTATCCGGTGGTCAGTCAAATCTAATAGCCTTTTTGACAACTGTAAAAAATCCAGGTGGTCACTGTTTTACAGCACAGAAACACTAGTGGCTATATTTATGACTTGGTATGACTTGTGAATAAAAAGAAGTGGCTCTTAAAAAGTCATTTTAAGGGTGGTTGCTTTAGATGATGTGTGACAAGTTTGACATGATTGTATTGATATTTATTAACATGTGTGCAAACTGTATTATATGTAAAGAAAATGAATCCTAATTTTTAAACTGTTCTGTTGACTCATGACTTGTAATGTAAGTGCTTCATGTAGCTAAATGCATAGGGGTGTTGGATGTATGCTGAAAACGGCAATAAAACAATGCAGTTCTTTTAAATGTCGGTCCACTAGAGTCTCACTTTTTAATGGATTATGGTTAGGATACATTATATTTATTTCTGCAGAGAACATGAGATACTATAGCAATGAGATTAACTGTAAACCCACATATATATATATATATATATATATATATATATATATAGTTCGATTATTTAACGCAATCACAGAGTCAACATGGATTTTGAAAGGAAATGTATATATTTAGTAGTAATCAATGGGAAGGGAATTAACTAAATAAAATAAGGAGCAAAAGACGACATCCAGAGCATCAACATAGCAGCTTAAAGACAATCGAAATCGTCCCTTAAACACTGCGGATTTTTGTCCCTTCTCCTAACCACTATTGATAAAATTCGCACGTTTTAAAAAGTTAAATTATTGATGTTGCATATTGTATTACCTCGATACATTTTTTATACGTTTGGGCCATGCCCTTATTTTGAAAGCAAGCCTTCTAAAGTTAACTTCCGGTCATATTGCTCTTTAGTTGCTTGAAGCAGCTCGAGTTACAGTAGTTGTCGAAAGTTTGGACGACCCAACGCACCTCAAGAAAATGATGGCTTCGAGTTACAGGGACTGCAAGGTTAGTGGTGTGACTTTAGGAAGAATGAATTCATCATAAAAAGGTAAAGTTACACATGTCAGATAGGAAAAGCAGGAAACTCGCTGTTAAGGAGTGTTTACAGTAAACTAAAGTATTATATAAAAAAAAAAATAGGTTGAGCAGACAATTAAGTTAAATGTAATGTCAGAACAGTCTGTTATTGAGTGGGCTGAATCAATTTACATCTTTTTTTATTGGACTTTGGCGACGTGAGCGGAGTTTTCTCAGGCCCACTTGAAAAAAGAAAAGGCTTACGTTGCATTAAAACGTTACTGTTACAAAACTAACATCCTTGTGACTTGTTCTCCCCTTACAGGCATGGATTGCAGAAGGTCTCCCGCTGTCCACCAGCAGTAATGAGGCTTGTAAACTATATGACGCCATACTCACTCAGGTAACATACACATACATGTTGAATACACTTCTTGTAAGTCGCTTTGGATAAAAGCGTCTGCTAAATGACTGTAATGTAATGTAATGTAATGTAATACACATACAGTACACACACACACACACACACACACACACACACACACACACACACACACACACACACACACACACACTATTATTGTCTGCAGACTAGGCTGTATTTGTAAAAGCAACATTTACAATTAAAAACAACATATGGGGCGGCTGTGGCGTAGTGGAGAGCAAGGTAGTTCTCCAATCAGAGGGTCGGTGGTTCGATACCCGGCTTCGGCAGTCGATGTGTCCTTGGGCAAGACACTTAACCCCAAGTTGTGGACTGGATGTTGCATGAATGTTAGTTAGAGTCTGATGGTGGCACCTTGCATGGTAGCCTGTCATCAGTGTGTGAATGGGTGAATGATATGTAATATACTACTGATTGTAAGTCGCTTTGGATAAAAGCGTCTGCTAAATGACTGTACTGTACTATCTCATTTTGTGTTTGTTTCCCTGTTAGTATGTGAAATGGCGGAATGATGAAACCGTGGGAGGATTTGAAGGATGCATGTCTGCTATCCAGGCAGCTGACCCTAACTTTGGTATAAAGATATTTGGTCAAACATTGTTTATTCATTTTTATTTAACCTTTTACATAACACGGTAAGTCCTGATGAGACACAGGAACTCAGACAGCAGCAGAGTTAAAAAAAAATACAAATTTGAAAGAGACAACAGCACATCAGTGTTAAAAGTTCAGAATAAGAAAAAACACGGAAGGGATGCTAAATAGTGCTAAATATATCTACGACTGTGACCTTAGATGCTTAAAATAAACATTGAAAAGGTCAGATCTTCAAAGTCCTATCGCTAGTGGGAGGGAGCAAGAATCATAAAAGCTTATCATCTATCAAACTTTGGGGTCTTTAAACATTTGGCATAACATACTGAGTAATCTAAGCGCATAAATAGAAGGGACCATGACCTGTAAAAGGCAAAGATTCCCTCAGCTAAACAAGCTCTTTCCAAATAGACATTTGGATATGTTATAAAACATAGTGCACATAAAGCACAGGTGCAATATTACCAATACTAACAACTGCAGTCAACATTAAGAGTGAACCAGTTTAATGACCCTGGTATTTTGCGTGCAAGCTCGGTGGAATGACTCAATTAAGGGAACTGAGGCATTATCAATGTTATTAGTCAAGACCTTTGCCTTTACTGCCATGACAAGTCAAAATATCTGCTATGCCTCTCTGATATTATGACACATTAGATATTTAGCAATGACTTCCTGCGCTGTCATTTATTTGGCAAAAGCATGAAGCTGTTGACCTTGAGAAGCAGGGGTAGATCAGTATCTGTCCGTCAAACAAAGCAATCGTGTGACTTGTAATCAACGTTATAGATGCTGCTGTTTATCACCATGAGCTTGAGCTCTCATCAAGTGTTTTAAATGTTGGATTGTTGTTCATGCAAATGAATCAGGCTGTTGTTGTGAAGGTTCAATAATATTGATGCTGCAGTGAACTTGAATGCCTCATTTGACTGAAACTGAAAATACTGGGTCAGACCATTGAAATGTTGCCAATTTTCCGGTTGCATAATGAAAACAAATTGAGGTCATTTGGTTCAAGTTGAAAAACATTGTTAACATGAATCACAGTCAATAGATCTGATTAAATAACAGTTGTCTTTGGATTGAAAACAAAGCATTTGTCAAACAATATTTGGAATTATTAGTAGCTTTGTTAACACACAAATCTTTACCGTAGCTGTTGTTGTAGAATTGTTAAAATGTTGGACAGCCTCATGTAATTCATTACTAAAACATCCAATTTCAAGTCAAAATTAGATGTCGACCGATTAATCGGTGCATATAGGATGTTTTATAAACAATAATTATTGTTGGAACTGGGCTCTGATGGGGGCCGATGTCTATGTGGCCACCAACAGTCAAGGAGGACGTACAGTTTGATGTTCAGTGATCCAGATTTAGCAGATTTTCATAGGCTATTTTATTTAGGTCTATTTATTACTTTGAGTTTGATAATCAGTGATCCAGAAATATTTATTTAGGTAGTTCAACAGTTCATGATCCAGTTTTTTATAGTCTAATAGAGTCAAAGATTGTTCATTCAGATTTATGGTTTTATTTTTTCCATGTCTTTGCGGCTGAGTGGGTATCGAGGGGTTTCCTGCTCCAAACTTTAAAAATCCCCTATTGGTCGATCTCTAGTCAAAACAGTCTGAGGGCCTTTCACGTTAACTTTTTCTCATTAAACATTAACAGAAATGGAGTGATCTTGCTTAAGAGGGGTTTCTTTGCGTCAACAGGAAATCGTTTACAAGTGCATGAGATTTTTTTATGTAAACTGTTAAATTGCAGTAAGAAAGACCAGTTTTATCTGTTTTCCCTGTAGTTATGGGCCACGTGATCTGTACGGGGCTGGACCTGGTGTCCACCGGGAGCTCCACCCGTCTGGATGAGCGCCTGGCCAGCGCTGTGAGGCGAACAGTGGAGCTGGCCAACAGCCAGGTTATCTCTCCCAGAGAGAGGCTCCATGTCCAGGCCATGGAGCACTTTTCACATGGGTAAGATTCAGAGGCAGGTTTCCACCCTCCAAACAGAGGGATGAAAAGGAAATTGGTCATACCAGGGCCAGTGGTTACTAAAGAGGGTCTCAAGACCCCAAGTGCTCTGCAATAGGATATCCCAACATGCATTGCTGTCTTCCACATAAAGGCTTTTAATGAAATGTTTAAAAAAAAAGTCATGCAGTGCAATAGTTATCTCTAAGAGACAACATTTTATGTTTAGTATTATGTGGAATAATGCACACAAACATACTGTATATGACCCATCTTTAAAAATCAAAAGGTTTGGATATAAAGTATCAAACTGTCATTGGTTAATGGTATACAAATTAATTAAAACTATATATTCATCACTAATTATACCTTAAACAACAAAGCAAACTATCCATCATTTTAAATTGTTTATCAAAAAATGTAACCGATGTGCAAGCATCTTGCAAAATAAGATATGTTTAAATCTTAAAATAAAGTCTAATTGCATTGAAAGTAACATCACATTTATAGAAAAATTGTAAAAACAACTAAATTATTGGCCTAGCTGTTGTTTCAGAATAATAGACTGCGTTGTTTGTTGTGGACTTTGTAAATTACCGAAATGAAAAGCGACAGACACGGTTTCTTAGGCTGCTCGCTTTTCCTGGCCCAAATATCTATTTCTATTTCTCCCCCATTGTAGCAATCCACAGACAGAAGTTATACAACAGGGATTGGAAGAGACAGTGAACGAGAGAGACAGCTGCAAACGGCTATTTCTAGGTGCCTCCCTCTGTGGATTTTAGAGAAATCCCATTGACATCAGGACGTCGCAAACTGAAAACTCATCTGTTCAGTTTGCACCTTGGCCCATAAAGCTATAAATACTAAATCAAAAAAATTCTCCATCTCTTGTTTATAAATGTAATACTTGACGCAGTTCAGCATATTTGCTGAAGTTGATGTCCTTGCAAGATAGAAGATAGAATTTTTGGGTTGTTTGTTTACCTTGCCATATTTTATTTAAATGTTTTCTTTGTTCTGATTTTATATTATGTCTTATATTACTTACTGTTACGCACCAATCACCTAGCCATATTCCTTGTATGTGTAGCATACTTGGCAATAAACAGTTTCAGATTCTGAATTTCTTATTCTCATTCCTGATCAAGGCTGAATGTTTCTTTTTTTTCTAGAAACATAAATCATAGTTACATAGAAATTCTAGATATAGTGGCTTGAATATGTAATATGTTTAAAGAAATTGTTTCAAGATTGTTTATTAGGAAAATATATGATCTTTTGAGTCAATATTTTACCCCTTATATCAAACAAATGGCAGTATAATAATCTTACCAAAAGAGACATTTTCACTGATTTAATGTTGTTTGGAAGTGAGGGCTACAGTGCACTCAGTCAACATCGAGTCCAAATTGAGAAGAGATCAGTTTTGTTTATTATCACGCCAGAGGAAATTGCATTTGGAAAAACAAGTCTTTTTAGACTACAACAATGTCCTAAGTTCCTCTTTTTCGGTCCCCTTGTGATACAATCACTTGCTTTAGATACACAGCATTCATCTGTTTGTATTGTGTGCCAAAGACTTATGTAAATTTCAGTCAGTGCAGCAAGTAATATTCAGATTATATCTGCAGTGTCTTATTTCCCCATGGTATAGTATTATAAACTGTAATATTGAAAATGACATTTTGTTTCTCAATATTGTCTTAGAGGATACTTGTGTTTTTCAAGGGCCTCTAATATCCTCCGTTCGGCACAAAGTGTATCGACATCTCAGTGACTCTCATCGTACACCTTTTCCGTTTGTCCTCCATTCATGTCTTTAACAGTGACTCATGCTTCTTGCAGACAGTTTACAAAGGCCTGCAACATATGGGAAGACATTATGGTGGATCACCCGACTGATATGCTGGCTCTCAAGTTTGCTCATGATGGTTACTTCTACATCGGAGCCAAAAACCAGATGAGGGATTCCGTGGCCAGGGTGCTGCCCTACTGGAAACCACATCAGCCTTTGTTCAGGTACAGATGACAGCATACATAAGAAGCATTTTGGATGACTTTATAATCATACAAAAACTAGAAGTATTGGCCTAGTTATGTATGTAATGGGAGTGAGAGTGGGCTTTACAACACTTCAAACATAGGGGATTGTCCTGTATTCAGGTGCTGAGTTAAAAATACAATTGGAGTGAATGGGCCTCCATAGGCTTTAATGCGTTATGAAAGTCAGGGCTAACTCATAAACTGACTGAAAAAAGAATGGAGTTTATACTATGTACAATACCTGAAAAATGCATAAATACGATAAATGTCTATGGGGTCGTTTTAAATCATAATATTTATCAATTATCAGTAATGTCAATCATCTCGTAGCATTAAAACTGCAGGGGGAGTAACAAATAAAAGGTGTCTTTGACAAATATCTGTTTTCCATATCAACATCAATGGTATAGGATGTGTTGATGTACTATTCTTTTACATCTTGATGGTATATACTATTACTTTTTTAAAAAACATTTTATTGCATACTATACTATGTCTTTTCAAACGACATTTTAATGACATTTGTCGTGACTTACTATAATATGACTTTTTAATGACTTAACTATATACGCAGTCGCAGGTGAGCTAAAAAAGGCATGAAAGAAAAAAACAAGATGTATGCAAGAAAATATGCCATTTTATCGGATCGCTAAAGATTAAAGTCGAACAAGCACATGCAAATACAGATAGTTCGGACACTAATGTACCTGTTTAGCGTAGTGCCGTAACTTGTTGGAAAAGTGTTTTTTACAGAGAAAGTAGAGAATGTTTCAAGAATAGTCTGTAGAGGTGATTGAACCACACCGTCCTACAGAGGGTAATCTCTCACACTGTGGGTGGCCTCGGTCTTCACCCTGCAATCAGACCTTTGTGGGTGAAAACTTGAAGCAAGTGAGTTATTGTTTTCTTCCGCATCTGTCCTCGAACAACATATAGTAGAAGTATAGGCTGTAGGTGAGTTGGACCAGAAAAAATCCAATTCATATTTTAACATTCAAGGGTACCATTGATGCCTCACAACAATTATATCTTCAAGCTATGTCTGTATTACCAAGACAAATCCTCAATATCCTGTCACAACATTACCACAACGGCTAAAAAAACAACCTAGTTCCTACATAGCAGTTATCAGAATAATCAAACATTGAAACTGATGTAATGGTCATGATGACTTTAAAAAAAAGAGCAAACTGTTGTCATTTCACTGCAATTTATGCCCCTTAGTCGTCATTGTTATTTGGTTGTGTTTGTTCCCTTAGCTATCTGAAAGGAATGTATTCCTTTGGTCTCCTGGAGACTAATTTCTATGACCAGGCTGAAAAAGTAGCCATGGAGGTGAGATTTTATTTTCCATTATAGTCTGTTCTAAACACTGTTGTCATTATTGTAGCTGGGTGGTCCAGTCTTGTCTGTGCCTACACCGGTTGTGTCAGTTCAAGTCGGAAAGTAATTTGCTGTGGAGACACGAATAAATAGTGATGCGTAATGCATACAAAGTAGCTGTGACATGACAGTCACTTGAGAAAAAGATTGAGGAACATCATAGAGAAAATGTAAGATAGTAATTTAGACTTGAGCCTGCCATTATTTTTGATGTTACAACTGATGTAAGAAATGTAGCATTTTGTCTGCATTTTTTATCGATTCTCCTTTAAACTGTTAAACTCTTTGCAGGGCCTCGCTCTGACTCCGGATGA
This sequence comes from Anoplopoma fimbria, assembly GCF_027596085.1. Classification (NCBI taxonomy): domain Eukaryota; kingdom Metazoa; phylum Chordata; class Actinopteri; order Perciformes; family Anoplopomatidae; genus Anoplopoma; species Anoplopoma fimbria. Next base: position 9,112,240 of record NC_072467.1, read on the forward strand.
TGCTTGGTCTGTTCACTCTGTAGCCCATGTCTATGAGATGAAAGCAGAGGTGGACAAGGGCTTGAAATTCATGGAAAGTAGAGAGAAAGACTGGCAGGTACAACTTGTGCTGTTCTGTTTTTTTGAAGAAGAAATCATTTGAGCAACCTTGTACAATTCTGTACAGCTTGTACTACTGAATTAAATGACAAACTGAAATGGCCCAAGGATAAATATTTCAAATTTGTATTGTATATTTTCAGGTATCTGACGTGCTGGCCAGTCATAACTATTGGCATTGGGCTCTCTACTTCATCGAGAAGGTAAATATCATAATGAGTTTTCTCATCCAAGCGAATAATTTGCGTTCGTGGAATTTATGATATCCTTACCCCTGGGTAATTTGAAGTCTGAAGTTGATTATATTGCTGGATTAATTTTGTGTTTGCATCTGTGTCACACAATCTATCAACCCTGCATATCGCTCAAGTCTGGAGTTATTCATATTCATCTTCCTCACCTCTTCCTCCTCCACAGGGGGAATACGAAGCTGCTCTGCAGATATTCGACTCTCAGGTTGGTTTGTGTTTAGAGTTTGCATCAAAACCTGCATCAAAATGGTACATCTGTCTGAGTGCATACACACTGAGTCCTCTCAAGAGCCATGCATGTACCAACACACAAGGGATTCAGACTAAAAGCAATGTGTTGTGCTTGTTGTGAGTCAAGAAGCTAAGTATGTGCAAATGGAAGTCAAATCCATGTGATGACACATTTCAGTGTCAACTGCCGAAGCTGTTTATTTTTTTATTCACTCTAAAAATAGGGAAGACCATTTTTAGGTCAAGCCCTTTACTGTCCTGCCCTGAAGATTTAAAAAAAGACCATTTCATAATCTTAAATAACATTGCCATAAATTTGAAAGCAACCAAAATTCTTACATAAAGTTAGATGAATTTCATGAATGTTTAACCGCTCACATCAGGGGAATACAACAAGACATGAACTTTTTAAAAAATGCATCACTCAGAAAAATGTCTCTGGTTAGAAGCAGTTACATGTTACATCCTTCAGTGTTCAAGGTGAATAGTAAATGTTTGTCCTGCATTAGGTATTCAGACGTTGCAAAGCTACAGGATCTATGTTGGACACTGTAGATGCCAGTTCGATGCTCTGCAGACTGGAAATGGAAGGTAAGACACAGGCTGATGTGGGAATTCACAAGATATCGTTGGCAATGTAAACGCTGTCTGCATTAAGGAAATTGGAAAGGTAGTTTTAAATTTGACTGTCCATCTAACACATACGATATCTTGGGCGCCACTTATCAGGGTGTCATTAAAATTCTGCAAAATGACTAAAAAAGTCAAAATAGCCCTGATTGGCCTGATGAAGGTGTTGCAACATTTGCTAATGTGTTGCTTATTGGCTTAAGGGCGACTGCAAGTCTAATTTTAGATAATTTAAGATTGAATGGTCTTAAATGAAACTGCTAATGAGGTGAGATAATCTCAGTTATCATACTTCATTAATCTTAAACTTGAGGCGGATGTGTTGGAAATTGCTGTAATTAGCGGAACCTCTGACCACATTTTCTTAATCTATTCAAACGAAAACAAATACTAAATGACCTGCAGACATTTCAAAACTTGTCTTGTAATTTAGTGGATGTTATGCAGCCTTTAAGCAATATCTGTGTGTTTGTGCTGGTGCCTGTGTCAGGTGTGTGCGTTGGGGACCGTTGGCGAGAGCTGCTCCAGGTAACACGCCCTCACACCGATGATCACGTGACCCTGTTTAACGACGTCCACTTCCTCATGGCGTCGCTGGGAGCCAAGGAGAGCGGGACTTCTCAGCGTCTGCTGGAGGGCCTCCAGGAATTGGCTAAGTAAGTTCCGCATCATTTCCTTCTCTTCACTGCACACCTCAACGCTCTGTCAGCCTTACATAAGAGCCACACAGGCCTTGTGTAAAACGGAGACAGAAACAAGGCTGAGCGTAGGATGGCGAGATAGAGAGCCTGTGCAGTCAGAAAGGGAATACAGAGCTGCGGTCCATCTCGGAGACCGGAGTCTTCCCTCTTTAGCAGATGTACCAGCAGCTGCTGCCTCTGTGGAGTTGTGGCTACAATGTGTTTTTGGCATCCCGACCACGGACATTCTGTGCTCCCCATTTTGTCCCGCGTACAGCACACAGAAAAAGCTACCACTTAAAAAAACAGTTCTTCAAATTGTCCTCTTTTTCACTGTTATGTAATATAATGGAAGCCACAAGAGTTAGGGAATGATGCACCTTCTTGAAAGTGAATTCCCAAGTAAGAAACAGAAATGTTCTCTTCAACACAGCTCTCCTTTGAATTATCAGACAGGACATGAGGATGTTTGAGCTTTGCATCTATTTAATACCACCACTCGCGTATATACCGTGTCTTATTACTTTGGTTTGGAAGGAATGCCCGGGTTAACTTAATCCATATTTTTGCCATTATGTAATTTCACATCCTTCCTCTTACAAACAGTAAGCAGTGACTCTAAGCATGAGTTAATCCAGTATCCAGCATTATCTTAAACAGTATGGACTCTTTGGCCTTACAGAAAGTGAATCCTACTCAGAGTTTCACAGTTTTTCCACAGTTGAGTAGAGTAATGCTTTAATACCCCTGTCAGTCTGTAAAAGAAACAATGTAGGAGATTACATGCATTGGTAAGCAACATTTAAGGCTTTCACTTCATTAAAATCTTAAGAGTTTCCTCTATAAAATGACAGGAGCCTAGTTGTGTGAAGTTACCTGCACATTCTAACTGTTCTCTCCTGAGTTCCTGTTTAAAAGCAGTTTGTGAAAGTCTTTTAGCAGTTCCTAGTTTGTTTACAATCTCTAAAATTTAAGGATGAAAAAATTATAATTATACTTTGAAAGAACTACACCCCAACTTTCCCCCAAAACGTGTTCCTTCCCCTACACTAGCTTCTAAACCTTCCAGCTGTACCAAGAAATGTCTTGTCTCCTTTACTCCACAGAGAGCCAGGGGAAAACGCACAGCATCAGATGGCACAGGCTATAGGTGTACCAATGTGTCAGGCCATGATGGAGTACGACCAGGGCAACTACAATCAAGCCATGGAATTACTGTACCCTTTACGCCTCCGTGTGGTAAATATAGGTGGCAGTGATGCACAGGTAAGGTCACAAGGAAACTCAAATCAAACAAGAACAAAATCAAGTCCAAACCAAACTGTGATTCTCTTATGCACAGTTGAAAAGCGTAGAGCCTTGAGGCCTCCCTTTCTTTTCTCTTTAGATAACATTGATCAAACCGTATTGTGTTTTCTTGAAAAACAGAAATCCCTGTTGTTGTGAAATAGGCGGTTGAGGTGAAGAACACTCTGCATAAGAGCCAAAGCCTTTCAGTCCATGAACATACTACATAGTGTGAGAATGCTGAGCACAGTGCACTAACATATGAATAATAAATATGAGATGGATGCTGATGGACTTCATGCATTCTATGTTATTTGTGTTCAAAGAACTGTTCCCCAAGGTGCCAAAGTGTACATACTGCATACAGTACAATACACAAAAGGGTCGAAAGACTATACATACAGTGTAGGAGCAGGGTTATGTTTACTAATGGTATTGTCCACTGTTGTTCTCAGAGGGATGTCTTCAATCAACTGCTTATCCATGCAGCCATGAAATCGGAGAACAAGCACCATCAGAAACTGGGAAGGTAATGCACATCAGGGATTTCAAGCCAAACAGAATGCTTCAATCTCCCCCTGTTTCAGTGCTGGGCATCTTTTCCCAACCATGTTTTTATGGGAGAGTCTGCTAAGAGATTATGGTTGAAGAAAGAAAGACCTTGGACTATTTGAAGCACTGGATCTCAACGTGATTCAGTATAGTTTCTGTTAGGGCTGAAGCCGTCCAAACAAGTTTCCCTCTGTTGCTGTCTTTCCAGAACACAAGCTGTATGCTCCCATTATGCAACCCACATCCCCGGCCTGTACACCATGTTAGACTTTTATTATTGATCAGGTTAGCCTCTCAGCTTGTCTCTGTAAATCTGTGTTTAAAACTTTATACTGCTCTGTCTTGTGCTGAATTCCTGCAGATGCCTTCTGTTGGAGCGCGATGCCTTGAGGCCGAACTCCCCTCTGACGGGTCGTCTGATGAAGAGATCACTGGCTCTTCACAACTAGACTGATTGCAAGCTGCTCAGGGGAGCTGACATGCAAAAACCGTCAACACCATAAGCTAATGTGCCGGGGTTTGGCTTTATAAGACTATAAACTGCTACTAACCAGCAGAAATGGGACACTGTTGTCAAGACATCTAAAACTTTATACAGCGCTCTTTTCCATGTATTGCTTAGTGCTCTATTAGATACAGACCTTTGAAGCTTTGTTAATGAACACATTAATACTTCTAATCAATAAAGAGCAGTGTAACTTTTCAATTTTATTAGCAAACATCACATTTACATATAAATACTGTGGAATAAAATCAATAAAAAAAGCAATGTTCAAAACCAATAAATATACACTTTTGATTTTTGTATGTGATGACTTTGAGTAACACATTAAAGTGCACCACACTTTTATACCTGTAGGCAACAGCAAATAAGAAATGTATTTGATGTCGCAGTGATACAGTAGCGGTAAAAAAAAGATGCCCTTGCACACGTCAGACGAGCTGAGCAGAGTACTGTAAGTTCTTTTCTTCCCGTCTATTCCCCCTGCAGCGGGCCGCTCTCACAACACTGAGGTAATCTCATCTTGGATCTGAGAGATCAGGATCTGGGACAGCACGATGCCTGCAATCTAGAGGACAGTAGCAGCCACTTTAGATTACAGAACAGACTCTCTGTTACTGTACAGCCTATGCCGAGCATCTCAAGGTCCTTCTTGCTCATTTGGCACAAGGAGGAACATATTAGATAAGTCAGTTTGGATTGTGTCACTTGGATTTACTGTATAGTCATATTAACTGGATTATAACACTGTATATGTATCACTTCCTATAGAGCTGATCACAAAGTGTTTCTCACAGCCAGAACACACACATTCAGGGGCAAACACAGCTTTTAACAGAGCTCAATAATTAACAGATTTAATTGTGCTATGTTATGAAGACAAATACAGTTAATAGTGTGTAGCTGAGATGTTCAAGACCAAAAGGAGAACTTCGTAATAAAGATTTCCTGAATATTAAAGCAAACTGGAATACTAGTGCAATTGTTTTGACAGGACTCATGGGTAATTCACATGCTTCCCTCTTAACGGAATCTTTGGGGACCCAATCAGCCGGATATGAAAGCGACACAGATCAGGCAAGAGATCCAGTGGCAAAGCTGCAATGCTGTGATAGAATGCAATGTGACAGTAGCTGAATCATTTTGATAAGTAAGTGTACTAATTATTTCGAGGCAGCTTTTGATAAGCGCTAATTTGATTTCATGGCCAATCTAACATTTTGACTTGACTTAATAACAGTACTTAATGTTGTTGTGTTTGAGGTGTGCTGTGCACTGATGCTCAGTGAGTAGGAGGGAATAGTCCGTATGCTTCTGTCTCAGGCACATTAGCATACATTATCACACACAGACTTTTAGCTCGGCTGCACATTAACCTGAGCTTTCGGTCTAGAACAGTGTAATAAATGAATAATGTGCAGTTAAAAATTCATTGTCCCGTTGTGCCTAGTTATTGCTGTCTAGGTTTAACCCATTTTAAATCAGTTCTATCCCAGTGGTCTCACATTAACCCTACACCCTGTTGGTTTCTTTTAGAATAAGAATATCATTAGGTGTTTCTTCCCCCTCTGTGCAACCACAGGGTTATTCAATGTGAGACTATCTGCACTTGTGCAGTGTGTGTGTGTGTGTGTGTGTGTGTGTTACTTAAAGAAAGGTTGAGGGTCCTGACTGATGAAGTGTTGCATGGACTTCTTTTTAGCCCCGTCCAAATACACCATGCAAGTCTGCCTGTGAGGGAGCAGGGCCCGTCAATATGTTGATTGCTACACGCTCAATCCAGTGAGCCTCCAGTAGATGCCCATATTGACTTGTGTGTGTGTGTGTGTGTGTGTGTGTGTGTGTGTGTGTGTGTGTGTGTGTGTGTGTGTGTGGGCTGAGCTTATTTAAGATGTGACTAGGGCCATGTCTCAGCCAGAAATGTCTGAGGTTTGAGGTTACCAATGGGAAATGACTGTTGCCAATTAGTGTGCAGCCTGAATTAAGTCAAGTAAATGTGGGGTTACCTGAGGCAAGGCCAGGCCCAAGGCGAGAGCCCCCAGCAGCAAAAGATGAGACTCGATCCACGTCACTGCTTTGTCCACACAGCCTACAGGGTAGATTGACTTGCTGGCCTCCAGATGGCTCATGGTTTGAACCCCGAAACCGCACATAGTGTTGATCACTGTCTGTATGCGGGATGGACAAAGGCAAAGACAGAGAGACAGAAAAACGTAAAGTTTGAGAGACAGTCTTCAGTCTTACTCTTTATGTCTTGTTTATTAAACCTGAAACACTTTAAATACCGTAGTGTTCAGAAGAAACTCTCATAGGCTGCTATTTCACATCTCTTTGCATTGACAAATATATTCACTATTGTGACAGCCAAGGGAGAGTTCTGCAGATGACTGTTGACTGTAGAGACTTGTGAATAAAGAAGGCGAAACAAAACAGGAAGAGACCGATACAACCATGTCCATTTGATCTGACAAGAAAGACTAATCAGTCCCTGAAGAAGCCATGCAGTTGCAGGCTATGAACAGCAGGATGCAGCACTGCATCAGCTCCTCTACTGTTTAATTAATTGATTTTTCACCCATGTAGAAAAAGGTTGCTGCGATGTCTTTTGCGTGTAGCATGATGTATAATCAATATTTGTGTTATTGAACTACATGAACTCTTTTTATTACCATCATCATTTCAAATAAAAAGGAATTGTCATTGGTGTCTTGTAAGCTGTGCTGCTGTATGTCTGCAGAGGTTAGACAAGCATTTTAAACGTGTCTTTGTGTGAATGCAAATGTATGTATTCATGCATTCATGAGAACAGTATTTACATATATACTGCTTGTGCGCCAGCATGCATCTTTATCTGCACACATTTAATCTGTTATGCATGTGCAGGGGGCCGTGAGTTCTGTGCAGACAAAATGTCATTAAACCTTTATGAAAATAGGCTTTCATTTTGAAATCAATAAATCGACACTGCTTTAAAGGTTGGTCATGATACTGTAGACTGCATATCATACGGCATATCAATACTCTATATTTTGAAGATGAGCATTATTTAACAGTTGGTTAGCTTCAGCTTGGGCTTGATTTTAGAGAATGTACCCCTGATTATTACATTATTCAGAGCTTTTGTTTTGTTACAATTCATCTCATGGAGCTGGATCTTAAATCACTCAAAGTCAAACACCAATCATTCATGAAGTCGCAGATTCTTCACAAGAAAGAAGCTGGTCGGTCATTATCAGACCAGCTCTACATGTGCCGACTTACTTCAACCAAAGAAACGGAAAATGGCGCTAACAGTAGTTTAGACCTGAAGATGTTCACATGTTGATGTCGCCTCCAAGAAATAAATCGACACTTGTCATGTGTGTTTTTTATTGTCAAGAAACTGGATACATTTGAACATTCATAAACAGCTAATGGTATCGTTTGTTGAACTATACTATTACTTTTTAAAAGCCTTTATTTAATGAAATACTATATTATGACTTTGAATATGTATAATATATATTTTTATGGTGTCATGCTATACAGTGATTTTTATTGGAAATTTTAATGTCACACTATAATATGACTTTTGATGGTATACTAAGACTTTTTATGACATGCTATACTATGACATATTATAACATACTATAACTTTTCACGTCATTTTTTGAGTCATTATACAATGAATTTTTATGAGCTACAATACAATAACTTTAAGAATTGTAAGGACATACTATTGTATTACTTTTTTAGGACATTTTTCATAACATACTATAATATGACTTTTGGACACACTATACTGTTTCATAACATACTATAATATGACTTTTGGACACACTATACTGTGACTAATTGCGACATACTATACTATGACATTTTAATGACTTTTTCAACAAACTATATAATTACTTTTTTCAACTAACTGTACTATGATTTTTTTCAACATGCTATTCTATGACTTTTTTATGACCTTTTTGTACATATTATATATTGATGTTATTATGACTTTTTTCAACACGCTATACTATGACCTTTTTATGACTTGGTTCAAAATAATATGCTATGACTTTTTCTCACGTTCTTTCGAAATGTTACATTGCGTTTATTTCTGCCTCATGCTATATGCTACATGGATACTAGAGCACTGCATGTGGTTGACTGGGACGGTTTCCATGGACACGACCCAAATAATTTCACTTGACTTTGTCTAGAAGGCATGGCTCCACGTGCCAGACAGAATAACAACCCCAAGTAAATTACATCTTTTTTCTTCAGGCAAATTAAGCTGGATGACTGTAAGAAGACCTAAAAGTGTTTATGCAAAAGTATAAGCGTGAGTATTAGGGCTAAACAGAATAGTCTGAAGCTTAATTCATAACGTTGACATTCTGATAATTATTATTAATAACATACAGAAACATTGGGTGTAATCACGCATAGCAGTCATTTTGCATTTATTCATTCAGCCTCGAGTTCATGTTAAACCTCTTGGGAGGGAAGGTTATTTTGTTTTGCCACAAACAATCAGTAGTTAGTGACATATCTGTCCCATGCCAGGCCTTGTCATTTTTCATTTCACACAAGCTGTGGTAGTGGCTGCAAGGAGCAATTCACTGTTTTGTATTTTTCACATGAATCAAAGAAATATGATGATTTAAGAGTTGTTGTCTCTTTAAGTCCACTTACAACGACTTGTCTAGCTTCCTTGATCTCATCCATGCTTCTCACCATTTTTCAATCTATATTTTTTATGAATGTAGTAGCCATGCATAAAGATGATGTCCCCAGTCTTAATCCTGCAAAATAATTTCTGCTGACAACTTCTGTCTTTAACAGCTGTCAATGGGCACTACACCAGACTTATTTGAATTATTATTAATTATAAAATATGAGGTCTGGGAGCAGGATAATGTTCTTTGCCTGTTAAAATTGCAGGTAGGTATTACTTCCCCTTCCCTTTAGTTGGCGCGCATGAGCAAATCTTAGTAGCATCCAAATCTCAAAGAAGTGAGATTTGGAAAAGTAACCTACTTTTATTGTCTGTAAATGGCAAAGGTCCAAGTGCAGCCTTACACACTGTGGAGCAAATTCATAAAATGATTGAGCAGCTTTTGCTTCTGCTAAACGTGCATTAATAAGAGAAAAAAACGTGTAATTCTCAAAGCACCACCAAAGGGCAGAATGCACCCCTAACGGCAATGCAAAGTTAATAAAAGCAAAGTTGCTCCTTTGCTATTTGCTTATATTGAAATTAGGTAACATGCATAGGCAACATTTGGTGCAGAATCGGCCCTTTTCTATGCAAATGAGCCTCATTGCAAAAACATTCCAACAGTTGTAATCGACTGTAATATCATTAGAGCAACATTGTTTGGTTACAAATGGTGCGCAATTCATCATGCTGTCAACGACCGCATCCATGCTTTTGATAATTTGATATAGTTTTTAGACAGAGCGCCTTGCTTCACATTACTCTGATACCTCGGCTAAAAAAAATGCTTCTAACAGGCATTCAACCTAATCTGAGTCTTTTTATGTCAGCATTTTAAAGTTTAAATTACTTAACTCTTAGCGGTTTTCAATGAAGCTTTTAGTTATTAATTAGTTTGTCAACACATTGTATATCATGATGCAACAGAAAAAAACACCGACCTCTCCAGGAACAGGAGTGCAGCAGGAGTAAGGCACAGCACAGCGCTCGGAGCTGGGGTTCTCATGTGTACAATTAAAGTACAGGTTCCAAGACCAGTCTGTGTAGTTGTTCCACCCACAACACTTGAACTGAGTAAAAAAAGAGAGACGAAGAGGGAGAGGAGAGCACAGCAGGTTTATATTTAGAACTGTGGTCTTGCTGTGAACTGTACATCCTGCCAGTCTGGGCTTCTCCCGTGGGAAAACCCAGGCTCGCAAGTGTGCCAGTGTGTGCAGATGGAACAAGAATATCACACGAGGAGACCCGTAGAGTACAGGAACTGTATGTAACATGTAACCTCTCATGTGGAAATCCCACACCAAGTCCATATTAACAAACATAAGTCATACAGCTCTGTGGTCTCTTGTTGTGGTTTCCTGGTTAAGTGCTCAGACATATTCAATAAACCACTAGATGTGATCAATTTAAAGACTTTTAGTGTGAAGTGGTTAGCTATACACACACAAGCACAGCCACTCTGGGCTCTGTAAGAGGACTTGACCAGAGCACCTCTTTCTGGATGTAATCCATCAGGTTCTGCAGATCCAGGTCATCTCTGTAGTGCACGATGGCTTTCTTCACAAACTTTCCCAAAGCATCCTGAGTCTAAGAGAGGGGATATGTGGGAGTTAATACACAGAATTAAATCTTTAAAGGTACAACATGAAGTCATTTTGTCCCTTGCTGTTTGTAAACACAGCGTACAAACTTCAGCCCTCCTCTCCAGCTTTACGAGCGAGAGAGGGATACAGTTGTTCAAGCAAGCTGGGGAAAAAAGGGATGGCGGTAGTAAGAACAAAGCTGTGAATCAGAAGAATAAAACTTTATTTCCTGATTGTTTCACGGCAGTTACTTTCTAAATCACAAATAAACACATCCAGACCTCCTCAAAAACCTGCAGGACAGTGCCATATTTTGAATGAATGCAGCCCAAGGCATGTTTTTTTTCCTGCTGTGGCCTGTCTGCTCTCTCTTTGCCTGTCTGTGTGCCTCTCTGTGTATCTGCTCGGTCACATACAGTCTGATAAAGCACCACATAGCACAGACAGGGGAAACAAATACACAAAGAGGCACATAAAAACAACCCGTTCTCCGCCACTCAAGAGTGCCCAATTCCTTGAGCCTCGGTGCGCCATGGGGCGTGACAAAGTGGCGGTGTTTGACCTGTGAATGAGCACTGGCTGCTCAGCCTGCTTATAGGCTAGGGGTTACACACCCATGGGGATATAAAAATGGTCTTTCTGTCACCCAGAAACATCGCTAACATAGCAAAATAATAAGAAAAGACAAAATACAGGCAGAGGGGAGGGTCCCTGTAGATACAGACACCGCCACATACTTGTGGGCAACAAGTCTATGGATTAGTTTTACGTTATTGTAGCATCAAAATCATTCATGCCTTTGAGACCAATACAGAGCACACACGCGGGGTTTACACTGTTTCAGCTGCAGTAGATAATTTGTTGAATTTGCCCATTTGTTAGGAAATTGTCATCAGATCCACTTGAGCTGAATAAACAAAGGACAGATGAAATATAAATGAAATCCATTGATTTGTTTGAATAATCTTTAATGAGATTTCAAACTAGATGTGGTTGATTCAGACATTAAAATTGTGTGTTACTTTGTTTTGTTAGCTTTCAATTGCCCATGATTTTATTAAAATTTAATTTAGCTTTATAATCTTACATATAAATAGTGTTAGAAAATGTATTCAATGCAAATCTCAGTCCTTAAAATTCTCAAAATTCAAAGGAGGGCCATTGTTATACAGACTTGAGTTCAGATGTAATGTATGCTAATAGGAGCACTGTATGCTAATGAGCCACTGAACTTTAAAATTTCATTAGGCCTGGAATGAACTTCTGGAAGCAGTTTGCTGAAGGCTCTGTGAATTGTTCTTGTTATAGCCGGCTATAGAACAGGTTATGTTGATAAATACTCTGAGCTCTATCAAAATAGCCCAAAATCTTTACCCTAAAGTAGTTTTAGTAAATTGTGTTAGTATTTTTATGGCGTTCCCCCGCCCTCATCCTGCACTTCCTCTCTTTCTGTCTCACCACGTGGTGCAGAATGCTTGTGGGCCTAGGTTCCCACCGTCACACCTCCCCATGTCATTAGTGGCAAAGTCTCCTTCAAGGGATCTGTTGAAATGGAACATTTGGTTCCACTTTGAAGTGCCAAAGCATTTGAATCATTTAGCGAGGAAGGATGCTGGGAGGGTTGTTTAACTGCTCTGTTTAGCAGCAGGCAGTCCGAGCACTGACAGGGAACACAAGGGAGAGGAGAGGTATCATCAGGCAGGAGGCACCTCGGCACGCATTGATGTCATAGAACGATGCCAACGCTGGCTCTTGTGATTTGAGTGGAGCCCTAATGGGATGTTACTGTATAGGAGATAAGTTGATGTTGAGCGGGGATCCTTCTCTTCCCTGTAGCCTCCAAATCAATCGCTCAGGTCAAATGTGGTGCTCAGATGGATACATAGGAATGCACAAACATATTCATTCATGCAGTCATTAAGTAGATTATCTGTTCTCATACAGGCACAGGCATTAATATTCAATGATCAGAACAAGGGGTTACACTTGTTATCTGTTAACTATCTGTTAACTATTTTTTCCTTGGTAAATTATGTTTAATTGTTCCTCTTGAGGCTCTACTATACTAATTGCATGCTGTATGCACTGTATACAAATCTCTACAGTGTACTGTTTATGTGTACAGCTGACATCATACACAAGTGGGAAACGATAACCACACAGGATTGAGGCTGCCGCGGTTTTTAGGCCATGATGGATAATATATAGACACTAATATATATACAAGCTGTTAGGGCTAGGGATAGGAAGTGATAAGATCTTATTGATACCAGTGTCATAATCGATTCTGCTTATTCGTTAGATTGTTTATCCATTCCCTTTTTGATGGAAAAAAAAGTAGGTTTACAACAGCTCTCAGCATCAGCGCAGCTGTTTTATCACCTCTAAGTCTGAACACAGTGTAGAATGTCTACCTAATGTCTAACATTCAACGTGTTAAAATAAAGGGATAGGGGCCCCCTCCCTCCCTGCTGGGAGAGAGGGGCCCCCCTATCCCAAACACTATTTCTATGTAATCCAGAAAAGCACCCCTCGCCTGGACATTACCGGGACATTGCTTTTAACATGTTAAATCAAAAGTGAACGCATCCAAAAAGTCTGTGATGGGCTAATCCTTAATATCAGAGCATGCATGTGCATGCACAGCTATCGCAAGTGCAGTAGGTCAAAAATGTTAATGATGTTGAACACTGACAGTATAGATAGTAATTGTAGGCTACCATTCCTGTCTGATTATGTGGCTGATTTTGTTTCTTGACTCGTCTTAAGGTCACTCTTCTTGTTACAAATAGGAGTGATGGTCAAAAATATGAAAATAAGGCCCAATTTTGAATTTAGAATATACTTTATACTTATTTAAGCGAGTGCATTCTGAGAGACTTGGGATGCTTTCCTCTCCTTTCTGGCTGTCTACAAAACAAACCTGACACACACTTTTTCCACTGTAGTACTAGCGCCTTTGTGTTTTTCTTTCTCCGTATGCTGTGTGGCTCTGACATGGACAAGGCATCCCCCCTGTGGCCACAGTGGACCAATCTGTGGGCTCAGATTTTATGCGTTGTTAAGTTTAATACATTGTCGTTTACAAATGCACAGAATGTCCTTAAGCATTGGGTAGAGTACACTAAATCACTGGGGCTCAGGGGTATTCATGGTCTATAGTGGTGTCACTGTGGAAGAGAACTCCAGACCAGATGTGACCTTATAGAGACTTAATATATAAGAATCACTAATCTAGTGCAGAGTGGTCAGATGAGTACCTGATCGGAGTAGAAGAAGCCCAGAACTGCTATGGCCAGCTGAGTGAGGAAGACCAGTGACAGGCTGAAGGAGAACTAGAGTAAGATAAAAAAACATATAAATATTAAAACACAGTTTGACTAGGACAGACTCATAACTGTCAGATTTGTTGTTACACATGATATGTAAAACTTGGCTCTGGATTAAATTTAATTTGAGCTACCATATCGGAAGCAAATCACAACGCCAGTATTAATAATGTGTCTATTACTGTCTTGAGGAGGCGAATGTTCTCTCGGAGGGCTCCGATGCAACCACAGAAAGTGATGAAGAACATGACCACCCCCACCACAATTAGGATGACAGCCGGGTCGATCAGGAACGTGTCCCGTACCGTGTCTGGCAGAAAGACAGGAACAGCCACTGTTTAATAGTCTGCCCTACTCTGTTAGAACATTTACTTATTTTCCTCACTGTTTTTATTTCTATTTTTCAAACCTTTATTCAATCTAGCTAATTAATTCCCTTCCCCTCTCCCTTTTAGCTTTCCCATCCTCCCTTCCTACAGCGGCTGCCTTCATTTTTTTAAAATATTAATGCTCTGTTGTGGATTATGCAGACATAATCACGCGGGTGAGCCCAGGTAAATCCTTCTTTGTTGTCCATCTAATGAATATTGTCAATTAAAATGGGAAAATAATGACACAAGGTAAAATGAGGATAAAGCTCAAATTTGGCAACCCACTACGCCTATCAAGCGATTGCTTTGTCGAGGTTGGCTCAACAGGAGTTCAGCTAAAAGAGGCCACCATCTCACACCAGCACAGCTCAAGAGACTGCAATGAACGGAGAAGGAACAGTTTATCACAGGAATAAATGGACATAAAGTAAATATTTATTAAAAATAATGTTCTTTAGCTGAAACATATGATAATAGACTATTTCTGTAGAATGGGAGAAATGCTACTGTATGCCCCTTAATATGTAAATAGTATGTCATGTATGTACCTGTAGCTTTCTGGACTTGAGCATAGACCCCTATGGCAACAATCAGCAAGGAGAAAACCTGGGAAAAGGAGATAAAATGTAAACCACACTAGGACTTTAAAATTGCACATTGAGCAGATTACTTGTTTTCTCTTTTCTCTTATATCTTCCCCAGATCTGTTTGTGCTTCACATTTTGCAATATCTGGTCATTCTAAATTTGCTGCCAAATTCTGCAATTACTGGAGAACCTAACCTGGCCATTCTTTGGATTCACGCTTCTTATTATAAAAGATAGATCCACCCTCATCTCTATCAATTTATGTGGCTCTGTCACAACGAATACTTGCCAACTCCTCTAAAGCTATTTCTCTAATTTCTCTTTCCCCCTACGACTTCATGTTAACCTAAGCTAACAGTCTCCTGGCTTTAATTCAAATTTAACGTAAACGTAACAGTGGAATCAATCTTTTCAGCTAACTCTGAAAAAACTAAAGGGATCAACATAATTCCCTAAAACTCACACTATTACATAAAAGTTAACCACATCAATCATTCACTGAATTTTCCATTGAAAAATCTAGAAAAATGCACCAGTTATTGACGTGTAATTCTTCTGGGTTATTTTGACGTGTGAAAACTTGCGAGGAAAATATAGTGCCTCCATTGAGTGGTCTTTGTTTTGAACAGACTTTATTTGCACTTCGAACCGGAACAGGTGTGATCAGATTAGCAACGATAAGACTTTTCCTCAGGTGCTGAGTGTGCAGTGCTGTAGTCATGGCAACAGCGTCAGTTTATGTCTTTACCATAGACAGACAGATGGAAGTCAGCAGTGAAGGAAAATAACAAAACATATGGAGCTTGGCTTTAATCATCTGAATTTGGAAAACCACAATGTTGAACAACAAAGTGGAGAAGTATTTTTTTTCTGACAAACTCAGTCCACCTTCAGAATTTAAAAAACAAACTTTCTGCATGAATTTAACTTGTGTTAAAAAATGTTTTCTATAAACCCTCCACGTTTTACTGAGCAGTGTTTAAACCATTGTAGGTGAACAATAGACTATTTCATTATTCAGTGTCATGAGAGAGACACATCAGAGTAGAAAAAAGGCGAAATAGGGTGAGAAAGCGTGAGATTGTGTGTGTGTAAAGAGTCCAGGCCGTCTGAGACCTGCTCTGTGCTCTTGTAAAAAGACAGAAGAAAACATTAAAATAGCTAAAACGATCCTACTCTATAAAATATTGAACACAAAAGAGACTTTGGCTGTCCACAACGTGCATGCATTGGATGAGGGGAAGAATACGGCCTTTTAATGAGGGCTCACAACCGTGAAAGCATACAGGCACAGACCGCCTTGTGTGTCTGTGTCTGTGTGTGCGTGTGCGTGTGTGTGTTTTAGTGTCCTGTAAGTAATGTTGTTGCTTGAGGGAATGATGTAAAGCTGCTGAGGACTTACCAGAACAGACGCTATACAATAAAACAGCAAAAAGGACAGTAGGTGGAATTAGAGATTCCGGTTGATGGCATTGTCAACACTTATTTCCTTCTGTTCCTTGATTGTTTTTCTCACCTTGAATAACAATCTGCATGGCTTTTATTTCTAGCCTCCAGATTCACAGTCACCTGATCACTGATTGTCTATGTGTCAGCGTGAGTGTTTGTACACTGCCTGTTAAAACATGGATTGTTATGTGTCTGTATGAAAAGCCTGAATTGGATCTCTGGAGGTCATGAGTATCCATGGGCCATGCCATATTTTTTTCGTCTTTTTTTGCTATGAAAGAGGCGCAATCTTTATTTGGCAGCCTTTCACGTCCAGTCCTATTTATTTTTTCTGTGCTCTGGGGAAGTAAATTGTTATTTTGAAATTGTTTTATCTCCCTCACAATTTTTTGAAACAATAATCCGACTTGACAAGACAATAGCTGACAAAACACAAGACATCGATGATGCACATTTTCATTTCAGCAGTATTTTCAAGATTTTTGAAAGCACAGTTTGTCTGTTTGTTTTTTTAAAGTATATCCTCTTTTGTGTGGGAGTGTTTGCACCTGCAGCTTCGTTTGTCAGTTTGCCACTGTGTGTGTTTATGTGAATACGGGTGGCAGCATGCATTTGCAACATCACACACACACACACACACACACACACACACACACACACACACACACACACACACACACACACACACACACACACACACACACACACACACACACACACACACACACACACACACACACACAGTGAATGTATTCCAGCTCTGTTTTTAGGCTTTTCAAAGGGATGAATCAGGCTTCTCCCGGTGGATTGTGTGCGGAGGTGAAAGCCAGCTGAACTGAGTCGTGAGGATGCGGGGACAAAGACCTGATGGATTAGGGCTGCAGTGTTCACTTCTGAGCCCGTGTCTGATAAACAAAGTCAACGCGGGCCGGGCTGTGTGGCTGCAGTTACTGCTGATTTGCTCTAAACACAGTCAGAGTGCGCTACAGTGTTTAGCCCCTCGCTGTGTTTGTGTAGGATTGGATGGGGATATAACGGAGGTGTAGGGACTCCGTAGAGCTACAGATGTGATCCGGGCGCTTGAAGTAGTAATGTGGTAGGAAAGTGAGGGAGTCAGATAGAGTCTAAAGTGTGTGTCTGTTTATGGGAACGCAGCTTCTGTTGAGAGGCAAAGGGTCTGATGGGAGGTTTAATGGCTGCAGCAAAACGTCTTCTAATCATTTCTCTTTTTTTAACAATCCCAGTTGGCTCCTGGCCTCTCAGTTACACTAACAACCAGCAGTGGAGTTTGTATAACTTGAGACTTTGTACTTGTATTGTATATCTGATGTACCCTGAAGCCCTGTCACATGAACCAAAGGTGCTCATTTGAGTTTATTTTAAGATGGAAGTTATTAAACACTGTCTAGTACAGGAAAGTGGATATTGTGTGGACACAAAATGTTTCAAAACGTCAATGATTAGGTTTGTTTGGCTGCATCTGTATTAATCGACTCTTGAGTTTGATTGTTAGATAAAAGGAATGGAAAACCATTTAAATTTTTTTACTTTTTATCTGTTACCGTTAGTCTTTTCAAACATTTGTCCTATACTTTCTTTTTCAATAATGTATACATTGCTTTTAACTTACTATTCTTAGAATTGATTCATTACTTTTGGCTAAATTTCAACTATTTATGCAATTATGGATTATGTTTATTTCAAGCAGTGTATTAATATGTATTGGAAAAATGCTTAAAATAAATATTTATCTATTTCAACCTGTTATCCATTCATTTTAGCTAACTGTTTATAGCTTAATTCCACTTGCTTGCTAAATATATATTTTAGTAACTCCACATTCTCTCCACATACTCTCTGGCAACTGCAGAAGTACCCCCTGGGGTACAAGAGCCTTTGGTTGTGTATATATGCTGAATAAAATGGACTCCAATTGTGGGCAGTAATGTTGCGAGACATGCAACCTACACTACATTCAACAATGGCTTTCAAGTAACAGCATGTGACAGAAAATACAATTATATAGAAACACTCAGATACAGACTACCAGGCTTACACAGCTGCCAAATATTTTGTAGTTCAGTTTGAGTCAATGCTCATCTGATTTGACAAGAATACACCACTCAACATTTGCCACACTGATGTATGAGCAATCTCAGTGTCCATATATAACTGGAGTAAACTTAAAATAGGTAGCAGCGGGGTGGCTGGGTGCTCCTGCTGTTTGCAGCTACGGGTACTTTCTGAATTACATTAGGTCATGTATTATTTACAAACTCTTTTTCATTTGCCTGTTTTAATTTGGCCTCCTTTTCTAACAGACTCTTTTGGAAAGCTACAACTCCCTGATAGCTGGTGATTTGCGTGCTCACAAATATTGAGAATATATGGCGTTCCGGGACCCCATAACAGCTGTGTTTTTGTCAGTACTAATCCTTCAACGGCACAACTCTACTCACCCAAAATAAGAAGCTGAAGAAGAAGAGAAAATATCTAATCCAGGGGTTTACGAAGGAGAACGTCTCGGCTCGGTTCAGATTATGTTTCCTGTCCATTGTTTGTTGGTGTTTCTACAGCCACTACATTGAGATTAACTTCAAAACTGTACTCAGATCGAGCCCCACCCTGCAGAGACTCAGCCACCATGTGAATCTGTGGGGAGGGGTGGTTTGCCGACTGATGGGGTGTCATGCTGGCTAAAAAAGGGGGCATGGGGTTGTGACGCTGCCCTGCCATGCTGGTAGGGCCCAGAACTGTCTATGTAGACAGGAAGATCAGATTACACAAAAAATATCTCTGGCTGACTGCAGCTGAATGGTTTAGGAGCGTTGGAGTATTGCCAGCCTGCTGCTAGATTTTAGACCTTCTTTCACCTCCATGCACTCTATCTGTCTTGTTTTCTTTGTTAATTCAAAGTTCTTAGATCCTGTATAAAAGGCCTACAAGCATAATGCCCACTTGTTTCAATATTATTGCTTACTGCCCCAGAAAGGCTTGTGTTCTAGTTCCGAAATGACAGCCTCAAAGACAGATGCTCTTATGCAAAGACTAGAGTAGAATCAGAGTTGACAAAGGCTGGACAATAACATCTCATGTAGTTAAATTACATTAGGCAGATTGTTCTGATGTTTCCGCTGTGCTTTGTCGGTTTGTGCTTGAGAGTGAGTCTGTTGAATTTCAGCCAAACCTCACTCAAATGAATCAATGAGCAAAGATGTCATGCCACCATCTGTAATGAGATTTAGATGTTAAAAGTAAATTGATAATCGACCGGCATGGATCATCTGTCGGACTGAGGAGAGATTATCTGAGGACAGAGATATAAAAAGTTTATGTGAAAGTATGAAGGAGACACTACTGGCTACTGGCTCTCTTCTAACTACAGCTCAAAACTCATAAATGTAATCTGAACTGTCCTTGGAAATAGGAATACAATATGTGAATACCTAATCACGTTTTTTTATAATCATTACATCAGATGTCTCCTGTGGACTGACTGAAGGACATGAGGTCCCTCAGGTAGCTCAGTAAATTGCTGGAACTACGTGAAGTCTAAATTACATTGATCTCTCTTTTTCAGACTGGATACAACTCAGTTTTTAGTCCCACAGACACAAGTTTGCCCTTACTTATGCTACATTTTGCTTTACCTTTTGTATTTTTAAACAGAATTAATCAACTTCATTTCCAGTGTTTCTTGCCAAGAGTTAGATGTTAGGAATGATACCGCTGTCATGTCTGTACATGGAGCTACTGCCAGCACCTGGTTGGTTTAGCTCAGCTTAAAGACAGGATCTTGAGTGGAAAGCAAAGTGTAAAAAAATGTCATATTGTAGTTTTACAGGGTTAACATGACAGCACAGAATGCCTCTATTATAGAACCATGTTTGCATGAATTAAACAAAATAAATACAACCTGTTAATTGGTGAGCTTCAGAGGTGCAAGTAGGCAGAATTATTTTTAAAATCTTTGGACAGAGCCAGGCTAGCTGTTTTAAGTTTTTGGGCTAAGCTAACCACCTGCAAAACTATAACTTAATATTTACCGTAAAAATATGAGTGGTATCAATCTTTACATTTACGTCTTAGCAAGAAAGCAAACATGCCTATTTACCTAAATGTTGAATGATACCTTTAAAAAAACAACAGCTTTTTACAAGCTCATGCTTGTACACTATTAAGCTACTGCTAGCAGCTGTTTGGCTTAGCTTAGCATAAATACAATGGGAAGTCAAGGTCTCAAAATAACAGATTGGGATTTTAAAGGGGGCTAACTTCACCAAGCTAAGGAAAGTCTGGTACACCCCGTCCCTGTAAAACCAAAACGTTACACAAAAATATAATGAATATAACATATTTTTATATTAAGTTTAGCTAACCTTACCGAATGATAGCTGTAGCTTCATGTTTACCCTACAGACATGGGAGTGGAATCAATATTCTTATTAAACTCTCAACAAGGAAGCAAATAAACATATTTACCCACAGCTTTTTCCCTTAATTCCAAAATTAATTTAACTTAATTACATTTATTACAATATTGGAAAATTGTACTTCAGACAGGACATTCAATTATATATTTTCAGCTAGCTAAAGTTTCAAAGAAGAACAATCAGTTTGAAGCTACAGTAAGCCTACAGCAGCATTAGTCATGATGTTTTTGCATGTGGAGTCGTGTCAAAGCTGAAAGCCTTCTGCCATGCAGTTAAAAGAGATAGCATGTTCACTCTGGGAAACACGACAGATTGAGAACAGATAGCAGCAGAAACAACCTGCAGAAATCGGGTCCGCTACAGGTTAACAACCTGAATAATGCTGTGCGGGGACAGACTAAACTGTCATATCAAAACAAAAGCCTTCCCAATTCAGGTTAATGTAATGAGTTCTGCTGAGGGTGAGGGAAAAAAAAAAGTGAAATGCTGTAATAACAAATCCATGGTTGATTCTGTTTACTTTATTTCAGTACATGTTACTCATACAAAATAATCTGTACAAAGGCTAAAATAGGTCATATTTTTGCATAGAAGGAACAGTGATGTAAAACAGAAAGCCAGGATGGAATGGCACAATAAATTCCACTAGCACACATGGGCCAGATAACAATTAGGTTAAAAAAGGGATAGAGCTCCGTACAAAAATACTCTGCTGCTCACTCCGTGCTGTAGAAGCGAGAGACAAATTGGCTAGGGTTCCCACTTTCATCATCTCCCTTTTGTTCTTGACAAAAAAAAAACTCTGCTCAACTGGCTGACTACCATTAGCTCATCTCAGTGTCTTTAGGACAACAGTCCCTCAGGTTATGTCATTCTTTTTTTTAAAAAGAGGCCATTTTAAGGCGGCAATGCCACTCGCTTTCATTTAATACACCATGGGATCTGCTGTGACACCACTTCACTTTGCTCTTCAAGCCAAGTCCTGTCTTCCAACCCCCACCAAAATCAGCATCAAACACTGTTTAAATGCTGCCTGAATAATTGACAGTGACATAAAAAGGGAATACATCAGGAGCATCGAGTCATTAAACATGAAAGGCAATGAGCGTACGGTATCGTGGGATTTTGTGACACTCTTTCCTTTATTTAAAAAATAGTTGATTTAGAGAATAAAGAGAAGGTAGTGCACCACCTAGTATAGATATTCAGAGTGCTTTCACATGTAGCAGAAAACTCCACAGGACAAGGCTGGCAGGTATCAGATAGTGCCACCCAGCAGAACACAACATCAAACACACCATTTCCAGAGCATACATTTCCACAGCTCAAATATTCAGCTGTAGCACAGGAGAAGGATTAGGCAGAGATTACAGAAATAATATGTCGGAGGTGGCAAATAAAAATAAAAATAAAAATAAAATAGCTTCTAGGTCTCAAAATTCTTCACAGCAGACAAAACCCAATTACTGCATGTGCATTCTTCCTTTACCAGCGCTGTGGCTTACTGGGAGTGCTTCCATGGATAAGAGGGAATACTTTATACTCCTTCCAATCAAAAAAATAAAAAGCTCGCACGGAAAAATGTGTTTTACTACAAGATGCAAATAAAATATGAAAACCATACTGACAAAAACACAAATTTACATCAAATTGACACTGCTCCTTCACTTCACAGAGGCAGAAAAACTATCAAACATGAGAGGACGAACATCATATGGCTGGAAGGTATGTCTGTAAATGAGCACAAAATATTATGGGTTGTTAGGCAGTTCACATGGCAATTAAACTGTCAATGTGATTACAAGAGGTAAAGTATAACAGTAAGTTACATCAGTTGTAAAATTAGCATATTTACATCCGGGGGCTAACATACAGGGCTGATATACTGTAGTGACATGAGCTCTGTGTTGTACAGTGTCATCTAATAGATCATGCTCTAGAAATACATAATGGGTCTTACACTGGCAGTTTTTAAAAGACATACTGCAGATTGTGCCAGCATGTCCTAATTTAATTTTACTAGGTCTTAATACAGAGAACGGAGACAAGCGTGCAGTATGTCTCTTGTGGGCTTCACCCGATACTATATGCCAAATTTTCCCTCTCTATCAATTCTGACTTAATTGCTTTAACTGCCTGTAGAAGTGTTAAGACAGAAAGGCGTTTTTGCACCTTGTGGAGGAACATCGCAAAGACTAATCCTCTAAGAAACAAATGCTTAATGGTGCGATGTTCTCACAATGAGAGACTAGGAGCCTCTGTCATGAATGAAAAAAAAAAAAAAATCCATTCAAAACAGCCTACAACAAGAAAAAACAACAGTATATCGTATAAAAACAAACATTAAAACAGCGACACCCAATGTACAAAAATAACCTAATTAATCTGCTTTTGTTAAAACGCCGTTCATCCTTGCATTCTACAAATACGAAAGGAACATTTTCTCTGACGAAACCATGAAATCTAGGTGACAGTGGCAGAGCTGAAGGGGAGTTCACATGGAGGAGAAAATGTCAGAATGTCAGCAGTCGGATCAGTTGGGGGCAAAGAGTTTGCAAGCTTGCACTCTGAAGCATTACGTCAGATTTTGCTTTATTTCACTCCAGTCTCACATTTTCTGTGACATCCGAGTTTAAACACTTCTCCACCCAATCCAAGACGAAGCACCACAACAAAATATTGATCTTGTTTTTTTTGTTCTTAACTTGCCTGCGGTTAGGGTAACAATGCAGTCTGATTTACAGAACTACATGCAGCTATTACTCCTATAACCATTCCCGGGTGCAGGATACCTCACAGCTGCTTCGAGGGGTCTTAAGAGCACAGCTGTATTTCCACAGTGTCAGTGCTGCCAGCTACTGTATATGTAGCGCTGGGTGTCTGCAGAGCCAGGCAGTAAATAAGAGATGTGTGGAGAGTTTGTGGAGGCAGCCAAGCAGAGGAGATGTGACCACTCGTGCCTGCGCTGTACATCAGCAGCTGTCATGTTCCCCCGTGGACACAACAAGAAGAGTTGGAGCATATGGGGGCAGGCAGTGAATCACAGCCAGCAGGGTCGCTGCACATAACAGCCCAAATCTGTTATTTCCTGAAGCACGGACCTCTTCCTAAAACTGTGTCACTCAGATAAAGTCATTATCAAACCAGTAAAAAAAAAAAGAATTACTTCAGGTGATACTTGGAGGAATACAGGCTTACAGACTGGAAGAGGGTCCTATGAGTGAATCTAGGTGGGTAATGCTGTACCACTTCTTAGCCGGTGTAACAAGTTCCAAGGCTTAGTCCAAAGCAAAAAACTCTCCTGTCAAAAATGACCTTGGATGCAATTTAGAGCACAGACACTTCTGGTCGCAAGGATTTCTGTCCTCGGTTTCCAACAGCCAACGATCACCTGTCCTCTCCTGATAATTCTAGTTTTAATACGACCTAGGTCTTATTGTGGTCGATTTGGCCATCATTCCTATCAGTAATGGCACTGTAAGTTCTTTGCAGAGATCTAGAAATGTGGCCTCTAAAAAGAAGTCGGATGGGGAAAGAAACATAAAGTCTGGCCTCTTGGATTGCCGTCCATATTTCAGACTTTTTCGAACAATTGGGAAAAATAAGTATTTT
The DNA here is from genome assembly GCF_027596085.1 of Anoplopoma fimbria. Taxonomy (NCBI): domain Eukaryota; kingdom Metazoa; phylum Chordata; class Actinopteri; order Perciformes; family Anoplopomatidae; genus Anoplopoma; species Anoplopoma fimbria. The sequence goes on from NC_072467.1 coordinate 9,136,529, forward strand.
ACTTAATGACGGGTGTTTTTTGGTAGTTAGAGGAACAAATGAGCCAATGAGAGCAACGGGTACGTCTTCCTGTGCCGGAGTGAGAAAAACAGTCTGTGTCCGAAATCACTCCCCAAACTATACAGTGCATTCTTTTTTTTACAGTCCCACAATTTCAGTAACCGAATTCTGAGTGTGGAAGTTATGCTCCACACAATGCCCTCCAATTTTCCGCAATAGATGGATCTAATCAGCCAAGGTAATTGAAAAACACCTGTGTGGCTGTGCAGTTTTGTTTTTTTATCAGCATATGACGACCATGGCGAAAGACGGCAACAGCTCCTCGCAACCGCGTTTGTGTGGAAATGACATTGTCACATCAGATAGGCAAGTCATCTCTCCCTTCAATACAGAGAACGGCTAATATGAACATGATGTCATGATGACTATTGAAATGGTAAAGCAACGTGGCAAAAGGCCTTTCACACAGGAGACATTTTGACTTTTCATAGTAGGAGAAAAAACACCACTAATGATGGCTCTGTTCTATTCAAGTGTCGCAGTGAGCAATCATGAGCAGTACAAGGAACCTGATATCAGAGCAGAAAAAATGGAATCATTTATTTGATGTTTTACACCTGTGCTGTTTCCAACTATGACAAGTCAAAATGTCTTCTTTGAAAATGGCCTATAGGTTATCTGATTATCAGCCTAAGGAGCATGAGCAGTCAGATGATCAAAAAAAAATTGATTAGCCAAATTTATTTGGAGAGAAAACAAAGGTAAACAGTGAAATTATAATTCAAACTATCTGTTGATAACATCCATCAGAGTTTACAGACGGACTTTCCGGGTTATCTCTGTTTTCTGAAAAAGATGGTAGCTAATGTGGTTAAACTATTGGCCTGTTCACAACCTGTTTGATCATCCGACTGGTTGTTTCTTGCCTCGTTGTTGAAATGTTGTATTGCATTTACTTGAGTTCACTGTCACAGATGATGACCAATCACAACCAAATGACGGCCTGTACTGAAATAATTATTTAACAATAAGCTGGTCTTTCACACCACCGTTTCCCACATGGTCACAGAAATTTTGAAGGCGAGAGCAGACACACTGGAGGGCATTTTCTTTAAGACGCCCCCCAAGATATAGTGTATTTTCAGTCTTAAGATGGCAAGCACATACTCTTTAGCAAATCAGCGGTAAACAGACATGTCCTATAGGGTTTGTTGCCATACCTATCTGTCTCAGCTTTGATCTTCCTACACTCCCGCCACCTCCACTGTTGCTGCAAAAAAGGAAGCTTACGTAGATTATCTGAAGTTGCAAAGCAGAGTAACTGTGTGATGAGCAGGAATGTCAGCTATTGTGGGTACGTATGGACCATAAAGCTCATTGCTTTCTGACATGTGGTAAGAAAATTGGGCTTAAAAAAAAAAAATGGAGAGAGGACGGAGCTGACAGACAGAGAGAGGAAGAGTGAGGCGCGCAGAGAAAATGAATGGGATCTCAAAAATATAGAAGGGAAGGTCTCTAGCCGCTTCCAATAACACGATTGATGGTAGCAGGGAGACAACATGTCTGCTCTGCTTTTGCCCCTCGTGCCCTTGCTTTGCTCTGTGTTTCCATGTTGTTGTTTTTTCCTCTGCAGCACAATGTGATAAAACACACCCATAAAGTCACAAACACACACACACACACACACACACACACACACACACACACACACACACACACACACACACACACACACACACACACACACACACACACACACACACACACATTTGAGTCTGTATTCTCAGAGGGGGAACTAAATCACACAGATCTCTTAACTTGACAGTCCTGGTGGAGCCCTAATAAACAGCCATTTTGCACCATTTGTATCGTCTCATTGGTAATGGGAATACTGCTGATGTGTGGCAGCACAAAGTGTGTGTGTTTGTGTGTTCAATAGCAGATTTGTTCATTGCAATTTATTGTTCAGCGAACACTGCTGAATTTAGTGCAAAATAAATCCACAGAAGATTTCTCACACTACCATAACGTTCCTCCATCACACTCGCTTTACCAAAACTTCTATAGCCAAATAAAAAAAATATGAATCATGTATTAAATTAAACAGCATCCCAACATGTCTGTGTCCCTCCACAGCAACTTCAGGTCAAATCCATCTTAGAGCTCATTGCACTGATCTGATCAACACTTACATTCCACAGGAGCATCAACGACATAAAAAAAGAAAAAGAAAAATGAAGACGTTTGACATTTCAACGACAAAGGTAAATCAGTAAAGTAGAAAACCACCATGCCATGTTGAAACTTTTTTCATTTACAAGTGAAAAGGGGGCTTGACTTTTAGTCAACATGAGGAAAAAGAAACTCCACAAATGTTGGAGGGTATTATCAGTTGTATATGTCCTCTTTGCCTCAGAGAGGGTCTGTGTGGGCATTAGTAAAGTCCTCATTGTCTCAAAGTCTGTCCTTCCATCCAGCAAATTGTTAGTCCAAGCAAAAAAAAGAAAGAAAATCAAAAATAAATGTACTCAAGAGGAGTGAAAACCAATGGGATTCTCTTCATTGCCAAAGTAAGTGTCCCTTCTCCTCCAGTTGTGTTACTCTTTGGCAAAATGAATGGTGCTAGGGGAGAGAGAAGAATGGAGCGGGGAACACAGCTGGAATCTGTACAGAACGTCTGGGAAAAGGGGGTGGTGGTGTAAAGAAGATTGTAAAGAGAGGGGGGAAGCTGGGGTGTTTAAATCAGAGTCTTATCCCATCAGGCAGTGGGGCTCCTCTCCAGTGGGTGCCTCCCCCGAAGGCTAAGCATCGTACTTTTTCCCCGTTCTATGGATGTGGTGGAACAGCGTCATGGAGAACGCCATGCCCAGGAGCTGTGGAAGAGCAGAGAAGGAGATGGTGAATTTGTATGTGTAGTGTGTATACGTATATATATGTGTGCATGTGTGTCCCTGTGTGGTCTTTTTGATGTTGATGCCTTAGGCTGCAATGAGTTTTGATGCACTGTAAATCCTGTGGTGAAGCACAAGCACACTCAGATGGCCTTCAAATGAGAGCTTGGGAATCTTTGTGATGGAAAAAATGTAAAGTGTGCACCAGCATTAAGTCAATGAAGTAAATTGAGATGCCACTGAATCAAAGTAGCCAGCTATCTCTTTGAAGTTTCCATTACCCCTGATACTTCTACATCAAACACAGTCACACGACTGATCCTAAAACCATTATCTGGCAAAGTAAGGATGGCAGGGGAAACTGCAAAGTATTGTTTGGTGCATAGTCTTTAGTCAAAAGGCATCGTGGACTTCCTGCAAACAGCCGCCACTGGGGATTCCTACGGGATGTGATTAGCCTGGGAAAGCTGCCGGTTCTCTTCCTTTAGTTTCAGTCAAAGCCTAATTCGTGGGGCTGCTTCAGAGAAAATGCTACCTTAAGCCGCTGCCAATCAAAACATGAAGTGCCATTTGAGGTAAACATCCAGCTAAGAGGGAGTTCAAACCAATGAAAAAACAACCCAATTATTCACATGTGGCCCATCTGTGCAGCTTTGACATTCTCAGAGCATTTTTTGGCTGTCTGATTCATTCAGTCTGAGTGAGGCAGCACGACAGTCGCTCCTACAGGACTCTTCAAAGCTCCATCATCCTTCCCCGCTTAAGTATATATTTAATACAGCTGAGGTTTCTGAAAACATTGTCGATTAAGTTAAACATATAGGCTTTTGCTGAATTCTGTCATATATGCTGCTGGTCTAAATCATTCAAAAGCCACTTCACCGGGCCTCTGGCAATTATGTAACATTGCAGACTTGTGGGGCATCAGCTTTTCAAGATGCTCACCTCCATCACATCCCCAAACTTTCCTTCAAGTCTGCTAATCCGACAGCTCAAGGTCTGTTCTAAGACTCTTGCACCTCTCACTTGACGCTTGTGTGGAGAGACTGTGTGTGTTTATAGAGGGAGAGAGATCAATAGATGTTGTGGGGTTTAACTTTGATCAATGTCCAAATAGCACCAATATTTGTCACCGTTCTGCTGGTTCATACTGTGGCTACAGTCGTAAATTCCAAAAAGTTACCTTCTAAAATCTATTCCTTACCCCTTTTTGTTGAACTCGAATGAAAACGTCATGAGGTCAAGGAAAGGAATGTACGGGGATTCATAATGGTTTAGGAAAAGACAGCCGCGGAGTTAAAAAATTCAGCCTCCACTTTTGATAAACTACGTAATTACTATGCTATGGCAGATGGTAGGTCTGCCATGGTGAAACTTTGCCATGAAATCTATTATGCACTTTTGGGAGTAGGAGTATTTTATATAGCATGCAGGCTATATAAAATACTCCTTCAATAACAGGCTGCTTCACTCGTGGTGTGTGAATAAGAGAAACCGGAGGTCCTTCTCTTTTGCTGCCGTCACACTCAACAATCAACACTGCTTGCAGTAGAAACTGACAACTCACTCGTGCAATATCAATGAAACTACTCAATATCAATATTTCCTTTGTGCAATAATGTCGATTCAACCATTCGGTTATATTTTGCTTTTTAACAGTTTTATCATTTATCATAGGCCTAGCTAGTTTTTTTTGTTATTGAGAATGAAAATTTGTTCATGGACAGCTTGCTATATTTACTTTTCATTTAATTTCGTAGTCCTATTCTTGATTTGTTTTTAACTTATTTGTTACATGTTCGAAGTAAATAAATACATATAAAAGTGGTTGTCACTGTCTGTTCATATTTATCAACATGAATCCCATTAGTTTATGAAAATAATTTTTAAACCTGTGCTAGACCTGTGCTATGATATATACATATATTTTTTTTCATGGATGGCCAAATGGTGCATCAATTAAAATGTTGCAGACGCAAGGAATTATGGGGTGGCATTATCTTCTTTCCTTTGGCAAAGTATGGTTGAGTGTATCCTATGCTAAAGAGCTAAGAAAGGAAGCCTCATTCCACAGCATTTAAAGAATTCGAACAGCTCTTATAATTGCTTTTTTTGTTTTGTTTCTCCCAGACAGGATCAGGGTGCAGAAGACAGAGACTGTAATAATCCAAGATGTGTGGGTGCCCAGAACGCCCACTGAGCACAGGCCTCATAACTAACTTCCTCAGGAGAAGATGGTGGCAGAGAGGCCATGGGATGCAACACGTTGCCAGACAGGCAGACACAAACAAATGCACCCAGACACAAAGCAAAAAGGAAGAAACAGGGAGAAAACAAATGGGAGAGAAGCACAAAGAAATGGAGAATGAAAGAGCAATTTATCAATAAGCCTCCTACCTGCACCACCAAGATGACCATGCCTATGGTTCCCAGCAAGTGCTTGTTGTCACCCAGCCATTCCTCCACTTTCTCGAAGCAGCCCTAAGATGGAGCACAAGCTTGTAAAGATACCACTAAAGGAATGTGCATTTGCCGTGCGACAGAGAAATCATGTCACGTGTGTTTGGTCACGTAGAAAAACCCAACCATCCTGTTCACGCTTTTCCACTGAAATGCATCACTTACATATGGAATATACCCTTGGATGAATGAACTACCAGGTGATGTGTTAAAACAAGTGAATTGCCCACGAGTGGTGACTTTTATATGCAGAGTTATGGGCCATATAGACTCTTAAATATATTACCACCTGGGTTCATTCAAGGGTCACTCCCTGGTAGGGAGGTGGGGTGAAGGACTTAATGGTGGTTTCAACTTCAAAGTGGTGCCCCTTCTTGAGTGTGGGTGCCTGACGCAGCATGTAAAATTAACTATATAGTGTGTGGCCGTCTCCTCTGGGCAGGATTACACACAAGCTTTTAGTGCTTTGCTTTCCCAATGGGCCAGCTCAATGTCAGCCTATTCTCGTTTTGGCAATTATATTATAGTGCATGACAGTTTTTAATCCCCTATTTTGGATTTGCTAACAAACCCCACGCCAGACCAAATAGCAGATTAGACTTGTAATGGAAGGAGATTGGTGAATATTGTGCTCCAAGCCTTTTGAGGAAAAAAGGATGTTGTTTAACGCACGATGGAAACAAATCCAGTGTGATCAGCGATAACAAGAACTTTACAACTACTGAACAGAGGGACTGAAGATTTTCCCCTGTGAATTGTACATACTTTAAAGTATATATATATATATATATATATATATATATATATATATATATATATATACACAGACCAAAAGAGACACAAAACATGTGTTTCTTTGTGGTCGTTTCAAGTTTATTTTTAGTTTTTTAATTGACTTTGCAATGACAAATGTTTACAGTCACCTCAAATGGGTCGGAGAGCCATGAGCTCTGACCCATTGAGCCTCAGGAGACCAGTTCAGATATGCTTCCATAGTTATATCATACAGTGCATGAATAACAAAAACATATGTTTGCACATATTACAGCCAATGTTGACTCACCCTGTTCCAGAACATGTTTGTGGAGTTCTGCCCACAGTTCTGGTAATGCTCCTGGCAGCAGCGGTCAGGTACTACCTTCTCCTTCAGGGCATCGTGCCAGTCGGTGTATGCTATCACACCGCAGCACTTCCACTGTGAATGCCACACACACACACACACACACACACACACACACACACACACACACACACACACACACACACACACACACACACACACACACACACACACACACACACACACACACACACACACATTGGACAAAAGATGAGTTAATGCTTCCCTTCAGTCCAGAGAGACCTCAAACTAACTTTAATGTAACCAGTATTGTAATTAAACTCTTTGCTTTAAAGCACTGCAATAATGGAACGAAATGTACTTCAGCGGCTAGTTTTGACTTTAAAGTTGCATTAAAGCCAGTGCCAAGCCAGGAAATACATTAGCTGGAATATTTTAGCAGAACTTTGCATTTTATGTGTCCCTTCTAGTGTTTTTCTAATATTTGATGTAATGCATGGTGTGAGGTCTGCCTACCTCTGCCTGGATGATGTTCCAGGCATTTCGTAGGCCTATGTTGTTTTCTGAGTTGTAGAGAGCCAGCCCATCCTTCAGATCCTGCTTGGCATTCTCACTCACCTGAAGACGAAAAAGAACATACCAGCCTTGATTAGAGACCTTGGTTTGAAGGGGTAGGTTGAAGACTGTTAGTTGGGTTGTAATATAAATTCTAGTCTTTATATGTGGGCTGGCAGTTGAAGCTTAAGTGTAAGTAAGGGCGCACTCATTGTCTACGTCTTTTTCACACAGATTGTGTATGATTGATCGTGGATTCCATGTTCTTGTGAACTGACTAATCATGATGAAAAGGGTACATAGACAGCTGAGTGTTCCTTAAATGTAAGAGACAGAAAATACCTGTGGCTGCCAACATAAAAACGAAAGCAACTCAGTTACAGGTAGCTTTTTTTTTCTTGTCATCTACAAATAACCCTGCTACAGGCACTTGGACATTTGTATGACGACAGCAGATCTGACACATGTCATGTGTCGCTTCGCTCCACACACTCATGCCCTTCAGCAGAGCTAACAAATAATTTTCCTCTTGACTGAACCCCAATAATATGCTCAGGGTTGTGCCATGTCTGATGGAGATTAATATCTCATTGGATGTGTTAATGAGATACAAAATCAGATCTTTAGTTCTCCTGCAGTTTGCATTGCCCGCGGGGATTCGCTAACTGCCAGGACAGATTGAGAGGTGCTTCAGATATGGGGTAATTATTACTGGAAAAAAATGACATGCCCTGCCAGAGCCATGCACTCATCTTCACAGGCAGTACAAGGTATATCACAACAAAAGGATTGCACTTGCTTTAATAGTTAAAGCTTAAGGCCTCAGTCTGAGCCCAGGGAAAAAAAAATCTTCACACAATAAGAGAAGCGCCAGAATGGCTGTCACCGCCTGACACAACAATCTGCTTCAACTTTTCTTCAATTTCTTTACTCAGAGAGGGAGGACTGGTGCTCAGTTAGACATGTGTTTGGAGGCTGCTCAGTAAATCCCTCAGTTAAAAGAAAAGCATCCTTGTAGATAATGTGTAGCCTGCTTTTCTAAAAGAAATGCAATCTTAATGTTACTTGACTAATCACATGTGTAGCTGAGCAGGGACCTGTATACCGTACACTGTACTGAATATGAGAGATAGACCAAAACCTCCCTTTGACCATACAGTACATTATGTTAAGCTTTACATTTAGTGGTTCAGCAATTTATTGCCACTGTTTTGTGAGCTGAGTGGCATGAGAAACAGTATTTCCTGAATTTTTTTTTATACAGAGTAATCAAAGTTTCCCTGGCATAAAATGCTTTAGCTACTGTTAATCATGCAAAACCCATTTAAAACATCCTTTACAACCCTTTGAAATTAGATTAATATCATTTCAAATCACGTTCTTCTGTCTCGCTCAGTCTGAGCGTATCTGTGTAGCGCACCTCGGGCTGCAGGCCCCTTCAAATCTGTCCTTGTGCAGGAAAATGAGATGAAGAGCAGCATCATCAATCTCTGCCTCGCACTTTGTTTCTATCCTCTATCTTCTCCTCTCCATCTAGGCTATATGTGATGCTGCTCGCTCATTACTGACTCCTCGCACTAACGTAGTCTCTAGAGAGCAGCAAGAGGGGACGCCCTACAACAATAAAAATCATCTTCTGAGTTGCCAATAAGTCTTTGCATATCTTCTGTTTCATGTGTGGAAGTCTTTTTTACAGCCTGAAATGAAACTTAACGATCCAGATTTAACGCTAACGAGATGCAGACAAATGACTGAAGAACAAACAGGGATTTTGATCATGCAGCTCCCCTTGCAAAAGGAGCGGATACAAACACATTCTTTGTTGTATTAGCCTATTTCTTCTGATGAGGGGAACCAACCTCTTGACTGAAGCTCATGTTGCTGGTACTGGAAATTGTTCACATATAACAGTGCAACGCTATGGCAACATCTTACACCAGGTAACTTTTCTCTGAGAGTCGCCACAGGGCATCTGTGCAATTTCTGAGATGTGGCATATTGACAACACCCTGAGCTCATACTTCTAATTACATAGATAAGCTTGTGGTTTCTTCTTGGCTGACCAAGTCCATGCTCAGCACTACAGGACAGCACATTCATCACAGAAATCTAAAGGGTTCAGCTCGGTCAGCGTAGTGAGCACACGAGTCACAGAAAGGCAGAAACAGAGAGAGACATGCTTATACAGGTTAACAGGGCAATTGAATGAATAGGCTTTCTATCCAAATTGGTGTGTGTTTTCTGTCACTGTGCACAAAAATGGTAAGGTATTGAAGGTGTAATTTATTTATTTTTTAAGTTTCTTCTGTGATTCAAACAAAGCCTTTATTTCAATGTTACCAAAATCTTGCGAGCATATTTTTGGTGGCTTTAATCCCACAGAGACATTAATTATTTCTTGTTCAGACTCCTTACTGTCAAAATCCGTCCCCAGATCTGGTGACAGGTAAACACCTTGGGGAGCAGGTACACTGGGACTTTTCACCGTGCAGACATGGAGCGACACTGCTTACTCAATACCGGAGTGCATTGCCATGACTGAGCTGACTGCTCCCATTTTTAAATATGTGAAAAATCTTTTGTTAGTGATTCGATGTTGAATATGCATCTTGAGTCCAATTTTTTCTGGTCAGAAAGCAAAGGTGAAATCTGTGCCACGTAGGTGAAAAATTCTGCCATGGAATAACAAGTGTAGAGATATGTTTATGAACCCCAGTGAAATTCCCTCGTATTTCTTTCTCATTAGTTTTGCCTCTGAGGACGACTGGCTAACAACTGGTGTCTCGGAAGGCAGTTTGAGTTCATCACAAAACACAAGAAAGTATTGCTTGTTTACAGTAGGTGGAATAATGGGTGTATAGAAGAGCAATTAGTGTTTTGTGCGAGTTTAAATTAATTTTTACCTAACCACTATTTATCACTTTGAGCGATTACTTCAAACAATGTTTAATTTCAAATGAATCATAGTCTCTGCAGTACAATTTCGCTAACGAAAAAGAACATCAACAGACTATGCAGGAGGTTCAGTAAACATATTACCACTCTGAGAAAGAAGCTAACTAAATTAAAACACAAGCCTTCTTTGAAGTGAGACAAATGGTACATTCAGTATGTGGAAAATTTAGCCAGATTATGTTTCAGTAGTCAGCCATCTTCTGTGCACACTGACAGGAGAACAGAGCTTGGAGATACACATGAGCCCACCATACATAACTGAGGGAGAGACAAGGCATATGTTAAAGAAATAAGCGAAGACCACCAACTTCTCAATGAAAAATCTCTAAAACCTGTAATATGTATGATTTCTTTTATCATTTAGCCATCCAGCAGAAATGGAGCAACATTATCATTCATTTGGAGTCATGTTTCTGGACATGTGGTGATCATAAATTCAACATTCACTCTCGTTTAGCGCTGGTTTGGTCCCTACCAACTCCCGAGAAATATATCTGGCCACAACTTTGGTTGTCTGCCGTTTGGTGCTGGTTAGGTAAAGTAAAGTGTTTTTTTAGAGCTTTTTGGCTAAAAGCTGCTGCTTGCTGTGGCCAGAGACATTGTGGTGAGAGTGATGGGAGGGAACCAAAACAGTAAAACTGAAGGCTGATGCAATCGATAGAGAATTCACTGTGGGTTTGTCACCTTGGGCAACCCCTTTTATAAACAGGCAGCCCCATGATCCATTGTTAAAATGAAAAATATTGATAATACAATAGCCACTTTAAACACTCCTTCTTTTACTTGCACATTTACCCTCCTAGAATACCAGGGCAGCTCCCTAACACAATATAACACAACATACTCACTATCTGCACTCTGGGAAACCAATGGATTCCTATGATGGTTCATGTGAAATCACATGGAAAGCACGTGTTTTGGTATGAAAAATGATTGCTTATTTGTACCATACCATTTAGGTCAAGTTATTTTGGTTATGGTCGAGGTAAGTTACAATGAACATAAGTTGAAAACGGTGGTAAATCTTGAAATGGACACCAAACCATATGGTCTTCACTGTAAAAGAGAGCTTAACGGGAAAAATTTAAACTTTGCAGGCCTATTCTTTCAATTTCTATTCTATGTTCTACAGTATTCAGCTCCTCTTCTCCCTGCATTCAGTCTTTAAATATGACTCATTCATTGAAGTCACAAACAGCAGCACATCTAAACATCTTCACTTATTTTACTGTTTCTTCAAGTAAAATAGAGCAGGTATTTTTCTGTATTGTCAGATCACAGACACAGTGTTGGCTTATCTCCAGTCAGCTGTACAAAAGTATTGAAATAGTGTTAGCTAACAACCAAACACTTAAGTGACAGTCACATCCCATCTTCCATCCTTAGCTGTACACTTTTAAACTCATGTGAAACCAAAATATCTTCCATTTTTCACATCTAATTTGTTACATTCACTCGTAGGCACCTCTTTGTTCTCAGTACTTTTACACTCTGTTCCACAATCATTCTTGGGTCACTTGTATATTTTCAGGTCACACTGGCTGTAATTGTCACGTCCTTTGACTCTCGAGGACGCTAGGAACCGAAGCTAACAATATTTCACTGTTGCTCTCATTGCTCAACTCTGGACAAGTGCGTTAGCTAACTGCCCGGAAAGTGTAATAAATGATGTGGAGAGAAGCAGCCTCACAGCCAGAGGTCCCCAACAGCACATCATTAAAAAGGATACTTAATTCCCTCAGTTGCTCTGCAAGTCTGTGCCGGGTAGCCTGAGGTTGGGGCACTCAACGGAGCGAGGGGAAGACCCCGCTACTTTTCTGTAATTGGTCTGGAAAAAGATAAAGCATGACCAGGGATTGAACATAATTCTGCCTGTAAATTAATGCAACACATAACTAGATGTGTTTGCTGGTTTGCTGGGTTGTCAGTTAGATAAATCATGGATGTGGCATGACCTTCTGTGCTCTCTGTACTAGTCTATAAAGTGATTAACCTTCTATCCTCCTCCATGACATCTTTGCCTTTCTCCTAACTCTCTTTCAAACCTTACTTGAACGCCTCGCCTCACTTTTGTCCTCTTTTGATTCTCCCTTTAGACTACACATGCGCTTCTACCTCTTTCATCTAACACCTTGCCTCCTTAACACATTCATCTTCCCTCCCTTAGATGTTTCACCTCATATTTTCTCTTACATGGGTCCACCTGCTTCTTCTACATACTCCCCCTTGTACTTCCCCCTTCTCCCTACACCCTATGAACATGCTCTGGTGCTTCCCTTCTCTGCTTGCCAGGTTCTTCTTATTCTGAGCTAGTAAACCTAAACTGGTGTTCAGCTCGGCGTGCTGGGTCGACGGAGGCACAATGAGGTCACAGAGTTAAAGACGGATGGCTGTAATCTAGTTTGTGGCCCAGTCATCTGTTGTAGTCAGCTGGTTGCTAACTGCAGGCCCCAGCCTTTATTATACTACGGCATCTACATGGCATTTAATCAGAGAGCTTAACACCACTGGGCTGTGGAGGGAAATAGGGGGTACCTACACATATGCAATACCTGGAGACTGCTGGGTTCAGGAAGAACAGAGAGAAATTCTCCATTAAGGAGAAAGAGCAAAACCTCTTAAGAAGGATTAAACTGGTGGAAATGCATTAATATGGAGGAGACTAAATGAAAACAGTGAAAAAAATGTGTTCCTACAGCGAAACCAGATACTATATGTTCTCTCCTTACGCACATACTGTCGACAGCTTGTCAACCAGAAAGATCACAGTTTGCAGAGGCGTCACTCATGACTTAAAGATGACCTATTTGAAAGACTAAAATATCTGTTTTGCAGGCCTCAGACGATACACATTCAAAAGCTGCCAACTACTGTATGTCTTCCAGACTTGTTAATAAATGCCTTGTGATTAGAAGATCAAATAGGAGAAGTGAATTAGTGATTCCTCTGATCACAGCCTGTAGAAGAGGATGAGGAGAGGCTCACACAGCATACTAGATCTCACTGGAGAGAGGCAAGTGTCTGATGGCCTTGTGTGATGGACAGCGATTGTCCTTCATCCAATCCGGACATTTTTAACATAAAATGCAGTCTGAGTATCAGCGACCCACAATTTCCTCAAATTTGCAGGGTGTCTTATTTGGAGGCAGTCTGAAAATGCCATCTCCAATGACATATAATTTGCTGTAATGACCTTGCTTCACAGTGACATTTGAAGACCAATAAAGGGAAATATATTGGGTAGTGATTAGCATTATCGTGGTTTCACATTCCATTACGGTCTAATGCAGGATAAACACACTGTAATTTGGCAGGATAGGAGAAACATAAAATACGGTTGCTATCCACTGTTACTGTTGTGAATCAGACAGTTCTCCCCGACTAATGCCCTATCCCGCACTAATGCAGACTCATTTAATTTCACATTTAAAAAATCTTCAGCCCTGCTTGGCTATCTTTTCCCGACTTCACAGGTGAAGTATATTTAAATTCCACTGGAGGGATCAGGGTTTGGATTTTTTTTTTCCCAAAGTTAAGCCGGTAATATTTTGGAGATAAGGCAACAGACATATTTACTCCTGACAGGGTGTGCCTCCGAGACCTGATCCAAATCTGCGAATGGATTGGCTGCTAAATGAATTCCTTTATCTGCCTAAAAGAGACTAAGTTTGAGCAATAACCTCAGAACAAAGAGTTAGAATTAGCCGTCGCCCCGGGGGTTGCAGGACAGAGACTTTGAATATATAAATAGACGGATCTATCAACGACTCGTCCTTGAAAACATAAGGAAGTTTTCATTGCTTTCCCAGCACAAGACATTTGTCATGTTCAGGATGAAGCATTTGTTGGGCCATTTGATTTAACAGAGTCTGTTCATGGATGTCAGTAATCTCCAGAGCTTTACATAGCGTCATCTGTTGCCACCACACAGGCATTCACCTGACTTGAGCCCATGTGGGGGTCATGGGAAATGTGCTTGGGGCCAATTACAAGGAGCCAACTGGTGGGGATTGGGCTGCATTTTGTAGCCTAACCTTTGACTGCTGGGTTAACGGCTGAATAAAGATATTCAACCTCCTGTCCGAGTAACACCCCACCAAAAAAGAGTGAACTCAGATTACCGGAAGCAAATGGAGGTAGATATGTTTATAACACTTTTAATTGCTTCTTGCGGATGTGTGTGCGCCAGTGTGTGTGCTTCATTGTGTGCTCCTGTGTATGTGTGCACAAGTTTTAAGACATTAAGTTTCCAAGGCTGGGCTGTTCAAACTGTGATATATGCCTGACAGCCATTGCGCTACGTGTACACATATGGATAAGCCGCTGTGATGTGGTAGACTGAATGAAGAAAATGTTACTGAGTTAACTGCAACAATAACAAACGTTGACTTTAATATCCAGGCATAACAAGGAATACGAAGCTAACTTACCTTATCTGAGTACACAAAGAACAGGATGAGCAATATCAGCTCTGCCAGGAGAATTATCAGCAGGACAATGAAGAACTGTCAGAGAGAGAGAGAGAGAGGAGAGCCTTGTTTAAACAATTGCTTTGGCAGTATTGCTAATCTACCTTGTCATGCCGTTGAAAACATGTTGAAAATAAATCTCAGAGGCATTTGTTTCTCTGAGTGCTACAAGATGTGAGGAAGAATACCATGACTGTAGATGACATACATGACAGTTAACAAAATACGTGCACACTTTTAAATGTGCACGCAATCCGTGATTTACCTTCAAATGCAATGTGGGAATATATGATTCCTTCTGTAGCTATGCATTAAAACATGATCAGTCAATTCAGGTTAAATTAATTGACAGACATTTTGTGAAATAAGCTTATTCCCTTTCTTGCAGAGAGTTATGCAGGAAAACATATCTTTACACTAAATATATGTTAATATATATAAATATGAAACTATAGTCAACCACCTGTTAGCTTAGTTTAGCATTAAGACTGGAAACAGAGGGAAACAGCTAGCTTGGCTCTGTCTGAATGTAACAAAATCTGCCTACCAGCAGCCATAAAGCTTAGTACCTAACACATTATATCTTCTTTAACCTGTACAAAGTGTAAAAAGGACACTTTTGGGGTCTCTGATGGTTGTATGGCAGCCTTACTGACTGTGAAAACAAGACTGCAGGATGTTACTTTGCCCAGACAAAAAATAGCTGCAGAATACACAGCAACCCAGAATTCTCAATAATAAAACAAAGGAACAGTCAAAAACTCAAAAACATTCAAATAAGATAAGGAACAACATAAAACAAGAGATGAAGCAGGAGGTGGGAGAGACAGAGGAGGGGAAAAAATGAAAATCTAAGAGCTGGAGGGCTTGTGGACGTGTGAGAGGAGGGAAAGAAGGCATAATACCTCCCCAGATTAATTTCCAACACGGCCTTGCATCTCATCTACCATTCTCCTCTCCCTACTTGACTCCCCTTCAGCTCAATATTTACCAAGCTCTTCTGCACAGCATGGGAGGAGGCAGGCAGACCTAGATTCTAGAAAACCCCATTAATTCCAGACTCATTTGGGAGGAAGGGGGTAGGCTATTATTTGTGTCAAGGCCCAAATGAAATAGTAACGGCAGTTTGCTGTTGGTAAACTATCAGGGTTGCCAGTTTAGCGTGTCACTGTCGTGCTTTCACAGTTGGTTTGTCACATTTTACTGGTGCTGAAAGTTTAAGGGACAGCTTCTGTACACTAAATTGGTGGTGCTCTGATGATTGTGTGAGAAAGTGTGTGTATGTAATCATATGCACACACAGCTTTGTGGATGTATGTAGCAATTCACACTTTCAGGATTTTAACTAGTTTCTGCCAGATATTCCAGTGTTATCTCCCCCACTCATTTTTTTCCCTTCAAATTTGTTTAAGTAAACAATTTTTGGCAGCAAAAAAGAGAGAATGAAAATTTACCGCAAAGGATGTCTGGGCTTTGAATATTTCTAATCCAGAGAGAGTTGTCCGCAGAGTAACTTCAGAGATAATATGTCAAGGTAGAAGCTCAGATCTGTTTGCTGCAAGAGATCTAAACCCACTATGATGTTCCTGCTCTTCCCCCACTCCACCCCACTCCACCTCACCCACCCCTGGGTGTGCTAAGCCGGACAGACACGCTAAGAAAAAACAACTCCAAGCAGACATCTCTGCACTAAACAGAATTATCATGGCTAAATATGAAACGCTGCCACACAGTGATGTGGCATGAGACTTAATGAAAAACATCAGAACCTCTAGATTTCCCCATTAAGACGCTCTTTTTCTCATTTCAAAATGTCTCTTTCTCCCCCCCCCCCCCCTCGCCCTCCCCCTACCTGCACCCAGCTCTCTTCCTCTCTCTGCTTCACAGTTGTTAGGCAGGTGAAGGAAGCCATGTCGAACACTGAGGATTTGGTGGGGCTTTTGAATGATGCAAGAGCTTCAGGGGATTGAGCTGTTTGTGATGTTAAGTACCCAAAGCCCAACTCCACTTCTCATTTAAAGTTCGTACACATGAAAGTTTTCTTTTCTTTTTTGCGGCGGTTTCCCAATAACCTCATTCCATTGGTTGAACTTTCCTAATTAACTTTTGCTTAAGATAAAACACTTGCACAATTTTGGGCGAAAAGTGCAACGCCGACACAGATGAGTCTTTCTAATGAATAATAGACCATTCTCGATTATTGAGCACAAAAATATCAAGTGCTTTTAGTGCTCTAGGTATGTACAGTAATTCAACCACGCTGGTGATACAAAAGGCCTCTTGACTGACAGCTCTTTTTCTGGGATGTGACCAAAGCCATGGAGATGTCATGAATGCGTTGATGTTAATTTGCAGAAATGGAGAATCTTACTGCTGAGCTCTAATTTTCCTTTGAGAACTCCTGAGGTTTGATACAATGCAGAATAAACTCTTCTTGTCAGTCGGCTACCTCCGCTGAGGTTCTTGCTGGAAGATAAATACAGAAACACTTCTCGCTGGCCTGTACCCAGTGTGCGTGGGTGTATAGACAGACGCATATGTGAGAGGTTCTCTCCACAAGATGTTTTTCTGTCAATATTTGTATGGCTGACATGGGGGAATATTCAAATGAGGGGAGGAAGAGTGAGAGCGGAGTTGCAATGTGTGAATTTATACTAAGATATGTGTCCTATTTATAATGGGGTATTGCGTAGGTACTGCATGTAGATTGAACTCACGCTCAGAAGCAGGCACTTGTTCTCCTTGATGGCACCCAGGCATCCGAGAAAGCCCGTTACCATGACGATGGCGCCAATGGCGATGACCATGTTGGCAGCCGACAGCGAAGGGAATGAGGGCGAGAAGGTGGCGAAACTGCCCTGCGACACCGAGAGCCAGATGCCCACACCGAGCAGCCCACAGCCGCATAACTGCAAGGCAAGAAAAGAGACAGACGACAAGGTTAGAGAACCAACAGCAGGTAAGTGGTTTTTCAGGGTTAGTTACAGCAATTATTAAAAAAAGGTTTCAAGCTCTCCCGTGGCAGGATTTGCTCATAACATAGACCTTCCGAACAATATCATAATCTATAGAGTAAGGTTATCTATAAATGAAGACAAAGCCCAGCTCAAAAAGCCCAGCGCTCAATTGCCCACACAGTCATTCATCACCAAACACTGCTCAAAAAACAAGCGGGTTTACACCAATTAAAATGATGATAAGCCAATAACAGCTCCGCAAGAGATTAGAGCAAAAATTGGACTAGGGCCGTGCTGATTTTGCATGTTTGAGCTGATTACGTTAAGTCCAGAACAAACAGAGATGTAATTACTGTCAGCCTCTAAAATGAAAACTTCCAAGCCTTCCAAAAACCACCCGCAGTAGACTTGAACTTCACCTAGAGGGAGCAATTCGCTAATTCCCCTCTGTCACCCTGCCAGGCTCCCACTGATGTGTGTGAGGTCTGCAATGCGAGTCCATAAATGCAAGGAAATGTTTATGGAAGGCTTTGATTGCCGAAGTGTCCCATCTGCTGATGTGTTGGTCCATCTATCAGAGATAAGAGCCATACAGCATGACCACCACTCTGTGAAATATAGGCTCGGAGGTAAGTGGTGACATTTTTGCCTGCACCCTAATAGAATGAAATACCCAAGGCAATCTTGCCATGAATAATAAAAAAAAATCCCAAATGAGGTAAAATATGGAACGGCACCATGGTAAATCATCACACCACAGCCCTTTCTACACTCTCTATTCAAACCGCTCCCCTCTTCCTCTCTCGTCTTTGCACCGCTGCTCCAGAACACTTTTATGCCTGTCAGCAATACGTGCAGCAAACCTCCTGTGCATGTAAACAAACACAGACACACACACAGGCACACAGTGTACGCACACAGTCATCATCAGGTACGAGCTATGAATAAATCTTTGCTTCCCTTTTCTCTTTCAGAACAAATTAATTTATCCACCACAAACAGCATTACACCTCTGGACCTGACAACGTTTAACTGATAAATGGCACAACTGATAACAAAACCTGGATATGTGCTGCAGCACTTTCACAACAAACACAATCCGCCTCAGTCTGTTGATCAGTTATGTCGCAGCGCAGGCAAACAAAACAACTTAAAACTCATTACTAGTCCACTAAACACAAAAGTGGCTCTCAGAGATGTTAGGTGATGATGTGTAAGAGCAACTTTGGGGTTTCAAATGCAAGCATCATGAGCTGGTGAGAGACGCCTTAGGGTCTAATGAGTCCTATAGGATCTGTAGATAAATAAACTGAGTTCAAGCAACGCCCTCTCAGGTGTTATATGAGTGCAGTGTCACTCTCATTGACCTGCAACCTTTCAGCAGTGAGGTTTGACTTTGTGCAGGCCGGCCTCTGTGTCCTTCAGTAGGTATACAGCAGCACACTCAGGAGGCTGTTTGATACACATGCTCTCCTGAGGACTAAGTAATGACATAGATGCAATTAAAAGAGAGGACACAGAGAGAAAGAATAAGGACTGTGTGTTAATGACTCAGGATAGATAAAAGCCCTATTTGAGAGTTGAATTCGCTGCCCAGGGTGTGATTTTGTTCAAGATTGGAGTCGAAGCTTTAACAAATAAAGTCTGAGTGCTGCTGTCAAGGTTAAGGCGAGGAGGCTGCAAACACTGACCGCCCAGCGGACTCTAAGAGTAGGACAATAGTTTAGTCACATATAAATGACTGTAAAGTTGCATTGTAAGACTTTCAATCATCTATCAACTAAATAATTCAGAGGCAACTGTATTTGCTCGGAGGCACCCGCTGGCCCTTTATGCTTCCTTGATTAAAAAAGGGGGAATGAAAGCGTCAATTGTAAAGGCTGCTAAAGGTCATGTCCCTATGCAGAGCGGCTAATACACCGTATCACTGCTGACACTCTACAGAAGGATAGATTATGTTGAGCGTAAGAAAGGGTTTGGGAGGACGCAGGGGAGGAATACGTTAAAGACGACGGATAGATAGAGTGGACTTAAAGCTTGCGAGGGGAACACAAGGAGCTTTAAGAGTCCAACTGGGGAGGGACACAGTGCCTGCACTTAATTGTGTTTAATGCCCAGTGAAGGGAGCTCGTCCAAGTGTGTCGTTCTCTTAAGTGACTGTGAAACCACCCAGCCCCGGCGCAATCTGTCTGATCTGAGCCTACCAGGAGTAATCTCTGCCCTGCCTCCACCACTACTACTACTACTACTACTACTACTACTACTACTACTACTACTACTACTACAACAACAACAACAACAACATCATGCGGTCACCGGACCTTTGTGCCGGTGCCACAGGATATACCTCCAGTATAAGCTCTGATCTGTTTGGTTATCTGACCTTGGCGCGTGCGGCTGAGCTTAACCTCGAGGCTCTCCGCTGAGCTCCTTATCTACTTTTAATTGTGTGGCGGTCATGTTTTGATATCCCATCTGCGGGGGAAGGATCAAGGAATCCCTCAAATAGCGGAAAGGCTTGTAAACAGTCACGGAGAAGGCTTTCTGTTAAGGCATTCATTGTTGGTACATCAATCGGAGCGGCAGATGCTGCAGGGTTATGATTAACATTTGTGTTGAAGGAATAAATTGGCCTAATACCATATTTTCTAGGGACACAGAAAGAAAAAAAGTTAATGCAATGAGGGTTTTTTTAACAGGCTTGTGGTCTGAATGAAGCGATGTAAGTCAATACACCGACTGATGGAATGACTTTTCTGATCACATTTAATATATGATTTACTCAGTACAAATGTCCCATAGTGCTACTGACCTTGCCACTGTTGACACATCTCACATTACTCGTTGTGGGGGTCCCTATCAGTGCATCTTACTTCAGCCAGCATGATTCTACACGGCAATTTAAAAAAATCTGTTCAGCTCGCGCGGTTGCCCTTGGCTATTACTCTGCTTTCACAATTTATGTCTGCAACTTTGAAGAGCGCGGACCTATCAACAAATAACTGAGAGTGACACATGACGGCTTGCCAAGTCCACTATAATTTCAATTTTAACCAGCTTCAGCCGTCTAGATTTACAAATATGTATTTCTGGTTTAGTTACACTGTCAAAACAACTTGGCTGCTCTGTCCCATTGACGTCCCCCTGGATCCATGAAGAGCGAAATGTTGGAGGCTGATAGGAACATATCTTCCAGCCGTGATAATGACAAATTATATGCAGTCTGGAACCAAAAACCTGCTGCTCCAAACACTGAAATGAGTTTGGACAGTTAACAGCGCATCTGACTAGAGCGAGGGATGCTTGGTGCGTGTAATATTATTCTTGATATGGTGTTTTTTTGGTCAAAAATCAATGAAAAAGAGTGAGAGCGGACAGCCAGAATGTTTGCCCTTTTCATACGTGTTGGGTAATATTTTGAGAGCACCTTCATGGCAGGACAGAATGGAGTCGGGTTTATAAATGTCATTTGTTGAAGAAGTGACAAAAGGAGCCCAGCATTGAGTGGAGGAGAAGAGCAACATTCACTTTCTAGAAGGGGAAATTGGAAGACATGAGGTGTGAAGCTATCTAACTGGCTGAATTGGGGCCTGCTGTTTGTGGAACGTTAACAAGCTCAGGGTGGGAAAAAAACTGCAATAAGGTAACTTTTCAAACAGGAAAGAGAGGTGAACGGGGTCAAACCATAAGATGTGTGGAAGAGGGTTAGAAAGTATTAAAGCCAGAGAGATTGGATGCACACATGAGATGTGTGTAAGACAAAGAGAGATTGAGTTCAGGGGCAGAGAAGAAGAAAATAGAGGCTGACCCTTCATCCGAATCGGTGGCTCAGAGAATTATCAGTTGCTGCAGTAACTGACTCAGTGACACAGAGCCACTCGACACAGGACCCCACTTCAATCTCCTCCAGATTAAGGGGGTCTGAGAGCGGGCCGTACGTGTGTGTGTGTTTGTTGAGGCTGGATGATACTGACCCCGTTAACACCCCGAGTGCTCAGGGAGGAAACAATCCTGTCATAAAGAATGACAGCTTTTGTTAAATTACCACTGTCCACTGTAGCTCAACTCTCCTGTGTATGAGTTGGTAAAGTTTGATTGAGTGAGTGATGGGTGTGTGTGTGTGTGTGTGTGTGTGTGTGTGTGTGTGTGTGTGTGTGTGTGTGTGTGTGTGTGTGTGACTGTGAGTTAAATTGAGAGTGTGTATTGGAGCCTCTTACTTCAGTTTTTCTAAATGCTTTAAAACGTAAATAAACAAAAGAAGGCATCTTTAACACAAAAATAATACTCCTCCATAGACATCTGCAGCGCCATACTGAAAACTAACCTTTTGTTTAAGTAATTATAAAGCACTTCTACCATTACAGCACAATAAAGCATAAAATTGGGGAAAATGCCAACCTTACACTGCTTTAGGATGGAGCCACTTTATCACTTTACGATCCCCTCTGCCCTTTAATGCAACTCTATCTTTCTTTTTATTGGAAAAAACCCTAAAAACTTCTTTTTTCCTGAGGCACACAACATCTTCTGCTTTAGCCGGCATTGATTTTGCACTGAAATGAAGACCTCAGATAAAGGAAGATTTTCCATTTCTCGCAATGTGATCCTGCAAGCCCGTGACTCATGTGGCCTTATAAGTTCGAAATGGCCTGCCAACTACAGTACGAGAGGGAATCAGAATCACAGAACAACAAACATAATAATGCAACTGTAAACATCAAATAGGAATGGAAAAGCCTGAAAGTAAACACAGGCTATTTGTATTTTCTACCCAGCAAGTGGAAAATGTCTTCTTTGAGGCATGCTGTGAAAGAAAAATTGTTCATTTTGAGAATAGACTTTCAAGAGAGTGTTTGTGTATACCTGTCAGAAAAAAAATCCTCATAATAAATAAGTAGTATTACTGTATTTATCCTCTATGGTGGTCACATTTGAGCAAACAAAAAAAAAGCCTAGGTGACACAGAAGAACAGTATATTATCTTTCACATTAACATTGTTGATTTATTTTTTGACTCACCTTTTCTTTCTTGACAAGGCTTGAGAAATTCTCTGGGTTTAAGTCCCTTTATTGTTATAAGAAACAAAGTAATTTGATTCCCTATTCTCCTCATTAAAGCTCAGCTTCACTCCACAGCTGATGGCACTTAATCTTAATGGTTAAAGTACAAAAGGTGTAAAAAAATATATTCATTTCAACAAGCCACTTAACAGCTACTGACAATTTGCATGTAAAGTATGTTACAATATCTCCAAAACATCACTATGTACACCGCTTTACTTTGTAGTTAGTTAACTGCACCAGTGGAAGCTAACAGGAGCTGTGTTTCCTTCCATTGGTAACAATGAGCATTTGGATGGACAACAGAGAAGTGGATACTGCCGTTGTGGTTTAAGTTTCAATGGACATTTATTTATTTTTACTTCCGAACCACTTTTTAAGCCTACAAGGTAAAACACATGAACACATGAAGCTGCTTAAAACAAAAACAATGTAACCCTAACCCTTCCATTAGGAGGCCCCTGTGTTTCACTACATTTCTTTATACAGTATTTATCTTGATGATAGTAGACAAGCTAAGCTGTAGGCAATATACATTTTTCCAGTAAAACTCCCTATCCCTGTGTCCCAAGACTTCTTGAAGGCATCCCAGTCATTCCCCATTGAATAATGTATAGTCGATGTCAGTTGTATAACAATTCAATTATTCACAGGGTCTGTGATGGTGGCTGAGGGAAACAGTGCTTTCAGGCTCAGAATAAACACTATGAATTCAAAAGGCTGAGACAGATGCAGGACATAAGATTGAAAAGCCATATATGCCTGATTAAAGTTTCATTCACCCACTGGGGTCCTGGTGGATTCACACAATGTGAGAGATTACCTAGAAAACCACGCTGACGGGGCGACCGATAATGCAGCATGCAGCTTTCTATGAACGTGTACATTTCAATTTGGAGACAATTTAACTTTTATGAGGTCAATAACATACACATCTCAACCAGGCGGCAACATCCAGGTCTGCAAAAGGAAGCCAATGCAGTAGTGCCTTATACTTGCATTATTTCTATTGGCCAGCACGTGGCGACTCCTCTGTATGCAAAAATAAGTCTAATTGTATCAAATTCTATGAGAAAAAGACCCTACTTTTCACTTGATTTATTACCTCAGTAAACATTGTCTACATGATTTTATGGTCTCAATCACTAGTTGCAAGTCTTCTTCATTAAAGCAGGATGTTCATTTTGTAAATGACGGTTCCATTTAGTCCAAAACAGATGATGAAGCAGAGTATGCTTTAGGGTATGGCTACCTTGTGATTGACAGGCACTACCACGGTGTTGTCCAGGCTGGGAGTTTTCTGTGTTTTCATCTTACAACTTTAACCCTTTCCCAGTGTGTTTTCAGTTTATGAAAGTGAACTGTAACATTTTGATCGCCTGAAAATTATTCAGAGTTCAGATGTACTAAGCTCCACCCTCTCGTGTCACTTCTGGTTGAAAAAAAACCCAGATTGGTGACTGTCGTGATGCCGAGCTCGAGGCTACAAAACCATAGTCCAGACAGCAATGGCTAAAGTCATAAAGTAAATAATTCAATAGCAGAGATTCTTCCGTTTGCAGTAGAAATTGTTTTTAAATCAGATCATCCAATCGGGTCAAGCTGTTGCTGTGAATTCCAGTGAGGAAAAACATTATTTTCTCTTTTTAACCATCCAATGGTTGATAAACACACATCTCCTTTGTGATTGCTCTGCAGGCTTAAGAGTTGAATGCAGATAAGAGACGCAAGTCCACTTATATACAGTCTACAGTAGGATTTAATCGACTTTAAGAAAGGAACCAGTAATATAAAATTCCACCACAAGCCTAGTCGAGTATCCAGAATGCAGCAACTCTGTGGTGGATGTCTTAGCTGGGCACTTGAAGAGAGTTCCTAGATAACCCTGTTTAGGGTCTGGTATTCAGTGATGCACCCATCAATGATGCAGGGTTTGACATGTCTCCTTCCCGCTCTCTCTCCATCTTCAGAGACACGCTGAAAGGCCTATTCACCGCAAAGTGACTAAATCAATTGTGCCGGGAAGGATTAAAGACATACCAGCCTTTCTCTGCCTGTCCAGAGCCATCCCTGCCGTCTGCGCTGACACATCCACACACTTTCACATCCACACACTTTCACACCTGACAACAGCCTCTATCTGCCCTTAGAGGATAAAATGTAAAAAGGAAGCAAGCCAGGACAATGGCAGAAGAAACCCTATTAGACACCCCTGACTAATTCTGCTGTTAAATCTGTACCATTCCAACAAGACTCTTCAATCAGCCTGAGAACCCACTGGCATTTCAATTATGCATTGAGGACAAGAAGGAAAGCACCTAACAGGAAAAGTCAACCCACGATTCGAGCCAGAGAGCAAGGAAGCTCTGCTTGCCATGGTAAGTAAGAGTGAGTGGGGCGTGGATGGAGACTGAGACATGCCGAGGGATAGGGGGCCTGCAAGTTAAGCACAGAGTACAAAGCCCAGTGCCAAAGACCAAATCCCTGGTCCAAATACAGGCAAACACTACCACAGGAGAGCAAAGCCCCTTTACTTCTTCATGCTGTGGATGCGGGGTGGATGCAGAGATGGCAGCTGTCCCTGTCTTACTGTTATAGTATCCCTTCCCAGTCAGCTCAGAACGGAAGCTTAGAAACCCAAAGTGCTCAGTCCTTTAAGGAGATGAAGGACCATAAAAATCCCAGTGATGTCCTAATGAGGACAACGAGATATAAATACATAAACTGAGCTGATTACAGAGGGAGATGTTCTTCCACTAGGCGCTAATTAAATGTGAATATTGCCGCTTGCTGTTGACATCAAATGTGCTTATGAAGATATCTTACGAGGCATTTGCATACAATAAAAAGTAAATGCGTTAAGAAGAATAAATATCTATTTATGTGAAGGCAGTGTCTTTTTACGAGTGCCTGTTTTCCTCAACATAAACTGCCTCCCCTGTAGAAGCACACAAACACTTGGCCCGTATAAATATCTCACTCTGGTCTGCCAGTGCAGCCATGCCGAAAATCCTCAGAGGCAGGCAGACGGTTGGACGCTTTCCCATTGAGTTTCACTAGTTGAAGGGCTTAATGAGAATGCTGGCTCAGCAGAGGTAGAGCATGGCCAGAGTCTTGAGTATTAGACAGGTTGGACACTCGACCTGTTCCCCGCATCGCACCTGGAGCAGAGGACCAAAGGGTTCAAGGAAATAGGAAACCCCCAATACACTATATGGCAGCTATAGTGTGCTGTAAGTAAAAAGAGAGTAAGCCAGCGGGTCAAGTCAGCACATTCCTCTCCTGCTTTTCACCCCTCGAAGTATGAAAATGAGCCCAAGAGTCAATGTCACCGTGGAGGGCAACAGCTAAAAGGACTTGTGTGGGGGAGTCTTCTACAGAGCTGTCCATATACTTTATATGTCAATTCACTTGAGAACCCATCTCAGAAAGAACACGAACAAAATACAAAACTCCACTGGCAAAATCAACAATTGTAGTGTAATTTATTTCTCCTAATAGGCATAGGGACTTTGTGGGATGAACTCAGGTGACCTTGCCTGGCTGTGTTTGAGATTGCCGGAAGAACAAAACATGTCATTGCAAATGTATTTCAAGTGTTTGACAATTGCAAGGCCTAAAATTAGGTGAAAAGCAGCCCTGGGATGTCTCCCTGGAAATGAGGGAAGCAATTGTGCAACAGAGGAGCATTGTTATGGTTTTATCTACAGGGTCAGTCCGTCTGACCTTGTGCAAAAACACCAGACAGGCTGCAGGGTTCACCGTGAGCTGTTAGGGGAGAAAGGTGATGCATGTGTTAGCGCACTTGTGTGAGTGTCCATTCAGATGTGTGTGTATCAGATAGTGTATTATCTCATATGCTCTTGGAAAAAGCACAGAGTGCTGCAGGGATGGTCTGAGTACTGCACAGCCCACCAAGAACTGACCTGCTGCTGCTGGAACACACCATCCATTAGAGACACTGGAACGAGCACGTGGCCTATCGTTTCACCACAACGTGATAACGGCTTACCCACACTCTTAATGAACAGGAAGGATTTCGTTTGCCAACGGGTGTAGTGACTGGAAAAACGAAATATGAGGGGGTGAAGTGAAGCCCAACTGTAGCAGTGCAAAAACAAGCCGTGTCTATTCTCTGTTTGTGCTTTCAGATGCTGTGCAGGAGGGGGTGGAACAAATTTTTAACAAATGCATAAGAGTTAAGAATATGTTTATTCCTGGAGCAGCGGTACTGTGAATGAAAACACTCCTGTTATGCAATGCGAGGCATTATGCATCCCTGGAGGGACAGAGGGAAGATGAAGATGCAAAATATGCACATCGTCTTAAGTGAAAACCAAAGCACCAAGCAGATGTCTAGGGAGAAAAGAGGATATTCAGATGGAAAGACATATAATCAATAGTCACTCTGCATGCCATGCCACAGGGAAAATGACTGTTTCCCTGCACTTACTATAGAAAGGGCTTTTTTAATACCCCTTTCTCTTCACACTGTAAATTATTTACCACACTTTTAAAGGCGGATCTAAGGGAACATAATGTGGTTGGAGAAGTTTGCTAATGTTATTACACCCTTTCCTATGAAGTGATTAAGTAGCTTGACAGTGTACAATTTAGACCTTTATTATTGGGCCTGTTCCCCATCCCCTTATATTTATTTGTCCCCTGTTGCTTCATTTTATGCTGTAGGGAACAGTTCTTTCCCTACTGATTTCTACTCAAGCATGTTGCAGTGCATCCTATTATGCATGCCATAATTCATGCTTTATTGCGACAAAAAAGAAAAAGAGCTTGGGGAATATTTGCAGGCCTGCTGGAATAAGGGAATTCTGCATTACACAGCATCTTCCTCCCCTCTTTCCCCTCTCTTTAAGTCACGAGTTGGTAGCGGCACAAACCCTGGAAGGTTGACCTTATTCCGCGTGCCAAACTGACTTCACTTTGGAGATAATAAACTAAGAATGTGAGAGAACACGGAATGAAAACAACACCTTCCGTTAACCAATACAGAGAGTCAATCTGTATTCATGGGAGGTGCGGTGTGTCCGTGGGCGCCATCTGAATGTTGATGACGCTCCGTCTGCATCTGCTACTCATCCGGAGGGGTCCGGAGTGATTCTATTTCACCTTTGGCATGACAGCCGCACTGCCTGAGTCTTGTCTAAAGGCCAAAAAGCTCTGCTCATCCATCATTATGAAAACCCATTCTTGATTTAGACAAGACCGTGAGGTACAAAATAGGAAGACTATTGACGCAAAATAAAGCCTTGACAGCTGTAGCGTTAACACAAAAATGACTTTAGCTTATACTAAAAAAAACACTTCAGCTTATACTGAAAAAACTCAAACTTCTAACTTTTAATGTGCCTCAAATGACATTGCACTGCCATATGGTGAAGCACTAATCAGTGTTCCCTGTGGTTGTCGCAGGAGCTATCTCTCTTTATACCTCCTCTCCTTCAGAATCCTATTGCTTCATTTTATTCATTCAAAGACAGCTCAAGTGGGATGACTTGGCGAGAATGAGGAGGTATCGTGTGCATCTGGTGCTCTGTGAGGATATGAAACTTTTCATGGAAGGCTCCCGAAAAAAATGACCTTCAGTCAGCACTTGAGAGAGGTAAAATCTTTTTTTTTATTCACTCATTATTCACACAACACCTACTCGTGCCACAAACCAGTTCATACAGAGCTCTGAGCATAACATGACAACCCCCCACCGCCTAACACACGCTGCTAGAAAACGCTGTCCTCCCTTTTTGTCCGGTGTAAAGGTCAGATTTTAGTGGAAGTTTGATGGCACATGCAGAAAAAGCTTCCTTGACTGCCTCTGCCCCCTCTTCCTCGCTTCTCCTAAACGGCTCATTGGAGGCGACTTTACAGTTGACATGCTAATTAGCGCAGGAGGGAAATGGACTGTGTAACTACTCTTTTCTGGTCAGCCAGCCCCTGAATCCCCATCAGCCCTTCATCTCAATGCACTGGACCGCAGAAAGGCACACATCACTAAATAATAGTAGGGCATCAATCCCTGTATTACTGTTGTGATATAGCAGTAGCTGCATTATTCACTATAACCCACTTTAGGCTGAAAGAGAAGGAGACGAGTGGAGAAAGGAGAATGAATGAGGCTTCATTCAGGCTGTAATGTTGCATTGAGGACGCTGTAATACGACCCCATCTGTGACTTCCACTGGGAAGTCATCAACGCACAACAATTCCCACAACTCCACTTTCTAACCTGAGTGCTGGTTCAGTACATAAAAGATACGTAGCATCATTAAAATAACGGTTGAGCAGCGTTACAGAGTATTCTTGTTTTAAGGGGACAGGATAACTAGTTTGGATGACAAACTGAAAAGGAACATTTGGATCAATGCCTGCTCAAAAATGGTATTGGAATAAATCAATACTCATTAGACGTGCATTAAAGTCTGTCAGTAAAACAAATTCTCTGTAGCCCAGTCTATGAACCTGCCTCAAGCTCTTCATACCAACCCTTTCAACGCCATATATGTTACTCCCAAATGAGCGTGTGAAAGATTAGGAGCCTGTTTCATGCTGCAGAAATCCGAGAACTAGCAGTCAGCTGGCGGAGAGTAAGGTGGGGTTTCAGTTGGTGCTTCAATGTACAACCCCCTTCAGTATGTCCATCTGCAGTAAAGACACACAATTCCCACACCCCACAAGTGTGCATATTCTTATCACAGTTATCTACTGTGGGGATGCTCCAAAATGCCCTGTAGGGACAGTTAATATGTGCACATTCATTTTAGTGACATCATCTCTCATCTTCTGTTGCAGTGTGAGGTCTTGATCACTTATTTTAACAGGCGTTCTATACATTTATGACATTTCATTGAATCTTTCATATCTTAAAAACCAAGAATATCTGCTCTGGTTTTATCGCCATCTCTGAACAACTAAATTTAAATAGGCATTTCTTTTCAGCAAAGGCACAGTTCACATTGCTAATGCACGGTCACAATTTTAATTAAGTGTCTGAATGAGTTACTAAAGTATTTACTGGATTTCTTAAGTGAAGCTGCAGTTCGGAAAAAAAATAATTTTGGGAGATTCATGAATTCAGAGGGTTCAAGGAATTACTGTGATTCTATATTTGACCATACATAGCGAAATAGAAGGGGACACCAGACCCTTCATTCATCTTTTAAGAAAATCACAATCAATAACTGCAGAGCATATGCATATGTAAAAATCAAGGCGTATACGAGTATACTGTGGACTGACTAATCAAATAATTTACACAGCTTAATGTGCACAAGACCACGTGTGAGCCAATGTGATGATTGCATGTATGTGTATTTCACTTTCCAGCTGCCACTGGTGACCTCCAGTCATAACTTGAAGAATTCTAGCGCCTGCAGTGGAGGCCAGTCTGTCATCAGACACAAGTTCAAAGCGAAATCTAAGAGGGGGATTAGTTTCAGCAGTATATTGTGTGTAATTTCTGTACGTGATCGCAACACCACCACGCTGACTGAATGTTAGCTTGGTCTTGTGCCAAAACATGAGTCAAACCGGGAGAGTGTTACATTTTGTCAACGGCTCCTCAAATATGAAATATGGTGATCGTTGAAGAGTTTAACATTCCCCTTTTTTGGTCAGCAGGACTGTGCACAAATTTTGCCACCTTGCTTAAAAGAACTCACATGATTACAGATCCAACTATTTAAAATCATGGCAGCTAAAAAGGCTCAAAGCGGGGACACAAATAAGCCATTACTGGGAGGAAGCAATTTCCACATCAAAGTCAACAAATATGTAAAAGCTTCAAAAAAGTCCCAAAAATCTAATTGTGGATGGCCAGATTCATTTTTCTATAGTTACAGCGAAAAATGCAATGCAGGACAAATTCACTTTCATATACTGGTTGAAGGATGATTTTTCATTCCGAGGAGGTTTTTCGAAATAAAATATCTGAAGATTAGATGAGATAAGATAAACTAAGATGATTTGTTTACTAGGCCTCAATATGTTGTGATGATGTATTAGGAGGCTGAGCGGCTCTCATGTGGGTAAACTCTTTGCTGGCAAACACAGGAGGACAAACCTCTACTGCATCCCAAAAACATGATTACAAAGTAACAGGATGAGAAAGAAATCCTTTGCAAACGCCCGTCGCCACTGTATCTCCAGCAATCCGCTTCCTGTTCCCTGCTGGTGCATGAGGGAGAAACAGTTCAACGCCAACAGAAAATGTTAGCAAGTGTATATTGAAGTTCTATTTTCTAGGTATTTTCTCTGGATTATGCATGTAATCTTTGCACAAACCAGAAAGCAGAAGAAGCTTCATGTATGGTGCCAATAATTGCTGTATTTCTAATGCTCTCTCAACCTCTATCGCCCTCTGTCACTGGTGTCAGGCCAGTACTGTTAGTATGCAGGGGTAGAGGGTATCATGTTGGAGACTGGCAGCAGAGGTCACATCTCTTACCTCACATGTAGCAGGTCAGCTAATCTTCAGATTCATTTACTGTTTATATTCTAGTCTTTGTGTTTGTGTATGTGTGTGTCTGAATGTGTAAAAATCCCTTTGGGCCCTTCCAGCTTCCTAGAATAGTGAGGTGAATGTGATTATCAGAGCGCGTTTCATGCCTCTCTGATTGCTTTTGTTAACAGAGTCCTCGTGGGAATACAGTGGCCCCTGGCTGATTTAGAGACCTGTCAAGCACGTCTGTGGTCCAGGTCAGTGTCAGGAGGCCAAGCTAGGTCAGGTCCCCAGAAGGGAAATGACACAAGTAAGCAGCAACCATCAATACCGTTTCCTGACACGCCGGGATCTTCTTTCGCAATGACACAAATTCATATAAATGCAAAGTCAAGCTGCAGGCTGTAGGTGTTATGTGTTTGTTGACAGCTGAAGGGTTCATCATTTGTTGAGAGTCCCCTCAGAATAGCAGTTATAAATAAATACAGCCTGAGAGTTTGAAGGAGTCAGGAAACTTGTTTTCTTCTTTGAACCAAATCAAGAGTACACCAAGTTCTAAGACATGCTGACCTAAGTAGTGTACCCAGTCAGGCAAAGAGGTGAGGGAGATTGGCTAAAGTATCACAGTGTTCACATGGGGTTTCTCAGGGACAGCTTGACCCTTGTCCACCTTGAATTTCAAAAGGGTTATTATCAAAGATTCCCTAACGCTTAATCTTTCTCAGCCAAGGCCTTTTAGCAAGGACACAACCCTGTGGAAGCAGTAAACAAGGCATAAGCAATGATCAAAGGAAGGGTTTTATTATTATGTTAGTCGGGTGGCTGGTGTTTCAGTGGAAATTTGCAAACCTATACATTTGTAGAAACTATATAGATGTATTCATTTCCACATATGTCAACTTGGCAGCCATCTCTGATTTTAATAATGGCAACCTCAACATTTATTAAAAATGTTACAAGGAATACAATTCAGTAGAAAATTATTAATGAAAATTGGGTTTGTTGTATTTTTAGTTCTATGGCTTTGAGCTCTGCCATCTTCATTATTTGGTATTTCTCAAGCCAGACATTCTAGCCACATGTGATTTTTCAAGATCTAATTTAATGTCATATTTTGAAGGGGGGCTGGCTTACCATAAGTAGTTTATTTCTAAATCATTGTTTTTAACATCTGAAAACATTGGTTATAATTTTAATCACAACGATGAGGTACTTACATTTGTCCCTGCGCTGCGTAGAAATGCTAGCGACGGTTCTAAATACAGGCCTACTGACGCATTCGGCTGTCTCCATTTCTAACGTGACCATCATTATCTCCGTTTCCAGATTGCTTCATTGATAAAGGCTCAGTTAAACCATGAGTACCATAATGCAGTCAGGTCAGCTGAAGTCCAACCAGCCGCTGAGATGATAGATGTGGTTAAATATAGATAGCACTGGCAAGCTAACTCGTACAGGGGACCCTGCTGGGGCTCTGTCACAAGGCCTGCTGTGGTTTAGTGCAAGATCTTTAATCTAAAATCAGCCAATGATGCAATGGAGCCAGGCTGTTTTCCATGACACAAAACAGAACAATATTTCCCCCGTGGTTTGAAGAGATGAAGTGAATCAATTCAAAATAAAGGGAGGATGATGAGACATTAATTGTTGATGCACTAGAGGAGGACAGTGGAGGGTTTAAGTGGCAGATCTCAAAAGCAAGGCAGCAGGGGGAATGGTGAGGGGGGTCGACCCTTTACCTTTGTGACTCAAAGGGAACATGCCGGTGCGATTCAGGGGACATGACCTGAATAGCCCAGTATTTTGGAAGATGTTAATGTGAGTAGGGCTATGCAGTGCATTTCAGCATAGGGTTTCCTGTGTGACCATCTTTTCAATGTCACAGGCAAAGCAAATATCAGCACACCATGCAGCGGAGTGGCATTGTGGGTTTGTGCAGGTTCTTATTCTTGCCACATCATTTTGAATAAAGTTAAAGTTAATGAAGTCGAAATGTATTTGCTGACTTGCAGCCTCTGTGGCTGCACGTGACCATGACGATGGCGCATGCTAAAACACAGTGTAGCAAAAGCAGAAGTAGAAAAAAATATAATCAAGTCAGCAAACTAACTTAATAATGTCAGTTACACAGCAATACATCTAAAAAAATAGCTAACAGCTAACATTAGCCAACATTTACTAAGGTGTCATACCCAAGCCCCAAGCACTGGGCTTTGAAGCCCCCTGGGCCAAAAAAGACTTAGATTGGGAGAGAGACGTGTTTCAATTGGAGGATTTTTTTTTTTTTATGGTAAAACAACTTTCTAGTACAAACACTTAAATGGCCATCATATAATAAAGGGGCCCAAAGTGACAAAATAGCCGAATCCAGAATTATTTTCCTCTGCAAAATGAACTGTCTTTCATGGGAGCAGGCCAAAACCAAGCGGCTGGGAGGTGGGGTTAAAGGAAGCTTAAGAACGCTTGCTCTATGGGGCCCATGGACGCTGAAGATCCAGGTAATTTCATACTCAACAGTCGAGCCATTTAGACTTCACGCATCACTGAACAACTTTAATAGGAATGAACGCCTCCAACGATGTATCCTTTCTTCTTTATACAACCATGGTCATACCAGACCAAAACATTGAGTGAATTGAAGCAAAGATGCATGTATGAATCAATCTTTTCCCCTCAGAGTGCATGTTCCAACAAAACACAAGGCAAATAAGTGTCAGGATCACATACAAAATGCTCTCCTGGGGCAGCATATATTGACGCAAAAATGCTTCAGCGCAAATGCAAAACGTTAAACAAACTTGAATAACCGAGCTTTATGAATCTGCTTCATAAACTTGAGAAACTTGAGGGAAATAACAGAAAGAGCAAGAGCTTCTTTCAATCTCATTCACTTTAATTTGAAGCTGGACTATGTAACTTTTAAAAGAGATATAAAGCCTTCCTGTGCAGTAAAAAAGTCCAAAAAAAGCATTTTTCAATGTTAATGGAATCAAGTGCTGGGTTTATTATTTATTTTTACTGCACTTAAGCCTCAGCTCATTATTTCTTGCCACCTTGCATCACAAGGGTATTCTTTGATTGTTGGGATTTCTTATAATAAAAAAGGAAAGACATTCATTAAGCTTGATCTTCACACTCTGGACCCACACTCATCAGTCTTGAGTGAGCGCGGAAACGAAATTCCAACCATGCATGACTCATAAATGAAAATGAAAGTAGACACAGAGGGAAACAGCAGCGCATAACCAATGAAGACTTTCGACAGGCTGTCATTTTTTTTTCATTTTTTCTGTCAACCCAATGAAGCAAAAATCAGCTGGGGATGAAAAGACACCATCCATCGCTAACATTACTTATTAAGTTCATTACACAGCACATGCCAGATGTAGTATGGACCACACAGATACAGATACACACACACACACACACACACACACACACACACACACACACACACACACACACACACACACACACACACACACACACACACACACACACACACAAACACACACACACATATTTGAGTCTGTATTGGAGGAACTTAATCAACCAGATCTCTTCACTTGCGTTAAGTGTGCAAAGTAAATACATGAATAAGTAACTATCTAATCAATCAATAAATGAATGTGTGGGCGTGTTTGTGTGTGTTGTGTATACTGTACACAAAGACTGGCGGATCAACAGAGGAGTTGGAGCAGAGGTGTATCTCTCTAAATGTCAGAGCTGATTAATTAACTTAAGCTACATCTGTCATCCATGCTGCTCATAGTTAGCAGACTTTAGCAGCAATAATCCCTGAGCCCAAGTAGGAGGGATTGAGGAAATGAAGACCTACATGGCAACCAGCCAAAAGATTAAATCTGACTTGGGAGTTAAGACTAAATGGACTGATAAATACTAATTGCCAGTGGATAAAATCATAGAGTTTACTTTAAATTATTCGTTTTATGAGCTGGATTGAGTCAAACTTGGAAGGCTTCATGTAGAAAAGGTATTGTTCAGCTAAAAAAAGCCCCCACTTTATTTCCTTTCAGCAGACTGGTCAGAGTGCAGGCGTCCTGTCAGAGTCCACACATTCCCTGGATAAGTCCTTAGCTGTGACTGCTGGACTGGAGGGCAAATAAGGGCATTACTGTACATGACCGCGCTGTTGAAACCCTTCCTCGTATATCTACTTTTATATGTCAGTCGATAGGGAGGGCAAAGGGAATGCTTTCATGTTGTTAAGGTTTCACACGTCTGTTTTTGGAATGAATGAAAATGAAAAAGCGAGTCATGTTTCAGCGAGGTGGAGGAAAGCTCAATGGATTTGTTTTGCAAAAAATCATGCCTTCTCTGTTGATTTCTCATGAGCACAAAATGTGTATTTATTGATGTCCAGACAGACAATAAAACGTTTTCTAAATATTACAGATAAAGATATTGGCAGGCAGCCTGGTGTGATGAAAGGCCTTCTAGATTATCTTTTCCAAACACCAAACCTGCACCGCTCTCTCCATGGAAACAGATGTATTTCATCATTTGGAGTTAAAGAGCCACAACCTTTACAACACACCAGAGCCATTAAGTAAACAAGCAAAAACACAAAGACTGGAGCTAAAGACTGCACCGCCCGAGAAAATGACTGATTTGACCTCTTTGCTAAATTCTGAAGAAATAATGTTAAATTAAGTTTAGTGGTTCCTCACTTTTCCCCCCCAGAAGCCCTTGCAGAATCACTCCTCCAAAGGCAATAATCACCTCATTTTGCAGTTCTCTCCATTGTGATCCTTCTTGAAAGGTTAAGCTGCATCCCCTGTGTCACCTCACGAGAAAGCTGCTCTTATAAAGGAGTAGGTCTTAAAAATTATCTGATCGTCTCTGTGCTCTTCCTGTGGCCAATCCCATGTAGCCTAGCATGAACTCAACACCTTTATGACACTAGCGTGACCAATTCCCTGCTGATCCAGAGGGTGATGGAAATAATTAAGGGGATGGAGACAATAGGAGAATCTGAGAGAGTGAATAATGTGTTGAAATAAAACTGTAAGAATATCAGATGGTGATTAGTGAGGCATTCCTAGCTCTGTAAATCCCCAAGGTCTAGAATGATGTGCAAGGATTCTCATTAATTCAGATCAATACGGGATTGGGTGTTTGTTTGTTCACCAAGAACACAACAAGAGAGAAAATGCAAAGTAAATACTGCCGTCTGAGGTTTTTCGCCGCCAGAAAATTAAATTGTTTCTACTGAGCGGGGTGTTTCTATTGCAACAGCACAGGTCCTGTTAAATCTTTTAAAGAATTTGTTTTATACCTGTTAAAACACGAGCAGACAGTTAAGCCTTTTGCTAATACAATTACTGTAATACCACATTTAAAAGAAACATCAAATGATCAACATCTGCAGCATGACAGATGTCGTTGAATAATTCAAAGCACACATGTCGTACTTTAACAGTGCTGGCGCTGACTTTTAAGCGGTTTCACTTAATTCCTTCAAAAGTAAACAATGACTTAATATTAATTATCGCAGTGTTTGTGATACAAAACATAATACACTTAGCACACAATCTAATGCAGCAAAAAGCATAAAATGTTTAGAAG
Organism: Anoplopoma fimbria; assembly: GCF_027596085.1. NCBI lineage: Eukaryota > Metazoa > Chordata > Actinopteri > Perciformes > Anoplopomatidae > Anoplopoma > Anoplopoma fimbria. The sequence continues at coordinate 9,172,999 of NC_072467.1, forward strand.
AAATAAAGAGCAGATCTGTTTGCAGGACGCATACGCTTTCACTCTTATTCCCGCTGTGCTGCCGAATGAGGGGATGCTGTGATGTTTTGTAAGTGCGAGCAGACTTTAACCTCCCTGACACTTGCTCTCTTCAGCTCCATTAAAACAGAGATTTCCTGAGGCACTAACGGTGACTTGGGCTGGCAAAGGGACCGTTAACCCTAAAGCCTGTTTGGGAAAAAACAGCTACACAGAGGAGGGTGATCACATCCAATTCTGGAGACTATAGATAAAAGTTATGAAAAGTAATTTGCAAATGTGCAATTTCCCAATGAAACTAGTAACTTCTGTGAAAAAGAAAAAAACGCTACAAAAAACCCCCAAATCTCCATTACAGGAAAGAGGCTTCAAAATTGGATTTGTGTGGTGCGAGTGCTGAGGGCAGAGGACAGAGATTACACAGGAGAAGTACTTAACATGTGCAATTACTTTGGAAACTGAGCACTGTTGCGGCATTTCGGTGTATGTGTGTGTGTGTACGTGTGTGTGTGTGTGTGTGTGTGTGTGTGTGTGTGTGTGTGTGTGTGTGTGTGTGTGTGTGTGTGTGTGTGTGTGTGTGTGTGTGTGTGTGTGTGTGGATGATGAAGCTTAGTGTTGCCGTTTGGGCAAACCTAACAGGAAGTCGCTACTTATGGATTCAACACAAATTCCTGCTCAGAGAAGATAATTTTGTGTGTATTACAGCATGTCGTCAAGGTTTTTGGGGTGCACTCCAGGGAGAGGACTCAGTTGGTGAGGTCCTCTGTGTCTCATCTTATTTGAGACGCTGGTCATTAATAGTCCGTTCTATAAAAGCACCACTTGAGACCGTAATAAATATCAAGCTTATGAAAAGAAGAAGAAAATTTATTCAGCTGCTTAGAACTCGAAATTTCTTTGTGGCTGAAGGTTTGGCAGCTTTTTGTGTGCCAGGAAATACTACATGCTCAGGAAAGAAAAGGAAAAAAGATGCTCACAAACTGCCCCTAGCATTAAAATGAACCACTTAAGTTGATGAGGAGGCAACTTTAATTATGTGGTGGACGTTGAGGATTAAATCTGTAGTGATGGACCTCGAGTGAGCTGTGATATTTGTCCTGTATCAGTCATCGGACGGACGCTAACCACATGACGGCTGATCTGAATTAAGCAACAGACTCTCATTACCCTTTGGACATGGGTTAATTGCTCTGGCCTTTGCTATAATGTCAAATGCTACGCCGAGTGGGGCTGTATTCTCGGGCCGATAACTCTGCAACCAGAGCTGGTCAGAAATAAGCTTTGGACAAGTTTTGAGTTTGTTAAAATATTCACATGACCTTAAGGAAATGTACCTCAGAGTCAAAATACTGATCCTGTGTCAGAGCTAGCTGTTGTTGGAGGTGCGGATCCCTGCTCTGAGGACAGTGAGAAAGCCCCTTTTTTTGCTGCAGGTTAAATGGCTTCTTGCCTCGCGGTGAATATCATGGGGGCGGTGACAACGCAGGGCAGGTTCTCCCAATGCGAGGCCAGATCTATTAGGGGAAACCAGAGCCCTCATGATTGACGAGTTGCTCAACTTCATCCATCAGGCCTGGCACACAGAGGCCTGACACCGCCATATCCCTCCCACGGGGTGCGGACCTCTACAACCCTGAGCTATATTTGCTAGCTGACATTAATGCCTTGCTCCTCTCAGACTATCTAAGCCTCCCTCCCTATTTCTCTCTCCATGAGGCTGCAAATCTATGGCTACCCTATCCTCTGCTGCTCCATTACAACAGTTACCAGCACTTTGATAGCCTCCAGGTGGTTCACACATCATGCACATAGAGCACATTTGCAAAATGATACATACACAGACATACATATCTAATTTAAAATGGTATCTAATAATTTAATTCAGTCTCAATCATAACTAGATTTCCTACCATGTAATAATCAGGGATATAAAACATTTTACAGTTTTATTTTGGGTATCCCCACCACTTTCAAATCTTATATTATTTGTGGGAAGAGATGGTGTAATTATTATCCAAAGGTAATTAATGCTGGAACACAAAAATAAGGCAGCCACTGGGACTTTTGGGGTTATTGATGAAAAACAGAAAATAAGTGTGCAGATAAAATGTTCTCCAGAGAAAGAGAGAGACAAATACAGTGAGGAGGGATGCCTATGTTTTATGGGAGTTGTTATTGGTCTGATGAGAGCTCTCTAGCCTGTTTACTTCCCATCCCGTCTGTGTCTTCATTAAAGTGTACTTGGCTGTTGATCCATGCTGCATTTTTAATTACAACCTATAAGTAACCAAGGCAGAGAGCAGCTCTGTATTTTCTGCACTTTTTTTTTTTTTTACTTGGGAGTCTAAAGAGCTGAAAGTGCCTCTTCACAGTGGGGTGTCATGAATAAGAATAAAAAAACCACAATGCTGCTCTAAATTCAGGTCAGGGCTCGTATTGAGCTTGCATTTTATTTATTTCTCTAAATAAAATCACAAATTGCTTTATATTACTGAACTACACTAGTATATCTTAAATGCACTGTAGCTACAGCTGGGCTCACCACGAATTCAAACACACACAGAGTGAGGTTTGGTATGAACTGGAATGAGCGAGGAGCTACTCTGTCTTAAGTGATGTTTTATGGATTGTCATTAAGAATCAGACAGCTGTAAAACCCAGCTTAGGCATGCTTGCACTTCTCATATTTAGTGGAAGCTCCAGCTAAGTGCAATATGAGGGACATTCAGCCAAGCAACAGGGAAAAGGTCCACTCCGGGGATCCTTGCATAATTCTCTTGCATAATTTGCTTGATAAAATCCCCCTGCATCATCTTAATGTAACTTAATTAATGAGGACAACTTTGCCCTGGTTAATTGAAAATCTGCAGAGTCAGACTCCCAATAGAAGAAGAGGGAGAGAGTGAGTGAGGATGGGTTAACCGAAAGTGAGAGAGAGAGAGGGAGCTTTTAACGTACCTCTATCCTCGAACGAACTCAGCTAAAAAGCCCCTGCAGTATATACTGAAAGCTCCTTTTGTATTCGTCACCACCTGAACAATATATTCTCTTAAGGTTTCTTCAAATCCAATTTGAGATGGCATCTCCTGCCTCGGGCTCGGTGTTTGGGTCCTAGCTCACACACTGACTGCTTAGAGAAAAGGAGGAGCGATTATGACTTGGCTAGGGAGGATGAAGGACCGAATAAAAATAAAGACTCCACATGGGATAAATTAAATTAATTATCGTGACTTCTGTAAGGAAAACTCCTCAGATGGCTGCGTCACTGTCTGTCCTCTAGTCTTCAGGCTTCTTCACATTACCGCAGGTTTTCTTTCATTCCATTCATCCCGACAGACAGTTGAGGCAGCAATTTGTGTGATGAATAATGAATGACAATGTCAATACTGTGTGTGAGACAGGTGAAACAAATAGGCCGTGAAATATCTGTTTGAATACGCCAGAATTACTGCTCCTCTATTTTGATGTGTAAACACTTAGTGTGCGTTGGAATTTGGCTAACAATGTCCCCAAAGCACTCTCAAACTAAAACATTTCATAAGCTCTACTTCACAGGGCTTTAACCTTTGGTTATTTTGCATGTGTTCAAACTGAATAAATCAAAAATATATTATGACAAGAATGCTGATAAAAGCACAAAGAAATCATATAATGGATTCATTCCAGAGACGTCCACATGCCTGAGCAAGCAATCTGAAAAAAAATTGAAAAATGCAATAAAAGCTAAATCTAATTCAGGTTAACAAGAACATTGAAATTCCCTGGGACTATAACACTGTCCATTAGTCACATGCCCCATCATTTTATCTGGATTTACATTAATTACCAGAGTGAAACACTCCATTTGGCATTGTTGTGCACACTTCATTTTCCTCTTGATTGAGTCTGCCTATTAGTACCTTCCAACCTCGGCACGGCCCACCAGGGACTAAGGATTGCCGAGGAAAACGCACAAAAAAACAAGATCGCACAACGGAGCCAGCCGAGCCTCTGGGGTTCGGGCGCACACTTCAACTCCCAGTTAATTAACAGCATGTTAGGAATGATTTTGGTTAGTATTTTTGGTCTCTTTGTGGGAAGAAAACTTTATGGTTATGAATAAAACATGCAGTGTACCTTATCATGATTATATGGAGAACGGCTGAGGCCAAGTGGTTCTGCAGGAGGCAGTTCTTGTTTCATTTCTGCGTCTGTGCTGCAGATGCATGCACATCAGGATTCAGCTGGATAACTGCAGGTTGGGGATTCAGAAACATGTCTGCCTGCGTGCCGAACGCGGAGCAGATAGAATCACTGGCTGTTACCTAACACTCACTCCAATCTCCGGATCCACCACATTAAGCTGGTCGATACTGGCGAATGATAAGGCACTGGAAGCAATAACCGCTTTCTGCTACATTTTCTCTCTCAGCTGGAATTCAAGACAAAATTACATCTAAATTGGCATCTTTGGTTTGTTTTCTGATGCCCAGCCCTTCAATGTTCTCGCGCTTCCAGCATCTTAAGATCCTCGAAAGGACAATCAGTGTACCAGAAAGAACCCAAGAAAGAACATACAGTAATATTGTTTAAAATGAAGGTGTGTGAGCGCTAATCATTACTACTGTGTGGATTTGTCTTTGGTTATTGTGAGACACCCAGTAACCAACACCAAAGCAGCTCCTCTGGGACACAACAATGAAAACACTTAGACTGGCCATGGAGGATGAAAACGATCTGGTTTTAAAAATCTGCATATCTGACCCAGCAACCCTGCATGGCTATCTTCTCATAAATTCTAAACACACACACATACCAGAAAATAGAGTACATATAAAAGAATCTGTGTCAACATGTCAGGACTCTATTCCTCCCTGTGGCATCCTGATCACAGCTGCACAGTGTAGATAATTGGGTTGTAATTAGATGAGAATACAGTACAGGAAGACAAGTAGTGTTGAAGTTGGCGTATCGCCGCTGGATATGGGCTGCGAGAAAAAAGCACTATACACCGTAGCCATTTTGCATGATTGCCTGTCGAGAATAGTCATACTAAACACACCAAAAACATGCACAGATGTATGCGTACATGCACACACAAACAGATCCTTCTGTTTGTGGGCTGCTAGAGGAAGTTTATTTGACACATCACTGCATTTGGTTTCCACATTTTGCCCTAAGGGAGATGGCGCCTTGCCAAACTCCTCTCCTCTGAAATATTAAGGCTAGAACCCATTGTATGCTGCTAATTCGAGAAAGTGCTGAGATGGGACAGAGAGGGAAGGTTAGAATTATGCACCCATATTTTGACGCACTCTCCTCCTCCCTTTCATCTTGCACAGAAATGGTCACCTACATCATTACTGAGATTAGATCAAATAAACAAAACTGCTCAATCACATCCAAAACTCTGATTATCCAGCCTCAATAGGGAAAAAAAAAAAGAGATGAATTTCCTCAGTAAACATCACTGCACACACATTTACATATTCTAAGATGCTAGGAGTCATACTGTAAGTGTGAGCGAATGGCCAGAGCTTGTAAACAAACTGCGGGCCAGAGTGCAGCCTGCAGATCTCAGAGTCTTTAATTTAATTTATGTGATACATTGAAGCCCTGCAGGCAAGTTACGCTAGTGGCCTGATCTCTACAATGCTACACAATCTAAAATGTCAATAGCCTCAGACTGCTCCGGTAAAAGTCCATAAAACTAGTATCTGACAGGGTGTGATATATATCCATTTACCAGAACTTTTCTTGCAGATCTCACCTGCACCGACCGTGTACTCTCTTCTATCTGCCTGCATGGGTATCAATAATTAATGATCGTGCCTCTGCCCCTGCCTAGTTACATTCCACTGCAGGATAACTACCACTATGCGGACTGCAGGAAACTGATCATTGCCTAGAGTGCTCCATTTTTGTTTTTAGACTTTACGTCTATCATAATATTTCATTATACTTGCTGTCGCTGGAGTGTTGAGGCTGCAAGAAACGCCTGGTAGCTATTATCTCCCTGTTTTGTTTATTCACAAGAGGATGAGCATAAAAAAAGGTGATTTACATTTTGGACAAAGATAAGGTAAAGCCTCTTAGCGGTCCCTGCTCATCTCTGAGAGATAACCAGAGGATGGATGGAAAGAGCATCCCTTCCAGAGACAAAAATGTTGGCTGCCTAGAAAACTCGGTGATCTGTGAAGCTCTCGAGAAGACTGATCAATACACTCCCGTCTTACTATTTTCTCTCTGAAGCTCCAAAAAATCACTATCTGCTGCACCGACACTGAGGAGGTGTGAAGCTAAGGCGGATAACAGTGGGTGGCGAAGGTGGTCAATTCAATTATCCTTCTGTCAGAGCACATTTTCTATTCTAGACAGCCTGCAAAATCCTTTGGAAAATGAATGCCAAATACTGTGGAATGCTTTAAATATTTTTGGAGTCTCAATTACAAATCATCGCCTTTATCGAGAGCCATTCTCGTTGTAATTCTATAGGATTTAATTATTTTTGATACAGTTTTAATTATAAGGATGTCAAAATCTCATATTCAAGGGCTGTGAAACATCAACAATGCTAATTGGATACTTGGATTGAGACATCCTCTTTTGAATATTTGCATTCACTTATGTCTCTTTTTGTGTGTGTGTCTGAGTCACTGAATGACAGGGGGGGGGGGGGGGAGAAATACGTTTTGGTTGGTGACACAAACCAGACACTTTAGGGGTTGATAATCCAATATTAAATAAGTGTAGATCCATTTCTAAAACAAAAATGTGTGATTGTTTCCAGAACAAAATATGGTGTAGTCAAAGTTACTGGCCAATTTGATTAGGCTCAAAGGGCTGCTCAACAACAAAATGAGTGCTCACAAGTTCGTGATGCCTTGCCTGCAGGCATTATTGGTGAAAATAATTTCTCGTACATTATTAGTTATAATCAACATGTGAATTCCCTGTATGAAAGCTGTAATTTGCTTTCCAGGTACAACCTTTTTCCTTCGGACTTTCTTGTCTTCGGGTTTTTACTGAAATGTCTGAGAATGGCCTTGTACAAATGTTTGAGTAATGGACATGGACGTTAGTCGTGTTAGCTGGAGTAGTGTGTACATGACAGGAGGGTTTACTCACTGCAGGAGGAATAACAATTGAAGATCTCTTTCCTAGGAAAACAAGCAACTGAAATATGTGTGCTTCATATTTTATCAGGTATAGAACATACAGGATGTTAATTATTATTTAGTTTTGCCTTTTATATAAGCCAAAAGCAGTAGTGTTAAAGCAATAGTTCAACTTCTTCTGAAATATGTGTTTTTACTTTCTTGTTGAGAATTGGATGCAGATATCAATACCTCTCTAATGTTTGTACAGTTAAAATGAAGCTACAGCCAGCAACAGGTTAGCTCATCTTAGCATAGCACATAGTGTGGAAACAGGGGGGAACAGTTATCCTGGACTGCTGGTAATAAATAGCTAACCTTTAGAGCAGCTGGAAGGAGGAGTTTGTTTCATATGGACAGCACTAGGCTAGCAGTTTTCCCCTGCTTTCAGTCTTTATGCTATGCTAAGCTAAGATAACAGGCTGTAGGCATTAGACAAATGCGTGGTATCAATCTCCTCAGTTAAGACATGAAGAAAGGGAATAACCAAATCTAAGATGTCAAACATTTTCTTTAATGGGGCCATTGGTGAATTATGATTTATCTAGGCTACCATCAGTGGAGACTTTGGTTCCTCTGCCTTATGTGAGAGTACAAAAGGTAAATTTCATATATATAAATAGCAAGTGTCTTTGTGAGCTCTTGTCAACTTTGATCGATATGGAACAACAGCAAATAGATGTGTAAAGAGATTTTAAATGATTCAGGATGAATCTTTCTTGTTGAGAAATGTTCTCATTGGTATAATACACATGGCTGTGTCTGTTGAAAAAGAGGTTTCAATCTACATCAAAGAGGAGCACATGGTTTTACTCCAGAGCAGCACCAACTCCACATTTGGCTTTTGGTAAAAGAGCAGATGGTGGTATCCCAAATTAATACTTTCTTTCCATTATGTGCAATCACTCTGCCCGAATCTGACTAACAAACGAGGGTGGGAAAAAGTCACACTGAGGTAACGATAATAATAAATGCAACAAATAAGATTCTAATGTTTGTGGACTTTCAAGCAGATGCTAATCCAGTCCAGGTTCTTTGTACTCCATCACAGCGAGGTAAGCAGTGTTTAACCTATAATGTGGTGCACGTCTGAGAGGAATTCAGAGATATACAAAGCAGGGGGATGACTGGTAATAGATTTGACTGAGAAGGAGGCTGCTGTAAACACTATTTCCAAATTCCCAATGGCTGCTCAGATAGCTCTTTTATTCCCCTCTACTATATACTGTAAACACCTGTCTTGTCTCCAGTCTCCAGTCTACTTCTCCTTCCACCCTTTCCACACAGGGGCAGCTCATCATTCGGGGCATCTTATATTCCATTCACACATAGAGTAAGCCCAAGCTTTATGTGACTGGCCTGTGTAAACAGCATCTGACATCTTGGCTCGATCTGCAAACAAATGCAGAAGGATGACAAGGCACTGGGATTTATTGTTTTTAATTAAACAATGCTTGCCACATGCAATGCAGTATTTAGATTGAATGTGCTGCAAAATTGAAAACATTCGAAAAATGCCCTTCACAACATCCTAGGCCATAAGGTCCTGCCATTAAATGTCTTGTTTTGTTTAAGAAAGACTTAAACAATGAATTCACTACCAATGTAGTTACCGTTCAGCATGCTAACATGTTCACAATGACATTGAGAATCTGTTGATGTTAAGCAGGTATAATGTTATTTGTTCGCCATTTTAGCTTAGTGTGTTAACGTTGCCAGTAGGCAGAAAACACAAAGCACAGAGGCCGATGGAAATGTCATTTGTTTTGCCCGTATTTGGTCATAAATGACTGATTCAATTTTGGTCTGATAGGGGTGTAGGATGGAAAAATCACCAAATTAATCCCAATTGATTCAGAGGCGGACAGGAATGTGAGTACCAAATTCCATAGCAATCCATTTAATAGTTGTTGAGATACACTGTATACTATGCTGCTGATTACAATGTGTAGCCACTCATGGTTTAATGAAATAATCCATCCAATCCAATCCAGATTGTATTTGCTCAATTAATTATGCAACTCTATTTGACTGACTTTTGAGATGATTGGTGAGGATGTTAAGAAAATACACAGTTGACACAAAATGCCTGGATAAAATTAGCATTTAGAGAGATGTTTTCAGTTCGAACATCTCTCCTAAAGATGCCGTGGCTATTTCAATATTGCATTTTTATAGAATAAAATGAGCTCCAAAAAGAAAGAGAAAAAAAGGGGCTATTTTTGGCTTCACTAAGCCTGTAGGCTATTCAACACTTGAATGTGCATTTGTTTGTCTATATATATTTAACCTATTTAGAGTCACTCACATAGAACTAGTTCTGAAAAGTTAAAGTCTGATCTCTCACCCACAGAACATTGTTTAAAGACATACAACAAAGCAATCGCACTGCAAACAAACATGCACCGAAGACTAACTGTGGTGGCGAAGAATTGTTGATCCAGAGAAAGTAGAGCTAACAAGAGGAGGAAGGGGGAAATCACAGCACGAGCCACAGTAAGAATAAACTAACAAACACTTTGAGTTGCTCAGTCCTTGGTCTTGGAACAGCAGGCCTAGTGAGCAGAAAAAGTAAAGTTTAAAGTCAAAGACCAAAGCAGTGGTTCCCTGATAGCAAAGAATATTCTCCGTCTTGCTAATCACAAAGATCCCATCTGCAGCCGCAGGCAGCAGTTAATTGAGGAATCAAATTTCTCGTCTTTGGTCTAAACATAATGAAATGTTCCACCTAAAATTGTTTATTTGCCTGCCCTGACCTCTCTCACTCTTCATTTCTAGTGTAATGGAATAGCCTGCGGTGAGAAGATTGTACAAGGATGCGGATAATATCAGAAGATTAGCCACTACTGCTGAGTCTGGTCTCGCTACAGAGCAGGTCACTGGCGCTGATAACCTCGGCTACCGCACGTAGGGCAAAACAGAAGATATCAGTTTGTTCTTCATGCATTTCATACTCAACCAACAACCTGCACTCCAGTAGGATTTGCCAAATTGAGATGCTGCTTTGAGCCAAAGCTTCGAAATGGCTTTTACAAGCTTTAAAGTCTACGCCAAAGATAACCTTTACAAGAAATTACAGTGTCAAATGTTGTTTAGTACTGATGTTACTCATCATGACATCATGACATTTCAAATATTCACCTGTAGAGTTCCTTTTTGCTCGATCATCAGAACAAAGGGGTGATATGGCAAAAGTTAAATCTCTGTATCATGTTTGGAAAAGCTGGGTTGGATATGGCTGAGTGAAAATATATTAAAACGGTGTGAATTCACTGGATAATACTGACACATTAGGTGCACACGTTATCTTTATTATACCTGGACTTGTTAGCTGCAGCCAGAACTACAGCCAGCAAACTTTAAAGCAAGGAGACCGTATAAAGACCTTTGAAAGTTGATGAAAAACAATAAACTCTCAGGAGGAATGGGGAGAGATTGAGACAGATTTCCTTCCTAAATCAAAGCACATCATAGACATCCACCAGCCACTGTTTCAACAGGTGTCTCACTCCTCCCACCTTGCTCCTCCTTTTCTTCTTTCTTTAGTATGCAAATAGCCCTCCTTGTTTACCAAGGAACGTCTCTACATTACACACACATTTGAACAAGTGCTGTGCGGCTAGTCTCTGAAGTAGATCACCTAGGATGGATCCAAATACAATCAGCGTTTAGAGAGCACTCCTCGCTGAAAAGGCAGCAGTGATAAACATTCTGCTTAATCTTACGCACCTGCCCTGTGATTGCCAGAGTGACAGGACATTTTCAAGAGGGATGTGCCTGTCCACCTGTCGAACCGTGGCAACAACGTCAGAGGTGTCGGTTCAGTTAATTCGCTCCACGGCCCCCCGCTGTCCTGACATGCTGACGCGTCTGCTTTGTCCTCTAATTGTCCTCCATCCCTGGAGTTTGAGCCGGATAATGGCAGAGTGACAAGTCTGCTGTACTCCACGAGTGCCACACAGGTGATGCTTCTAAAGAGCCCGTCGCATTGTCACTGTGTCACCGCGGGAAGGCTGCCAGCAGAGAGCAGGCCTATCTCATTTGGACAGGAACAAATGAGGCAGAAGATAGAGCTAAAGCTGATCCATGCCATCCGGTCTTATCGCTGTGTCCAGAGGCCATTTCAAACTGACGTCTGCTGATTACACTAGCTGCTTCTGTGGCAATATTTGTGCCTCATGTGTACATGTTGAAATGTTTACATTTCCATTATATAGAAGAAGAAAAAAACATTCCCTGAAAAGATCATGTAATGAAAGTATCAGTTTAGACTCTGGTTTCTCTCTATTTCTAATATCAGAGAACATGAGTGGAGGGTGTTATTAACACAGCTGCTGATGGGGGCCATTTGTTCCTCTTGAGCTGCTTGACTTACCCGCTGGCTCATTTGGTTGTAGATGCCATAACCCAGCATTTTTCTTGTGTAAAGTGAAACAGGAAGACCTACTGGCTTACCATCAATGACAAAGGGGCAGAATAAGATGAGGTCAATCAGATAGATAGAGGTGACAAGGTTAAATATGGATCTTTAACAGGCAAATTAAATCCATTTAATTTGCCTGTTAAAAATCAATATTTACATATACTATGTAAAAAAAAATATTTTAACTCCATTAAAAACTCCTTCTTCAATCAACCTTATCTCACTCTACCCAGACTTCCCTCACCTTACCTTACCTCAAAGAAGAAGAAGAAGAACGAAGAAGACAGGAAATGAATTAGTAACAACTACTAAAAAAGAGAAGAGCTATTCAATAGCGGATGCATTTCATTGAAAAATGCCGACTTGATGACAATTGGTTATAAACTGTGACCGATTTATGTTCCCTGTGCCTATAAATAAAAGGACACGTTATCAATGAGGTCGAAACAAAGGTCTAAATTGTATAAGACAAAGAGCATTACACCGTGAATTATTGGCAACCTACCTTTTCAGCTTACTCACATCACAGATCCTCTCTTAAAATAAGCTTTTTTTTGTCTTGCTGCACTGACAATCATGCGCTCAAAAGAACAATGGGAGAACAAGCTTAGATGTATTATCAGAATGACTATAATAAATGGTTAGATGTACAGTCATCTAGGTGAGATTTGCCAGTGACTGACAGCACTAAAGCAAAGCCATTAACGGGAACTACTGTTCATGTGGCAAGTGCAAACAGCAAATGCATGCATTTAAATGTACATGAATTCAACCCCACGGTTATGAATATACATGCGCACTCTCCTGACCTTGGTTGCCTTCTTGGTATACTGGAAGTCAAGTGGATTCATTATGCAGACGCGCAAAAATGTTGACAGCGAACTGCAGGCATTTCTGTGCTTATACTCTCCTGCAGGCCTCCACGCTCACCATCTTTGCTAAAGAAAAGAGCTGTGAATCTCTACAGACACAACAGCCTGCATCTGGGATGGACTCTGGTATAATGAGGATCTGGATACCTGCAGCTGCATTCTCCATCTCCCTGTAACCAGCACAGATGTAGAGTGAAGCTGTTTCAAAAGCATATTGATGTTTTGTTTTTATTCCCTTTCTTGCCAGAGCACATCCTCTGCAAATAAATGTGTCTTTGAATGAAGTTATTCTTGCCTCACCATGAAAATGGAAACTGCTGATCACGAACGAATTGTATAGGTGATAAAGCTGACCACCCACCACGGTTAATATGAAAAACAGCCAGATTTCTCAGCTAGAATGCGTTCTAAGATGATATTGGATCAGCAGCTAAACCAGGCTAATAAAGCCACTCTGATGTAGGCCAGCGTGAAATGTGATTGCTTTTGTGGAACATTTCTCACTACAATGACAGACAAGGCCCTCTTGTGGCTCATGAGCATTAAAGTTTTGCTTATACGGATCTTAAAAAGTGGAGAAGACAGAGCGACTTGTCTGAGAAATAGTCTACATTGCCTATTTGTCCTCAATGTTATAATTACTTACTTGTTCTTTTCACCTGTCACAGGTGTCTATGTTGATTCATTAGAAAATACTCACGGACACTGCCAGGCAATTTTTTTGATAAAAAATGGCAAGACTACAGAGAAATCCTTTCATCTCTCCAACAGACTATGAAAGAATTAAAGACAGAGTGAGAACATCCTGCAGCACAATATTTTCTCCCCTCACATCTCTTTTGCAAGGTAAGCGCTTCAATGAAAAATGAACTGTAGGGGGTGTCTCTGTGTGTGTGTGCGTGTGTGTGTGTGTGTGTGTGTGTGTGTGTGTGTGCGTGTGTGTGGGGGGGTCTTTTGAAAATGGAAGAACGCTTTACCAACTGAAGCAAACAGAGTTATGCTTTCATGTGCCAATTAACTGGGCTCTCGATAATATCGACAGAGGCCAGCAAACAGACATATCAGCCTTCACATGTGAGATGAGGGCTTCCATAGTCTTCATCATGTGGAGATTTCATTCATCATCTGCCTTTTTGCAACTCAATTTGACTTAATTCTGAGATCAATGCTGTTTTATTCTGCTGCTCCCATTAAATGCATGTTTGCTACATCATGCACAGCCATAAATTATAATACAGCCACAATAGGCCTATGGAGACTGCAATATACCGCAGAATTTAAAGCGCTATGGCTGTACATGAATTTTCTGTTCATGGGTACACAGATAGAGCTTGATGTATATTGAATGAACGAATGAATAAATGATGGAGGTCCGTTAATTTCATTGTTATCGGATAATTAGTCGCGTAAAGCCCAGCACAGCATTACAGGATTTTAATGCCCATGCGTTATAGATGAATAATGCAGAAAAGTAGCTGTGTTCTAAGCGAGCTAATCAGGCTGGGGAGTTCAGAGCTGTCGGAAGTAAGAAGCAACTTACTTATTTAGTGAGAGTTTAATTCTACTGTTTGACTGCTTCTCTCTGAGTACACCTGCATTTCATTTTCATCTGCTCATCTAATGCTTACTTATGTCTCTGTTTTTAAATAATGTTTTAAAAATGAATAACAAATATTACTACAGCTATATCATATGGCCACTGGGTATTTCACTAATGTCAATTACTCCAGAACTGATGTTGTTAAAGAGTAACTACACACGGGCTGATAATCCTGTTTGTGCCGACATTTAACAGTAGCAGCATTCCCGGTCTACAATGAGTGATGTAGAATTCAGCAACTTGACAAAAACCTCACAATGGGTCCTGACAATGGTTGGGAGCCAGATTTTGGACAGACTTTTTTTTTTTTCTGTAGAGCTTCATGCTGGAGTCATTCTAAGGTTGGCATATTTTTTAAATGTATTATACGAAAAATTGTCACTTTCTCTCAGCCATTCCTTGTCCATTGTGGAACTTGAAAAAGGAGGTCAGGCAAAAAGTTAAGCTCAAAATGGCATGCGGCACCAAGCTGCGTCACTCACGGCCAGTTACAGTAGGACATCTAATTAAAAAAACAAAAAAACAATCTAATTGAGTTTGTCGCAGACACTCGCGACTCATTCAGTTTTAGCACACGGTGTAATCGACATAATGCACATAATAGATATTGGAAGTGGGAAGAGACAGAGCGAAGCCAATGCGTTGCAGTAGCCTGCAGTGCTAGCAGACTGTAATGAAATCCCAATGATTCAGTGAACAACATTGCAATGTGACAACATTAGGACCTTTGTGTGAGAACAGATGAAAACCTACCTGCCTAAGAACATATGTAGCTGTGACCACAAGTACAACAAATTGCATTTGATCACACCCAAACAGTGATGTTGCAACTAATCCATAGTTCAACAGCGCTCATAAAAGATTTACTGTGGCGCATTTAACTGATGAAAACACATAATTAATGGCAAATTATGGGCTAATAGTGCAATTCATCACAAACACATCATCTAACTAAAGGACAAGGTCAGGAAAACCCAACCGTAAATTAAAATATCCTTTAGTTTGTTGATCTGCCAAAATCTTTCAATCCCTGTTTCCTCCCTTTGAACTGAATTTAATTTCTATATTTTTTTTTTCCTGAAATAGACCAAATGACTAAATGATTAAAAACAACAAACACATGATGTGGATGCCAAGGGAGAGTTAGAGAGATGGAGAGAGATAAGGATTTGAGAGTGACGTTGACTCACCTCTCGGGGAGCTGTCATCAAATATCAATGTGTTCACCTCTCTTGCTCTGGGGAAGAGGTCCTTCCCCTCCCTCCCCTGCCTTCATGCTTCGCTTCGCTTCGCTTCTTACCACCCTGGGAAAGGACAGCGTTTTGGGTCTGCCAGTCTGTCCTCTCAGAAGGGGACTGGGGAGAAAAATCTGGCCTACCCATCTGCTCAAGAAAAGACTGTGCAACCAGTGCAAGCAAGCAGAAAACGCTCTCATATGGAGATCTAAAATGATCCTGAAATAGTTAAAATGTGTGTGTCATGGAAGAGGTCATTAATGGGCTGACCCCCAAACATGCCGCTCTGTCTTTTGCTGAGATGATCACAGTGATGGGGATTTGTCTCACAGCCCTGCACTGATGAGAGTATACACAGGCATAGGGTCTATGTTAATAATTACCATGGCCCACTATGGATGAATGAGATCATTCACTGATGGTGGCGATGACCCCATCATCGACCTATTAAATTAGACTCCTTTCCCTTACCGCGTTCTGCCCACACCAAGCTCTCACTCTTTTGTATTCCTCAGCCATCCAAAATCACCCATTATTAAAGCCTGGGTGGCTTAATAAGAGAGATGGAGACATCTGTGCAGAAATAATGACTACTGATGGGGACGGCAAATACCACATGGCCAGTGAGTGAGGTCTCTACATCAATTTTTCACTGTACGTGATATTTAATTAGGACCATAAATGGACAAAATTGTGTACACAATACACAGCTTATAAAAAAGCATGTTGGCATGTTAAATAAAAGATGTTAGGATAACTTAATTCATAGCAAACAAATCAGGGGCTAACCTGACCTATGTTTTTGTTGAATGAAAGGTTAATGAATGTGGGTTCAAGGCAAAGAGATGCATTATTATTTAGAAAATACTCTTACTTTGTGACAGTTGGAATTCATAACACGGGCGTGAACACCCATAACCTGATAATTCATCTTTCTAGGTGAACATCTGCAATTACTGACAACATGCAATAAAACTGTCATGTCCTCTATAAAACATAAGATCCGAGACATCCCTCCGTGTTGCAGAAAGAACTCCAAAGTGATGGAGCGAGGCTGGTTTTGCGTGCTTGCTTTTTTATATATAACTTTGAATGCTCAGATGCTTCAGATTTACAATTTTGTTGTTTTAACACACAACATGATAGCTTCTGAAACAGAACAGAAACACGAAGCAAATGTTCTTTCATGTCTGGCAAATACAATTTGTAATTGCATATTGGTATAACATTAACAAGCAGAACCATTCGCTTTAGTTGTGTGATAAGACGTGGGCGAAGTCAAGCGGACAGTTTAAAAATCTGATAAGGAATAGGATGAATCTGCATGCAGGAAGAAACGGCAATAATCCCCATTAGGTTTACACAGTTTATCAGTTATCTCGCTACTGTGGCAATGCAGGATCTTGACTAGTTACTGCATTTCCCTCTTCAGGGAGAATATCAGAGCAGTGTTGTGAGCAAACCTCATGCACATCAAATAAGAGTTAACCTCAAATTGGATCAGACATAACGAGAGCACTGCAACAACCTGCTCTGAAGATCTGGGTTTCGCTCCTGAAAACAAGATAGGCCTCCATTTGGAATCCTGACACACAGTCTAATACATTGGCTGATGGTCTGAAATGTAGAGCATATTGCACAGAGCATGTGAAATTGCCCCATTAAAAACAGCTATAAAAACATGTCAGGCATTCACAGACGATCATCGAGTCAGCGCATGTGCTGATGTGTTTCCATCTAGAAAGCAACAATATGTTGCATTTTATGGCTGAGTAATAACGCAGCAGTAATCTGCGGTGGTTCGACTAAATAAATCAATATGTGCTCTAATGATAAAGGCATAAATCTGTCTCTCATTTGTCATGGCTAACAACGTTGACGTGAGTACGCCTCGTTGCGTGTTGAAGCCCTGCTGGAGATGTGTCCTGGGCTCATTATTATTATTCAAGCAGTGGATGCCTGACCCAAATTAAGGTTGACACTTAAATAAAATACTCAAATTTGGAGTCGATCTGCTGCTCATACTTTAAATGTATTGTGGTGTGGATGCCCAGTGTGTCCTGGGTCTCTAAATGTTGTTTTAAAAAGGGGGAAGGAGATAGATAAGTGGAATCAAGCTCTCCAGGATGCTATGTGGGTTGTCTGAGTGGGTTTATGGTGGGAAAATAACTGAATCAATTGAGCTAGTGGCCTTGGGGAAATAGGTCTTAAAGTCAGTCATTGATGCATCCTCAGCCTACGGCTGATAACCTCTGGAGATCTTAGGGAGCCTGGACACTGTTCTGATGGACTTAACTGCAGCTTTAGAAAACATATAGTATTTCCAACAAACAAAATCAAAACCTGTGCATTGCTAAACCACTATTTGAAACACAGTATGCATACAATTTATGGATATGCAGTTAGTTAATATATACATCCCATATACTGTTAATTAAACATGAGCAGGGTAATCTAAAAGGAATTTTGCTCTCAAAAGACTTAGAAAATGATATTCTCTAAGCCTCCTCAGCAGAGCCGGAGGTGGATACTGACTGGGAAACATTGATTTCACTGTAATTTGCCTTTAGGTGTCAAAAAAAATGCTGAGTAGTTGAACTAGCAAGCTGCTCCAACATTCCACATTAATTCACTGCTTAGGTGCAGATTAGCATTGATTGGTCTTCCTGGAGGTGAATAGAGAAGGTGAGGAAGACATAGCAGTTTGAATTCACTCCTTTAGCAATGAAACATTTGTCCTCTGCGACGTGTGTAAGCTCCAAAATGTTATGCTGCACCGATATTGAATCAAATGTTTTGAAATAAAACAGAAAAAAGAATCAGCACAAAGGCGACGTACATTCAGAGATATTTGTCACAGCACTTCAAAAGCTTAAGCTGACCAAATCACAGACCGCAGTGTGTCTGTTTTAGTGGCTTGCAGCTATACTGAATCCCTAAGTCCACAGGCGCTACAAACTGTCACTACATGAAGTGTGAAATGTTCAAAGGCAGATGAAAAGCAACAATGCTCGCACTCATTTTCTAAGATGGATTTAGCCAGACTAGTGTATTTTTGGACAACAGTTTACTTTCTAATACCGATCACTTTGCACCAAATTGAATTACATTATATAATGTGAAATTGCCCTTAGCAGTAAAGCTGTACAGAGGAACTAGTTTTTGTGGACATTTTCCGCAATATCCTCTGAGTGGGCTGCTGTAGAATCTAACTACAAAGCAAGGAATCTCTGTATGTGTGTACAGTATGTGTGTGTTTAAGTCCTTCACATATCTAGAGAACCTCATTCAATCTACTTCACACTTACCGTGTGTATTGCTGGATGTGGATGTGCAGTGTCGTAGTTGGTACAACTTGTTTCAATATTAATAAACCTTTATTAAACAGGTCTTGAGACCGCGGCTCACTGACTGTAGCTCACTTTTGCTGCTGGATGCAGTACATGCTAACGTCATGACCGATCTACTGCAAATGACTTAATTTATCCTTTGAGTACGATATAATTAACCTTTACTGTTAGGCTATTATTAAGTATATTGTTGCTTTTTACAAAATCATCTTTTGAGGAAGACATATACGTTTCATTTTAAATGCAGAACATATAAGAGCAATGGTGCACAACAATTTTCTTTTCAGCTGGGATGCTGCGGTTGCACCTGGTTGCTATGATATAGAATATTTCTCCTCCACTGGGCTTTTGTTCAGCACTTTTGTTCAGCACAAGCACATATTGTGTTTGGACAGCTGGGTAGAAAATACAGTGAAGAGCATGGAGTTTTACCCAATGTTGAACATTGTTCAACTCTTTCCTCGTCATGCTGCTGGTGTTTGTAGCATGGTGTAAATATACAGCGCTCCCATTGCAAAGAATAAAAAAAGGGAAAAAAATATGAACATAGCGGTTGCGGTTGGCTTTGTGAATATTGTGTTTTTTGCGACAGCCCTACTGAACTAGTATGCAAAAAATGACCAAAAAGAATACATACATAAATAAATAGTTTAATCAATAACCCAAATACATGACCTATGCGGATATTTTCTCTTTTTCAGTTCAGCGATATAAACAGATTATTGACCACACTACACTGATGCTGCCTTCTTTATTGCCTGAGGAGCACGGTTTGGCACATAGTCATTACAAAAGATCCTGCTAATGTATGCAGAACTAATGACACTCCTTTTTCCCCCCATCGTTCTCACATTCTCACTGCTCTGAACTCCTCTGGCCTATATTTAGAAAAAACAGATATCTGTGTTTCATGTTCCTGGGCAAAGAAAATATGTAATGTATAGTTATTCCTAGTGAGAACACCATGACCACAATAGATTTGGCCACTGTGAATATGATTTTTCTCATCAAAAGGTGACTTTCAGATGAAGGATAGATGTACAAAATGTACCTATGTGCTGTAATTCCTATGTAGCAGCTACTGTTATTTCATCTGTTCTCAGGTTGTTCACCTGTCAGTACAAGTGAGTGCCACATAGCTGACACAGTAGCAACTGGGCTAAAGTTGCACCCTTGTGTTGTAACATTTTATGTCAAAAATCTCCAAAGCGATTTATATGACTAGTAATACCCGACTTGTGCTTGTTTTGTGAGGATGGTTTACATTATCTCCATCTTTGTAAGTTATTAACTTGTTGCCGTCTTTCAGCATCTCATGTGTGCCATAAACGCCCTTTAACAAAACCAAGCAACCACTCATCAAGTCTGAAGCCAACCTCATTCATAGAGCGATGGTGTGGTAGACTTAATTTCCTTTGCAAAAGCACCACCTACATACTGCACACCTCCAACTCTCATGCTCTATTACCTCAACCCCTTGGAGTGAAAAACAGCAGCTCCGCATCCCAGTTGATCTGCAACATGAGCTAATGAGCTCAGCGGCGCCGCACAACACGGCTGGGAAATCGAAGCAGCCGGAGAGACGTGTAAATTAGAGTGATGTCACCAGACGGTCTGCTGGACGAAGGCGGGCATACGGAGATATTTACCAAGCAGGTCAGCCAATCTGAATCGATGCCAAGCAATCCATAGAAAATGCTAATAACAAGACTTCAACTGATTAAGATGCATTAACATATAATGATGTTTACTATGTAAATGCCGCAGAAAAAAAGAGTCTCAGGTTAGGCCATGTGGCAACTATATAGTCTTTATAGAGTATAAATGCTTGATAGGGATGATTCTAGAAGACATATAATCTGTGACTGCTTGGATTGACTACTGATTGGATCCGCAGACTACCTTTCCTATCATAGCTGGAGGCGTAAAATTCAGGTGGACAGACTGGCTGAGGTTGAGGCTTAATTCTGCCAATTCAAACCCAAATCCAATTCAACAGCCAGTCTTTCACGGTGGATTGACAAAATGAAATGCATGTGACAGCACAGCATATACAGCTTGTTTCATCATCTCGCAGAGCGCACTCAACCCTCATCTATTTTCCCTTGCCCCGATTCTTGTTTCACCTGGCAGTGACTGATGGAGTTCAGCTGTGCCTCTTGTGTAAAAGGAGAAGAAGAAC
The DNA here is from genome assembly GCF_027596085.1 of Anoplopoma fimbria. Classification (NCBI taxonomy): domain Eukaryota; kingdom Metazoa; phylum Chordata; class Actinopteri; order Perciformes; family Anoplopomatidae; genus Anoplopoma; species Anoplopoma fimbria. Next base: position 9,193,815 of record NC_072467.1, read on the forward strand.
AAGAAGAAGAAGAAGAAGAAGAAAAAAGAAAACGTTTGTTACAATACACGCTTTCTTGATCTTTTTAAAGTGACTAAACTTTTCATGTGCCGGTATTGAGAAGTAAAAATAAGCAAATTGCTATAGCACATCAGACCGAAAAATTCCCGGGGGTAAAGGGACAGCTTGTGTGAAATGCTTTATGGAATTTGACTCAACCAGACCCCGATGTTCAAAAACACTTCTTACAAACCACCTTGACTTCGTCAATAGCTCTTCTTTTCATAGCGTCACAGCGCAGGTACATTTGAAACCTTAAATGTCGAGCACAGTGATTAAATCGATGTAGAAACTAATCTTCTGTTGCCTCAGACCAAATGGTTTATAAATCCCGCAGCAATCCCCTAAGTAAGCACAAGAATTCATGAATGCTAAACACATTTGGTTTTCTCTGCTCTAACAAAGGAGAGGCTTTGATACTACCACCCCTCATGTACTTGTAGGACAAGACTGCTGAGCTGACACTTTTCTTTTAAATATGAATATCAAATGAGGTTTTAGCTTTTGATGTGGCACGATGATGGCAAACCTTGTATGGACCCTTTAACCTACAGTGCAACCTATCTCTTACAAAGGAGAGGACCTTGTGTGTGATTTGGCTTGTGATTTGGCAGAATAAAGCCCTATGATCTTTTACTGTTCAAAAGGTGCTCAGTATCACTGGACAAGACAAATACGTTCAACAGTGGACAGTAAATTGAATTTTAAATGGATGAGATTAACAGAGGAGGCTGCGAGCACAGAGGACGTACTGCAGAGTAAGAGGCTGAAATCCTTGCTCCCAGCAAGAACACCAACACTAATATGCTCACAAGGCTGACACCAATAGGACTTAACATCAATCAGCCTATCAGGCTGGTCAAACAGTCCCTGTCAGTGTGTGTGAGCACAACAGGCCCCCCTCCCGACTAAACAACACATTGTCACCGCACAAAGGCAATTTGCTTTCACGACTGTTGGCTTTAGCATAGAGCTGTCCTGAGGAGTCGTGCTCTCAATCCTAACAGCACCACCCAATACTGTTCTAATCCACCCGAGACCCCCCCTACAGCTCAGACTCCTCTAATCCTTATAAGAAAGAGGAGCCAGATGGTCATGAACAACTGCTGGGGGGGCCTGAGGATGAGCGCATCTATGGAGATGCCTGGAGTGCCTGCCGCTGTTTACCTTGTGCTTCAAGTTACCACTGTAAGCCCCGTGGAGCGGGTGGTGTTTCGGTGGGGAGAGTACTTGGAGAACGAGTGTGTGTTTGCGTGTGTACGGCAAGTGTGCTCGTGCATGAGCGCACAGTCAGAAAGAAGAGACCCCCGCTGTACCTGGCGTCGCGTTACAGCAGCACATCATTCTCCCTTCAATCCTGAGATGAGATGTCAGAGCTTCAGAGGCAAACCTCCCTACCAGCTGCAGTAACCTTGTGATTCCTGGAGTGTCAGAGGTAGAGCAGTGCTGTCCCAGGGGTGTCAAGATACAACATACCTCTTACCCTCCCTACTCTATATCTCAGAGTGCTCAGTGCACCCGGTCCCCAGCCTCTTGCTGATGAGCGAACCCTTTATTCCCAGCTCTGCTAGCCTTCAACTGGGCGCATCGCTGCCCCAGAATCCAAGAAAGCCAGTCAGCCAGCCAGCTGCCGATGAGCCTCGCGCTGTCACATGCTGATGGCCGGATCCTCCAGCCACATGCTGCATCCTCACCCCCTCATTACCCCGGGACACTGATTAAACTGTCCCTAAAATTATCTACTGGTGGGAGGAAAACAAGAGTATCAATCTGCAGGAACAGAAGGGGAAATGCATGGTGGGTGTTCATTAAGTGAACATTACCAGAGTAAAAATTCAATTATTTCACAGCAGGGGATGTGCTGCGCTGGGGTAAAAGTCCATCGCCACTTAAGGTCCCTATGTCCCCACGCACACACATACACACACAAACACATGATTACAGAGAGAATCACTATAGCAAGAGCTTCAAACACACTTTCAGGATGGTTGTAATGCATTTTAATGGAGGCCAACAAGCCAGGCTCCACATGAATCGGAAGCCACCAGCCTTGAAATCCAAAGCCTTTCCACCTCCCCATTAGTGGTGTGCAGCAGCCGGTTATTAGTGGCGGGGTTCTGCCACTGAAAAGGGTTAAGCACAAATTGAGCCTGGAAAGAAGCTAGTGAAGCGAACACCTTCACACAAATCCCCCCCGAGACTGCCCCTTAAGAAGATAGCAAATCATAATGACCTTATGACCTCTGCCAAAGGTTGACCTGTAGCAGCACACTGAGGTCGCTTCTGAACTATTAAACGAGCCAAGCGGGCCAGAACTGACATACAGGTAACTGATGGTTTCACTCTGCTAATGTAGGGTGTGATAGGGCCTTGATCTGTCATATTACACTTGTAGTTCAAGGAAAAAATATTGATGAGCAGTGGTAATTCATCGGATGAATGAATGTATCAATGCGTCATGTGCCATGATCAGAACCTGTGACCCCATAGGTGTGGCTCCACACCTATGGGTGTTCTATAAGAATTATCCATTTCATCGATATAAATGAAGCTTTCACAAACAGAAAACCTTCGTAATGATTATTAACTGGGATCAATCATTTATGTGGCAGGCAATCGATTAAGGAAATAGCTTAAAATGTCCCTCCCCATCTAAATATCAGGGCCGGAGCACTTACTTGCACTGTAGATGTACAGCACGAGTTCAAAGGAGGTGTCTGCTCCCATCAAGGTAAGTCAATGTCTGCATTAATTAATCCAACATCAGCTAATTGTTTCTGACCCTTTCATTCCCTTAAACAAACATTACATCAAGGAGAGGCACGCTGAAGAGCCCCTGAGCCAATTTGTCTCTGGCAATCGCTCTGTGCTTTTTCTCTGTGGATGGGTTAATGATATGAGTATGATGAAGGAGATGTCGCCCTGGGGCATCAGAGACGTCCACAGCTTTAGGGCCAAAGTGCCCGTCCACTGTCAGTGCTGATCGTTTAAGTATATGGAGCGGACAAAGGGACGGATCTCGGTTTGTGTGGTGCATGTGTACGTGTGTGTGTTTTCAATGCTGGCCTGATCACAGCTGGGCTCAGGCTAATGCCTACTTTGTTGCCTCCAATGTGCCCCAGTTAGCAGGGCTCACAACCAAGTGACATGGTAGGCCGGGGTTGGTGGAGTCCCCAGTGTTGCGGTGTTTTAACGCTTCGCTGCATCCACACAAAAGACTTGGCCTCATAACCTATAAGCCCTCTAATCCATACTGTAAACATTCAAGGGATGCCCACTTTTACTACAAATGCCCATGCTTGGGCACACAGCGGAGCCTGCCACACGCTGGCCAGGTCTTTGTGGGTTAAATATATTAGGATTCTTTTTTTCTATTATTACTGAGCAATACTACCAATATGAATAATTAAAACATTTAAAATTACACTGATGGAGCCAAATGTCCAGGTGGATCAGTCTTGTACTTAAAGTTTCTTGATTATTTGGTGTCAGCTTCACCCTAGAGCAAAGACATTTCATTAAAAGAGAGAATAATAAAATGAAGCTCAAATATCAGATCATATCCAGAATCACCCAAAACTCTTGCTGACCATCTCAACTCATATCTCCTTGGTGCATAATGTGTCACTCATCAATGTAACTGTACTGTAGAGGCATATACTCTTTCACTTGCATGCCAAAAGGTTCATTTCAACTCCCATGCACACCGTAAATCATATAACCCTCTGAATGAGTGACCCGTATGAACCCACCACAATCCCCTTCTCACATACAAAAGAAGACCTGGTGCAATGCCACTGACTCTGTCATATCCAGAAATAGCAACGTGCATACGGAGAAACAGGCATTGGCAGTCTGATGTAATAAAAACACATGATTGCAATGACAAGAATCCCTTTGCCATCATGTTTCAGGATTAACATTTAAAAAAAAACTTATCACACACTCATTTGTGAAAACCGATTCAGAGTATGATTAGTGCAGAGTTACTAAAGCCAGATTTACTGCATTATCTTTTAAGCCATATCCACACATTTGTATCATTAACATCAACTAGATTCATGTGAAGTGTGATGAGAAAATCATTGAGAGAATGATGAGCCACTTACCCAGAAGATGAGATTGAAGATGAACATCATATACTTCAAGCAGCAGAGGCAGCCCCTTGCCATGTTGCACTTCTTGAATTCTAAAAGGAACACAAAGGATAGATCCAGGTAAAAGACCACGTATTTGCTGCCTTTGGGAGAGCTGTACTTGTTGTTGGTCTTGTCTCCGGTGCTGGTGTCAGCCGCCACTCCAGCCTGCCCCTGCTGTGCGTCTTTGCGCGGCCCCGTAGAGCCGTAGAATGCGCCGGCAGTGAAGCCGCGGCCGCCAAACGGTCGGCCAGACGTGGAGGCTTGAGCAAAATCGGAGTCACGGCTATCTACGGAGGGGCTACGGTGAATGGCTGACTCCTCACTGCTGGACTTCTCCATGCTCTAGGGCTGCAGCTGCTGATGAAGGGCTCCCTGACGCACAGTCTACCATAGTCTCAGGGATGACAGGACAGAACAAGTCCCCCCTTCAAGTCTCCACTGCTTCCCACTCTGAAGCAGCAAAACGATAAAAGCCTCACAGAAGCACAACTACATCCACCTCAGAGCACACAGTTGGGGCGAGAGAAGTCTTCAGTAGAGAAGTGAGTAGAACTGCACATCTGAGGCATCTATGCCCGGCTTAAGTGCTGCTGTCTTGCTGTGATAGTCCTGAAGTGGCTGTGCAGAAGAGACCTGTGAGGAGCATTACCCGTCAACCTTATGACAGGACTGTCTTTCCTGGGAAGAAGTTAAAGCACTCCCTCTGTCCCCTCTTGTAATTTCACTCTCCTCCTGTGCTGCTTATTGCTGCCGGGCTGCTCCAGTGGGAAAGAGACCCCGGTGACTCTCAGCTGCTCCACTTCCACGTAATCTTGCTGATCTGGTAACTTTTTCTCCCGTCCTCTCTCTCTCTCTCCACTGCTCTGCTCCTTCTCTGTCCTCCTCTCCTCTGATGCAGTCTTCCTCTTCCTTTACACTTCTCTCTCTCTCTCTCTCTCTCTCTCTCTCTGAGTGTGCCTGCCTTCTCTAGTGTACCATTCTGTGCTCAGCGGCTCAGTCCTCCGCACTGCCTGCGCTCTGCTCTCCCGATGGCAGAGCTCTAGCTGATGTGCTATTATCGGCGGACACGTCTAACGGGCATTCCCTATCTCCCAACAAGAGCACTGCCCTCCTCCCCCAACTCTCTCTCTCGCTCGCTCTCTTTCTCTCCCCCTCAGCCCCTCCTTGCTGAGAAGACAGCCAATGCAGCAGCTGCAGCCAGATCAAAGCTCCTCCTCTTCACTCCCCGTATCTTTAATGAGCCCATCACTGTGTTTGCTTTGACTATACACGTTCAGCAATTTCATGTTTGCTGTCAGGAGAATTGAGAGGCCAGAGATCAGCTTATGAATACCAAAAAAAATAGAAGTGTCAAGGTAATTGTAGATTAGTAGGTGTCGTGTGTGTGTGTTTGTGTGAGTGTTTCACTGTCAGTTTGCTGCAATTTCACACCCTGTTATAGTTTGTAATCTGTAATTTTATTGATTAATGTTGCCGTTAATAACCCATAGTTAACTCTGACAGCAGGTGATTTATCTTATTAAAAATGGTGAACACTCTCCGGGGCAAATTCCAGGTTGTAACGCTGCACAGATTGACACGACAAGCTGATTTTACAGAGCTTTGACTTTAAATTGACCTAGCTCCCCAAGTGTCTACATGTGCATATCATTAGAGAACAAAGGCTAACTATCTAAGGACCCTTGAGGGTCAGATTTTAATAAAACTGGATAATTATTGCTGTTTTCAGATTGTGTCTATCTGTGTGACCTCACAGGAGCTTAGTTTTAACCTCAGGTGAGAAAACAATTGGAATAATATAAATGCCCTTACTGAACCTTTTTCTACAGAACTGTCAAGCTAAATCAGGTCTACCACAAGCCTGCACATTGTTCTGCTTCGGTAATGGTCTGGAGTGCCGGTGATGGCTCAACCTCCAGACAGATGGAGAGAGAGTTTCAACTGAATGGTCTTAAAGGTAAATCCAGTAATACCCAATCGACATAGACAAGCTAATCCAATTGTATGTTTCACCATTGTAGAGTAAAATACAGCCCTTGGGGAAGCACAAGTATTGTGATTGTAATGCATAGATGGAAGATCAGGTTTCAGCGATTGGTTAGGGATGCAATTTAACAGCACATTCAAAGTATGATGGTTTAAAATTACGAAATATAAAAACCTTTGCATATTAAATAATACTTAAACCTGGGTCCTGCATTATCGATCTAAAGGAAGAGTTGATACATTACTAATGTTTGTATGTGATACAATACAAGACTATAGCCAGCACCAGGCTTTTCTGCCAGTGTATTGCAAGCCCACTGGACCAACATTTGGTCACAACACACAGACATTTATCTTGAAAAGAAATGATGCAAGTAACAAGCTGAAATTTCACACGCTTACCCTGACACATCCAGGACTGATCCTTGAGATGTACCTGCGTCACAGTGCGTCATAGTTTAAAGAAAAGGGCTACTGACTAAGCTGTGGTATTTGAAACGTTAGGAGTGAGAACATGTTGGTATGTTTCGCATATTATGTGCATAACCTATGTGCTGTTGAGAAAGACAGCGTGTGAAAAAATTGCTACAACTCCTCAAAACCCAAGCCAAGTTCCAGTGTCTTGTTTGACACCTGGCTGCTGATTAAAGTGCAGTGGGTTAGCCCCAGAGGTGGACTGACCTTTAAGGTGGACCAGTTATTCTCATTCTATTGACAAGCTGCTCCTCAGAGTTTTGCTCAATACACTGGGGGAATGGAGGAAACCCTTTCCCAACATATATATATATAAAAAAATCTACATCTACAAGCACCACCGGATCCCAGTCAACAAATATTCCATCAGATATCTCCTAAAAGTCCACAACTTTTACTTTTTACACTTTGGTTTCTGTAGGGATTAAACAAATGAGATACTACAAGCTAATTAGTAAGCTTTAGAGTAACCGCTAAATGGATTTAGTTTTTTTGTTAAGACAGAGCAACGCTAGCTGTTTTGACATGTTTCCAGTCTTAATGCTAAGCTAAGCTAACCAGCGGTGGGCTGTCGCCTGATATCTACCATACTGACATGAAAGTGCTTTCAATCTCATCTATACTCTCACATGAAAGCAAATTTTTTTTATTTGTGTGAAACAATTGTATTTTTTGAGTTTTCTATGTGGCTCAGAAGAGCTTTTATAAACTGAAGGGTTTTAAATGTGCAGAATCTCACACATTGAAGTTGCATGACTTTGATCTTACACCCGCCTTTTAACAGATCATTTGCTTTAGCCTCAACAAAGCCTTGATTTTCTTTAAACACACATTTTGCAGTTCTGGAGCCAGATCTATGAACTGCAAAAGGTACTTACTCCAAATCATCCAGGCAAATCAGTTATAAAAGCAGTCAAAATTAGACGTCACGCACTGAAAATAGCTTTTCACAAGTTGCCAAGGACATGGATTCCCATCAGCCCTTTTGAATGAATGTGAAAACCTGCCAAGACTCTCTCAATCCAGGCACCTTCCATGCCTTGAGTTTCAGGCCTTTAAGACTAAATTCAATACAATTTACGTCAGTGCTGCTCTCTCTGAGGGTTACCCACATTTATCAGAGCTCAGTGGGGCTCTGTGCATGTTACTGATTCCGCAAGTAGCCTGAAGGACACATCTGAGCCTGCTCCCTCCACACACAGATCCATCCATCGACTCAGAGCAACAGGGCTCTGCGCTTCTGCATTACGGTGAGGGGGTAAAGCGAGAGAGAAAAAGGCACTAAGTAAGACCCAGGAGAAATGGAGGTCTGTGGGATGACACAGAAGAGTTGAGCCATGAAGATACAAAATATGCGGAGCACAGCAGAGGAGACCAGAGCAGGAAGCCTGGGCTGAGATGGAGAATGTGAAGGGGACGAGATTGTATTCAAACATTCTCTATGATGCTGAGTAAAACTGGCAGCTTCATCGACATATTTATGGTGCAAAGACAGACAGGATTGACGAGATTAGAGTTCAGAGGGAACCAACAGGGACGCTCCCAGAGCTCTCCAGGCAATGCTTCACAAAGGGAACTAAAACACATTCCAAGTGCCACTATGAACAAATAATGTCACAAGTGGTGTCAGAAGCGCATCTCAACAATAGCATAATTTAAGAAGAGGTTAAAACTGGTGATAAAATAAATATATGTAAGAAATACAGCTCGGGTTTGATTTGGTGTTGCAGGCAGTATGACGCAACGACAGCATTGTATGTGGTTTAGATTACAAAGATATTGCAGTTTCTAACGGTAGGGTGTGAAGTGAAATATTCAACATCAGGAACCAGTCGCTTTAATAGTTTTTTTTTTTTTTTTCATAAAGCACTATGATTACTTACATTATCCTTTCAAGCCTTCCTCCAGCACCCCTATACATTAGAAAGCATCTGGCAGGGTTAGGTGACTTAACAGTACTATTTATTTATAATGTATTTATTTGAATTGTTCATTAATAGTAACTTCTGACTTTTTTTATGGTTTGTACCTTTATCAGTGTATGATTAGTGGAGTGCTGTATTTATACAGTGGCATAATCAGGTTGTTCAGAGGTTCACTACTCCTGGTGGCAATGCAAAGCTAGACATTGTCTGAGGAGGACTGGTATTCCAGTATCACACTTTCATAAAGTTGGGGACTTGCAAGAGATCGATAAAAAAAAGGAATGATCAACATTGAAGCAGCAGTGACCAAGACTCTTAGTTCTTCATATGGGTTAAGTTCTGACAATACTGGAGCCTACATCTCCCATAATGCAATTCAATTAGAGGCTTTCATTAGACCCTCCCTGACCAGTAAACACCCATGTCATCCAAACTCGACGTCACACTTTTATCATTATTACTTTGTGACTTATCATTATAAATTCATTTTCCTTTATTCAACGGTGATGACATCACTATAACATAATCAGGCTTCATTTCTCAGACTTAAGAAAGTTACCTTCACAAAAAAAAAAAACATTCTACAACTTTTTTCAGAGTACTACTCCTCAGGTCATCATCTCAGTACTCCTATACTAACAAGTATATCGATCTTCATTTGTAAAATTGGCGGGGTGGATCTTTCATGAACAACCAATATCAAAAACACAGCTTCCAACATGTGGATAGAGTCTGGCACCTACAGAACATTTAGGTATAGCCTGAACACTGTGGGATTTTACTGACCAATTATACCAGGTTACTACAGTTAAACTAGAGGCCACAGCTGGAATTCTCCATCTTCATCAAAGTCTAGTTTACAGAAATCTACTGCAGTTTAACACCCAGCATATCAACAACTCATTCATTTTAAGAAAACCCTTTATAGTTAATCTCAGAATCCAAACACAACCTACACACCATCAGTTACAGCCAGAGGAAGGTTCAGTAGAATAGAAAAAGATAGGACAGAATATAAATGGGCATGGCTAAAAAAATAAATATGAAACCCACTCATGTTATAAAGTTATTTGTATTATGAGCTGGAATCTACTTTTGATTAAGTGGTGCACTTTATCTGTGACGCCTGCACAAAATGACAGAGCAGTTTGTTTGTGTGAAGGCTGAGTTTGCATGAGAGAATGTTTTTTGATACCATAACATAATATATGAGAGTGTCATTTGAGACTGTGTGAGTGTGTGTGTGTTTCTTTTTGAAAGCCTTTGGTCCTTACTTCAGAAGTTTGTTTTGGTAGATTTTATTCCTTGATGCTTGCTTTCCTTGGATTTTATTCATACTAAAATAAATAACTGTTTCCTGTTTGTTTCTGTCTCTTTCAACACTGAGCAAGACTCTTGTTACTTATAATAATCTTTTGTCATTATTTTTTTACATTTTATAGACTGCATGACTAATTAGACTATTATTCAAAGAGCACTTGATAGATTTATCTATCAATTAAATGCAGCCATACTCATCTATGAAGCTCATTTTCCCTAAAATGTCACTGGATGAAAGACCATGGTTGCTTTCAACACAGCTGAGATAATTATGCAAACAAGATGGGGGAGTTCTCTACCTGTGGAAATGTGTGAAGGTGGAAGGTGGAGGTTATCTAAAGTAAATTACACACAATTTGTTTTCACATTGAGCTAATATGATACAGAAATCTGCAGGATATTTAACTCCCTGTTGATGAAATCTGCTTCAAATCTCGTGGTGTTTTGGTGGCCTAATCAGTTTCCGTGACTTGTTTACAGTACAAGAAAAATTCAATCAAGTTTTCTTTTTCATTCAATAAATAAAAGTTGCTTTCATTCAATCACCTTCCAAGATGCCTCTGAAACAAATTACAATTTAGACCTGCTATTTTAAGCTGAATTAATGAACAGATTCATGTCCATCATTTCAAACACAGTATTTCTTTTAAACGTCAGTGAGTCTCTGATATCCTGCCAATGAATGTCACTGATTTACTGACTGGAATTGAATCATGACAATCACAGCCGCAGTCACAAGGTCACCCCACACATGACAACATCCCAAAAATAAAACACTGGCTCTGTTAAAATGTCAATCGGAGAGACTTGAAGAAAATTGATGTCTTTTTTTAAATGACAGCATAAGGTTGTAACTGTGGAGGAACATAACCGAGGTCGTCTGCAGTGCAGTCATTCAAAGATTCAAATAGGGGGATTGCTGCTCTTTAAATGTGTAACAAAGAATGTCTTCTAGATAATTACTATAGCTAATATGCATTTGCTCATATTACACAAGGAATTAGTGCTGCATACCTTTTACCAGTCACTCTGAAACCATATCGGACCTGCAGAGATACAGTAAATGACATGCAAGGGCACATGGTCCTAGTGTGAATGTATGATCAAGGCCTGGGCATAAGGAGAGGATTAAAACTACAAAGGGTTTCCTCCCACCCAATATGTCGCTGCCAGTGGTCCTTAGCTCCTCTGAACGTTTGGCCGAGTCTGTTGCTGTGGATGCAAACAGACACTGCTAACATCATGGCATGGCATATGGACAGTATACTACAGTGAACAGTCAGAACTAACTAATCAAACAGGAAGATGGGAACATGCTTGCATCGACTTCTGCTCAAAGAATATGTAGTGATGTGTTAACACGGAATTAATTCCGCTGTCTGCCTCGTCCCCCTAATCAAATTAATATCAGACGTCAATCTGCTTTGATATTTATGGTTCTATTTTGGCCTTTTATGACTCTCTGGATATTACCCTCTGGGATTAGGCTGGCCAGACAGTGCCGCCATTCTACAGTCATTCTTGGGTGATTTGCAACCAAAAAAGTCAATAAAGATGTCTGGAAAGAGTGTTAATTAGGAATTTATGACATCACGCTCGCTTGAAGATCCAATTGTGATAGCATGTGAGGACTCCAGATAAGGGCACTAAAGCTGGAAAGGATCAAGTACCGTTTCTTAAAGTCAAATACACATCTGGGAGTTAAAGCTGGTGTTGACTGACCATATACAAAGCTCAGCACTGTTCCGCCAGACATATTTCACATTTGTTTATGTAAACAGTTTTGTATCTGTTTATCCGGCATCTCATGTGGGAAAATCCCTGACAGTGACATTGCGTGACGCAAAACCAACAGCTGAGAACCAGAGACGCGTGTTTGTGGCTCTTGTCGGGATTTGAGGGAAAAAGCAGCGGTTATGACGTATCTATAAACCTACAGACAGACACAGGTGCACTCAAGGCGCCCACACACACACACGGCCATATAAAATTAAATACACGTAAAGCCCCAAAGCCCCAGCAGCCAGTCCTGCAGCCAAGCCTCAATCTAAACTTAATTCCTTCAGGCCCGTCCATCAGTGCTGTGGGAGATACGGTTGGACAAGAGAGACAGGCAGGGTTTTACAAGGAAAGTGAGTATACTCTGACTACAGGATACTACATTAGCATTTAGATCAGAAAGTGTCTATCGTCATTGAAATGCAACATGGTATCACAGTGCAGTAAAGTCCAGTTCAATAGTGGCCGTTGCAAAGAGCCAAATGCCTGTGATGTCTGCAGTATGACACATGAATCCCAGAATAGCCCCGCGGATAAATCAGGAGTGACACCATGTTTTGATAATGCTGATCAAAGGAGTGGAATAGCTAAGTCCAACAGTGTCCTGAGCTTTATGTAATATTTAAGAGAGCCATAACTATGCGATAAAGATGGAACGTCAGCAATATGAATCTTATCCAGTTCACTGGGAATGTGTGGAGCCAGCCGCTGAATTTAGGGCTCGGTCATCGATTTGCTGGCTATGAGTTAATTAAACTTGACTGGGGGGGGTCTTTGAAAAGTACGCTGAATCTCTCCACCACCAGATTTGAAGGTACATTTCAGATTTTTCAAATATTGCTGAATGGTATCAGTCATAACACCAGACACAAAAAATTTAAACGAGCATGTGTCAATGATTAAGTATCATCATTTATTGACTTTTACCATAATCATATTAGGTTGATATAAACAAACACTGTTGTCTAAATGAATAACTTAGAGGAAGTTGTAATAAGAGGCTATTACTGTGCATTAGAACGGAGAGTTTTGTCTAATGTAATGTTTAACAGTGGGACAAAATCCTTTACTCTCGGTTTGATGATTTTATATGTTATTTTGAAAACATTTGTTTAATCATTAACTCATAATGATATCAGAAAACATCATTACTTACTAGTTATGTACACAAAGTTGTTAGATAATGCAAAAACACTCCATTGTGAGGCAGGAAAGTAGAATCATGCCATCAAAAGGTGTAAATCACGTCAACAGATTTTGCCTTGAGACTTGAGGAACAACACATTCAATGTGCATACATTATGGTGAGATAACACATGATACGCAAAGCTGTATACTGTTAAAAATGTAAAAAAATTGAATAATTTCCGTAAACTGGCACTGATTTTGCTTCTTGGGTTAAGTTACTGACTCCAAAGGTCAGGAGAGAAAAAAGGAAGCAGGCTCTTATGTGCTTTAAGAGGTGAAAGAGAGATGGGATAACGAGGATGTAGTTATCTCCAACTCATATGGAAAAAATGGCAAACCGCAACGGAAGCGATGCCACTCAGAGCTCAAGTTTCCACAACCTGCTGCTGCCGTTGGTGCAACATAAAAACTATTTACGTCTGTGGAGGAACAAGAATATATATATATATATATATGTCGGTTGTATATGTGATCTTTCTTTTGCTGTGGAATCCCAAAGCCCTGTGGGTAAGTTGTGTTTGTGTGGCGCCTCATAAGTAATCCAACACATTCTTCAATCTCCTCCAGTACTTCATGGAAACAGGTTATAGGGTGCGCTTGAAAGCTTAAAGACAAAAATGTTCCCTGGGTACTGAAGGGGTTAGACAGGGAGATATGAGGGAGACAAATACGCACCATTAGGTTGTATGTCTGATTGTCTCCTATTGGTGCATGTTTGTGCCTCCTTTATGTGGCTGTTTGTTGTCTGTGGCAAATCAGTCACCAGCTCAAATCAGTGTATGATCTCCCTACAATCCATGTAGGGGGATTAGAGAGCCACTCTCTGCAGGTCAACATCACGGTTTCATCTCTGGTTCCCAACCCATGGGAGGTTGGGAACCATCTGGCGCAACACACAGCACATGTCTGCATCATGTGAAGTCTGTCCAACATGAGCGTTTGTCAATAAGGAGCTGGGCGCCGCGCCTCTCTAAAGGAACATTAAAGACGCCGCTGACACAGCGATGAGAGGTCAGATGGGGTTCATCAATATTTTAGTTGGCCGTTGCTGGAATGCAAACAAAGGAGGGGCAGCCTGCGGTGCTGTGCTGAGACAGAGATGAAGAGGAAGCTGGACAAGAGGCAGCGCAAGATAGAATATGAGAGAGGAAAGACGAAGCATCTCTCTGCTATCCGTGCTACTGCGCTACGGCTCCTGGCATTGGATTCAAAGGCTGGGATGGATTAAAGGCACAACAGAATACCCAAGGAGCTTTCCTATCATCTACTTCTTCCATACTGTTGTTCAGGGTAGTGATGATAGTATGATCTTCAGCTGCCAATGACGTTTACCATCTACCATTAACATAATCTTATCATAAAACAATATCTGCACGCCCACATATGACAAGAAAGAGAGAGAGAGACAGATAGAGGTGGGCGGGGAGATGAATTAAATCTTTAAAAAAAAGATCCAACCAAGTATGGTGGAAACCTGCAGAGAGCAGAAGATGGGCCGCAAGACTTCAGCTCTGATCCCACCAGCTGGGTAGCACCTCCCCACAATATGGCGCTCCCTGACTATTCCATGTGTGCTTTGTGTGTGTGTGTGTGTGTGTGTGTGTGTGTGTGTGTGTGTGTGTGTGTGTGTGTGTGTGTGTGTGTGTGTGTGTGTGTGTTTGAACTAGAGACATGGGGTCTCGCCCCTGGCACAGACACGGTCAATATGGCTATGGTCATTCATGAGCAGCCGCTATGTGACTGCCATCCAAAGAGCTGTGGCAACGGACCAGCAAAGAGTAAAATCTTCAGAGGAGAGGAGAGGAGAGGAGAGGAGAGGAGAGGAGAGGAGAGGAGAGGAGAGGAGAGGAGAGGAGAGGAGATGAGAAGATAATAGAGGAGAAGGGATGGATAAAGGCAGCAGACTGTGGCAAAACGCCCTGGATCCCTTCATTTTTTACAGGAACTGCCCTACCGCGGCTTAATGCCCTCCTCTAAAGAAGCATTCTGCCATGTCATTGTGTTTTGGGGAAATCTCCAGATATGAATCAACAACTGCTGATAAAGCAACAGTTAACTGTGCATGCCTTTTTTTTTAAAAATAAAAAATATAATATATATATATATATATACACACACACACACACACACACACACACACACACACACACACACACACACACACACACACACACACACACACACACACACACACACACACACACACACACACACACACACACACACACACACACACACACACACACACACACGCATCTCCTTGTCTCCCTGAGCATTCTAAGAGGCAGCTGGAAGCTCCTGTTGAAGCACACGAGAATATGATACAACAAACTAAGGCTGATGGATGTTTTATGTAAACAACAAGAAGACACGCACACCGCCTCTTCACCTCTGTGGCTGGGGGATTGAAAACAGCAGATGTCTACGGAACTGCATAAATGGTGTCGAAACAAGGCAAGACGAGTATCCACTGCAATCTGCTAAATACTGCAACACAGGGTCTGATCAATCTTAAAAACAAATAATGTTACTTGCCAAAACAATATCCATCTGTATAGTTCTGAATGAGTACACAGTACAACTTTTAAATAATTAAGTTAGTGAATGAAGACAAAATACCCCAAATATCCACCCACAGAGTCTCACCGGGGATATACAGATACACAAATACTATAATTACCAAGATGGACACACACACACGCACCGGCCTTAAAATAAACATAAATGGAGTGGTAGACCACATTCCCTGTGAAATCCCACGTGTGGGAAAATTGAATTTGCAGCCCTGCAACAACAATATGTCGACAGCAATAATAAAGCCAAATGATTAAATGCTAGTAATCTATTACTTTGAGTATCTGTAACATAACAAAACATCTGTTACACACACATAGAAACGGAGTGCTTGCTTAGCTGCCAAATACTCTTAATTAAAGTCTGCAGACGAAGTCTCTCCAGAGTCTGAGCTGGAATTGGCTCCGGCTACTTTTCTGATTTCACCTACTTACACATTTCGGGCTGATGGCTCCCAATTCTGTGCATTCCCTTTGAGGACAGATGATTATAAATTAACTCAATATTCTTTCACCCCATGTCATGCTTTTGGCAGCGCGATACTGGAACGAAATTGCCTGTAGATGATTTAAATGAAAATCAATTTTTGTTTCACCACAAATCCCAAAACATAATGAAGAAGGCAAAAGCAATTTATGCAGAGCCTTAATGAGTTGAACATTATTCATTGTCTGCTTATACATATAAAAATACACTATGTAAATAAGCAGCGTAAATGAATGTATTTTCTCTGAGGAAATGATTGAATATGAATTCTAACAAGATTAACCATGACATGCTCCAAAAACTTCAGAGGCAGAGGGGCCACTGGGGAGGAAAAATGAGCCACTCTGCCAACTCAGTCATCAATTTTATATCACTTTCAAGAGCACAAGGTCTCCCTTGGAATGATTTAAGGCCAGAAAATAGCTTTCCTCTGACCTATCACCCATGGCAATGGAATATAATATCCGCTGCTCCTTCCGAGTGTCGAAATCCTAATCTGCACACATCAAACAGCCACGTTACTTCATGTAACGGGAGGTTTTGCATGGAAAATAGCTTGCTTAGGGCGACTGTTCATTCCATTGCAGGAGGGCACGGGGTTCCACATTATGGGTTTGGACAGTAATCTAATTTTCTGAAGCAAGAGAAAAAAAGTCACATTTTATACACTTGCAAAGTATATAAAATGTGACTACTGTGATAAAGTACAGCAGATTATATGCACATAATGACCCCACTCATAACATCATCACTTCTTTGTGCTACGTCTGATAACGCTCTCTCGCAGATTTAACCAGGTAGAAAACAATATTCTGCAGCTGTTGCAGAGAGGTGACGGTGGACCTCATACACAGTAAAGACTTGGTCACTCCCAAAGCACAGCCATGCCATAACACACACAGCACTGCGGGAACAGAGGAGATCTTTAACTCTATGTTCCCACATAAGAAACCAGATATAGGGCTGAGGCAAAGCCTGTCCGCCTGCAGAGTTACATTTAATGCAGTATCTCTCCTCTCTCTCTTCAGTGCACACACACACACACACACTCTCTCTTCACACACACACACACACACACACACACACACACACACACACACACACACACACACACACACACACACACACAACTGTATACTTTATGCAGCCCTCCCTCTCTCTCTCTCTCTTGCCCACACACTCACACATGCTCGGTCCCCTGTCGTTCCATATTCACACACGCTGACCTTCAGCTGAGCGAGAAAACAGCCTCAGTAACTTCTTTACTCTACTGATTTACATTGACATATAAATAAAAAACTCTACGCTGTCCTTCCAGGGACAATATGCCGTGTTCACTCCACAGTAAGAGAAAGCTAATTATCATGCATGCCTGTTAAGCCATTAATACTGCATTTACAGCGCAAAGGCAGACTCTGAAAAGGAGTGAATGAGGGACAATAATGGTCAAGCTTCCTAAGGCCAAAGAGAGCCTAGTGTCAAGTCTCAGAAATTAAATGATTCAACAACTGTCAGTCTGTCTGAGTGCTGGGTCTAAATGTTACCACTTCTCTTGTCATAACACACAATTGAGAAACTATGACCTTCATATCAGCCTGTCAAAGTGCACTTAATGTCACTTTGTGTCTGTGTGTGGCCTCGTATTTGGCATGTGGGTCTATCCGTCTATGTTCCAACGTAAAACGTGGAATCTGCGCAGGCTGGGTCACCAGTCACTGGTTGAGTTGGTCTGGAGTTTTATTTCCTGTCCAGAGTGTGCTCGGCTCCAGTCTGTCTCCACTGTGGTATTTGTGCCACAGCACAGGTGGAGGCGAAGAGCAACTGCACAGAATGCAGGAAAAGCATTAAGGGGGAAGGGGACCGGCCTTCATTTTTTGCTTTCTCAATAGAACACAAAATCATCTATTTTAACAAGCCTGCCCCTCAGATAATGACAAGTGAACAGCAGTCTTTGTGACTGCTTTAGAGTCCATCAAATGAACAAATTGTTAAGGGATACAGAGTGCAGGGCGCGGAAGACAGTTTTGAATTGCCCAGATTTTGCTGATAAGGCATCGCAGGAATAATTTGCTATTCCTGATAATACCACAGGCTGTCCACACACATATGAAACAGCCGCTGCCTTATGACTCATGCCAGTTTTTAAAAAGCAGCACAACCAATAGGCCTGGAGTTAAAGGTCTCGCTGCCCTTTATCTAAACTACTTTTTTTTGTACCAGGGACGGCACATATTTGACTTCCAGGGCCAACAATTCTACTCCACTCTTACTGGTTCTGTGATGCGTCCACATCAATATTCATATGATCAGCTCAAATTTCATACCACAATTCATTAAATCCAAGCATTGTGTTACTCAAGGTGACTGAGGGAAGGGAAACATATATTTGAGGATAATGTTTGAACAAATATTCACAACACAGCTCTTTCAACCTTCTGCTACAATGTAGGGCGAAATGAAATTTAATCTGCTGTAATAGCTCATGCTGGTAAACATAATGCTTCATACTTTATGTATCCCTAACCACTAAACCAAGGAATTGAAAAGTGCATGGAACGGCTTCACAGTTAGACTGGGAAGAATATTACCGCTGTGCATTCTAATTATGATTTGTCTATCATTAGTTGCCTTGTTAATAGATGCTATTTTTGCCTTCAATCACCATTGTTTTCAGCTTTTTGTTGCTGTTGTTTTTGTAATGGTTTCAGCTTTTTCCAAGAAACCATCAAAAGGCAGCCTCTGTGAGCTGTGATTGTCTTCACAAATCACAGCAAAGCTGACATATTCAGTCTGGGAGCTCTAATGGATACGTGATACAGGCTATTAAATAAGCCTCCGGGCTCGCTTTCATGAAGCTTCTAGGAATAGCAGAACTGATCTGGGATCACTGTTTGGGTCACGTGGCCATGCTAGCTGCACTGTATGATATTTAATGATTCCCTGTTTCTGTGTGTATATTAAGATGTGTCCTGAGCTCCAAGCGGGACGGAGTGACATTGAGGGTTTGATTGTTATTTGATTGCATTACAACGACAAGCTGATCCTTCAAGGTGTCAACATCTCTGACCGCCAGGAAATCGGAAGTCATAGGTCTTCCCTGTGTGGTCCACAACTGCCTGCAGCTTTGCATCCCATTGACATGCCTCTTGCCAACCCCAACCCCTTTAAACCCCCAAATATCACCCCCATATTTCTGCTCACTGTTGCATCTTTTCAAGCATTAAGCTAATTGAATTAGCTTTAACCTGTGCTGTCAATGAAATTGAAACAGAGATAAGGGCCTTACAATTGACAAACCAATCACAACAGATAACATGGAGATGCAGCAGCAGAAAAACAGAACCATAAGATCAGACAGGAATGGGCATCGCTACGCTAGAAGCATCTGCGAAAATGAAATCGCACCAAGATGACAGCATCTCTGATAATGAAACATCTTTATGAAGTGCTCTTGAGTTTTCCTTTTTGTTTCATAAGTAGCTGCTAAAATAATCAAGTGCACTGTGGGGGACCAGTATGTAATAAGATGCAGCATGGGTAATTATTCTTCAAAAATAGCTTATACACATTTCTTTCCTCCTGCTCTTTTTTTTCCTTCTCTCTATACTCTGCTCCCAGAGGGACAAACATAGCTGCAGGGCATAGTTATTTTGCTTGGTAAAACAAATGGGGAAGATACTCAATGTGACACTCATTTGATACGGCTCATACTGGGAAATGTAGGACTGTGATTGCCCAGGCAAGTATCCTGTCTGAAAAGTGAATCCCTTTTTTCACTTAGTTGACAACATGTACAACTAACTAACCCTATATACACTTAACAACACACTCACCCACCTATCCAAAAACTATATGCTCACACAGGCATATAAGGCAAAAGGTAAGATTTCAGTGGTTAATGAGTCAATCTGTGCTGCTATTCAGTGCTCTGGCGCTGGTTAGCCACAGAGCAGATGTAGGGCATTTGGTGAGCAAAGGAATGATTTAAACAGCTGTTAAGTAACCACACTAAACTAAAGGAGAGAGCCTTTTGATCTGGGATAACACTTGGGGCTATAAACTAACTTAACAGGCTGAGCAAAATAAGCACAAGCTGTTACTTATCTACTGGTTTAGGATGTCTGATGCTGGTCATTCTCCAATTAATATGTTATAATTATGAACACACATACCGTAACTTAAGTATAAAGTTACAGTACATTTTTCACTGCACTGAGAAGTTAACTTTGCAATGTCAGTCCTCGACATGATAGCATTGCTTAACCTTGAGTGTAACTCATTACTGCTAGTATCTGTGATAAATGTAAGCCTGCCTGAATTGGTGCATGAAGTAGAAATGAATGATAGAATCCCTCTTAATTTCACATTCAGCAGGATTTTGACATCTTAAGTTTGTCTATGAGGACACTGTGGCTAAAGGTAGGTGTTTGAAGCGCGATAATCCCAAAAAGATCACAGCAAACGAAGAGGGATCACAGCGTAAAGTGTCATCTGTGTAGATTGAGCCCTAGTCCACATGGGAGGATTAATGCATGGGTTTGAGCTGACTGCCCTCTGGACTATGACTTTCCCTGATAAGAGAAATCTGAGCTCAGCACCCTGCGCATGCAGAGACAGATAGAGTTGTGATTACAGTGTGAATGAAAGCTCTCTGCCAGGACCTTCATTTAGCTGGCCCTCCCCGTCCACGCATCCAAGTTTAATGCAGCCTCGAGCGCAGGCTCCGGTCCAGGCCCGAGGGATACCCATTACAAGGCTGGCACACGGATCTAAGGACCAGACAAGACGCACGTATCGACAACCTCAGCAGGTCAAATGCAAGATGACGGAATAATATAACCCCACTCTTGTGCCATAATACTGCAATGCAGTTTTCTGTGCAGTTCTCTGGTATGTACCAATATACCCAACCAGCACACTGGTGAACTGTAGAATAAATGAATCATTTTGTGTAGCTTGTGTTATGGCATGAAAGAAAGACAGCAGAATATTGCAAAAATATCAAGACAATTGTTTCAAATGACAGCATGTCAAGGCAGAATATCAATGTCAGGTCCCGCATTATCAAATGTTTATGACGTTCTCTTAATATGGCTGAGGATATACATAATCTTCTCATTCAGTCACAGCGTACAAAGCAGAAAGGATTGTGCAGCATGTGAAGAGTGTATGTTGCCCCGAGGTGGCTTCATGTCTTTGACAATTTACCTCTTAAATACTCTTTGATGGTTGCTCCCACCACCAAATAATATAAAGCAGTGGGTACACGGCAGTTGTTGCTCCATTCCAAAGGAGATTTCTTCGCTTACCTACCAGAGGGATGTCTGTGTGGTCACGGATTACTAATGGGATGAAGGTAGCCATCAGCAGGCATCCTGTTCAGCTAGGGACAATCTAATTTGTCCCTAGCTGTGGCACATGAGGTAGAGCGCTTGTCCCGTAACCACAAGGTTGGTGGTTCAAACCCCTCTACTGGCAACATGCCGAGGTGTCCTTGAGCAAGACACCTAACCCCAAGTTGCTCCCCGGGCGCTTCATTGCAGCCCACTGCTCCTCCGGGATGGGTTAAATGCAGAGAAATAATTTCCCCATTGTGGGACTAATAAAGGCTTAATTAATTATTATTATTATTATTTCTCCTTGAAATTTAGCTTGGGTTTCGTCAAAGCAATTCTCAGACGCTAGGTATTTTAGCTTGCTCTCTATTGGTCCCTTTGGCTCTCTGGTTACTCTGTGTCCAATAGTCTTTGTTTGACTAGTTAACCACACCATTATCCTTTAGCACAAATCAAGTAGCTTCTTTTTCACAGGTTGGCTCAAAAACAGATTAGACGTTCCAGACTCTTTGGATAAAGAGTATTACTCTTCCTACAGCCTCGAGCGCACTGCTTGCAACATGTGCAGGAATCCAAAGCTTGACGTGCCTGCTGTGCCTGGTTACGGTTGCTAAGCCATGATCGAACAATTGCTGTTAGGGGTAGGGGTTAAGCGAATAGTCAATTGTGAGGCTGTCAATGTTGTTGAGCCCGCTGACACATGTAAATTTTCATCCCTCATCTTGCATTACCACACACCTGCCAATTGGAGTATGTATTCACACACGTCTCATGTGAGGGTTGTTTGTATCAACACTGTCTCCTGATTTTTTTTTCTATCCATGCTATTGTCTTTATGTAGTCCCACATTTCAGCTGGCCATGGTTCTCTAAACAAACCAATCCTTTCTGTGTAGTAGTCATGAATTATCACCTCAGAGATGCTTTTCCATTTGAGCTAAGTTGAGTGCTACTATGTGCACAAGTCTGAAATTTCTAACTGAAAACGGTTGACTTCAATCAAATGCAATAAACTTAAATTTGAATGGAACAAAGTCTCCATTGAAAATCTTGGATCATATTTTCTTACACAGTAAATAGATGAAAACATGATATCGTACACCGGGGCCTTCATGAATTCAGAAGACTTCACTTGAAAGCCATTCAAGTTTACCTCAATGTACGCTTTATGGCAAAGTTTAACAGTGCTGAACACAACTCAACTTCTTCACTACAAAAATCATCTATTGACTACTGCAGAGAAGAGCTTCTGTTGAGTGGCCTATATACTGCTAACAGCTTTTAAGAGAGTCCTAACACTTTGCATCCAGCTTTATCGCTCTGTCACTTAGCCTCTCCATCTTCTTCCTTCCTCCCAATAGCCTCAGTTACCCTCTCAATAGAGCATCATACTGCCGTTCAAAATAGACAACTCTGCCTCAATGTGCGTCTTAGGTGGACACAACAATTTTGTGACTTCCCTCTGTGTTACCCAAGGGTTTCTGAAGTGCCGCCACTGCTCTCTCACATGCCTTGCCATTTGATGGTGGCTTTGGTTATATGGGGTTCAGAACCTGGGTCATTTGAGGTAGCTCTCCACTGGAGAACGAACGATATGAGCTGAGTGAATTCATGATGTGTTGGCTGGAAAATGGAAGATAAGGAAAATAGAATTTGCAATGCCTTGATCATCACTTTAAAGAGAGGCTGAATGGATGTTGATGGCATTGGCATCCACTGCCATTTACAACCCACAACAACAACAGCAGCAGCAACGCTGAAAGCTGTGCCTACTTTAAAACAGCAAACTACAAAGGAAGGGCAGTGGCAAATCTTCTGCAACTAACCAGTGAATTAACAGTGGATAATGAGAGGCAAGACAATTAGGATCACAGTAATGGACCCTTGTAAAAGAGGCAGGCTGGCTGAAATGTTTGCAGCAGAGTAAACTGATGAAAAATCCATGTTATATTTTTTGTAAATTGAATTTAAAAACTAATAAAAAGGCTGAGACTCAATAAAAAGTAAACCTTGAGCTCTAGCTGTGTGACACCAGTAACAACTCCATCTGCACTCTGCATAATTACTTTGTTTGTTTGTTGTTTTGTACCCTTCCATTTAACACTGACCTCGTGCTCACCACTCAGGAACGAGTCAAACAGAGTGTGACCTTGTGATTGTTGCCAGCCACTCTGCCAGTGTAGTGTGTTGGATGAGGTACAGTGCTCCCACTGATGAGTAACTTTTTTTTTTCGAAAGGACTGTGCAGCTGCAACTCTGCGCTGTGATGCAGGTCACCAAGCTAAGTGGATTGCTGTCGGACATGCTCACTGAAGCCAAAGCAGCCTGTGTCCTCATCTGATAGTTCCTTCTCTCCTCTCCTTTGTGCTTCCTCACCTTTCCGTCCATCTCTCCTCCCTCTACATTTTTTAACCCAATTCCTCCTTAAAATGATCACCCCAGTATCATCCTCTTTCTTATCTCCTATACGTTTGCTTTCAGCATCCCAATTTCTCCCTCTCTGCCTCTCCAGTCAGCTCTGTTGGTGTCCTCTCTGTTTAGAGATGAAAGATGGTGGTCCTGCTGTCTGACAGCTTGTAAGAGGCTAATGGGAAAAGTGAGTTCACAACACTGCGAGATGTAAGTTGCTCTGGCTTACACTTAATGATTCATTATTCTGTGTTGCCATAACTCCACTCGTTTTAATTATCCCTATGTGAATTGCTTGCTAAACAAACAGTATGTCACGCTGTGTGTTTGTACGAGCGCGTGTAGCGGAGGAAGAGAAACACGTGCCTGCTTGTGCCTGCATGTTTATACTGTATTATTTTCTTTACTCTTTTTTTTTGTTGTTGAACCACTTTGTGTTCATGGATTTGAATGTGCATTGATGTGGATTTTTCTTTTTTGTCCGTCTGTGCCTGGAAGGTCCTACACTGTCACATTTGGAAGGCTCACTTTGCCTCCCTCCTGTGTACTCTGTACACAAAAAAAACTCTTGCCTATCCCTGCACCACAGCAAGTCACGCATGCTTTTTGCCATCTCTGCAGATGGAGACTAACAATTACAAGGACTCTTCAGCCAGAGGAAGTGGAAGAAAAAAATATAGAACCAAACATTTGGCTCATCATAGGACTCTGACACCTCCACAGGATTCCCTGGGAACAATGAAGCCCTAAGGGTTAGAGGATAGGAATATGAGGGGGGAGCAGCCTCCTCCTCATCCCTGCTGTGATTTCCAGCTTTTGGCTTTAAGGTGTTGCTGGCACTGCTTGCTCTGCATCAGAACCAAATCATTTTTTTTTGCGGGGCTCCAACACAGACATTTCTCGCATTGCCGCAGTAGAAATGTTTGGTTGTTGTGATTCAATTAGTCAAATGTTCCTTCTGACAGTTCCGAGATGTCAATCCTGTCAAGTGGAAATGCAGGGGCGATAAACTGTGTAATTCTCCAGATACTTTTAAACTAGGAAATTATTAGTGATGACTAATTTTTTAAAACGTTTCATCTTGTCATCCTGGTATTTAAATGCATTCACTTGGCTTCACTCATCCAACACCTTGTGCATTACTCACTTATCAGACTGTGAAGTGCCTGAGGTTCAATTCAACACTGAAATATTTTAACATTCCAGAGCTCCTGTGGAGATGTTTTTATTTGTCAAAGAGACACCGGTGTGATGAATGGAGGGAGAAAACACACAACTCCTGAGATGTATGCTCCTGATTGGCTACCATCGTTTATAACACCAACTGTTCCCTGGCCTGCATGGTCTGCACATTTGTACCCTGCTTCAATGAGAAATGACTGGTCATGCTTTCCGCACTACGTTACGTCACCTGAGAGGGTGATGCAGAAATCTACATGAGCCTCTACACATACACAGGCATGAACACAGCAGCTCTCTCTTCTTTTTTGCCAAACTGCAATTTTCTTGCATTTGCATATCTATATCCTCATCCGGCAATGACCATATCATACTCGTGCTCTGAATAGAAATGCATTTCAATATCTGGGTTAAGAACTAAGCTCACTTGACAAGGGATCTACAGGGCTTGTTGAATTTGATACAGTGAAGGGGCTTATGGCTAAGTCTCCTTTTCCCCCCTGTATTGCACACCCTACTGGCATTTAATGTAGTCCTCTTCCGCTTCTTCCCAAGTGGCTTCATTACACATGCAGTTATAGAACGTAATACCCAAAAGCAAAGATACTGTATGCATGCCAGTGTGTGTGTGTGTGTTTGTCTGTGCATACGATATGCGCCACTGAAGGCTGGACTCTTTCATATGAAGCTGCAGGAAGCATTCACACAAACTCCAGTCAGACATCACAGTTCAAAACATGTAGCCGCTAAACCACAGTTTATCACAGAATTACATTATATAAGTATCAAATAGATAAAGCTTCTCTAAGCAGTCTGCATGATTGCTCGCCCACTCTCTCTGTTGCTCTCTGTGTTTCCATCCAACTCTTTTTTTAGATGAGTCGGATAGAAAATGTTGTTTCAAGACCACAGCTTGTAATAGAAGCTAATGTCTGTTCATCAACTGTCCAGCTCAGGTTGAGGAGAAGAGTTTGAACCGTTGTGGTTTCCATAACAGCAAACATTCATACCAGCTGTGCCACATACTATATATATATATAAGTCCTGATGAAAGCCAAAGATAAGACACTTGCTTGTCATAAGATGCACCATTTATAGGAGCTCAAGGGTGGGTTTTCAATGGAGGAGGTAAAGTCAATGTGAAGGAGGTGGTGACAAATGAGTAGCCTTCAGGGTTGGTGTGACACCAGGACATAGAGTTGAGGAGACAACATACGCTGCAGAGCGTCTCCCCCAAAGCTCATCAGCTGTAAAGGTTACCTGAGTCCATGTTCATTTACAGACTTGGAAGGCAACACACACATCCATTTATGCACATGCGCCTGTGTGGTCGTGTTAGGCTCAGCTGGGAATTACGGTTTTTTTCACAGGGTGAAAGAGCAGGGACATCTACTCTCCCTGATGGCAAAATGGTTTTACATAACATAACAACTGATGGATTGTGACATACGGTGCTGTGTAATTGTGACACGTTTTATCTACGGCTTGGGAAGGCCTGGTGGCACTGGTGCTAAAATAACCTCTGTGGTCATCCCGGGGCAGGGGCAGATCCACTTCATCGAGCTGGCAGGATCACAGTGTAAGAGATGGAGTAAGGCAACTCGGGATGGAGCCTTTAAGTTCACCACTATTGCACATTACTCCCCACTCTCCCCCTTAACACTGCTTCATGCTAGCAGGGGCAAGGCCCGGTGGACAGATGGATTCACTGCTCTTCTGTCCAAGTGCCAAATCTCATCTACGGGCCCATTACTCTGAATGATGCGAGCTGCAATGTAAAATAAGCCCTGCAATCAGCAAGGGTAACCCAGACTGAAAGGGAGCCCACATGTTCTGTAATTGCTATCATATTAGGAGGTTGATTCAGCAATTTATGAAATGGCATTGCCTGCAACAGTAGAGAAGTATGGATCTGAGCTGAAGTCATAAAAGAAAAAGGAAGATTGGATTTTCACCTCAAAGACAAGAGTGATGGAAGGGAGGAGTTCTCCCTGAATCTTTAAGCTTTTAAACTGTGAGTTAACTGCAGTTGGCTTTGCACTTTACTTCTAAGGGACTTGATGGTGAGATTCTGTTCAAAAGGGCAAACATCTTCCTCGTTTTAGTCCTGGCTCAGTCCTTTCAGGGGTCAGTACAAATGGACCTGTGGGAAAACTTGACACGGAGTCTTAAAAAAAGGTGGATTCAGAGGGGAAAAGATTAAATAATGTTTGGAATCTTAAAGAAAAAAATACTTTTGTGTCATGCAGACAGAGGATTTGGTAGGCATCGTGTCAATGTTTTCACTTGAAATAGAAGGCAAGTTCCCTTTTAGCTCAATCACTGATCAGAATTAAAAGAGTTGATAAGATGTAGCCAATATCTGATGTGGAGTTGAAGACTTTATTCGTAAGCCTTTCTCCCTCTCTGTCTTTTAGGTGTGTTTTCTGTAGTATTACTCTGAGGTTTTACACTGAAAAGGTGTGAAAACCTGATCTAATTATATGCTATTTTAGGGACCACACACCTGCCAATTGGAGTATGTATTCACACACGTCTCATGTGAGGGTTGTTTGTATCAACACTGTCTCCTGATACTTTTCTATCCATGCTATTGTCTTTGTCTTTGTCTTGTCCCACATTTCAGCTGGCCATGGTTCTCTAAACAAACCAATCCTTTCTGTGTAGTAGTCATGAAGTATCACCTCAGAGACGCTTTTCCATATGAGCTAAGTTGAGTGCTACTATGTGCACAAGTCTGACACCATTATTAAAAAATTACAGAAATTTGTTTCCAACAAAAATGTGCCTTTATAGCGAAACGATAAAGTCATCCTTAAAAAAATTGTACAGCTTTGGTACACATTGTAATTACAAAGATTATAGTATACACTCCCAGCACTCAGTTAAAACATCTCAGCTCAGGTAAGATGGAAGTGCCACTCAAAGGCAGTAATGATGTATGTAGTTGGAGAGGTTTACGGCTCTATTCTACTCTATTTTTTGTGTTAACCATGTGTTTCAACCATGTGATAACACTCCATTGTAGAGATAGCACATACGTAACTAAAACATTTAAACCAACCAGGGATCAAGTGTTTACAAGTCAAATTGTATAGGGTCTCTAGAGGCAAATTAATAACAAGGCAAAGTTGAGTGCAGCTGGAGTTCTGTGGGTTTGCAGACAGACCTCAATTAACAATTTACAGCCAACTCACTCTGCCAACTAGCTAGAACATCTTCTTTCTCTCATGCACGCTGTCAGCAAACTTTATCATACATAAATGAAGATGCATAGTTTATTGAGACCCATATTTAGCAATGATTCACGGTAAGAACAAATTAGCAGTTTATTTGGATGTGACCCCGTCTGTCTCCACACACACTGGGTTAGTCACATGGTATCATTGTTGGATTGTCCCGTTTTAACCACTTATTCAGCTTCATTCTGCTGATGACTACATCCATTTGTACCCATTTGGCTTATATGTCTTTATCGAGTGAAATCATGTTTTATAACGCATTTGTTATCTTCATCAGTAAGTTGATAATTACATTTATTTTCAATGCCATGATACTATGGAACAGCTAAGTCCTGACATTTTTTTTGTCATCCTGCTTAAGAAATACTAAGCACTAATCTTAGCCTACCTGAGAACATGTGAGACACAAACGCAATGTAATAGGTTTAAGACTAAAAAAATGTCTTTATCCCATGCTAGCAGTGTGGCTCTAAGGATGCCAAAGTTTTTCTTCAGTTGGTTCACCACTTTAAGTCAAGACTGAAATTTCTCAACAACATTTGCCTTAAAATTTGTTGCAGATATCCATGGCGTCCAGAGGATGAATCCTAATTCCACTACTTTGGAGATCCCGAGATATTTCAACAAATGCCAGGTTCAAGTTCTCACTTTTCACTTGAAATATCTCAACATCTTAAAATGGATTGGCACAAAATGTTGTACTGACATTCACTTCTCAAGAGGAAAAATACTAATGACATTGGTTAATTATATTTCAAAGCCACCATGAGGTTGACATTCATGGTTTTGGGCAAGCTGAGTTTCTCCCCAGCTGTTTGATGGATTACTATAACATTAGTCATATATTAACATCTGCCCCTTTTGTAATAACTTCCATCCATTGACTTTGCATTTTCTGCTGTACAGTCATTTGTTATATGTGTTATTCCAAGTGCGGAACACAAATCTTACATTTAGGTCAGTAAACATATTGACGTAGACAGAAGAAAGACCATTTCTTATCTGTGCTAAGGGATACCATCAAACGTTGTTTCAATCCAAACCTTTTAAAATATCTGCCATTGAATATTTGGCCAGATTATCACATATTCCACATTTTTTTAACTTTAAAATGTCAAAATTCATTATAAAGCATAGATGCATTGAGCAGTTTGGCATTATTGTTAAATAGAAAAAGAAAGATCAAAATAGTTTTTTATTCCTTGAGCTAAGGTATCGAAACATGCATTGTTTAAGTGTTTGTACCAAAACTCATGTATTGTATTGGACCATTTATGGTACCCACCCCTACACCTACAATCCTAACAGTATGCCTCACTGCTTAGTCCTCTCGTTTGTCCTGCAGTGACTCAGTCGGATTGGCAGGCAGTTTCACCTTGTGCTCCAGTGGTAGGGGAAGAGAACAAGCTCTGCTTCACTGCCTCAAGAGTGCCACTCAAAGTGGCATCACTCTGATGTCTCTGCATTTAAATACCTCTCCAGTTTAGCTTTGGCAACATTAAAGCCTATAATACCACCATTGTTATTGGAAAATGGTCTTGACCCGCTTCTTGAAATGTCGGCAGGGAGGAGGATAATTTTCCCCCATTAGTCATGTGTTGACTACTAGACTGGCAGGGGGTGAAGCAGGATTTCTGTGGAGTACCCTCTAACATGGAGCTCGGGGACCAGACTTCTGAGCTCAGGAAGTGGCAATTCATCGCTTTGGACTTATGTAACCCATTTTGTGACGCAATCAAGGCCTGCTGTTCAAGCTTTTTTTAAACAAAATGCCTCATGATGTAATCATTATATGTAATGATGTAATTACATCTCTTACCTAAATACCCCCCCCCCCCCCCAAAAAAAGGTTCTTACATTCTGTGATGCAATGTACTTCTTTTTGTACGAGTGGTGTATTGTGTGAGGATTCAACATGTTAAAGTAACATAAGGTTGTCATTATTTGTAGAAAATGCCGTCTGATGAAGTTTGGTAATTAATGAGCCGGATCTGTTGAGTTCAGATGGGACCAATGCCGGCTCAGGTTAGACTGAGATTTTGGTTCCAGTCTGCACTGTGTCTGCACAGTCAACATATTTGGAAATGACAGAGCTCTCCTTCTCAGTAGAGGTAATTTGGCTCCATTAATTTTTGTTGCATAAAGAACAAAATACACAGACTTGCAGATCGCCAGTTTGACAGTCCATAACTCCAAACATGCAGCCTCCATTTGGATTTGTCAAAGTTTTGGTTTCATCGCTGTTCCCAAAATGGAGTTGTCTCACATCAGTGCGTGCATAACATTACACTCTGCCTGCTGTCAGTCACCTGACACCCACAAGGAGAAAGCGCGAGTCTCACCCACGACTTAATCCCTTAGAAACATAACACCTTACAGTCTTATTGTTATGGTCATGTCCTATCTTACTCAGAGAATCAAAGTCTTTATTTTAAATAGAAAAAGTGGCCTGGTATTGTTCTTAAAAAAAGAAAAATCTGTGTCACTTCATTTATGTTGATTAGAACATGACTTAGGAATGCCAAAAACATAATGCTTGTTTTGCTCTTCCTAATTCTGTGGTTTCTGGGTTAACCGTTTCCTGTAATAAATGAACACCATAATGAGTTATTTTTAGTTTTAAAGCAAACAAACTGTTGTTATGTTTGGAGCTATAACTGATTATTTTACTACAAATAGCTAACCAGTAATTATTTTTTTTTATTTACAGACTGCTTTTACTGCTTTTATATTAGTCAAAAAGTAATTTGTGATGTTTTGAGTTTTATTGATGTAGCGGCATGCTGATGTTCAACATTCATGCACACAACGTTGTGTGGGACACTGTTCATTACACTTAAAGAATGTGAGAAAATTGATACATTTTCTATTGCTCTGTGCTTCACTGTAGTTCAGTGCGCTGTTTTGTAAACAATTACTATGAGGACGCACTGACCTCCAGCCATAGGTTTGACATTGTTTACATTTATTATATGGACAGTATAGGAAATGCTACTGTTATCATTGTAAAGTGCATACAGTATGTGTTGTGAGAAAGCTAGACAGGTGTAGCAATAGGAATATGTAAAGTCATATTCAATCTTCATGCCAAATCTCTTCCAGTCAATGACTAGTTTATGTATTGGACCTCCAGACAGACACTTAATATTTTTCACGCTGATTCACTGCCCGGATTGTATTGAATTCTAACTTCACTTCTTGCTTGCTTCAGGGACTCGTGGCCTTACAGTCATGGCCTTTAGCGAGTGAAAAACATTATCAACTGAACTGAAGTCAGATGACTAATGTGGCCAGTTGAGAACACTTCACTGTTCGGCCATAAAACCCCTCCTCGGCTGCTTAATCTGCATGTTTACAGTAGGGGTTCGGCTGCATTGTCATAAAGTTAGGGGACTATATACAGTATAAAAAGGGATGATAACAAACTCAAACACTTCGTGCTTTCATTGTAAATTCAATGTGGTGGAGTAGAGCCAAAACAAAGAAAAACATATCACTGTCCTACTTTCTGACCGCACTGGATGTAAATGCAAATGGTTGTGTCAAGGTATGAGATTCCTTTTTTGGAATATTTAATTCTAAGCATATGGAATTCAGCAAAACAAATGTAAATGTGGATCAAATAATATGTGGGCCATTATTCTAATGATAATTAGAGGTGTGTTTGAGTTTGAAAAGGTAAATAAGAACCCCTGACCGAAATCTAACATGTTCACTTTATGAAACAAACAAAAACACACCAGCTCCCGAAAGAGCAGAGGAGAGCAGGCTTAGTACATATTACTTATTTATCGCTCTCTGCTTTTGCAGACGCACTCATGTGGGGTTTATGAACACATAAGAGGGCCAAATGAATTACTATGCAAATAGAATGCAATGTTTCCTCCCTTTTTATGTAGTTTACTCGGGTGTTTATGTAACTGTACCATATCCACTTTGAAAGCTAAGAGTCCACTCTCTCATGTGTATCAATTATTCTGGATAATAACCAGCCGGAAAAACAGTTCACCATTCCTGGGACAGCAAGAAATACAGAGGACAATTTTATATCTGGACTGATTAAAGGAAAGAGTAAATGCCAGTGCTGAGCCTTATAAATGTCTTACTGTTGTGATAGAAAAGATAAAAAATGCTTAACTGACACACATGAAAAATACACAGAAGAGTCTGCACTGCATCACATGTCTGTGAGTCTGATGACAAAGACAGAGAGGCAAATGATGAAAGCGGCCGCTCCTGCTTGGGGAAAAAAAAATGAAGAGCTAGCAACATTACAATATTATCTATCAGGACATCTCATCAATTTGCTTCACCTCCATCTCCCAGGAGGAGGGAGGCGGCATGTGAAACGGGAAGCATGGGCCGAGGGAAGTGAGGTCAGAGGTTCACCGATACCCATGGGCTTTGACATTAGAGAGATAAAGAGAGGCTAAAATGAGCTTCAGCTGCTGGTGCTTTTGTAACTGTCAGAGGTTTGATTTTTTTTTTTGGTGACAGTATTGAGCATTTTCTTTCATCTTCGCAGTACAATATCCAACTATCAGGAGTCACCCTGCAACCCCCAGCACCGTCCCAACTCCAGAGCAATGCAGAAAATGGTTCTCTGCTGTCTCCTATTCAGCGTAAAAGTTATTTCCTTTGGCCGAATTCAAGGCCTGACTTTTGTAGGCTACATTCGTGTCAGTCCTGAGCCGCCTTCTTAGAATAAAGCATTTTAAAAGATTGACTTCTCTCCTTGGAGTTAGTCCTCTGAGAAATGCTGTGGGCCAATTGTGGATTCCTGCCTCGCCATGACTGCAGCATTGGGTAAGCATGAATGAGAAAACAGAGAAAAGGAAACACATGCAGGCAGAAGTAGTAGCGTGCAGAATGCAAAGTGAAACAGAGGCACAGGAAAAAGCAATCTTTTGACATATTTGGCATGCACAGTCTTTGCGGGGAGAAAGCAATAAATGTTTTGAAATGAGAAGAAGAGAGTGAGGGAGAGAGGAAAAAAGTGAGCCTGCGGGACAGAGTTTGACAAAAATCTCACGGGATAACAATTTTACTTCCAATATTTGGTACAGCAGGAGATCCCCTTGTGATAAAAAGGGTAGCTGATGATACGGACTGATCTGATTCTGCTGATCTGATTAGAGAAGAAAGGGTGCATTTAGCTAATGAAACGTCTAACCTAGTAAAGCATTAAACTAATGAATCAGCCCTGCCCTATCCTGTCGGATTCTGCAACAAAACAAAAAGGCAAAACAGCTCGCCAAAAACATCGCCGCGAGCCTGGGTGTCTGATTCGGAGTCAGCCAATGAGGGGAGCATTTTCTGATCTAAACAACGTTTCTGGCTGATTGGCTGACTGCTGAGGGGACGGGCGTCAGACCTGCTGAGAGCGTTGAGGAGAGCAGGTGTGTGTGTGAGCTCAGTGCGTGTGTGTGGTGCTGGTAGGTGGTCGAGATGAAGAAAACACTGTGCAGAATCATAAGAGCTCAGGCTGAATACCAAGGCTTGGTGTCTGTGAGGTAGACAGACGAGCAAGTACTGTAGCAGATACCGTTACATAGAGACATACACACATGGGCCTCATGAAGTACCACTCACTCGTATGAACAGATTTGTTCTTAAGTTGCACCAGTGATTTAAGACAACTTGTCACCGCATACTGAGCATTTCATTTAATGTATAAATAAAATTCACCAGTTGGTCTAATGAAAGATGCAAGGGAGTTAATAGCAAATATAAATCAGAATATCTCAGTGTCTGCTGTTTCTATTTCGACCATTGTTTTTTGTCAGGCTTGCAGATTCGGCTCAAGAGATGGCAATTTTTGTCGCTATGTAGGTCGCTTTGTCCGTCACTCTGTTGGCCGCTATGTCCGCCAGTAGATCTGTCAGTAGCTCTTTTCATGTAGTGAAATGTCAATCTTTTTATTTTTCCAATAGTTTTAGTTCATGCCACTCTAATCAGCCTCAGCCTCTTTGTGTTCAGTGCCATAAAGCAAAGGTTAGCATGCTAATCCGCTAAACTAAGATGGTGAACACATGGTAAAACATCAAACCTGCTTAATATTAGCATGTTAGAATTGTGATAGTGCACATGTAAGCATGCTCAAGTCTGCATTTAGCTAAAAGTTTTGCTTTACTTAAGTGTAGCCTCATAGAGCAGGACTTCCTATCCCACTTCCTATCCTCGTGGTTGAAAAATTACTTTTTTAGCATGTTATGACATGCTAACCTCTAGAGTTCAGTAGATGCTATGAAACATTTCTCCATCCAGCAGCTTCCTCAGGGTCTTAATGAAAGTCGCGTCAGGTGATCGTCCTCTGTTGTACTTAACAGTGTGACATCAACTGCTGGATAATATTCTCATACAACTTTTTATTAATTTAATTGTTTTAAATTTTTCAGGTTCCATGTGAAAACTGCTTAGCGTTCAACTTCTGATTTTTTTTCCCGCTGTGCATTGCATTCCAAGGCTGCCAACTGTCAGGCACTGACCACGAGACTCACACAAGCTTACGTGCACGCGCATATTCATGTTAAGAATAAACATGCTGACAAATCTGAAACTGATTAGCCTACCACTTACTGAGTGGTCTATTATTCAACATGTTATTAATGATACATCATGCAGATGTTCATACTGTCTTTCCTCAGAATCAGCAGCTGTCCCTTCTTTCTCTGCACACAGGGTTTGTTTTTATCTCCTTACCTTCACATAGTAAGTTTCTGCTCTGTGTGCACATTGGGACACCACAGGCTTTATTTTTGTGAGCCCAGCGGCGAAGCCAGATTGCAGTCAAATGCATCCTGCCAAGTCTGCGGGAGCGTGCCAAACTCTCTCTTTGTAAATTTGTGGTCATTCTCCCTTGGCGCACCTGTGGCACACTTTGGGACAATGTGGGATTAGTATAAACGCATAGTTATAGGTTGACTTTGGGAGGCTGTGACAATCATAGCAAATCACATTCACCACTTTCCCCCTCCTTTAATCACTCGGCTATCCCTTTCATGACGCACTGACCATTTGGGAATCCTAATCCTAAGTGTTTTCCTTAGAGGAAACCTATTTTAGTTTGGAATTTGGGCATGAAATTAGGCTATTTTGTAAAGTTTAGTTTTGAACAATGTCTGTCACGTATCTAGCAGTACTATAATAAAAAATTTAGAGTCGCAGATCTGCCGTGTTTAATTGTTGGCTCTACAGTGACATCATCTCTCCGGCTAGAGACTGCTGATGGAACAGATAGCTGCTGCCTTCATACAGCTGTAAAGAGTCACCAGAGTAAAGGATAGGCCTTGAGTATAGTACGACTAACTGTCATGACGGACAGTTTTATTCTGCCTAGCGTGTATTAATGCCATAACCACTGGTTAAAAAAAATCTGTATTATCATGTTAATGACAAATATTACCAAACTAATTACCAAGAGTGACTGAAACTGGAAAATAACATTTAAGATGTGAATCCAGAACAACAATTTATTAAAAAAAGCATGATTATATTATATAAATTAAAGCAGTACACTTTAAGAACAATTATTAATAGGACAACTACAGAAAATTAATCTGTGTAACAATTTGGCCATAATTAAGCACATTGACCATTCACTGTCCAGCCATACACTATTTTTCAACCTAGTCTTGTTATCAATTTAATTTGCCTTCAAAATTTGTTGTGATTCTGGAAAACACAAAGGGGACAAAAGCAATCCAAATACATTCGAGCCAACGGCACAATCATTTTAAATGTGGCATTACTGAAAGCAATACAAATAAAGTATATGCGCAACCCCTTTTAACTTGTATCAACATGACTGCCTTTTAAAGTGAATGAATCTGCCTTCTGTCTAATGGGGGTCTACTGAACAATCACCAAGTATGCAGGCAATGGACCTGTGTTAATGAAAAGCTATTAGCAGCATTCTCCATTTAAACCGCGCAGACCGAATCAATTTAGAGCATTTTATTCCAAACGCCTGTAAGCCCTAACCTGCTATGTTGTCACAGCACAGTGAAAGGAATATTGGACCAGTGTCGATGCTTGAAGGGAGCCTGCAGTGCATAGATTTTAACACCCTCTCAAATTCACTAATACTGCAAAGGTACTCAGTTTTAAGCAAATTAAAATAAATGTTGGCTGTCAAACGGCAACCACGCTAGTTAAGGTTAGCGGAAAATCCACTCGTCAAGATGTTACAAATGAGTAAATAACCCACGAAACAGGTCCCCTGGATCACCTTGGTCAAATTTTTTTATAATTATATAATAATTATAATAAAAAGATATCAATTTTAAAAAAACAATTTTAATACATTTTTAGGATTAACCTTATATTTTTTTCTACAACAACTGAAAATATATTTTTAATAATTATATGTAACATTTTCTTTACCATAGGCTTTGTATTTAATCCACTGTCAAAGCTGATGCAACCTGTGTTTGTTGCAGTTTTGTCAGCTGCTTGTACCTCTGCGGGCTTTTCAGCAAACCAACTACAGCCACAAGAGTGTTGTGGAAGTTACTCAGTAATCCCCAGAGAAAGAGCCCCTCTATCAAGCATACAATTGTCAGGGCGGGAATAATATTTATGTTGAGAAGAACTCAAATTCATTGGTTTATAAAGAAAAAAGCGTCCATTCTCCATGGGAGTTTAAGGATTTGCTACGTTAAAACATCAGTTTTTGTCAAGATATCTCGATGGTCCAGGAGACTAGAGAAGAAGAGAACAAAGTGCCGCGGACGCAGAGATGGTGCATGTGGAAACCAGCTGGACACATCTGAGCCTCGCCACCACCGATCTCTAGCTGCTAAGCCAATCGAAAAGTCAAACCCCCTCACTCCTTACTCTTAAATAGTAATAAAGCAGATACCTTCTGCTGAAACTATTCCCTACGCTGCATCCACAATGCATTTTGCACACGTCCGTGCACGAGCCTGATCAGTTTAAATGTAGCACAAGTCACTGCATACACAGGTGTGGCCATCACTGCGTGTTAACGTGTGCATGTGTATGAGGGCCTGTTAGAACGATGTAACAGAGGAGACATGTCTCTCGTCAAGACGTCTGGCTGAAGCAGTGCAGAGACCACACCGAGCCTGGACCAAAGCCACTGAGCAGGTAGAGGCTATAAATCACTGTACAGTCAGACTAGGGACAGACGTAGACACAGACAGTCTCTGCCTGCTGTCACACTGACTAGAACTCACCTCATAACTGCCTACAGCTTTACATCCATGCAAGCTGCAACGCACACACATGTGCAGTACATTCACACACACACAGGACGCTGTGGTCAACAAGGATCCAGCACGGTCCACTGGGCCTGAATACATAAAAAGGAAGTTTATGGGCCTAATGCAGACGTCAAGGGCATTGTAGTTCTGATTTACTGTGGCCCTGTGGCCGGATTGTGATATATTGCTGAGGTGCGACATTTCACATTGTGATGAATACTGTTGGGTGTGGGACCAGATAAATTCTGAAGACACTTTTGGAGGTGCTGTTTGCCAGGCGTTCAGGCTCAAAGGTTGCCAAGGAGAAGCCAAACCATTATTTATCGTAATACCAGGACTTTTTTTTTTTCATTCTTCAGCAAGCCACAAGCCAAACAGTCACATATCTTTTAGAAAAGGGCGAATGGGGAGGAGGACTTTTTTTTATAGGGGTGTAATATAAAGGAACAAAATAATAAGTCCACCTGGAAGACAGAAATACATGATTCGAAAAAGGTTGGAGACCAACAAAAAAATAAAAATGGATTTCTCAAGGACAGCTAGGGTTTCAATTCCAATGAATGTGGCAGCTCAAAGCAATATGGATCACACACAATCTAAACAAAATTTGTTGCCCCTCTTATGCCTCCCTTTCACATCTCATCCCACTTTTATTCCTGCACACCCCTCTTTCAGCTCTCCCCTTTCTCTATCAGCTCTACAAACGTGTCGGTAATATGCATGAGGCCTTGACCGTATCCAGGCGGCGATGGAAGAACCTTGATGTGCTGTGCAGCACAGAGACAGCGCAGGGGATGCACATTATATATCTAAATAACTTAACAGTCCTATTTTAGAAGCATGCATAAGGAATGCTAAACACATGAGTGACACTGACTGTGCAGCACAGAAAATCTGTTTACATAATATCATGAATCATACATCACAGGTAAAGTGAGGCTGCAGCGGACTGCAAGCACCCACTTCTTTTGATATGAATGTGCTTGGTAATGCATAGCTGCTTATAGTCCGCTTCTGTGGCGGAAGGCTTGTCCTCAGAAGAAGATGATAACTGGTCCAGTTTAACATCATAACGTGGTAATCCTCTTAAGGCCAGATGATCTGCAGACAAAGGGAGACTTGCAAGGTCCCCGACGGGGGGGCAGCTGCTCCCTCGACACAGAAATAACACGACACACAAAACATTAATACACATGTGCTGTAAGCATGTGCACATACTATAGCAGGTAATGTGCAGCGATTGGAGACACCAGCCAACCTCCCCCCAAGCATAATCTCCTATTCATAGGACAGACTGTGTAAATCCCTTGGGGTGCTGAAAGGGCCACCTATGGGTGGGGCATGGGACAGAGTCTCACTGGTGGGCCTACATCTGGCCACAGATGGACAGGGTCAGGAAGCTCTCAGTTCTAATACACAACTATGTCTGCCATCTTCGCAAATGTTGAGAATCTGAACGAGGTCCGTTCACATGTTTCAACTTAAAATTTACAAAAAGAAAGTATATCTGAAAAAGTGTTTGTGTGTAGTGCACAAGTGCAGCCCTTTGTCTCCAATAATTTTGTCCATATTTTATGAATGTGCAACTCGCAATTCATGCCCAATGCCAATGTTCAGTGCCGACGCAGGAAGTACTCTGCCTTTGTGTGGCCGTAAATGAGAGTGTTGAGGGGGGGGGGGGGGGGTGAATGATGCAGGAGACCGGAGTTAAAGTTATCTCACCGACTTGCAATTAATATTTACATTCATAACCACAATCTCTCTCTAACCTTAACTGAATGTTCTGTTGCATAACTTT
Organism: Anoplopoma fimbria; assembly: GCF_027596085.1. Classification (NCBI taxonomy): domain Eukaryota; kingdom Metazoa; phylum Chordata; class Actinopteri; order Perciformes; family Anoplopomatidae; genus Anoplopoma; species Anoplopoma fimbria. Next base: position 9,232,915 of record NC_072467.1, read on the forward strand.
GCAGCGTGTTCACAATGAACATAATTCGTTTGAGCAAATATGACCACAGGACCATTTGTGCAGTCCATGTTGATTCACCCCAAACAGTCAGCTAGATACCATTTACTTTGAATGCCATCGAGCTGACTCCAAATTGAATCTTGCAGTCCGTACACCATAGCTATAATATTTTAGCTGTAACCCCAATCTTTCCCTAACCTTAACCGCACCGGAGTTACTCTTCCCAAATAATATAAAAAGCAAGAATCTCAAAATAATGTTGGCAGTGAATGTTAAAATGTAATCTTGGGTTTTGCAGAATCATCCAATATCGGAATTCCAGTCTGGCGGCACGGTAGACCGGTGATAGAGCTTTAAATACTGTTTTGGAGGTCGCTGGGTGAGACCCTCTTTACCTCAGCCCTTGACGTCAGTCAAGGTATGCAGGTTTTCCACTTGCATTTTTTATTGTAAATAAAAAATAAATTGTGACTTAACACATACAGCAACCAGGTCAGCCTCCTTTTGTCATATACTTTGCCTCTGAGGTGAAAGGTTGCCACTGATCTCCTTAGATCCTCGGCATTAGTGGCAATATTCAACAGCATCACTTAAAACAACCCATCTGTCTGTCTACATGTGTTGTACGCCGACCTCTGGGATTCAGAGTATGATCGCTTCAAATCTACCAGCCCCCCCACTTCAACCCCAACACACACAGTTCCAACCCAACGACAGATTAAAGCTGCCACAGACCTATATCGCTGCATAATCCTTTGTCGGAAAGAATTTCAAATTACAACAGTGTCAACATCCTCTACAGGACGGCAATTCAAGAAAAGAATCAAAAAGATTATATCTGTTATTATTCACTAGAGAATATTACATTTAGATATACAATGTTGATACAGGTAAGGTTGTGGCAGCAATAAGATCAAAATATGAATGTCTATTGTCAGAGGATTAGCGTAGAGGTGAGTGTACAATCATAGTGACGGTAAAAGGGACGGGGAGTTAAGCTTTAACGCTGGGGGGACCGCAATTTACAGTGAACATGAGTCAGATTGTAAAATATGGACTTTAAAAGGGAAGCCTGAATTAAGCTGAACGGATGAAAGATGTTTGGAATTGTCATGTGTTCAGATAGACACCACGAGGCAGAGACACACACACACACACAAACACGCGCCATCGGGGTTCAGAGGGCACCTCCCACACACACACACACACACACACACACACACACACACACACACACACACAAACACAAACACGCGCCAAAGGGCAAAAAAAAAATAAAATACCATGGAAATCTCACATTAATCCTGACTCACCCTTCCAGCCCTGCACATTAAAACACCACTCTGCTGCACACACGCACACAGCAGCACACAGCGACTCCATGGCGGCTGCCCTATCACCTCGCCATGGCGACACACAGATTATTCAGACACCATGCAGAATCAGTATCCCCCCCGCCAGCCACCTCCTCTAACACTCAAACCCCGACAGACCACATGCCGGGCTTAACGACTGCCCTGCACATTGCTACATCACCGCTTACTTCACCATTACAGTTTGAAAACACATTGAAACAATCTCCAGCGGGAAGGGAGAGCAAGATCAACACAAAAGTGGACTACATGGGGATAAAAAACACTCAGCTGGTTTTGAGCACAGGTTGCAGACCAACGTTGAAGGAGTGAGATGTTTTTATTTGGAGGATCAGGGGATTGTTTTTGTAGCTCAGGTCATTTGATATTAGTGTGTTTTATTAGATCCCACTAATAATCACTCCCCTGGCTCTGAAAAATCTGCATAGATTGGGTCTTGAGATGTTATTTTCCGCAAGAGAAGTTGAACAAATTCAAAATTTCAGATGAAAGAACTTCACTGTCAATTTAAATCAACTTGAACTTTCTTTCAGCAAGTACTTTCTATTGTCATTTTAAAAATACTAATGGACTGGTATTCTTTGTTCTGCCTCAACAAGACATTACTGAAAGAATGGAGCTGCATTTGAAATGTAGGACCTCATTCCACCCACGTGCATATCTTTTTAACGACAAAACAAATCATTACTCTAAATGATGTGTTGAAACGAACATTTTCAAAGTCAAGTACACTGAGGGATGTTGGGGGTTATTTCAGTCCTTTATTCCGCATAGCAATATATTGAAGCCTGTGTAGGGCTCCACCGTGCGAGGTTCAAAAAGTTATGTTCTAAGTTACATTATGCTCTTCAATCAATATCGATGCATTTCTATGACAACAAACAAGATTATCTGGGCCATCTTCGCTGATCCCTCAGCGGTTATTGAAGCTCTCACAAAAGGCTCTTGCTCATCTCAGCCTTGTTTACGGTCGATACCTCCCTGCAAGAGATGGTTTTGATTTGGTAACCCTGCATGTAAAATGTGTTATCTACCTCAAAGAAGGAAGTAACCTTTTGTTATCAGTGTGTGCTTCACAGAACCACACACTGTTATGAGCAGACAGCTACTTTTTTTCTATTTCAGCAAATTAGATGATAAGTGAAAACAGTGGGGAGCTTGAGTCATAAGCTGCCACCACTATATAGACATTTTAAATACAACCTGCATGTGATTAAAGGCATGTCGCATAATATGCATACAGTCATCAAATTAAGTACTATTAAGGGGACATATGCAGTTGGATTTGATTGCGTTACAGTATACAGCCAAATATATCACGGATGTACAACATAAATCATTCACATTAGAAATGGAAGTCAATGACTCATGAGAAACACCTTAATTCTCCAAACCTAACTGAAGCTGAATTGAAACTTATTGAGTTTTCATACAGAGTCCATTATTAAAAAAGTACTGCCTTACAAATGATTGATCCCCCAGCATAAAAATTCATGATGTTGAGGCTGCTAGGTAACGGAAATATTTTTTGTTGAAATAGCAAGTCTTATTTGACATTAACTTTAATTGGACTTTTGATTTCTCGTAACACTGTTTCAGGTCAGCTAACCAAAGTGACATCACATGTGACTTTAAATCAATGAATATTAGTTGTTTTCCAGGTCGAGCAGACAAGGCACATGTGTCAGTGCAAAAACAGGTCATTCATGCATTAGTGACGGGGGAAAATGGTAACAGACTAACAAATACAAATGGGCCAACGTCTATCCATTATTGGCACTCCTACTTTCCTAGTCTCAGCGGCTCCCACACTCCGAGGTTGCTGTCATGAAACGTTTGAACTGAAGCCACGCAGAGACCCATCAGCGTGTTAAATGTGTGGTGGGAAGAGATTTGGAAGATTTAGGGTAATGGAATAATTACTATGAAGGAGCACGGCGGAGCGGAGTCATGCAAGACTAGTTGTGGCGACCTTGGATTTTATCAATACAATCAGCTGTGTCTATCTCTTACAAAACAACACGAGGCTGGTTGCCTTTCAGACAACCTAAAAATCAAACCCTATCTCGGTGCTGATTACAATGGATAGATCTTATACCAGAGGCCAGTGAATGAAGACAATAAAAGTGAGGAGCCATGAAAATACAATTTAGACGAAGATCAAAATAGCAGTGACTTAACATCATACGAAGGGGGGGAAAAAAAAAAAAGCATCGTAATCAGCTCACTTCTCATCCTTATCTTAGCGAAGAGAAACTGTAACCTTTGAAGTCGTTTTACAGTCATTACGAGCTGAGCAGCGATATGTTTCACACCCGATTAGGACTTATTATTTGTCCCTAGAGCAATGCGCATGTGTATATATATCACATAGCATACGCGGCTGTAACCGTGCGTGTAATTTAGTTGATGATGTCCTGTGAGCTGTCTGAGTGACATGCAGTTGTCTTACTGAGGTGTGGATAGAGCTGCTGGGAGAGACAGAGGGGTGTAAGCATGTGGGTGGTCATGAAGGTGAAAAGGTCAGCGCAGTGTTGTCCTCACCCACGGGTCCTAAAAGAGTATCTGTTTTTTCACAATCAACAAAGACTGTGGGGGAGTCAACAGAGGGCAGCTTTATACCTCAAGAGGAAGAGCACAGCCGCACACATACATGCACGCACACTTTCCCAACTCTTATTTCATGCTTTCAGCATCTTTCAGTCTTTCTCGCTTTCCCCCTCGTGGCTCCCTCAGCCCCTCCTCTCTAACTCTTTGAGTGGGATTTGTGATCTAAGATCAGTGCGGCCGTAGTGCCCTTCTCAGTAGACTGACAGATGATACAGCCTGCCCTTTGGGCTCCAGTCGGAATGGCTGCAGATCAATACCCGAGCTGGCTGCCTGTCAGCATTCACACAAATATGCAAGCTCGCGCACAGTTCCACGCACGGACACACTAGGCGTTCACGTGCAAGGCTAGCATCAAAGCTCAACTGAGCTGGCTGGCATTTACCGGGACAGGACCTGGATGTGTGCAACACAGCAGGAGGGGACATTCCCGGGATAGTTCCCAGCCTAGAGGAGGATGACGGAGCTGAGGAATTCTGCTCACAGATTCTTCTGGCTCCGCTGGCTGGTTAAATTAAGGTGTTTGGATGGACGAACTGGCTGACAAAAGCAACAGGTTGAAGAAATACTCAAGAGGTTGAAGTGTCTGGGAGGTGTGTGTGTGTGTGTGTGTGTGTGTGTGTGTGTGTGTGTGTGTGTGTGTGTGTGTGTGTGTGTGTGTGTGTGTGTGTGTGTGTGTGTGTGTGTGTGGGCGTTTAACCTTTGTATGTGTGGTCATTTGTGAGTGACACCTTAGTGTGCTCTGGTGCTAATTGTGGTTTTGGTGGTTTTGGCTCCATTAGCTGAGAATGTACAGTGCAAGTTAAAGGTTGAGGTGAGGATTCAGTCACTACAGAGTACTATATGTTGAATATTTAAATCATACACTACTCTCATTTATCTCAAATTAACAAAAGTATAATTGTATATAACACTGGGTTTTATATTTTTCAACACTATTAAAAAAAAAAAAAGAAGTGAAAATATCTTGAAATCACACAGGATATGTCGCTTGATAAGTGATAGTTAGTTTCATGTTTTGAGAATAAGATATGGGGATTTAATGAAAAAAAGGCTAAAATGGAGCTTTTTTGTTTTTTACACCTCTGATGAGCACAGGCACAATGAGTAATTACCCTCCTGGCTGGAGAAATTAGAAAATCTCTCTCCCTCCCAAACATCATTCTAGCCTGAGTTATTAGAAAACCGCAATGACATGCAAATGCTGTGTGAAAATATTAGCTGCAACCTTACGTAGAAGTTGTTCATATATATGTTTTCCATTCCCATTTGCATTCATTGAGAAGAGCAAATCATCATATTGCATTGTCATGAGACATCCAGTTCATACAGCCTTATATGCAAGCACCCATGCAAACAGTTGCACATATATACATACATAATGTTACATTATTTAATTCCACAATGCAGACTGTCGTAGAGGAACCAATTTAATGCCAAAAGTAGGTTCTCAGAGACCTCAACTCATTTGCCCATCCATTCCAAATATACGTCTCTCTCTACCGGCTCATTCCATCTTGCCAAACACAACCAATGAGCATTGACCTATGCAAATAAACTGTGTCAAGAGGGAGCCTGCATTGCCATTGTTGCGTTGTGTGTTGCGTCACTGATATTCACCGCATAAATAAAAATGAGGGAAGCATAAATAATGCAACCACAGATTTCACCCCCCACACTCAACTCTGTCTTCCACTTCCCTCTCCTCAAGCAGGCAGTAATTTATTGTCTCTCCCTGCCATAGCAGAGTCAATCAATAGCCAATTAAAGACAGGCATATAGGATCTCCGGTGGCCACTAGTGCATGTGGCGCTGTTTTGGCCGGGGAAATAAATATGTAAATGGTTCACGGGGGGAATAGCTTCAGTCAGTATCTTTCAGTGAGGACAACAGGAGGGATATCAATAACACTCCCCACACACATACCCATGGCAACACCTCCCTGTAGTGTGCTGCAAGGCCACTGGTGGTCTTTGGGGCCCAAAGGGGCCGTTTGCCAAGGCTAATTGAATAATTAGCCGTTTGAAGGACAGACACGCATATAAAACATATATGCAAACATTATGGATGTAAGGCAACATATTGACTGCTAAACAGCCCAGTTTCTAAATGCTATGATGTTGTTTTTTTGCCAAATTGCACATTTAATCACGCTAAAAACACACCTCACAGGCCTCAAGGTTAACTCTCTTTCTTTTATTCTGCTACATAGTAACTCTCTAAAACCTTCATGATGGGAAAGGGGACAAGCAGGATACAGCTGTTTCCAGAGATGGAGATATAGATTCAATCTCTGACAATTTAAAAGAGCTGTGAAAAAAGCCACAGTAACGCTTGAGCATCAAAGCTAAGGCAGAAACAGACAACTGAAAATACAATTGCTTCCCTGCAGTGTTGCAAACATAGGACGTTGAGGCTATCATCTTTTATTTGCAATCAGAGGCGAGAAGAGCCCCATCAAATACAAACATACTAATGATTATACAAATAATAATTGTTTAATCCTTTATTCACAATAGAAATCTTAGTTAAAGCTCAGAATAATATGGAATTGGCATGACCGCATTCCTTTATTTTAGCGATTAAGTGGACTAATTGGATTAAACATGTTTGATCTGCTACAAAAGGGTGTCTGGGCTGCGAAATCCTTAATTAAAGCAGGCAATCAATAACAAGATGGCACGATTAACAGGATATTGATCCTTCAAGGAGAAATTCACTTAATGAAAAAGGATTTACTGACATCAAGGCTATTTTAAACCATTAAAGTGTTGGTGGAACTTAGATGTATTGACTATTTTGGATGAAAGAGGAATAGAACTGTGAACAATGAATCAAATATTGTTCTGGAGAACAATTGTCTTTTCACTTCTACTCTACTAAATGTATCTGGCAGATACTAGAAATTGTACAGAAAAACTAGATATTGTTTTGTGTACAAATATTGCAAACAATTTAAAGAGTACTTTAGTTTTAATATTTATTTTTGATCATTTTACTTGAGTACAATTCCAAATGCAAATTTTTAACATTTTATATTGTGCTTCTTTTTAAAGTAAAGCAGGGATTTCCAAACACTGGTTCTTATAACCAGGGTTGCCAGATGTACTATAGTTATTGTATTTGTACAATAAGTTTATCCTTTGTACGATCAATAATGTCAAAAGTGCCATACGCTGAAAGTAATGGATAAATGTTTGAAACTAGGAGCTTCTGTTACTCATAATGCAACTTTTAACAAGGCCCTAAACATCTACAAATATTTTATATACCTATTTTATAGTATTGAAAAATATCCGGTTTGAAATCCCTTCAACGTATCGCATTTGGAACATGACATGTGGCGTGAACGAAGGAGCATTTTATCTGATAGAGATGTGGGAGTACTTCTTAAAGGGTACTGGTTTTAGGGTGTAGCACAACACAACACAAAGAGATACGTTATTCTGGAAATGAGCCATCTGTCTCTGACACACATGCACACAAACATACTGTGATCAAACACCCTGATGGCTGTACAGCCTTGTGGTATGTAAAGATTTCTAAGTAACAGTAACGTGTACAGTGGGAGTGAGAGTGTGATGTGCAACACAAAAAAACCTTGACCCCTTAAATCCAAATCCCCCCTGTGGATAATCTCCTGCGGTGGAACTTTACACCTTGATGTGGGGCCCCTTGTACACTCATCCCTTTGCATGAATAGCATCGCGGCCTCTCTCACTCTCTGCTCATCTCTGTGTCTCTCTCACTCCACATTCCTCCTTCTACTGGCTCTGCCGCCACAGGCGCCGTCGAGAGAGCCTGACAGTTCAGCACCGCTTTGATCTCAAGGTACAGGTTATCTGTTGCCCGGCTAATTTTAGGTGGCCCCTTTAAGCTTTCCCCTTCTCTTTGAAGAGCAGGTACCATGCAGCAGGGTGTTCTGGGCTGCCACACTTTCATGGAGCTGGATTCTCCTTCGCATCAAAGAGGGTCTACTATAATCTAGACAAGATTATCCACCTGGTTACATCTGTATCTTAATCAACTCTGTTTACGGGGCAATCCCAAGTGCAACAGCGTGGGCTGGAATTAAAGAAATGTTTGAATGTGGACTTAAGTGTTTTATTATCCACGGGGGCTTGTTGAATAAACAGAGCAATACACATGTGGTGTTCCAGGGGGAGTGCTATCGAATCCTCTAGGGTAATTAAAGTCTCACAGTTTCATTTTGCTGCAATGTTAACAGATTGTCATAGCATATGGAGGAGGGGTGTGGTAGGTGAAAGCAGAAATCTTACCTTTCCTAGGTGGAGGAGAATAGAGAGGAGAGACTGTCTGCGCCTCAAGCTGCGGGGGTCAAAAAGTCTGCAAAAAAACAAACTGTGAGTCAGTCATTTTATCTCAAACCTTGTGTTTTGAGACACAGCTCTATCCACAAAAAAATCTCTTCATATTTATTTACACCTTTGTTTATTAAATCTGTCAACCTGTGAGCTGGTATTCCCTACCCCTAGACCAAATGAATTATGTGTATGTCCTAGAGAAAAAAAAGTTGTTATAAAAATTTGAAGAGCGTCCACAGTGAAACCTCGGGCAGAATGTGTGTACAGCAGGTTACACAGCAGCACAATTAAGTTGTGTCCATGTGATTTTACAGAATGGTTGGCCAGCTGGTCTGAGCCTCACACAAGACAATAAAGCCTTGAGAGTGTGACCTTGCATGCTACAGCAGAAAAAACAAGTCACAACATGAGCATCGGGCGACATGTTCGAGGTGAGGGGGCAAGTTTTGAACCCATGTAACAGGGCACATATACAATTCTCTTTCTTTATCCTTCAATGCTGTCTTTGTCAAGCACTGTACGGAGATCAAACGCACGCAGGCATACAAAAAAAACACATGGGGCACACAGAGCTGCACAGCCAAAGGAAAGCTACACAGAATATCAAAGCGCTGTTCTTGCTTTCCAGTATGAATGATGGTTCTCCAGGAGCACCTTCAGATGAGAGGACCAGGAGGTGTCTGCAGGCTGATTTAGCGCCTCAATCTCGTACAAGAGGGGTCACTATTCTCCCCCACGGGATGACTTACGAGGGCACAGTCGCTGCTTTGATTTCCATTTTATTGTAAGGAATGGTGGCTAAAGTTTCTGTGGTAGAAGTTGTTGCATAAGCTCTCCGAAGGACAATGGCCAGCGCCGGTGCGAACGGGGCTATTTCTGTATGGCAATGTCATGTTCTGTACAAGGATATGTCTTCAATTCCCAGCACAGTCAATCGAAGGTTTATCTATCTGAGATTTGAGAGGAGCTGAAATGTTCATATGTAGGTAGTTAGGAAGGAGGTGCAGGTTCAGGGATATTGCAAAGTCAATGTCATTTCAAGCACAATGTCTGAGGCTTCTGAGCTTGATGGATAGGGAGAAATGAGTGCACACACTGTATCAGGTGTGAGCCTTACTATGCTAGTCAAAATTGACTTAATCTAAGATTTTTTTACTTACCCACACCTTTTCAGAACCTCTTTCCATTACAAACACATTTATTTTATAAAAGGCAACTACGAGATAGAATGATTGGCTTCAAGGTATTCAATTTTAATCAAAAGATACAATGTCAAAAGACTTAAGGTCAGTCCCAGAGTGAAAAGCACTGTGCGGCTGGGTGGGCAGGCACAACAGGAGAGAGGAACAGAAAGAATGTAAGTAGTGAGAGGAGAATGAGCATAGTGATTGTGTGCCAGCGTGACAGGAGGTGAGGACTGATAGATACTAAGGAAACAGAGCGATAACAAGAGGGAGGGAAAAAAACAAAAACGGAGGGATCAATAGAGCGAGAACACGCCTACCGCTGCACAGAACAAAACCAAAGAGTGACACAGCAGGCAAAAACAAGACAGTTTGTTCCTCCCATTAGCGGGCACAATTAATTTGGGCTCCATTGGCGCACTGTGTAACCAGACAAATATAATTACGTTACATCATTACTCCTCATCATTACAAGCTCGCTTCCTTTGCTGTTGCCTGGGGGACTGCGGACAGCCAACTGGGCAGCAAACTCTAAACCGTGGCCGTTGAAGAAAAATAAAATGATAAAAAGATGGCTGTCAGTGTTCATTTAGCACAGCGCCTGAACAACATTTCCACAATAAGTCACGCTCCGGAGATGGATGTTGGTTTCTGGTCATCAGGCATCATACGGCGGAGTTAGTAATGTTTCCTATGGCTATAAACAAACTGTAATTTGGCTGGAGATGTGATTACTCACCCCATATGAGCTATATTTACCATCTGTGGCCCTTTACCCTGTTTGTGTGTGTGTGTGTGTGTGTGTGTGTGTGTGTGTGTGTGTGTGTGTGTGTGTGTGTGTGTGTGTGTGTGTGTGTGTGTGTGTGTGTGTGTGTGTATAAGCGTATGTGCTCAGATGTGTGCAGCCATGAGATCCTGCACTGACCATGATGATAGCTAGTTATCCTGAGAGAAATAGGTGGCATTTTGTTTCACACCGGGGCTGAGAAAGTCTTTTCACAGCTTTGTTGTTATTTGCATGGTAGCATTCAAACACAATTCCTTAAGATCCAGCAAGAAAAAGGAAGATGACCTTGACATTCCAACAAACACAGCCCTCTGTTCTCGAGGATGAGACGAATCAAGAATGTAAAGGAATCGAGTTTTACACTCAGAGGAACACTTAAGGCTCTCAGTGTGTCATTTTGTCTACAGAGTGGATGTGCAATATGTGGCCTTACGAAAACAAAGAACCTTGTTTTAATAAGAGAGCGAGGGGAGAGGCGTTGAGTTGCCGCTGCTGTGCTGTGTGTGGTAATGGGGTATCATTTGTCTCATGGGAGAGAGCGGAGCCCTGCAGCTGTGGCGTACACGGAGCTCACGCAGCTGTGAGTGAGGCGGAGTCGGCCAGCGCTGGCACCCATTGGCAAGTCAGCTGAGAACGTCTGCCGTTACTTTTACTGAGGAAGACAAGTGTCGAGGAAATGCAAGCCTGGAGGTAAAACGTATTCTGTACAATGGCTCTGGATAATGACGTTCAAGATGAAATGTTAGTTTATAAAAAGGTATCTATTTAAAGATTTTATACAATCATAAAAATGGACATTTGGCTGACGTAGACTTTCCTGATTAGATTCAATTCAGTCATTCTTAAGACAGCAATGCCGGAAGTCCAGTTAAAAAAGCATTTACTAAAATGAATGTGCAGCAGACTGGCCTTTTTGGTGCCTCCATGAATCATGCCATCCTAGGTTTAACACCGAGTGATGATTATGAACAACACGTTGCAAAAGGCACGCCATCCATTTTACACTCTGTCTGCTTTTCTTGCACGGGACACTGCATCGTAAATCTCTGTTCGCTGTGCATTTTTGATAGGTGAGAGCGAAAATGAAATGATATTACATGGAACAGAGCACATCTGGGTCAAATAAAGGTATCACTACTTAGAGAGCACGGCAACGCACCGAGGTTTCCTTTCGCTTCTTTATGAGACGCATCGGACATTCCCCAATGTAAACCCATCCGCGTCATTGATAGACCGTCGGAGCAACTGACGTAGCATGAAGAGCAAGGAAGTCATCGTGGAGCGGGGCAGGAAGTGAGGATGGAGGGGTCAGACAAAAACAGAGACAAGTTTGTGTCCCATGTGAAACCGAGATCAATGCTTACTTATTTGACCTTAATTTTGCTACATAACTTACGTACTTAACTAACACCAGTTACGTGACAAACGTACTCATATTAACCCAATCCACGATCTTTTCCTAAGCCTCACCAAGCAGCTTTGTTACGTAAGTAAACCTACGTTGGATATATTTAGGAGCGGAAACTATACGTTTCCTGTGAACACAGATGCTTGTTTTGTAAAGATACTATGCATCCAAGGAATGGAAGCTGACACGCTGTCCCTGAGTCCAACACTGGCACTAGAGGGGTACGTAGAGCGTCATAGTTTGAAGCTTAGGGCAACTAAAAAAGCTGCAGTATTTGAAAAGTTGGGAATGAGAATAAGTTGTTTCCTCACAGCCCTACATGTATGTGTGTGTAGGTATTGGTAGGGGTGTAAGAAATCCATCGTGTACTGCAGTTGCCATACTGCTGACTCTGCTGTGTTACCACAACCCTAAGGGTAATATAGAGAACCATCATCTATAAAATTTACTCTGCATACCTTACCCCTCCTTCTCTTCCTTTCCATCTCTCACCCTCCCTTCTCTCTTTTCCTCCATGGGACGTTTGCACCCAACAGCTGTCCCTCCATATCTGTCTGCTCAGATCAATCTCTTTCCTCCATCATTCACTGCCTGCGCCTTTCCTTTGCCCATGACAAGGTTTCTAAGGCCAAAACTTCCCAACAGTAAATGCCGTCATTGCTTAATCCTGCTCTACAGCGCCAAAGGGGAGAAAACTTTACTTTCCAAATCCATGACAGCTGCACTGGTAAGATCGGGACCCTCAATCCCTCGTCTCTTTACATTGTCATCGTGCCTCGGTCTCACCAGGTTTCGCCTCGTCACGCCATCGCTCACAGGGGGATACGCCAAGACGGGCATGACGCCTCCGCCCAGGAATGATGGAAAGGAGCCAAAACAGATCCCCTTCCATGAAGCCTACAAGCGGCGTGGATGCTAGAGCAAACATGTGCAGCCATGTAACACAAACACACACACACATTGTTCTTCTGGCACCACAGGGATGTGAAAAACGGAAACGGAAGGCAATGGGATCTCGGGCAGACAGCTTAACTTTGGCTGTACTTTTCTTTATTCCAGTACTTCTTTTCAGAAAGCTGCATGACTAAGGCGCAGGTACTTATCAGAGGGAATTGCTGTGTAATTCAAGACAGCGGGGGGGCTTGGCCATGCAAGGATTGCAGGCCGATGTGCGTGCAAGTCAAGTTTGGGTGGAGGTGGGGGGCTACTGTAGGCTCTGGCAGTGAGCCAAACTGTGTGGCATTGCTGTGACACATGCCTGGAGGCTCCTGGTGAGGCTGAATCATAAGAGGCAGGACAGAATTCAATGGACAGCTTTAACCATGCAATTACTTCCTACATGGGAGGTGAAAAAAAATCTGTCAGCTTAGATATAGTACAGAGCACATCTTATATTCAATTGCAAGTAGATCAGAGGGGAAATAGAGTGTTGGCTGTCAATTGGCTGTGATTGTAGTAATGGACATTTTACGGTTTTCTGGTAGCCTACATTTTCAAATTTCCATTCACTATTTCACATATGAAGAAAGCTTCAATGGTCAGTATTTTACTTTTAGTCACAATACATCAGCTATAGTCTATTAAGCTGACAATAACTGCTTCTAGACTTTAATACCTTGTGTTTTGTGATGTTGTCTGCAAAGGGACACGCACACACATACGCAGTGGCTGTTAGAAAGGGTTCAGGGGTCGGCTGTGGGCCAAGGTTCATGGTGTGCTGGTGAGGAAGAGTTATGACAGCCCCGCTCCATCTCATCAGCCTGACTGTCAACTCACACAACATCATTTATCTGTGAAAGCCTCACGGCTGAACACAAAACGCCACGGGTGGGCAAATCATCACTACGCCGGCCCTACTTTACCACTCACACTTGAGAGACGACTGTAAAATGGGCCACAAATTGAGCTTACAAGAAGTATGGGCCATCGCCAAACGTTCATAATAGAGCTGGTCAGAGTAATATTAATAAGGTCGGTCTTTTTATGCTTGTGAGGTCTGTGTGTGGCATTGGAGAATTTATGTCGGCTCCTTCATACAGCCAAGAACTGGAAATGGACGAGGCCATATGAGACAGATTGAAATGAGCCAATTAAAACTGCTCGTCTAACAAGACTTCCAAAAAAAAACAACACACAAGACACAAACAGGGACAGGGAATAAAACTTAATTGAACAGATATTTTCATGGTTAACTGGTCTGACAAATTGGTTAAAAATGTTTTGCGGCTTCTCTTTCTAAGTAAACAATAACTTTTCATTTATAAGAGAACGCTTGACCTTCAAAACTGTCCTCAAGTTTCGGTTTCCAGCAGGATGTGTAGTGCCTGTGGAACAGATGGCTATCTCATTGGGAAACATGTGGCACAGAGCGAACAACGTTAGAGGAAGAGGGAGATACTGTATGATGCGGCCTCAGGCAGGCTTGTTGTGTTTATCGATGATTAGCCTCTCATTGGGCAAAGAAAGGAAGACTAATCTCCAAACATTAAAACTGGCCTTTACGCCCTGCAGCAAGGTTCTGCTTTGTCATCAAGAGCTGCTTAAGTGCTAAATGCTTTCTATTCTCCCTTTTTTGGACACTTAGGGTGTGCAATCCAATTAAATTGCCATGTAACAATACTGCCTTTTGAAGCTTTAGGTTGTGTAATTGTGTTGAGACGATGCCAGAGATGATGTTGATTATGTAGTTTCTGGTTTTGTTACGTGTCTCCAACATAGAAATAGAATAGGAGTAGAGTGGACATTCCCGTTGAGATCAACGTAGCAGGATGGGCCGAGCGGTGGCCATTTTTATTTGCACTGTTGCCATTGCACCCATTGTAGCGGGGGAACTTCCGTATAATATAAACTGACTAATGCCAGTCATGGAATCACTGAGGTGAGGTTTTGCAGTAAGGACTAAAACCATACCTTAGCAAACTAGCTAGCTAGCTAACAGCTGGCTTATAAGCTAGCTAGTGAATTCGGACATGCTTAATTCTTTCCACTCCAGATAAGGACAAGCTACGCAGCGAACTAGCCAGCCATCCATTTCCTGAGCTGCGCCTGCTATGTTACCGGCAAGCTGCAACTACACTTTAAGGATCCGACTGACAAGTGTTGTCACGATAACCACGAACAACAATTGCCATTTTCTTTTGAACTAGACAGATGACCATGTAAAATAGTTAAATGTATGTTCTTCTCCTACCCCCCTTCTATGGCCTCCACCTTTGAGGGTGAAATATAAGGTTTCAGGTTTACCCCCTACATATCTCAGTGTCACTGTCTTGTGTTGTAAACTCTGAAAACTGTGATATGCATGTCTACAATAAATATAGATTGTAAGATTAGTATTTGTTTTTCATGCAGTTTTTATCCTCTTTTGTCTTAATTGTCGATGGGCACAGTGTCTGAGACAAGTTTGTGTGTGGGAGGTAAAAAAAACAGATGCACTCTGAGTACGGATGCAGAATACAAAGTAAGTGCAAAAGGAAATCACAATAGAGCATGAAAAAAGTTAACGAGTTATGATAAGGGAATGAAGTCATCAATCGAACATATTATTTATCGACAAGACGATGTCCATATAAATCCTATTCTCTGGAGTCATTTGTATGGAACCATGCTGTTCATGGCAGATACATATGCCATTGCTCATTCTGCATGCATCATGTTTCCAATTGCAAAAAAAAAGTGCTAGCGGATGAATCCCACAACAATTCATCTGCTGTTCAATCCAGACCTGTAGTTTCTGAAGGGGGGAGGGGGGTAAACCTGCAGCCTATGACACCAATGACGAACTGTAACCATTCATCCATGTTAGCTTGGCCACAGCTGCAGAATCCAACCCCCCTGTTTTTACCACCATCCTACATATTAAATACCAACTACGAAGCAGCAAACATCCAGTGCTAAAGCATGATAGACCCATTATCCAACCCCTTGTCCCATCCGGCTGTTGCATCACTGGTTGTTAGTTAAATTTCCCCCTGCAGCAAGGACTTTTTGTAATTTATTTAAGAAAAATGCCAAGCAGATTCTAATGCAGGTCTTATTGATCCTCTCACCCAACTGTATTGCGATTGAGGGGGTTGCAGATCTCCTGAATGCCAGACAAATCCCAAAGTACTCAACCTTCCCCTGAGGCCCTGCTTCAACAAATAATCTCTTTTTTCAACTTTGCACAACCCCCACTCCACTATCCCCAGTGGCCCTGGCCAGCCGTGACTTAAATGCACAAGAGAAGGTTTAGAGTCTCAGGGGAGTCATGAGAGCAGATTATCACCTCAGCTAGTAGATAAACAGCGGCCATCATGTACAATCATCACCAGGGGTTTGGATTAGATCCAGGTTTTATGTCCCTGGTGTGTGTGTCTGTGAGTGAGTGCCTACGTGCTTAGGTTGCCCACGCGGATACGCTTTGCCCATGTTCACCGCGGAAGCCATGCCAAGTTGGCCCGGCAAGCTCTAGCTGTAGATCCTCTGTCGTCGTCCTAGAAGAATTTCCTTCCTGATCCAGCATGCAATCAGAGGCATCTGTAGAGTCCACTTTGCCAGAATTCCTGCGTGTCCCCCAAACGCACACAGACATACTCCAGCATCTGTTGGGACCCACGCATGCCAGGGAGAGGTGCAGCTGTGCACCCATCAAACCCAGACACACACACACACACACACACACACACACACACACACACATTTTTGGAAACACACTCACCGGAGATCACTGCGCACAGGGGATTGGGAAGTGAGCAAGTGTTTCAATGCCACTGGGGTGAGCTGTCACCACCCATGACCTAACAAAATCCACCTCATCACTGACAAAGGCATATCATCACCAGATGGCAAAGGTCAGTCTTCTGTTTTGCTCAGCTCAGGACTTCAAACGCTGCCTGAGATTCCAAAAGAATCTGAGATATTTGAGGTGTGATTGATTTAATTTGCTTCAGATAGGACATTTCACAACTTGAATGAGCCTATTCACTTACTGATTTTTACAAGCGTAACTGTTTTTACTGGAAACCAAAAGACCACAAAAAGCATGTGGTTCCTCCTCTGCTGAACATGCAAAGCCTAAACCCCTGTGCCCTACTTCCCTGACATGGCGACTGAGTAAGTGGAAAACAGATGTACAGATTCTGAAAGAACGACAAGAAGCATATCACTCTGACACAAGATGTGGTATTAGCGGCTTGTATCCTTTATGCTAATTTCCAGAGAGTCAGTCTGCTCTAAGTAATGCCATACTGGATTTATAGCTGATAAAACCTCTATTATTCCATTTCTCTCCCAGAGTCTTAAATGGTAACAGACAAGCTGGAGGTACAGTCTTAGAGAATTAAAGCGGGGGCCAAATGAACAGGGAGGAAGGGAGTATGATAAGTGCAGACAGGGAACAGTGAGCAGCAGATGAAATATGTGCTTGGAAAACATAATTAGCAAAAATGGCTGTCATGCACTCCTATCACTCTGCAGTGCAGAGAACAAAAGCCCGCTACTGACCGTCAAACACAGATACAGCAGGCTGAAGCATTCCATACAATGTTCATATTAATGCTGTACACATTTTGTTCACAAGGTAGCTTTAGAAAGACCTTTGAAACAATTATGCAGCAGCACTACAAGACATCATGACAACATGTTCTTCGTAGAAGACGACTCACAATGGTCACACGTCTTTATTCCACAGTGTATTTCTGTCATTGTACGGATAAAATCCTTGTGGATCCACATAATACACCAGAGCTGCTGCTATTTAACCCCCTCCTACTATAGCTGTAGTGGGCTCACTACGCCTTATTTCACATAGCACTAATTAATGCTTAAAAGCTTCTCATGTAAACATCACAGAACCATGGTAAATGGCTTGGATTAAAGAAGACTCTTGTACCATTAAATGTTTAAACAAAAATTAGTTCATTCATCTCCATTGAAATATAGGACATAGAATTGTAATAAATTTAATTACGCTTAATTTTTTAATGTTTTGCAGTAAACATACTACAATATGATACTTTTAGTTGTTGTAAGACTTCTTAGCCTCTTCCTCTTCCCCCCCTCCTCAAATTATTAGAATTGTTCTATAATAACAGTATTAACCATTATCTGGCCTCACTCGTCTACCAGCTATAAACTGGAATGATTTTGCCAAGTCGTAAGAATTTTGCTGTGCTGGAAGCTGACCAGCAATATAAACAATTTGACTTTGACTTGCAATCTTGACAATTCGCAATAAGGCCTCTGGCAGTCCACTGAAGGATTTAAAACATTAGTATTATCAACCCACACATGCTAATTCTTGATTTGATATGTGCATAACCATCACCATATCCAGGTGGCACTGAAGTTTTAACAATAATCAGCATCCTTTCAGTGTTAGATTTAATCTCAGAAGCTGAAATCTTGCAAAAATCGTGCAAAAAAAAGTCACTAAACTGTTCAGCACCCTCAAGTTCTCCAGTTCTTTAATTTGAACACAAAGAGGTATTCTGAGAATTATCTCCTTGCAACCGCCAGACCTCTGCTCCCCGGCTCTTACCCAGCTACTGAGACTTTCCCAACATTAATTGTTATCTTTGTGTTCTCCCTCTGCAATCAGTATTACACCCTATTAGTAAGTTTCTATCTCCCAAAACCCTCCCATATTTCACCTCTCCAACTTGCCCTCCAATGATTTTTGTTAGCTTCAGCAGATCGACTTTTTCACCCCATGTCCCTTGACTCTTAGCACTACATTAAGCAATCATGCCTTTGGGTCGCTCTCTGCCCTCACTCCCCAATCAGCTGGACAACTTTTGCCTTCAAATGAGGGTTGGATTGCACAATTATTCCATTTTTTAAACCGATTTTGATCTGCATAGAAACATTGTTTAGTCACACAGAAAAATCTCTTCTGGTTATCTCCTTATGAGTAAACAGTTATATTGATAGAATGTTAAATAAAATATTATAGTAACATTTTACTGGTATATGTTTCGGCTCAAAAAGAAGACGTTTTAAATCCCTTTAAATGGCTTTTGATGTACATTTGCCGACTTGGTTTTAATAAAATAGACAGTAAATCATGAACTTTCACATAGCAGGAAAGGGTTCAACAACCTTCACAGTTTCAGCAGGTGTTTACAGGCAGAAGAGATAGACAACATCTATATGTTTTCCCACCGTGCATATCCTTATGTGCATTTGTTTGTGTGGGCATGTGCAGACGCAGAGAAATGCCAGCGTGTGTCAATGTGTGACAATGTGTGCCCGTGCCGTCCCCCGTGTTTGCGGCTATTTGTGTGTATGTGAACATTTTGGCAATGCTCTCAAGCCCCCCTGCAGGTGTTTAGATCTCCACAAATCCCCCACGGGTCCTTTACCAGCTGAAGCAGGGGCACAAGGCTCGCCCTCGCCTTGCCTTTTCCTCTCCCCTTTAATTCCCCGGGCCATGCTAGGCAGGAAAGAAAACCCTGCCAACCCCAGGTGTCAGGCATCCGCTCGGCTCTGTGTCAGCAGACACGGGAGAATGTGGGAGGATAGATGAAGCGCATGCAGACAACGGTGAAGGATTTAAGAGAGGGAGAATTTAAGAGAGAGGGGAAAAGTGTGAAAATTTGAGGCAAAAACTGCAAAAAAGAAAAGAAAGAAAGGTTTAAGAGATTTAGGAAAGAGGAAATTGAGAGTATTTGGCAGTGAGGCGAAGGAAAAAATAGAGAACAGTGTATTAGCAGTCTACAAATGGGAAAAGTATATGTGACCTTTGACATGTCAAGGGTTGCACTATGCAGCAAAGCCACCTCCAGAGGGTTTTAACAAGTCTGGTCAGACATCCTCAGTCTGCCCTCTCAAAATAAACACAGACACAGTCACATCCGGCGAGCCATCCACAGGGACTACCATGGTCCCCTCCAAATGGATTACCGGACTCGACACATAAATTCACAGAGCACCCGCAGGCTACACTAAATAAGAGAATCTAGAGTCAGATAGCATTGCAGAGACACATGGGAACAACTCTTTCTGGCATGGTTACTAGTAGCTGTGTGTTTGTGTGAATCAAACGGACAAATTTCTCTTGATAAATTGCAGATCACATGAAATATCATCTTTCCACCATTTGTTTTGTCTCCCAAGAGACTCCAGCATTATTTAAGCTTGCAGTTGATAAAGGCTGAAATGAGATATAGCTCGAGGAAGTGCGTCTTGGCAGGAGCATTAATAGCGAGGCTCGCTGCTGGGTGGAGACATGGGCGGTCTGATGGTATACTTCAAAATTGGAAAATGAAGAAAAAAAAGACAGAGATATATATATATCTACACTGTGATTCACTGAACAAGATGGAAGGGTAGGAGATACTAGATGATAAGAGGGGAGCTCTGCAGTAAGCTTGTTAGATCAGCAGCAAATTGGAGAGTCCTGCATGTACAAGGTCAGGTGATTGAGAGCTACATCATTTGAAGATGAGTGTTGAGCAGGCAGCCACAGAGCAAGAGAGATTCATCCACTTCCGCAGCCGCCTTGTGACTGAGGGGAAATCGAGTTCTCAGGCACATCCACACATTATCACACAACCTGCCCTATACTCTCTCTCTCTCTCTCTCTCTTTCTCACTCTCCTCCGCTCTGCCCTCATCTTCTCACTATCCATTCATGCCAAGAATAACAGGATGAGACAATTGCACAGAGGCGACACATTTCAAGCCCCCTTTTCTTAATGCCCCTATCTCTATGGTTCTTATTTATCAGCGCATTGACAGACACGGTGAAGAACAGAGATGTCTCCTCTCCTCTCATGGCTAAATCATGTTGGCTAAATCATCATCGTCTCCAGCGGCTTTGATCACCACCCCCCTCCGGGGTTGACAGAGTGAGTGATGGGCCCAAGTCAGTCCTGCTGCCTATTCATCTCCCCGCAAGAGTCAGAGACAGAGAGAAAGCAGGCCGAAAAATAGATAGTAGAGTTTGCATCCTATAAATCCACGGCGAGACTGTAAGCATTTAAAATTTTCGCATGTGGGAGTCTATAAAGGCGGAGGTGGCTTGCAGCGGAGGATTTTTAATGACGCGCTTCATGGCTCGGATTTTAATGTGCCCCGCTAATTACGATATTGCCATGTTTTTTTTTTTCCGAGCTTTTCCATACAATGAGAGAGAGAGAGACAGAGAGTCAGAGGAGAGACATGGGCATGGCATACTATGTGTGAGCGTCATTCCAGTCTGACACTATGAATTAGGAGTCTTACCGTCTCCCTAGCACCTGGCCATTGTTTGTCCTTTAGGTGCCCTGGTGACCAAAAAGGTCTCTCTGAGCTCCACTGGGGCTCTTCAGGGTGGTCTAGATACTCTGTTCTGTGCAGGACTGTACAGTACCTTATGCCTGTGGCGGTGGCAGCTTTTCTTTCCCCCAGATGTGCATTCTTGTGTACATGTGTCAAGTCAATTTTTCTTTGTCCAATATCATGAATCACAAATTTGCCTCAAGGGGCTTTACAACCTATAAAGAACACGTCACCCTCTCTATTCTTGTGTGTGGTTGTGTGTTGGACTGAAAAAGGAAAATATTAATTGTTGAGCTAAGTGTCACCTTCATCATTCTGTCGTTGTATTGTGCAAATTCTCTAGGGTGACAGTAACAGAAAGCCTTGGGCAAAAATACCCCTCGGAGCTATTAAGAAGAAGAAATAAGTTAATGCAAAGATGACTCCAATCAGAGGGTCGGTGGTTCGATACCCGGCTTCGGCAGTCGATGTGTCCTTGGGCAAGACACTTAACCCCAAGTTGCTCCCGAAGGCTTGCCATCGGTGTGGACTGGATGTTGCATGAATGTTAGTTAGAGTCTGATGGTGGCACCTTGCATGGTAGCCTGTCATCAGTGTGTGAATGGGTGAATGATATGTAATATACTACTGATTGTAAGTCGCTTTGGATAAAAAGCGTCTGCTAAATGACTGTAATGTAATGTAATGTAATGACTTATGGGGACAAGAATTCAGCCCAGAGGGCTACGGATTGGCCAGGAACAACCTATTAGAGGATCTCCTGAATGGCAATTCAATGCAGAGCTCAGAGCATAAATCACGGTATTATAAATATCTATTAAAATGCCATACAATAGTGGACCCAGATGGTAGGCAATTGTATTGAAAGGTACACACAGTACAGAACATTTGTGTGTTTAGAAGGTGGACTGGTCTGTATTTGTTGTGGGAGTCGCTTACGGAGTCATGGCATTCTGTGCGTGACAGAGATGAAAGCAGTGGCGGGCGCATGATGACAGAAGGCACACATTGAATAAAGGCTGACTCAAAGTGTCAGAATCGGTCCAATCCCTCATCACTCACAGCCCACTTTCTCAACGCTGCTCTGCGCAAAATGCCAGGTCTCTTCTTCCACACCTGAGCGCTGAGCTTTAATGCATATTAATTCACTGTCTGGCAATGACACTCTGGCAGAGATGGAGCACCAAACTGTTAAAAATAAGAGGGATATTTGCATGAGAAGCCTCATCTCTGTGTAAAACAGGCTTACACTTTACCTGATAATAACAACACATTCAATATGCTGGCTGGGTTAGTTTCAGTTACACCATTTATGTGTTGCTGATCAATCGTGCATGGATTTGTCAAAAAAAAAAGCAAACAGAGGTTATACCAAAATGTCTAAATTGTTTGTTAAAGACTGATGCCCTCACTATTTAGCTATAATTGTGTGGCATCTTTGACGTATCTTCTAGTGTAGTCATTGTTTGCCTGTTCATTAACCTTAATATATTTCTCAGCTTGTAATCTAAGGTAGGTCTGTTTTGTTTGTCGGCTAAATTCACTGCCCGCAGCCAACTGATTTATACTTTCAATGGTATAATAAACAGCATTGCACTACAGAGCTAGAGAGCTGGAGACGTCTAAAAAAAGAGCCTGTCACACCTGTGGCTCAAGAGCTGAACAGGCCAGAAGAGTCTGCATGAGCCAGTCTAGACAAAGAGTTATTAAAGGCATTGGCCAGTCTTGTGTAGTGAACAAAAGCAGAAACAGGGCAGCTGATGGTGGGCAGCTTTAACAGGTTCTAAGACAGCCCACCCACAATTTTGTAGTATCACTCAGATCTGCATGGAAGCAACTGGAGCTGCCAGCTTCAAGTACTAAGATACAATATATATATATATATATATATAATATATTTGAGGTTCCTGTTGTAGAGAGAAATGTCGTGGAGCATTAGGATAAAAAGCTAAAAGCTCTGATTCAACTACTGATAATAAAATACATTTAGTCCTGTGGGCTGCCAAGGCTGAAAGGCTGAGGTAAATGAAAATCAATGAGACTAAATGTGTTGGCAGTAATAATAGTATGCTTACACTATACAGTATCTGTGTAATTTGCATGTCTTCTTCTAGCAACATTTGCATAAGGGTGAAAACATTAGTTTCATACTTGCTGCTTGATGCTCCAAGCTAGTATGACTTATAGTGCAGAACATTTGGCGTCAGACTTTGGACATGTCAAAACATGCCCCATATTCTCTGTGAAGACTATGCGACTGTCATTAACATATGTATGGAATACTCAATTTTCACTCAATTTGTTGTTTATTTTTTGTCAAAATGTGTTCAAAATAAAGAATAAAGAATGCAGCATGCGATTTATGATTTTTTTTGTTGTGGATTATCAAAAACAAATATAATATGAAAATATTTGAGGGAGTTTGTTCATAACTTTGAAATCCTACCCTCTAAAGACAAATATAATGACACAAAAAATAGCAGACAACTGGTGAGTGAACATGTTGTAGATTAGCAGTAATACAATCCATCAATTTGTTTTATTATCAACCATTTGCCAAAAAAGTGTTCTTGTGAATTTGGGGTGTAGTTAAGCCAACCCGGATACTAAAATCCACATGTGATAAAGCGAAAAATGCCTAGTGTTCAAGCGTATCATCTGTTCATCATTAAACAGGATTACAGGACAGATAAGCAGCAGAACAATCATGGCATGTATTACTACAAAATGCAGATGGAAACCAGTTTTACTTTTTAAATTGTTCTCTTATTTCTTTAAAAAAAAATCCAACGAGAACCTTCCAATTTTCAAATGAAAACGAGATTGCCAACAGCTAAGCTTAGCTGTTCAGAGCTGTCAGAAAGATTTGAAATCAACATTCAGGCCAAGAAGGCAAATACTCACCCCTGCCAAAGACAAACAAGAACCGAGGAGAAGAAATAAAGCAAGCTGTTGACACTGCATTCACTCACACAACACATGCATTGTGTTTCATCTGAACCCCCAGTCATTTCATACTCTCAGCTATTTCAACAGCAGAGAAGTGAGGAACATTTGGTTAACACTGAATTATTCTTTTATGGCCCGAGCCCTATCCGCGTTGAATGGCTAAATAATTTGTTGCATAGTTTTCGACAAACTGCACAGATGGGCAGTCTTTGTTATTCAGGACTGAAGCCCTCATCTGAGATAATACAGCTATACTATGAACCTGCAATTATAAACTACAACCATTACAGTCCACTAGAGCCAATGGCTGGTGAAAAACAATACCATGTGGATGATCAACCCCAAATGGATTGAGTTTTGAGAAAGGTAATTGGCTCAGTGGACTTTATTATACCATGGTCAGTTGTTCATTAGATTGAGAATCTTTTTTTTCTGGAGTAAGTACGAAGAAATTATAGAAGTTTTCATTATTTAAATACCTGCTTTATGTGATAATGACTATCAAGCAGGGAAATGTTGTTGTGTCCCATGCTATTTGATATTCATTAAAAGTATTTAATGCTAAATTGTCAAGATAGATGATAATAATTAAAAATACAAACTGGTGAGGAGCAAACCTCTCAGAGCTCATTATGACTTCTATTTTTTTTAGTTTACTGCATCAGTGAGGTACATGCATTGACTCCCATAAAGAGTTGCACAAAAGATGTTTTTAACTTCGCTGGTCAACATGAATACTTTTATAATCTGACATGTGATGTTAACAAGCAACCCTTAATTTGGTGTAACAATTAAAAATAAAATTGAGAAGGCTTTTATTTTGTAATGTTGCACCTTAAACAAGCCCACAACTGTATAAACAGAATTTCCCAAAAATAAAAAGAACAGTCTCATATCTGTTTCCTTTTCAGATTTGTATCAAACCTATCAAAATAGCTCCCTCTACATAATAAGAACAATGGAGGCAGTGTGATGCCTTTTCAATGACAAACTGCTAAAAAATAATCAACTGTCAACAAGTAATCATTTCAAAGTGCAGAACGAAATGTTTGCATGACACTCCAAAGTCATGAAGCCTTTTTATGATCTTCACATGATATTGCTCAGGGATGTATTACCAAGGAGACAGGATGTCGGGAGGGAGCAGGCTCAGATAGTGCAGAGGGAGAAATGTGTGATGCATTTAAGGACAAAACCACTGACATTGAGAGACGCCATATCTTCTGGGTGTTTGGTGTTGAAAACATAGCTTTATTGTAGCTTAACTGGCTGAATGACTCACATGAAAGAGCAACATCTGTAGCTCAATCATGACAAAACCATTCCATCATGTGTTCTATTGTAGAACATCAGTTTGTGACATGCGCTATTGCTTTTGAAAATCCAATAGCCAAACAGATGCGCCCCTAACAGAGCATGGAAATAAAGTGCCATCACATTGCAATGTGATACTTCTCACCATTTGGCCATTAACGCCCGCTAAGGTATGGAAAGGAGGTGATTCATATTGTGTTTGCAGAACTGCCCTCCGTGACTCTTCCAGAAGGGTAGAGAGGACCAGAGAGGGGTAGCCACAGAAGGCCCCAGAGCTGCGAACACCCCCCCCCCCCCCCAGTCCTGCGAAGCTGCCTGCCTGCCTGCCGCTGTGGCTAAATTTACTCCACCCCCACCCCCCTTCTCCAAGCATTACGCCGCATCATGTTGGGATTCTATTACTCCCTCGCGCCCCGGCACACAGATAGTCATGTGAAAGCCAGCCACAGGCCTCCGCGGCTGGCAGTGCCCTTCCTGCGGCTCAGTCCAGTTAATGCTATTCGTCTCCACCCCAGCTGCCCAATCGCTCTCTCGCACTTTCTCCGTCTCTGTATCCCCCCTGTTCGTTCTCGCCCCTTCTATGGCGTGACTCTCAAACCCCCACCCTCCCTTCTCCACCTTGTTCCCCTCCAATTAAGGCTCATCTCATCCTGATAGCAGGGGTCAGAGGCGGACAAGCTACAGGGCTGAGACTGATGGCGGGTAACGGAGAGGGGAGAGTGAACCCGGGCCAAATGGAGATCAATAAGGAGACAGGGGGCTGAAGGATGGCTCCTGTTATGGGCAGAGAGGTGCTGGAGGCCGGGGGGGAGAAGAAATGCCACTATTGGCACGTCAGGTCAGATCACGTGTTTAATAGCCCAGTATGTCTCCTCCATCGGTGGGGTGCTGTCAGCAGCGTGACACAGGGCTCAGTGATGGTTCATGGGCATGAGGATAAAGTGCCCTGCCCCGTTCAAAGTCACTCGCCCGGCAAACCGAGTGGTAGACTGACGTTCGCAGGGGTCGATCCAGTCCGCATATCATCAGTTCTTACTTGGACATGTTTGAAAGTGTTCGTCGTTGAGCCCGAAATAGACTGATACGCGTCAATGAGGGCAACCGAGTCATCAGCTATTCCTTTTGAACAGCTAGCTCACTCTGACTGAGCAATACACAGAAGTAAGCACAGATTTATGAAGCCAGCTTATGCAAACTGTACAAACAGGTTGAATGTATCACAGGTGAAAAATGCATGGCAATGAACAGATAAAGAAACGAAAGAGAAGAGTAAAAAAAAAAAAAAAACAGAGAAAGAGATTCTGTCTGAAGGAGAAAACAGCCAAAGCTTTGCACCATGCAGTCCTTCTGCAGACATGACCATAAAGCATGCGTCAAACTCCCCTCCTACCCATCCAAGCAGTACATGACATCTTCACTCCCTCATGGGCACACTTCAGGGTCACACTGACCTCTAGTGGTGACGGGGAACACAGGGCTCATGACAGCGGGCCATGACTGAGAGATCATTTCTGCTTGAGGTAATTGATTAGAAAATAGATTCTAAGTTAGTGACACTGGTCCAGTACCTCTCAGGTGATAGGGATAAATGGTCACAGCCTATTTTAACACTGAAGTCTCAACCTCCGTGCTTTGCAATTATCCCCTAGTGAACAATACTCAGACACACACACACACACACACACACACACACACACACACACACACACACACACACACACACACACACACACACACACACACACACACACACACACACACACACACACACACACACACACACACACACACACACACACTTTCTCTCTCTCTTCCTCCCTCACTCTCTCCATGCCTCCCAGTATCACTCTTTCTTTAACCGCCCTCCCCATCTCTTCGCCTCTATGTCTCTCTCCAAAGATACCTTTGGAACGTTTCGATTTGAACACTATTGATTTTGTGGGTTACACCTACCACAAAGCCCTGGCAGAACTTGAAACCACTCTATTCAGTGGGGGGATCAAAGTGCGACCTTTCCTTGGAGTTGTTAAATGAAGTTAGAGGGTTGATGCTGAGTGCTTTACTAAGTATTTTTAAACAACAACTTAAGAGCCTTGGGGGTTGAATAACATCCTGAATCGAATTCCTTCAGAGACGCTGCAAGATGAGAGTTTTGTTATCTAACTCTGCGGGCTGTTTTTACCTTTCCAATTATGCCTGTATGCTATTGCAGTGCTACTGATTATTTAATCAGAAGTGTAGTAGGATGATTACAAAACTGCAAGCATACATGAATCATGCAAAAGTCACACACTAAAAGCAGTTGGATAGTTTAAAGGTTGTTTTAAAAAAATCATGTTATAATGCTCAACATTCACTAGATGGCGCACACTGCAAGGAAACATGTTCATCAGTGTTGTTGTTCCTTTAACATATTATGCTAATAATAATGAATATTGAAGTAATCAATTCTCATTATGTCAACTAATTCATGTCTCAACACTGACATATCCTCAACAAATATGGAGTTGAACAACCCAATACAGAGAGTACTCCATCTCTCTACATGTCTCTCTACTACAGATATTTGATTATGAGAAGGGTCTACCAACAATCTTTTTAAATTGTCCTTTGACTGGTTCATGTCAACATGGCCGCCGCAGAATATGTGATGCAGTGGGATCAGGTTGTCATGGTACTCTGGTTGACACAGCTCGAAGCCCTATTACTATCAAACCTGCCAGAAAATGAGGGCATAATTATGTTAGAAAGCTGATCTGAGGCAAAGTTACAGTGATTTTTCAAATGATTCAGAGCAGTTCCTTCCTCTAAAGCATGACTATGCATGTCCCTGAATAAAGAGACACGCTTCTTCAGCATCCATATGTAATTAGAGCACGACTGTTCCCCTTTGTGTCTGTCTGGAGCCTTACAGCAACATAGCACTTTGATTACGAGTCTCTCTCTCTCTCTCTCTCTCTCTCTCTCTCTCTCTCTCTCTCTCTCTCTCTCTCTCCTCAATTAATCTTATCAAGAAATCATCAACACTCTTCTGCTGTTATATTATGGTGTATGCATTTGACTTGTAATGGCTTTCACTAATCACAAGTCGGGACACACACAGTGCGAGCATTAGGTCATGGTCAGCAAAGCCTCACAATAGTACCAGTGACAGGCAGTGTGCAGGAGGCTCTGTGACACAGTCGGCATGAATATGTATCCTCCCTCCCTCTGAAACATAGAGATAGAGACAGAGAGAGAGAGAGAGAGTTGGAGAGAAATGCTCATATGCATTTGTAAGGACCTCTCTGCTGGCCACTAAAACGTCACTCAGCAGTGACTCTGGGGGCTTTATATGCTATCCAGGTCCTCAAACGAGAGCGAGACCTAAATGTTGAACAACCGCAACTGGCACACAAGCGGTGAGAGAAAGTTTGGACGAGGTACCACTTTTAGCTGAATGAATGAGGTCCAGTCATTACAATGCGGGGTCGCTGGTGCTCTTAAAGTTTTGGAGAAGTTTTAGAGAACAGCACAGCACTCATTTACAAACAGAGTCGTCATTGACCACGATAAGCGTCGAGTTTCGTAATACAACCCATTTATCTCTTCACATTCAATATCTTTTATTACATTGCTCCTGCTTTAGGAACAAAAGCTTTTATGAAACAGATGAAATAACAAACACTTTCCAAATGGTGTCAAAGCAGCAGAGGGCACGTCAAGGGCAAAGAGCTTCTGCTGCAGAGGAAGAGGAAGATAATCAGTCATTTGATAGAACCACATTTAGCCGGTGCAGTCGTGGGAGATTAATACCTGCTCATCTGTGTCCATTCTGCAAGAGCTCATTAGGCAAGCTCGAAGATATGGAATTCAAACTTTGATACATTATATCATCATCTGGAGTTGCTGGTAGAGGGTTATGGTAAATGTTTCAAAGGAAGGAAGGTGTGCAGATGGGACACTGAGAAGTCTGAAAACTGGGAAATGCTAACAGTGCAAATAAATCTTGCTTTGACACAGATTGATGCTCTGATGTCATCAAACCTACCACAGTCTAAAAAAAGAGGTAGGATGGCTTGTTCTTATCACCACATCAACGGAATTTGTAATGTGTTCACACTTTTTGAGCAGATCACAAACTAAATTTTACTTCTTGCTGTATGAAATCCTTATTATTGCATGAGAGACATGTCAAATGTGTCAAATTGATCAAAATGGAAAACCAAAATAAAGACAAACTGTTCGTTCAAGGTCAATATTTGCGAAATGTGCATGAGCTCCATTACTGCCAAAAAAAAAAACACGTTCCACCAATTCGAAGGGATTTCAAACATATTAATCTTCAATATCACAAAAAGGCTTTGTGTTGATGTGTTTTTTGTACAACAAAGGCAAGTCAACATTCAGCTGTATCCCTAAGAGTTTAATTAAAGTCCAGAATCCTATTTGAACCCATTTGACCCTGCCATAGAGAGGGTGTTGTGTTGTGGTCTGCTAACAAAGCCATCAAACACGGAGGCTGGGGAGCCGTGCTGTGAAGCGCAGTGGAGCGCAGTGAAGCAAGGCCTTGATGTTTTTACAGGAAGAACATAACTGGGGCTGTGAAATACAGTGCCCTTTTCCCGCTCCTTCAACCTCTGCTTCCTTCATCCTCGCTTTTTCCACTCCCCCTTTCAGGGTTTACTGGGTACCAAGTGGTGCTGCAATAAATCCCACAACACTTTTCATTTCAGCTGATCCTGTCATTCCTCAAACTGAGAGTCAAAAACAAATTTGATCCAATGTCACAGACTGAAAAGACAACAATCCGCTCATGTTAGAATAAAACAAAAGACATGGAAACCAGCAGTTATGAACTTTTAGGCCAGCTGCCTTCAGTTCTGCTATAATCAATGTTCTTCACAATGTTCAGCTGCTCTTTCTCACTTTCAACTTGAAAATGGTACAACAAAGAACTGAACAACTGAAGCTGACAGAGTGCAGCTGAACCAGATGCAACAGAGGCAAAAATAAAATCGATTAGGTACGGATCAGTGTTCTTTACAAGTGATTTAATCCCTCATTGCCAATTGATTTCCATTCAGAAAAACCTCCAATAAATTAGGTGAAACAACCACTTGTCACTAATACATACTGTCAGTGCTACAAGCTTAACCTTCACAAAAGGAAGTCAATTTGTCAATGCTCATTTAACCGACACTGTCAGTTCCAAGCTATGGAAAAAACATGTGTTTGAAGTCCCACTTGTGAACAGCACAGAATGAAACCTGATCTGCAAGCAGAGCAGAACCACTAGGAGTCTTTGACATAAATAAACACACTATCACACCAGCTGGCAGTAGCCTATTAACTCCTGTCTGCACACTGTTGAAGATGAACAAATTAGATTCCTGCTAAAGTATCAGGAGTAGTTTCAGTAAATCAGCAGAATAAGATAAAAAGGATTTCCCTCATTAGAACCAGTTGAGAAAGTGATGGCAATTTAAAACAGCAGAGAAAAGGAATCCAGCCTGAATGTGAAGGCAAGACTACTAACGTTTGTCCTTGTTGGATGAAGGTGAGCAGAATTTATAAAGCAAAGTGAATGAGCGGGGAAAAAAAAAACTGCTGCAGGGATTTATAGACAACGTGGGCTATTCATTTCCCTTTTTTCCCCTCCAAAAAAACCCTGTCCAGACCATCCTGTCTCCGAGGATGACCTCCTTTATTACTCAGAGCTAGCTGAGGGCCCAGATGTTCCTGTTCCATTGAATTGAAATTAAATGAAAAAGAGAAATTCTACAGTTCCAACTGTCTATGAAGTTTTTCTCTACATTGTGAATGGTTGATGATAGATTTATGCCTCCCTGTCATAAACCAACCAGAGTAGTAAAAGAAGAAGGAAGGCTTGTTTTCATCACAACATCAACTGAATTTGTAATGTGCACACGCTTTTTGAGCAGATCACACACTAAATTTGACTTCTTGATGTATAAAATCCTTATTTTTGCACAAAATGGAAAACCAAAACAAAATAAAGACACAACTTGTATGAACTCTTACCGCCAAAAAAAACATGTCCCACCAATTCCAAGGGTGATTTTTTTTTTTTTTTTTTTTTAACTACACCTGGACATTAGCTGATGGCAATTCTTCTGACTGCAGATCCCACAGTGCCTGCCAGAGGTCGCTGCCATACTGCACAGACCGAAAACTGACATCACTGACCAAGTGAAGCCAAAGCCACTGAGCCTGATTATAATAAAATGATTTGACCTGAACTCAGAACATTTGAGGAACACTGAGTTTTTGGAGCAAAGGACCCCTTAGAGGCTTCACTGCTGCTTTCTGCAGACAGGGTACTTCGTCCTAAACAAGCGTGACCCAGAATGAAAAGCAGCAGCAAAGCTTTCACACTCTGTGCTGCCTGGCACCTGGCGGTGCCTGTTCTACATGGATAGTCATGATCCAGGGTGCTGCCTTATACATGTCAGAATAGTTTATTCAGCCTCAGGATCACAGCATGACAGAGGTTAGCCACTGATGTCATTTCCCCTCTTAAGATTTCGTATTTTAAGTGTAAGAATCTGCTATGATTTACCAGGAAAATAGCAGCACATGCACGATTTAATGCTGTGCAATACACCAGTCCTACAATAAAGTATATTTCGGAGGACTCGTTGCATTGGAATGTATTATATTGAGGTGTTTCTCATAT
Source organism: Anoplopoma fimbria (assembly GCF_027596085.1). NCBI lineage: Eukaryota > Metazoa > Chordata > Actinopteri > Perciformes > Anoplopomatidae > Anoplopoma > Anoplopoma fimbria. The sequence goes on from NC_072467.1 coordinate 9,264,783, forward strand.
TAGGTGTTGCACAGTGTTGCGTAGCCTAATTGATGTTTGCTATGGTCTACCTGGTATTTTCCCTTGGTACACAAATTATGAAACACTTCTATGGTAAGTGATACGTAGCTCAAGAAGTTAAGACACAAGCCAGTCAATGGCCGCCGCTGATCTTCACCATTTTTTACCAGATGATGTCTCAGCTTAAGTTTGCATTAAAGCATGTGTGTAAATCGGTCAGAATACTAGAAAGCAGTTACCATTGGCCCTGACAGCCTAATATAACATGACTTCACTATATATAAAAACAAATTATCAGACACAGCGTTAGTCTAACAGCGGCCTGTTATTCAAAAAGTTGTGTTTTTTTAGAAATAACAGACAGTTGGCTACTTGCTAGTTATCTTTGCACATTTCACATCAACATTAGCATACTGAGATATATGCAGACTAACTGTTTTGATACTGTGTAAACAGCATAATCATGTGTAGTTAGCAGGAAAATAACATTTTCATGACCAATAAAAGGTATGTTTGACAACTATCTTTTTGACATGACTTACACAGATATAACAGCAACATGGCTCTTTAAGAGGCATACTTAAAGAACAAGGCCAATGATTTGCTGGCACTCATTATTCTTGCTGACACTTGTGTGTGACCTTAGTGACCACATACTGTGAGGAAATTCTGGCTGCTTTTCCATGTGTGTCTGCAGTCTTTTTTTGTTCAAAATAATTTATGCCTTTAAAAAAATTACTGGTCCAGGCATCGCTGGAGGTCATGCAGGTTATGTCCCTAAGATTTAAGGCACAGGGCTTGTGCCTGAGCGTTTGTGTGTGTGTGTGTGTGTGTGTGTGTGTGTGTGTGTGTGTGTGTGTGTGTGTGTGTGTGTGTGTGTGTGTGTGTGTGTGTGTGTGTGTGTGTGTGTGTATGTGTGTGAATGCGTAAGGGGCTATATCCTGTAGTCACCCACCCCTTGGTTTGGAGGTAGTTGGACAGGAAGCACAGCCATACCAGAGCAACAAGTCAGCTCTGAACAATCTGTGATTTAGTCCCAGGCGCGCTTTTCCAGGCAGATCTATTGTCTTTTCAATTACAACACCCTGGAGCAAACTGGGAAATAGCCACAACTACCCACTTACAGCACCAAGGCTGTATGACTAGGCCCAGTCTATCTTATTCTTTAATATATCTTCATATCCTGACTTCAATCTTATTCGTGACTCGTTATTGTTAAAAAGCTGTGTTAAACAAAGTTGCTGCAGTGATTGCAGTTTGATAGGGTAAATAATTAGGCCAATCCGAGGCTGCATCTATGTGTTGGAACATGGCATCATTTCTCACCGGCTCAGATGTGGTTGGAAGCAGTGGCAGTGGGCTCTCTCTTCGGTTCGCCTGTGACAACCTGTCAAACACAGGAAGAAAAACAGGGACTGAGAACAACTAATGAGACTAAATCAACTGCTAATTATTTTTTAAAAAAAACATAAAAAATGGCACGCATGGCTAAAAAGCAGGCTGTTAAAATGTAGATGTTTGTAGAATGACAGTTATTTGATGTGTTGTATAAATAACACAAACTTGTAATCGACAGAGCTCCGGAGTGGAATAGGGAGTGCTGTTCAACACAAACAGAAACAAAAACCCAAAAAGAGCTGTGAGTCGTTGAAATGAATATTAAAAACATGTCCATTGAACACAACGTTAAAATAACAACTCATGACACATAAAGCCAGATGACTATTACACATCCTGCTTCCTCATGAGTCAGGGCCATTACCACTGACCACAAATGTAGCAAATGGACAAATCTTGGCCATTGGAGATGACAGTGTGCACTGAACTCTCAGGAAAATTATAGACCGGGTCTCAACACTTGCCAAGCATGCCAATGATGCTATTTTTGACCATTATGTATATTACTAACTGTCACAACATCAAATAGTCCAACTGCCTGATAATCATAGTCGAGGACAACTCTTTTAGACACAACGTGTTTCATACATTATTAAACCTATAATGAGCATAGCAGTATGCTGTGTTCATGAATAAGTGTCTGTGTGGATACTGCAGGTTGACAGTGCAGACCAGACCAGAATCTGTGCTATGATCTCACGCTAAACTACAGACCAGAAGCCACTGTGTGTGCTGTGACAGGGTCTGCACCAGACATTCAGTCTGCTTTTATGTGGAACTCTCCATCAAACGAGTCCAAAACCAGAACCTGTGGGCACTGACGGCACAGAGCGTGTCTACAAGCTGCCGGCTTTCCACTTGCAGCACTCATTGAATTTCTGGTCAGGCCGGCAAAACACCACAAAGTCAGGGTAGGTGCTCCACTTGACATTTTGCTGTCTAGTTCTGCTATGAGACAGATGACTGGAAAGAATTATGGAAGGACAAAATATAAAGAAGATGAGGGGAGCATAGGGTCCAAGAGGTAAGATAATTATCAGGGCAAAGGAAGGGAAAGAATAAAACAAAGGAGGAAATATAAGCAAAGTCAACAAGTCATTCGTTTAAATGTTCTGTTGTGGCTTCAGAACTACAATCTCGTGGGGTACAAATAATAATAATGCCAGGGACTGACATTTCCCATCTACATTTTCAATCTTCCATGTGTGATAAAAAAAAAAAATAAGGTTTTCATTTCCTCAAAGAACAATGAGGGGATTACGCAAGACTGCTTTTGTTTTTGGAGCCAGTACTTAGCAGACCTTTGAGAACAACATCCAATCTAGAATCTGTGAGCATATTTATGAGGGCCTGCGGGGCGAAATTGATCTAAGATCTGAATGAATTACAAAAACTGCACTCTTCAATGAACTCCGCCACGCTGATATTTTCTCTTTTAAAAGTCATCCTTGTTGGATATCTGACATTGAGGATTGAAGTATCAAAGGAAAACAACATGTTCACTTGATGCAACTTTGCAATTCACAGTGAAATATGTGATGGCGTTGAGTTTGACATGGATGCTTAGAAATTTGGATTGATTTCATAATACTAAGAGCTCTCTGGAGGAAAGTTGGATCCCCATGCTCTCAGTATAAACGGGTACAGTAGGCAGGTCTGTGAGATATCCCCTCGAGGTTTCAGCTGCTTGTGATGAAGGCAAGAGCGTGAGAAGCTCCTTCAATGTATTCTTAGTACAGCCGCTCCCTTCTTGCCTCTCCTTTCTCCCTCCCCTAGATCCCTGGAGCCCACCTCGTTTTTAGGCTTTGCACATCAATCTTTTATTTTTCAATTTCTCTGTGACGCCAGAATATCACATCACATTTCTATCCAAACACAGCAACATGCAGATATAAGCAAGTAACTAAAATGTTTAAATAAAGTGGTATGAGTGATCTATTAGTCATTGAAGTCATTTCTAAAGAACAAAACTACTTTGTGTTTGGACAGGACATTTGATTGCATCTATGTTCTTTAGGTATTGTGATGGGCCTTTATTCCTATTGTCTAACATTTTACAGACAAAAGAAAACAATTAATCAAGAAAAGAATCATCAGATACATCAATAAGAAAATAATTATTTGCAGCCCTAAAACATTTGCTCTGTGCTTGGTTTTGACTAAGACTCACCTAGACCTGGTCTCGGACTTGACTTGGACCCTTGGTTGCAGCCCTAACAAATACACTGATCAAGCAAAATGGTAATATAGTGATTTCTACAGTAAAACAGTAACCAGAGAAAAAACATGGTGGCATTTAACCACTATTCTCTTTCTTCAATTTAGCTGCCTATAAGTGTATACAATTAGAGTAACTCTGGTCATTGTGTAATGCGGTCTTGTGGTCACAACAGAACAGTGGAGGATCAACCTGCCTTCCTTCTCCCCTGCTCCTTGCTACTGTGTTTATTTTTTTTACCCCCACCTATTGGAAAACTGTCTGCATCCAAGCCTGCCTGCATGTCTGAGGTTAAGTGGGGAGTAAGATTTCACCCTGAGAAAGGACTGCAGTGCGGCCAGACTGACCCAGAGAGCTCTGTAGCCTCGGGTGTAGTCCACGTTCCAAACAGGAAGACTGTATCAGGCGAGATAAAACTCTATTTATATTCTCCCTGGCAGGCATCCTGATCAGATCGTTGAATACGATCCCACAAAGAGCTGCTGTAGGGGATAAATGTAATATGTGAATAGTTATGGTATGACCAATTTGTCTTTAGTGAGTACATTCCTTTTAACAATATGAATCAGAGAGTTGTGTTCATCTCTACAAGATGGAAGCACAAATATTGATTTACACTCAAGCAGCAGTTGGGGATTATTTCTGTCTTCAAGGAGCCGTGCATTCCATTTTAAGGACACACAGTCAACGCCAAAGAAAGAGGACACACACACACACACACACACACACACACACACACACACACACACACACACACACACACACACACACACACACACACACACACACACACACACACACACACACACACACACACACACACACACAAAGATTTGGATGAACACCAAGACAAATGTGGTGGTGATCAATCACTAAAAGGATTTGGCGTCTTTCAGCACTTGCATGACCAGCAAACAGCACAACTTACATAAATTACTGGGAACTTTCTTCCCATAAATAATTGATCATGATGCGGAGAGGGCAGCCAGAGAAATACGATTACTAACTACAGCGAATGCACTTGCATCTCAGAACATATGGCCTTCTGGATCTGATATGCCGCAGTGGATTGACTCAGGTTGTCTGATACAGCCATGCGGGGCCGCTGTATGTCTTGCTTATGCAGGACAAGATTATCTCCGAAGCCCCGGCCGGCCCTGCAGCCATGAGCGTGTGAGGGAGGGAGAAAAAAAAAAAAAATCACAAGATGGGGTTACAGTGGGTCAGGCTGTTGAACAGGAAATACCCAATAGAAGCCAGAAGCCACTCATGACCTCTGTAAGAAACAACAGACCCGTGAGCCTCAAGGCGGACTGACTTGACCTGTTTGGTCCATCTGAACTTCTCAGTGTGAAAGTCCTCAGTCATACTGGTGCAGCACTCAGCGTTATGTCGGCCTGCTATGACACTACAGTGTTTCTATCAAGGCCTTCAGGATCCAACATTTGTTCAACAAGGTAGCACAGCACTGAGAGAACATTCACACAGCTGTTACTGGCCCGTCTAGTTCATGTGGGGGGAGAATGGCAAGTATGTTTGGTACCTGTTTCCATTTCAGAAAAAGTACTTTTGATCCAGAATAAGTGTGTAAAAGTAGACCAATTAGCATGGGATAAGGCGAAATATAAAAGGGTTTATTAACACATTACCAGCTTTTAAACAAGAGAAAGAGATACATTTAAAAAAGAAAACTACAGTACTATAATATTGGGAGTGTTGTTGTGTATTTTGTAACTCTGTCTTTGTTAACATGAACATTTATTTGATTATATCTTACTCTCATGTAGAAAAACATCTTGATGACTCTGTCAACGCAATAACATCCAAATGTACACACAAATGTATTTGAAGTGTTAAACTATATGATTAAAGATTCTTGTGGTGTATGATTAGTATTAACAGTTCAAACTTGTCACATATGCACAAAGTGACGTTTTCACTTTCATATTTTAGAGCAAAGCAAACATGTAGTGGCAACGTCCTCTTGTTGAAATGTGTTACAATCTAATACGTGGATAAGTTCAACAATAGGTATAATGACCATAATACTTATTGTTGAACTTATCCTCAATATATCACAAATATCACAAATAATAGTTGCTCTATCAGATAAAACACAACAGAATTCTATTGAAAAAAGAAAATATTGGCCTGACTACCATTTTTCACTATGATTCATAACCAACCGTTCTATGATCTTCTGGGGTTAATTCCCAGTATTTACCATTAAAGAAATAAATAACATACCAAATTTTAAACAGAAGTGAACCCAAATGAGAAAAACATGTTTGGATTAAAGTAATACGGCAAATAAAAAACAAACAGATCCAAACATTCTTTTGGAACACAGTTAATTAACAGCAGCTGCAGTTTGTTTGTCATAAATATTGTCCAGACTAGAACCTGACTGATTTACATAAAGGAAGTTCATCAGAGATATACTGTATAATACCTGGGAATAAAGTACATTGCTTGGGGAAAAAAACATTGATTTAGGATTTTCTTGGACATGCAGGGCCTCTTAAATATGTTATATGCCTGTTATACATGAAGTAATGTGCCAGTTCTAATATAAAACCAGCTGCTGGGACTCAGTTCGGCTGGAACGGATGATGCCTCAGAGTTTAATATATCTTGACCTGTATGTATGATGCCACATACCTATAACTGAGTATATGCAGCAGCCAAACAGCATTAAAATAATATTAAACAGTAAGCCTGTAGGCAGTGGTGGTGGATGGGAACATGTTTGCAAACAGCCGTGAGAACTGCTATTGGTTTCGCAGGACATTACCAGTTATCTTGAGTCAGGAGGAGCCAAATCTTCAGTCTAGTCCTATTCAAGGGATTATCACGGCGCTCTGATTACCCTTGAGGGACGGTGAAATCATTGAAAAGCTCACACTTACAATCACATCCTTCAGTCAGGCTTACACTAGGACTGTGATGCTAACAGCAGCCCGACTGCCACAAACCTAATCATCAGAACAAACCTCAGTCAGCAGTGGAAACTGGGTTTGACAGGGGAACTATTGTGCAAATCTCAGCAGTGCTACGTCTTAAATGACACTAGTTATGTCCTATGATTCCTTATAGGAGATAGTATCACAGTTTGGTTGTGAAAGAGAGGTTAATGAAAGCATCCATTAACATCATACATCCACTTTTTCTGAATTTCTGAATTAGACGTGAGAAATATTGCTACTCTCAAACCAAACAAATGGATTTGGCTTTGAACAGCAGGAATAAACATTTGTTGGTATGAATGTATTGCTTGGGGAGGATCAATGTGTGCTTTGTACATGATGATCATGGAAACTGTATGAGACATGGAGAGAAATATTACAAATTCTTCCTGTGAAAAACAATCGTAATAATGATTTTGCATGGACTCCTGTAATTGTAATCTCGTCTCAGGATTAAAAGTCATGATGGAAAATACCTCTGATTTACAGTTAGACAGGCCAGCCTGCCACGGAGACAATTTCATGCCAACAGCATCAGTCTGTCTATTTGACTGTTTACGACTACATCGTCCTGGAAAGAAACCTAAATAACCCAATGCAGGAAATATGTTAAAGCTACAGTTGGTGACTTAAATTAATGACATTTGTCACAATTGCTCAAACTGTCACTAAAACTTGACAGTAGTACATGAGACAAAAAACAGGTTCCTATGTTTTCAGAATCATATTTCAGTGCGCTGTAAACTGAGAATGTTTGGGACCACCATGTTACAAAAAGCTGAGCCAAACCGTTCCCTGACTGGTGGAAACGTCCCTTATTTTACAGCTAAACAGTACAATAAAATGTGTTTATAAAAAACATTCACAAGCTTCACATGCAGTGATTGACACTCTTTGGCATTTAATTGGTTGTTTTTCTTCGGGCGAAGTAGAATCTTCAGCAAATATGATAATAAGCTATTTTCCTTTGAGTTACCAACTGCAGCTTAAAGTTACAACATACAGAAAAACTCTGTTTGCTGCATTGAGACAATAACGAGATCTCATCCGACATGAGCTCAATCAGTCAGAAGCTGAAAGCTTCGGTCAGTCTAGACAGCGTGGTCAGTTAGGAACTGCAGACATCAATCCCAAGTACAGTGTCTAAAAGAACAACACTCCTGGAAACACGTCCGTGAAATCTTCCCATCCAGAACTTTCACACAGTTCAGCCAAAACCTCGTGTCACCCTGCATAATCTCGACATGGCAACCATTTTTTCTTCTCTCCAAAAAGTATAATGCGGATCACAAAATCTCACCTACGCTTCCTGAGTACATTCACACGGTTCACTCAGTCCCATTTGTAGGCCCAATCTTGAACCTGAAAACTGATTTCTGAGTGAGCTGAGTATAAGCCTATTCAGGCTGCAAGCTCTGGGGCCGTCTGATTTGCATGTTAAACGGGATCTCTCAAAATATGTGAATGCGTGTGTCAAACGCGCTCAGAGAGCAGGGGAGGATTGGTCCCCTGTTACCGCCCTCCAGTGGTGTTTGGAGAGACGGCGAAGAGAGAGAAAGGGAAGAGGTTCACGGGTCAAGAAGACTGCGCCATTTCAACAAATGCCAAGCAGTTTGTGGGCCAGGACTGGAGGATCAAGAACCTCCTGTGTGCTTCACAGTAGTGTCGGCAATACAAGCACCTTACAGGCATGTGTAACTCTGGCTTTTTCTTATCACACAATGGAATTTAAATGGATTTATGCAGCACGTCCAAACACAAATATTCAGATTGCCATCACATGAGAAGCAAAGTTTGGTTACTTTGCTTGAAAAACGTCTTAACCCCTCTGATACCAGCTGGATCACCGGCAAACCCGGCAACATTACTGTCTTTAAGAGGCTGTGGAAATAATCAATACAATGCTCTGGTTAATTGCTCTGAATCAAAAGGCATCACTACCTCTCAAAATATACATTTGAATCTCATTCTGAGATTTGAATCTCATTCTGAGATTTGAATGTATCCCTTGAAACAAAAGAAACCGAGATATCCAAGCATTTTGTACACTCAGAAATCAACAACATAGCCTGTAAACAATTGAAAAGGCTAAACCAAACAACATATTATAGCTTTTCAGATACCAATCCCTTTTAGGCAGGTATGAGACCCCTAATGACATATCAGGTTTTTACCAGGTGTCCATGCCTCAGGGGTTTTATCATGAACTTGACTTCATGATAAAGTTCATGCATAAAGTTAATTGGTACATTCAGCCAAGGGGCAGCTGGAGGATGTTGTCTATTCAATCTTAATCTACAAAAAAATGGTGAAGCTTGTTGGAGATTTAAAATAATCTACTTGACATTCAATTAAATGGAATTGAACTTCCATCAAAATAGTTGTGAATAATTTGTCATCAACTTAATATTTCAACCTTAGTAATATGTACTGAGCTGAAACATTAATTAAGGAATTTCCATTAAATTACTGGTCCATTTAAACTTGAGTGAATATTCATTATTGGAAAAATATTCTCCATTATGTTTAATTGGTAAACAAATGTTGAGCTGAATACAATTACTGGAATAATGTCTTTATTTTTCCTAAAATGTGTACCAATTAACAATTTCTAGGAAACTTCCTAAGAAATCCCTAACCCTAACCCTAACCCTGTCAAGGAGATAATTGGAAAGTATGGATGTCCTTAAATGATATGTTATCTAAAGTGTTGTGCATACACAGAATTTGGTCTTTGATTGAACAAAAGATAAAGCCAAAGTCAGAATTTGTGTAGTCTTAGCTTACCTCCACATGAATGTCAGCGTTATTTGTTCACACAGAACTTTTCCCTTAAAGATGGAAGTATCATCAGAATGTTTCAATTTTAACCACAAACTATCAAATTGAATAATAACTGTTGCCAATAGCCTTTTTTTTTCTTTCTTTTTTTTATAAGTATTTTGACATGCCATAGAAGGAAGCACAAGTATAATAAATACCATTACTGATGGCTGCATTCCATATATTTACAGGCCCTGCTATTACACATCCTTGTTAACTAGCACAGCTTACTTAGGCACTTACATCTTTTTAAGTACACAAGTTATTTTCCTACTATGACAAATCAAAAGTCTGCCATGTTATTTTCCATGAATTAGCCACATTATAAAGCTAAATTTTCCACCACGCTGTTAGCTGTTAGCTAGGTAAGTTAGCCATGTAAGGGACAGTATTGTAAATCACATGGGATAACAAACATTTCTACTAGCTAGGTAACAACACTTGAAAGCTTCCAATTAAAGGTTTTAAACATATACAGCAAACATTAAAACTGTAGTGAAAGGTGTAATGTTGCTAGCATAATGTAAATATGATTAGCAAAAAGATTGTAAAAAAAGATTATTCTATCTATCTATTTCTGCAGCCTGCAGCTGCGGCTGTGTGGCTTCTCTAAGCTGTTAACATGGGCGGAAAAATTGAATAAATACAGATATTGCTAACAATAGTGTTTTCTCAAATGAAATTAATATATACTTATTTTTATTATGTCCTATGAGTTTTACCCAACTAACCAAAATGTAAAGCTTTTATTGGAGGTACTTTTGGGGAAAAATGCATGAGTGAGCCATGTGCAGTTTATTGAAATGATGTAACATGTTTTTTCACTTTTCAAGGTCAGGTTGATCAAAAGTGACATGGACTGCCATTTGCAGCATAAAGTGTGCAAAATGTATATGCAGTATTCAACAACATGCACTAAAATGTGCTTATTTACTAAGAGAGTCAAATTGTTTGACCATTTATAGCCACCCTGGGTAACTGAGCATGGCCTGAACAAGTCCTAAATACCCTTGGCAAAAAGGAAAACGGCTCTGGCAGACTTTAATAGGTTTCATTTCCATTCCCCTCAACACAACAACACACCAAGAGCTTGACTAGCTTGGGCATTAAAGGTGCAATTTGCCGTGCTATATCTGTTTTTTGTCGGTGGCATTCCTGCATGCTTGGCTGAAGAAACTCATTTTGTGACAACAATGTGGAGAAAGTGCTAGTTATTCAACACAATACTGTGGTTCATTGCCCTGAATTGAAAAGCATCACTACCTCTTAAAATAGTGCTCATTCTGATATTTGAATGCACTCCTACGAATAAAAAGAAACTGAGATATCCATTTCAACACATTGAACACAAAACATTCAACAACATAGCCTGTAAACAATTCAAAAGGCAGCAATGTATACACAGCAACATATATAAGCTTCTTAGATACCATTACCTTTAGGCAGGCATGCGACCCCTAAAGACATATCACAAAGTTAATTAATGAAAACAAAGACGTGTCAGTTTTTTGGGACTATGAGTACATTCAGCCAAGTGAAAGCTAAAGGATTTTGGCTATTTAGTCTGAATCTAAAAAAAGATGGTGAGGCTTATTAGAGGTTTAAAATACTCTACTTGACATATAATAAAATGGAATTAAATACTTCTTTTAAATAGTTTCTGTGACTGGGCTCAAATAGTTTCTCGTACATTTAGTGGCTCCATCACATAAACATACCAGAATATGTACATATGAATCAAAATCAGTTGGGAAACAAAGTAGTTACATACTTGCGCTTTTACAAATGTTTTTTCAAAATAATTTAATGGTCAAGAAATAGAAAATTCCCAAACCGCCTGTTGTTTGGCCTATTGTGCAGTTAGTGGACCACAACAAAAATAATCCACTCTTCTTATATAAGCATGAAATACTTTGCTTTTGTGTAAATAAAAACAACGTGGCAGGAAATTGGGAAACGAATGCAACTGTCTTGAAATAACAGGACATAGATGAATATAAACTAGTTTTAATCTTGGGGAAATGGAGCTTATTTATCCCCTAATGTTTTCTTTTCAATAAAATGTCAAAACATGTCAGATGTTAAAACAAGATGAAAATATCACACCTGTCAAATGTCTACACCAAGCCCTTGTTTTTTGACATTAAAAGGTTAAACTGTCACCTGCTCTTTGGAGCGTCAAACTTGTCAAACTGTGTCTCCTGTCTCTGAGGCCCGAGGCGACACGTGAGCTCAGACATATATAAAGGATCCGCTTGCAGCCCTTTATTGGGTAAATAAACACATGTTACTAATCCACCTCTCAGATTATTTCTCTGTTTATTGGTCTCAGATTCTCTGATTCATTCTTACATTCTCGTTGCCTGTCTTTATCAAAAGCACAGACGCACATGTGGACAAAAAAGAAAATCTGTTTTTCAGTCTGTTTTTCTTACATGGAAACCTTTGAAGACACACAAGTACTTCCTACTGCCTATCATCATTTTTAGGGGTCATACAAGGACAAGCATGCTCAGCTGAGCAAGTCAGAGAAAAACAAAACATCTGTAGTGAGGCTGTATTTAAAGGAACAATGTGTAGGGTTCTGTGGCATCTAGCAGTGAGGTTGCAGATTGCATCCATCTGAATAACTCTCTCTGCTCAGTCTTCCCTTTCAAAGACTACGGTAACGTGAGGCGTCGGTTGCAAAATGGCGGCATTAGTTTTGCAGGTATTTGCCTATAAACCAAAGTTGCGGACAAATTCAAAATATGACCTGCCTGTGATGCTAGATCAAAACTAAGGGGATCATAAGTCATTAGAATCTATCTTCTAGGTTGTATTTATAATAATTCAAGTAAACTTGCTGTTGGTGCTGGAGGAAAAGTCAGGGGTTCACAAACATTGGTAGGACTCATCCTCTGGGGACAATGAGTGTCTGTATTTTAATTTCATGCCAATCCAACTAATAGTTGAACAGATATTTAAATCTGGACCAAAGTAGAAGGACAGACATTGGCGTGCCTAAAACCACACCGCTAGGATGGCATGAAAACACACTAATAGTACGAGTTTATAAAAGCCTGTGTAAGATCAGATCTGACGAGCCTCCATGAGTGGATGATTGTACCACTCCAACAACCGGTAAGAGGCAGTCAACTGGCAAAAAGGTGCAGAAGCATGTATGATTTCAACACATGTTCAGCTTGCCATAGCATGACATGAATACAAATCAGTGTAAATTGAAAAGCAAATGACCCATGAGACGGGAGTCTATATTCCACTGATGGTATAGAGTGGCCAGAGAAAATGCAGCGTTCAGTGATGTGTGGCTCCAGGCGCTCTGAAATAACTACATTCAATATGTTTTATGTGCATTGAATGAATCATTAAAACAGAACATTTGGCAGCACAGGGAATATGTATTGGCAGGTCGATATAGAGAATGACACATGTTTCTGACACAAACTTGAATTTAGACCAGGTATCTACTGAAGCAACACCCTGGTGCTTATGTAATATTCATTGCCTATTGTGACTTTTATTTGACAGCCTACTAAAAGTTTGTGCATGCATAGAGCTTAATTGCATTCTGGGAAATGATGGTTCCTTTCATTCACTATTATATTAGTTACAGTTCCAAGATGTTTACATGCGTTAATGCTCATATTCTGCCTTGTTTTTCTCATCCTGGCTGTCCTGCACCACCTCTTCTCACCCTCTCTCTGAAATGCTCCGTTCTAGCGCTTGCTCCTCCCTCCAGAAAGCAAAGTCTGTCCTGATTGGTCAGCTTTTCACATTTCAAAAAACTCTTCCTCCGAAGCTTCACCTCCATCTCTCTCTTCTGTTGTTTGAGGGTGGGCCAAACTAGCCGGAAGGAGTTTTAAGTCACTTCTGTAACATTGTGACCTTATAAAGTTACGGAAGTGAAGGAGATAATTAAATCGAGCCATTACAGGCAGCTCAGGAGCAGTGATTCTGACGGGGAGGGTAACTCCTTTTAGGCGTGGACTTCAGGTTTTACACTCAACGGACCTTTTACATATACAAAAAAATATATAACACACTAAAGAAGAGGGGAAAAGTGGAAAAGCATTATAGGGCCACTTTAAAGTAATGTACATTCTACAGTGAAAGGTTCTATGAATTTATGAAGAATCTTCATTCTTTTCCACAACATCTTGATGGATGGATGACGAATGGAGCCACTCCAATCCATCATCCCTCCCAGATTCATCCAATGTGGGACTAAAAGGGGAAGTACTCTTACAAATGAGCTGTATCGATTCAATGTAATTAGTTCCAGACATGTTTAGTAACAAGTGGGTGCATCACTTATTGCTGACCTCTTCACTGACATATGATTCATCACTGATGAAAGGAAAAGTAGGGTTTCAAGACAGTATGTCAAAGATGAAGTGGCCCATAAGCATCTCAAGCAGAGCGGATCATGTTTAAAGAGTTCAACTGCCACGGTGAGGACTCAATCCAAGAGGCACCAGGCTCTGTGGTGACCCACAAAGGTGCTTTTGATTAGACCATTAGCATGAGGCAGGAGGAGAGCTGGCTGTGCCTTACCAATGAGGCTCCCTTGTGTATAGTTAATCACAGCAGGTTTCAAAGCTGGTGATGAATTACTCTTTCAGGATCTTTCTTATTGTACCAACAAGCATTTAAGGAGAGCAGACAAGACAGGACAGGAGAGCCCCCCCTCCCCATGTTGTGCCAACAAAGCAGGCAGAATAGGAAAAGTGACATTGATTTTTTCTTTTTCTCTTGTTTCTCCTCAGAGATGGTTAAACCTTTTGCAGCTCAGAGTGCTTTTTCAAGTGAAATCCAAATATGTTTGCCACTTTATAACAACTGGGGTGGGATTTAGAAATGTTGGTGACTATCCATGAAGGAGAAAGGTGTGGGAGTCATTTGGGCGTCAGGGATTACTGGTTTGATCAAATCTCGATGGGTGGCGGTAAAGGTAGGCCTTTCATCTGCTGCCTTTAATTGGAGTGGGTAACATTTAAGTTGTTATTTTGTCTTTTTAATTTGCAGTTTGTAGACACACAAATGTCAAAGGACAGAAAACTACTCACTACTTACACATGTCTGTGATTTTCAGAATACTTCAGCAGATTTCAAAGTGGAACAAGCAACAGCTCACGAATAGTAGTTAAAAGCCCTGAGAATGATCTTCTCTCTCCATGTCAAAAACAGGAGAGTTTTGCCTTGAACGAGGATTAGAAGAGAGGAAATGTGAATGGCTTTGATTGATGCCAGACTCTGTCATATCTGATAATAGTGTAATCCTTTCAGAACAAACTATCGCAACTGCAGTGTGAATGTTTCTAGTAATTAAATAAATCATATCATTAATTCTGTTTTCAAATCACTAAGAGCTGGTGTTGGCCCAACTCCTGAACACTGAGTCACAGAAAGGAGACGGTGGGACCGGAGTCTAATGTAAAGTATATTAAGACAAAACAAGTCCTATAATAAATAAAAAAAAGGTGTACTCTGACCTTTTAACACTTCTCACAAGCCGCCGATATTTTCTCAAAGCATTCGCTATCACTCTCTCTCTCTATCCCTTTACCACACACTCATTAAGCACACTTCACGCAACTGTTATACCAACAACATTATATGTAAACAGGTGGATTGCATTTAAACCCAGCCTTGGCCATTTTTACATGCTAGTGCCATGCCACACAAGCATCAAAGCTTGCACGTGGCATTTTACAAGTTGTTTTATTCATGTAATGTCATTCACAAGGCAGGAGAGGGGGGGCTGGACACCCTACTTCCATCAGCAATACCTCCTAGTATATTTTATTTGCTGTAGAAAGTCAGATGGCTCAGATGATACCGGCTGATACACACAGCGCCCCCAAAAATCTGTATTGTTAACAAATGAGACTCTGGTTCTTTGTCCATTTCCCAGAGCATGACATCACCCGCACTGAATAAACTGTAACATTTTATACAGTGCAGTAATACAGTTAAAAAGATGAAAGTTGAGACTTGAGTACAGTATTACTCAGATATTCCATGATCAAAGTCCTTTTTATAGTCACTGGAGCCATCCCTCACACATAATGGTCAAAATGGTCTAGAGCAGAATAATAAGATCCACCCATTTCTGGACTGGCTACAATAATAGACATTAAGAGTTTTTTTTAACAGGCTACGAGAGTTTAATACAGGATATAGACGGTCAAATTAAACAGAAATCCCTTCCAAATTGAAGCCAACTAAAACACAAATAAAATCAACACCGGCCCATCAAACACAAGTATGGTGCAAGTATGTGAGGCATTCTCTTCAAAAGGAAACTCTATGCCACAGCTCTCAGCTCAGCTGTGACAGTCACTGGTTGTGACTGAAAGTCATTCATGGGTATTGACATGGGCCATATCTAAATTATGCGACTCAACACTACAAATTTGTCATTAATTAGTGCCAGGGGATTGCTTTCTCCTCCTGAAAAATCCAAAAGAATCTAAATAATGAAACTAAATGACAGAAAAGGAAAATGTGGGAGGATAGTTGCGGTTGCAATATGAGCGGGACCATTGCTCAACGTTAACATTAATAAGAGGAGAGAAAATTGTGCCCCTCGGTTTCAATATAACAGAAGGGTTTACTTGTCTATTGGAGTATATTTTTTGTGTAATTTACAGCAGTATATGTTCCCATGTTTTACCATCTCTCATCATGGAAATACATTTTCCAACATCAAATTTGTAAGCTCAAATGTTTCAAAAATGTGTGAAGCTCTTAAAAAAATCCAGCACATCAGCTTGCCAACACAGACAAAGGCAATAGCTACACAGGAGAGGAAGCCCTGCTGGCTAAAGTCAACAAATCTGACATTACAAATCCGGCTCTGTGCTGACACAAAACTGCATGATACAGCGTGGACGCCGAACAGACAGCAGCGGACCAGACCTCACTTCCACATGTCCATTTACTGCAAAGATGACACGTATGGATGGCATCTACTCGAACATGCATTCACCGAGTTTATTGCGAGGTATGGCATGGTCAAACTAAGCAGGACGGGCCTGCTGCACAAAATAGACATGACAGTAAACAACCGCCTGCCATTCACATAGCCAGGTCAAAATATAGGCACAGAATGTGCTGCTCGCAGTGTATATATACGGCCCGGGAGTGAGATATCCGATCTGCATCCCATGAATGCACAGCTTGAGTAGGGCACATATAAAAATGGGTAGACTCGCCCGTAAGCCTCAAATAAGGACCACGGCACGAGGCTTCTCTGGCACAAGATGCGTGGTCAGAGTGAGTCATGGCTCCGGCTGGTCAGCAGCACAGAACCAGCGACATCTCACAAAGACAAAGACATCGATGCACAGCCCTGCTCTTCCTGTTGCTGATTGGCCCTGAGGGAAGACGTGATTAAAGTGGCAGAAAAAGGGTGGGGGTGGGGGTTAGAGAGATAAATGTTGATATAGCAGCACAGCTCATCCATTGTTGACGCCCGGTGGAATGAGATGGGCCCAGCACGGACGGTCCTGCCCCCCTCATCCCACAGAATAGGAACTTTCCCGAAGGGTCAGCACAGAGAGCCGAGCTCTGTGTGAAAAAAAGAAAGCTGAGGAAGTGAACACAGTCGGTGGCTCACATTGCTGCTTTTGTTTACCACCGCAGAGAATCAGCCAGTGGGTCCCAGAGGGAAAACCCTCAACAAAGGTTATGATTGTCGCTGGTTCAAAATAGTCAGAGAAAGTTTGCAACCTTTGATGCCAGTGAGTTTGTGTTGGTTTCATTATGCAAACCGAGGCCTCGCTGAAGAGCTAAACACAATGAGACGCAGCTGACTGCTCAAACCACTCCACCTTTAGTCCTTTGAGTGCCGATGGAAGGCATGGCATGTAGACATGACTGGGAAGTGAACCCAACAGTTAAATATCAAATCCCCTGTGAGTGCTTGTTTGTTATGTAATACGTTACGGTAGATTTTAATGCTTAGAGGACAACCAATGACAAAAGTCATCCTCTAAAAGTTGCTTAACTGGAGTGGAATTGAGTTGAAATTATACATATTTCTTCTCAGCAGTGGGTCATGGTGGGGAGCACTGACCCCATGCCATGAGAGAAGCAGGAATGTAGGGTCAGACCGTGGAGGACCTCTCTCTCTCTCTCTCTCTCTCTCCCTCCCATACACCAGAATAGACATGATCAACAGCATATCCACCACGGCACGTGAGGTTAAAAAAAAAGAGCTGCCGTTTTGATACGGCCCCACCTGACTCCGGTGTTGGCTCTCAGAGGTGCATTTCTTTCTTCATAATGTGACTCTGTGACTTCAACGATACCCTTGAGGGAGTGGGGGGTATTTAACCTTACTTAAAGCATGGTATAAATCTAAGACAAACTGGTTTTTTTGTCCCCTAGAGATTATTATTGATCAAATTGGCCAAGCACCACAATGAAATTACATTAACTCCTAAACACAAAGGCCAAGTCAGGACTGAAAACGACATTGACGGCAGCACTGAGGCCTGCAGATGGAGATGGCTTCCTCAGTGATCAGGTTTAATTCTAAATTTGCAGACACTTTAGGTGATGCTCAGTTATAACCAAACAAAAGGCTCATCTGATTGTCTGTGCTCAAACACACAATGCTGCACAACGCTGAAAAGACGGGACAATCAGTGAGGAGCTCCAGTGATGAGCCCATTGTTGAAAAGAGGCATGTCGCTCGAATTAATCGGAGCAGCATCTCTCTCAGCTGTTGCCTCTGAAAAGGACTCAGAACTTGTGCTTTGATTCTTGACATTCCTCCTGGCTTACGTGATACAACTTATAATGTTACTCGTACCAAAAACTGTGTCGGCTCTGATTATGTATTTTTTGTGTGCCTACTGAGTAAACTGATGAGGATAAGAGGAAAGTGTTGTTACTCCTCAAGCTCACATTGAAAGCTTCTCAACGTGTGACAGACTCATGATTCCCTACCAAAAATATGAAGCCTTTAGTCATAAAATAACAGTATTATATATAATGGCAATATTATAGTCTTAACAGGAGTTCATAAAGGATTTTAAAACCACTTAACACTCAAAAATCAGTTCTACAGTCCCTCTATGACAACTTACAGCACAGTAATATTACAGGGATATATATTCCAGTAGGCTTGTTAAAATATCATAAGGTGACTACAAATTGGCTGCCACACTCTTATTCGCCTACTAGTATTATTATAAGGACATTCAAACGTGGTTCATTTATTTTTCAGTCATAGATGTAACATGTTGTAAATGTGAAAGTAAAAAAAAAAAAAAAAAAAAACACATAAAAAGTTATCGTTGGCGTCATCATACAGTGAATTTGGACGCCCCCGTAACACTATTATGTCATCACGTTACGCTGAATATGAGATATAAACAAACACCGCAAAGAAGAGCGTCTCTTACCTGTTAGACCTCCTCTGAAGTTACCGTTCAGTCGCCGCAAACCTGTCGCACGACAGAGAACGAGCGAAACTTTCCAGTCGGACCTGTTTACTTTATCATTCCTCTTCCAAAAACGTATCGCTGATTGCGTCCTTTACCCCCCCAAATAATAAATAATAAAGCAGAACCTCTCTTTCAGACAACTTTCGGTGGCCCCGCTGTGCGTCTCTGTTTGATGATGAGTTGGGAACAGAGTTTTCTGGTTGGTCAGGGAGGAAATGAAGTTTGAGGAAGGAGAAGGGGCCGGTACTGACTCCTACAGGCGCGTCACGGCTCCGGAGCTCTACAGGAGAATGACCTCATAAAACAACTTAAAACCGGCTTTTGATTTATTGAGATCAGTCTCAGGGGTTAAACTATATTATATTAATTTGGCAGTTGTGAAAAAAAAGTTTTGACAGCTGCCCACAGAGACCAAGGTACTGCAAATAGCATGGGAAATATGTCATTTACTTAAATAAATAGTGTGAATTACAATGCATCAAGTATTTTGCACTATTACCTCCATTTCATTGTCATTGTTGTTGTGTTTTATGTTCATATATATACTTTTGTATATGTATGTTTATACGCGTACATTGTAGTTAAATGTTTATGCCTCCCTAACTTTACTTGTTGTCCTTGTTTTCTGTATTATTTGTCTACCTGGCTAAAAAAAAAAAAAGAGATGATGAGCTTCAAATCCATCATTTGAGCTTTTTTCACTCCCTGAGTCGGATTTAATTACTTCATGAATCAAGACAACAGCAGCCAGGACACAAGACAGTGTTCATATGTTCAAATCACAAACATGCATGGTGTTTATCCGACCATCAGGCATCCCTTCCCCCATATCTGTAATTAGCAGATTAAAGTGAGTAAAGAGTAAAGAGAAGAAATCTAAAGGCATCAAAGCCAACATGTTAGACCAAACTGTTCCTTTGGAGAAAAAAAAAAACTGCAACAGGGGAGAGACTCTGTTAAAGCTAATTTATTTTTGTAGTAGAGTACAGGAAAAAGCAAACATATTGTTTGTCGCTAGATAGTGTAAGTAAAGTAAGAGTGCACAATATTTTAAAATCCAGTTTTCCTCCTCACATGATGATCAGAACAGAATCAGCAAGAGAAAGTTCATTAGGTCCTTCTTATATAAGCAAACATTCAGGTGCTCTTCAAAATAGAATCATCATTGTGTTAGCTTTCTAACACTAGGAGAAAGCCTATTAAACTTGAACTCATCACTTATCCTGAGTGTCTGTGAATCCCCCTGCTGTCATGGTTACAACCCTGCTTAACTTAGTGTTGCTGAGACAAATTTAAAAGAAATAATCATTACCCTGCACATGCTGATCCCCTGATGGATGGGATCGTTTGAGAAGAAAGCAGGCCTGGTGTGTTTAAAATGACAGTGCACTTAAAAGCTCTTCTCGGTACCGGCCTTTCCCATCAGTGTCCAGTAGTAATACTACAATGTAAAGACAAGTATTACACATCTAATGTTTATAACTGGCATCTGGCTGTGCAGTAAAAACTGTATGCCTTGTCAGTATTTTTAAAAAGCATTGTTTTGCAGAGTCCTATAAATACAGAGACTTTAAAATTTAGGTTTAATCCGTCACATAATCCCTACTTTCCCGCATATATGAGCCGACATATAATGATTGCATGATGCAGCTTCCAAACATTCCTAGTCAGGGTTGGGTCAGGAATGATAACACCAGAGCAAAGCATCATGCATTCCTATAGTGAGTGAGGGTAGCTGTTCTATGAGGGTCACATAGCATTGTCTCTCACATGGCTGACAAAAAAATAAATAAAAAAATGTACATCTTGATATGACTACTTTGCATCACAGGAGGTGCCATAATGTGATACTAATTATGTCTCCCCTTTCAGCAGCAGTAATGTATGGGAGAGCAGTCCAAGTGGAGCATGCTGGGCTAATGATTTATCAGCCAGCATGGGAAGCACCTGGAGGAGAGTCAGACCTGCACCGGAGGCAGTATCTGCACACCAATGATAATCAGCCAGAACGCACACAGCACAGCATGCTGGGGGGGATAGATTCAACTGATGGATGTTCTACTCTGCTCATCTTATGATTTCTCTAAAGGCATTGCTTGAGGGTCTTGCAACTGGCGGAAGTCATTCGTCACAATATGACAAAAGTGCAGTTTTCCAAATATGAAGCCGACTGCAGTATTATAGTGTGTGTAAGTGTAGAGTATTAGACTGGTGGAAAAAGCAGGGACAGCTGTTCTAAAATATTTTTCCCATTATGGATTTTATCATCATGATTAGATGATGAGTGACAGATTTTATACCAAACAGCTGTCAATTAAGACACCACTTTTCTCCAAAACATTTTAAGACTGCATGCAGTATTAGTTTGTGTGGCCTCAGTTGAAACAGACCAAAAGTCCTTGTCTGCTCTTTGAGTCAAATCATAGCCATGATATGCTGTATAATATGTGTTGAGGACGGGGGTCGTACTGTTTGTGAATAAGTATATTTACTCACGTACTGTTCTTAAGTATGAAGTTGAATACTTCAATTGAGTGCTTCTATTTTATGCAAAATTTCACTGCCCCACATCTCAGAGCCAAATATTTTTACTTCCCTACATTTGTTTGTAAAGCTTAAGTCCCTAGTTGTATTTCAGATTATAATTGAAAATCTCCTTCCTGTCTAGTGAAAACCATATATATCCAAATTTGGTTTAAAAAAGATTCTGATAAATTTGAAGGGATGACGTGTTTCTTTATGGGCTGAAAGTCTTCTTATTTTTAAGCTAAATCAACTATTAGAAAAGCCTCTTGGATCAGTTGTAAAGTGCGTCATCACAAAACTGAAAACCGAGCTGTTTTTCTAAACTCACGAGAAGCTGACTTTTTAGAGACACAAGGTTCTCACAGGACAGCAATGCTACAAACATACGATGATCTTCTAGAATATGATGCATTGCTCTAGATTAAACTACCCAACAATATATAAAGTAGTTAAATTGTGACATTGATGCAGCATGTATTAATATCAATACAGGAACATTATATATATAATAGTAAAACACTGAAAGGGACTATTTTACTGCACAATGTGTACTTTTACTTTTGATATTTTAAGTTAAATTTGGTGACAATGTCTACATATTATTACTAACGTAAGGATCTGAATGCAGGTCTTTTTCGTGAGGTTTTTTCACAGGGTAGTATTGCTATATTACTTCAGTAAAAGATCTGAATTCTACATCCACTGCTGGTTAAAGGTACGTGTTGTGTTACTACTAAACTTAACAGCGTACTAGCTCAAATGTTCACGCATAAAGTTCTTCAAATAGAGGACTGAACTGGTGTAAAATGTCCCTGTGTATTGCTTTACACTTGTTTTACAGGTATATACAAATCCACTTTAATTGTGTATATTAGCAAAGAAAGGTATACAGACTCTGCATACTCTAAAATCTGCATCCATACAAATCCCTACAGGTTGTGTCTTGTTTTTTTTCCGTTAGGTCCTTTGTCTTTGTCTTGTCTCTTACTGTGAATCACTGATATATTTGTGTCTTTCAGACCAGTTGTCTTCAGCTGACAAAGGAATCAGGGAATAATTGCACAAATACACTTTAATGGTCTTAATCAGACCCAATTAGGTGTAGCTCATTAATTTCAAGTCCAATCAGGGTGTGTTTGTTGTTGTAGCTGCCGGGCCCTCTGTGCGTTCTGGTAGCTGGAACAGGTGGAAGATGTTCCTCCCCGCTTTGTCAGAGCACAGACAGGAGTGGCAACCTTGAACAAACTGAACCCAGAACCCCAAGTTCTCCATCAGGCTTTACTTACATCTTACAGCTGGACTATTTGTCTTTCTTCTGTTTAAGGGACACCAGGCTGCTTTCTAATTTTTGTGAATTATAGCTGTGATGGTTTTGTAATAGATTAATGATGTGTGTGCATGAGGTACTCAAGACTAGAGACTGGAGAACTGAACCCTTGATTATTTTTCAAAGGTCAAAATAAAAAAACCTTTATGATTCCAGTATTTAGAGCAGTAAAGGCCTTTACACACAAGGGGGTGATGACTAAACGACACAAAAATGAGAAATGCTTAGCTGCTAACATTTCTCATCAGAACCAGTCATACCAGCGATGCAAATTTGCAACAGTTGCAACACTTTTTCAATAAAATAAATGGTTTGAATAGATTTGCAAAGGTTGAGGACCGAATACCAGGATCCATATTGACACAGAGCAGCATCTGGCAGTCTGTATGAGGTAAACTGTTAAAAAGCCTGAGCTGCTGTAAGCTATTTTCATTAGTTTAATTCTAGCAAAAAGCTCTGTTTGAATTTTAGTTACCTTTGGTGAACAGTTATGCAGTGTATATGTCTATGGATTTCATCATGAAAGGTAAGAACGGAAGAAATGGACCAAGTTAAAGCTGCCTTTGTCAAGGTTAAAAGGAGTAACAAAGTTTGCTGCCTTGGTTGTAACTACAGAGCCTACGTGGTGTTTTACACTGTGTACATTTGCAATGTGTCCGTTCGACAAAACGTGTTTGGCCGATGCCTTTATTCACGAAGTGAAAGTGCAGAAAAATCCACTTTGCTCCGGAGAAAAATTAGGTTGCTTTTTCGGCGCATAAAATTGAGGTTCTGTGTGAAAGTACTCATTTGTCACAAGACAAAACAACAGTTAAAAAATATTAGTGCAAATTAATGTCACAAAACAACGTCCCCGGTGTGTGAAGACCTTAAGAACCAGGTAAAGTGAAGAACATGCAAACAATCAAAATTCTTGCAGCAGAACTTGAGCTATGGTCTTTTTTATTCCACACATTCTTCTTCCTCTCGGTGTTTCACGAAAAGGCTTTATGCAAATTCTCCTTTCATAGCCTTTGCAGTAGTACTCCTCGTGACCTGAAGTTTTATCTGTAAAATTGATGCACAATCCATTAAGTAATAGATGATTTCACCACACTTTGATAAACACCACCACACTTATTTCAAGCATCAGTTCTTTGACATGACAGTGTGTGATTTGGAAAAGATCAAAGTCGCAGTGAAACCTTTTTATTAATCATACACTGAGCCTTGCATACTGTAACACCTCTGCTGTCTAAACCAAAGCCCTTCAAACAACCTCACACTGCAGAGCTGAACAAGAAAAATACACCCCCCCTCCCCCCCACACACACTTACTGATCACTGCAGGGTTGCCATCATGCCTCCTTCAGCACTGAAGATTCCTGCAGTGACCTATAGGAGATGGACACAGAACCACAGCTGGGCTCAGGCGACATTTAGGTCTCCGACACAGAGAGTGGTAATGAGCATCCCAGCAGTGTCATTGTCTGAGAAATGAACTCTGGAGCAAAAAAACAACAACACAGATACATGAGATTCACCATTACCTATGCAGCTCTTACAAAGAGAAATACAAAATGTCAATCCATAAAAATAGTAAAGATGGGTTTTCTTTCATTCTTTTTTTCCTGCAAATACTTGACTTCCTCCGTATCCATATGTCAAAGCGCTCCCCACTCTGGGAGTGTCCTGGGGACCGAAGGCCCAAGGCTCCCCTCAGTAGTTAAACCTTCACACTAACTGTTGATTGCAGGGTGGAAAAGGGCTTTGGTTTTATGACTGAAAATCTCAACAGGGACCTCACCATGGCAGCTCATATAATATCCTAAATAGCTTCGCTCATATTAGATTACATGCTGCATTTTGCTGGTTTTAACATCCAGCAGTTAGTGAACAACGAGGCTCTATGTGCTCGCAGTTGACACTTTCCCTGTGGGAAGCTACTTTAAAAGCTATTACAGTAATACACATCATTCATCTCGGTCACAAGTGAACCCTGAGGTAAGTGAAAATTGTGGTCCTTTACATGCCTTTGGGCTTTAAAACGTGTAATTGACATCCAACAAACCAATGTTTTTAATACAGGCAGTAAAGGCAACTGGCAGGTCAACAGTAATTCAGTGAGTATAACAAGAACAAACAGTTTAAGGAAGAATGCCTTCAGGATGTGTTGATGACACAATGAGTGTCTACTCCCTTTATTTTGCAGCAGTAATGGGCAGCCATGAGGACCAGCTGAGAGGTCAAGGACTTGGATCCAGATGTGGCAGACTGCTGATAAATTCTGGCCGCATGATTAAGCAAAAAGACTTGCTGCAGCTGCTCCTGGTTTCCGTCTGCTGTCACCCAGTTGCATCCGCTGTCATCGCACCGGCCACCTGCTCTGATCCCACATTAGGATGCCAACTTGAATACAAAAGAATGTGATATTGGAAGCAGTCCAAGAATGAGAGCTGTCTATTTTAAGTGGGCCAGTTCATTTCCATATAGGAGGAATAGATGAGGGCTATAAATTCATGTACTTTTTAATTCTGCTCTTCACCATTTGCAAACAGGTTCAATGTTCCGTGCCGATGCAGGACACAGTTTGCCCTTCATGAAGCAAAGTGAAAGTGTACAAGTGCAAAGGCAGGGGTGATGGACGTACGGAATCATGAAAAGATATGATTCCATCTTTTTTTTTAATATTGTTTTTCAGAACACAAGTAAATTATGTCTTTAACCTCGAGAAAACAAGCTCTGTTATCTCAAGATAACTAGATCATTAATTTGTTATCAAGAAGAACAAAACGCTAATTCGTTTTACGGCTTAAAATGTTTGGGTGAAATCATCCGAAGGTAAATGTATCCAAATGAGATGAGCAGAAGGACATTTGTGAGACTACCTCTGTTTTTCAAACCACGCATAAAGGACAAACATGCATAGTGATAACATGCAAAATGGCATGAGGGATTGCAGTTTCATTCATTGGTGAGACCAGGCTGTTTACTTGTACTACTGAACCCACTAAGAATCAACACTTGCAATTCTATGAAGGTTTTGACCGCTTTTGGGTTTGGCTTTTTGGTCTGTCAGTGGTTGAGTCACTCCAGCTGTATCTGAGCTTATTAAAAGCATAATGAGTAGGATTTTCCTTCAAAACAATGTATAGACTGCTATAAAAAAAAGAATCCTTCTCAATCATCACCTATGACCCGCTAGAAGTGTGTGGTGATGTCTTTATCTGTTTTTTCAAACTGAACATTTACTACTGCTGGCCAAACCGACCAAACAGAAGGAAACTTTACTGTAAAGCAGGCTCAGGAGCTGCAATGTATTTGGCACCACATTTAGTGCTGACTACAAAAAAATGACGATATTAAAACAAGCTTGTTCGGCTGCACTGTAAAAAAGATATATCGGTTGTGTCATCGTGTCCCATTATATTGGCGAGAAGTCCAACATACCTACGGTCGATATTTCCATAACCAGGCAGCTCACACAAAAATAATCTATATTCATAAATAGTACTACAGTTAATAGGAAAAATATGTATTTTAGATTTTTGGGTGAACTGTCCCTTTAAGGTTTATAAATTAAATATTATACTGAATTTCAACTTGTGAAACTCGAATAGTTGACACACATTTGATGGCAAATTTGTTATTTGTGCTGTAGAAATAATATAAAATTGAATAGTTGCTTGAATACTTTATGATGTGAAATGACTCAGGCATTGCTTTTGCTAATGCCAACAAAGACACTGTAGCAAACCGGAGGACGGCTCCACATTTTATGAGTTACAGCTTTCCAGCCACATACTGCAGATACAAACACAGGTTGATTGAAAACAAATAAACACATTACAGTCCACCAACAGCCAGCCCACAAATAAACAAACATCCACTCTACCATCTTTGTGCAATTAGAGCAGGGGTTGTGTTCTCAGTGTGAGGGACCATGTGAAGACACACTGAGAAGCATAATGACTGATTTAATCACACTGCGTCATCCACATTAATCAACTGTGGACACTGTCTCTTATGTTGTACAACAGATTACTGGGCGAGGTGGTTCTGCCTGGACGTGGCCTCCCGGAGGATGTTAACGAAGCTGATCGACTGGCTGATAGATCACAGAGAATCTCTAAAATCGTAATTACCCAAGTGATTGCGATTTAGTTTGTTCTGAACATCTGCACTTTGTCAACTTCCAGAAGTAGTGTTAGGCCGACAAGGTTTAGTCTGCTGAATCTTATGGCTCCCATTTATTGAAGCTCCCTGGTTCTAAGCCCAGCAGGTTTTCATCTTTAATCCTCCTCTGCTGTAAAAATATGTCCATGTATTTTCTGAAGAACACACCAGGAATCCCATGTAAAATCTGATCTCTGTCACAGTGCAGTGAAAGCCAGCGTTCTTCGTAAAAATGAGGTGGGTGGGGTGTCCGCAGAGACTTTTTATGGCGTGAAAGCTTGCACATAATAGTTACTATGGGAACTGGGTCTCTGTGGCTATTGCAGTGGAGCAGTAATTAGTTGTTAAGAAAGAGAAACTAGAGGGGACAAAGAACGAACGGTGAACGCACACACAAGAAATGAGCTGCACGGTGCATATGTGTTCATGTGTTAGAACAATTATGGGGTGGGGTCAGGTTGAAGGGTCAACCTACCGTTCCCACTGTGGGGCTAATTAGGAGTCATGACGGATTGTTGCAGTTAAAACTCTCTCAAATTGTTCATTTGCTGCGTTCTCATGACTCACCTGATCATCTCACCTCTGTCTTCTTTCTTAAATGCCCGCAAACAGGCTAATCTAACCACAGGGAGACCTGAGAATGACAGGAGAGCTCATGCACATCACACATCTGAATTCAAGGCAACATCTGTCTATTGCCGAAATGAGGGAAATCATTTTTTTCCTTGTAAAATGGTTGTAAAAATATGTCCTGAAATACCGCAGAGCCAGCAAATTAAACTAAAGACCAAACCAAAGCAGCCCTTTTATGATATACCAGACACTAAAACTGAGATCATTATAATTATAATAACTAAGCTCACAGGCAGAATTTTAACCCTCCAGTTAAATATTAACCGACATTATCCCAAAACCAACCTCTTTTTGTGTTGCAAATTGAGGGATAATGCAAATAAATTCTATGGAGCAATAACGGCCGTTCCTCGCGGCTGACATCATCAAAGCGCTGCCTGGGTGTCTCTCTGTCGGTCTGTCTGTGAGGCCCCTATGACGGGTTTCTGAGTGTGCACGATAAGGAGCATCAGAGAGCCAGCCATCTGGATCACAGGGGTGTACCTTGGCAGCCATGCTCCACTAATCACCCTCTGTAAACATACAGTAGTGTATATGTAAGCCGTAATGAGTCTTTTGCTACGGCCCGAGGATGGCAGCGCACATTCTCCTTGTCTTTTGGTACAGATGGCGTGGTGAGATAATAAGTTGTCAGAGCTCGCCCGAGGGCCTCGGCTGTTTAGATTAAGGTTTCACGTAGCCATGTACTTGGAAGGCCACTCCCGTAAAGCTCCTCTCTGGGGAAAAAAGAGAGAAGGATGTCCTGAGACTTTCAGGGAAGAATTATGTAATATATGACTATATGTCCAGATAAGTAGTTAGAAACTTCGCGATAAAAGGATCAGTTTCACTGCCTACAACAAATCATCTGCTCTACACTTCTGTGATAGGACAAGGTTGGCCATTCCATCTTTTAAGACGGCAGAACCCCCAGTGAGTCAAGACTTTTCAGTAAATCATATTAGAGCACAGACAGATTCCTAATAGCTTTATAGTGGTAGAAATACATTACATTGTGTCTGGCAATACACTACAATATGAACTATAGATATATTGATTTTGTAGAACACATTAGGGATGTGGGATGCTAAACTCAAAATCCTTTCAGGTTTAATGAGAGCAAAACTGAGGAGTAAAAGAGTAATTGTTGGATGACATGGATGAACAGGTGTTACATGTTATACATGTTATAAAAGTAAACTCAAGCCTTGCCTTTTTAGTCTGGCTTTTAATTCAGCTTTATCTATTTTTATTATTATCTTTGGGGTTACTTATTGTATTCATTGAGCTTTATTATTTTCACATCCTACATCTGGTGTCTGATTACCATAAATTGAGAATATTTATCGTTTCCTCAGTTCCTGGTTTGCTTTTGTTCTTTTAGTGCTATTATTATTGAATGTGTTAGTAATCAAAAAGTAATTTATGGTTTGTGTGTGAATTACTTTATATTTATCATTCCTGGCATGTTCATTCTGATGCCAAGATCAGCACTGACGCCACTGATGCCATCCCTTTGAAGTTAAATAAGGGCTGCTCCTATTTGAGGGTGGCAGCTAACTTTTTTGAACTGTATTTGGGGTCTGAACATCGTGTAATTGAGGGAGATGGGACAACTATAAGTTTTTTTGGTTCATGCTTAGTAGAGCTGCCAGCTTTCTGCTGAACTAATATGGGACAGAGGGTGGAGTTGCTGTAGTTAGTTTGACTACAGAGCAGGTGTCAGCACAATCAAAAAACTCTGGTCATATTTTCTATAGGCTAATATGCTGTTACCAACATTTCATTCAATAAAAACTTGTTGAAGAGTGAAAATATAGATCCCTAAGCTAACAAGCTTGCTCTTAGCAAGCAGGGTCATTGGCTTGTTAGCCCACAGTTTATTTAAATGATGTACCATTGAATCCTACTGCATATCTGTAAACCATGTCTCTGTTGTGCAAAAAAAAGAGGTAGAATGCAGGTGATAAGCTACAAAACGTCCTCAATTGTGGTCTCTCTGTTGGTAAAAAATGTATGTGGATCTACCCCACCTCTTCATTAGCATATTTTTTGCACTGCCAAGACAACAAAACTCTCATGTTTTGTCACAACCAACAATAATGTCAAAGTTTCTTCATTTCTCAAGATATATCCTTTAGTCGTACATTTTTCTGATGTAAAATTATTTTCCAAGAAGGGGAAATTATTAAAACATTTTTACTAACTCAGGTAAAAGTTCACTACTTCTGCAGCATGTCTGAGCAATCAGGAAATGGGGCAGGAGCATGATGAAGACAGTTAAAGCACTACACCATCTGCAGGTGGAGTCCAGAAGAGCTTCAATAATGGACAATCCACTCATCTCCTCTCATCCCCTCTAAAAACAGTCTTGTCATGAGCTTCCAGCAGAGTCCAGAGGCTGGTTTCTCCTACAAGAGGCACGGAATGTCCTAATGCACAAATATACAGAATCCCATGCGCAAATACAATGCACTAAGAAATTTGGCAAAGCTCTACACAAACCTCATTGGTACAGCGAATACTAGTAAAAACCTGCATGATCACATGCACTATTTATCACCCAGACTCTGTTGCTCGTGGTCATCTGTAATGTCAACACAGAACAACGACAATTACTTCCATTTGCCAAACTCATGTCAGCACATTTTCTGCTGCTGCCAGAGTAAACTGTATATAGATTTTGGAGCAGAACTGAACACTGCTGCAAGACACTGAAATCACATAAAACTGTCAAATGAATGGCCTTGCAAACATGAGAAAAATTATTGATAGAAGTTTGTGTGTCTAAGTCAATAGTGACATACAAAGTGTAAAAAAATGCTACCATTCGGGAAACCTTTCCACACTGCTAATGGAGGCAAAATAGGAAAAGTGAGCAACACCATTTGTATAAGCAGGACACTTGGTTCTCCAATGAACAACTGCATGAGTGCGGTTTTCACCTCAGGACACAACAGATGTCACCTGGATTCAAACTAAAGACGCTTCTGGCACACAAGCGAGGACCTGTGAGCAGAACTGGATTTATGCTGGCTGGATTCTGATTCACACAGTATTTACTTTATAAAACATGCATCTCATCACAGTATGCCTTTAAAGTAGCTGGCGTAATGACTCTTAGAAATTGGACTTTGCTCACAATAATCGAGCCGTATACCAAATTTATATTCAAACACACTTATGTGATCATCTAAACTAAATGGTTTACAATTAGTCAAATCCATGTATGGATCAAGGTCCATTTTTAATTGTGCTTACAGATTTATTATACAGATCTTACACTAATCAATATAAGACTGGCGAGAAAATGATAGTGTAAAATAATCTCCCAGTGTGTGAACAGGAGTGATTAGTGAAGAGGAGCAAAATGACAGGCATGCGAGTCGCAATTTGTCACTTTCTAACTAAGATCTGTTTATATGTTCTCTCAAGTGACACTGTCATCAATCACCGGTATGAGTGATCATTCAAAAATAACAACAGTATTGAATGCATGCAAAAAATATCAGAAATACATAAAAACTACAAGCGCAATATTGGCAAGTCAACTTTTACCAGTTGGCCGGCAGCCCCAAACACATGGTATATAGTCATATGTAAAAATTGTATTCACTCACATCCTTGTGCACATACCATATGACCTCTGTTCTCCAATTATACACTTGTTTCCTTTGTTCTTGTTCAAAGTATGTTCCATTTTACAGTGTTTTATAAAGAGTAGCTGTGGTATTTTCAGAAAGCAGAATAAGGTCCCTCCAGGTCTCATGCTAATACAGCGGGGGCAATAACTGGAGCACACAGTATATTTATATATTTATATATATATTATTATATATATATATATATATATATATAAAACAACCACCTGCAGGTGAGAAAGTTTAATGAGCTTTTATTGTTTTCTGTTTGCTTATTAACTTTTCTATTAATATGATTCTTTGTATCTCTGCTGTGGGGCACACGAGCACAACACCAGAGGTGATCCTCCATTTTTCTTTACTCATTACTACGGAAGATTATATTGCCCTTGTTGACGGAGAGGAGAGCCAGGCCAGATTTTGAGTCCCTGTCAATGGAATGCCTACACCCAAGACAAACAGGACTTGAATAAATCCAATTAAATCCTGTTTAATCTCATAAATCGCCTCTCGGGAACTAATCACTATTATAGTGGAACATTACAGATTTAACAGCAATAGAATACAACAGAAAATACCAATAATCCTCTCATGCTCCACTGGTAAAATGGAGCTGATTGTCAAGCTACATCCTCATTTTCTGCATGGTTTCGTTCACTGTGAGTGTGAGAAAGAGTAGGCTGCATGAACTGCTTCTGTGGAGAGAATGTGGGAGACGAAAGGTGGCGTTTTACTTATTAAAGTCTTTAAACTCCAATTAGGGTGTCTAATTATCTGATCCTTCTGGAGTAGGATTAATGAAGCTGCTCAGCTCCCATCTGCTGGTGACACTGATGGTGCGTATGTGTGTGTACACAGGTTTGTGTGTGTTTGTGCGATAAAGGTTGCTATCGGAAAGGCAGAGCCAAGCAGAGGAGAGGCAGAAGTAGCAGGCTTCCCTCCCCCCGGCAGCTCTAGTTATCCCACATGCTCTCTCACATGTGGAAACCATCGGCGGAAAAATACAAATACACAAACCAAAATGAATGAAAGACATCTTAACATTTTTAGCAAAGAATACAAGAAAACTGCAAGACCTTAAACCAGATTGAAGACACAGAGTTGTCATCAATAAATCTGTTCCGCTTTTTTTCGCTGTCATCGACTATTTGTGTCTCTCTGAGGAATACGATCTGATTGACATGCCGTTTCATATCCACAGAGTCGCTTGTTAAAAGTTTAAATAGAGCATTAAGCTCTGCTGAGCGGCAGAGTGGCCTGTAAATGGATCCATGTGAGCTGAATTTTTTATAAAATACAACAGGGACGCCATCCAGAGCACACACTATCTACATCAAGCTGATTAATATTTGTGAAAGGAGCCATATGGGAACGATTCCCTTCCAAGGATAGTCTTATATTTATACACCTTCAGCCAAAAAAGACCACACTGCTAGCCTTGGTGGAACAACACATGAAGTTGTCAGGAAATAGGTCAGAGAGGTTAATATTGAAAAAGAAGGATTAGTTCAGTTCTTCAGTTGTTTAAAGGGTACGTTTGACATTTGGGGAAATATGGTTATATGCTTTTTTTGCCCAGAGTTAATCCCAGATCCAAGTTTTGAGGATTTATTTGCCACATACTCATATTTCTCAATATGTGAAGTGAAATGTCGGTGTAGTTGCGGGATGTGCTAAAAGGGTTAGTGCGAAAGGTAATGTAACCTCTGATAGAGCAGTTCAAAGCCTGACCTCGCTCGTCACCTTAGCTTCCTGTACCAATATGGAGCTGGAGCCACAGATTGCCTGGTAAATAAAGATTTGCCTACCAACATCTCTAAAGCTAAAAGCTCACTAACTTTTGTCTTGTTTAATCCATACACAGACAGAAATGTTATCAGGGGAGTTGCATGCTGGAACTATTTATTGGCTTCCCAGAGTCTCCTCTTAAACAAACAGGATATAAGAGTTAATTAGTGAGTTGTCGATTTTTAAACTTTGGACATGGGCAGGTCTTTATGCTAATCAAAGTTAACCACCTGCTGGCTTTATCATTATCTTTAGCATATGATGATGCAGAGTATATGGGCTTATTATCACAATTCAGATTAAGTTATGACCATTGAACATCCCCTTTGCTGACTTCCAGGGGTTTAGCTTGTCATCTTGCTGCCGTGACGTACAGGTGGAGTCCAGGACCGAGTGACATCACAGTTGGGTGTGGTTACAGGTGTAAAAGAGCACACTACATTAGTGATGTATAACACCTCTTTTCAGCCTGGTGTGTAAGTTAGACACTAAACTTGACTCAACAGTTTATCTATGGATATTAGCTAGTAAGGACTTATTTACAAAGGAAATCCTGCCAGTTCCACTGTTTTCATTTTGAAATGCTTATCTGATCTTTTACTGAGACAGATTTTCAGAGAAATAACTAGTCCTTTTAATCATGATGTCTTCTTTTTTCTTTGTGACAGATTGGACCCTCCTGTGATGTGTAGAGAGCAGAAATGTTCCTGTTTATCAAAAGACACAGTACTGTGATCTTTCTTGTTTGCCTCAAGTGACAATTAACATCCAGAATGCTGTCAGCTGCTTCCTAACTTTGTTTGCGGTGTCTGTGATGTTTGAGTTGATGTGAATGATGCTGTTATGCTACACCTTGGATGAACTACTGCAATCCATCTTCAGAAGCAAACATTGATTTATTGTAGGGCGCAAACACACACAGAGTGGGGAGTGGCAATGTATCTTTAAAGTCAACAGATTCATGTTCAGAAAAAGATCCATAAAGAACACCACGCAAAGTGGTTTTGGAGTGTTTATGGCTGGAGTGTAAAATCAGTTTGTCCAGTTTCCTTTAAACATGTGGAGTGTAAAGTGATAGATTTAACTGGGCAGAGCTTGTAGGTTGATCCAGAGAAGGAAACAGCAAGAGGGCCCTGACCTTGCCTTGTGAAAGGCCTTCAGGTTTGATTAGGGTCAATGGGTCAAATCATTGAAACAGGAATCAAAAGACCAGTCACCCCTGTTTTTGTTCATTGGCTACCTGGCCAAAGGCTGTACTCCAATGCTTTGCTCCAATGAAACAGGTAATAGACCACCATAATAGTGTTACAACTTTTGTTGTGTTGAAAAATCAAGAAAAAATGCTCTAACTATATACATACATCTACATCAGTTTGTTTTCATTTTAGGTCTTACATCAATGACACAGTTAATATACTGTTCATTCACAAATAAATATACAGTGGAACCTTTTTTCGGAGCATTGTCATGGCTATGAACCAAAAGAAAAAACAATTAAAGCACTAAGCAATAAAAATAGCATTTTAACAACATAATGAAAAAAAAATGAATTACACATAATGATTCAGTAAATGGTGTCAGCTAAATGGAGAGAAATTAAATGTCACTTCTGGCTGCATTTTTCCCAATAAAAAATATTTTATGGTTGACTGTTTTTTTCCTGTCTGCAGAAAAACACATTGAATCATATAAGAACAGTAGTGGAATTGTAAAACTATGACAGAAAGCGCATCTGACCACAGCCAGAGTTAACAGAACTGAGTAGGAGAGCATCTGCAGAGTGGTCTGAGCAATAAACAATCCAGCTAGACTGAGACTAGTTTATTGCTACTACACTGAAGTCTGCCACTACTCTCTTTTTAAGCACTTTAAACCCTGACTGATGTCATTGTTTACATGCAAAAGACTTTTGGTAAAAGGAGCTCCACTGATGTGATGATCGCAGAGAGGCAAGGTGCATATCTGTGTCAGGGTGTGTGTGTCGTTTTTGCTAACCAGCCTGTGGTATCCACTAGTGTGGTGTGATAGACTGTATCTGCCATGTCAGGACTCTAAAGTCAAACCAAACTGCCTCACAGCTCCATGTGGTGGAAGGTTTTGCTTTATTGGAATGTCCTTGAAAGAGGAAATAATAGGAGAGAAGAGAGTCCATAATCATTATTTTCATAGAAATGAATACAAATACACAGTGAGTAGATTGATAGGCTTGATAAGAACAGCCCACATAGGAAATACACTTATTTGGATTCTGGCTGAGAGTTAGATGAAAGAATTGACATCACTCATGTCTGTATGGTAAACATGAAGCTACAACCAGCAGCCGGTTAGCCTTACTTAGCACAAATGGAGACTTCACGAACTTACTGCTCCCAGCCAAGAAACAGTTCTACATATAACCCCTGTAAATCAGGACTTGTTGTTTTAACCCCTTTCATAAAAAATAAATAACAAGATATAATGTGTTAATTAATATGCTGGTAAGCAGGTTTTGGTACGTTTAGACAAAACCAGGCTAGTCGTTTTCTCGAGTTTCCATTGTGGATGTATTAAGGAAACTCGATATACAGATATAAATGATAAAGATCTGATCTCAGCAAGAAAGCATATATGCGTATGTCTAAAAAAAACTATTCCTGTAAGGATCTGGGATTGCAGAAACAAAATTAATGCAAAAAGGGATACATAAATTGATCACAATCATCATAGATTAAGCATTTAAATCACTGTCTTTCAGCACACTGTTGTGAGCATGAACAGGAAAAGAGCAGGTGAACTCAGTATTGCCTCACTAATGACTTCTGTGATCAAAGAAATAGCCACTAGCCTTTAAATATTTAACACATGGCATATAAAGGGTAGGAATGTTCCTTTATGAGGAAAGCCTATTCTCCCTGCCTGACCCTATGGGTTCAACTGTGTAAGTGTGTGAGTGGCAGTGAAACCGGCTGTGTTGAGGACTGCCACCCCTGTGTGGGCTGTAACTGCTGGTGGGCCATCAGGTTGGATAGCCTGTGCTGACAGAACTACGAGTTCTAGTCTCTCGTAACAAAGACTTCTGGACCCAAAGCTGGTACTCGCTTCGTCTGCTGTCTGGGTCTGTGTTTGTTTTACTGTCTACAAGTCTGAATGTTATCTTCCCAACACCAACCATCCTTCATTCTCTGAACTGATTATCAACCTCTCTCTCTCTCTCTCGCTCTCCCTGTAGTCTTCCGCCTTTCTTTCGCTCCCTCTCCTTGTTTCTCTCTTTTTCTTTTCTTGCAACGCTTGTAGCTCCCTAACACAGTATCAACCAGAGAGAGAAATCTGCTCTCTCTCAATCATAATGCTGCGAGACAGCCCCAGTTTTCTAATTTCCTGACATGAATGCTGATGACTGCTGTGTGCAGAAATACACCAGGCTGCGGGAAAACAACCTTCAAACAGTGCATGCTTCCAGAAATCATGTCACTTTGCATTGTCATCAGGACCTGGAATTAATAGGTTTTACTAGTAGGCGTTGTGACTTCACAAGGGAGGGAGAGCGAAGATAAATCTCCTTAATTTCAAGCAGTCTGACTCATATCACCTGGGTAATAACACAGGCTATGAGGCCAAATGGCTGCATAGAGACTCGAGTGTTTCTGATATCTTGAGCATAGGCCTTTTGCCCTGATACAAACAGACACATTTTCTGTAAGATCACTGTAACACTAGCTGTTATTGAAGTCCTGTTTTCTATTAATTATATACATGCATATTTATTGTCTCAATCTGACTCCAGCTAAAACAATATACTAGATGAGAAAGTGATTTAACATACAATGAATCCTCTCAAAAATGATTAATAAAATGACAAAAACAGCTCCCAAAGAAACAATCCAGAAGCTGTAGTAAAACATCTGTCGTTTTACACCACAATTAACCGTGCACCACTGCTTCACATCAGTTTAATGAAATAGTGCTGGCTACAATGAGATCAGAGCAACTCTGAGTGCAAAAATAGAGCACTTGAAATGCAGAAGTAATCGTAATTAGTTTAATGACATTTCACCTGACAAAACATTAAAAAATACTTCAAGGGAAAGGTCCTTAAGGGCCTTAATAAGGGCTGAACAGAAGTCCGGGTCTGTTAGAGAACGAAATAGTTTTATAACCTCTAGCAAAGGCTCTTTTCCAAAAGAAAAAAAAAGCACTTTAGGAGCCTCCTGACGAGATGTGAGAAGATGTGTGGCTCTAACCCAGCTTGCGGCCGAACAGCAACAGCTGCAGTTTTACCGCGTAGTTGTTTGTGTGTGTGAGTGTAGTCCCTGTGTGTGAATACACGCACTGCACAATTTTCACTCCAGTATATCATTTTTGTTTTATATATTATTAACATTTTCTTTGCCAGGAGAATAATGCGATCATTCGCCGTCTGTTTGTCCGTCCATGAGTAAGTGTTTACCTCTTTGTTTGTCCACGGCTAATCTCACATTCTGCTCCAGCAAACTGCATACTATTGTGGGTGGACAGTTATGGCTGCATGCTCAAGGACCTCTCATGGCTGCAGGGGCTCACACTTTCTCAAAACACTTTTTATTGCCTGTTTTATACTGCCTTTGACTACCTGCTGACTCCTCACTCACTACTCTTAACCTGCCCCAGAGTGCATCGCCAACACCCAGAAGCAGGGTTTGACTAACAGCTAACGGAACTACAAGTTCACACACTGCTGTGTACATCGCTGCCACCCAGCCGCTGCAACGGGGGGAGTAATTGAGAGTACTTTCGTTTTTGTCTAGATTGTTTTAGGTGTCATACAAATTGATTTCTAGCCAATTGCCTGCATATACGACGGCTTGTTTTTGAGTTAGAATAAAGTGTGTTTCACGACGCCTTACAGCGTAGTGGTGTCTTGACAGGGGATAAGGCCAACTGACCCTTGGCTAAATTCTACCACTGGTACGCACGCTGGCCAATCATGTCGTTTCAGATTTCTTCATATTCAGGTTGTTTCAGGGAGTGCAGTTAGTGACAGTGTGGGCTCCATGGTAGCTCTGACACTTTGATTTTGGGTTGTGTTTATTCAATCATACAGCAGTGGTCGTTGCGGAAACACCTGGCAGATACAGAGTGCACCTTACTAGGTGCATCTGTGCAAACCCTATCATATTGTCAAGGATACATTTGAGGCTTTCGATAAGAATAGATTGTCCATAATCAGCAATGCGGATCAGAATACTATTATGCTAATCATATACGGTGAGTTTTTGGGTGCAGTTTGTTTTTTATCTTACTTGCATTCACTAAAATAGATCATGATAAGTCATGCTAGCAGCTCTGTGAGGCAGTTTTTCAGCACAGCTGTGCTTTCAGCATAGTGCTAATGTTAGCTCGCTAACATGTGCACAATGACAATGCTGACATGCTGATGCTAAGTGGGTTCATCTTAGTTTAGCATGCTTACATTAGCTATTTAGCACTAAACACAAACTTCAACTGACACGGGTGGGAATGCCATACTGTAGTTTTACAAGTAGTTAGTCAATAACCAAATTATTGGGCAATTTGAAATGTTGAACTGATGATGGGGCTAGAGGAAAAGTCAGAATATCACCAGACTCATTAGGATGCTTCCTCTGGGCACCTTGGATGTCTGTACCACATTTCATGGAAATCAATTGAATAGTTGTTGAGAATATTCAGTCCGTACCAAAGTGGTGGAACGACAGGATGAAATTATCGTCCCTTGGGCCATGCAGCTACGAAAGTCACATACTAACAAATTCCACATTAGAATTTTCTCCAACTTCGTGGCATGTAAGGCATATATTATATAGTGGTGATCACCTGTTTCCTTTATAAAAGTTACCCTAACAATCTCAAGAGAGCCTCAGGAGTTCCTCCACAAACTGTACACAGTCGCCTTCCATCAGGTTTGGAGTGAACTTGACTGTTCAAACATACAAGCTGCTCACACGAATGGAAAGACACTCATACTCCATTTGTACACACAAATCACACACACACATACAGGGCTTCTTTACACTTGGGGCCTCCCAGATTTACTTTATTTTTCTTGACGGCTGATGAGGCGTAATGTAAATAAATTACAAAGCCATTAACGTCATTAACATCATCTGATCTACAATATTTGATCTCACTGTAGTGAACATAGTGTATACATATCAGATTATAAGCAATATATTTAGTTTCACAAGTACAATCCGTTCCATGGCCAATATGTGATGGCCCATGTGGTTAACGTAAGGTAATAAAGTGTTTGGGGTGAACCGATGAATCTGGAAAAATGTAAGCGTTAAACTTAAAGATACCTATGACTTATGTGGAAACAGTTTCTTTCACAGTGAGTGTGCTATCTTTAGCTTTATCCTCCTACTCAGTAATTTAGACCTGTCACTCCCTTCCAAAAATTGCTCTCCCCTTATGGGAAATAACAAAAAATCTATGGAATACATTTAAGGAACATTGTACTTTAGATAAAAGCACAGCTTTCAGCTACAGAGATGTCTGGAGCATATCACTGTGCTGATACATATTTGATTCAACACATTTGTTGAAGTTAGAGTTTTCTTCCTGTTGTTCCTCTGACAGATGAGGAAGAAGGGCTTGGTTGCTTTGTAGCTTAGGTGTCTACCTGTTTTACAAGTCTTAGTTACAAGTAAACTGTCTTTTAATGAGTAGTACTGGTATTAATCATACAACCCAGCTGTGTATATGTTTGAGGTCTCTGTTGAATTAACACAATTTCAAACAGGATCACATGACCACATACACAACCAATATGGCATTTTAAGCTGCAGCAGATTCACTATGGAACAGTAAAACGAACAAGCATCCAGCCGTGGTGCACAAAATGTGCCAGAGGGATATGAGTAAAGGGATGGAAACAAGGAGAGGCAGGGTGGAGACATCAAAGGACCAGAGGACGCAGGGGGAGACAGTAAAGGACCAGGGGAGACGGGGAGAGGCAGGGAGAGGCTGGAGGAGATGTTTGGCATTGCAGCCTCTTGTCTGCAGTTGCCCTTGCATTGACCCATTGGAGCCCTGACTGCTATATTTATCAAGCAGCTGTATGATGTCGGAGTGCAAAGAAAACCAATCAGTACCAGTCCAATAGTGTGACAGACTATAACAGGGATTGGAAACCGGTTTGATATAAAATGCCATTTTCAAATGTTCTTTTTAATCAGTTTGCCACATCAAATCATAACAGGTCTGTTATTTAATTTCATCCCTTTAGGCAACGGGCATAGCAACATAAAAAAAAAAAAATCTCTCCCATAATCAGTACATAATGAAAAAAAACCACATCTGAGATGAACAACACTACAAACAGCGGGAAAAAAAGGCATTTGAACCTCAGTTTTATCCACACATGGGCTCTTGAAATGGTAGTTGGTCCACCACTTTGGACCAGATTGGAATAATTTATCAACCATTGGATAGATTGCCATGAAATTACAGACATTCATGGTTATCATGGTTTTACAGATCCTATATGACTTTTCCTCCAGCACCACCATGAGGTTAACATTTGTGATCTTAAGTGAACTTTGTCATAAACTGTTGGATGGATTTGCTACCCACAGCCATGTCCTCATTAAGGGGTCATCAAAGTGATTACAGTTAACTTTGATGACCCCTTAAAGTTTCCTTTAGCCTCATCACCAGGTCAAACAATTAATTTATCCAATGCTTTATGACCAAATACCTGCAAAACCACATTATTCCTATTATCCTCAGCTATATATGTCTTAGTAGTGTGTTAATTATAAGCACTAGTGCTAATTAGCACATTTTAGCATGCTAACAGGCTAAACTAAGATGGTCACATTTGTAAATAGTATACCTGCTAAACATCTGCATATTAACAATGAGATTGTGCAAATTATTTATATCTAGGAAGTCAGGCAGACACAACCTGGTGGCACATTTACCATTCCCAGAATCATGCACTTATTCATACAGATCCTTGTAATACAGAAAACATTTCATCTATGGCTGGAGCTATAAATAATGCAGCTATTCCAACAGAATTTAAAGAAGCCATCATACAATAGCCAATTCAAATCTGTCTGTGCTGCCCAGCTCTAGAATTCAGCTCTAATAAATGCTTTGAATTCCTTCTGCACTGAGGGGGACAAATTAATGCAAGGTGCAGTGGATGGAATTGCATAACATATTGTAAATGAAGTAGATTCTTAAATGACAAGCATTATCTGCAGAGTGAACCTGCCTTCCTTGAGTTCGGAAAGTGATTTGGCCTGGAACTTCAGTCAGGGCAATTAAAATCCAAATCCACTGCTGGATTCCACCCTCATTCCAATATACTTTCACATTTGGAGCTTGTAAAACTTTAGGAAATCTTCTATCTTCCTGTGGTCCGATAAGCCATAAGAATTGCCGTATGTACAGACTTTGTGGGTATCACCACTGCCCTGAATATTGAATCAACTGTGAAACCAAGTTCCAAATGTGTGTTTCAAGAGCCCTCTGGAAATGTAAAGCACATGGTTGCATTTTCCACTGTTTGTTGTTTATAAAATTTCCAACACCACTTTTGTTTCCATCATGCCAATTAGACACTGCTTTAGCTAACCTTTGAGCAAACCACAGAGAGGCAGCCAGCCAGCACTCAGGAAATGAAAACAGCCTATAAAGCAGCAGCCCAGCATCAATTTTTTTTATTTTATTTTTTTTATTACAAATGTGAGAAATGCCACGTACAAGATTAACAAAAAACAAAACAATTTAGCATAAATACTGCCAGGTGCGACTAAAAGTGTGCATAAATGTTGGTATATATGTGTGTATCAGGTAGAAACTCTGACCTGCCAAAATCAAAACATTTTCTTCCGAAAAATTACTCATGACTTGTTTGTCATTGAAAAAAAAAGACATCCTCCTGCTCTCTCCTCTGTCATTCTAAGTGACACATGGCATCGGCATTAACAAAACGAATGGGAGCAAAGATCCAGAGGGCTGGATTAGTATTTCACCCTGCATGTCAGACAGAGAAAAGACAGTCTGACTCAACAGTAAATGGTGAGAGCACCAAGGAGAGGGAAACGGAGAGAGAGGGGGAGACAGGAGTGGCAATGAGAGTGGAAACAGAAAGGATAAAGGACAGTTTTAATCACAATGTGTTTCCACTCGGCTACCAGGCGGTGCCAAAGGGAACAAGGATAGGATGATGATGAGTGTTGTAGTGGCTGTGAGGGAAACTGAGAAAATAATAATATTCTACTCCTGAGGAAGCAAGCATGTTTCTGATTCAAAAATTCTTATTTTGAAGGTATTCCTCCTCTTTCTGAGAAGAATTATATTGTTTACCAAATATTTTTTTGTCAAAACAACTCATTAAAAGTACTTTATGCTTAGGGCAGGGTTTCTCTCTCATCTAAGGGCGCA
The DNA here is from genome assembly GCF_027596085.1 of Anoplopoma fimbria. Taxonomy (NCBI): domain Eukaryota; kingdom Metazoa; phylum Chordata; class Actinopteri; order Perciformes; family Anoplopomatidae; genus Anoplopoma; species Anoplopoma fimbria. The sequence continues at coordinate 9,307,094 of NC_072467.1, forward strand.
TTAAAGCTGAACCGTGGCTTTACTCCATGTCTACCAAAACATCTTAATGGATAAATCTGTGTGACGGTCATTGACCTAAGGCCAGTGATTGTAAATATGCTTTTTCATTAAGCTGATTTAGACTGTGGTGACCCACTGTTTAGTTGGCAACCTGTAAAATGGCTTTACACCAAGCCAACCCGAGAGTCCGCCGTTCCTCCAGACCGCCATTGAACCCTGTCTTTCCAGTGCTATGTTTGTGTTTCTGCCAGTCATACCATGATGCCAGCTCCATCTGCACCAACATGGGTGGCTTACTGCTTGTCAGGGTCCAGCAGCAGCATGGCCACTTTTGCAGTCAACTTTGGGCATTTATAAGAGGGGAAAACGAGCGAGGGAGCCAGGCATGGATGACAAAAATGGAGACTTTTACTTTATTTCAAACCCTATAGCAAAGTAGAGGAACATCTGGTGAAATGCACAAGCCGTTTTTATTTAAAAATGGCCTGCAGGAGCCCCTGCTCACCCGGGATCCTCAATTACTCAATTTTTATCCTTTTCTAGTTCAACCCAGCTAGTGAGATATTCTTACAGGAATTTTGTGTGTTAAACTATGGAAGAAATATATTATTTAATTTAAATTATATCACAAACAAGATTTCATGCATTTAAAATTCTGCAACGCTGTAATAAATACACATTTGAAATTACATTAACCAAGTGTAACCCCTCTTGACATTGTGTAGCAGCCTACTCCTTGCCTTTTGTGCAGAATTTGTTATGTTTTTTGCTGATAAACAAGATTGGTGGAAGGTTGCTGTTAAGGATTTAAACTCAGATGTGGAGGTTTCTATAACAACCAATGTAAACATAAATCAAAATCACACAAATATAGTTTATTTAACACCAATTTGTCAATTTCTAATAGGGAGATTGTTTCGTTCACCATGAACGACTCTTTTGGTTTTGTATTTTCTAATACTATCCTAGCTATATAGTTAAAAGAATATGAGAGATCTGTGATCAAACTGACAGGAAGGCGGAACTCCTGCTTTTGGTCATTTAGCTGCAAAGGGGGATAGCAACTCCCTTAATTCCCCACTAAAATCACCCAGTGGATGTAGACTGTGAGTACAGGTCAGCAATTGGCCATGTATCTCACGCATTGGTAGACAAAATTTAAATAAACTGTTTTTAAAACACTGAGAGCACAGAGAGCAGAACAGGCTGCTAAACCACAAGACTGGGTTGGAAGAAGCTAGAAAGTTCTGCAGAGCATCACCGAGTGAGACAATAATTCTGTGGAGGTTCGTTACTCAAAGCAGCTTCTTTCAAGAAAAAGCCCTTTCACATTACACATTGATGCACGTAAAGCATTAGTGCATCTTTAAATATTCAATATGAATGTGCATGCGTTCCTATGTTTTATACAAGGCTTATACATACTTGTAATTGCGCATTTTCCAATTCATCTTCCTTGTGCAGTAAAATCAACCCTGATGCATCCTGCAGAGTTGATAGAGACAGAGGAGTGTGTTTTGTGTTACATTCAGGTCCATTAGAGAATGAGGATGCTTATTGTTTGTGTAGATCCAGCTTGTGACACTTTGACAGGAATTATGATTGTGTGCAGTGGACCACATCTCTGTGTGCTCAACATCTAATGTAAACAGCTTTTTCCCATTTCTCTCTCCTCTTAGCCCACTGCCTCTCTGTTTTCAGCTTAACACACTGCTGTGGTCAAACAATACAAATGATAGAAAGTCATTCAAACACTCGTGATCAAAAAGTAGAGGTGCAGATTTGCGGCCAGGGTGGAAAAAATGAGACTAAATATGTTGCTTGAAATTCTCATTCTATAACCAACCAAATTGAGTAATTGTGAGATGAATCATGGTGATGAAGCGTGGCTGGGAAGGGCAGGGGGGCAGGAGCTTCAGTCAACAGATTGAAGATCTCACTTCTCACCATGATTCGGAAACAAGACTTTGTCTGAGCTGCATTGTAAAAGCTAGTATGATGGATGTTGAGGAAGCATTAAAGTCTACTCGATACCAGCGTTAATTTCTCCCGACCTCTCCCTATTTCAATAAGAAGCCCTTTAAAAGGATTGTTTCTCCCATGTCAGTAGTCCTAGACATGGAAGACTCCAGTTTTAAGACCCACTAGAGCTGCAGGACGAAGAGCATGTTGCGTTATTTATTACTAATGTGTCTGCAGTGCTGGGTTGCCAGGAAATCTAAGTCCACATTGGCCACACAGAACCAAAAATGGCCGACCGGGCTCTCGTTGCTCATGATGGTCTATCAGCATCCACAGAAGGTAGATAGTTGTGGATGTGAACAACCAGCCTGCATGGCCCAACCTTTTGTCCAAACGCTGTCTGTCCACTGTTATCTACATATACACCCCTGTCCTGTCCTAGCTTAAGCTAAATAGTGTCTGATCACAGACCTTTGGCCATCTGCCAATCAAAGATGTTCCTCTATGTTTCAGTGAAGTAAAGCAGCTATTTTAGTCACCTAACAAAGATTGAGTGGTGAAGAGAAACATAAACCAAACTCACAATCTGCCTGCTGGTTGAAAAGACCGGTTTTGCATTTTCAGCCAAATCACATGCAATTTTGGAATGACAACTGGCAGACAAAATGCACAAAATACTTAACGAGACATTGCAGAGGATGTATTCTGTAATTACCTGTCATGGAAGATAACAGACCTAAAAGCTTTTTTTTTGTCAGATCTATTTACTAAACTTGAGACATTCATCAGCAGCAGCACATGTCAGACAAAATTAGGATTCAGCGTTAACTGGAGAGGAAAAATAACACGGTGGATGTCCGAATTGAGTCATTGTAGCGCAGCAGAGATACAATTAGTTCAAGAAATGATTGTAAGCAAACATGATGTATCCTCTTGTTCATTTGCACTGCTATCTGTCTTTGCCTTCTGTTAGCTTTATCTCCCTCTTCCTTTATTATTCCCCAATCTATCTTATCTCTAACCTTTCTGCATGGAGCTCATTCTTCCCTTCTTTCATGCTGCCCCTCACCTTCTCCATCCCTTTATCTTCCACTCAATCCCTCTCACCCACCTGTCCCCCTCCTTAACCCCCCCTCCAGCCCTCTCCTCCCTCTTGTACCCTCTCAAACTAATGGAGCACATTACAGGCTTACTAAAAATAGCCCTGCTGCAGAGTCGATACATTTTTCTGTCTTTCCGTCTTCCTCTCTTCCTCTCTTTCTCCCTTTCTGATGATTTCTATTTTTTCTCTATTCCATGCCTCCCTCAGGAATGAAAATGAGTAACGGGGAGAAGGCTTGTCAGCTCATTTATCAGCTGGCAGTCGGCGTGCAGCCCTCCTTGCTATCAGGGCTGAGCGGCTGAGGCTGTGGGGCTGAGGCCTGTCGGACCGGGCCTATGGCTGTGTGTCTGTCATGATTCTTGCTATATGGCTAGGGACCTTGGGGGACAGTGTGAAAATGAATGAGTAGTCAGTGTTTACGGGCTGCTGGAGGCACCGTGGACATCACCTATTGGTCAGGCCAGGGGTCTTAAATCAGCTGGCAGAGCTATAGGGCAGATACGGTGCTTAGAGCATATATAACAAGGGGAGAATGGATGAGACGCAGTGGAGGAGAAAAGCCTCAGGCAGAAGCATGGGTAAAGAAAGATAACATAAAATATGTCCTATCCTCTGGGAAAAAAGAAAAAATCTAATGAGATTCTGGCAAGCAGGTAAAGTATTGATGGATAATTCTGGTTTGTTACAACTTAAATCCCATTTTCCCCATTTTAACCGTTATTCCTATCGGTTATATTAACATTGCATGCACCTGTATTTGCAAAACCGCAAAATGTTAATATCGAACATGCCCCCAAAATGTTCACTGTGGACTTATTTTGTTTTCCTTACAATATCCTCTCCTAACAAATAAAGCATGATTTACATTATAAAGTTATGTCTAAGCAACTGAAGCACTTGGTTCAAGTTAGGGAAAGATTGGTGCCTTGGTTAAATATGGAAAAAGCTTTGCACAGAGGACGTGTTTATTTTTTCAATAATTATCTGAAATTACAATTTATTCCTACACTGAACAGATGTGTTTTTGTAACCTACACGTAACCACATGGCAGACAGAGGACTAATATCCCAGTCTCCAGTGTCAAAGTCCTGCAACACCCCAGCCACCTCTCTCTGACGTTTGCGTGGTACAAGGATGTATACCGTCACAAAAGTACATTGTTTTTTACTATTGAGTCGTGCCAATATTGAACAAATATATCTAACTGAGTGTGATGATAATAATAAAAACATGAAAATATGGAGGAAGATCTCATGTGAAAACCCTCCCTTCTTTCCAATGCAAAATTTCATGGCTAAAATAACAGAAGCCTAGAGAAGCGTCATCAGCGGCGGAGGTTAATGATGCTAATCTCTGAGTGATGCCTGACTCATTAAACTGGCTTTTTACTGTCTCTAATGATGCTGCGTGTATCTTACACCCTTCACACACACACACACACACACACACACACACACACACACACACACACACACACACACACACACACACACACACACACACACACACACACACACACACACACACACACAGTGTTGAACTAAAATGGATGCACACAAACACACATACCACAAATACCAAAGGTTTCTGGTTTAGCAATACTCCGGCACAGTCCAGCATGTTAACATCTGTCTTGGTTCAATGGCAAAAAGGCTTTCTGTTTTATTGCTTAAACCACTGGTGGCTTTGACATCAGTTCCAGCAAATACATCATGACAGGAGATCAGAAACAAATAAATCCAATATGTTACCACGACAGCATGTAGCTGCTCGCTGATATAAGACTTGTTTAAACTAATCTGTAACCTGTAAGAGGTACAACGACACACACACAGACACGCACAATTTCTATTTTTGCATCCTTATAAATTCAGATGAATTAGAGGAGTAAAGGATTGAGAACTCCTAGAAATAGCTTTATGCAGAAGATGGAAATTGGATTCCTTCCTGCTCTCCTCCTCCTCTTGAACATTAAAAAGCACTCGCTCGTAAGATAAGAGCTGATCATCATTGTCAGCAATGTGACAAATGCTCAGTCATTGCGAAACAGCAATTTAAGTTGCGTTGTTATAGTCGACGGACGCCTTCTCCTTGCGTAATAAACTTGTTTTTTTCTTTCCTGTGTGCCATGTTAACTATTTTTTATTTGAGAATCTAGCAGTAAAATGCATGCATGTATGTTAATTCGTTCATCTCGTATTCAGACAATGAGGTGGAGGGTGTCCTCTTAAATGTTTTTCCAAATAAATGACTGCAACACAGACGGATCCTGTTGACTCTACTGTGAGATAAACTTGCAATAGTGCCACTTTGGTAAACAGATATGACTGTCGCAGCAAATGAGCCGCCGTTGTTCCTTCACTTCTTCTGATGGATTTGTTCAAATTAGCAAGAGTAATCGGAACAGCAGCCATGAAAGCAATGGGAAATCTGTGAGTGTGTGTGTGTGTGTGTGTGTGTGTGTGTGTGTGTGTGTGTGTGTGTGTGTGTGTGTGTGTGTGTGTGTGTGTGTGTGTGTGAGGCAGTCCTCACCAGTAGAGGAGATGAGAGAGCATCTGCAGTGCCTGAATTGTGCCTCAAGGCAGAAGGCGTCTTCGTCCTGTGAAACCATGCATCAACATGGAGTTGACACAACGGACATTACGTTCACCACCACCGGGCCTTTCCCAGCCACCTGTCTTCTTCTAACCCGGTGGCACCTGGCAGATGCTGCACTGGCCAAAATGATGCAGAGCAAATTTAGTATATAGTAATGAGCAGATGTTCTGAAAGGCTTTTTAGGTAGTTAAAGAAGACGTTCCACATCTTTGGAGATGCATATTCTTGTTTAGAGTTGGGTGAGAAGATAATACCAGTCTCTTGTGTATATACTAAATATGAAGCTACGATTAGCAGGCAGTTAGCTTAGCATAAAGATGAAAGAAATGGCAACGGGGGGGGGAACAGCTAACTTTGCTCTGTTGAGAGATAACATAATCTGATGACAAGCACTTCTGAAACTTGATAATTAACAACATTATTACATTTTTTAAAAGAAGGGCAAGTTGTAGTTTCAGGGTATCTAAGCCTGTAAGTATGCTTATTGCCTTTGTATGCTAAACTTAGCTTCTCTTGGACCATCAGACATACCAAATATAGTCACAACTGTACTTCTAGCTTAAGTTGCTAGGAATCTCTCAAACACATAATTAGTTTCGGTGACAGTTACCCAGGTTACAATTTAATTAATTTTATCATGAAGAATTATGCTATATAATGCCGGGAAATATCTTCCCTACTGATTCTCTTTCATTCTTTGAATTGGTACTGTATATCACCATCAAACAAGTCTTTACAGTACTGATATACTACTGTAGACTCTGCATAAACCCTGTTAATATTAACAGATAGATATAAGAAGAAAGAAAATATGCATATTTTACTAAAAGATAAAATACAAATTTTTCATTCCAAGTTTATCTACTTGGCATGTGTGATAATTTAAAGAGAAACTGCAGACTTAATGTGTTTTTTTAAGCTGTAAACTAAAGAATATACCTGTACTTTGTTGAAACATATCAATGCTGGTGTTAATATTGACGAATCTTATCAAATTTATATTTTTGGTATATCAAGGTTAAAAAAGTCTCAAAACGCCATCCACTGTTTTAAATCAGCCCTATTCTTTCAAAGCCAATTCTGACCCCCCTCCTCGCCTCTCAAAACAGCGTCTACTGTTTTCCGTAACACTGTGTCAGATTACAATCACTCAAGCCTGCACAGTGGCCTCTTCTTTTTGTTGACTTGAAATTAAACCATTTTCACAATAGAAAATCTGGTGAATCTGTGTTGAAGACTCATTATCTAGCGATAGCAATGACGAGAATAGATGAATCATTAAGTTGTTTATCTTATGTAGGGTCTGGCTAGTTAGCTAACAAATGTTCGCTTGCTAATTCAACAATGTCTTCATGCTACAATACACCGGTTACAGAAAATGAGCAGAGCTGGATCCCTGCTCCCCATCGTTAGGAGACCACAGCCGAAAGGAGAGCTAACGCCCTCTTCCAGAGGCAAAGGTACTAGAGTTTGGGCTGGCTGAATTTGTGTTGCTATGGACAGCCGCATTGGCACATCTCCGAAGCTGGCGCCCGCTCTCCATCCTCTCATGTGTGATCTGATAAACAGTAAATCCATCAAATTCAGTGCCCCATATCACTTTTATCCAAGCTACTGTAGCTATCATATGTGGACACCGCGTCAAAGCTTTCATCATACTGAATAGTGTAGTTTAATCTTTTAGCCTCTTGCTCACTTTTTTGCGTTTTACAAAATAATGCAGTGGGTGAACTAAGTCTCAAACATGTTCTATGCTGTCTCCAGTTTTAAAACAAAAATCTCTTGAGTCTCACTAATGGATTCCATACATCTTGAGGAGTGGACAGTGTTACCAATTTGTGAAATATTCAATACCCATTTTCCCAAAGACAAAGGTCCACTCCACACCTGGTGTGAGTTAGGATCTATTTCCTCCAACCACAGAGTGAATTTGGATGCAGCTTCAAAGCTTTTCCCTGAGCTTTAATCAGGTTACAAAACCAAGTGAAGGTAGCAGAGGGAAGTGGAAGCACTCAGTCTGAGCGCTTTGACTGAGAAACCCCAAACTCAGCCTGCATCGCCTCCTTTTCCCCCTCACAGTCAGAGTTAAAACCGATTAGAGAAGATTGGTGAGATTGGTTAGGAGACACTGATGGAGAAAGAGCCCTCGGAGCTCTTCCCTTCCCCGTCAGCACCTCTTTATAATTAACTTGCACGATTCTGTGTGTGTGTTGAAGACCAGCAAGGTAGGATTATTTAGTCTAGACTTAACTGGCCTATCCGCTATCCAAACGGGAGGGTAAACTCACAAAGTGGGGTTTGATCTGTTTATGTTTGCGTGCTCTTGTCAAATCCAAGCAAGACCCACGATTGTGTGTGTCCAAATGTGTATATTGTTGTTCTATCTTGACTCTCTGACAATAATCCAGACAACCACAGGCTACTTCCTGGCTTGCATTTGGAGAACTGTGGGTGTGTTAATGCATTGCTTTAAAGCGTTTAAAAAATAAAACCCATATTAGCCTGTCTCTGGCAGTAGTGAAGGACTAATGGGAAGAACACACTCAGAGAAATACTTTACCTGGCCTTTTAAATAAAGGAACAGCAAATTATGATTGCTCTTTAAACGAAATAGATACAGTGACTCACACAAGACATTAATCATGCATTCATCAGAGCGAGCCATTTCACGGTTTTGCTATGAATGCCTCTTTTACAGTATAAACAGGAGTGTGCTTTGGGTGGCAGGTTCCATTTGGAGAACAATGAATGTCTGAGGTTGAATAGGTTTAAGGGACATCACAAAATTTCAGAGGTAGACAAAAGCAGCATTTTGTCTCTGGCCAACTGGTTTTAAAAACAACAACCATAATATAATAAGGAATATGCAGTTGATGGCTACATACATACATAACATGCTAAAAGACTTACATGTTCTAAGGAAGAAAGAATGTGTAAGCCTAATTATAGAACAGTCTATTGTAAAGTTAGGGTTAGAGAAGTAGTAAGAGAATAGCATTATTTAGTTTTTAAATAATCACTGTTTCATGAGTTCGTGGTTGCTGAGTATACTGGACTGGGCGTTTTCTATCATAATTTGTAACTTCACAAAATAATGTAGCTGGTACTGTAATGTGCTTGATGCCCTGGGATGTTAACACTTTATTAGCATTCAGGGGTGTAAATATAGATATTGCACTGGGGCTAGAAAGGGGAATCCTTCAACAATGTGTAAGGCAGAGCACAGTCCTTTGCCAATGATTGAGATTGCCACCATGGAAATATTCCTGTGTAAAAAGAACTCATGTTAAATTAAATACATTGCCATGCCAGTTGCTATAAATGCCCCTATTTTGGCATTGTTAGAGATGGCTGCTGACTTTTAATAGTCTAACAATGTTTTTATAAATCCATTCATTAGACTTTTGCTGTTGTGTTTTTTTTTTCTTTTTTTTGGCAGTTAATAAGGGCTGTCCTAGACTAAAGAAATTCTTTCTCAACCAGTGGATGGAATTAAGAGATCTGTAAAACTGAGTTTCTCCGCAAAGAATCACACAAAATTTCGACTCTAAATCTCGTTAATACGAGGTTTGTGCTCATTGATTTCCTGGAAATAAGTAATTAAAAAATGACAAAAGACATTTTAGTTGACTTAGACCAAGTAGTTGACAAATCAATTAAGGGGGAGGCAGGCTATATTTTTTGGTTGGGGGGGTTTGGTGACACCTAGCAGTAATTGCTCATGTTTTCCATACTTAAAGCAAAAATAAGGGTATATAACAAATAATATATCTAGCTTCATATGTTTATGTTACCATTAAGTATTATTGAAGTGGCTAGATGCTCAGTATCAACTGCTGTGGTGTATCAAAAATGTCTGAAAATAAAGCAAATTTTTTTGAACTGTGGAAAACACCAGATAGGAATTGGTGTGTTTTCTATGTTGGGTTTTTCTACAAGGTCGATGACAAATGGTAAATGGTAAATGGACTTGCTTTTATATAGTGCCTTTCTAGTCTTCCGACCAATCAAAGCACTGTTCACTACATGTCAACGTTCACACACACATTGACACAGTGATGGCAGAGGCTGCCACGCAAGGTGCCACCTGCTCATCAGGATCTAATCAAATAATCATATTCACTCACAGTCACAGCCTTCGAAAGTTATTTTGGGGTTGAGTATCCTGCCCGAGGACACTTTGACATGCGGACTGGGGCAGCCAGGGATCAAACCCCCATTCTTCAACCACCCCCCACAAACGGAGTCACGGAGACTGAATATCGTCAACGTCTTTATCATTTTAACATATAGCAATACGCATCTCACCATTAAGGACTCTTCAACTGTCCCCAGAGGAAGAAATATCAACATATTCTTAGCCGGGTTGAGAGTGTCCTTGGAGCTACCACCATTGATTCACAGATTGCACTCGTGTTTTTTTTTATGAGAACGCTTATCTTGATTGTGGCTGCCAAGATCCCATTTAAGAGCCATGGAGTGGCATCTTGATGCATCAAGATGAATGATCAGCTCTCATGTAAACCCTTTATATGTCTGAGAGTCTGCTGTCCACCAGGAAGAACAAAAAAGAAACACATGGCTGTAGTTCTGAACGCTGCTATTGAAAATCTGATGACTTTATATCTGGGCTTTTATCACTGCAATCTGAATCAATGAAGCCTCGACAAAATGACAAAAGCAAAGCCCCGAGACTTGTCATCTAAACGCAGGCACCATGCAGACAGCCTTCTTCAATGCCCTCTGAAGCCCTGCGTCTGTACCTCCGATCCCCATGATCTCAATGTCAAATCCATAATAAGGTTTGCTGTCCATCATCCCCTGTCATCAAAGTCAGAAAGATAGCAGCCAGGTAGCTCTTATCTTGCTGAGCCACAGCCGGGCCCAGATAGACGGCTACCATCTTCACTTCCTCCACATGCAAACAGAGAGACATTAAAACACACACCAGTGGTGCTGTCCTTAACGGGATTACATTTATACTATAAATGTCAAAACATTGATTCAAAGTTTGGAGGGGTTTCAGCCAGATTATGAAATGTTGCATTAACTCATGTCAGGATTTATTTGATTCAGGAAATGAAGTAGAACAAGTGATGGAGCTATCATTCTTTATCGCTCAGAGGAACAGTCTGATTATAAATCAACTTCTTTGGACAGTGGTGGACTGAAACTAATTACACTGACTCAAGTATTATAATTTCAGTACTTGTGGCTAAATATTTGACACTTAATATTTCTATAGTACATTAACTTAGTTAGTGCTGTACTTAAAGGGATACTTTTAACCACTTCTGTGTAATCGCAGTGGCTCTGGCTTCTTTTTCATTGCCCATAAGTTATTTATTGCTGTCAGGATGTAAAAACCAATTTCAACAACATATTAAAAAGTGCATATCACTGGAAAGAGACACACACTGCCCATATAAAATATAATAGTATAACAGTCACAGGGGACATTTTTCTGCATTAAGTATAATTACTTTAGATACTCTAAATATACTTTCCTGATTATAATTCTATATTAATACTTTAGTAGAATTTTCGACTAAATTTACGCAACAGTATTTTTCCAGTGTGGTTTGAGTACTTTTTCTTGAGTAAAGGATTTGAAAGAAATGTTGGGTCTTCAATTAAAGTAATTTCAATATTAAACTTGTTTTATACATATAGTTGCATAAGCTACTTTATACAAAAAAACATTTTACGTTTTGCTTCACTTAATTTATTTGACATTTAGTCATTTTGCTAGCTACAATTAAAATAACACAATGTATTATTATTCACTCAGTGGCCACTTTATAGGTATACCTGTACAATATATTACAATTCAGTACAACATCCCGGCCATGATTTGTGCCCTTACGTAGTTTATAATGTTCCATTTTCGGTGACACTGTAAGAAATGTATAAATTCCAATTACATTTTAATTCAAGGTCATAGTTAAAGGCGCTCTTAAACTGGTTTTCGTTATATTGAGAGATATTTCTATAGCGGAGATGGATATTACAAAAAACTCAATGCCATCACTAACTATTACATGAGTCATGTAATTGAATTAACACCTCGATCATTGTCGCAAAGAACAGATATATATAATATTCATAATACACATTTTCATAATATATGATATTCATAATATTATATTCATAATAAACATATAGATAGAGCAATGCTGCGTAATGAGTATTTTTACTAAAATACTAAATACTTTTGGAATTGTACGTAAACAAGATTTTGATTGTAATACTTTTACTTATAGTGGAGTGCCTATACATTGCTGTATTGCTAATTTCACATCGACAGTGGATCTAAGCAATTCTTCCATCACTGGCTGTGAAAAATAACTGTAACCTAAACTAGTTGGTGCCTCATCATCCTTTCTTTTTCTTTTTCTTTATTTTTACAAACCACTGTTGCCCTCTATGAGAGTGACCTCTCCTGAGGTTCAACTTCTTCATTCTTATCATGTCTCCACCCAGACCCTCTCCAGTCGGCACCTTGCTCCAGAGACACCAGCGATAATTTATCAAGTCACAGAGGAATGTGGTTATTGCTGAGGGAAAGTTGGCCAACGGAGAAACAGTCTGGGTCTGTATTTCCAGGCCGTCTCAATCAATCTGTCATGTTCTGCAGATGTGAGACAGTAATGAATATGAATTGGTGCTCAAGAATGAATGCATTTTCAGCCTTTATATTGGCAGAATGCCCTCAGGGCGATGTCACCTGCAATGAGCCGTTTTATAGCCCTCCTCGCTTGTGCATACCAAACAGGGCCAATTGGCTGTTAGAACCTGATGGATGTTCGTATGCATTGTTTGAGGTTTTACTGATGATGATCAGTTTGGATAATAATCACAGTCTCAATTAAAGGTGATTTACTTGGCTCTTTTATGTCACCTGAGGCACCCAATGTTAAAACTCAAAGGCTGACATGCGTGACGTTACCTACATTGTAATGTACTGCAGCCCCACTGTGTGATTTCAGATCGCACGCTTGCATCGAGGGAGCAAAAGAGGCATGACTTTTAACGCAACATTGTTAGCATCTACATTGGATTGGATAGCTATCTGAAATTGAAGTCCTTCCATAAATCAAGACAGATTGCAATCCGATTGCCACCACCTGGAAAGACGTTATAAGATGGGCTCGGTCTCTCTTAGACGTCATAGGTAGTCTTCACTACTTCAATAACTTAACTACGTCTGTAAACAGTCCGCAGAAATAGGCACTCACTGATCTGTCTGATTGTCATAATACATCCATAATCTATGTCCTCTGTCCTTTTGATAACAACAGTGTACGCCAATAATACACTGAAATTAGCTGCTGTTCTCCGTCTCATCAAGGCAACAAGAATAACCATGGTGAGGGATCAGCGAAAGTTTGAGCCCAAAAAGACACGTAATTCATTTTATGTGTTTGTGTTAGTTTTCAGATATTAAACTAAATTGCTTAAGTGGCATTTTTGTCAGTTACAGAACAGCTTCAGGTGTGTTACCACCTCCCTCTGGACTGGAGGAGGGCAGATCCTGATTTGCATAAACAAAGACAGATTGCAATCAGATATATAACAGCCAACATGGACGCATAATACTACTTCACATTTATGTGAATGTAAATGTTTTAAATCTCATCTGGATTTAACCCGGATACTAGCTATGACAAGTGTGAATGAGGCCACTGACTGATAGGTAGGCGGTTGTAATAACTTCTGTTGCTTTCTAAATGTTTAGATTCCTGCATTAAATCTTAAAAGGGAACTTGTCAGGCCTAAGGACACAACACTGAGGTTTAAATCACTGCAGCCTAATGCTAAATGACTCCACCAGGAGTCACAACAAACATGTTGAGTGCCTGCAGCACCATCAAGCTCTGATGCACACATGAAATGGGATTTAGGGATAGCAGTGATTTATGCACAGTCACACACACACTGAATGGTACCAAATCTAACCTAAAAACCCAACATGTCAGTGTTTCCAAAATAGGCACTCTGTGCTGGTAGCAAACACTGATCAAGTTACTCCATTACTCATTGAGCTCGCTTCCCAAATACTCATTATGTACTCATGTTTATACACATTGTATGCATGGAAAGATTTTGACAAATGCGATGTGTGCGATATAGCCAAGTTCATTGTCAAACACTATTTTAATATATTAAAGCATAATACAAATTCAAATTAAAAGTTATTTATTAATCATCTCAACTGGCATAAGGTAAGATATTTAAATGGCTCCGAGCAGAGCAAGTGGATCAGACAGCTAAACTTTCTGTTTTTCAAACACTATTGCAGGCTGTCACACTAACACCTGTTCAGTGTCTAGATGTTATAGGGTTGTATTTTAATACATACTGTATACTGTATTCCACGAACGTTCTGCAGGCAGGGCAGTGTGATCTAAGCCTTCCTGTGCCTTTGCTTGAATAGATGAGCTTAACAGGCACACTGTGAATCAATCTGGTCTCCAATCTCTTCATAATGAGATGGAGATCGAACAAAATAAACATCTGTGACCGGGCCACACGTACAAACACAGACAGCTCTTGTCGGAAACGAGTAAGTGATAAGAGCTTCATTATCAAGGCTCAAAATGAATAACAGGTCAGTGTGGAGAGGCAGTTATTCTACTTGATAGATCAATATCAATCGGTATTGAGGCTTTCTGTTTCTGCAGTGTTTCAGATACAAAGATTGATGAACAGACACTCAGTCAATTGCTCATTGAAAAGTTAAGCTAGCACCCTGCCATGGTTGTCCCATTGGGAAATAGATGTGTTTTCACTGATACAAATTTACTGTCTCCCTAAAAGATCAGTGTAGCATTAACATGAGTCAGTGGTTATGTTGCTGGGTTCTACAGTGGCCCATTTCCATGCAGTTTCCATATTGCTGGGTCATTAAAAATGGATCCCCTCCCCAGAGAGTGTCACACAAGGAACTTATGGGAGGGAGAAAAACAAAAGGAGAGAGCAAGGGCTGAATGCATGAAAGCTGCAACAAGGCAAAAACTTTTAACCGTCTGATCCCTGGCAACATTTTGATACCGACAATATACTTCAGTCATCCCAATTATCCATATTTACTACAAACTCTGCCTTGTGGATTTTATTCACCTCTCTCACAAGCACAGATTCTTAAGAAATGCATAAAACAACTTAATTTACCTTTTGTGCACTGTCTAGATATATCAATAGTCTCACAGTCAGAGGTCACAGTATTTTGTGTTTAGTGGCTGCGTTTTCAATTTTCTTTCACTGCAAAACACTTTGCTTATGTGTCAATTATCCTGATATTAACCTAGAATTACTGATACTTAAAGGATAAAGGACAGTTTAGCGTTTACGATTTCAGTCAGTATAGCTAATAAAAAGTGGCTTGACAAACATGTATCTTCTTCCCACTGTGAGTCTCAGGATGCCACATGAAGATCCTTCCTCCCTAAAAATAGGCCTCCCCAAAGCTGTTAAGTTCTAGGCCAAACCATGTAGGCCATGCCCCTAATGCCCTCCTACGGCTGTAACATCACTCACCTCATTGCTCAGCATGACCTCAATTTCCCACAGTGTGGTTTTGTGAAAGACAATGACTGCCGCACTTTTGCTTGGAGTGACTCAGCCTCTCAAACATCTATTTCTGGTTGAATCTGTCTTTTATCATGGAGCTGATCTTATTTGAAAAAGTATCAACTTCTTGAATATATTCTGTTGTGGATAAATCTCATATATGGCAATGGCTGATATATCTATTTCAAATGTCAACCCAACTTATCCACACAGTAAGTTATGACAAACACAACATTTGCAATTATTGTGACTGTAGCACAAGTCATTAAAAAGGCTTGCAATTATAATTGAAGGAGAAAGTTCTTGTAATTGAATAATAGATGTCATCAGACTGTGAGGCAAAGGAGTTAGTACAACAGCACAATACTCTGCCAAATACAACATCTGATTCAAGTTCTGTTTTTTTTTTTCCTAGGCTGGATTCAAAATCGCACACTATACTAGCAGTACATACTTATTTGTCCAAAATGAAGTATCTAGTCTGCAGTATGCAAGCAAAAGCAAAATCTGCAGTCTGCCAAAAATACCCGGATGACTTACTGATTTGGAAAAAATCTCCAGTATGCATCGGACCGGTCTACATCGCCTACTGTATCCAACAATGCAAAGCGCTGGAATGGCACAGTCTATGGTCTGAACAACAGTGGCAATAAAGGAAGCGTTTTAACAAAATCCCCAGGCCGCTATGTGAGTTGGCTGCAGTAGTAGAGTCTGATTTTAAACTCTCTAAAGTGACCAGTATCGTACACAATAGACTGTTGTTTCCCTGTTGTTGGATGGTTTGTTTAAATATCAAATCACAAATTTCCATTATGAAATTATTGGGAAACCTGAGGTTTTCTTCCTTTTTGGAGATGAAAAGCTCCACAAGTGCCTGCTGACGTAGCTTGCTCGCCAGCCTGCCAGTCATGCTTGCAGACTGATAAAAGAGAAGCAGCTAGTAATGAGGGGAAGAAAGGCCTCTGACAGGGGAGAAACACAATATGAGCCTTTTTAACATTAGGTTTGACTAAACCTAATACATATTCCAATATTTGTAGGGATATTACTGCGCTTTTGTGTTGCTGTAACCTTAAAAGCCATTTGAGCACATTTTGTTGGAGCGATATATTTACATTCTACCCTTGTTGATGTCCTATTTCATTGTGAGCTGTTTGAATAAATAGCTTCAGAGGTGGGAAGATACACTGTGCATTATCATAAATTAAAATCTAAATAAGTTGTAACTTATCAAACAGTTTTTCGTCCAGTGCTTAAAAGCTTGTTTAAAGGCTAAATCCTGATCTAGCATACTGCAACAACTTCATACTGCATACTACTGATGAATGCAGTAAGTGCTGTATAATGCAAACTGCCTCCATCAGTAGTATGTCGTTTTGAAGACAGCCTTAGTCTTACCGGGATTTGGATTGAGGGTTGACGGAAGTTTGGTTTCTCTGTCCCATCAGGGCTAACGTTCAGCTAGCTTGATTGTCAGGGAATACGTCCAAAACATTTATGGAGGCTTTGGAGTGGTTTAGAGGCACCCATGACGGGGCTGTTGTGAGTAATGAGAGTCAACTCACATGTCATTTGATGGATTACTTTTGCTATATAGTAATTAGCAAAGTAATGTAATTACTTCATTTGCAATGGATAACTGCTGGCCAGGAGGAGCAGCACCTTCATTTCAGGAAACTTGCTTTAGATTAGAAAAATATCAACTTCATGTTTATGCTTTCAATACATAAGCACACGATGGGGCCATTATGTTTACTGTATATACCGTATGATTATGTGGATTTGACAGCAGCAGGTTTGTTGGTTTAATCTTTCAGAACTACATGGAACAAAGAACCTGTCGATTTGCCACGTATCTGTCCTGTCAAACAGCCAACAACAAAGCATATCAAATAGATCCTGGAACGAGTAAAGCTGTTTGTGTGTATGCGTGCCGAGAATGAGAAGTATTTGTGTGAGCATGTGCATTGGGGCGAGAACATGGACTCGACGTGCCCGAGTTTCCTGTCGCTCCCATGTGATTCTCCTCAAACTACCACCTCGCCTCATCAAAGTCAAAACACACGCGACGGTCAATTAATTCTGCCGGCTCCATTTGATCCATTTTCAATGCAGGCACACAACCCACAGAGTGCTGCGCAGAGCTGCTGATAATGAGTTGGAAACACAGAGCTTTGTCTTTGAAACACTTCTAATGTGAGAAAAAGTCTGTAAAAGTATAATGCGTGTCATTTGCCAAGTTTTCAAAATACACCAGCATGCAGCTAGTTCTCACAATGCCTCCAGCAGGGATCAATGAGATCTGTATGGAATGATTGGTGTGTTTAATTCTCATTTATGGTTCCTGGCATTGATTTGATCTCTGACTTGTTGGGTAGGTGTATGACAGTTAATCCAGAGGTTGCAATTTAATGAGCAATATAGTGAAAATATTATAATGAAGGACTATGTACAGCATCATTAATTCCTGTTTCCAGCTTAAGTATTCTGACTCGCTGCACCAACATAGACCACTCTTATAGGACAATGCATTGCACATCAGCCACTGCAAACCTCAAACATCATCATGAATCATTAAAATGCAGTGTAAACACAGTTTATCATCGGAAGCCAATCACTGTCAACAATCCGTGACTGCGGGGTATCTGACAAACCAGGAACCAAAAAACAACCTCACACAATCAGGCAACATTCAACCACAACACACAGACAGAGCTTAATAGGGTTCCCAGTCGGCCTTTGATCTGTCACTCATCTCATCATGCTTGCTGTGTTAGGAGGCAAGAATGACGGCCACATCCTCAGCCTTATCTCACAACATTGAGGTCTAATCAACACGGAACAAAAAAGAGCCAAACAACACAGCCAACGAAACAGCAACAGCACCAAACTGTAGTGTGTGGGAGCATTTTGTATCTTGTAGGCTCAACGCTGACGTGAAATTATTCATTTTTTGTTCTAACACTGCCTTGAGCCAACTGAAAACAGACGATCACCGCTCTGGTCTTAGAGGGAAGCAAATTCTAATAGGAATTAATCAGGTTTATTGTTGCTTCGTGCCGTATCAGTGGGTTTAAGGGGAGGGCGAGGGGGAATAAATGAGGCTGCTCTTGCAAACTGTAGGGAAGAGATTGATGAATTGTGGAAAGAAAGCTATTAGCAACAGAGTCTATTAGATTTTGGACCTCATGGTAGAAAAACAACCCAGATGTGAAGAAGTAATGAGTCCCCAGAATTACTTGCCTTACTAAGGCCAATGATCCACTTGGGTACCTGGCACACTGTGAGCCCACTGCCCAAGGTCTGACTTTGATCGGATACAAAGAGACACAGTATGACTGAATTTTCGTCCAAAACCACCACGAGGTACCTAATAATCAGTTTTGTCCTCCTGTCAGTATCCCTGCAGTTAGTGTAATCTGTAAAAAACAGAATTGTCAAAATAAAATTGTCAAAAAATTGGTTATGTGCTGGACTATTTCTTGGCGAGATGCAATAACTTCCTGAAGTTTCCACCGGTTACCTGACAACTTTACAGTGACGTCCAGACTGTCATGTACATGAACAAAATGAGATTAAATGTGTTATTTATTGAGATATTGAGGTGCTGGTAGATTTTGTCACCTTTGTGTATAGTCATGCTAACTGTTTTCCCCTGTTTCCAGTCTTTATGCTAAACTAGCATCAGATTTACCACACAGATGTGAGGGGGGTGTCAATCTTCTCATCAAACTCTTGCCAAGAGAGTGAATGAGTGTACTTCCCAAAATTTCAAACTTCTTCTTGAAGCTCATGAAGCCATTTAAGTGCTTCACATTGAAATCTGTCAGAAGATCGGCGTTTCTATCCCCCGGCTCCTCTAGTCCATGTCGATGTGTCCTTGGGCAAGGCACTTAACCCCAAATTGCTCCCGAAAGCTGTGCCATCGGTGTATGAATGTGTGTGAACGGGTGAATGATGACATGTAGTGTAAAAACGCTTTAAGCGGTCGGAAGACTAGAAAAGTACAGTTCATTTACCATTTACATGGGAAACAAGGTACCTCCTTATGGCAGATATTATCCAGTAGTATGGTAAAGGTACAGTGGAAGCTATTTGCATCTAAACGCCAAACATAATCGAATGAGCTGAATAAGATTGGATGAAAGCAAAGGGATGGTAAACATAATTGGATGACATATTAGGCTCTGCCATACAGTATGATGATAACTGAGTAGCTGAAAATGGTTGGAAAATACAGAGAGATTTTCACTGAGCTCGAATGTATGTAGATGACAAAGGGATATACTTAAAATAAATACTTAGATGTAAAATAGATGTATTTCCAGGGCGGCTAAGGTGTCTGTACATTATAGTGAAAATATACTGTAGATATCTTGAGGAGAATGATGAATGAACTGCTGTGACACGCAGTAGGATGAGATGTTAGAATTATTGTGACAGCCTTGTAGACACACAAAATGACTCTGTAGGTTACAGACAGTCATAAATGAGCAGCAGTCACAAGTGCCTAATAAAAGCTGCAGCCTCCTGCTCTGTTGCTCTATCATTTGATGTTTGTATTAATAATTCAGCTGAGTCTGAAGTGTGGCCAACGGAGACGGTGACATAGATTTACAGGACACTCCAGTATGTCATTGGCAGATCAACTGGCAGCGATACAACATCAAAGACAAACTTCTCCAATCAACAAGTTTCTTATCCCAGACCTTTTCAAATATGTTGTCATTAAGTCCTATTTCCAGGAAAAAGGTAATCTTTTAAAATATACCTTTAAAGAGGCCGTGGTTTCAGTTTGATGACCAGGATTTTCATCATCATAGAGAATGAATAAGCTGACCAATTTTAAATTAATATGTGGGAAGCATAGGGCACACTATCTCTTCCTCATTCTGTGTGAGATGGAGAAATGTGTGAGACTCTTTAATTTAAATGTTGTGCTAAATAAAACCTTACAGTATGCAGCATTTACACCTTATAGGACGAGTGGTAGTAGTTGGAAAGCATCCCTGCTATTATCATCGAACAATTTAAGACATTTGTTTGATAACATAGTTAGTCCTTTGAAGGGGAAAATACTGTGCATTGACAATTGACAATTTAATCATTAAATTAGTGTTTAATTACTGTAACCCACTACTGGGAAAATACACCCCACTATAGATCCGGAAAGGAGTTATGTTTTGATTGCAAACACCATTACCACGACAACACAAGGGAGTTCAGTTAACTGCAACTTTAGTATGCATATGAATGGCAAAACAAATCCAACATCCTTAACAAAAAAAGAACAACTGCATATCGGCTCACATGAGGTGCAGCAAGAGGGGATTGCATTATCCCACTCAGGTCACTTAGTCAATCTGCATTTTCTGTAAAAGTCGCACTAGAATGGAACTCCATCCCAGGAACCATTAGAGAACTAGACACATATAGTTCATTTAAAACTCATTTAAAGAAATGGTTAATTGAAACAAAGCTCGTTCAGCACTAAAATGTAACTGCGCATTACTTCCTTTATCTGTCCATGCTGAACTTTCCCTTGGTCTTTCTGCTGTCACCTGTCTGTCTTGAAATTGCCAGTCGACACTCATCTACCTGCCTGCATGTCTTTAATTGTTGTTTAGCTGTGTCAGACTGACTTATATATTTTAAATACTTTGCATTATTTTATGTTTTGTGCTTCTGACGTTATGTTTTTAGTGACGAACAATGCAAAATAATCTTGTCTCTGGTCCATGTTTCTTTTTAACATAATTATCCCTCATTTATTTTCTTTGTATTATTTGTTTATGAGCCTTGTGTTGCATGTCTTAATAGTACTTGACTATCTGGTAATAGGTGTCCCAAATTATGTTTCTGCTTATATTAATATCTCTTCTTGTATTGTTTCTGCATGCTTTCCAAAGGGTAAATAATGCACAACTTTGTAATTTTTATCTTATTTTCCGTTTTTAGGATGACTATATAACATCTGTCTAGGTTCTACAGGTGAAAATAGCCTTTTGGCTTACTCTGGCGCATTTACGGTCTTATTAATGTGCACTCTCTCTACCAAATAATCTAATAACCAATAAAAAAAATAAAAATAATAGCATAGAAGGAAAAAAACGTGGCCCTTTAAACCAAAGAAAATTGTCCTTTTAAAAAAAAAAAAATGTTTTTCTCTTTCAGTAACATGGTGAATATAACAGAGAAACATATAACAACACTTTAAAATTCAAATACTTTTCCAGGCTTTACATCGCTATAGCATCGTTGCTAACACAATAAATCTAGCTAAATAGAACAGAGAGGCTAACGTTAGCTTACAGAGGCATGTGAGGTGCACCTTATTAAGATGAAACCGCTCTTCTGGTGGTCCTGTGGCTTTTAAACAGTTTACTGTCATCTGATAACTGCTTCTAAAAACTGTTTTGACCTATTTAACATTAGAACCTACTGTTTCTCAACTTTTGTGAAGCCCAATGTTAACTACTTATAGCTCAACATGGGGACTCAGGGGGACTCTCTTAAGACAGTTGCCAACATTGTGGACTTCCGTAAGTGTTGGCAAACTGCACTGCAAAACTTCCTGTTCATTTTAGCAACTGCAATGCAGCACTTCCTGTTACTTCTAGTAACTGCACTGTAAAATGTCCTGTATATAACTTGTTTAATTTCTATTAAACCCATTTTGTTCAGCTCGGTTACAATACCTTGAAGGGTTGACTTTGGCTGTAGTGAGGCTTCCATGTTTATGTTTGACTTTTAGGGACCTTTGGAATATTTCAGAGCTTCCACAATTATGACTTAGACGTTGACATGAAAACCATTTACAAGTTGAAACTGGTAAATGCAATAATTCTGATATGACATTTTGCTTGCTTGTAATTTCAGTTGTGCTCATGCATTGTAATTTCATAAATCAAAATCATAGCTTTTACAGGACACCAGCTTCTTGTTTTATCACCCCCATAAATAATCATATATGAAAAGTAATATTTGCTCTCTTTGAACTGAAGACAAACTTATGTGAAACAGTTTATACTGACGAACCACAGTGAACTCTGGGTAAACAGACACGGAAAGAACAAATGCTAAGCCAAAATCAAGCAAGGGCACAGGAGAGAGGGTGGGTGGGCAAATGAAATACAGTTTGAATATTTATTAAATTTGAACTGAATGAATAAGTGAAGCAGCAAATACAAGAGTGCTAATCTTTGTACAGCTGCCCATGCTGAATAATAAACTCTAAGCACATAATTAAACATCATCTGACAGTCGTTCCTGTAGCTCTCACTGTACATTGAAGTTAATGAAGTCCAATCCATTTGCTGCTTCTGGGTGTTTGTAAGAGTGTAACTGCAATTCAGAAAGTTCATGTTGCAGTGAAAGAGGCAGTATTGCCTAATTAAGCTTCACAAGGTGTCTTCTCATGCTAATGTCTAGCTCCTTATGCACATACGCACACAGAGTCAAAACAAATCCCCTAACTACATCAGAGAGGAGAAAGCAATTATTATTACTCTGGACAATGGACTTTTACCATTCTCAGCATTGTTCTGTTATCAGAAAAAAAGGTTAGGTATTTTCGGCGGCAATCAGCCATGCAATGATAAAAGACCAGAAGATACACATCAGAGGGAGGGAAAATGAGGTAATTGATGTGATTTCAGTGCATCTGATCCTCTCACTGTGAGACTGAAGAGAAATGATGACACAGTGAGAAAGCCAAGTCATCCACTGCCATTGTCAGAAATTATATATCACACATAATAGAAGAGCAATTAAAGTGAGATCAAAGAACATCTTATCTGTAATCTGTTTGACTGCAAGATCAATTGTCTGTGTGGTGAAATATTGATCCTCGTGCTCTAGCAAGACCCTGATGTCGTGGGCTTGTCAGGTGTTTGTAGCATGGCTCTAAGGATGGCTATTTCCTCTGTCCATTCCTTTGTTCCGGACTAAAATACCTCAACAACCATGGGATGGACTGCCATGACATTTTGCGCAGACATTCATGGTTCCCTGAATCCTACTGACTTTGATGACCCCCTGACTTTTCATCCAACGCCACCAAGAGGTTAACATTTGTGGTTCAGAATGAAATATATTCACAACTATTAGATGTATTGTCATGGAGTTTTCATCTAGGTATTCAAGGACTCAAAAAGGTAAGTAGAGTGCTGCAGGGATGGTATTTTCTGTAGGGCAACCCTGAAATCTAGAATCATACTCGACCCTTTTTATGATTTTTGAAGGTTGAATGCAATCAATAGAAGCTAAAAGCTGATGTTGGAATATAAAGAGTCTACACCAAGGTTGCATGAGTGTGAGTATACACAACGAGGCTGTGAAGGGGGACTAGTCGGCATGAGGAGGTTTTGTTGTCTAATTTAGCCGCTTGCTAGTAATTGCCATTTTTTAGCCACTTCAAAATTCACAAGTGGGGTATTTACTGACATATTTTATATCGTAGAACAGAGAGTTGGATTTTTTTTTAAGCGTGCCACAGACCTTAGTTCAGGCATCTAACCAAAAACCCATTCAAAAAAACATTGACTTTTAGACTGGAAGTGCACAAATGCTGACTCATTTGCAGGTTTAGGACTCATTTCTGCAGCCCTCTATTCTAATGATCCTTTGTCTGGAAAAACTTTCACTTAATCATTAGAATGTCTCAACAGTCATTTGATCTTTTGTACAAACATTCATAGTCCCCGGATGATGAATCCTAATGATTCGTTATTAAAATATTTGTACCACTATTATATAGATTGCTGTGAAATTTGATACAGATGTTCATGTTGCCCAGAAGATCCACTGACATAACTTGGATCCCCTGACTTTTCAGGACAATATGTTAATTTGTCCATTACTCAGTTTAATGAACAGAAACTTGCATAACTAATGACATTTCCATAATTCTCAGCTCTGGCTTTTAATTAGTAAATGTTAACATGCTATCTTGCTAAACTATAATGCTGAACATGATACACATACCTGTGTCACAAACTGACTCAGGAAATGTGATAAGGAGGGAGTCCACCCAAGAGATTTAAAGCAAATTATTTATTAAACTAAGGTTAACACAAATCAAGCAATGGAGTGGGTAGATCAGCCAAATCAGGAATGAAAGAATGCATGGATTTGAGCCATATGTGCTGTGGAGGTGCTGGAGGTGCTAAACCAAAATCAAAATTGTAATGCAAGGAGGAATCAGCTGACAACCCTCCATTGTCTGCCACTTGACAGCAGAGGTTGGCCAGGGCATCCTCCAAGACAGATGGAGGGGTGCCTGCTCTTAATCAACTTGTGAGCCTTATCTTTGTGAGCATTTTAGCGAACTAAGGTTTGCATGTAGCTCAAATGTTAAAGAATAGCCTTACAAAGCAGCTAATATGGATGGACTCTTAATCTTGTTTGCTTGGGTGCAATGGACATGCCTATCTGTGCAGCTTTCATGTTTATTTACCCAGATTATCTGTACATAATAAACTTATCCATGTTTTCTTGCATACTCTGCGTAACAGGTATTCATGTTTATGATGGCGCGTGGTGTGGGCACCAAAAATAGGATCTGGGCAGGTTCCTGGTGCCTCCTGGTGATGGGAGACTGTCTGCCTACCCTCTCTACTGAATAATGTAACAAGTGGTGAGTGGTGTGGGTGGCAGCGAGGGATGGCCTCTCCTCAAAATAGACTCCTGTGCAAAAGCAGAGGGCTTCAGGGACAAGATACACCAGCACACGCTTATAGTTATGAAACAGTTCTTACTGCAATGGCACTCTGCAGTCATTTAGAAAAGCACTGAGGTTTGGGCAGAATCATTAGTGTTATACAAAATATCTCAAGAGAACAGCCTGGTTAAGTAAGTGTCAAGTGAAAATAAACTGCAATCTATTTTTATTAGAGAGGCATGGGAGTCTAACGGCTTAGAGCTGAAAGAGGCATCGAATAAAATGGTGAATACATGTGACTGTGTGTGTTTGGGATGTGCGTTCTGCTGCATCCCTGGACAGAGCAGAGCAGGTGAAGCATATAACATGCGTGCAAACAGCAGCCAGCTCTGACACTGCCCCTCCGGCCAATGACACAGGAGTGGTCACCTCCTCACACTATCTGTGAGTGTGTGTGTGTGTGTGTGTGTGTGTGTGTGTGTGTGTGTGTGTGTGTGTGTGTGTAACCTGAGTACACAGCGTCCTCGCTTTTCAACAGGGAGTAAACCAAACTCCAACTTTCTCTGGGCAGACATTGTTCAGCACTTTGCGAGGATGGAGAGCGAAATGAATGGAGCAAACAGCTGGGTTTCATGGCAATACAGAGCAGGATGACCATTAATAAGAAATTTGTTTGGCACGTTTTGAGAGTCATCAGATTTCCGTGCATGTAGGCTCTCTCTCTCTCTCTCTCTCTCTCTCTCTCTGGCACTCTGTGTGGCAGCAGAGTACGCGGCACTATTTTTAGAAACGCCGTGGAGGAATCAATCAAACAGCGTCTAAAACCAGTGTTTTCGTGATAATCGTGGTGGGTTTTTAGTGCTGCAATCTTCTTCTGAGACTCATCTGTTCGCTCACCGGGTCATGGGAACGGGACGTTGCATTTTATATCAGTCTGATATCTCTGATGCCAAATGATGCCTTTTTCTCTCATGCTCTCCAGGAATGCGCACCGGCGGACCTCAAACTTTTGCACCATGGAATCCACTACACTTAACTGCAACAGCGGCTGCATTGCTTTTGGGACCTCGTGTAGTTTTGTGTCTTTTCCCGTTCTTAGAATTTCTAAAGAACACCGCAGTTTTTTGGAATGTTAAAGATAATTCTTATTGAACGATAAAGAACTAAGGAGAAGATCGTTCCAGGCGCATACTGTTTTCTCATCCTCTCTACTTCTCTCAAGTGTGAGCGCATCCTTTTTCTGGCTCCTATGGGAATTAAGCACTCGTCCCGCTGCATGCTCCTCAGGAGAAAAATGGCGGAGTCTGAGAGCATTGAGGTAAGTGTGAGAGAGACACCTTTGCTTTTCAGAAGACAAAAAAAAAACAAAAAAAATGAGAGGGCTCCGTCAGAGTCCTGCAGCATGTTTACCTTGAGTAGAAGTTGCACCTCGGACAAAAATGCGGATACCGAGCAGCAGCCTGAGTGATCAAATATAGGCTCTCTGCAAGGATGTTCAAATAAAACAGTCATCCAAGTGAATATTTCCAACATCGAGTGCACTTGAAAAAAAGAATCATGCATCGTTTTTTTTTTTAACCTTGTAGCTCCCAAGGTTAGTGTGTTCTGCAGTGGGATTTTACTTTTATTCTACTAGAAGACAGGACAGTGGCAGGACGTTAGATCTCTCTCTCTCTCCCCCACTTATGCCCACTCGTTCTCGGATAGGGATCCCCCCCCCCAGACAGCGTGCAAAGACATCTGAATATATTAGAATGTATATGCATACAAAATAACCCGTTTCAATCAGGAAGATGCTGTGAGGGTGATGAGGCTGAACGGGGCAGAGTGTGCTGCTGCTGCTTCAGAATGACTTGCGCTGTCCAAGGTGCTGCAGCAGCTCGCAGACCAGACGAAACGGGGGAACGATGGGAGTTGTATTGAGCAGCTGTTTGAGAATAAAGTAGGGTAAGAGGAAGACGTGATGTG
Source organism: Anoplopoma fimbria (assembly GCF_027596085.1). NCBI lineage: Eukaryota > Metazoa > Chordata > Actinopteri > Perciformes > Anoplopomatidae > Anoplopoma > Anoplopoma fimbria. The sequence continues at coordinate 9,333,959 of NC_072467.1, forward strand.
TCAGCGATGCAAGAGTCTACATTATTGGCTTCCTGGTCGCGTTATAGGGCCCCTCAATAGGGATCCCCAGGATGCAGGAAATAGTTTAAGTCTACCATTTGCAGCCCTCCCCCCAAGAAAATGCATTTTCCCGAAATGCACACCATGTGATCTACAATCTTTCCCGTTTCATTAAAGAAATCATCTAATGCAGCTTTTTTTTTTTAGCCTTAAAGTCAGAGCAGCACGACATGAGCCCGATGTTGTATTAAGTGCAGTGCCACATTTGTATTCACCATGTGACTGCTGAGGGTGCACTTCTGATAAGTACTGCTGAAAAGATTCAAGCACCCTCTGAAGTTGGAGATGGCCTCATGTTGCTATATGTTAATGATTATTCATCAAACAAAAAAAGTTACCTCAAAGCAAGTTTATTCATGAGCAAAGCATTCCTCAAACTCTCAACATTTTGTAAAAGTGCTCACGTATGAGGGCTGGATGCACCTGATACATTACGATAAGAGGACACTGTCTGGATGGATGGATCTATGCCTTCCTCTGCTCTCTGCTGTGGTGGAATGTGTGTTCTCAGAGGCACCTAAGTGCCATAATGGAAGAGGACCAAACATATTCTCTTTCCTGACACTGATGCTGATTTCCTTCGACTTTATCACACACAAAAGCTCTTCCTGCAGTAGGCCATTAGAGCTTTTAAGTCATATATCTGGTACTTTTCTTCGGATATGCATTAAAACACCAATTTCCTACAGAGTATTCCCCCATGTATCCACCTAATGGCATTATCACAGACTTCAGGACTATCAAACAGGCACCATCTTTAACAGCCAAACAAGTACATGGTGACTGTGTGTTCCCTCATAACATAAGTGCCAATTGAACGTCCAATTCTCACCTCCATGTTGAGACGAGGATCCAGTCTGAAATACTACCCCATGTGTTTATCTGTCTGGGGGGTCAGAGGCGGGTCTCAGTTACACTCACTGCAGCTGCTCTCCTCCGACATATTGCACCCCTAGTATACTTTAATCTTTCCCTTAATGATGGCCCGGGGCGATTTCGTTTTACTGCAACTTTTAGAAAGTTCTCATTGATTGAGTATTAAACTTGGCAGCCTTAATCGCCCCTTCTGTGGCCCTGTCTTGTAATTATTGACTCTTTGAGGGATGGTTTGTAGACAGCTGTTTGCTAAATCCTGTGGTTTGTCTTTCACTGTTGTAATTTATTTCAAGAACATGCCAAGATTGCATCTGCAGTCTTTAGGAGAGTGTGTATATCATGAATTATCCTAGTGTGACTTTAGGTCAGTTGCTAAATGGGAACATTTGTTTGTCATTTTAGATTAAAATAAAATAAACTAATACATATATAAATCATCATCTTTAGTCAGTTACAGTTAAGTCTCCTTGATGATACGGTGTGAGAATATCTGTAAGTAGTAGGTTGATATGCTGCAATGTCCTGGCGTGCTCCCTCAACATCCTCGCTTAAAGGATTACAAATTCAACAGCTGGTCATTCCTTTTTAATTAGTCCCTCGCAATGTTTGAGATCTTTTATATAACAAACAATCAAAAACTCTTTAAACTCAACCAAGGAGAGAGAATGATGTATCTCGATGATCTCATGCTTCCTGCTGTTATGTTTAATGGCATACTGTTACATCAAGCGTATGCTGTAAGTGTTGAATGCTTAAAATCTAATGTTGCTCAGAATATATTCAAACACAGTTTTTATATACAGATGCTAAATCACTCATATAACTGTACCCATCAACTTCTAATCCATTAAAAGAAGGCATCTCCCAAATTATTATAATTTAGCCTAACAATTGCTATTTTAGCTCAATCTGGAGTATTTTAGGATTCCCATGCAAATTTAGCTTTATATTTTGAATAATTTGAATATGATCCAATCGTTTATTCGGTTAGACATGTTTGGATGTTGCAGGTCCAGTTAGGAGATTAGCACTCGACATATATAGTAGCAGAAGGCTTACTGGTTAGCTATGAAATGAGCTGCCATTCACAGTACATGAGACTCTACAGCCAGCAGCTCCATAAATGGGTGAAATGCTAATGTTAGCATGCTAACATGCTCGCAATGACAATGCTAACATGCTGATGGTGTAATATTCACATGTTCACAGAGTGTTAGCATGTTTCCATTTGCTAATTAGCATTAACTTATTAACACAGCACACCGCTGAGGATGATTAGTTTAGTATGTATTTGTCATAAACTAAAGCCAAATCAAAATTTCACACAGAGCAATGCTGTCTTTTCCAGGAATGTACTGTTCATAGTCTGATCTGGCCATCAACATCACTGGAGCAGTTGGGGCCTTGCTCAAGGGTACCTCAGTGGTGGTTTTGAGGGAGGGTCAAGTGCCTCTTTTTCATTTTCAACAACCAGATTTAACCTGCCAATCCTGGCTGAACTAATGCCCCTCCGGTCACAAACTCACTTCCCTGACCTCTAGGTTACCTCTGGTAAAGTCAGAGGATCACTCTCTCATTATCTTCTGGGGATCATGAATGTCTGTACAAAATGTCTTGACTATCCATCCAATATTTGTGAAGATATAGCAGTGTGGATCAAAGTGTTGGACTGACAGACAACATCGTCACTTGAGCCATGCCGCTAGCATGGTTAACACCTGATATGTCAGCTTTAATACACCAGTGTGACCAGTCAATATGTCCCAGTCCATGGCATTTACGACCAGCAGGAAGAGAGAGGACAAATATAAATATGATGGCAATTTTAGAGGGAAAGATACAGGTAGGAGGAGGACTAGGTGGACAATTGACTCTTTCAAACAAGGAAAAATCAATGTCACGTACAGATATCCTACTTGAAGTCCACTAGATCAATGTTCCACACAGCGCTGTCGCTGTAAGTCACAACAGTATGACTTCATCTATCAGTAAGGTTATCCACCGTATTGACTCTGTTATATGCCAGCCTTGTTACATTACATTAAAAGATACCTGACAAACTTCAGAGTGAAGTTTAAATTGGAAAAATTATCTGAAATCTTGAAATCACAGTTGTAGATATAGATGTAATTCTGCAGGTTATATTATGCCACCCCTCGCCTCAACAATGAAGATGGAAAACAGTCTAATGGATTAGCTAAGTGGCCTCAGTTGGAGGTAAAGCTCTGAAAGATACTGGAGCAATATTAAAACATGCAAGAAATAGTTCCATTAGGGGTATGTGTCAGGGTGTACCACAAGATCAGACTGTGTAAATGCAAACTGAAGAAGAAATAACAGCAGTATTGTTCAAATTGCAGTATAGAAGTGCCTTAGAAAAGATTTATTTAGGTAAACCTTATGCTTTCCCTTCATTAGCTTTCCAGAGACACAATGCTTTTTTAATTTATATTTAGTTTCTTCTCCCAGATAAACAATGATATATTCTGAGCATCACTGTCAAACTATTTTCATCCTCCTCGCCAACTATTTGTCATTTATTTTTGGAAGGCTGAAAGTTGGAATGAGAATAAACACCAGAACGGCTTTTTTGACTCAAAACTGAGATGCTGGGAGTCCGTTTCTTCATCTCTGTCTCTTTCTCACTCTCAAACCAATACACATTCACACACCATGGCTAGACCCTCCAGCTGGCCTCAGAGGTGATAATCAGGGCATTATGGGTGTGCCGTCTGTGCAGAACAGAGCTCTCCTGCCAGCTTTCCCTTCTGTTGACCGACGGGCTGACTTCATGTCAGTAGTCAGAGTAATCCCATGACTCAATAGACTTTCTGGACTCTGTGAAATCACCAAATGGCTTCAGTTGCATCAGAGTTGAGCTGAGAGCAGAGGAAATTATTAAGGGGAGTGGTTGACTGGGAGACAATCATTGCCCTAACCATGTAATGCAAAGTTGCTGTTGCATCCAGGTTTTGTTTCTTAATTGGAAAGTGATTTGAAAGTCAAACGCCATAGGTAGTCCTCATCATCAATGGACAATTTTTCCTCTTTATCTCTCTCTTTCTAGCAACCACAGCCACAGCCACGACCAATCCGCATAATTCAATCCCAGTCGGCGCAGCCCACCTCGTTGCCCAAGCCGGTGCCTTCCATCCAGCATGCCTCACGGCCTCCTCTACCGCCGCACACGCCTCATGCTGCCAGCCTCCCTAGCTGTACCGGGCGGGGGAAGATGTCCAAGTCCCTTAGCCCAGAGGACATGACCTCACGAGACTACTACTTTGACTCTTATGCCCACTTTGGTATACATGAGGTATGTTTTTTATCTGTTTTTCTTGTTCCTGTGTCCGTTCTTGTCAGGGATAATAGGATAGATGTGAGACAAGACATGCATGATGACTGTTTTTGACCAAATAGTTTCTGGAACTAAAATCGTGAACGAAAAATATAGTTGGCGCATTCCTGTTTGCATTTTCACCTTAGACGAGAGGATAAGGCTCTTGCACTGCAGTTAATACTTAACCCTGTGAAATATGCATCTTCCTTTAAACACACATTTTTTATCAGTTAATGGTAATCCCAGCTTGGCTTACATTTGCACATTTTTCCCGCAGAGTAGATTAATAAAACTATACTGCAGTGTATAAAAACTGTCAAAATGCTAACAACTTATTTTTCACATTGCACTGTTACAGCCTGGCTCTAAGACTGAAAAAAAAACATGATTCACATGGGTTTCTTACATATAAAATGACATGTTAACCAAAGAAAAATCTAAACAAATCCAACAAATAGCTGGGACGAGTCTGTAAAGTCTGTGAGTGAAAATGTTCTGTATGATTGTTGTGCTGTAAAAACAAGGAAAAGGAAACCAACATCTACCACCAGATACTACTGCTCCTCTGGTTTATATTCATGGGGAACATCGAGCCCAGATGTGTCCCATGTCCCTGATAAACCTCCAGGTCCACAGCTCTGGGGAGAGATAAATGCGACAGTGAAGCCACCAACTACCCATGATGTTGTTGTTAAGAATCTCATGCCAGTCAGTCAACACAAGTCATCCATCCCATTGCAAACCCGGGTGTAAACACATCTATGTTTGGAGATGCAATAGATCAAAATTGATACAGGAAATATCCCTGCAAGATGTAGTTGACATTTAAATGGACAGATGCCTTTTCACTTCCCCATAAGTGGCTCAGAAATGTTAATAAAAGTCAACAGATTTCCTGTTTGATTTGTGGCTTGGTTTATCCAAAGGTGTAATGGTTGCATTACAAATGTTTTTTAAAAAATGAAAAAAGAAATCTTATTTTAACTTATTGGGTCGAGTATTATAATACTTCTGGTTGCTGTTCACTCGCTGACTTTTTTTGCAAGCCCATATCTGTAATGCATATTAAAAATACTTATAATGTGTTTTATGATTATATTGCAACCTGTATATGATGATTAATGCATTAGTTATTTTCCTTTAAAGGAGCTCTAAACCATTTTCGCATGGGTTTGGCCAAAGCTTCCATTAATAATGTATTGATGAAAATCAGGCCAAAGAAAATCGCAGGATGGTGAGAGCGGCGGACATTTTTATTTGTACCATTGCCATTGCAACCAGCTTGCTCACATATAAACTAAACCGACTCATGGGAAGTGGTGGGCACACTGAGGTGAGGTTTTGCAGTAACGACTAAAACCATAAACGTAGTAAATTAGTAGAATTTGACAACTTAGTGCTTCATACACACACTCTTATCACAGCGTAGGAAAGCACATTGCTATCACCAGATCAGTGACAACAGTGGACAGGCAGAAAACATGAATTGGCCTTCAGAGCTACTTTGGTTCTGCGGAAATTGCTCTCTATGTCATCTTTATTTTCCCTTGTATTATTTCCTCATTTAAGAACTTATCATTTCAGACTCCTCTATTCTGTGTTGGTAAGGCTCTTTAATGATGATCACATGTGACATGTAGCCTCCTCCTGCTTCGGACTACCCTAACAACCTAAAACAACCAAATACTTAGACGTAGACGGTTAGAACCATGGCTGGGGTTACGGTCAGCCAGTCCCATCATAGGACATGAGTTCTGAACCCTATCTGGGATAAATTTCTGCCTTAACTCCAGTTTAGCTCTACACAAAGTCTGGACTTGATGGCGAAAGGTAGAGGACTGGTTCAACTTTGCTTAAGATACACTTTAGCCGTTATTTTTAAGAAAAATCTTTCATTCTTAATGCATCTCATATGTCTACTATTGGATAATTTAATATTCCATTGGTTCAGCTGCATTGCATGCAGAGGAAACAGAAATTATGAAAAAAACATGACCTGTGAGATGAATCTTTTATGTTTTTTTGGAAAGTAGGTCAGGTGTATTTTTCCTGTCATTTCTGAATATTCCGCACACTCACACATGCATGCCCTTGGTAAGAAATGCAGACAGACTGAGCCTGGGGGCTCATGGGGATTATTCAGAGACACCAACTATGGATTGAATATAGAGCCATACGGTAGAGACGAAATAGAGTAAGATTAGGTGAAGGCTATGTGCTATTTGTCACCACCACTGCAGATATCACAGCAAATCCAGACCTCCATATTCTGCCAATGTTTTCAATTCAACAAAACACATTTTCACCCTCCGCAGGGGTTAGCTGTGTCAACATCTTCCTCAAATTATCTGTCATATGCCAAACCAGGAGATGCTGAAGGACGAAGTGAGGACGCTCACCTACAGGAACTCCATGTACCACAACAAGCACGCCTTCAAGGACAAAATAGTGCTCGACGTTGGAAGCGGGACGGGGATTCTGTCCATGTTCGCAGCCAAAGCGGGGGCTAAGCACGTGTATGGGGTAAGACGTGTTTCCAATTAGTGGAGCGTTATCATGCTGACCTATCAGGATCTAATCACTACAAGCTGCTCAGACTGTGTACATGTCCTGCATGTGTATGACTGGCACTCTGTACGTATATGTTAACCATTTTTCATCAGTTCTCTATAATCTTTCGAGGAATATCTCGTCTGACAGGCAGGTGCTAAAAGTTTGTGGCCACTCAGGCTGGTTGACAGGCTGAGCCGCAGAGATTTAAGAGCTCTTTCTGTTATTGTGTACCTCAGCAGAATTAATTGGTAGTCCGGGCATGTCTGAGAAAACATGCCGGTTACACACCGCCAGTTTGGGATGAACACTTGAAACTTATTTTTGTTCTAAAAATCAAGCGAGAGGGGGAGGAATAATTAACTTGGAATCGCCTGGTTGACATTATGTGTTTATGTGTGACTTTGCCTCGCATCCCATATTTGTTTTCCTTCCCTCTTCTATGGTCTCGCTCAGTTCCTCTTTCCCTCTCTTTGTACTTTAAACTGAAATATCAGTTCACATTTCGTGCTTTACCACACACTTGCGTTACTTCTGCCCATCTGGAAAGGCTTTAGCAACGTAAAATGGGCTAATATTTCGGAGATTTAGTTCACCTTTGACTCAGATGCTCTCAGTTTGAGTTCCGCATTAATGCCCAATACCTCTATCATACCTAAAGCTCGTAAAGCTCCACGTGAAAGATGGGCTTGTGAGGTGAAAGGACTGGGCTCTTGGCCAACAATAACTTCTCTATCATATGGACCTCATTACATAAAAAAGTAAAGTGATAACCTTTATTCTGGCTCCACAGAGTACCCACAAAGGACTCCTTGCTGAATTCTAGAATTCTATACCTATCAGAGTAATATAATCATGATAAACTGAGCTCACATTTGAAATAATGTATTGCACATCGTCAGTAACTAGTTAGAATGAAAAATGTATTATTTTTCTCCTTGATAACATTACTGTAAATATCTCATCAGAATTGTCTCAGACCTTTAAAAACGTCCCTGACATTTCACAATCTACAAATGGTTACTGGCAGTAGAGCACTATGTGGGATTTTAAAATAAATACCAACAGGTACAGTTAATAAAGTGAGTGTTTAGTGAGGTAAGTCCATGTACTTGAATCATTCCAGCTCTCAAACAGCCCTGATATAAAACCATGGGCGGCAACTTCAGTTCACCAGCTCACACGTGCAGACTGTAAACCGCCTGCCCAGCATGAAATCACAGAGGGCCGATGTAAACTAGATCTGCAAGCAGATATATCAGGATCTAAACACCCAACGAGACTCTGAAAGAAAATCATGGCGGAATAGAACTTTATCAGGTGGTTTGACATGTGCTTGGCAGGCTCGAAGGCCTGTTTTCAGCACAGTGACAGCATCTAATCCTGCATTGGACCACAAGGATCCATTAAACGTTGCATATCATGCACGACCGGCAAAGAGTGTTGTAGTTTAGATAACTGCTCTCTGTATTGCAGTTAAAAACTAAAAGAGAATGAGATTTTGATGTATAGTGATGAAATGATATCAGCTTGATAAAAGATGGATATCTAATGAAAATGCCAGTTAGAGTCAGATAAGTTTAGGTTTAACAACAAAAACAATCTTTTTTATAAAGTATGTAAATAATACACAGGTATGTAAATTAGCAGGTGACCTGGTGACATTTTTAAGCAGACGTTAGCTACATTCCATTAAACACACTTTTCTTAGAATTCCCTAGACCATACAATTTGGGCCAGAACGTGTTGAGCCTGAATGCAACAGCTCTGTTTCTTCTGGGTGTAACATTAAGCAAGCATTTGCTAAATGGTATCTAGTTCATAAGTCAATTGTACATCAAAGCTTGTTCATGTGATTATTGTAAAATTTATAATCAAAATGTTTGAGTAAAATAAAAATAAAGAAATCTAACTTAAAACAAAATGAAATCCTGCATAAAATTGAACTAATATTAACTCATTTCTGATTCACTGTATGACTCTCAAGAGCTCAGACACAGGGAAACTTAGACTTGCTGCCTCTCCAGAGAAAAGGAGTAGTTGCAGCGACCACGGTGACAGTGACTCTCCCTGACACTAGTAAGAGAGGTGCAAGAGGCACCCTGTGAGGGTGTGTTGACTCTTAACACGCCTCGAGGCCTTAGCGCTCCTGCTGAAGCATGACGTTGATGGACACATGGCTAATGGCTAACTACTCTTGCAGCGATTGAGAAAGAGATGAGGAATCATTGCCAATTAGAGGGCTGACGTTGGCAGCGACGGTATGCATACACCTGGTGGAGTTCCTTATTGTTTATGCAGTTGATTCAGTCTGTTTTTTTAATGGCCGATTGAATAGATGTCGTGTTAGAGCAGTTGACAGACAGAAGGCCGTGGGAGCCACCGGCAGCATCTTGACCAGCCCTCCACTAATAGGCAGCCGAGAATAGGGCTGCTCCAGGGAGGTGGTGCTAATGTCAAGTTCCTGCACCCTGAATGCATGCTCAGTGGGGAAACTGAAGACCTCAGCTAGAAAGCAGAAGCAATAATTAAATGTCAGTATGTATGTTATACTGCAACAACAAGAAAAAAAGATATACCTGAGATGACATCTTTTAATTTCTCCATTTTTGGTTTGTCTCTCCTGTATAATCCTTTGCCTGCCTCTAAAACAAAAGACCTAATTCTTCATGAGAGTCCAAGGCAGCAGCTGAGTGCTTCTATTTCTCAGCCTGCTCTCTCCACAAGGGTCCCAGCATGGCTTTGCCTTTTTTTTTTTTTTTTTTTTTTTTTTTTTTTCTTTTTACAATTCACAGCACCAAGAGTTCATTCAGGAGTCCCCTGCTTGATTACGAACAGATGGATCTCCTGCAGCATGAATAAGTCTGCACACTTCTGACAAACAGTGTCCCGGGGGATTTGGAACAGATCGTACACACTCAGGTGGAAATCTATACTCGCAGATTTCCTGATGCTGGAAGAGGACGGTATTGACAAATGCCTCCTCCTGAATTATGTTCTCCTTTTGTTTGGGATCTGCTTACTAGAAGTGTCCGGGGTTTATTCTGATGAATGAAGGAGGCTTTATTATGTTATAACTCTGTTTTCGCTGTCACCTCAATAAATCAGCCATTAGTCCTGCATTGGTGGGCAGAGGAAGTAGAAAATATGTCAAACAAGGAGCTGATGACTCAGAAAGAAACAGTATTATAGAGAGGGCATGGAGGAAAATGTGACAGAGATGCAGGTATTTCTGAAAAGTGATGAGACAAAAAGGAAGCAGAGAGAGGATAATTTAAAAGAATTTAAAATGTCAAAAGACTAATAAACCTAGAAGTTGAAGGTCCCACTGGAGCTAAATGGCTGGATGCAGTTGAGTAGTGACTAATCTTCACCCTAATTACTTAAAGTAGGATGCTCTGGCAGCGTTTCAGGGACTGGTCACCTTGCAAATTATATCCCGTCAAATTCCTTTATCTTCTTATTTTCAGCTCAGGACCCAGGACGTCTCTTGCAAAGCAAAATTAACCTCAGTTCACAATGTCAGATGATAATCCCTCAATTGTTAGCTACCTGCTGCCGTCAGGCTCTCTGTCACAAACATACTGTACGTGATTAAAAAGCTACTTTTGCTATCAAACTCTGCATGAAGAAAACAGTTAGTGTTTAAGCATTAGGCAAAAATCTGTAAATAAATTGTGCAAATTATATTTGCATTTTTTGTTTAAATATTACTATACAAAATATAAAAATCTTAAATGAAGACACAAAAGGCAAAGTTACAACACCAATAATCCCATCTACAGTAATACACAGGACTGTTTGAATAGGAAAATACCTTGAGAGAATGCCTTCACAAAGCCTAAGCTGGTGAGCTATTGTATCTCACTCCCCCTTCTCTTAAAGCTGGCAGAGATCCAGCTGCCCAGTTTTCAATTTTCACATCAGTTTTCCAAGCGGCTTTGTATTCAGGACTGCAATGTAAGCCACCGATTCAGAGACAGTAAACAAAGATGACCTGTTTTCCAACCCCAGAGAGCAACTTATTGTGGCTGCAGGGTTGGACCGGCATTCATGCAAGGAGCAATACATCAGAAAATAAAGATTCAATTCTGGACTTGTCTTGACTCCAAATAACACAAGGAATTGGGGTTCACTCTGATGAACCATTGGTTAGGTAGAGCAGCCAGATGAACAAACAGTCAATGATCGGCAAGAATTTTTTTAGCATTATACGTTTTTAGCAGTGGTGGGAAGTACATTTACTCAAATACTATTTCCATTTTTTTGTCTACTTTGTACTTTCTTTTTAGATAAGATTTGACATCTCTGAATAATCGAATAAGCTTAGAATTACAACACATTGCTAAAACATTAAGCCAGTGATTTCCAACCTCTTAGGCTTCTGACCTCTCATGACCCTGAATAATTATTTTATAAAACAAAACAAAAATTCTGTACAAAGAATGAATACAATTTTCTAAAGCAGAATTTTCTCTCCCATTAATCATCTTATGACCCCCAGATTTATCTTGTGACCCTTTGGACGTGACTTGACTCCTTGGGAGTGAACCGCAAGACTGAATGTGCTTTGTGCTGCTAATACTTCTGTACCTTTAGTACGGTCTTCTCATGCAAGAGTTTTATCTGTAATTAAGTATTTTTACATTGATGTATTCGTACTTTTAATTTAGTGAAAGATTGAAATTTGTGAATACCTGTTACAACCACAGTTAGCCATTCCAAATGTGAGGATTTAAACAATGTAAAGCAGCGTCTTTAATAGAAGTGATGGGATATTCTTGGGATCTCCTTGTATCCCCCTTCAAAATAGTGCAATGTATCTGGTCAATATATGCTGATTGAGTTTTATTTTGAGGCATTCCAGTCAACATCAGCACATCAGCAATATTCAAAGTCTTCTGAATCTGCATTATATTCACACTGAGAACATGTAATTAAGTGCTAGACAACCCATTAAATATATTCTTCCCAAAGCATCGCAGTCGTTCATCTATCTATTGTCATTTAATTCATTTTTCTTCTTCTCTTTTTTTCTGCCAGATTGAATGCTCCAGTATATCAGAGTACTCAGAGAGGATCATCAAGTCCAACCACCTTGACAGTGGTAAGAGCCCCCCCTCTCTGCGTTCTGATGACACTGCACTTCATCTGCAGTGAAGGGGCCAGCAGACTCTCTTACAGTCGTGACAGAAATGGTGAATGAGGAGTAGAGAGGGAGAAGGCTGGCAGATACGCATGATGTGGAGAAAGAGAAGATTCTGTGTTCATCATTCCATACTGCACTGGGGCCTCATTTATATTCATTTGCACAAACATGCTGCCAACTTACGAAACTTCAAAGCATATGTTTGAATCATAAAACCTCTGTAACTTCAGTCCAAAGCTACTGACTGTGCATCTACCAAATGATAGCTCCATAAACCAACCTGTCAGCCGATGCTCTGTCTATAAGCCTATGAATATCAAGTATGCACGAGTAATTGAAAGGAGAGTTGACACTACGTTCACTCACTGAGATTCAAGCAGGAAGACATGAGCAGGTAGAGTAACAGGGTTCGCATGTCATTCTGACAGACACTTTGTATCACCAGGGAGAAAAGCAGAACAAAAGAAAAGCTGAAGTCAGCTAATCGGCAAAATCCACTCCTCCACTGTAAACCCCAAGTGGCTTGATTTCTATAAGAACACCATGGCTGCCACGGTAGCACACATACTATACCAGTTTCTTCTTTGCACACAGTGATACAATATTGTCACATACTGTATATGCATAATAGATGTACTGACTTGAGTCTTAAATCTGCTTTCGACATGTTATACACTTTTATAGGAATTTTCTTTCCTACATTTTAGTGGTAGACACTTTTTGGTACGCCTGAATACGAGCATTGATTATGACTTAAAAGATATGTTGTGTGTTGCAGTGATCACCATCTTCAAAGGTAAGGTGGAGGAGGTGGAGCTTCCTGTTGAGAAGGTTGACATCATAATATCTGAGTGGATGGGCTACTGCCTCTTCTATGAGTCCATGCTCAACACAGTCATCTTTGCCAGGGACAAGTGGCTGGTAGGATGTGTGGAGTGTGTGTTTATGTGTGTATAGACATGGTATACATATAAGTCTATCCTGCATTAACAAATATCCCAGGGACATATTAAATCATCACTGCAACAACCATGGAATAAATACTAATAAAAGTATCAGCAAGTACTGTTATCATCCTGGCATCTTATCACTAGAGGGCAGTATCTAGAGCTTTAGGCTGAAATTGATTGTTTAAAAAATGAACTGATAATCTTATAACAATCAAAATTAAATTCGTAGCTATTTGTATTAAATCAGTAGCTTCCAGTCTTTAAGTACTACTTGCAACCCTTCATTATAAAACATAAAATTATCCAATAATTGAAAGAGAAAAAGAAACCAGTAGACCAAAATGATCTCGCTTTCCCTTAAAATGATCTTGCTTAACTTCATCAACTTATTTTTAAGGTACAATATACAGGATTCAGAGCATTACTATAGCAGCAAGCAACTATTTGCTATGTAAAGATATAGTGAAGGGATGTTTACCAGAGCAGAAAATGAAGTCGCTGTCCCTCTGTGTGTGTTGTTAACCGAGCTTCTCTTTGCTTTGTTGACAGACTTTGTAAACTTTTAGCTCTGTTGGCACCGTTAGTTGCAAGCCGCTGGCTCAGCTGTCGGCATGTTGAGAGCCGTTTAGAGTCAGTAGAAATGCTTCCAATCTCAACTTTAGCACCTTCAATGATCATTATGGCATTAACCTAAACGAAAACAAGAAAGGATAAGAAAGACTTATTATATTAATAAGAAGTCTATAATGTTTGTAGGAATTTGGCATATACCACCCATATTGTTGTCCATTATCTTCTGTGATTGGAAAATAATAGTTATAGTCTTATAATTCATAAACAGCTCTGCTAATCCAGGCTGCGCACTGAGGGAACAATAACAACTCAATAATTTATATTTGTACTCGGCTGAGGAATGCAATGTCACCGATGCTGTAATGTCGACCTTTTATAATGTGTTCAGGATTAATTTAAGAGTTATTTCTTTGCCTCGTTTGTCAAACAGAAATCCGGTGGATTAATGTTTCCTGATCGTGCCTCTCTGTATGTGGTGGCCATCGAGGACAGGCAGTACAAAGACTTCAAAATACATTGTGAGTTCAGTGTGAGAGTGTGTATGTGGGGGCTGGTTGTGTGTATTACCTGTACCTGGAGAGTGGAATGACACACACTTGTACTGTCCTACTGAAGCTCTTGGGTGGCTCTAACCAGGAATATGTCTTTGCATTGTAAGTCTGCAGATGTAGAACACCATCCACACCTCCGATTTGTACTCACAGGAGTGTGGGCGTACTCATACACAACCTCTCGAGCTCTGCAAATGATCTTTGGCATAACACTGGGGGGGATAAGTGATATTATTAATCAACAAGCCTCTCCGTCTCTGTATGATCCCAATCTTAACCTGCCGGAGGACTTTGGTAGAAGTTTTCCTGCTAGCATCTGTGTTAAGCCAGTTCACAACCTAGATGACAACAGGCATGCAAACAGAACAATGGCCAATAAGCCTCCTACTCACACTCCCCCATACATCTGTGAAATTATACAACCACACTGCCCCATGAAAAAGTCAAATCACATTGGCTCGATGCTATGCAAAGCTTTCCAATGGTTTCTGGATACCATCATTCTGTGGTTTGAAGTTTAACACATAGCCAAACTGAGAAAAGTGGTGAGACAAGTGCATATATTGACCAAACACTTCTTCTCTGCTGGCCAAGACGACCTTTAGACTGATTTAGAAGTGGCCTTCGGAAGCACTCCAGTATTCTAAGAGCATCCTGTGGACATTAGTGCTACTCTGGGCCGAGCACTGCCTTAGTTAAGTGGGCAGCGAGAAATTCAAATAGAGCACATTACAATTCCCTGGAGGTTTGTGACCTGTTCATTATCACCAGCTTTCCTGGGCTCTAAAGTAGATCTCCCCTTCTGGGTCACTATAGAGATGTTTGCTCACACACTTTCTTAAGGAGCTTAATGAATAATGTATGGAATGACTTAGCAAAAGTTGCAAGGGTATTCAAGGCAAGAGTGGAGGCTGCATTCAAGGAGGCTCATGTTTACAAATCATCCCCGAATTCAGTGACTTTCATCCGTCAAAATGAAAATGATTTCCAAACTGACTGAGGGTCTAACTCTGGGGTCGTATATCAGATTATTCTGGGAAGCTCTACAAGTAAGACTGCGACAATTGATGTTTTACAGCTGCAGCCCAACTGTTGTCATCTCCCATGGCTTTTCCCACCCTAGGAAACTGAATAAACTGAATCAAAGCATGTAAAGAACACTTTGTCATTTGTTTTCTTTGACAAAGCATAACTGAGAACATGCCAGCAAAGTAACTCAATCATGCTGTATTCACCAGGGTGGGAGAACGTGTATGGCTTCGACATGACCTGTATCCGTAATGTGGCCATGAAGGAGCCACTTGTGGACGTAGTGGACGCCAAACATGTGGTGACAAATGCCTGCCTCATCAAGGTTGGTAAAATAATTTAGCTAGTGGCAGATAACTGATTCATCACAAAGCCTGACCAACTGTAAACTGTGGAACAAACGCAAATGAGAGTTGACATTGGTGTAGTTGGATGGCAGTGTCAGTGATTTGGTCGTTCTCTCAGTCGGCCACTTTAGTCCAGACTGAAATATCTCAAAACTTTCAGATAGATTGGCATGTAATTGGATACAGATATTAATGGTTCCCAGAATAAAACTCCTAATTGATTGCCATAAATTGTTGCGCACACATTCATTTCCCCCTCAGGATGAATATTTTAATAACTTTGGTGATCCCTTAACATTTCATCAAACAGCCTCTTTTGATCAAGATATGTCCAATACTATGGATTATGAATAAATACCTGCAAAACAAATGTAATCCCCATCAGCCTCAGCTGGTATAAAAAAAAAGAACTTTTGATAAAGTTGATAAAACTACTGACAAAGATTATATCATATAAAATGCCCAAAAATGACAACAAAATGGACCTTGCGTCAAGATTGTTTTCTGACCTTTACATTACAGATTATTACCAAGATATTCACAGTACAACAAGCTGTTACCACCATTTCCTAATGCTGGTTAAGCCTAAAAAACTGTTCCAGCATGATTGCAGTGGTAGAACTCACACATATTAACTCTAAGGGACATAGTTTAATTGGTACACATAATGTATGGCATGCTGTGACTGGTTTGAATACAAGCTTGATGAGTGGCTGCTGCCCTGTCTGTGCCTCTCACTGTGTGGATTACACTGTTAAGGCTGCTGTGTCATGCATGTCAATAGCAGCCCATCTAGTCCTTCTAATTGGGCTCCTTGTCATAGTGACCTTCTTATCGCTAGTATTGATTGGACTGCTCTGCCCTGTCTCACCTCTGTCTAAGTGAAAATTGCTGTCTGATCACACCTTTATTTTAGTGTTGCTTGTCTTGGGATCTTGTACCAAAAAAAAGAAGACAAAATAGAAGCCTTACCACAATGAGACCCTGCTGACAGGCTTTATTGTCTTTAAATGGATTACTGACTGACCTCATTAAGGTTGTATAGCTGAGGAGTAGCACACATAGGACCTCATGTTATTAAACTGCTGCTTGAAACGTTGGTAGCAATACTCACTGAGGATCATAACCAAGTATTATCCTGCAGAAATAACAACCTGCATGATAGGGCTCTTAAATCTTTTATTTCACCTTGAGAGTAATAACAAGGGTGTAAACATTGTAGTGCATTATATTGCAGTCTTGAAATTTGAAATGTGACTTTGAGAAGTTTATATTCCACGACCAGGGTAAATATCTGGTAAATGTGTTTATGGGAGTGAATATTTTCTAAAAACAGCAGGGGGAATCTCACATTAATATTGCATTGTTTTTCATGCCAGCAAACATAGGGCTCATTCCTCCACAGACAATGTGGCATCTGGCACCAAAGCTAGCAGTGAATGTCTAATATCGCCTATGGTAGATGGAATAAGATTATCACACCTCTGCGTACATCTTTATCCTGCAGGGAACTGTGTGTTTTCAGGTGAGCTGCACTCCCCTCTGTTTCTCAGTGTTTAAAGCTACATGATACGTTGGCGCAGTGCCGTTCACCCGACAGTAAACCAGGATCTGGAACAACATGTTCTTCTCTGAACATGGTCTAGTGGGACGACGGGTTATCAGATACCCTGTTAAACTGACTGGAATCGGGGGACATTTACAGATTTTTGGGTCGCTAGCACCATGCATGAATAACACCTGGTGCCTCACAATAGTTAGAGATCCCAGACGACCCCGGTCCCCCTATCCTTGTCCTACTTACCATTCTTGATGTTTATAGAATCTTAGCACAGTCCAACTTGAGTGTGATGGTGACCCTATATCTTTCTGCAGGTAGAAGCTGTGGTGTATTTCTTGGTGTTGTTTTTTGGTCTCCTTAATGTCATGCATTTGGCACTTCATATCAAACTTTCTGAGATGGTTTCTAGCGCATTTTTAGATTGTTGTAAGATTGCAAAATCATTAGTTGGAGGTTTGAATGCGGAAAAAGGATCTGGTTGAAGTCAGACCTACAAGTTATTGAGAAGAACAATATCACCCACATGTATGCACCCTAAAAATCAAGACAGCAGCAGGGTAGCATGGTTTAGTCCAAAGACTGGAAACAGGGGAAAACAACTACCTTGTTTCTGTCCAAGAAGTAAACATCGACCTTCCAGCTCACTGAATACTGAGTAATTAAAATGTTCCATCTAGGTTGTTTAATTCAAAACATGTAGATTCCACACTTTAGTTTTTGTGCAGTTTTTAAGCCAGCTGGCTGTTTCTCCATTCTCAGCCTTTGTGCCACGCTAACCAGCTGCAGACTGTACTTCCCAAAATGTCCTTTAAAAAGAGAACACAATGTGAATAGGGAGAGTTTAATGCGACCAATGGCTTGTGGTGTAAGTTTTGTTCATGGGCTCCTGATCTTTTAGAAGAGTCCATCTCTTTTCATCCGCAGGAGGTGGACATCTACACAGTGAAGACTGAGGACCTGTCATTCACCTCAGCGTTCTGCCTGCAGATCCAGAGGAACGACTACGTCCATGCACTGGTCACCTACTTCAACATCGAGTTCACCAAATGTCACAAGAAGACTGGTTTCTCCACTGGTAAACAGCCTCACTATATATGTCTATAACTTTACATACAGGGATCTATGCGTGTTTGTGTGTGTGTTTGTGTGTGTGTGTGTGTGTGTGTGTGTGTGTGTGTGTGTGCATTGGAGATCTTTTATTACCAGCCCTAACAGCAATAACACAGCACCACCCAGAGGTCAGGATCAGTATCTCTCTAATCTGATAGCGCAGCAGAATGGATACTTCACTTCCAAAGGCAAATAGACCGTCTGACATTATGTTGTATGTGAGTTGTGGGGTGTTCATGCTGGTAGCGAGCACTTCATACACTACTGCGAGGAGGGCAAAATGAAATAACAAGGGAGGATATTATTGGACTTGTTTCATACAAACTACAACCAAATGTCCCCACATTGAGCAGACATAAAGCATCAACAAGTAAAGTGAGAGTTTAAAATCAAGACCATCAGTTGGACAGCTTCAATAGACCCTTGCAGTAATAATGTAGCTGAAGTCAAAGAGAAATTAAAAGCGCCAATATGGTCTGTGTTGAGACGTTGAAGCCATCTATTACAATAATAAGTGTCATTGTCACTTTACATCAGAGCAGTTCAGATGACATGATCCAAGCAGTGCTGGACCAGAGTAGGCATCGGAGACGTTGTGTCAAAATCTGTGTGTGACTGACCTCTAGTGGTGGTGGTAAATATTGTGCATTGAAATGATATGTTAAGCAGAGAGTATCACTGTAAAAGTTTGTATGAACAATGCATTTGTATGCCCTCTGGTACTGATAATCTTTTATTCATCAATTTATGGCATCATCACAACCTTGTATCTTTTCCATAAAGAATTACATTAACATACAATAACTTCCAAACATAAGCTTTCTCTGCCCTGCCCACTTCCCCTCTACTGATTTTCTGTAAATTTGTCAGAACTGAGGACTTCGCGTCTGCCAAAAACTTTAAGATACATATCTAAACGTACACACAGAGAGCCAAAGTGCAATTGATTCCTAATGCGAAAGTCACATCAGACTCACACAGACCCTCAGCGAAAGAGAAAAAAAGGCAAGTGGGGGTCAAAGATCGCAATGCATGCTGGTCAGTAGAAATGCCATGTCATCTACTGAATTAGTATAAGAAACGCAGCTTTTCAGTGCCTTTATTGAACTCTGCACAAAAAACGGAGAGGCCGGCCTGTGCAGCAGCCACGGTGACTGGCGAGCCCTTTCATCTATGGACTCAGAGAGAGCTCGTCTTTAAAAGGCAAAGCCACCGAGCTGGCAGAAATTCAATTTAAAAGGCTCCTGAGTCACTGTAAAGCGATCGGTAATGTCCAGGGCACTGCGGGATGCTCACTATTATTTGGGGGCTTGGGGCACACACACACACACACACACACACACACACACACACACACACACACACACACACACACACACACACACACACACACACACACACACACACACATACACTAACATATACACACGGATGAGTGCACATGAGGTGGGCACAAAGTGATGAAAGAAGATTGACTCGAACCGAAGCGGAGAGGTCAAGAATGCAGTCATGCATGTCCTGCCTTTTGCTTCAGCGCTGTGATCTTGAACTCAAGTGGAGATACCTGCTCTGTTTGCACTATTGCTTCACAGCTAGGAGGACGCAGACTCGGTTCAATGCCTCTGCTCCTCCTCTGTAAACGTTGTGTTTATTCTCATCCTGACATTCACACCAGGTGGATAGAAGACCGTATTTCTGTCTCTGTTAGCCCCATGATGGACTGACAACCTGTCGATGGTGTCTCTCTGCCTTTTTGTCTGTTTGCTGGCATAGACATCAGATCCTTGGTGAGACTGAAGTCTCTGGGTAGAGAAATGGAAAAAGGCATCACTGACAAGAGGATGATGTATTTACTGTTCTCAGTCATTTAGTTGGTGTGTTGCCAAAGTTTAAACCTTTGTTGGTAGAACTTTGTTATCAGGAACACTTGATATCCAGACGCATTGATCTCAATTTCTAAATTGTGTGGCCTGCCTCGACTGCTGCTTGCTTGCTCGTTTGTTTTTAGCCCGGTGGCTAGGATAGCTGGTCGCTAGTTGTCGCTACTTTTATTGTTAATCTTAAGATTTTAGCACTTTATTAAGTTTCGCGGTCTGCAAGTGTGATGTCCGAGAGTCGATCTCGCCATCTTACCCGCTCTAAACTGAAGGAAAGCATTGCTTGTCAGGAAGTCCTGGGCTCCTCTGGCTGCATCGGCTGGACCGCGACAGGTCCCATGACTGCTCCATTCCCTTGACGGACAGCGATCCCACTCCATCATCACAGGAACTCCAGGCTTGAGAAGATCCTATTCCTCGCATGGGAGTGACGGCCCGTTATATTATGCGTGTCCCAGCGGAGGCATGGGAACTTGAGGCCTATGGTGGGTTCATGTCATAGATGTATAAAGTGTAAAACGGAGCACTACATGTAGCCCGCAAGTGGAAACATTGTGCAAAGCGACCATCTCCCCATTGTCCACCTTGGGATCTCCCGCTGCCTTCTTCATCTAGGACATGCACGAGTTTCAATCACTAAAGAAAGCTGCCACCTCCGGTCATCGGTCATCTCCTCTGCCTCCAACCAGCCTTTATCGCACCACTCACCGGTTTACTACTATCGCTGATCGCCGTTGGATGCTACGGAGCAGGACAGCGTTAGGCTCGTCAATCATTTCAATACAAGGCTCGTCTACGGGGTATTGATCTTTCCCCAGACGGGTAAGTCCCGAGTCTCTTCCTCTCTCTCCCTGCTCATCATCAATTACTCAATATCCAGACATATCTGCTCAAAAGCAGCTGTGACCTTCTGCCTTCCAGTTGCAATGGTTTCTGATATTTTACCAAGAATTCTCACAACCTAGCCTCGTGTCCAAAAAGTTTTTGTTTTTTTATCTCCAGTGCCCTCCTCTCTTTTAACAGAGTCATTTGGACGTTGCAGCCTGTTATCTGTCATTTCAGATGTAACCTAATAGAATGTCATGTGTTTTCTTCCTATAGAGTGCTCATGTTTAAACTTCGTTGTCCACTGCCGGTCACATTTGCTGTAATTTATTGCGCTCCTAAACCAGTTGGCTTCATTTTGATGGAGCTCCCTGGATTTCTACTCTAGTATTGTATTCAATTATGATATAATTGTTCTTTGTGGTGATTTTGATATTCACGTTCACTCGTCTTCCAAAACCCCTGCTACAGATCTTTTAAATAACTTTCTCTTTGCCTGTTTATTTTATTGTTTTTTAATTTCTTGTTTCTTTTTTATTTATTTTATCATTCACTTTGGTATCTTATTTCATTTTTCTTCCTGTGAAGCACTTTGTACTTGTTTTGATTAGTGCTCTATAAACAAAGTTTAATAATATTATAAATAATTAAAATGTTACAGACAGCTTTCTTAATGGTTTAACAATAATTTATAATGCTCAAAATTAGCTTTAAGCAATTAAAAAGAGCAACCTTTGGGTAGCCAGATATTGGAAAACCCCTATTAATTAAAGCTCATGTCTTTCAAATTCTAATAAATCAGCAGTTATAAATGTCAAGTCACTGATTAATCATTTTTCGTTTCTCTGCCTTGGTCAACATAAATAAGATGTTAAAAACAAAGTTTTGTTTAACTGCAGCCCTTTTGCAAAGTTTTCTTTCAGTCATGTGTGGGCTAAACACCAGCCAACGGATTATTTCATAACCTGGCAACCAGTAAACACTTCTTATAAATGACTTATGGCTGATCTATAAAGCACCAATGCCTTCTTTTTTAACCATGACTAACATCATTTATTACAATTTCGAAAGCACTTATAAAGGCTGCTTTATTAGACTGTGGTACAATTTTGTTAGTATATTAAAATTATGATTTTAAAAGTGTGTGTGTGTGTGTGTGTGTGTGTGTGTGTGTGTGTGTGTGTGTGTGTGTGTGTGTGTGTGTGTGTGTGTGTCCCAGCACCAGATGCTCAATACACCCACTGGAAGCAGACAGTGTTTTACCTGGAGGACTATCTGACGGTGCGGAGAGGAGAGGAGATAGTCGGCAGCATTGACATGAAGCCCAATGAGAAAAACATTGTGAGTGTTGTTCAGTCTAAACTTCCTAATGTGTAGTGTGGTGTGTGGAATCATAACAACAATGTTAATTGTATCTGCCTTAAAGTGATTTATTGTGTTTATATATAAGAAAATATAGAATGTGAGAAAATAAATAAGATAATATAAAAAGTGTTTCACAGTATAATCTGAGCTCTTTATACCCTATATCCTAGCTTAGAGATGACTCATATCCTGCCCTGCCTGCCCACGACAGATTGTTTACTCCTCAGTGTTGGATAGCAGTCAAGCAGGCAGCAGCACTGCAGACAAACAACAACCTATCAAATCTATTGTTGACCTTGTCCGTGTCCTCTCCTCCCCCTCTGGGATGAAAAAGCATGTTCGCTTCCTCCTGTTGTCTCACACAAACAGTCTGTGCTTACTTAACACACTGTACTGCTGTCAGGTCAAAATGGAAAATCTGAGTCTCTGGTCTTACATTTTTTTTGTTTGTTTCTGCCACGTATTTGCTTACTCATTACCTCCCCTCTGTCTGACAGCCATCTTTCTTTTCCATCTCTCTTTAACCTGCAGCGCGACTTGGACTTTACATTTGAGCTGGATTTCAAAGGGCAGCTGTGTGAAGCGGCCATATCCCATGACTACAAGATGCGCTAGGTTCGACTGGGGGGATGATGGTGATGGAGTACAAACCCTGAGCACCAGAGGGAGACAGAGACACTCCCACGTCCAGAGACAGACACAATGTGTGATGTAAGAGGGGCAGAGAATAAGAGAAAAGACCAGGCCAAAGACCAAGCAGAGTTGGCCCTGTTGACAATATCACTATTGTCAATACAGTGTTTGATGAAAGCAGGAAGTTACTCTATGCTGACTGTTAAACAAATGTGAATGTAACACCAACAAACAGAGGTCAGGAATATCTCCTTGCCATGATGAATGTTATTGATTATTGATGTGCGTAGATGTGAGATGGAGTGATGTACCCGTGTGTTTTGTTGTTTTCCCACAATAACCTGGAATTTATGGAGGGATAGTTGCCATTCTTAAATTACAAAAGAGCTCATGTAGTCATCATTTATTGTCTGCTTTAGGTAGACAGTCAATTTAAGGTGTACATCTTATGTCATATTATGTACTGTAGGGAATGATCATTAGAGAACCACTTTCATTTATAGTTGAATCAATTTAGCAAAGTTGGAAAACTGACAGCAACCCAGTGCCACGGCCAAGGACGAACCCGCGTATATGTGTAATGTAAAAGGTAACACGTGTTTGCATAGTCATTGTACTAGTAGCTTTCTGTGAGTGTGTAATAGAATGCGTCACACTGTTGCACAGCATGGACTCCAGATGTTCCCCGTGTTGTCAGTTTGAGCAGTGATGTTGGCATGCCGATAACATACCTTCCCCAATCCTAAATGCCTTGACCAAGTGCCGAAATGTTCCTAGTTCTTTCCCACACGGCTGCATTCAGCTTTTTTTCTCCTTTATATAGACGCTAGCCACTCTCTTTTTTTTTCTCTCTTCAAACACAGGCTCAAGCCATGAAGCTTTTTAACTACATCTGATCCATGTCAAGCAATCGAACCACACATCTCTAATTAAGTCTTAGCAACCAGATGACCTGCAGTATCCCTGAACCAATAACTTGGTTTGAATCTAATAAGACTGAGAAGATCATTCTTGTAACCTGCAAACAAACTAGAGTTTACAGTCAGTCTAAAACGTACTGCATTGCACGAAAAACCATCTTTCCACTTCACCTGTGCTCTTAATACGGTCATTGCCTACCACAAAGATTACCTCATGTTAATATTCCTAGTGTAAGCCTCAAACTACTGCTACTATCATCTAGGGAAAACACAAGTTAAATACAATACGTTTGAAACCTTTTGGTCTTTCCCATGTTAATCCCAGAGTTAGTATGTGTTCAATGCTATTGTTGACACAGCCAAGAAACAACCTGTGTCTTGGTGTTATATATCGTGCAGAGACTCTAATGAATCCTTACAGGGCTGTTACCAAAATGTACAGTGTGAGCACTTGGGACCAATAGGAGGAACCTATATTAATAAAGCATGCAACTAATGCTAGTAACAATCAACAAATAGTGCAGTATGCTGCCTTCTCAGAGCACACAGAGTTTTCTTTCATCCTGCATATTTTATGGGGCTCTAGCTGGTACAAATAAGCAATACACTATTAAGAGTCATTAATGCTTACAATCAACAATACATGATAAGTTTATATATTTATTTAGAACGATGCTGGTATTGAAAGAGCATCTGCAAGTTACACCTTTACAGAAAAAGTTTTCTGAAAGCCAGCTCTTCAAATGAAACCCCAAACTATATAGTTTATAAGTCATACTAATTCTAATAAATTGGCATGTTGATTCCACAAAATATGAAATATGTTGTTTCACATACTGTTATGTCAACTTAAAAAAATGAATAAACAGCAATGTCCACTCTGGTCCACTGGGTGATGCTGTATGACTTATTTTAATGTCAATGTACCAGGAAGAAGAAGTATTTTACACATTAACATGACAATTATTTATTTATTTGTTTTTTGTATTTACATGTTTCTTATTAACATTAAAGTGATGTGCAAGACACTGGCAGTAGTGGAGCAAGATTAGTGATATCAAATTGTGAAAATCTGAACTTTTTACCATTCTATTTTTAGCCTTGCTGTAACAAATACATTTCATAACTATCTTAACATGGTATAGTGACACAATTTACATAAAATACTTGGCACAGAGGCAGATTAAAGTGATGAACATAATTTTGTCTGTTGGTGTAAATAAAGCTCTTTGTTACTTTCTAGACACACAACTGAGTCAACCTCCCGACGAAATGCTCAGGTAGCATAACAACCTTCAGCACTAATACAACAACAACAACAAAAAAGAATTACAGATCAATAATAATATACTGAGGATAAAATAACACAAATGGCTGTAAAATGAAATACTAAAATGACAGCCCTGCTACAAATTCTACATTTGAAGCTTATCCTTTTTAGTTCTCCATTATTCAAACACACCATATTTTTGTAAAATCATGTGACACAACACAGAAGCACATTACTTTGGTACTGTGCTGCATGCTAGTAGTTTATTTTTACTTTGTCCACCCGGTGAAGAAACTAAGACATCCGTGCCTTATCCTGCAATGCCACATAACACTATAACTAATCTTAGCCCTAATGGTTAATCAACACCTCTTTGACACTATCTAAAAAAAACAAAAGCTTCACCAAGGTAGTGTTTACTGCAAGGTTGTTTGATAAAGCATTACATTTTACAGTTGTTTGTGTTTTTAGGTCCATGTCATGTATTTGTACAAAAGGGGAAGAAGCAGAACAGCTAAAAAAAAAACCACATTACACAGATAGAGTAAAAGGCCCACATGTGACAAATAAATATTTAAGAGACACAGTTGTTCATTGTACATTTAAAAAACAAAAGGTCTAAGTTTGACTCAAAATCGACTCAGTTTGACTAACATTTGTTCAGTTGTTTTTATATATTATTTTCTTTGAACTTTTGACATTCTTCTTCTTTTTAGAACAACTTAGAGTGGACTGTTTATAATATAGAATTAACATCTGTGACACACGACAACATACATACAGCCCGTGGTGTTGGGTGTACCCAGAGTGCCACAAAGTGGAAGACTGTGGGAGGAACAGTTGTGCTGATGTTCAGAATAACATGTCCTCATGTGGTCTTAGTAAAGGGTAGTGCTACTGTGTGTGCGTGTGTGTTTGTGTGTGTGTGTGTGTGTGTGTGTGTGTGTGTGTGTGTGTGTGTGTGTGTGTGTGTGTGTGTGTGTGTGTGTGTGTGTGTGTGTCAGCTGTTTTACTGTTAGCAGCAGGATCTCTTCTTCTCTGAAGGGTCGCCGACCAGCTGGACCGTCTTCTCCTTCTCCCTGTCCTCTTGCTCTTTCAGAATTCTGAGGGACAAAATGAGGAATAAACAAATGAGCAAGGTCTGGAAGGAAACGCTACTGTGTGAGAACGTACAGATGTTTTGCTGCTGTTACTGCTACTGCATCCAACCTACACATGCTTCAGTTCTGCTCTGTCTGTGTCAGGTCTGTAAAGGCTTTTGGGGATTAGTCGCTGGGGGATTACGCCAACACTTCTTCCCTATTTGTCATGTTTGCTGTGTATTAAATGCTGATTTGCTGTTTGTCACAGCGTGCAGTAACCCCTGAGAGTAGAGCCTTATGGTCGAGCGGTAATAGAGATTAAATGAAGCACATCGCGGCACATGTTTACTGTACACCTCTAATTGATTTGAAGATTATCGTCAAACAGAGAACACAGATTTGATTTAAACATTGACATGAACATTTGATTGTGTCCTTCACGCCATTGAAACTGTAATCAATGCAGATATTTTCAATTCTGTTGTGTTTTCTGGAGCCAGCTGATGAAAAATCGGCCTTTGTGCCTAAAACAAACTCCATGTCATGCCTTATTACAGTACAGAAATAATCCCTTTGAAAAGTCTTCAACTATACTTTACTTTCAAATTCATTGTCCCTCAAAGCTGAAATTATTTCCCACAACACTGTACACATCAGACAGCGGTAAATACAACAGCACACAGTAACAACATACAATGACGGACAACAGTACACACAGAGGCCTGCTGTTCAAGGTCATGGCTGCAGGGATCAGGCTTTTCCCGAAGTAAGCCCTTCTGCACCTCAGAGTTCGGTACCTGCACCTGGACGAGGTCGGGTGTTGGGAGACCAGCTATCCGGGCAGCGGTGTTGGTTATGCGTGTGATTTTGGCCCAATAAAACACAGATAACTGGAAGCATGTTAAACTTAACACAAGATTACAGCCATTACTTTTGCTCACCTGGCTAAATGAATCATGGACTCCATCACATTGTGTCCTGAGCATGCGCTGCACTCATAGAAAGTCATTTGGCAGTCCTGAAAAAGAGACGGACAAGTTTAAACTACTGCACCATGATCAGGGTTAAAGTCAAATCTGTATTAATAGTTTTAAAAGCACAGAGAAATAAATCTGATGTAACAATATTACCTCACCTTCTCAGTCACCATAGAAACTACATTACACGCTAAAGACTTAAAAAAAATAGGATGAGATGAGGTCGCTTCCTCATTATACTCACTCTCTCTTCTGTAATCATGCTTCTTTCATTTATCATAACTTAAAAAATTGCACCCCTGGATGGACACTGATTTGTCTGCTAGAACCTTGAGCTTAGCGGACAAAACACAAACACAAACAGACCTTGGCTAGTCTTTCCCCCATTCCTTTCTGAACTTGTCTCTCAATCTCCTTGTCCGTTTTGTTTCCCAAGAGCATGATGGGGATGTCCTCGCCTGCGCCTTCCTGTGAAAGAAAAAAAAACAAAGGATAAAGATCTTAAAAGAGCCCCGTGCAGTTTAAAGACAAGGCCACCAGCTTCCCTGTTGCTATTGGCTCCCCAGTGGGAAACCAGCCAGGTGTACGGAAGCATCGCTGTAACCCAATTTAGCAGCTAACCTTCATTTGCCATATATCTTCTACATTACAAAACTGTGAAATATATATTTAACATATACCCTCTCTGATTCCTTTCAACCTGCTAAAGGGAATCAAAATAGTGGAAAAAAAAAACTGCACAGAAACACTGAGTAAAACTAAAACATTTGCTCTGCTTGTGGTATTTCTATATCAGTGAAGCGCAGGGTGACTGTTGGCGTCTTACCTTTACGCTTGTCAGCCACTGTCTGACAGCTGTGAAGCTCTGCACGGTTGTGACATCATACATCACAACCACACCGTCAGCCTTGCGGAAGAATTGTTTAGTGATGCTCCGATACCTGCAGGGGGTGAGGGGGCAAGTACATGAAAAGAGGAAGTGTTTTGTTGTGTTTTCACTGGTGCTTCAAAAATCCCTGAAAACTCCCTCTTGGCTTTAGCTGCTTTTGTACAAATTGTGAAAAATACAGGAATAATGTGTTCAAATGAGATCTGAGGTGCATTAAGTACAAAAAAAAAATCATATTTTAGCTTTTACAAGGAAACTATTTGATTCAATAGAACTTTTAAGAAAGAAAGTAGTGGCACACAGCATGTTGCAGTACACAATAGACTCTTTTCAAATGTGATCATGTCTTTACCTCTCCTGTCCTGCTGTGTCCCACAACTGCAGTGCCACCTGGCTATTGTCCACAGCTATTGTCTTTACACTGTAATCTATACCTGCACAAACAGACAAGAAAGGTATTCAGTCTGCACATTCAGTTTTAATCTTGTTACTCTCTACTGTTCTAACACTAAACAAATTATTTTACACATACGTAGAAATATGCAAATCTATACACTAAATGCATGTGATTATTCCCTTATTTTAGGGTAAAACAATTTAAACAAGATTATAATTTATACTGGAAAAATAATGTTTGAGTCAATGAACCTGAAAAACTAAAACTGGACATTTTTATATGAGAAAAACAAGTGGTGTTACTTACAAACTTAACTCAAGGGTTTTCAAAGGCTTAACTGCAGCACATTGACAGAAGCCTTGAATCACTTTTATTTATCTTTATCAAAATTAAATCTTCTAACAGCTGAATCAAACAAATGACAATAAGTCAGCCGGTAAGCTGTTCCTCCGAGACATATCAGAGACTATACAGAGGGACCTCAGCATACAGGTTTATCAGAATGTTTAGCACAATGATTAACCACAGAACAAGCCTATGTACAGTCTTATAGCCTGTCCTTTCACTGCTGACACTGCTGTACTTAGTCTCACTAAGAAAAAAACTAATTTCAAGAGCTTTGTAAGCCAACACATACACAGCCTGAAGTCAACCGGGCTGGGTGTTCTGTTGCACTTGCTCACAGGAACTAACAAGAGTG
Organism: Anoplopoma fimbria; assembly: GCF_027596085.1. Classification (NCBI taxonomy): domain Eukaryota; kingdom Metazoa; phylum Chordata; class Actinopteri; order Perciformes; family Anoplopomatidae; genus Anoplopoma; species Anoplopoma fimbria. The sequence goes on from NC_072467.1 coordinate 9,362,987, forward strand.
TGTTTGCACTTTACTGTACGTACCCACAGTAGCAGAAGTGCCGGGGCGGAAGCAGTCGTCGCAAAATCGCCGAAGGAGGGAGGTCTTTCCTACGCTAGAGTTCCCCACCAGGACGATCTTGAAGAGGCGATCGGGCAGAGAGGGACCACCCTCCTCCTGAAGAAAGAAATTGGTTAAGTGGCTGACTCCTCTCTGTGTGAGGGAGGCTACAACAGGGCCGTACTGTACATAATGAGGTCACTAGTTAGACAACAGTTAGAACGTCTCCTCCCTATAACTACTACATGGCTTGGAAAAAGGGAGCTCTTTGCCATTAAAATAAATTGTACAAACACTTGCAGGTATTGCATCCTTGCTTACGTTTATGCTGGTCTCCTTGCCAACAGGCTGACCCCTCGGAGATAAGGGGGTTTCACTTTTCTCCACATCTTCCTTCGACTTTTGCTGCTGGGCAGAAGATGCACAAGGGTAAATATTGCTCATCACCAAGTCTATATTCTCCTCACTGTCTGAGGCCTCCTCCTCTTCACTACACTCCTGAAGTGGGGTTTGGGGCTGACAGTCTTTCTGGAGCAAGTCTGGGAGGTGGTCCTCCTCGATGGAGATGATCCTCTGGAGGTGACCTCTTTTGTCTGCTGCACAAGAGGAATGGCATGACCCGTTGGTTAGGTTGTGCCTCACAGAGCTGGTGTTCGGATCCTCCTCATCCTCACTGCAGATAGAAAGTGACATTATAGTACACACTACAGTACTATTTGTAACAACCCAGGTCCAACAAACTCGATGATGAAAGCAGAACATGTGCTGTACAAACTGTGGCTTGTGTGACGGTTTACCTTTTGAAGATATTTGTTTTTGTGTGTTGCAAAACACTGATTGAAGGCATTTGCTTCAAACTTGGTGTTTTCTTTGGATTCTGATGAAATAAAAATGAAATGAAATAAAAAAAGTTGTTATTCATATCGCAGTATTAGATTCAGGGTTCCAATCTAAATTTTGGGATGGCTATTCTAGACTCTTGTTAACACTTTTTTCATTTCCTATAATCTTTAAAAAAGAGGGCATATGAAGTGCGGACAGGGGAACTTTAAGTAATACAGTGCCTGACAGCCTGCTGCTGTCAGGCTGCACAACCAACTCTGCTCCCAGCAGACCACATGACCACATGACAATAATAATTTCATGACAATAAAAACCTGTGCAATACATTACACATTACACTGTGCAATAATAGTTAAAAAAGTTAAAAATAGTTAAAATAGTTGTTGTTTTTTTCTCTGTCTGTAAATATAATATTTCAGTTATTGTTGTTTTTTCTACTGTTTTTTTTTTATTGCTTATTTATAATACTTGTTTTATTTTATTTTTATTTTTTATTTTTAGCTTGTCTTCTTCTACTATGTCTCTTGTGTGCACTTTACGCTACGCTGTTGTAAGTCTGCAAATTTCCCCGCTGCGGGACTAATAAAGGATTATCTTATCTTATCTTATCTTATCTTATTATTCCGCTATAATAAACAGCACATACCTGTAAGAATATGTCCTTTTCATCCCGTAAATGTTTGTTCATTTCCCTGGATACAACAGAGAAATAAAGATATTAAAGAGAGAGTGATAATCCTTTCACAAGATTTAACCTTTACACAATTTATGTTAAAGTCAATATCAATATGGATGCCTGGCCTTGTTTGATAGGCTGCTTTCTGTTGAACAATAAACAAGCCATGATAACTCTGGAGCATCCTGCCCTCCACAGGTATATAACAACGGGTCTTTCCTTGGGTAAACAATATATGTCACTTGATTAAAGACTAGCAGGCGTTAGCGTGAATCCCTGGAACAGTAGTTTACATTGTTGGATACCAGTGGAAGGCTGATTTAAAATCACAAGATAAATATCCATGTCATGTCTCTGTATTGTGTTTTGTTTTTTTCTTAAGTTGGGCCAGTACAGCTGCACCTCTGGATCCAAACCTCAAAAGGTCCAGTTGTTTGAGGAGGCCCGCTCGCTCTCGCTGCAGTCCCTCAGTCAGTCTGTAGATTTCCCTGTGTTGAAAGACAATGAATGCTTTTATTACAACCGCTCTAGGACCAGCGACAGTATGCACTTAAAACACTTTATTAAAAACAAGTGAGGATATTATGAACCAGAGCATATTTTCATCAAGAGCACAGCTTTTGAAACATACATTAACCCTTGTCTTTTATAATTGATTGTAGATATGCAGTATATAAAAATAATTGTCATTGTAGGTTACAGCCTAAAATCATGTTTTGTTGACAGGATAAATTGTGTATAAATAATTTATCACTTTGGTTAGTAGCAAATACATGTGATCTAATTAGGAAGCAATAAGAACAATCAGTGCAGGAGTGATGATGAACACAGAATAGTTGCAACTCACATCTCCTTGTCCTCGTGAAGCTGCGTGGACTGCTCCTGCAGCACATTCAGCTGGTCCTGTGCCAAAATCAGCTCTTGGCTTGTGTGGTCCAGCTCCCGTGCTAACTCGTCATTCTTGTGCTTCAGCTTCACGTTCTCCACCTTGGTCACATGTTGTTCACTGTGAAGCTCCTGGCACTGAAGTTCCAACTGGAGACAGACCGGTGGTCAAAAACGAAACAAGTAAAAAATACTTTGGGATTACTTTGGTTTCGATGGAATCGATTGTCACAGTGCTCCACACAAGGATCAAGCCATTTCTTGTAGGACAGACCTTTAATTTAATAATATTAAATCACGTGTCTCTAAAGTTCCTCTCTGATCACATCAACATGAATACCATCTTTAGCACGAGGAAGATAAAAATGTGTGACCTTAGCGACCCCTAGTAGTACACATTCACACAATCTACTCCAACCATTGTGCTCTCATGTCTTAAAATGCATGGCTTATAAATGCACAGCGAGTCTTTAACCCATAGTCATAGAATAAACGTTAGGAGACAACATGATGTAAAGACATAACACCGTCAAACAGCTGACTGCCTTTGAATACTTTTCAACAAACTGCTTTTGTTAGATCAATGCCATTGACTGATCAATCATGAGCCGAACCCTACTCAATGCTTTTAAAGCTGTAAAGGCCTGTACGCCACTGTGTGGATAATTGTTCTCTGCAAACCCTTTGTAAACAGCAGACTTATTAATTAGAGGTGTAAGGTGCTGGGAGAAGAAGAAGAGTTAATTTCAGTTAGCTAATTAGCCAAGAGTGCACGTCTGCAAATGAAGATGTGGCAGAACCTATTAACTAGTATCTATCAACACAAGCTGTTGCTGCTGCAGAAAAAAACTCACTGGAGAAGCATCGAGTAGATGCAAATCTGCTCGTTCACAACTATTATTTGACATCCTTACCGAGCGGTGGAACGTGCTGTAATTATTTGCAATTTTGAGGTACTTGAACTTTATTTGAGGCATTCATTTCCTGCTGCTTTATACTTCTACTTACTTACTTTACACACATTTCACATTAGTTACTAGGTACTTCTGACTTTTTAATGTTGAGATTAATATGTATTTTTTTTAAATCAACTAATAAATTATGATGTTTTATTATGGATCAAGCTACCCGCCAGTATATAATGTAGTCCCTTAACGTCACCTTAAACAGCCGCACCATTAGTGATGATTACATATTAAAGATACAGTCTCAGTCCATACCATTCTGGTTCTACATATCAAGTATATATATATATATATATATATAGATAGATCATAGTCACAAATAAACCAACTCATCTACTTCATAAAACACTTCAAATTCTCATTCATTTTATGTATTTCAGAAATTGTATAATCTGTTTTGTTTGTTGTTTGAACATGATTTTATGTATGTGTAGCCTACTGGGCTCAGAGGTCTATCACTGTGTTTTACAATGATGGTTTAATAGGAGTGTTTATGGCACAGTGGTACCAAATCACTTTATAAGCGGATTTACAGCATTCTGTTATCTGTCGTCTTGTTTAATGTGTTTCATGTGTGTTGCTGCTCTGACAGCTGAATTTCCATATTTGATAGGTGAAGTGAGAGGGTGTGTGTGTGTGTAAAGTGTTCCTCATGGAGAGTGAATACTGAAGTGCACTTTCTGAGAAATCCTCCCGCTAGGCCTAAAGCTTACTCACCCTTCTCTGTTTCTGAAAGAGCTGTTCCAGCTCTTTCTCCTTACCAGACAGCTGCAGCTCCAGGCCTTGACTGCGAGACAGAAAGCGCTCATAGTCCTTGAGTTCAGGGATAAAAGAGTGAGTCGGGAGGACAGAGTGCAAGTGTGATGAAGAATACGCCAAATTTAGCAATAAATTGATAAAACTTGTAGATAAGGTGGGTTTGTACCTGCAGCACAATCTTGTCTTTTTCATTTTTTATTTGCTGCTCCATTTCCTCATAAAGGTGTTGGATCTCATCATCGTGTGTTGCTGCTTTCCTGTATGGATACAATTCAGATGATGTGCTATGTACAGTGTGAACCTCACAACGTGTGCATGAAACAACTGCCTAGATCGACACACTTGAACTCGTACAGTACAGTTTTAAATGACCTCGTTTACATGTCTCCCTGACCTCTTGAGTGCGCTCTCCATCTCCCTCTTCTCCCGGTTGGCCTCTATAATCTGGGTCGTCACTCTGGCCAGGAAGTCCTCAAAATTGGATAAAAGGTGGGGTTCATCTCGGCGCAGCTGGGCCCACAAACTGCGCACTTCAGCTCGACTAAAAGAACAGAATGGAGAAGCAGGAGTAACCAAATGTAGCGTCAAAGTCAATTTCTTTAATGACATTTTAAACAAGAAATTCAATGTCACTTTTTTTAGAAGTCAAACAAATTCAAGGACATGGGTGGAAATTAAAGCACAGCAACAGTCAAACACATAAACGTACATAGAGGCAGCAGCTCAAGGAACAGATCATTGTGGTTTCTTAAAGGACATGATGTTCTTTGCCTTGAAACATCTGTTTATTATTGCAGCAAAAATGTCTGACACTTTAGTCATGTTCTGCTACATATTGTGCCTGTTCTGGCACATGATAAGGTAGGGAAAGTCAAACAAATCCCTGGAAGACTTTTCAACAGTTCCAAGTACATATCCCTAAAGTCTTGTGAACATCAATATCAGTTAGTGCTGCACAAACTGATCGGAACATCTAAAATGTCAACTCGAGCTAACCAAGTAGGAGGTGGAAGCCAATAGGATGTTTAAATCTGGCATCCACCTCCACCACTGTTTACTTTTATTGAGTTGGAGTTGTTTGTTAAAGGTGAGTCTAGTCAAGCATTTCATAAGATCCTTTCATTCACCATATCTCACAGTCAAACAAAGCAATGTCTAAATTTTAGACATTGCTTTGTTTGACTGTGAGATGACAATATTAAATAAGCGTAAGTAACTCTCGTTGAGGTCTTTTTAGACTCTAAAAAGACCTCAACGAGAGCTACTTACGCTTATTTAATATTGTATTAAAAACCAATGAAGAGAAAATTGACATTAATGATTCAGACAAGATTGTGAAGAATGTCTGGAAGTGAATCTTCTTCACAAATCATGATATTTAAAACTAATTTCTATGTTTTGAACATGATCCTATCAAACAGCATTTCATTTTCAAGCAGTCACATTCTAATACAGAGAGGCAGAGCACAGCTTGCTCAGAGAAGGAGCACAGAAACTGCTTTGCTTGTGAGTGGAAACTTCCAACTCTTGTTTATTTTTGCACAGCTGATTATAGTCTCAGGCTAAGTCCCTGAAAAATAAAGTGTAGCCTTAAAGCAGACGTTAACAAAGTGTGCAGAGATAAGACCTTGGCCTGACAACACACGCTGTAAACACAAGAACACACATACAAGTCGTACTCACTCTTCAAAGACACTGTTGGCTCCGAGGCTCTCCATGAGCATGCAAAAGTGTTTCTCCTCTTCATCCTCGTCTCCTCTTGCCAGGCTCTCCTCCCACTGGGTCTGGTACAGGACCTCCGACTGGCTTTTACACTCGTTCTTCTCCCCCATGCCTTCAGCTACAGAAATCTTGCGACCGAATAAAAACTCACCTAGAAAAATCAAGACCTTAAGTGCACAGTCCAAACATCAGATTACACCCACTGGTGAAAGCAGTGTTGTTTTAAGTAGGAACAGACTCAAAACGTACTGAAGCCGGTGGAGAACTCGTCCAGGGTTAGGTATCCATTGCCGTCGGAATCGAGGGTATCAAATACGTTCTCCAACTCCTCCGAGCTGAGAGGGAGCTCTGCATTCAGCCTCTATTTAAAAAGACACAAAACACAGCTGTTATTGGAAATAACAAATCCTCAAGGACATTAACAATACTGTAGCTATAACAACTACTACTTGAGACTTATAAGGACAGTCATTAGGCCAGTGGCTAACAGTTATTTTTAACAGTCATAATTAGACTGAAGTAGCCTAAATAACACAGGATGCAAGTTATATTCAAAATAGCCTCGTTCTCATTGTTATTCTAACCAGAAAAAAATGTTTAATGGACATCAGTTTAACACCTTGATACCTGGAATCTTCCCAGTGTAGCTCAAGTCATTAATTATTGACCACTGTGCAGCTCCACAGGAGCAGATGTTGGCTCAAGTGAGACTGGTGAAAGTATTTTAATAGAATATTTTAAGAAGACTGAGATACAATTAGAGAGGGAAGGAGAGACAGCTCCTCTGTAACTAAAGGTTGAATCCAAACGCACATGACAGAGTGAGAACCTTCCTTCTGACCATGACAGTAACCGCTGGATCATTAACAGGAAAAGCCAACACCGCCACACCTCTGAAAAGCAGCTTTGGGCTTTACGCCGTGTTTACACTGCTGCATAATGTTGACCGAGGCGACCCATACAATCCAGGGCAGGGATCCAGATTATCAGCTGTTCTTGTAAAGTGTGTTATCGGGGCAGAACATATCCCTAATGTCAGCAAACAGTAGACTTGTAAAGCTAGCGGGCTGGTGGTCAGAGTGTGAAACGTACATTTAAGCTGTTAAATATTGTGGTTAAAACTCATGTGCAACTTTTGGGTTATGTAAGATAAGTGTAAAACTCAATAACTAACAGCAACAAGCGCTGCTTTTAAGTCGAGATTTTACTCTTCAGTACAGACGGTCATATAAATAGATGTAAGGAGTACTGGACCGCTGTCCTGTTGCCATCTAATTTCCAAGCCATTATTATAAACATCAGATCAAAGCTTCCCCTCTCTGTATTTATGCTCCTATGCCCGACTACAAGTGCTTCATCAAAGGATCAGGGGATGAATATCAGAGGGGCAAGTGAATCTGCACAATAATGTGAGTGGAGGAGTTGCATGACAAAGCATCCGCGTGGGTCTCTGTGTCTCATTCTCTTTTATGCCGCTTTGACTAAGGTGCACATTTCCTGTCTTTGTCCTGATCAGCATCATTAATGAGTGCACAGACCGTGCCTGCATTTCAGGCAATGGATGATATCTCTAAAAATGGCCATTTTGGATGCAAAAAAATGTGTCCTAACAGCGCTGATACTTTGTTATTTAGGTGTTCCCACAAGTTATTTAAAGTTTGTAACAAAGTGTTTCTGTTATTTTCTGCGTCAGTTACACCCTAAATTAAGTCCAAGCTAACATTACATCATCTAAGTTTGAATTACTTTTATGAAACAAACATTTATTAAAGCTCAGCCATGGCATTCACCCGTGTGTCAGCAAGCTCACCTGCATGTCACGTCGGTTGATGAAGCCCTTGTTCTCGTTGTCACACATCTGGAAGAACTCGCGGGTTTTCTCCACGATAGTGTTTTGGCCCAAGTCCCCGTTCTCATATTTGCCCGCCTCGTCGCAAACTCCTTGCCTTTGCCATGCTGTCTGGGCCACCGCGGTGGTCGTAGTTGTGGTGGTGGTGGTGGTGGTGCAAGGAGCAGTAAAAGCTGCCATGGTGTTCGTGAGTCTCTTGCTTTCGGAGCGTTTCCCGCGTCCCTCACATGAGCCGGTAACAGACAGAGGCGTGGGGAAAAGAGATCCTGGAGAAGTGGAGCTTCAGCCTGCTCTACATCAGAGGCTCTCACCAATTGTCACAGATTGTCATCTCTTAGCAACCGCCTCTTTAATTAGTCGATGAAACCTAGGAGAGAGACAGGAGGAGAGTCTTCAGTTTAAATAAGTACAGCTCCTTGCCCGATAGAAATAGATCAAAAATACATAAAAAGTATTTATTGCGTCACAAACATGTTATTGTACAAAATGTTTAGTCTATAAATGTAAATCTATAAAAGGCAGATGTATCATCCTTATTTCCAGCATATCAATAACTCAATAACAGCTGCATTAAAGTAACAGACTTGAGAGATTTGATTACATTTGTAACACTTTGACTGCTTTTAATTAGTTATTCTGCTAATTATTCATTCACACAAAAAACAGCCAGTGAGTGTCATCATGTAAACATGTGCATACATTAATGGTTCTTTTTCTCACCATTTTTCATCTTTCACACACATTATCAGTCTGATTTACATTTGCATTATCAAACATGGCCCACTGCGTGCTGTGCACCAAAAACAACTGCTGCTCTTCTGCTTTATTTCAGAAACGATGGCCCTCGCTGAGACTAATGTCATCTGACAAGTTAAGCCAAAAACTCAAAAGAAAGTTGTGGTATGACGAGGAGAGTCTTGTCTGCCTGGAAATATTGACTGATAACTCAGTTAGCGATGGGTTTCGTGGGGACTACCGTTCTATGTGCACTGGTCTGGAAGACTGCCTTCCGGAGGCTGTGGTGCACCATGAGTCAGCTCAGTCGATTCATGACAGTGTGTGTGTGCGTTTGTTCAACAACGCAATGTAGACATGTGGGACTGGTATAAGTCAAACAGACGGTTAAAACATTGACATGCATGAAGGCAGGGAGAACAACAGAGGAGAATAAAGGGTCAGGGACATAATACACACACACACACACACACCTTATAACACCTGTACTGGCACAAATATAATCTATATTTTTTGCTCATAAAGCTAATTCTATCTGAAATTTATGTTTTTGACGGGATCTCCCATTTATATGAATATATACAGGACCAAAATAATAAAATAAGCGTACAAAAAATATATTTATGCGTAGAAAACATTTGGTTTTCAGAGAGGTACTTGAAAATGAGTGTACAAACGTTTCTTTGTCTCAACATTTCTATAATATAACATTTGCTATTAATGAACATGGCATGCTTGCAAGTTTGAGCCAAAACATTATGCAACATCTTGCAAACATAACAGCCCTCACGAGGAAAGTCATCCACCCACAACGAGCAACAGACAAAGATTAAGCATGAGAGAGGAAATAAGAAAGGGAACTTAGGTGAACTGGTGTTTGGAAATAGTGATGTAGTGTTTTTGTCCAGAGGCACACGATAATGCACAACGTTATCTAATATTTTCTACACTGTCCTATTGGCCGGAAGCCATGGAAAAGTTTATGGCTCCTTTGTTAAAACTTGGGAGGTGTGTTGAGGCAGGTGGTGAGGGACCTATGACTAGAGTAGAAGGATGTCAGACAAGATAAAACACTCATATGTGTCGACACAGATACTTAGTGTGGAATAAAATACATTTTGTTTAGACCACAATCAATTATAAAATAATATTTGTACTGAAACTAAAGTAGTTGCCATTTTCCAAAGATCTAACTTTTAAATGCTGGAGCTCCCTGCTTTGCATTCAGTTGCCTTATCTGTTTTAGGGTTTGACATGGAACAGTTGTTAGATTTCTGAGCAAAACAAGTCCAACCGGAAACTAAAACGAGGTTTTATGAAACACAAATGAACTAAAAAGCATAAACATTTTTTTGGAAAAGTCCATCTGTTTAAATGAATGATCAGGCTGACAGGTGATTGCCAATAGTCACTGCATTGGACAGGATATCTGCATAAGAGTTTCAGTGTGTCCAACAGACATGAGTTTCTAGTGTCTACAAAGGTGACACAGCAACATTTTAGGCAGACACTGACATAGTGGTCAGAGGCAAATGTAGTTTGTGGTCTAAAGTGTGACTACAAAGGGTCTCTGAATAAGACACTTCTTTTGTTTCTTTTGCACGAGTTAAAAACACAGTGGATGCTGCTGCCTGCTGATCAGTTCTCTCGTTGTTTTTCTCCCTGAAAGTAACTTTTTTCTCAAACAATACAATATGAGATGAAGCTGCTGGGACATCTGTCCCTTAAACCTTCCTCATGATTTGTGTTCGTGCTGCTGAAAAAAAAAAAAAAGTTGTGTTTAATGTCATTGTTGCATTCTTTTGACGACCCCTAACTTCAACAACCTGTTTCGGTTTTCATAACTTCGATGCGCTGCAAGAACACATGGTGAATTAAATGATCCAGCACGGCTCAACACATCAGGGCAGGGATGGTCAAATTCAAAATGTATATTATTGAGGATTGTCCAAATATTCGTCGCACATGCTGGAGGAATTTCAAGTGACTTCAAGTCGCCAACTTTTTCTCACCTACTTCCTGGAGAGAGGTCACGACCGCTTCCACTTGTAACAACAATCACATCAGCGTCATCCGCAGATACTTTGCCTGTTACACCTGTCAACTACTTCTCAATTGTTACATCAGTAATGACATAAAATAACAATATGTAGCTAAGCACCCTGCCAGGAGAAGAGGGTAAGTTACACATAACACGTGTAATTAGATAAAACCTTCACTTCCTTCCCCCCTGGTGACACTTTCTTTTACTGTGAAACTTCCTGAGACAAAAAAACGCCTCATTGAAACTGTAATATTGTGTGAATAAACATTTAACATAAGCTCCCTTTAACCTCCATTTCCATTTGCATGTGATAACTTTTAACCAGTAGCTGGTTTGAGGAACAAAATGTAACTTTACGTACCGGTGAATGAAAAGTTAAATTCCGGTTCGGGGGATTCATTGACTCGGTCTATCAGCCTCCTCCGCTCTGAGCTGCCCTCACTGTTTACAAGTCGACTGGCAGGAGTTTGGCCGAGCACCGACCGGGCAAACCTGAGGGGAGGGGCTTCTACAAAGTCATCGTCGGTAACCATAGCAACATTAACCAGGAAGTCCAGAGAGAGTCTTTCTTTTTCTTTCTTTTCTTCTCAGTGTCATAAGAAAACTTTTCACATGTTAGAAATGGGAAAAACAAAACTTGGTTTCTTCTTTAGTAAATTTTGGACACAATATTAATCTGATAACACGAATTAATTCTTTGTGAGAGGGCAGTAACATTTTATGTGACAATGTTTCATTTTTTTCTGAATTAAACACACAGGTGACATGTCTATGCTTAATGTATTTCCGTTTGTGGAGGAAAAAATGTTGCATAGCCTTCCATGATATTTTTCTTTGTTAGTAACATATCAGGAAGTAACCAAAACAAATTTCAACATCAAGCGTAAAAGTATAGAGAATAAGTTGTCCCAGTATAAGACAACAGCATGCTGTCCTCTTGTTGATCTTGGTGGTCAAACAGAAACAGATTTGTCTGAAATATTCATAAAAATCGTATCTGATAAAATATTCAGGGCATTGTACCGAGGGTGGATGAGCCTACTGTACTCTGCTTTTGCACTATACACTACATATTGTACACTAAATAATGTACACTGTCATATAAATGCTACAAACAAAACATCAATCCAGCTGAACCAGATAAACAGGAAGTAAAAATCCAACTATAAGCCCTGTGATACCGAACAAAAACACGTAGGAAACTGTTTTAGACCATACATGCAAAACATGTTTAAACATCATGAAGGCTGTTTCCAGTACTTGATGAAGTATTTAGGTCCTTTAACTAGGTAAAGTAACAATTGCCTTTTTTTTTTACAGCAAACATCTGACATTTCATAGCAGGAAAACCACAGGTGGAACTACAACATTAACGATGTATCAGCAAGCCTCTTGTACAAGTCCTTGAAATTGACACACTGATATTAAATCAATTAGATACATTGGTGCTTTTTAAGTACATTAAAACGTTACCCAAGTAGATTTATCATCAGAACAAAAGTAACTTGCTGGGAAAAGCACAGTTGGAAATAATAATAAGTAGTGGTGGGATTCCATTTAGCTGCTTCAGTTTCAGGTTCATCGTTTTGTGCAAACTGGTACACTGTTGTGGCTTACTGGGACACTTAAATAGAACAGAGTCATCATCACTTATATTATTATGAACACCTGATGGTTTTTCCTACCATGACAAGTCAAATATGCTGCAGAAATGGTCTTTTAAGGCACTATTTTCATATCATAAACCGTTTATCATGTGTGTAAATGTGTAAGCAGCATTTTAATGTTGTAGCTGGTTGATGTGGAGTTTATCTGAACTATCTAACATAATGTTGCACCATTTCTTCTTCTTCTTGCATTACATCTAGGAACCTGTCTGTCTTCAGTTATGGGGTATGTCCTTCGCTTATCCTGAGAACAGATCTTCTCTCTCTGCAGACATAGTTTGCTCATTCTATAAAACCAGATGTGTGATGTTACTTGTTAGTTCAGTAAGCTTGACACTGGCAAAGTAATATTGTTTTAAACACTTCGTCCCATGTTGTTGCACTTTTTTTCACGTACATAAAGAAATATGTAAATCTAGAATATTGCTTGAATTTTGACTGAATGAGGAAAGTAATTGCATAACTTGTTTATATTTTAAGTAAATTTTGAAGTTACTCTCTGAAAGGCACATAAATCCTGACAAAGTCAATGTATTAGATGGTAAAGTAAAATTCATCAATGGATGAAACCCCATGACAGATCCCTATCTCCTCAGATGGCTATGTGTTCAACAGGAACCTTATAATATTAGCCCAATGCTAATAGTATCCATTACTGGGGCTCCAAGTGCAGTCGGTCAGGCAGGTTGGGAGGGATTGAGATAAGGCCAGGGGACAGTTTAACGGAGATTTCAGTAGTATCATAACATTTTACAAACCATTGCACTCCATATACACACCCAATTTAACTGTGAGATTTATGCTTTAATAATTATAGTAATAATTACAATAATTGCTACTGCTTCACCTTAATTTGTCCTCGCTTTGTTGACAGCAGAATCGTACAGGGTGACGGGGCCATTTGGCTGCCATTCACCTGGAGATTCAAGAGAAAAAGTACATGCAAGAAAATAAAGCATGAAGCACCAAGCAACAGAAACAAAGGAGGGCCGAAAAACATATATATATATTTTTGCGGGTTGAGGACTCACTATCTTGGTCCAAGACCCCCTAATTGACACCTTTGGGACATGGTCTTTCATTTGATCAGTTTCATGGCAAAGACCTGACCAGTCTCCCTGTGAGGCACAAGGTTTACAGTCCTGTGAGATTTCTATATCAGCTCTGATTTGAAAAGAAACTGTCCAAATGACATATTAATTCTACAACACATTCTCGTTTCAGGTTCTCCTCTGCTTTGACCCGACCTGCTGAACTATCCAAAGAGTTTTACTCAACCAGATGCCCCACTGCCTACTTGCTTGTCTTTGTCAAAGTCATTCTCCACCGCAGGTTTAAATCAAATGCAGAAAGGTAAAAAATGTTATGTAATAAATATATTAACAAAATACAAAAAGGTGGCAAGCAGGAGGCCCCCCACTTTTGTGGAAGTAGTCAAACTGACCACAGTCAGAAGGAAAAATGGCCCAGTGATCACAGTTACGGTAAGCACACACAGAATCCAGTTTACGCAGACCGCTGCTCATGGACCAATCAGTCACATAAGCTGCTTTTATAGCCAATGTCACGATTACGTCGTAGTGTTATTTAGAGGCAAAACAAAGGAAAGACTGGAGGCCAACACCAATCACCTCAGCTGAAAAGGATACAACCAGGTGGCAACCTCTGGTTCGGACAGGTGAAGCCAATGCGGAAGTGTCTTAAGACTTGGATTCTCTCTACTGGCCACCATTTTAGAGTAAAATAGACCATAAAGCGGAGTATGCTTTAAGGCGGGCTTAGTGTGATTAACAGGTCGCTGCCACCACCAGAGCCAAATATGGCGTCTCTACGTCACTATTCACATTCCAAATATGGTCACTCACATTCATTGGTTGCAAAAAGCCAGGGTGGCGACAGCTGTAATGCAAGATGGCAAGGGCCAAATCACTGAAATCATGATGCATCTACTTCTTATGGTTACAATCAAATTTGGCACTTTCCTGGAGTCAACGAGCATGTAGGAATAGCGCATCTCTGCCATTGCAACTCAAACAGTGAACTTGTTTGCCACACTAACGTCACGCAAATAACGCTGCCCACCTTGCTTAACGGTAAAGTCTGCACCTGCCAGAGACCCCCTGGTGTTTTCTTTCCCTTGAACCAGATTATATTTCACCAGTGTATCTGGCCGTGTGTAGCCGCAACTTAGGTGTGTGACCCAACTATGTCATGGCAGGTGTTTTGATGAGGACCCACAGAAGCACAGTGTCGAGTGTGAGGTTGTTTGTATGAGCTGTGCTTGAGGAAGCTGCATCAGCAACTACACAGGCCAATAATTCAGCTTATTCTGAACAGGAATACTTTGAATATACACTGATCTGGTTATTAATATGTGGTGCATTAAACTGTAGTACAGTTGTAATACCAATGACTGTCAGATGAGGGCACTGAAGGGCCAGTTATGGATTCATTGATATGAAATGAATTGCATTTCCACACAATTTTTTTCCACTATAAACCAGGAAAGCTGTTTAATCAGCTGCTTTGGGAAAAGTCAATATTATACTTATTGAACTTCCAACATACTGCATCAAGTTTTATGCTGTCCATCTGGACGGATATAGCCTAATAAATGGCACAGATGAGCTTTGAACCAGTCTTGTAACAAGTGGGTTGAATCTACAGGGGGAACAGTGTTATAATGTACCATAAAAATGTGTCTGCTCCATTGCACAGCAGCCAAGCAGGTGTAAAAACTCTCCCAGGCCACATGCAGGCAGTTCTGCTGCAGTTTTCCTATTCACAAACTGAAACTACACATTGATGTTCCACATGGATGTTCCACATGTGTGGCGGTGATGAGGACCCTTGAGCTTTAACTGTCTCCTCGTCAAGTTGTTTTGGAAAGGCTGATTTGCAGCAAACAGATGTATACGAGGCAATGCTCCAACTGAGATTTCAGAGCCAGATGTGTTTACACTTTGAGACACTGAGTAACGGTCTTTGGAAAAAGCACTCATTTCTCGCATGAGTGAAAGCAGACAGCAGCGAGAAAATTGTTGTGATAATTCTCTGTTTGATCCCACTGGTTTTCAATTCTACAATCAGGGAATGTGATATTTTTTTCGCAGTACAGTATTTCTAATAATCTGTTTTAAAGAACTTTATTGTCTCCTTAATATTTGTGTGAAAAATGTCTTCCAACGCTATCATCCATGAAGCTGACATGGTGATAGGACGCTACAGCCACACCCTAAAGTCGAGCAAAGATCCACTGCTACAGGACCTCTGGGAGCAATTTGAACCAGTGGAGAGGAGAAACATAGAGCAGAGGAGCAAGGAAGAGAGGGAGGGAGAGCGGACTGTAGCGAGCAGTGTCACCACACCACTCTGGTTGAAGGCCTTGGAAGGACTGACATCACTCTTGGAGAGTTTCATTCTGCTCTGCATTTCAGAGTATTGGAGGGTGTGTGGTTGGGGGCTTTGGAGTCATCTGTGGCGCTTCTTAAGAGGTCTTTCAGTGCCTTTGGGATCACGTTATGTGGCTGCGATCAGAGATATGCCAGTGTCTGGGGATGTGGATAGTTCTTCCATTCATGGCCTTTGCTGAATCATTGTGTATCTTTGTGGCTTTGGGTTCTGGGTTTTGGTTGTCTGTACATCCCTGCTCTTTTGTGCTTTTAGTCTCGGAACTCATTCACATTTTTGTGCCACAGAGCAGGATGATTGAAAAACTTTATGAGGAGTGCTAAATCTGTTGTCATTGCACCTCTGCATTCTGAGTAAACAATTAAAAACTTACATGTAGGTCAGACCTACTTCGAAGGGTTGTCACCGACAAGGTCTCAAGATTTAGGCCATTTCCGACAGCTATGACACAGTGTGTTTGCTCTTATCTTCACCAAAAGGTTCTCAACTGGCACTCAGGCTTCATTTACTTCACTGCCCCTTTTCTTAAGGTTCACTGGAACTTGTTCTGTCGCAGCCTCAGGACGACTTTAGCCTATTTTTCTTCACAAATGACTTTTTTTGCATATAACCTATTTTTTATACATTTATCAGAAGAGATTTGAAAATGAACTTTTACAAAACTTACCTAATAAATTAACCTTATTCTGTAATCTTTTCGTTTTCCATCTATAATTTCCTTTAATGGGATCCTCCACTGGGGTTTCAGTTTCTCATCACAACCTCTAGGTGGCACTCAAAATTAGGTTAATGCTGTGAAAGAGCTTAGGTCAGCACCTGTGGACTTAATTTGCAGCCAAAACGCTCACACTAATGGGCTCTGGATATGGAGATGGAGCGTGTCATGGTTAATTTATCGCTGCTAAGAGCTGGAAATGATTTTATGAATGGATTATCCAAGTTCTTCCATTCTAGTATCTGCACGTTTTTGCAAGAGAAGCACTAGACTCCAATGTGTTGTTCATAAAAAGAAAATTATTTTTAGACAGGAAAGCAAAGGCTTCCTTCCTACACTGGTTTACTGGCAGGGTAAAAATGAAGTGGAAAATGTTGATTTGGCAGTGTAGATTTTGTTTTTTTGGTGTTTTTTGTAAGCTATGGTTAATTTGCAGTTACAGAGAAATACCACATGTGGCCCTTCTGTCACAAACAACTCCATCCTTCATGCTCTCCCTCTGTATGCTGCTATGTCTAAGTATTTTTACATTACAGCGCTGAAAGATCTGACCAATAGCACTTCTTTTCCAAGGATGTGGTGATGGTTGGCATGCACTCATGTGGCAACCTGGTCCCTGACTGTTGCAGAGTTGGAAGCATGGTACTGTGCCTGACATGCAAAGCAAGCATGCTGTTGCAATTGCTTCTTATCACACAACCTTTTATTGTGTAAGACAAGCTATTACACGCTCCATTTGCAGGATGGCTGCTGTATACTGAGGGCAGAATATTTAGCCCGGTGTGTGACATAATGGAAAGATGCCATTCTGGATTCTATTGTGATGAACACGTTTTCAATTGATTAGAGAAGCTATTATGGTCACCAGCATTGCATATATGCACTTAGCCTTCTATACATTTGCATCAGGGATTTCCATTCCCTTTTGAAACTGGATTCATGCCATTAGGAATGATTGCATGTAAGTATCATTTGCTGTAGTCCCCTCCCGAAGGGACTATGGGAACATGTGTTTCCCATTGTTTCATGGGTTTCTTCATGTGTTCACACTGACCACACTGACTTTGCCATTTACTCACTGCGCTTGTGTACCTCAAAAGACTCTTTTAATATTCTTTGCAATCGGCCTTCAGATTATCTCACCTGAAGGAACTACATCAGTGAAGCAATTAAGTAAATAAGTGTTAAGTAACTGTGTAGCTGGAGTAACAGCCAGTTTCTTCGGTGTTGTACAGATTAAAGAAATGAGATATGCAGCAATTTTGACAGCATGTTAATTGGTCAGATATTGAGGCGCTAGAGGTACTGTTTAAAAAGAGACAGCTAGCTAAACTAAGCTAATCACCTGCTAGTACTAGCTTCACATTTAATGTACAAAAATGTGGCATCGATCCTCTGATTGAACCCTTGTCGAATGCAACCAAAATATTCTTATATTCAAACTATTCCTTCATAGAGTAACTGAACACTGAAATGTTTTTTAAGTTATAAGCTTAATGATAGAACTGTACAGTGATGAAACACATCAATGCTGGTGTTAATATTGACATTTCTTACCAAATGTATAAAAATGAAATGGTTGAAAATGGCTTAAAACTCCCATCTACTTATTTGAATCAGCCCTTATATTGCAAGGCAAATTCTGATAAAAAAAAGAACATATACAGCTTTATGTCACTCCTCTGCATTCAAAATATGGTAATTTATGTTCATTGGTTGCGATAAAAACAACACGGTGAAATTGTAATCCAAGATGGCGACGGCTAATCGTCAAACTCAAGGCTTCAAAACAACAGTCCACAAACCAATGGGTGATGTCATGATGATTTCGTCCACTTCCTATATATAGTCTATGGTTGATGCTGAGTTGAGGCTTTCTTTATACAGAAGTGGACGTGATTGGATCTCTCAGCTTCTTCCCCACCTTTTTTCAAAAATGATGTAGTGGGTGGAGTTAAAGGCTCAGACCTGGGTATGAAGTAACATTTTAACATCATGGTCTTTTCACTTTCAACAATAACTGATAGTAGCCAATCCTTTATGCGACTACCTGATGAATTGTAATCTGAAGGACCTGATTCAGTTTTTAGACCTACAAAAAAGTTGAGACTTGTGGAATCGTTTGCCTAGCTACTTACCAAATGTGGGGTTTGAAAAATGTGTCCCAGCTGCTTTATTTTCAGCCACTTACACAACCTGTTCGAGTAAAAACATTATCCTTATATCTTTTATTTGGTTCAGGTTTTTCACAAGTCCCTTTTTACAACCCACAGGGGTCAAATTCTGTGCTCTGGCCTACACAGCCTCAATATAAATGCTGCTTGCAGAAATGAGTTGCATGTGCTTTTCAATCATGCCACCGCCGTGTTTTAGGATAAATTGTCTGAGTTTTTTAAGTCAAACTATGATATTTTTGCTACTAATAACAGGACAGAACAGGAGAAAAAAAATACAGCTCAATTCTTAATTTAGTATAAGTTTGTAGTTCACACTCTAGCTAGGAGTACACCCTTCCTGAGTAATGCTGAATTTGAATTTCACAATTTTGCACAGATAAGGAACTTGCTTGCTTTTTATGTTAGTAATGCTTTTGCTGAACATGAATAGCTTTTGAGTTATATAGTAAATACCACACTGCAGTTTTACAAATATGCATTTTTTTTGCAAGTTGTCAGAATAGAATATAGTACAGTAGAAATGTAGTAAAGAAAAGCTAACCCGACTCATCTGCTACAATCGCTTATATAAAAGCATATTTCCAACCATTTTCCCCTCACCTCTGGTCCACTGCCCAGTTGAGTGTGGAACGGTCTAGGTTCTGTTCTAGAGACAAAGATGACATCAGAGGTTTTCCTTTGTAAAACAGAAACCTGACAGTTCCCCCCACATTTGTCTAATTCTGGTAACTGATAAAATAAAGAAGGTGTTTGGAAAGGTGAAATGAAACATGCTCTGGCAAAACTAGCTGGCAAAGCACCACATTTTATAACTTAATCTGAATACAAGATTGTTATAACGCGATTAAACACCTCTTTGCAATTACAGACACTTAAATGTATGTGTATCTGGTAATAAAACTGAACTCTATGTTATCTATCTTGCACCATTTTAACAACCACTTACTTTGATCAACATTTGACCTATTAGAATAGCAGGCCTCTCGAGTGTCTCCTAAACTTTTCCATCCAGCTTATATCAGTGTTATACACAGCAATATGTGAGGTGATACTATGTAAAAGATACATTTCTAACGCCTTTGTCATGAAAAATATTTTTTCTGTGTTCAAGAAAGGAAAATTAAAGGCTGCTCAGAAGTTCTGTGTAAGTCCCAGCGTTGACTAGAATGAATTGCTTGGCAACTTTTAGCCCAAATAAAAAACAAACTGAGCTAGTAGGCATCACCTCACTGTTGCTGTAAGAGCATAAACGCAGGAATTAGTGATGATAAACAAGTTTTCTCAGGAAAATTTCTCAGGACATAATATAAGAAAAATAATATAGAAATGAAAAAATGTCAGCAACTAGCTGAGAGAAAAAGTGGTGAAAGTTAGTGGAGAGTTAAAAAGAGAGTTTGTCTGACATTCAACAGGTTGCCAAAACAAGTGAATGCTAATGTTGGCCTTTATTTGTTGGATGTGTAGAGAGGGGACTATTTTCCAAAACATTAGCCATAGCAACTTAGAAGATGATATTTCAATGTCATGTTCACAGCTTGTTTCTGCTGCTAAACACAGTAATTGCAGGTTGTTGTTTTTTTTTTGTGAATTTTAAAGGTGCTAAATTCAATATTCAGAGTTAATATAGCAGCTTGCTTTTATTGCATGTTAGTGAATGCAAGCATGCCCCACTTGTTAGCTCATGGTCGCCGCTCTGCTCCGCGCTCATATTGCGGTTACAGCTGATAAAGCAGTCCCGACCCACTTCGTGGTTACGTAAGTGTAAAACCCACCCTCCAGTTACCCCCGAACTAAATACTTTTAGCTCTGTCAGCCATTTTGCCATTGCACTGTAAGCGCTGTTAGCACTGTCTATATAAAAGTTCGCTGTTAGAACTTGTATATAGCATCTTTAAATAATGTGATATTTTGCATTTGTATTTTGTGTTTAAATTCAGTTGCAAAATTAGAAAGAAATTTTGTGTATTTTGTGGTAAGCAGAAAGTCTTTACAGGCATAGAACATTATCATGTGTAAATGATACCTATATCAATCTGACCTGTTTCTCATAATATTAAATACTTAATCTTAAGACGTCATGACAGCTGTTCAGTCTTTTGAAAATGTTAATAAAGCAGAAATTACTGGAGGAATTAATAATGCAGTAGTTGTTTGAAAAAAAAACCACTTATGATAGTGCTACAAACATAGATGTGGGCTTCATTTTTGTGTTAAAATTTGGAGCTGCATGTTCCCCTACTTTTGGGAAACCAGATTATACTGTTCCACCTTGTACAGAATATTGAAGAGACTTATTTTTCTCTTGGTTTACATTGAGCCGGGAATAAGCAATTGGATTGCTCACTTACAAATATAATTTCATATCATATTATACGAAGTTTATTTCATCTGGCTGCAGAGAAACATCCCATTTACTATCTCCAGTGAGAAATGCTATAATGTAACTTGTTTCAAAGCTCTCTCAATAAGTTTAATATCACCCTGAAACTCCACAGACTAAGAGTGTGGTGAGAACTGTATCCTCCTCAAGGGATCAGGGGGCTTCAGTTTAGAGCTACAGCTTCTTTTCCAGAGCCAGGCTCCTACTGATATTTTCCACCGTGGCCCTCCCTCAGCGCTCCTGCCAAATCGCCATCTCTTTTACATAGCGGAGTCTGTAAACCGGAGAGTGTAGCACAATTAGCGCAGCAGCCTCAGCAGTTTCAGCTGTCTCCAGTTGGGGTAAAAGAGCTCTCACTTCTAAAGGTCCACGGTCAGGTTATAGGCTGAGATATGGAGTGCATAGGTTGTGTATTATAGTGACACCTGATCTGAGTACTCAATGCCATGTTATATCTTATATTTTTACATGGAGTCATAAGGAATGTATCTAGACACAGTTGGATAAGACATGCAATGAGAGAGACAGAGAGGTAAACACTGGACCTCCCACTGATAATCACTGTGATGAACGGGCACTGCCTTCTCACTGGGTGGCACGTCTCGTAAATGTCTGCTCTGACCAGGAGGCAAATACCACAGAAGTACCAGCCACGTGTTTTGCCAGGCTCTCTGAAGGCCACGGCATCATACAGACTGAAGGGCAGGCCAGAGAGGAAAGGTTCCACAACCTGATGTACAGCAGGTTGTTATTTTAACTGTCCTGTGGGAGGGTTAAATACTTGGACCTCTAAATGCAGGGCGACTTTTATTGGCCTGTCAGACATGAATTAACACAAGAATCATACTAGAATTTAGTCAATGTTGATTTAAAGCTGACGACATGTCTTCCAAATTTTAATTAATGGATGTGAGGGATCCAACTAAAGCTGAATTTTATTGACGTTATTAATTTGATGGATTTCCCAATTCATTTGTCATTCACCGCAGCAAGGCATTCTATTAAGTCAGGGTATTTTTCCAGAGAGCTCTTTTGCACCAGAAACGTTCTGTTATTCGTGCGAGTCATGATTTAGGATAATGTCCTTTGGTTCAACGGAGAGCCTTAAAGATAATTTAAAACAATTGGATATATTAACTTTTGGCTTAGTATTACAACCATGAATGTCAACCAGTGAGCAATAACTCAAAGATGTTTTCTGGATGAGCTTAGCAGAAATGGTATGTAGCCTGCAGTATTGCTATTAATCATGGTTAATGTGTCTGCTTTTTGTCACTATTGGAAGCCCTGAAGAGGTCTTGTTTTTGTCCTGCTGAATCTTTAGTGAGCCACTCTCCTGCCAACTCCACACAAAATGTTACCAAGGGGCTTTTGGGGTGGCAGATGGTGGCACACTTTTACTCTGCAGATTCAAATGGGTCACTGATGGTGCTTGGTCTGGGATTTGAGGATAGATGTGTTTGAGAATCTTTATTCAAAAAACTACAATCAAATTATGTAAATCTTTGTATTTCTTATTTCCACTATTGGCCAAGTTATGAAATCAATTACTGATATTACCAACTAAAAAAGTAATTCCATTACTTTAATAATTACTCAACATCAAGAAATGACCTAAATAAGGGCTTCTTGTATGCTCCAGGATTGTAATGGCATTGCAACATTAGCGTAAGCAGCCTGCTAACAGCTGTAGCTAAATTAAGTGACTATTAATAGCTAGCTTAACAATAGCTCTGGTGACTAGACGCAACAAAACAAGGTGACGCCAAAATGAAGGCTTATCAGGGGCTCATGTTAGCAACCTAGCTAAGAAGGTACATTGTTTAATTTAGACGGTTTTGGAGTTACTAAAGTCACATTTCTCCATATTTTGCTAGCTACCTGCCTCCCCACCTCCAGCCCTCAACAAGCTAATAGTAAAAGTATTTCAGAGAACAAACTGATATTAACTAGCCAATAAACTACAGGTAAGACAGTGAGCAAGCTGACCTCCAACTGTGATGCAATAACTAAATTCCAAATAATAATACTGTACACAACTCTTACTGCACTGACCATCTCCATCATTGTGCTTCTAGGAGCAGTAAATATGTTTTACACCCTTGGCAGGGGCCCATCACCAGGGTTCTCATTGAGGGCTTATCTTCGCAGTTCAAATAGCACAGTTCAAATGAAGGGAGATGGCCTTTAAAATGATGCTTGAATGGTAAAAATCCATTCAACCACACAGGAGATACAGAAGAACTGCATAAGTAGCCTAGGCCATTAGCTGTAGATGGATTATTATATGCTGATCCTGGGAAACAGACATTGAACATTTGACGTAGGGGAAAAAAAATATTGTTAAAAATCCTCTGAAAAGTTTCCCTAATGTGTCATATTAAGAGTATATTGAGCTGGTGAACCCTGGAAACATTGAAACACTCCCCTGAAAGCTGGCTAGCTAGCTAGCTAACTACGTTGACATCACATCAGGGACCCTCTGTGGAAGTGCTGAATAGTTGCTGTTGGCTTCAGAAGCCGGTGCTTTGCAGGACAAAAATATAGTGTAAAAATGTCTACATTCATGCCATGAAAGAGACTTATCCAAGTACTGCTGCAGTGAGGTATTAAGTGCTTCAGGAGTGGCTTGTTTACTTCAGTTAAAGCAACCTTTCAAAACATAACACTTATACGGTTAGACCTTTCAGCCTCAGGGGTCTGGACTGTCTCAGAGTATTATATTCAAAGCAAAAAGGGATATATGGTGAACAATATAGATCTTGGGCAACATTTTACAGTAAATTCAGAGTCCTATTAAAGCTGAATGTTTGATGTATTTCACGCCTGTCAAAGTGTGAAGTGAAATGGAAGCCGTCACAATTCTCTGTCTCAAACCCAAAGCCACTTAGCTGCGATTCCAGTCTGCCCTGAATCAAGTCTAACCTTTCTGTAGCCCACAATCTGGAGCTGTTGCAGATGTTCCTATGAATAGACTCCGTGTGAAGTATATCGTGGTACTTGTTATGGATTGTTTTAATAGATTACCATGTTGACGTCCTCACGGATCACGGCACTGCAGGTTTTACACAAGCTTTCTCCTTCCAGTTTCCTTATGGCAAAGTCAATTTTAAACAGTGTTGTGCGAGTCATGAATGTGAACTAATTTGTTCTACATAGACAAAGAGGTGTTCTGTGCACAATTACTGAGCCATTCTCGTAACATTAACAAAGCACCTGTGAGCATGATGTAATATCCAGAGAAACGCACCCATTTTCCAATTATTGAGCCTTTTCGACTTTTTGTGAAGAGAATCTAATGCAATTAACCTTGCAGGTAAAGAAAAAAAAAATTGCATTCCATGTGTATATCATTGAGTTATAGTGTTAAACAGGGATTTTCCACTTATGTGTAATTTCTGGTGACACCCTGATTCAATTTGTTTAATAATTAATTTGTTTTCTGGACCCAAAATAATAGGTGTCCACCTCATTATTGATAACTCCATTTAACTGTAATTTATTCTTGCTGCATGGTGATGTAGATGGTAAGAGTGTCCAGAACGTGCTACAATAAATGAACTAGGTTGATATATAACTGTATAACAGAAATCACCTGTTGCTTATTTGACATTCATGATTTTTCGTGCTTTGAGTTTCACCGTCTGAAACCTGCTTCATTCCTTTACTCATATGTTCGGGCTAGCCATACATATCAGATTACCCATACTGAACATACATTCGACCTAGAAAAAAAGCATTTGAAATGAATGCAATAAATATCTGCAGTGCAAGAAATATGTCCAGCTAAGCAGAGCACATACACATTACACCCCTCCAAGTGATCATTTAAAGTGTAGTCATTTTTAATCCATGATGGATGACATGTTCTTGACTTCAGTTTCTGCTCCTTAACTTTTGTTAATGGCAGAGTTGTGCTGGCCCCTCTCAGCACATTGATCATTTTTGAGTGTTGCTAGTACAGGGACCACTTTGGAACTGGTTTTAAACAAGCTTTAGTTCTGGCAGAGGATGTGCAAATGCTGTGAAATAAACTGAAAGGAATGATAATCTGATGGCAGAGGTGTGTGTTTTGGATTCAATCAGCAGGAATCTCACTGGAACGAAAAAAATATATAAACAAAAACTAAAATCCTAGCATCCACAATCATTTTTTTCCCAGCAAGTCCAGATTTGCAGATGCCGATAGTTTAATGGAAAGTTGGTGAACATGTTTGTTTTACATTCCTCTTAGTCCATTCTGCTCTGGACTGTTTCATTCCCATAAACACCTTCAGACAATGGAAAAATCAACACAGTGTGTCTGGATGTAGAGAGATATTTATTGTTTCCTGAAATCTGCATTTTCCACAATGTAGCACTGTTTATCATCAACCATCCTTCCCTAATGTTCAATTAATACAAATTATTTCTTTGAACAGTTGAAATATTTCCTCATAGGATGAGAATATTTGACTTTTTTTCAAGCGTTTCTTTGTTTAAAGGCCGATTTGTTCGTCATCTTCCTAATTCTTTGTCATGAAACTCACCAAAACATAACAAATAAGGAAACGTGTAGTTAACAAATGCGACACCTTTACAAGAATTAACTGCCATTTCTTTTTTTTCCATATTTTGATAGCTGACGATAGGACTACTTCGCCTGAAAATTTGATTTTTGTTTCCTGCTTTGAAGTAAAATACAGTATTATCTTTCTCATTGACTTTTGAAGGCTAATATACTTTCAGAGGCATTAAAGTGATTGAGAAAGTACATGCATCTCTACAGTTAAGGGTATTGTTTACAGATGATCTGAAGGGCCAAGGGCACTTGCAAATAAAATGTTTTTTCTCTTTAATTGGCACAACTTCATTCCCCAATGGGGCAATAGGCAATCACTAATCACCTATATATTTTAACCTTTAAACAAAATAACTCAATCAATCACTTTATGACCACGTCTTTAGATGAAGATTACCTCATTCTCCTCACCTCAATCATACACTGAACACGATGATTCAATAAATAAACTAAGAAGGCATTTGAAAACAAATGCTGTTTTGTGGTTGAGCGGGGAGAGCACAGCAGGTCATTTTGGTTTTGTTCCATCTCGCCATATGTTTCCACTTTTTATTGTTTTGGTTTTGAAAAGAAAAAGGCCGCTGTCAGAAAAGAGATAAGAGCCATCAAGCTGAGCAAGAAACCATAAATCAAACCTCCTCTTTTCCAGCGTATGACGAAGTATTGTATGAATCTGCGCAACACATGGTCGATAAATTCTCGGACTGTACCTGGGTGAAAAGGCACGGCATGCATGCAATCCTGTTTTCTTTCTGGGAGAGGGGTCAGCGAGATGCAGTTGCAGAAAAAAGATGTATTGCACTAATATCATGCAAATAACAACAATAAAATACATTCTTTAATGTTTACATAGTTGTTTGTTTTTTTCTGCCGCACACAAATTAGTGTCTGGGGATTCTTTCCAGGCTTAATGTTGTTTAATCGGTCTAAGATGTCGTCTGGGGAGTTTATTTTTCTATTTTCTCTCATTTGAGTTGTGCACATTAGTAAATGTTCTCAAAAAACATTAACATACAGTAACACATAGAGCTAATTTCCCCCCCTGGATGTTGCATTGATAGGACAGCCAGTATTCAGTTTGATTCTGCATCACAGTAAACCAAAGTACAACTCTGTCTGACTGTTTATTATATAAACAAGTTCGTTAGCAATGCCAGATAGAAAGCATCATCATGAATAGCATTGAAAAGGGAAAGTTATGTACAATATTTGCTAGACCCTAACTGACTTAATATGTTTTTGCCATTTAGTGAAGAATTTATTTTATATCTGAAAGCCAGACATCAATCAAGTTGGAAGAAAACTGGTGTACTTTTAGCAGGGATTCTTACAGCGACACTAGCTCAACATTATAGAATTACAGATTTTTTTCATGCCAACCATCCTTACAGACACATAATTAAAGGCCTAACTTCGGTTACTAGGAGCTTTGAATAAAGGAAAATGTTCAAAAAGACTCCTCGCGGCTCTATTAGCGCATTAACTCTTATTTTCGAGAACATGCTGCTACCATGCATGAGTTGATCATTAAAAAAAAGGAAAAAAAAGTTTTGGGGGCTTTCAAGATGTCTATCACTGAAAGTAAAACCTCTGTCAGTTTGAAGCCAATGACTTTCAGATGGTAATGCTAAGGCGATGTGGCTTTTCATGAAGTCCCCGGAGAAGGGGAATGTTTTGGCTGACTGTGATGCTCGTGTGGGCTCACCATGTATATCGTTGTCTCACTCGAGGTTGTCATTACCATCCGAGTAGATCATTTTAAGTCTGACTGTACTTTGTTATGACAGACTGTAAACGTGTTTGATCCCTGCTCCAGACATGGAGATTAGAAAGAGAGGAATAGTGACGATATGCGATCAACATGCAAATAGCAATTTCAATCAAAAGTGTTTTAGTAAGAATGCAACTTTAAATATCATGTTGCTTAACAGAACCTGATGATTTCAGATGTTTGTCATCGTCACAGTGACATATACTGTAGCTATCACTTTAGGCATTTTGAAAGGTGTAATCAATACACTGTCTGATAAACAAAGATCCGTAGGGTGTATTTAACTTTGAAAAATGCTGTGGTTGCAGGTTGCCCTCAATTGGATTTAATGCTATAGACACGAGTATATGTGTCTATTGTGCTTTGCTTGAGATTAGACCAAAGATAAAACACATTTTCCTTAAGAAATGGCCATTTTATTATTTTAATTTATATGAGTAATCTCCTTTTTATATATTGGATTCTTGTTTTTTCGGAAAGCATGCATTTTTATATTAGATTTATTATGACTTCCATATTGGAAGAAGTAAGCATATTTTTATTTTCTATTTTTTTAAATGTCCTGCTACAGTGATGAGGATGGAATGCATCAGTATCAAGGCAAGGGGAAAATATGGATTCTTTCAAGTTTCCATTATCTGTCATCCGTTCAAAGCTCAAAGCAAAAGTCCAGTGTTATAATGGATCACATGTGAACGGTTTCTTTATGTTTCATCGCTACAGTTTACGATAAGGGGACTGTTACGTGTAAACAGCAAGACAGATGATGAGAGTGGTTGATATGTGTTACATGTGGGTGTGTAGTAAAATAAAACTTGGCTCAGGAGACGCTCATCGGCTGAACTCTCAGACAAACAGACACAGGCTGAGAAGGTAAATCACGTCTTGGAGTTTGCTTTGCTTTTCAAATAATTCACATGAATATAGTGTTTACATGCAGTGGCCTCACAATGGAGCTTTACACAAATGATTCCCAGCACAGCCCAGCTAAAAGGTTTTCTTTTGTTTTGTTTTTTTCTTTTCACTAAACTAGAAAATAGTCAATCCTATGTGTTTGGAAGCTATTCTGTGCCCTCAGCCAGACTTTCATCAGACTTTGAACCAAAAGCTGAATAGGAAAAATAGAAGAAACACACCGAAACAATATAACCCCCCCAAGGCTGTTGCTTTGCAAAGGTTTAGTGTGAAATTAAAGTCTCCTAAACACAGGAAATTGTACCATTTGAGCTAGATTAAATACACAGTTCTACTTGTGATGTATTGCACATACAGCTAATGAGCGAGGGGGCTACTGATTATGAGTCATTGCTTTCTCTCATGTGCAATCATCTGAGCTATGATCTGTTTATCAGACACAGAGCGCCACGCCTCCATACAGATTTTACTTTTGTACCAAATGGTCTGTACTTGTGTAGCGCTTTTCTAGACCTACGACTACTCAAAGCACTTTTACACTACA
Organism: Anoplopoma fimbria; assembly: GCF_027596085.1. Taxonomy (NCBI): domain Eukaryota; kingdom Metazoa; phylum Chordata; class Actinopteri; order Perciformes; family Anoplopomatidae; genus Anoplopoma; species Anoplopoma fimbria. The sequence goes on from NC_072467.1 coordinate 9,391,645, forward strand.
TGTCATCATTCACCCATTCATACCAAATCATACACCGATGGAACAGCCTTCGGGGGCAATTTGGGGTTAAGTGTCTTGGACGCATCGACATGGACTACTTGAGCCGGGGATCGAACCGCCTTTCCTCTAATTGTAGGAAGACCCTGCTGTACCACTGAGCCACAGTCGTCCCAAGATTGTATGTGACTGGCTGTAAAAATCATCTGTAATAGTGAGTTTTGATATTTAAAAAGATTCTGATGTTGTTTTAAAATCCACTGCCATTAAGAATCTGTTACGATCAGTTAAATACACCAAAAGTCAAACAGATATTATCAAGGTAATGCATTTGTTGTTTTTTCCTTCCTTAGCTCCTAAAATACTAAATTGAGTTGCACCATTCAAAATCAAGAAATTGCTTAGCTAGTAATGACATAAATTAGATGTAAATTGATTTCTGGGTGACAAATGTAGCACTGTCCAATCAAAAACAATCAATTGTGTAAGCAGGAAGTCACTGTCGCATCTCTAGCAGTTACGTGACTGCTATGTTTTAGAGGGAATACCAAAAGATATGTTTTTAAAGTATTTTAAGAGGTTTCACGCTACTTAGAATGAGTGGGAAGTATCTCACCAAATACCATTAGCTAACCTAGCTTAGCTTGCTAACGGCATTAATCCATTAATTCCTTCATTTAGTCACCACTATTATGGTAACATTTTGTAATATGAGGTATATTGTGTCATTGTTGTAATTCCACATTTTTCCAGTTTACTTCATAATATAACATTTAAGCAACATTTCATCAAGTGTCAGACCAGATGTGTTGACCATATTCCATAGGCGTTTTCAAGACATTCTTTTCTAAATAAATTAGCTTCTTTGAGCCTTCATTATGAAAAGTTCCTTACCTTTCCTTTTTTTGAAAATGTTACCGCACGGACTGCTCGGAATTGTGAGCAAGTAATGGGATGATTCACATGTGTTGTCAGTGGTTGAAAACTTCAGTCCATATTTTTTCTCGCTGAAGTTGGATAGGATTTGTCTATATCCCATCCAGACCTTCCTGCCATAACGGATCGACACTGACATCTTCTTTAATGGATACAGTGTTTAAGACATGTGGTTCACCCCCAAAATGTCACTGTCGAGTTGAGGCTCCTCCAAACAACTGCTTTTGAAATGCAAAGCAGCTCTGCTCGTATCGCTCACTGACGCACACTGACAAACGAAAGTCAAAACTGCTGGCAGAACCTCATTTTCTTTGTTGCTCTTTGCATCGCTCGCTCACAATGCTGTTTTGTCAGTGTGTTAGAGGAGGGTGCGGTTATGTGTTTATGACTGCAAACATCTGGTTTTAAAGCAAACACCTATCCATCATCAAAAAATGCCTTGTTCCCTATCTTAGTTTTGTAGATCAGCCTTAGGGATGCAGCCTTGGGGATATTTTATTTGTGTGTAGATCATTGCATAATTTCTCCTTATTCTCAATTTTTTCTCTCATAGTTAAGCACTACATGGCTTGAGTTCATGACAAACCTCCACAAATTGTAACTTTGTTTTGAAAGGTACTATATAAATAACATTATTATTATAATTATACATGTTCATTTGTGGTAAATCATACATTTACCATGTATCTTTCTCTCGGGTAATCTAATGCATGGTTTATATTCTGGCATATACTTATGTAGCAGCGTATGGTACTTTTAACCCATTGGTACTTTTCCTCAGAGCATCCACATTTTGGCATATCAACAGGGTCTGTGGTACATTAACACAACATTTCCGCTTGATGTGCTATTGAAACATCGTACCACAGAAGGTTTTGTGAATCTTCCATTACGCTCTAAACAAGTCACAAATTAGCTAGCTGACTTTAGTTTCGTTAGCCACGAAACAGATGAATGTTGCAGTTAAAGGTGGAAAGTGCAAGCTTGCTGACTCAAAGCCATGATGGCCTCCGGCCGTTCCTGTAACCCCACACCCAGTGTATCCTGGTTGATGAGTGCATGGGGAGCTGTAGGAACACATTGTAATTGACTTGTCAAACGAGTGAGGGAAGAGATCGGGTCCTCACAACTCTTCTGTATGAGGAGAAAATTGTGCGTGTCTACGTGGGAGGCTATCACGCTGCAGAACGTTAATTAAACTGATGTATTGGCCTTTGGTATGACATAAATGGACACAACTGCAAAAGCACAAACCCTTCCTTTCATTGTGGAAGATAAATTCTAATTAGAGAGCCTCAGGCATATTGTCTGTGCATCCAAGCAAATCAAATCAGAAACACGTGAGCCCCATATTGTAGATGATTTTGTGTATTTTAGCTTGTTTAGCAGAGGATGGTGTGGGGCTCAGGCAGTACTCTACCAGATGTTGTTCTTTGATCCATAAAGTGATTATTAAAACATACTTTTCCACCAGGGTTTGGTGGCTGCTGTCAAAAATGTGTCTAATGAAACCGAGTATCTGGGTTGTGTTATTATTATTTATGTCATGAGGTTTATGTTTCCCACAGAGAACACATGATTATCTGCACCAACGGTTCTGAGGAATTATAGCCCGGGGAAAGGAACAGCTACTTATTTTTCGTTAGCCCAATTAACTTCAACGCCTTTTGGTCAGATACTTTTCAGTTCAGCGGATGTGACTGATACATCACTGGTGTTCATTCTTCATCTTTGTGTCTGCGAATTTAGATTCTTTATGACCATTGGTTTTCACTCAGACAGTGAAATATCACAACATTTACTGGATGGATTGACACTAAACTTGGTATTCATATTCATAGTTCCCAGATGATGAATTGTTTCCCTGACTTTACCTCCATGAACTTCCAAATGTGGCTCTGATTGAAATGTCTTGACATCTATTGGATGTATTATTTTTTATTTTATTTGGTTCAGGCATTCATGAATTATGATTACTTTGGTGATCTTTTAACTTTTCATCAAGGACCATCATCACTAAATTATCAACATTTTAAATTATAATCCATACCTGGAAAATAAGTAATTTTCCCATCTTCCTTAACTGCACTTGTTAGCATGCTAACACACTGAGCGTAAAGTATAATCATGGGTAACAATATACCTGCTAATCGTAAGCATTTTAGCATCAACTTTGAGTGTTTTTCGTGGGCCGACAGCTCAAAGGACTTAGTTTAGCCTCACAAAGCCGATTGCATGGCTTTAGACTGGGTATCTAGTGTGTAAGCACTTTTAAAGTGTTCTTCTGACTCTCACCTCCATTCGGCCGTCTCTGTTGTCAGAACCAGCTCTCTTTTTGCTCCAAAAGAGCTGCTAAAGTGTCTTCACCAGGCTTACTGGCATTAGAAATTCACTGAAGAAAAGCAGTTTTCCAGCAGGCTGCATGAGGATTTTTACAGGGAGCAAACAGCATAGTTTTTTTATGATTCATTGATTTCTTTTTCTGTCTCCAGTGAAACCAGCAAGTTCATAGCCACACTAGGAGCCACACCTTGATCAATCATTTAACATTCTGTGATTAAATCCACAACACACACAGCAGGAGAGTTGTATGATTTACACAGCTGTCTGTGGAGATAACGCTTCATGAAGCACGCCAGAGATGAAAACATAGACTCGGAGCGTTAAAAAAAACAACTCCATGGGGTCCTGGGGTGAAGTGCATGTCTCGGAGTCAGTGTGGATACAGTGATAAAATGGAAGTCTATTTGTTCCATAAGACAGGCGAGTGACGGACATCAAAAACACTTTCATAAGTAAAAAGTCGCTTACGGTTATGGCCCTTTAAACCACTTTCATGTGGATCAGCATAAACATCATAGCCTTTATCATTTCTTATTTAGGTACAGTACATTCAGACCAGACTTTTTTTTCAGGTCAGGTCAGATGTTTCTCAATAAGTACAGTATCTATCCTTCATTTTTACGGCTGGTGGTCTCATGGATTTCATTGTGTGGAATTTCCTGTTGGCTAATGCATTAAAGATGGCTTAGCTGCAACAAATCAACTCCACAGCTGAAACTTTAATAGGCATAACTTTTTCATGTAACAAAGGCGGAATCATGATTAGTCAATTGCTGTTTCTTCTATTTATAACAAAATATTCGTATTGGAGAGATATTCTGATGGCTCATGGTTGCGCCAAGACACAACAGCCACCTGCCATTATTCTCAATACATAATACAGCAGAATGTTTTTTCCTGACTGCAGTATAAATCACAGGGGAACAGCAGACATCACATGCGACCCATTACGGTTTAAAGCTCGCTGTTCTGCGGATCACTATGACAGTGCCTCAGACACTAAGGGAATTCACTTGTCACGTAATTGCTTCATAAACACAGTCACACCTGGGGCATTGGTGTTTCCAAACCTGCTGTGAGAGAAACTGAACCTCCTCTTGTGTATTGAGGTTCATACATTATCTCATGCTCGCTTAGAAAGACAGTCGATTTCTATGTGGGAGTATGGTGGGAGTGGTGAGTTATGGACATGATGCAATGCCACGGAGAGGCGATAGCTCCCACATGGCCTTCTGATTTAAAGTCCCTCCTCAGTCTGCTGCATTGTTTGCATGTCCACGGGATTTGGTTCTTGGCTACGAACAGTAAGTTGATCTGAATAAAAAAGTAGCGATATGTTGTCTTCATTCCTCTAAGGCTTGAATCTTGTGAATTGGTCCATCACAAATAATGACAACAGAGCTGTTATTGATTTGCAGTGTGGATGGTTCTCTCTGGATAGTTGTTACAATACCACAATGTGTCACTACTAGAGATCTATCTTTCTGTAGAGGCAATAAAGCTTGACAGAAAGGAATTTCTTTCCACAGCGCAGCAAAATTTACAAACACAGCTGAAATCTGTTTGTGTTTTCTCTTTACTTCTTACTGTTATTACTAACTACTGCGGTACTTAAGACAGCCATTTGTACTTTGTCTCAACTACATTTCAGATGGAATTAGTCTAGTTATCGCAAAATTAATTTGAGGTGAACCTGTGTGAGGTTTGGGCTGCTTGTCACATTTCAGTTGTTAGTAGCACCAAAGAGTGATTTCCACTTCTCACAAGTTCTTACTGAAATAACCGTTCACTGCCCAACGAGGTGAAATTGTCCATTATTTCCCAAAACAAGGCAGAAATTCTCCAAAAGATAATTAACTACAAATTGGTTTACCAAACTATCAAAACTTGTTACTGTTTTTCCTACTCCCCAGACTTATCGAGTGAGTCTTTGGAGGCGTCTTGACCCCCAGGTTCTTAACCACTGGACTAAGCTATACATTGCTGTGTATCAATAAAGTTGAAACTAGCTACATCTTGAACCGCTACGAATGCTCTACGTTGTTGATGTGTTGTGCTATTAAGTTGCTACGATACATGTTTTACTTAATTTAGGCACTTTTTGGGGGTTTATCTTAAACCTAACATAGGCCGTAGTTTTGTTATTAATAAGCCTTCCCATGAAATTGGGTATTATAAACAATATGTTAGGTACAGGTACCAGACAAATACTTTTACTTTAATATTTAGATTTCTTGCTAAAACTTTACTATACTTAAGTAGGATTTATCATCCAGAACTTTTACTTGTCGAATATTTTTACATTGCTGTATTGGTACTTTTATGTAATTGAAGGAGCAGAATACTGACTACAGCTAGCTGGTGAAAACAGAGAAGCATTTAGCAGCTAAAGAGAAACACACAAACACACACACACACACACACACACACACACACACACATACACACACACACACACACACACACACACACACACACACACACACACACACACACACACACACACACACACACACACACACACAGACAGACATAAAGGAGAGGTGATTCATCAGTCAGTAGAACATTTACAGTAATTACAGAACCCATAGTAAAGGCTCAATTACTGCAGACAAGACATTCATCTTCACGTGTCCTTTAAATGTCACTCTGTCTGTTCTGTCTGCGAGATACGACCTCGTACCTCAGGTGCTGAATCTTGATGGTTTTGTTCAAAATGCAGATCAGCTCACTTCAGAGGGGCACCATTTTGTCAGTGTGCTTCATTAGCATATAATTTACATTAATTTACATCAGTGTTTAGTCATAATCCCCTGGGTCTCATTGATCAATAGCTCTCTAATGATAATACTACTGAATAAATAAAAGGGAAGAGGTGCACCTGTCTATAAAATGTGCCACATGACCTGCTGCTTGATTTTAATGATCAACATTATCATGCTGCCATTGTACAACGCTGTCTTTATTTGTGTGCTTTTCTTTTTTGGTTTCCTACAGGCCTTGTTATTTCTTACATAGGAAGTAGTTCCACAAAAGCAGTCTGGATTACTTATTTTTTTTCTTTTGGGTGAAGTTTAAAATCTGGGTTACCATTATGACAATCAGTTATTCTTTATATTTACGAAGTGACATAAAAAGGACTTTGCAGTGTTTGAGATTATTTTTATTCCCATATATTTTCCACTTTAGTTATTTAATTGTACACTTAAATCTTTATTAAAACAGTTTGGTCAAAATGTGTTATTTAATGAATAATACTTAAATGATATTACAATGCTTTTAATAAATAGGTTTGACTTCCCTTTGACTTTGTTTGCAGATTGTTTGTGAATTTCTACATTCTGGTAGAAACATAACAAAGTTTCTCCAGTTGCCCAGTTACAGTATGGAGACCATTAATGTCTCTTATTGTAGATGTCTTAGACAGAAGAGGTCAGGTGAAAGGGAACGTGGAATGTTTTGTCCTTCACTGAGCACTCGAACAACATTTAGAAACAGCGTTGTGATGCCCTCTCCAACACACATAGATCCATGTGTAACATTGTGGGCTCCTTCTGATTTTCATGTGTTAACACAGCTCTGCTTTCACAAAAACTCCTGCCTTCGATATTTTATTTATTTATATGTCAGTTCAGAGGCATTATTTTGAGCAACAGTCTTACATTCCTGCATGTTTTCCGTCTTGGTGCACAGCCAGGACCGGCACCTGTTTGCTTTTCTTGAAAATATGAAACATTGATCTTTGAAACCGTCAAAGAGAAATGCAGCTCGCTAGCAGGAGACTTTGAAACTGAGGTAAGCGAATACCTGCCTGACACACATCAAGCTGCACGTTACTCAAAACCCAACTTACAGAGTCAAACTCTTCTTTGAAGCGTAGAAATACGATGCTTGGCTTTGCAGAACTTTCCGCTCTTAAGTCATCTCACTGTTTTGCTGCACAACCCCCTCCCCTCTGCTCCACTGTCTGTAGTACATGTGTATGCATGTGTGCATTGTACTTGAATCCTATAATGTAGACAGTCCGTGTGTGTGCACAGATGAGCCTACGTTTGTACAATGAGTTAAACCGGAGTGATATCATTGTAAGTCTCTTGTGCGATTGAGGTCAAAACCTGTGAAAGGGAGTGTGAAGATGTGCTCCAGATGGCTGAATGGTGGAGATTTATGGATGAACAGTGGCTTTGTAATGTGAGTGTGTTGGATGAGAGGGAGATCAGAGACCTCGGTGCTGCTGCTTCCACACTGCGACGAGCCTTTCCGGGTTTGCTCTGCGTCGGACTCGTTATGATTGCCTGTACCTAAGCTCTTCTCTGGGACACTGGGAGCAGGGAAAAGAAACACTTCTGCCAGTGAATACAAAGCCAGTAAGAAATATATACACCATATTCTACAGCCTTGCTTTAGTTTTGTGTCACTGTGGAGCACTTCTTCTCTGCAGTCCTACTTCATCTGTCCAAAACACCTGCATCAACTCTCATTTTCCTTACTAGATTTGTCCTGCAGGAGGTGCTGTTTTTCTATTTTCAAGAACATCTCCTCCGCTAATGTTCTTACCATGTGGACAAACCCTTATCCTTATCATCAAAAGGACTTAGCCAGAGGCTAATTGGTTTCTCACAGGCCTCGGTTCACACTTTCTGGGAGTGCCGCATATGGGTGGAGCGTGTTGAGTCCAGCCGGCCCGCCACTTCTAAAGGAGAGCGGCTACATGAAGAGAACAAAAAAAAAAAGAAGCCTTGATGAGATTAAGCGCTTCAAGATGTTCACATGTTGGTTTAAAGCCGAGAAGGAGAGAGAGGGCCACTTGGGGCATTGCATTGTCACATCCTGTTGATTGTAATGGTGGGCGCTCTCCCACTCTCTGATACTCACACAAAGCATGCACATATACAATGGCAACACTGTCTTTGTTTGGCAGTAGTACACATTCTCAGTCACTGCCTCCAGATACAGGAATAAAATAGGAATTGTGAATATTGAAAGAGATGCACTTGACAATTTTTGCCGGAACCCCCAAAAAATAATCTTTATGGGAAGTGGAAAGTAGAGAACTTGTTGCACAAATAGAGTGGAAAATGTGTTGTATTGGCTGTCAGAGGAGATCCTCAACATCTTAAACACATTAGTTATTTACTCCAAGGACATAAAACGTTTCCGTGTCATATTAGTACATGGCAGGATTTTCACATTCAGTCATCGTCCAAAACAAATGTGGTTGGGGAAGTTCATTTTAGGCACGCATAGCAGCGCACTGCACACGTATTGACACAGCCTGAGGCCAGGCTTTGTGTCCTGATTTCTGTCCTGCCAAAGCTTTCTAAAATAGCATGCGTTTCGTTTCACTATGAAAAAGTTCATTATCCCTCTTCGTTCCAGTAAAAAAAGGGAACTAGCATGACTCCTTTGTGCTTGGCTCTTGTGGCGTTATTGCATGCTGTGAGTGAAAATGACTGTTTAGAGCATGAGGCTCAGACACACACACTTACAGACTGTGAGTGGCCAGCCCAGGACAGCTAACAGAGGCCTGGAAGTAGCAGTGATGAAAGGCCTGGGGAGGAACATAAAGGCCAGACAGAAGCACAGGGTTGAGGCACCTACACCATTACAGAACTACGTTTTTATCAGCTGCCGAAAAGAAAAACTAAGTATACAACAAGAAGACATGAGGTATCAGCAGGAGGAATGGGACAACTGTGGGATACTGACAATCAGTATGGCAGTAATCTGCAAGCATTCTGTCCAAATGTCAGTTCAAAGCTAATTATATTACTGTAAATTTCACTATTTGACAGTATGCAACTTGTGTTTTAGCGGAATTTGGACACATCAGAAAGATATGCAGGATTATGTTTGCAAGTACCTTAGCTTAACTACGGTACTTACTTACACAAAGCTAACATTAACTTGTTAATAGCTAACTTGTCTCATCCCATCATAATTTCATTTATAAACTACAACCCATGTATATGTAGGGTGCAAAAATAATCCTATAACGTTTTTAGCTAGCTCTTAGAAATGTTGTTATCCTTGAAATTCAGCCCAGTATTTGGCTTTAATGTTGCACACTGACACAAGCACTTGCAAACTTTACTACCATTCTATATCATTTAGAGTAGACACATGTTTGCCAGAGCTGCACCACTGGATTTCATTGCCTACAAACATCTGCATATTCACTTATTTAGTCTAAGGATTGCTATATTATGTATATAGAATCTCTCAACTTTTTTTATGTTTAAATATATGTCCATTTATTTCCTATTATCTTTATTTCATTAAAGGTAAAGGGCCTAACCCAAACCATTTAAAAAAAGCCTCAGTGTACAAATACTGTGTGTGTGTGTGTGTGTGTGTGTGTGTGTGTGTGTGTGTGTGTGTGTGTGTGTGTGTGTGTGTGTGTGTGTGTGTGTGTGTGTGTGTGTGTGTGACATTCGAATAGACTGTAAAGTACATAATGTCCATTATGACTTTGGATAGAAAAAAGTACTCTGTTTTTTTCTTCTTCAAAGTTTATATAATTTTTTTCTTCCATTATGAAAACAATTTGTTAACCTGAACTTTGTGTAACCCGCTCTTAATGATTACTGCAAGGACATAAAATTGCTTGGAAGATTTGTTGTATAATTATCAATGAAAAATTCAAGTCTGATCCACCAACCTATCATCATCATCATCATCATCATTAACCTGATAATTCTTCCACGCATGCAAAGTCTGGAATTCACAGCCGGCCATTAGTATTCACGGCAACATTCCCAATGATGAATTAGTGACACGCAGACTTTAACAGAAAACTGAACCTTGCCAATTTCAAATGGGAAAACGTTAACATCTACCTGTAAAGGGCAGCTTATACTAAATGAGAATCAATATGACTGATAATAGTTCAATCTAATCAGGTGTGTCTGCTTTGTTGCTATTGGCTTAATGGTTTAGGTTGCATTTATCACCACTGTGACCTTTGTTACTAATCTAAATCCCAGCCTCCAGGGGAGCTCTCAGAAACACTGGAGAGAACGCCATTGTTTGTCAGATGTTGCAGTTCAGCTAACCTATTTATGTTAAAGAGTTTTTCCAACGATTTCGTTTGGCATAGAGTTGGGACAGAGAGACAGATAAACGGTGATCAAAATGATAAGCTCGAAAAACGCTGGATCCCACAATTCCTAATCTGACCTGCCAGATGGTTTGTAACAAAGAAACACCTGAGATGTCATCAATGGAACTTTACAAAAAAGTGATTGGATGAACCATCTGTCAATCAAATGCTAAACAAAGCGAGTATGGAGAAGAGGTAAAACTATTGTTCCATCACTTGTCGTCTAGCACACACCTAAACCACGCTTGTAGCTGCCAGTAGCTTCTAACAGGACGTTGAATGGTCCATGATCAGGTTTGCCGGACAAAAACGCATTACTTGAAGCCTGACAAGATTTCCGTGTGGTATGTGATCCGCAATTCCCGTTTGATCTCCTGACATCGCGAGAATCCAGCTTTCTCGCAAGGTAATACAATTCTCATAATGCAACTAAATAGTGTCTTTTTCAATTTCAATACCTGTGTCTGTCACATGATGCCATTGGGCCCAAAATGACATGTATCATGGACTCATATTGGGAGAGATGAGTCTGTAACGCGGCGGCTAATTTATTTGGAGGGAAACACATGAATAGATCCTAAAAATGCACTTCCAGCTGAATCCAGAGTTATTTCATTTCCTCTGTTTAAATCAATGAGGCCGAGAATGAGGCTGGATCCAGGGCTGAAAGACGGGGTTACAGGAGACGCTAGTGGGCATGCTCTATGGGCCCCAGAGATGCACAAGATATGTAGTTCTCTTTATACATCCATGGTCAGGATGGTGTTGTTAACCGGAGCTGCTGTACGAGTGCAGTGCAGAGCGGCGGCCATTAGCAAGCCAGTGGGGCACAACAGACAGATTCACATGCACTAAAATGCATGCAAGGCCGGTCCGGCAATGTAAACAAAGCACAGAGAAGCTCATATAACAACACACAGAGGGAGAACGACTTAATTCTCTGCTCTGGTAGACATCACTCCAATTTATTTTTACATCACAAATAGTTGTTTGCCGCTATTTCAATGCTCTGAATCCTGATAGAGAACCTTTAAGTGAATATGTTGAGTGGCAGGTGGGTTGCGACAGTAAAGCCTCCATAGGACACATAATACAGAACAGGCTGGAACATTTCATTGATCAACAGATAGAGTTTTGACCTGACAAGGATCTGTTGAAAATCTGTGCCTTTGAGTCAATAATGGTGCTAGATTTAAGATCAGAGAATAAATGATATTATGAGAATAAAATCCACTGGACATGCGGTTGAAGAGGGTACGTCGGGTCCTTCTGAGTGGCAGGGAAATTCCCTGTGGAAATTCCCCATTGTAACCTCAGTGGGCAATGCACTTCGGTGAGTCAAAATGTACATTCAGGTTGCATGTTGTTGTTGTTTGCATGGAATGTAACCTTTCAAATAAATTTGTAGGGTGATGTTTGTGTGTACAAATCCCACATTTTATTAAGAGCATTAAAACATCAAATTGAATAAAAGGAACGAAAAAAGAAAAGAAACAGTTGATCTCAGTACATAAAAAGTTTAAATTCTTCCCTGAATCACTTCCAGATGTCCAGGACAAAAACAAATTCAAACAAAAACATAGACCTGCACAACACAATCTCCTTCAAAATTGAAATGTTGCAGAAAAATGTCCAAACATTATCAAGCCACTGTTTACCACCAGTCAAAATATTTTACTCAACATCCTCCACATCTGTCCCCACCCATGTGTGCTGCGTCTGGCTGCGCTGTTGAAAGGATGTGCAGATTAAAGGGCCCGTTAGAGCCTCAGTGACACTGTATCCTATATCACAGGGGAGTGTGGTGGAATTGCAGAGCAAAGGGTCTGCGTAATCCCAGTTGACGATATAAACAGTTTAAAATATCTTGGCGCCCCGAAGCGCAGCGAGGACAAAAGACATCATTATGTGTGTGGAAGAATTTCACTCACAGTCATTATTTGTGATATGACGCTGCAGAGCTGCAGTATCAGAGAGTTCTGTGTAATTTCATACGGGAGTTGGAATTGTTTCTCTCTGCTCATTATCTCCAAGGATATGGCAATGGGGGAGTCTGTGTACGGCTTGTGCACATTGTAATGTTTTCTCTCTTTTACAATGTTACTGACTGTCACTGATTCAGTCCTGATTAACAATAATGGGTTACTGCACTTATCACAACAGTATGCTGGAAGTACACCACAATACAATCTGCTCCAGGGGCAAAAATAAACCTGATTTTCATTTTACACTGGGCTCAAAATAGACTGCTTGCCAGCTATGGGCAGGGGGAATAATGGCAAACAGTGGCAAACAGCACCCATTCTTTTTTAACTGAAAACGAGAAATTATAATGATGGAAAATAGCCTTCAGTGAGAGCCATGTTATTCGCCGAAATAGCAAAAGACTAAGTTGAAAAACACATTCTTAGTTTAGCTAGCTGGATCACATGATATCGTCTCACAGTCTGTGAGTCCAAGTACGTTGGGCACGTTTCTGTCCGCGCAACATTTAAATCCAATTTCATTACATTTGATGGAAAATATGTAGAGGCTGCTTGTGGTATTGTGGTGTTCCGAGTGCTCAGGCTTTGTTTAGTATCTGTCATCTGTTCTCCTCGCATTTCGTGATCTGGCAAACATGTCTGCACTGAGAGCCCATGTGCTGTTGTCCTTAGCTTGTTTTTAAAAAATGCAGCATGGAACTCAGACTTGTCAGATAAGATTTGATCGCTTTACATTGAAGACAACTTCAATGAGTGCAAAGGCCGTGGTTAGATCTTGTTACATCAAGACAGCGTTGATCTCATTTACAGTCTCTCAGGATGCAGAGGTCACATTATCTTCATTCTGCTGTGTTTTCTTATGTATGCTAGTGGCCCAGCACAACTCCACTGTGAGTGAGATCTGTCATCACGTCATACAAGAGCTAAGTTCTAGTGGAGCACGCTGCCACTGTCACTTTCATAAAGTTGAATTTGACACGGCTCTTTCCTATGATCATTGAGCCACATATTTAAATGGTAGTATGTTTGATCAGGGCCCTCAGTAGTGGACTTATACAGATAATGTTCATTTATTCCAACAAGGAAGGGACAAAACCATTACAATATGTCCCTAAATCCCATAATTAAAGCATTGACACATGAAACTTATTAAGTATCTAGGAAAACAGATGGCTTTTGAACGGTTTCTGCTTGATGTGTTTTATCCCACTTGTTTTGTCTCTGAGGCCACTGGTCTCTGATCTGTCATACATGTAATGACATTATTACCAGTGTAAAAGATGTCGGTTCCCTCTGATGTATAATAACACATAATCCCCTGCACCACATTATATGGACAAATTGCAGCCTGAGTGCAGTTCTTTTAGTCTAAAAACAAGGTTTACTGTGTGTCTCTTCCATACCACTCCAGTCTGTAACCCTGATGTGAGGCTCCACTTCAACACTGAGGCACCATGTGAATATCTGGCTCTGCACACCACTGCAGCTGAGGGGAAAAGAAAGCAGAGGGAGAACAAAGGAAAACTTTGGAGCCGTTTGCTTTTGCCTCGCTTGCGTGTTGTCTTCACCACTGAAACTGTTCCACTACGTAGAAAGCATGAGAGCGGCCAAACAACAATTTGTCAGCTGAGTGTTGTGTCCCTTGAGAGGGCAGAAATGTGAGTCAGAACGACAGCCAGAGCAGGAGAGCGGGCACAAAAAGAGAAAGAGCGAAAGACGGGAGAAAGAATTAGTGTAAGAAGTGTGTTGGCAAAGGGGAGAGGGGGAAGACATTTGTATGCAAGGCTTAACTTTGGCACATTAGCATTCAGTGACTAGTCACTCTCCACCATGTGCTCACCCCACTATAAATCAAACAGCATGTTTACTGCGTAGGAGTGCACCGACGGAGGAGTTATTGCTGATGCAAGGCACACCATGAGACAACTCTGAGCGCTTCACATTTGATTTTGATTTTATGTGCAAAGCCTGCAGTCTAAGCTGGTTTTTCTATGCTAATGACATTCAGTAGAACATCCTGATAAAAATTGATTTGACTGAAAATTGGCATCCAGCAGACAATAAAATCTCCTTTTGCCAGGAACGTCTTCCAGTATTTCATGCAATTCAATCAACTCTCCGGGAGTTCTCTGTGATAGCATCTATGGCTGCTGTTAGCTAATATCAACTCATTCACAAGTTTAACAGGCTCTTACTGTTCTTCATGCAAGGCTCCCAGTCTGTCCCAATGTTCCTTTAAGCCAATGAATGGATTTTAACAGAACATTGAAGAGTTATTGATCATGGTTGGATTTCCAAAGCTTTAGCTGGCATGAGGTGTGATGCTACTGAATGACTCTGATGTTGAATCAATATAATACCTTAACCTGCAATAACCTTCTCTTGGGGTCTTAGAAAGAAGCTGTTATCACAACAAACTTCTCCAGACTTCAGCATCTTTAGCAGGAGTAGTGTTTCTGGTATAATATTTACTCTCATTTTTGCTCTGTTTTTGGTCTCAACCAACTCCAGAGGGAAATACCTGTCACTTCAGCTGCTAAATGCTCCACTATTTTCACCAGCTAGACACTAACTGTGTCTGTCTGCTGCTCAGTGTTGAGCATTAGGTGTACAATGGGTTTTTACAGAGGTTTTTTTTTCATTGAAAACATCTGTGGATGAAAAAGGAAGCTACGAGAGCGCTGAGAGTGAAACCAAAACCGCAAAGTTGAGGGTCAGAAAATCAAAACAAAGAGCTAAAAAAACGCTATAAAACTCGGTTGAGCTTTGGTAAAACCACACAGGTGTTTTCACTTAATTTGACTGACTACAACTCCTCTGAATTTTGTGGATGTGAAGAGACTTTTGGTGAATTTGGCGACTTTGAGCAACTTCAACCTGAGCAGAGGTCTAATCAGCCAAGGTCATTCAAAACAGCTGCGTGAATGACAAGTGCAAGCCCTTAAACAAGTTTTAAATATAAGAAATTGCCTTTCTCATGGAAGATATTTTACTGCAGTATGTCACAGTATAAAAACACAGCTATAAATAATATGATATTAGGGTGCTGGTGTTGTTCATTTTTGCTCACTCTCACACTGTCATGGCTTACTGGAATACGTCGTTAATGTTATTAGTAACATGTGCTTTTCTTGCTATGACAAGACAAAATGTCTGCTGTAAAAAAAGGCCTCTAATAAAAAAATGAAAAAGCTGTGTGTGTTTTTTCCCCTCTATGGTAATTTTAGTAACTGATAATTCATGAACATGTTCCCTTTTTTTCCTTCCTCTTGATGTCTATCTATGTCATCTGCAGGAAAATACCGCCCCTCCAAACATCGGCCGAACTGCCGCTGAGCCAGGAGACTCCTGACCGGTGACCATGTAATTCTGTCTAACTCTGTCTCGAGACGTGACATCAAAAAATACACAATTCCTTAACATCAACGAGACCTTTATTTGTAGTTAGACCTCCTCTGGTGTGCACTTACCAGAGGAGTGGAGGCCAAGAGCGAGAGGAGCAAGGCGGAGGAGACCTGAGCTGACTTTTAAAGGATCCCCGGACTCGGCTGTCCTCTCCAATCCTCTGCAGAACACATTAATTCCAGATCAGCTGCGGTTCTCGTCAGAGACAGGCTGAGGACCAAATGTTACACATCAAAAAACAACTGGGATGGATGAATAAACACACGCTCTTATAAAAAGACCCACTGGTTTATGTGTGTGTGCGAAACTGACGCACACAACCTTTCTTTCTGGCACACGCCGCATCATATCCCAGTTTTTACAGCTTCAGATCTGTGAATCACAGCCTGATCATGTTGAAGGGAAAATATTCAGCAAGTGTTCATTAAGGGGCTGTAAACATTCTCTCATTGAACATATTTATGGTGTTGGGAGAGAGATGTGCTAGGTAAGCTTATATGCCCATTGGGTCTCATTAAAATGATCATTTATGTTCCAGGTTTTTCTACAGATCACACCATTTTCCAGATCTACTCTCATTTTGTGTATTACTTGAATGTATTCCTTCATTGCTTATGTTTTAACAATCTCTCTGTTTTATTTCACATATTTATACAGAGAGGCACACTATTATCGACTCTTAGGTAACAAAATGGGAAGTCTACTTCCAAGGAAAGCATCTTATATCTGCAGGACATGTTGAAGAAAAAACAAATCATACTGCAGCAGAGGGTCATTCTGCTCAACGGAGAGGCAGTCAGATAAACATCCTTTGTCCAAGAAGTGTCCTTTTGGTTGTTTTCAAAGGTTACACAAGGATCTAATGTACGGTTGAGCTTGGAACATGCCAGTAGCGAGTGTGGGTTATAGAGGCAGAGGTTAGGAATAACAGAGGTTTCAGCAATTGTCTCTAGTGAGTGGAGAGCTTGATTCATCCGTGGAAAGACCTTGCTCCGGGTAATTTCATTATGCAGATGTCTATGAGTGCTCCTGTGCCTGTGACCGTGCTGAAAAGGACACGGGGCGGCGTGCGGCTGGCAGAGTTATCCGTACACTTGTGGGAAGCATGCCACCGCCACAGTGATCTCCTGATCAGTTGCAGTTATCCCCTTCCTTTGATTTAACAGGGGGAAAAATGGCATTCTGAAAAAAAGCCACAGCATTCCTCCGACAATGCCTGTCTGTATAGCATAAACAGATGGGAGTTCTTGGCTTTGCTGAGCCCCTGCTTAACTTTACTCTAAGATCTATTGTTGTCATTTATAGCAGGCTGCTGCTGTGTTGGCATTTTCATCCTGTGGAGACTTTGGTGCTTCATCAAAAAGAATTGGAAGTAACTGAGACCTTCATGGCTAATGATAACAAAAATGAAAGTGGACATTTAATATAACAGGTTTCATACAACACGTTGAAATGCACCATGGAAACTCTTCATTTTGTGGATGATTGGTTGGTTTTCTGTTCTTGCAGGCAGCTTTTTTTATTGTTCTCCTTCCTTTCTGTTTTTATGCCGTAAATAATCACCCTCATCCCTCTTGCTATTAAATCTTAACCATTCCTGCTGCTGTGAAATGTGTGCACTGATCCTTCTGAGCTTCCCTTTGCATGTGATTGGTTAACAGTTCAAATGAAAGCTGAATTCTCTCCTACTTATCAGTTGAGGTGGCGGGCGATGTGTGGGTAAAATAAGGTAAAAAAAAATCAGTCAGTCATCCAGGGCTTAACCACCTCCAGCTTGCTTTAAGTTTTGGGCAAATAACAAGAATCCGCTGCAGAACTTATAACTTAAAATAGAAGAGACAGAGTTGGTTCCCTTCCACGCCAGAGATCAAGACTTTCCATCTCTGCTTAAACTTGTGAGAGACACAGCAGAGTGGCAGCCACTGCAGGGGGCTTCAGCGCTCAAAGCAAAAGCAAAACCTATGACGGTGGTGGTTACTTGAAGGGAAATAAAAGTAGTGCAGCCAAAGAACCTTGGGCTATGTACCACTGATTTAGTCAATATAATAGTATGGTTGCCCCCTCTAAGTCGATCAGTCACCTCATCAGTTGTTTTTGGCTTAGTTGACTTACATTTTTTATATCGATTCTTCGGTTTTTTATGCATTATTAATACTGATTAACTTATTTTTAAGAATCCTATCAACACAATATTTGAAGTTGTCATCTGTGTGATTTTTTTGTGGAGAAGCTCCGTTTTAACGGTCTTTCCATTAAATTAACAGAGCGATAAGTGGACATAATCGTATGAGTGATAGTCGTCTAAGAATTTATTTGGTGGACAGCCCTAGATAATACCAAGCTGCAGTTGGTTGCTTTGATTATACAGTTGATACTTTGTTCAGAATTGAATTGCTTTTTTTAAATTGGAAATGTAATTCTCAACGCACCATCGCACACTGAGATGTGGGAGGATGTATGTGTGAGACTGCGCATGTAAGCAGGTTATCGCCATATATATTTAGAGGGACCATGTTCAATCTAGTCTTCCTAACATCCCACCACTAGGCATTTTGAATCTCCCAAGACCTTTCTCTTAACGGCAGAAGTCCATCAAACCTGCTCCTCCAGTCTCGTCACAGTTAATGGACCTGCCAAACGGATAGACTAGCTTACTCTCTAATGAAAAAGAAACAAATTATATTAATGGAAATGCCACAGTGTCCTGTTTGACGGACACATGCTTCTTCCACCTCCACTCGATCTGTCCTTCAGCGTTACGTTCTTTCCGACTGCGCCATCAACTCCGAAGTGAAAAGTAATTGACTGATGATGCTTTACCGCTGAGTCAGCGGCGTCGAGGATGAATATTCAGAGCCTCAAACTAATGATTTTGTGTTTTTCCTCATTGCTGGGGAGTCTCTTTTTCAGTAGCCTACAGGTTGAAAAGCAGAAGTGTGAGCGGACTCGGATCACACATCACATCCTGCTTGATATTCTGCTGAATGTCAGTCCCTCCAAAGCACCCACAAAGTCGATTAAGCCTCATGTCTTCGTGCGAAGCCGTACTCAAGAGAACCTGCGTTAAGCATCACTTTCTGTTTTACCACACTTGCGTTTTTTCTTCTGGTTTTTTTCCCCATGCAGAAGTGATTTGGCCCTCAGACGCGGGTCTGAACCTGTAATTATCTAACAGCCAGAGCAGTGTCCCTGTAATTCTTTCAAACCGTCCAGGATCCAAAGACGTTCAGGGAGGTCTTCCTATGTCACACACATCAGGCTAAAGTCGGCCAGCCCCCCCCCCCCTTTCCCCCACACACGTACACGTGTTTTCACTTTGTTGGACACTTTGCATGTGTGAAGCTGTGAACTTATTTTCATAAAGTACAGTCACCATGAATCCTTCCCACAGAAGCTTCAATATAAATACTTTTATCAGTACTAAAATCTAAAAAAAATATTTAACACAGATCACACAAGGATCCAGTAGAAAGTATTGTAAGAAGTAGTCAGATAGTGTATTTAAGTTAAAGTAGCAATCACACAAATACGATATATATTACAGCTTATAAATATACTTAGTATTATAATGCAGCAGAAAGGACGTTATTATAATATATATTATAGTATTGGATTATTATTGCTAACATGTTAGCAGCATTTTAATGTTATAGTTGGTCAAGGTGGACCTAATATTAACACCAAGTACTTATACTTTAGACCTGATTATTGTCAATTTGACTCCCACGGTTCAGATATATTGTACGTTTTACTCCACTACATTCATTTGACAGCCGTTGTTACTTTTTTGATTACAATTTTACAAAATGATGAGCTTGTTATATATGATGATGATATGATATTTGTGAAAGATTAGCTGATTAAACAATTGGTTGATTGACAAAAAAATATCAGCTTTGAAAACTGGATGAGTTTAATTTAGTTTTCATTCAACATTTCACGGTTCCAAGTTCAGGATGTGCTTCTGACTGGAAAGAATCTGACCATTGTTTGGACAACAGCATTGCAAAAGCATCAGTAAGAATAATCTAATGAGATAATATTTAATAACATAACATAACCATGTTGGCATCCAGTACTTTCTACACTATAAGAACATTGTTCTAATTCTACATAACATACTTTTACTTAAGTAAGATTTTCAATGCAGGTGCATGTGGTATTGTTACTTAAGTAAAGTATATGACTACTTCCTCCACGACTGATATGTTTTAAACTCTCCACAGGATTTTAATGTGATGTCTAAAGTATAGACACTTATTTTCAGTATTGATTGTGTTCATTTTCGATCAAATTAAAAAAATGGATTCATAACTCAATGAATTGTTTGTTGTATACAATTTTAAAAACACTACAATAGGCCTGTGATATTTATGTCACGATCACACATGACAAACAAAAGCAAATTCTTACAAATGATAAGATGGAACCACCTCTGCCCGTGGTAGATAATAAAGCGCAAGCAATTAAATTATCCTTTTGCAGCGTAAAACAGTGAGACATGTAGCACATGTGCACATGCTTTGAACCTGCAGTGTTGGGTCATTCATGTTTGGATATCTAATCAGTCCTCAGTGAAGTGTAGACCAGAAGCAAAAACCTTGTGCCGGTCGCTCTGATCACTCTAATTAATTCCTGAAATGTGTTACATCGTAGTGTCCTGCTGCTGTCCCGTGAAAGGCTGCAGTGAGGTCTGCTCCGACAGATGGGGTCGGTCCATTGAAACAACTGTGAATCAATATGCAGTGGGCCAGGCTACATGCTTTGTCTGAGGAGCACTTTTACAATTGTTATTTTTTTCTCCTTTCTTTGCTGCTGGTCTCTTACCCCTTTATATTGTTTAATATGGAAGCAAGTCCGAGAACATTTCAACAGTCGTTAACAGTGGAACACTTTGATTTAACTAGGCTGTATATTGCTTTTGGAAATCAAAACAGTTTGTTGCTAAAATTGATGAAACAAGATCCAATCTAGAAAAGACAATAGGCCTAATAACCAGACAACAGAGCTACAAATCATGAAAATGAACACTCACTTTTGTTATTTTACTCCATCAGGGTTATAAATAGGTCATTTTTGAACAGTGAGAAAATCATTGTTTTTTTATTTAAGGACAATGCATGTAGTTTTACAACAGAGACTGTAGTATTAAGTATTTGAGTTGTACTGTCTCCCCACAGACATCATGCACTGTGAGCCCTCTACTGGTGACACAGCTAATTATTTAAGGCCTGCTGGTCAAACCTAAAGCAATAGAAGGCAATTACTGGAATGACATTGACGAGACGTTTAGTAGCCAGTGTGATAACATGTCACATATTCTTCACATCAACTAAAGAGAAAGTTTTCCCCCATTCTGATTTAATCAGACAACAAGTCTTTTTGATCAAGTGGTCTTTACTCTGACAGAGTCAGTCCAATGACAAAACTGATGATGATTTGAATGATTTATAATGAAAACAGACTATTAAGTAGCTTTAAATAAACAATTGTGAATCTTTCCCTGGCCAAAGCACATACAATGCTCTTTTTGTAGCTACTTTTTTCTGCAGTTTTGATCATGTATGTTTAGTTTATTGAAGCAAGATCAGTATAAGAATAAAAGTTGTTGGATTTACTTAAATCATTCACAACACACTTGATTTGTATAGCAATGATGTTGTATTTTGTATAACCTCATTGCTTTTCTAATTCATATAATTCAATAAAGTTTGATAATTATTTTAATAAGGGAGTAAGAGGGTACATAATAAACTATACCATAATCCACTCATATGCCGGTGTTTTGTAGATGAGAAGGGTGACACCTCTGATTAACATAATATTCCAATTATTAAGATGGTAAACCCTTAAGTAATAAAATGATAGTCAAATTAAATGAAGTATTCATGATTATACTCTGAGAATCCATATTACCCCCCTGAATAACTCCTAGATGTCCCAGGACGTCACTCTGAGGGCCGCCTCCATATTATTGACTACTGTTAGTGGTAGTAAATGACCCTTACCGACGGGTCTCGGCGTCATGCAGTG
The DNA here is from genome assembly GCF_027596085.1 of Anoplopoma fimbria. NCBI lineage: Eukaryota > Metazoa > Chordata > Actinopteri > Perciformes > Anoplopomatidae > Anoplopoma > Anoplopoma fimbria. Next base: position 9,413,446 of record NC_072467.1, read on the forward strand.
TGATTTATTCCCATCTCCGGAGCAGGGGCAGTGCGCATGCGCTGTAGATCTCCCCACCACATGCGTTTGGATAACGGCCGCGTCAATTTACCAGAGACAGCAAGAGCAGGAGCGGAAGTGGAGCAGATTTAGCTCAGTATTAAGGCATGAGATCGGTTATGGCGTAAGATAACAGTACTAGGAAAAGTACGATGTGTAAAAGCTGTAATATAAACAAATTTATGTGAATAATCTTTAATCTATTTAGCTTTTCCTATTGCTGTTTTAGGTGAGAATAAAACAACATGACACATATCAAAGATTAGATAATGCGAAACGGATGATTGGCTGTTGGAAAACGGGCAGCAGCGTGATGCATTCAGGTACAAATCGCATGAATAAGTCCAGTCATAAGTTATAGAAAATGCACATAGTCATTGCATACAATATGGGCTAGTACCAATCTCTCTCTCTATTTTCCTTTTTTTTTGTGTGTCGAAAAAGCCCCATGCTATTTGTCTTACAGCTTACAGTTAGCAAAACACTTCCTTATATATTATTTATCATATTCACTTTTCTGCAGTCTATAATTGCTCCTAAAAAAGTATCCCTAATCGGCGAGCTTTATTTTGAAAGTCTCCCCGGAAGCTGTAGGGGACATTCGTGCTGACTTTAGCGCGTTCTCGGGTTTATCCAGCATCGGCCGCTGAGCATCAGAGCGCTGATCCTCCTCCGTGTCGGGAAGGCGTGCGGTAAACGCTGTCACAGATTCACTTAAACGCCGCTCCTGCTTTATTTTCTGCCCAACTCCCAGCGGGATAAAAACGCTCTCCGGGCTCCGACCCAACATGGGTTAGAGGGAGAACGCGACCTATGGATTAGCCACTTTGTGCACTTCACCGAGGATGATGGAGGGGGGGAGAGAAACGGACTTGTTTTCGCTGAGACACCCTGACAAAGACGGGGACTGAGAGGGAACAGAGATCGGGATTCACTGCTCCTCTCTGTCTCGCTTTGCATCTTTTGTCTTCTTTTTTTTTTTTTTTTTTTTTTTCTGTTTTTGCTTTTTTTTAATTTTGTTTTATTGTGTGTGCGAGACAGAGAAATGTTTGCAGAATTGCTGTGCGGCGCCGTGGCTCTGGTCCTGTATGTCAACACTCTGGACGCCGATTTCTGCTACGATGACAGGTACATCCATGCTCCGTGCTGCTAACGTCACTGCCTCCACCTTATCAACCCTGGAGAGGAATAACATTAGGATAACATCCATCATGTTGCAATCACTCTGATTGAGCAGTGGGCTATTCCACTGCAGCAGCAGCAGCAGAAACACTGGCAGTTGACTCGTGTGGGCTTTTTCATTAACACAAGCAGTCTGCCCCCTCAGGAAAATATCAATTTATCAATTGAGTATGGTGCTATGACCAGCAGTGGAGTGATCAAACTGCTCTGCTGGTTATCCTCACCCATCTGAAGTAGCTGCAGTGTGTTTAAAAAAAACTTTGGAATCACTGTAACATACCTACAGACACTTGTGTGTGTGTTTTTATAGGGATCATGATCATACAGCTGCTTCTTTTTTTTTTTCTTGCTTGCTTTCTTGTTATCATATCTTGCAGTTATCGTTTTAGGATCACTTTCTAGGATGAACACAGTGAAACCAGGACTGAATAGGCAGTGTGCTCGGATGCCTCAGTGCTCAGTGTTGCAGTCTCCAGAGTCTGGACTTTGCTCAAAGTCTTGAGTTGTGCAGATAAAATAATTGGATCTCTTGAGGAGAAATGTGTCTCCTCACCACCCAGCAGAAGTGCCCTTTGCCGGACCAGATCCTATTGTACGGCCCACTGAAACTGTCAGCAAAGTATTGTTTACTGTTATTTCCCCCCCCCAAAATAGGCAGTGAGCTGTCGACCCGCACTTGAAAGCATCAGTTTGAGGAGGTGAGCGCGGTGCTTGGTTCAGCCAGTGCTCTAACGCAGAGTAATGCATTGCTCATAGCTGGCCATTTGATATTTGATGGCTGAATGGTTGTCAGTGCCTCAGGCTCATTTATGCTCCATCCACGCTTTGATGTAGGTCAGAGGCATCGTCGTATTACTTCCGCCACTGTGTTGCATCTCGCTGTCATTTCACGTGTTCATTTATACTGAGCTCATATTTATAGCTATTAGAAGTGAGTAGACCTTTTCTTAATATACGATTGTGCAGTTCTTAATCTTCTTTATGTGCCTTGGCCCCCACAGTTTGTTTATGTATAACAGGTGCAGCATTTAAAGCACACCCAGAGGATACATCGGAGTGAACTAACACTACATTAACACCCTCCACATCAACGGGTGGTGTATTTCCTTTACAGCTTAGTACATAGAACACTTCCTGCCTGATACATCCCCAAGGGCCTTTTTTTTATGTTAAAGTCGCTGTGTCTTTGCACTTTGTGCTATACTCAGGTGATTCAGGCAGCTCTTGTGCAAGATAGATGGTGGTCCGTGTCCATAAACCTGTCAGGCAGCGGCCGGGCTGTGCAGAGGTGAGAGGCTACCTACCGCCGCCTCTGACTGCTGCTGCAGAGTCAGCTGCCGTGTGTCTGCTGGAGAGCCTCCAGCCTCCCAAGTTTTTAATGCAAGACAGAAAGCCTCACCCCGATTATTCTGCGGAGAGATGTTAAACATAATGTCATTCATCACCATTTGAGTTTTTCTGGCCCAAGTCACTGCGGGCTTCGTATGAAACAGACGAGTCCTCACATCCTGGCTCTCTGACGTCTTCTGTCTCTGACATGTTTTCCATTGTGGGCTATCGCTCATACGGCGTTTGTTATCTGTGTTTTAACACCAAGTGTTTTGGTTCGGGCTTGCAATTAGCAGCCGTCTCCTGTCCCCTTAGGCTCCACTGGGGGAGGACGGGAGGGAGGGAGGGAGGGAGGGTGCGACAGTGATCTATATATAATTTTGCAAGGGGAAAACAGGCCCCGGACACACAGACTGATCTAACTTGCTAATGCTGCGCTCATGTGGTAATAAAAATGTGACTTGTTGATGGTAAAGAAGCTGCCATCATGGAAAATACTGAATGTGTGAAAGACGATAAATCAAACTGCGAGCTTGCATTTACCCAACACCCTGCAGCTCCTAGCCAGGATTTATTTAAACTGAGAGTCTGACAGTAATTTATGGATCATTCAGATAATGGTTTTCAAAGAACTCAAAGGACACCAGTACTTAAGAATTTAAGGCCCCCGTGTTCCAAAATACAGATCGATAGTTGATGTTTTCTTTAGTGTGCATTTATAAGTAAAAGTAAACTCTTCTTTTGAGTGTTCATGATAAATAGCTGCTTGAGAATTAAATATGGATATGTTGTCAGAGTGCAACATTGATTCCTCTCTGTGAGAAGACAGATTGTGCTACTTTTTTGGCTCCTGGCTTTGAAACCAATGCATTGACTTAACTCGGCGAGTGATTAAAAGTTAGGATCCAAAATTGTGTGTGTGTGTGTGTGGGTGTGTGTGTGTGTGTGTGTGTGTGTGTGTGTGGGTGTGTGTAAAATGGCCAAGAGCTACAGAGCTTCAGAAAAGACACCTGAGGATTTACAATGGATTTGGCTGGTAGTGTGATATGGCGGCGGAATACGTAATGATGTGTTGCTTTCTCTCTATGTATTCCTCTCATGGTGAAGGGAGTGTTTGAGAAATATAAAACTGTAAAGGTCACTTTGTGTTCTCCGTCACACGCTCCTTATCACTGACTTTGCTGGTTACACATTAATTTGGACAAACTACACGCATTCCATACATAGTAACTAAGGCCATCAGGGAGGTCACAGTCAAAGGGAAATAAGGTTTACACGCGTTACAAGAAATATCCTCCAAGCTGTAAAAAATGAAATAAAAAAAAATCTCATGCTTGACAGTTTCTTGAACCTTCAGTCAGTCCCAATCCCTCCCTGGATAAAAAAAAACTACTGCCTAAATGAGAAGCCAATCTCCCAGGGAGCTTTTCCTCTCTCCCCTTTGGACACACTCATTATTAACCCACACACACAGCTTTGACACCTGCACTGGAAAATGGGAATCATACGTCATGTAGTTCATATCTCTGCTGCTATAATCTACAGTTAGGGCTGAGTGAAGGAATGGGAGAGCCCAGATAAATGTCAGAGGAGAAATACTGGTGCAATATTGTGTGACTGGGCTCGAGCCTGCCCACTAGAAACCCGCGGCACTACAGCAAAACCTGGTGAAGGCGTCGGTAGGGTTATTAGCTTGATTGCAGGTGGCAAAAATGTCACAGCCCTTTTTTTTTAAAGTTTCTGAATAAAAAAATATTCTGACAAGGAGAACACACTAGTAGTGAAGTTAAAGACGGAGGCCACTTTTTCCATTTAACAGCTGAAAACACTTGAGCTGTTTTCAAGGTATATATTTCAGACTACCCACACACACACACCGGCTCCATGGATTATCGTTCCCTGTCAGGAGCTTGACGGTTGTGATTAACTGCGCCCACCTCGTTATTCTGCCCCGGTATGATGTCTTAAGGTTTCGACTGTGTGAGGATGTGTGAACGTTACGAAGGTCGCGCCAAAAGGACGAAGCCTCCCTGGGCACGGGCGATGATTTATAACGCTCAGAGAGTCGGCGAGAAGGCGACTTGCCGCTTTGCCCCCATGCCACGAGAGCTTTATTTCGAGAAGTCGTGATCGGGGGCTAAGCTGAGGGCTTCCCGATGATGCGGTGCGATGTGAGCTTCGAGCCGATGACTGCAAAGAAACCACACAGCGCTGTGGGCAGTGACTCATGTTGCTTTAATGATCGTACCAATCTAGTTATGGAAAAAACCTGTAGGGAATCTTTATTAATTTATTTTTGGTTCATTATTTCTTCTTCATTTTTGTTTCATTTTGCATCTATCAAAGCAGTTTCCTTTAAAGATGCACACACAAAGAAAAGTAGGCCGGATAATCGTCTAATGACAATAAAGTGGATTATCTTCGTCAGGCTCTGTGTGGTCCTGCCCGTAGACCTACCTGGCCCGACGTGGACCATGCCGCCGTCTGTGCTCATGGCCGCCTCCTCCTTGGCACTGTGTGTCAGTGTACTGATCTGGAACCCTTCTCTCATGGCCTGTACTGTAGGATGGGCTGTCTGCGGTTGTGTTGAGGGCCCAAGGGCGGCAACCCAGCAGTTTGAGCATCTCCGCTTTTTTTTTTTTCCCCAAGTCAGGCTCTCTCTGTCTGCTCCCTGTAATTACAGAGGGGGACTCACGACATGGTTTGGTAGACGTAGCTGCTCCGTTCTCTCTCTCTCTCTCTCTCTCTCTCCCCTCTTTTGCTCTCTTCTCTCTCTCCCTCTCTCCCAAAGCCTTTCAGTCCTCCAGCTCCCATCATCCAACGGCTGCCTCCAGATGGTCCCGTTTGGTAGGCAGTTAAGGGTTTTCCTCCCTTCTGCAGTTTGAAGGGGAAGGTTTGAAATGGATTCAAACGGAGGATGTTGTGTTTGCTTGCAGTTGCCAGGATGGAGACTTCAAAGTGCCCAATGACACAGACAGTATGTTACAGAGCCAGTGAAGGGGCCTCATGACAAAAGCACATGTTGCCATAGTACCGTATGGGCTATAATGAATATATTTTATAATAACTGGTTCAAATGGCAATGAGCAGTTTGTAAAGGGTCACTCATAGTAGACATGAAAGAATTGCCTTTATATCATCTTTCACCTTATTGGTTTTAAGACCAGCATGGTTCACTCTCACTTCCCTTATAGCGTTTTTAGGCCACAACAAGTAGGGGTTTTCAGTGAAAAAGCTCCAAGTACCCACTGTACACTACCTTCCCTGCACCAAAACGGTCAAAAGTGCTACTCGAAAGGAATGCTAATGTCGCTCTGTATCTGCTGGATGTGAAAATGAGTTACTGTTTGCTTACAAGTTAGCCTTAGCAACCAATAAGGTGATACTGTAACTACTGTGTGGCTAATTGAATCAGGCACTGCATGTTCATTTAATATCAAATATCCAAAAATGACTGATGACCAGTGTGATGGTAGTGGCTATTCTCTGGATTTGGTTGTCTAAAGGGGGACACTTTGATGCTCCTGCATTTCCTCCCTCAAATCACCAGGGAGTACGATCTGTTGGCAGGAGAGGAAGGAGATGTGTGGGAGGCTTCCCGCCAAATCTTTTTGGCACACACACCTTCTCTAATAGATTTTCTCACATGAGGGGAAGAACGTGTTTGTGATTTCTGACCAACGTTTACAGATTATACACAATAGCCATGTGCCAAATTGAGACTGTTCACATATCAGGCACATTAGTTGTGTCAACAAACCAGTAGAGGTATAAAAATTCTGTTCTTTTTACCCCAGTTCATTTTTCCCTCAAGATGATTTAACATCACAGTAACGATAACTAATCTCCTGCCATAAAGTCATATCACAGTAATGGATTATTTTTTTCCCCAGAATATGCCGCTACTGTGACAATCTTTTCTTGAGCTACAGCAGCCCGGAAGGATCAGCTCAGTTTCTAACCACAGATACAGTAGATCGGATCTCCAGTTTTTTACTAAACTCTCATTTTCCAACATATAGCGGATGAGGGAGGAAATTGTTATGTTCACCCTCACCACCATTGCAAGATAAGCTGTCCTGGCAGAATTAATTTCTTTCTAAAAATACCATTAATGAGGGGTTCTGATATATTTGTGAGTTGCTTCCATTACCCACAAAACCCTACAGAATTACTTGAAGCATCCAAGTCTTCGGTAGAGCGAGTTCATATTTAGGTCAATGGGAAACAGCTGACTAGATACGATGCTCCCTTTTCTCCCTCACTGTCATCAGACCCAGAATAAAGCTTCATTATGCTTTGTCTTGGTTATTGAATTTTACCTCCTAAAGTACATAAACATGCCGGCCCTTTGTGCTGCGTTTCCTGTGGTGAGGGGGGGGAAAAAAGGAAAAATCCCAAATACCTGCATATTTGGAAAATGTGCAATAGCGATTAAATATGAGAAAGTGTTTTATAGGTGCACTTCCTAACATGTAAAAAGGTATGGTAACGCACACATCGCTGCAGAACACAGAAATCCTGTTGCCTGACTGTGGGCTTCCTTTTTTCCTACCTTTCCATTCTAGGTCGCCACAGGTTTCTGACTGTCAAAACAGTTAAATTAGCTCTCAGACTGCTGTGTGGCCCAGAGTGGGACCGCAGCTTCTACTGTGCGAGCTGTGTTTTGGCGGGTGTGACTCGTCAGGCTTTGGCCAACTTTCTCCTACCAGCACCTCTCCCACTGTCAAGGCTTGAAAAGTTGTTTTTCCCCACAAGAAACTGACAAAATATGTTGGTGTGCAATGCTTGCAATATTTTGTATTACTTTCTTTAGTTCAGCTAGGCCAATGTCTTGGTAAATATATAACTGCTGTACAGAAATGCTTAAGATATATTTAAATAAATAATTAAAAAGGCGAGGGAGGGATCGTATAGTAATGGAAAACAACACCTAAGAACACTGAAGCAACACTTAAGTACAAAAAAAATGTATAATCTTTATTATCCTGACATGATGAAACAAGGCCAATGTCAAAACAGTGGCACTTTAACACTAACAAAGTTAATAGCCTCTCCTTTTTTCCTCTAGTGCCATCATCAGGTATAAATGTAACTTTTGCCAATAGTTTGGTTAATGGGCAAATACCTGCAGAGCTCATGATATTCCCACTGTCTGCTCACTGTAAAGTTCCCCCATTTGGTCACAATTAAAATGATAAATAAAATAGGTTTGTTTATGTTATGTGTTTAAGTTAAAAAAAAAAAAATCTTGCGGGCTACAATAATGAGCCAACTAAAAGCTATCAGGCAAACTAACAGGAAAACTCTTAACACATCTGCCAAACCTTTTTTTCCAGGTTTCAATTCCAAGTTCAATAGACCTTATCTATAAATCGTGAGAAGAGTGAATTTGTGTTGGTCCATTTCATCATCACCTTATATTATTTTATGAAATTTCAAAGAGGAATATGTTTGATAAATCAAAACTTTGTTTAGTTTATGTATGATTGCAAACGTACGCAGATGTTAAATACTATATGAAATAAATGCATTTAGGCGGAGTTAACAGGCCCTACTTGTTTTCCTCATCAGTTAAACAAACAGAATGCACACCAGCCTTACATACTAGATTCAACGTTATAAGTAGGCTACAGTTATCAGCAATCATGTGGTTCAAACGTTTTGCAAAACCTGCAAAATTAATTTGGTGACCCAAATAAAATCTCCTGGGACCCACCAATGGTTTCCTACCCAGTCTTTGGGAATGCCTGATATGGTTAATATACACCATGCTGCAACTTAAAGACCTGCATTCAAATCTGATTAGGGTGTGAACAGTAGCAGGTTAAAGTGCTGAACATGGTAGCAGTACTAAGCCGCAGATCAAGTTTTTCACTTCTTCACAGTAATCCTGAGTGAGACCTTACATAGGTAAACACACCACCGGACACCTATAACTTCCAGGTCCACATGATGTCTAGACTCTTGAGAAACTTGATACATACCGGAGTCTTAAATACCTGTGATGCTCTGATGTGGAGCTGAAGGTAAACTACCCTTGATTACCGGAGCACACTGCTATCTGCAGTTGATGAAACTGAATACGTGCTGAATCACTTCGGTGATTGCCCGCTTCGGCTGATTTGTCATTTGTGATACTCTACTGCATAGGTCACTGTGGGATTGAGAAATGCTCACCGTGGCCATGGTTTCATAAAAGCCCTAGCCGTGCTCCAGCCTAGCCAAGGCAAGCTGCTTCAAAGTTGCATTAATCAGGCTCTAATGCTTCATAATCACCCAACTGGTATGCGGTTGGATGAGAAATGTAGCCATATGTAGATGTCGGGTTAGCTGCCTGGAGGTGGGTTGAAGCATTAGAGATTGTCTTCGCTGGACTGCACAGGACGTTGTCCTTAGTCCTATTTGGTATTCTCAGTGCTGCTTGCCTGGCTATTTAATTAAGCCAGCAGATTATCTCTTCTAATACATCATGTGGTTATAGCAGTACACACACATACATTAACCTGCACACAGACAGACAGACAGACAGACAGACCGACAGACAGACACGATAATAATCGCCTTAAATGAGAATAATGTTTAATACCAGGCCGAAACATCCAATAAGAAAATCCCTCACACGGCAGACGTTCAACACAGCTACTCAATAAGTCACATTTGATCCATCATAAATCAAAATGATGGATCAAATGTGCCCTTTGACCAACCGAATGAGATTAGTGGGATTTATAATCAAATAACACGATGCATCGGGTGTTTTCCTAAAAACAGTGTTTTGATCGTGTGCGGTGATGGGTAAATGCTTTGCTGTGGGTTATGCTCCCATCATTAGACGTGGGTCTCAAATGATTTGACTCTGCCAGGCTAAATTCTTAATGGGTCTAGACAAGGGTTTGGATTTCGAGGGCTAATGCTGGCTGATGGCTCTTAAGCCGTGGCCACTCTCAGGCTCTTGGCCCTCTTCATATTAATGGGATTAACAGGACTGTGGATGAGAGGGGGCACGACGTGTAAGCAGAGAACCCCAAGCCATTAGAAACAAAAACTTCCCTGTCCCCCATATCCAACAGGGATGCTATAGTCCCCCCTTTTCAGTAAGGAAGAGAAGAAGACTAACACTCTTCACCGGGCCTCTCCATCTCGGTGGCCTTATTCCTCTGACAAGGAGCACTGGCTCGTTTCGATAAGGTTATGACACAAGTTGGCCTGTTCATGGGCAATGCCTTTGTCCATTGTGAGAAGAAGGGTCTGTGTGGTCCCTCTGTTCTCCCTGGACCCAATGAACGAGGCCATTTGTCCCCCAATAGAGGGGAATTAAGCCCTGGTTGTGTTGCTCTGTTGTTTATGAAGGACAAAGAAGCGGGACCTTAGTGTTCTTCTGTTTGGACAGAGCAGAGACCCAAACCTGTCAGAACCAATCGGGGTGAACTCATTACGGTCATACGTGCTCTGGTTGGGGTTCTCAAGAGGTGAGACAGCGGACGGAGGGCAAAGGATACACAGTTGGCTAACAGAAGCTTCTTTATGTTATGAATATGCCAGCTCTACTTGTTTGCTTTGGGTGGCATGGATGGAAAGATGATGCACTTGGAGAAATGCAGCCCGACAAGTTTTAGAGCCGGTTGCCAAGCTGGAAAGCAGCCATCAGCTTTTGGTTGCCAGGGCTGCCAGAATGGTTGCCATAATTAATTTAGGATTGGAGTAATTCTATCGCTTTTTAATTATAAGCCATATTTTAGTCATGAAAAAGTGAAATCAAGAATGGTTTAATATATTTTACATAGACCAAAAACAACTTGTTGGTGCTGTCGCTGTGAAGGACTGTGGAAAAACCTGACTTGTTGCATTCCTGTTCATCGCGGTCGTGCACTGCTTCCTCCAAGTATTTGAGTGCATTTAACTGCTGACAGTACTGGCTTAAGGGTTAAATCAGGGCATCAGCGGCACTCACTCACCTCTTTGGAAAATTCCCCACCAAGGACTTCTGAGACTGTCCTCCCAAGAAGAACCACAGCATCAGCAAGTTCCGCTTAACCTTAACCATGTGTTTATTATTATAACCTTGACAACGAAGCTCCCCTAACCTTAATGAAGTAGTCATTTTAACCCAAACCATGATATTTCCCTTAATGTAACCAAGTTGTTTTTGTGCAAAATCCTTCAAACTATATTGTTTTCAAATCATAAATTGCATTGATTTTTGAACAGGGATTTTTTTTTTTATGCTGTCCTGCTGTTAGGGGCATAACATCAGAAAACAACACAACTATGTGTCTTTCTAAAGGGGGAGTTACACACAACGTATTTTGTCTCTTCATTTGGAGGACTTATTGGGACTTTTTTTTTTAACAAAGTAGCAGTGGCAACAAAACCAAATGGCTAAGCGTGTACTAAATATTGGGGCTACTGGGGCGACATGGCAAATGCTACTGTTGATCCCAGTCGAACAAACTTCTAAATCAGACTTGTAGGGCTGTATAGTGTGCCATCACTGAATACAAGATATTGTGCTAGATTTTCTATTAATTTGACTATATCATCTGTTAGGACTTTTCCCCTTTCTTCTAAGGTTCAGGTGCATTCCTTTTAAGGACACACGTGTTGGAATGTCTCTGACTTGTGTTATTATTGTGGTTAAAGGGGTTTCCAAGTATGATTACAGTATCTGGTGTTCCGTAAGTGTGGTAAGTGAGTCAAATGCAGCACAGAAGGGCCTGTGGTCTGGACCGTTTAGCCACTGCGGCTAACCTGTTGCTCCCCTCAGGCTTGTAACACTGGGACACAAGAAGACATGTGCCCCTTGTGGCCTTTACTCTGGTGCCGTGTGCTCTCACAAGTCACTGAGTTGATAACTGTATAGAGATGGAACAATAATGTAGACTTCAGATGAGAGAAAGGATACAGGGAGGTATTTTTCAGGTGTATCGTGGTACAGTTGTCTTTATTTGTGGCCTTGTGATCAAGCTGACAGAGAAAACTGGAAGACTGAAACCTTGTGGACTCCAACGGTCCCATCTGTAGGATCCGCCTCCTCCCTCTCCCCCCCATCACTTCCTACCTCCGACCAGACCACAGCAACGGAGGAAGCACATCTTTTTCACAAGCTGCCTCTAATTGATACTGTTGAGCTCTGGGAACCCAGTGTGTGGTTTTAATACTCTGCGAAATGCGTGCAAAGCACAACAGCCTGCAGTATGCCACCCTCTGGGACACCACAGGTTATTTACAACCAAACGACCAGTCTGGCTCAGGTCCTCATATAGTTTCATTTAAGTAAGTAAAAAAAAAAAAAATACCTACCGCACTTGGATGTGACCCTTGCCAAGCCTTTCATCAAATAGCTACACTGAGAGAGGGCAAGAGTTGAATTCCATCCAGAGCTGTAATCTCAGCCTTAGGGGGCTTTTCACTAAATGGCTGTGTGGGTTATGAAGGAATTAATCAAGTTATATATGAAGGTTAAGTTCCTACTGTTGGTGCTGACTTTATGCTACTGTCTGTGTTGGTACTTCTGTGTTTCCTCACCAACCACACCTGTATTTCTAATAAGTGATGCTAGGTAAGGGCCATATATATTTCTTTGTGCTTTGATAGATACATGTGGCATTACCAAATCCAATCAAATTGGGTGTAAATTGACTAGTTCTAACGTAGCTTGTCATGGCTTGGTGGGACAGACGTGTCTGACATCTCTCCAGATGGAGAACAGCTTGTGTTGTATTGTGTTTCACGGAAGGAGCCAACTCTCCCGTTCGCTCCCTTTCTCCCTCGCTCACTCTCCCTCTCTCTCTCCGTCACCACGAATAAAATCACGCTGGCGACAGATTGATGGAATCATGATGGTTTACAGGTTTGATTTCACTGGTTTATTTTGGCTGAGCGCTGACACTCAGTATCTCCGGCCGCGGTGTTTCCCCATCATCTTTGACCTTTCGCATGTGCGACTCTCCCCACAGGCTGTTTTGCCAAGTGAGGTCTTCCTCTACGGCTGGAGATTGATACACACAATGGGAGTTTATTTTTGAATCCGAGGAGGAAGTTTGGATTGGGATAAAGTGTGCACAACTGTTTTGCCTTTACAAACCGCTGAGGTTTGAGGATCTGGAGAGAGGCGCTGTCAGCTGCTCTGACAGAATAATGAGACTCCTTAAAGGCGCTCTCCAGAAAATAAATTTATAATCTGAGGGAGATTGAGGTTTGGCGAAAAAAGAATAATAGAGAAAAGAGCAGAGCTGGCAAGAAAGAATGACTGATGGAGCATTATGGAATTAGATGGAAGGTCTGATCCTCGATTGTTTAAGTGTGACTGTGAAGGCCTCGGGCCTGATCTGTTTCATTCCGCTGAGAGCACGTGTTGTCCTGACTGTGAACTCCGGCTGCTTTGGGGTCTTACAACATTTACCTGATGAGATGTTAAGAGGGCTCAAAACCACACCGGATCCCCCAAGAGGCTCCTCCAAACGTGTCCGGCCTGCAGCAGACACATTTCTCACTATCACATGGTAGAAACATCAGCGGTCGCTTTAATTAGGAAGCAGTCAAAGGGAAATCCATCAACGGCTGTGCTGGCTCGCAGGCTTTGTTTTCCTTTGTTTGAGTGACTGCCGGGGGTCCCAGATGAAGACCCTAACCTTAGGATGCACGAAGCTCACGACTGCTCAAACAAACTGTCACTCAAACTTTCTTTTTCTGTCAAAACAATGTTGACCTTAGCAAGTATTTTAGCCTCATGCTCAGGCTTAATGTTTTATTTTCTAAAAACAAGCACTATTATCTTGGAAAAAAGACAAAGTGAAGAGAATGACACTTCTACCAAGAAACTTCCTGAGGCGAGTCGATGTCTGTGTGGGAAGAGGTGAAGTGATGTTACCCTGCTGGCAGATTTCCATTAATTGTGTAAGGAAAAATACATTATCAGCACTAAACACAAGATTAAATGGCTCTCCCTGCCTCCGCTTCTACCCAGTCTGAAACATTTGCTAAGGCAGTGCGGCCCGTCACTCCACTTGATTGATGGAGCTGATGACTCTCCCTCATGACAGCTGACGCAGAGCAGGGAGGCCTCAGGGTACCTGCCATGTGTGGTACTTTTCCCTGGAGACCCGGCCCTTTTGTTGGGAGACGATGGACCTCGATCGCTGCTGTGATTATCTCGCCTCCTAAACCTCACGTCCCGCAGCTCATATTCTCATTCTCCTCCGTAGCTAGCAACTAACACCGGCAGCTCATTCAGAGGTTATTGATTTCTAGCGACGGCACAATCCACCATAGTTTCCCCGTGAGCACGCAGATGGCTGGACCTTATTAGGTGAATAAGAATTTCATTATTTTCTTCCTGCAGCCGTTGCACAGCCCATTCATTCATTCATTCAATGAAATATGAATCAATACAGGAAAAAGAATGACTCTTGTGTCTATTGCCTGCAGTTTCACAGCAGTATACATTTTTAAGTGTAAAATATATTCTCTCTGTGTTAAATTTAGTATTGAGGTGTAGTAAATTGAAGAAGTAAAAAGCCTGCATGTGGCCAACAAGTACAGTTCAGATTTATGTAGGAGATTATGGTGTATCTCACACTCTCCCGTTGGAGACCTTTGGCTGTAAATCATGTGGATGAATGATGGATATGAGTTGTCACAATGAACAGATGAGTTGGCAGGACCCACGCTGGCATGTGTGCCTGCTCAATGGGCCTTTCATTTGTGGTAACAACTTGACATCAGCATATGAGGGGTCTTTGGAAATCAGAAAATCTGAACAAAGGACATGTTTCCAAGATGTACCTGTTTTAAAGATGATCTGAGCTGCAGACAAATTGACTTTTTAAGAGGAAAGATGGAAACAAGAGTTCATGGAACTTTTCATGCAAAGTACAGACAATACAAAGGGAAAGTGTGTAGCTGCATTTAGGAGAAAGCTCTTTGGCAGAAGTCAGTGAAATTATCATTTTATCCATTGTGCCAGTATTGTTGGACACTTTGACTTATTTTAACACAATTTGCAGTTGCATCCATGGCTTCTTTATTTACAATTAACAAACAACATTATCCCTCAGTTCTCAGTTTGGCTTTGGTTACACGTTTGTATTTTTCCAGTGTAATTGGCTTTTGTTTTCATGGGTAGTTTGTGTTTAACACTAAATTGAGAACTTGGCTTTCACCCTGTGCAATTACCATTTCCCATCTGAGAGCCGTGCTTCAGCTATGCTTGGTCTCCAAAACCTGCTCAACACAGGGCGAGGTCTCCTGTTAGTAGTTATTCCAAAATCAGTTTTTGAATTGGACTTAAACATATTGGATGTTTACCTTTCAAAATGAGGTGTGGTAAAGTGCTTCCTCAATTCTTCAGAGTTATGTCTTGAGAGTCATACTGCATCATACCAAGGCCTAATAGTTTTACAATACACCGTCTGACTGAGTATATTGTTGGAAAGGACACAATTGAAACTTTGCCATAATCACATAATCATCATTAAGAATGATCTCATGGCATTTAGACCAGCAAAGACTTGTATTTTCTTAAAGAAACCAGCTCACTTCAAGTCCAGTATCTGATCGAAGGAGATAATTTCTTCATGAACTATAGCTTATTACATCCTGGAAGCCATCAGTGGTCTTTCTTTTCAAAGTGTTCTATTTCCCGTGTTTAACTTAACCAATAGGTCTCCATTCAAATGTCTTTAAACATTATTAGCAAAGGAATCCTTGGCGTGGGAATGAATGACTGCGAGTGGGAACCTGAGCAGAGCTAAAGAAGAGCTGCGGGTCCATCGACTGCTCTGCGTTGCCTGGTTTGATGTGTCCTGCAGAATAATCAAAAACCAGATTCCTTCATGTGGTTCTGCAGGTTTCTTCATCTGAACACCATGCATAATACTGCTATTGGCAAAGGTACCTAAAACAATGTAACAGATGGATGATACTGCATGTTTTTCTCATCCAAACAGCTGTATCCTCAAAATAGATTTAGAATCAATTAATTAATAAAACAGAGGATTCTCCCTAAAGCTTTAATTACTTGCAGATTTGTCTGATTTTGGAGGCTTTATGTGTAACCGTCGGTGGACTCCCAAGGGTGAGTCAGCTGCTGCAGACGAAGCCCACAGTCTAAACCAGATTAAGAGTTTAAACCTTTTAGTCCCCGGTCGAGAGGATGCTAAACTTCTCTTAACTTAGACCCATACCTTTCTTTCTGCATGCAAGAATGTGCAAAAGTTAACATAACGGTTGCTAGAAGATTCATGACTGAACTGAAATGTATCAAAAGATAAAAAGAAGAACCTTGAAGGCCAGGTGCATTTGATCTTGATCAGAGAATTCAGAAAAAATAAATTGATTATTGAGATCAAAGTGCATCAAAACTGGTCCAACATCTTGATCTTATTTCCAACACTGATCAAAGAATCGACATATTGCAGCTGGAGATAAAAGATAAAACCCAGTCGTCCCCCCCCCCCATGAGTGCGTGCACAATGTTTTCACCTCAACAGTTTCACACTTTTTGACTGCTATAAACCTTGAAGCAGAGGTCACTTGCATATTCATAAACCTTGTGCTGTTGACTTGATGATGTACCTGGATATTCAGCACTAAACATTATCACATGTCTACAGATAATGTGGTGCGGTTGTTGACTCGTTGAGAACAAACAGCAACGGTAACAAAATAAGAGGCAGCTGCTCTCTACTTGTAAATACATTGTTATACTGTACATTGTGTGCCATAATGAATCCAGAGTTGTAAGTCCTGGCACACTAAGTAAACACTATCCGCGAAAAACACTGGATGCAGCAAGACAAGGCCCTGATGTAAAATGTGGAGCAGCTAACAGCTTTAACCTTGTTGATCCAATAAAGCCACCATGATGCAACTTTAGCTGTGCGCGCACAACCTTTGACTGATCTATGAGTCTATCTCCCTTCCAGCTTCGTGCAGTAGCCAACATTAGCTTTACTGGAACACTCGCCTCAGCCTATCACACATTAATATGATGAGCTGCCTTCCTCCTTTCCGTTTCTTTTTTATGGAATACAATAGCTCTTTTACTAATTCCCTCATTAGCAAATACTTTGGAGGTCAACCACACTTTTTTCGCAGTAAGAATGAAATATGAAATATCACCTGATGCCTTCCGGTGTTTACTGCAAATGATGCAGGATAATGAGGCAGTCCAACAATGCAAAATCAACATGTTCTCCCTCTTATATAAATCAATCATGACTGGATCCAGGATGATGGGCAAACATCCTGGCATATCTCCAGAATCAGTCAACCAGAAAGCAGAAGTAAACACGGTTTCCTCATACAGTATATGTCTGCTAGGATTGACAGCGTGTCCTCGCATTATTTTCAGCAGCTTCGGTTTGGGTTATTAGCTCAGTTGCGGATGTGTTTATGGCTGTTGGAGCTGTGTTTATTTGAGCAGGATTTAAGGCTGTTTATTTGGGACCCGCTTCTGCAGTATACAGTAGACACAGTCAGATAATTGTGAGATTTATGAGCTGAATAAAACACCAGCTCAGTGTTTAGCAGTGTTTACCTCGAAAATTTCGGTACAGCTAAAACATCTGCTACCTTTATGGAGAACCATGAAATGATTATGCCTGGTTTAGAATGAACAGAAAGTACCTGCTGATTGTGAGGAACTGCAAGTATGGCTGACTTAGTGCAGGGTAATTATACTGTTGCGTTTTGTAACCCAGCTTTCTCAGTTTAAAGACTGGAACTGAACCAAAATATATGCAATATCATGCGTTATTTGGAAAGTAAAGTTGTCCACTTTTTTCTTTATGTTGCATTCAAAGCATTAAAGTAAATGTCTTACTTACGTCTAAAACATGATGCTCCTTATAGTCACATCCCTGATCCTGTGTTTTGTGGTATTATAGCAGTTTAAAGAATAACTCCATCTTAAAATCTGGTCACAAATATGTCCTTATATTTATTTCCTTAAACAGCTGGGCACTGAATTTCTTCAGTAAATCTTACCTAAACAGGAGTAAATAGTGGCCTTTTTGAGAACTACTTTCAGTAGAGGATTAATACACATTTGTGCTGCTCTAGTGAGTGTAAATACCAGCAGGACAATGTACATGGGATTGAAACTTAACTACAGTGCCCATGCTGATGGTGGTGATGGAACATGTCACCCAGTGCAACAGTGTGGCTTAATAATGTGTTTTAATAATGTATGGACAACTATAGCATTCTACGGCTGTGGCGTAGTGGAGCGCAAGGTAGTTCTCCAATCAGAGGGTCGGTGGTTCGATACCCGGCTTCGGCAGTCGACGTGTCCTTGGGCAAGACACTTAACCCCAAATTGCTCCCGAAGGCTTGCCATCGGTGTGGACTGGATGTTGCATGAATGTTAGTTAGAGTCTGATGGTGGCACCTTGCATGGTAGCCTGTCATCAGTGTGTGAATGGGTGAATGATATGTAATATACTACTGATTGTAAGTCGCTTTGGATAAAAGCGTCTGCTAAATGACTGTAATGTAATGTAATGTATGTCACAGATAACTGATCTATATCTGGCTTTGACTACACAGACAATACTTGTCAGCTGCATCAATTCATTATTGGTTTTGGTCTGTTGGTGGGATTTGTCAGAACAATATAGTGCAGCCTCATTCTTGAAAACCCATATAGCACAAAAAGTATTTTGTCAGTATTTTGGAGCTTCATGTGTTGGAATGACTCAAACATAGAGCAGTATTGGCTGATATAACCTAGTGTTTTTCCCCAAAACCAGGGGCCGGTGGTGGCCTCTAATAGAGATAACCAGCATGAGACTGGTAATTGATTTGTTAAAGCCCCCCTACTGGCCTACTGAAATGAGATGACAAGTGCAGTCCTGAGGCGTAGCTGAGTGGGGAGGGAGGGATGGGGGGGGGAAGGGGTCCATGACCCACAGGAAGATCAATACTACATGATGAGGCCCTGGAAATGGTGCCGCAGCCTTTTGTTCTCAACCAGGCCAGAGCTATAAACCAACCATTTTGCCACACTACACTTGTGATGCTATTAGAAAAAACATATCTCAGTGACACAGGCCATTTGTTTTTACTGGCCATATGTTTGACCGTGTGGTTTTCCATACTGCAGGCAGAGAATAATTATTTTTAACTGCCTATCATTGTAAGCAATATCAAGGACGTAAAATAAGTATACCATAGTCCCACTATAAAGGAACTGACACGTCACTCACTTACTCAATCCCACATTAGAAGATGTCGCAAAGATTAATAACCGCAGTTCTGCTCTTTTTGGGAAAGGACAAGTTCACATCTTTGGGATGTGGGCTTGACTGCAGCGTACAATACCTGCCTGATCTGTGGGGGTTAATGGTCTCCATTAATCCCACCAAATACTGGCATTTGCTCGGGGCAAGGCCTAAATAATTTGTTGGTATACCATGAATAATGCAATCGGAGGACACGACTGCAGAGATGATGTGAGCTTGTTTCTTCTTCCTCGATTGTGGATCCGACTTTGAAACCAGCTGTAGTGCTTGATCCATCTGTTTGCATGAACAGTATAGAATCCATGCAGTGCAGTATTTGACAGCATTGCCTTCCAACTTCCAGGTTTCCCCCAGCCAAAAGAGGGGATAGGTCAATTGCAAGAACACTTTTCAAGTCATAAAAATCCATATACAAGTATTTTTCTTTGGGGTTTAGAGAGAATTCCTCGCCCTCAGGAAAGGCGGCTGAAGTGTTGGAGGGAATAATAGCTCACTTTGCACCTCGTAAAAACCTGCGAGCACACCTCAAGTGCTGCTGCTGCTGAAGGCCTCTTACTGAAGGTCCAACGCTTGCAGCCCTCATAGCAGTCCCTGAGGATAATAGAAGTGATGTGGAGCGCAGTGGAGAGGATGAAATCTTCCTTCACACCACTGACATGTGTGTTTAGTCCTCTTACCAACATTCCTCACCATAAACTACAAAGTGGCATACAAAAAGGACAGGACCATCATGAATACCTTCTTCCCTTCACTTTTTTTGGGTTGAGCAGCCTTTTTCCTGGCGGCTCCTGTGGACGGCCACAGCTTCCAGTCGACACTCCAAAGTGCTAAAGCGTGTATTTCTTTGCCACGAGATGCAAGAGTCTGGCATGAACCCCTTGGCTACCGAGCTGTACTAAATGTGTGCACTGTGTGGTGTTTTAACCCAGTTTGTGTGACTTGAATTTTTAATATCTGCTAAGCTCCAGGAATGCACTCTGTTGCGCTGGCATAACAGGCATGGCAGAGAGCTGGGGTCTCCATTGCATCCACTACGATAGGAGACTGAGCTAGAACTGAACTGCAGTGGATGAATTAAAAGGGGACAAACTAACAGATGAGCGCTTTGTTTAGTCCTCACTCTCGACAGATATCTACCTGCTGTTTTGGCCCTAGCCGTGCCTGAGTCATTTTATTTCACTTGCGGAAATAGTTGTCAGAGGACAGTAATCGTATTGATTATCTGTGCTCCGATGTACAAAACCAAGAAATAAATCCTCTTCTATTTGATTCTTTGTACTGAAACATAAAAGACTAGAATGAGCACAGATTCATGAGATCTGATGGCAGTGGCTTGGTGTCATTGTTTTTTAATTAGTTAATTGATTGGCGAAAATGTTGAAAGCTAATCTATTAAACGTAGAGTAATTTAGCAAGCAACAAAACAAAGAGTCTACAGCCATGCTTGCGACTCTGTAAAGCTATAATGAGCAGCAGTGCTTTGAGATAAATGTTAACTTCAGTGTACTAACCTGCCAACAGGGACAATGCTATTCATTTTATAATATTATTTCTGAAAAATCACCTTCATCTTAGTCTAACCTTTTAGCATGCTAGCGTACGCTTACTAGCACAAAGTGCTTACGTTGAAGGGCTATAGTTTTGCTTGCTTAATGGCAAAGGGTAAAAAGTTAGGTGTATCGCCAAATGCTTACAAGTAATCCCCTGGAGACTTTGAATATTTGTAGCAATTATCATGCATTCTATCCAGTAGAAGTTCAGGGGACCAGACAAATCTGTCATAGGAGTCATCCACTGGGGACCATGCATGTCTGTTTAAAATGTCATGACAATCCATTGATTTGTTATACTTCAGTCCGGACCAAAGTGGCAGACGACCAAGAAACATTGCCTTCCATGGAGCCAAACGGCTAGCATGGCTAAAAAAGTAGCTAATAAAAGTTTGTTATTTTATTAAGATAAATGTATTGCTCTGCAGCTGAGCCATAAATCCTAAAAATCTAAAGGGGAGATGGACTAGGGAATGCAGTATGTAGACAAGAATGTTTGACTTAACCGTAATTCTGGATTGTTTATGGCTCACTAGATAGGAGTCTGAAATGGATCATTACTCCCACTCTTTTATCAGGGATCTGACATGCTAGCAGGTTCATATAGCTAACCCCACTGCCTCATTCACATCTGCATGCAGCTGTGTCTCACATGATCGGCCTCTGTCTCTCTTTCGCTTCAACTCCTTTTAGCCTCCGTTGTGTCCTTCCCTTCATCATTAAACATGTCGTTTGCTCATAATTAAGCACATCAGTGAATTAAGGGCTATCTGGTGCTGATTTGTTCTGACGGTACGCTGGAGATGACAGTGTGTATCTCGCTCATGCACAGATATGTAAACACAAACCCACACCAACCCATGCAGCTTTCCCGGCTGATTGGACTGATGATCTAGGGTTTGGAGAGCACCTGAGCTGAGTGTAGTAAGACTGCATCACAAAGATCCCGTTGAGACGTCACAAGCAGCAGGTGTTGTTCTTGAAGAATTCATGTCACATTTATCTATTATGTTTGAGTAAAAAAAAAAAAAAAAAAAAAGGAAGGTGAAAATTGTAAATGATAGACCTGTTTAGCATGCCAACATTAGTATTTATTCTGGGTATAAACACTTTTTGGGATATCTGTAGGGCTGCAATAAATCATTATTTTCTTTATTGATTAATCTGACGTTTTTTCTTTATGGATTAATCACCTATTACCAACGCAACATTTAAAATGTGTTCGTTTTGTCAAACTTAAAGTCCCAAACCCAAAGTTATTAAATTTACAACAATATAAAAAATTGAGAAAAGCTGCAAATCATCTAAGACATATCTGAGAATCTGGATAACATTTTATTTGGCAATTGGGCTTCATAAATTAAAATTAAACATTCATCAAAAAAACTGACGGTACATTTTTTGATGACTATTAATTTCTAAAGCCAAGACAATCTTATCATGTCCATTAGGTTGCTTTTGTGGACTTTCATAAGCTACTACATTTGGTGAATTGGGATAGCAGTTTATTCATTTCCACAGTAGTCTTGAATATTTCATCATCACTAATCTGCCCCTGTGAGTCAGAAGATTGCAAACCGAGGCCAGTAATTCATCGCCACCTCACTGTTTTGGTCATCACCACAGAACTAGTAACAAGATGAACACGCCTTCTGTCACCGTGTTATTTTTGAGATTATGGCTTCCTCGCTCCTTCATGAGGAAATTGGGTTGACACAGTGAATTTCTCTCCATTTAAGCAGCCTTAATACTTAATGCTGTTTTGTCTGCCCCTGGGGCCCACTGACTGCGCTTTGCACTTTTCTGGGCTGGCACAGATTCTCATTACCTCCTGGAAAAACTTCCCGTGTTCATGTAAAACAGTGTAACCTGATACCGAGACTACAAATAGTTTGCGGAAGACTAAGCATCCTCCACAATCTGGTGGAGGCGATGCTGGCTCCCAAGACGAGTCACATAAATAGAAAACAGCCCAGCAGACGATGTAAAGAAACAGCGTGTGCTTGTTTAACACCTATAAATACCCGAGGTGAGGTAAACATAATCTGTTCGCTCTAGAGAGAGGAATTAGGGGTAATCAAAGAAGACAAAAGAGCCTGCAGAGTCGTGCTATGTCAGCTATTTTTTATTTGGCTATGTCGTCTTTCTTACACTGTATTATCTTTTAATTGGAGTTAAATCTTGTGTGGTAAGGCATGATTTATGGTGGTAAAAAACTGCCATCTTTAGAAGTAATGTCTTTAGCTTATAGATTTCTGTCTGATGGATATTTGCCCCCACAGTCTTAAAGTTACTATAGTGCTGGAAACCAGTAAACGCTGACAACATATACTCCATCAGAAGAATGGGATTGCAAAATGTTTACAAGACATCATCTGTTTTGTGCTTTAGGACGTTATTTCTTACTCCCCGGTGAGAAAATCTATTTTCACCAGCAACTTTTCAAGCCGGAGCCACCCGAAGAGAAAATCAAATCTCCACCCGCTGGATAATGGGTCCTTGATTCCTTTAGGACTGGTGATGGTGATTGCCTCTGCGTTCCTTGGAAAGCAGTTCAAAATCAGCAGTACGTGTTTGTTCGGGGCATTGGGGCTGTGTGTGCGAGCTCGTGTGAGTAAACGCTCGTGTGTGCCTCTTTTATGAGCTCGTCTGAGCGATTTCCCAGTGAGAGTGCGTTTAACAGCCGGATTCCTCCAGGATGAGTCTGACTGTTTGAAAGAAAAGCCCCATGGCGGCCTCCCAGTATCCAGCCTAATGAGCATCAAGTCTAACAGGTGGTCCATCAGAGCACTGAGAACAAGGGGAATGAGGCTGTTTGTATGTAAGTTGCTTTATTTTTATACCAGTAGTGCTACTCTTTTTCTCCATCCAGAGAGGAAATTGAATTCTAAACACTTTCCTTGGATAAGGGATTGGCAGCATGAGATGCTCTGTGGTTTGTGGTGAAAATGATCAAACAATTTCATAAAAAGCTGTAAGTTAGTCCCAGTTTATTGACTGGTTTTAGGATAATGACGTTTCATACACTGTCTGACTTGTGCTGTGAAAAATCTGCTTTGTTTTATGATCCTGAACTTATAAAACGGAGGCACAATTTAAACAGCTGGAATGAAAATAGCTGTGTTAATTGTTTCCAGTTGCACTTCCAGGTTATGTTATATACACAACATGGGTTCATTACATGCTTTCGTATGATATTGAGCAGTATTTGCCTCAATGCACTATCCAGTGGTCTATAAGTCAAGCATGTGCATTATTGGCAGCCATTCATTGTATTTCTATATACATTTATTTTACTTTTAATGGCAATTAACTCACATACAGGAATCTGGATTTTCTTGCAATTGTAATGTGATATAACCAGACTAGGTTCCCTTGCTGTTCCCTCATTCTACTGTTGAGAAAGTTATAGTAATACAACTATACATTTAAACTACTTAACTAGCTGAGGTTTCAAAATGATTTATTTGCTAGCAGCCTGGGCGTGGCAGTATTGGACGGTCGATCCATCACTTTAGTCCAGAGTAAAACGTCTCAACAACTCTTTACTGGGTTGACAGACATTCCTGGCCTTTCAGAGGATGAATCCTAATGACTTTTTCTGGCACCGCTACAAGGGTTCATATTTGTAGTTGTAAGGTAACACATCTAGTGCTATCATCAGGTCAGAATTTCAATTTGTCTGATACACAAAATACTAAACTAATGACATTTCCATCTCCTCAGCTGTACTTTGTGTTTAGTGCTAATAAGCAAATGTTAGCTGCTAACACACTAAACTAAGAAGGTGAACATGGTAAACGTTATACCTGCTAAACATCAGTCTGGAAGTGTTGTTGGTAGGCATGTTTGCATGCTGATGTTAACACTTAGTTTGAGGCATCACTGTGCCCTTGTACAGCCCATGACTAGAAGGCATACGACAGAAAATGATATTTTCTACCAGATGACAAAGGGCGACATCTTATTTAAATGTTCTTTCTTACATTATTTATTGCTGAATTCATTAAGTTTCCATTCTGAGTTACAATTCTTGTAAGGAGACGAGAAACATGAAAAGAGGTTTTGCTTTACTTCTAGCTGCATTTGCTGCTTTGGTTAATGTCTGAGTCGTGATGAATAATTTTAGTCTTTATGAGTCTTCACACTTTACTGATTCATCTGTGTGATGTGCATGTGTGGTTTTTTTCCCTTTTTTTTCAGCAACGTCCTTATCTCAAATTACACCCATTACACAGTATTAATTGGGTTTAGTTAGGTTAATTAGCTAAATCATGCTTATATCTTAATCATAGTATGATCTATATTTATGCTAATTACTCAGCCAGAAAGAAGATAAATACAGTAGAAAGAAAAATAACACATCATCTGCCATTAATGCTGCTTGTTTTGGTGCTGCTTACAACTTTTCGATGTCCCCTTTTTCTGAATTTATAATTTTAGCTGTGTTGTTATCCCTCCACTGGGTGACCAATATACAGTACGTCGGAAACAAAGCAGCATTGTTTAGCACGACCACCAAACGTCTCGCGGTCGGGGATGGGGTGCCCCCCCCCCCCCCCTCAACCGTGCTTTGCTGCTGCAGCTGACTTTTAATGGAATCTGATTTAAAAGCTTGTGAATAATCCCCATGGGGTTTTGGTTTATAGGTCATTGTGCCATTCTGGTTTGTTCCTGGTCTGTCTGAGGGAAGATGTATGCATGTATGTGTGCGAGTGTGTGTTGTTGGGGGAGGGGGGAACAGACATGGAGGCTTCTCCTGCTTGTCTGGTCGAAGCATCCTAGCTGCTCTCTCCTCACTGCTATAGGTGGACACAGAGTGAACCCATCCACCCCCTCAGGCTTGACCCACAAATCCCTTCCTCTGGGCAACAAAGGGATTATGGGAGAAATAGACTAATCTACTTCTGCAAATTTCCTTATGCAAAGTGTTTGTGGCACAAGCCCTGACTTGATCAGTCTGATCTTAGACTTTTTTTTTTTTTTTTTTTTTTTTTTTTATCATCCTGAGCTGCACTTTTCCATTTTATAATTTCTGTGCAGAGCCAAGGGAGAAATCGCTGCATCTGAGGGCCTTTTGTTTTCTTTATTTGGGATACTTGAGAAGGAACACTAGGCTTGTAAGGGGCCACCTGCGATAACAAATTACTCCCCAGTGTGTAGGAAAAATCCAAAAGCCGCACTCTGGATGATTTTTTATGTCTTTGATTTATTAATATACTGCATATGCCTGAGGGTTGTGCCTGAAATATAGCTTGAGGTGTTGCAAGATGAAAAATACGCCATTGCGAATGGCTTCCCAGCCAGACACACATTCAGTAGCACATACCAGAACTGACAGTTTGGTACCTGGACAAATGCTTGGAGAGAAACTTTCACCTCTGAATGGTATTTCTGGCCGGCTCAAGTCCAAACAACTTTGATCTCTTTACTTTCGGTTTATATCTGGATGTCGTGTCTTTATCTGCCGGCGAGGTGGGAGTGGAGTGACGGCGGGTGAAGAAGACTGAACGAGGATGAACTTATCACCTTGTCTTCGGGTGAAGGATTTCACCCTAGCTGGCTCTGTTTCACGTGTTTAAATGTTCCTGTCTCGGTGGTGTGATACGGCGTATCTCAGGGTAATTCAAACAGTCCAGGGAGAAATAAAGCCGGGAGATTTTCTGCAGTGAAGGTTTGCACGGTGGAGAGGCTGGAAACAGATTTTGGCAGCGATCTCGTTTTTGTTCCGCCTCAGACTTCCCTAGGCGTTTGGAAATTAGCCTTTTCTGTTTGCACATACTGCGAAATGATTGTTTCCCCTCCGCATTTGGCCTGGCAATGAAAGATCGTGTGATATTCTTTGTTGGGTGATATTTATCTTAGAAGGAAGAGCTTTGATTTTGCACCACAGGAAGAACATGTGGGTAGTCTTTGTGTGCACAGCGCCGGACTGTGTTTGACTCATTTCCAGACTCGATCCCAGATGCTGGACCTGGGTGGTCACACCCATCGCGATGTTGCGTAATGCCTGTTTTGCTGCCTCTTGTTGTTAACCAACAGTTGTCTCTGTGTGTTCCAGGGTCATGGAAAAAATCAGCCACGCACATCAGAGGCGTTCAACTGGTTTACCACACCGTTTAACAGGCAAAGCCACTAATTTATCATAGGGATTTTTTCCTTTCCAGATGTTCTCAGGATGGTCTCATCAGTGCTCAACAGCTCTGTTTTAAAACAGTGTTCACAATGTGAGCAAGATAAGTTGATCGCTTCTGAGGGAGGAGCTGGTCCAGCAGGATGGATGTGGGGACATCTTGTGTTATCATACTGTCAACATTATAAGACAATTTTCATTTTAAGACATCCCTGCTGTTCCAACCCCTATTTTTTTTAATTAGACTACTAGACTAGTCCTCTTGGATGTTTTCCTGAGATATTGTTAACCACTGCTAAATACATCCTTTAAGCAAAACCAAAATTGTCTTTAGGGCGTACTATAAACAGACTTGAAGAAACTAGCTAGCCTAGCAACAGTGAGTAAACATCCTAAAATATAATATAAGCCCACCATATCAACATTTTGGGGCCTATACAATACTTTATTATTATTATTATTATTATTATTATTATTATTATTATTATTATTATTATTATTATATTCCTTTATTGATCCCCATGGGGGAAATTCGGGTGTTTAGTATTTAACTCTGCTTTATTGTTAATGAAATTGGCATAATATGATTAATATGTACCATTTTATCAGTATAACTACAGCCTGACTGACACTGGATGTTTGAGTCAGCTACCAATAATTGAAAGTTTAAAATCGGTAAAAACATAACTATGAACAAACAGATCCCTGAGATTTTTTTTAGTTATAGTTACCAAGATACAAACCAAAAGAGACGTGTAAATCAACTTGTTGTGCTCCCTTTTGGCCAAATATGTAATGGAGACAATGTTAAAAAATTAAACCTAGTTGGGCATTTTTTGCAATTTCTTTATACTTACAGTATCACCAGACATAGAAAAGGATACTGATATATCTGCAAAAGCAAACTTTGGCTCATATATTGACACTGAGTTCTCATTAGGTAGCATTAGTTAAAATGAAACAAAAACAACACTTTTTTTATATTTTCTTCGGAAATGTTATAATAATCTTGTCTATTTCCTACTTGTCAGTTTAGCTGATTAGTTATTGATGTTACATTGGAAAAAGGAGAGCCATGAAAATCTGTTGGCCGTTAATGGCTGATGCCCTTGAAAGGTTCAGACATGGTGACTTTTCTCAGCCTCGGCTTCTTGCACAAGCTTCGGTTTCGCTTCTCTCTCGGCTCCCTTTAAGTAATAAATGGCCCTCTGGTGACTTGTTGATCTTGTTACTCACAGTGTGAACGCACCGTTAGACTGACTTGTTCATTTTATCACTTGAAAGCTACCATGGGAGCAGCCTGGATTTAAGAAAAAAACAAAACGATGCTTTTACAGCTGCGTAACATTAACTATCATATTTCACAACAGTGAGACAAGCCACTCTGTTCGGGAGCAAAAAGCGTCTTCCTTGTTGCAGTTTATTCAACCTTATCTGAGCTGATTTCAAACATGGCCTGTTGCGTGGAAACGAGAGCGCTGTTAAGCTTCTCGAGCACATCGCTGCCACTCCCAGGCATCCATCACAGTCTGTAACAAGCTGCAGAGTGCTGCGTGTAGCGTGCGTGTTTATGTGCCATACGTGCTCGCCGCTGACGGATATGTAGTGACAGTTGTGAGAGATGGCCTGCCGGACATCCAGGACAGGGATTGTGGTGTCTGATGAACGGCATCTCTCTGAACACCCACCCATCCCCCACCCCCATCTGCTGTTAGCAGCGGATAATGCAGCTCTAAAGCCTCTTGTGTAAGAGACCTGGTCACCGAGGAGGGGGGGGGAGACGGGGAATGACGTAAGTGTCCTCCCGTTCTTCCTTCCTTTCTCCCCTGATCTCTGATCCTGAGCTCTGGGGAGGTCAGCGGAGCAGATCCACTGACCCTAATTCCTTAAGGAAAGGTTTCCTGAGAAGATTCGCCGACCGCTCCGCGCTCCCTTTTTGGCGGCTGACCTGGAAAAGGCACAGAAGGCAGCTGACGTAGACGGAGGCTGCCTGTTTTGTAGAGGATTCAGACAAGGCGCTGAAGGGCCTGATCTGCCTCCCCTGGCCTTTTTTTCTTTTTGATCTGATGAAGGACACGGCTCCATCTGTTTCCTGCTCCCGAGGGCTGTGGGCATTCACATCGGATGAAGACAAATGAATAAACAGAAGGATGAGTCACGGCTTTTTTTCTCTCTCCGTGTTATGACAAGCACTTCTGCTGGAGTGCGTGAGCCTGGAAATATTGGCATGTTTGTTAAATGACTGCACACAAACAGTAGACAGTTCTGCTGACAACATTTTGGGTCTTTAGCTGTTTACCGATTCAACATCGGCGCGTTGACTCGCGAGCTTCCATTGTTTGCTCCGTCAATAAACAAGCCAACTCAAAATGTAGGACGTGAATGCTCGGCGCGTTCTCCACAGGAAGCCCGTGTCTCCCCTACATCCACCTCCGCACTCAAACCCATCAGTCTCCTTTCTCTGTGCTCCGTCCTCTTGTCTGTCTTCCTCCAGCACCTGTCAGCTCCATTGTCCTCCCCTGAAGACGAGTAAAACCCATCCAGGCATGCTCCTGCGACCTTTTTCAATGGCCCTCTCCCAACGGGGCCGGTGCCTTTGTTCCTGGAGCCTTTCTTACCAGGTTTTTAGGGGCAATCAGCAAGGGGGCATCCGTCTTCCCATTGAGGGAGGCGTGGTGTTCGCTGCTTGCCGGGTGCGATAAAGGACCACACATGGTTGTGCTCGAGCAGCTCACCAAGACCTGCTGCTTCGGTGCGTGGGCCCCTCCGCACTGCATCCTCTCCCTCCAACCGACCCATAGAGTGCTCCTCTCTTCTCAGCCTTTTTGTCAGGGCCCTTTCACTTAGCCTGAGCTCTGCCGGGCCCTTTGTCCTCGGATCTGGGGGCCCGGTGCCTCAGCGTCCACTCCCTCAGCTTTGTTCCCTCCACCTACAATATGCCACCAACAAGTATTCCAGAAATGCACTGAATGCAAGTCTTTCTGTCAGTGTGAATGTGCCTAAGTAAAGACGGATAGAGGGGGGGGTTGATTTCATGTTGCTCTGGAGGTTTCGCTGACGATGTGGGCAGCTTTATTGAGCTGATGATGTGGATAAATTCATTTTGGGGGGGAAAAAATCCTAGCATTCTTTGCTTTTTTAAGTTTTTTTTAAATAAGATTCTTGCTTTAAGTAGTTAATTAGTTAAAATGTTTCCTTAGTAATAGTTTTAAGTGGTACAGTTTCTTGAATTTAAAGTGTTATTAGTGAATTAAAGTATGGTTTTAATGGCAGACAACTCAGAAATAGAGAGCAGACCTCGGTCCCAGAAGTCTCCAGCGGTTGAGTTACCTCCATCACAGACCACATGAAATCCCATCCCAGAAAGGGCTTTTGTTGATCAGACTTGTAGACATATTTATCATAGTTGACTGAATTACAGAGCCCAAAAAACAGTCGTCAGAAGTCTGGATACCACACTAAAAACGTAATATATGTCCCTCTTTCTTCATGTCCACTAACTGACTTTGCATCAATAAATCTTTATATGCAAGGCTTATTAAGTTTCTTTTTTTATCTGTAGAGTGGAGCTTTTTGATGTTTGACACACATGTCAGTGAGGTTTCTTTCTTCTCTCTTTCATTATACTGGAGGCCTCGCTAATTTAGAAAACTTCTGTCGAGGCCCGTGGCGATGGTACCACCCTCACACTTTATTAACATGAGGCATGTCGGATGGTAATGATGTAAATTTAATGAAATCCCCATTCATCTTGCACTAGGATTTCATAGTCACTATTTTAAACTATAAAAGGGATGTCATTTTATATACCTCATGAAATCACTCAGCTCTGGTTTACCATACACTTGGCAGTGATTTGTTGGTGCTGCCATGCTGCCTGCGCAGACCTCCAGGACTGAAGCGTAACATTCAGTTGATAATGCCTTCGTTCAAGTAATAACTTCTCTGCACCACATGGTCCTTTGTTGTTTTGCTGCTAACCAGGAATACAGCATGGGGAAACATCAAAGGGAAGCCGCTACCTCTAGGTTAACCTTACCAGAGGTCTTGAATTATTATTTTTTTTCTCCCCTGTTTCACTCATTCAGGTCAGTGTACTGCCTGTAGTATTTGAAAAAGTTATTTCAGTCCAAGTTTTTGAGGTATCGCTGGGTTGAAAAGTTTCCATCTGCAGAGCTGGCTTAGATTATTTTCATAATATCTATCTGACCCGTGTAAAATTTTCAAACTTCTTTACTGAGCTTCATTTTATTGCCACTAACTCTCTGTAACATCAGATCTTGGGCTTGCCAAACTTTTACAACCCCTCATCAAAAAAATACGAGCTTCAAAACCTCTGAGGCCAGTGTGCCGCCCATACTTCATTTGTAACAGGAATTCCAAAAAATGTTATGCTACTCAGAGCACGGACCAAATTCAAAATGTCAGCGCATGATCAGTATTTCATCTCCACCTGGGACTGTTTCTGAATTTTAACACCAGCCTCTCTGGGAAATATTGAAATTGAGCTACTCTCCCTATGGAGTCACATGACTGTGATCATTTACGCCGGCCAATTAGGAATGGGAAAACAAGCAGCTGTCTATTTAACAGCCAGGCCTGCCCTGAGGACACAGAAACTATGGATTTGCTGCTGTGATACCTGCTTTCAGATGCAGACCAAACACATTGATTTCTGCCCGCTTTATCCAATTGATTCTGTTCACTTCATCCCACAGTAATTCAAAGCTGATTATACAGTGTCATCACCATGGACAGTTCTTCTGTATGTTGTTATTAATATTTGAATTCTTGTGTTGTGTATATTGTACAATGTGGCATTTTGTAAGCCCAAAATGGTTTTAGAAAATCCAATAGTGCTGACTGTTGCAGT
Source organism: Anoplopoma fimbria (assembly GCF_027596085.1). Lineage (NCBI taxonomy): Eukaryota > Metazoa > Chordata > Actinopteri > Perciformes > Anoplopomatidae > Anoplopoma > Anoplopoma fimbria. The sequence goes on from NC_072467.1 coordinate 9,444,799, forward strand.
ATATGTTGTGTCTTAGTTTGGAATTCAATTTAGCTCCACAATGGGGAAACTGAAGGAAATTGCCTGTGTATGTTATTGACTCAGAGCACGAGATTAGCTTGGGGGGAAGTCTTTTGTGGTGCAGTGACGGGGCTGGCAATACAATAGTGAGAAGACATGAAGACACAGGAGGAAACATTATGGTTTTTCTATTTTTTGTCCTTCTCAGGGCACAAAGACTTATTAATAGATAGACGGACTGGAATTTGTAACAGTAAAATGTCAGATTTGTACACTTGGTGTTGTAATTTTACCTTCCCTTTGTCATCAGTTGACTCTGTTAATTTTTTTTATATACTGTTCATACTGTATATGTGACATTCGTCTGAAATGGAGGGCAAAGAGTTATGATTCGAACACATGGTATCAACTTCTGTGTTTACTTGTGTTGATTTATGTATTTCAGAGATTCTACACTTTCTAAATGGAAAACTAGGAGTAAAGCCACAGTCAGTAAAGATCACAGGCACAGAGGAGGTGCGGTTTGTGTGATTTGGTGGCCATAAACTTTCAAATGCGTAAATGAGCTCCTTCGCAAAATTGCAAATTGACACCATGTGGAAGACAAAGCATTTTAAAACACATAAGAGGCAATTTTCTGTTCCTCTTGGACATGTTTATAGGTTAACAAGTCAATGTCTCACGCAAGTCCAACTTTTTCAGTAGCACATTTAAACACTGTTTTCCAAAGGGTAGCCTAAAGTAAAAGTGATCTTTCATCTCATTTTGTAACATATAAGCATCAACCCCCTAGAGCCTCCTAGAGTTCTCTTTTTCCAGTTTAAGTTCAAATAAATGCCAGATTAGTGTCGCGCCTTAGACCTGATTTCCTCCCTGTTTACCAGCTCACATTGGCCCTGACTATCTGAGATCAAGCAATAAGTTAATGAGGCAGCAATATCAGCTATCAGATGTTGCATCAGTCCGGTCTGTCATAGAAAGACCTCGCTGATCCCTGAAGGAACACCACCCACCCCCCCCTCCGGCCCTTTCACTGACAACCGCCACACACACTCACATGGCTGTCGATGGGGGCCCTCGATTTCTGTGTGAGCAGACTACATGTGCCTTCAATTAGGGCCTGGAACTGGAGCCCAAATGGAAGAGCAAAAAAAAAAAAAAAAAAGGGCCGGGGCTGAGAGCCGTGTGAGAACACTGGCCTGTTGTGATAGCATCTAATGAGATCACTCAGAGCTGCATCCTTGAACGCTGCCATTCATTAATGTAATGATTCTTTGTGTGTGCGCGCGCGTGTTCCAATTCATCCAACTGAGCTTTCATGCTGTGTTGTGGTTTCTGCCTTGTGGTGAGCAGATAGAAGCAACAATAAGCCTGCATTAGAGGTCTATATGAAGCTAATGACGGTAAGAACTGAGCAAAGTAATCAATTGATCCCCTTCTCCTGGTCTCCATCTGCCTTTCCCTTGTGCTGTTAGTGCCTGTGGCTCTCATACTTTGTTTGTTTGATTGATTGCACAGGGCTTCTCGAAAATAGCCACTAATCTCAACGCCTGCAGGAAGACGAGCACCCCGGAGTCCTCCTGCACTCCGGCAGCATCTTCATATTTAATCAGAAGAGCCTTGTAGCTGTGAGGAGAACTGGGATGAAGCACAGCTGTTTCAAATGCTGCAGATATAAGATGGTCGGGGCACTAAAGATGTCTTCTCCTTTCTGCACCAGTGGCATTCTCAAAGGCGCTTCCTGCACTTAAGCCTCCATGCAATAAACATCAGTGAGCGGAGGCCCGGGCGTTGACTTGCCATGGTACAGGCTCATCCTTCAGGGCTGCTGTGCCTCGTAAAGCCCCGCCATGCAGAAAGGTTTGGGAAGAAGGATGGCAAAATGTCGGACAGACGGTCTGCCGCTCGTTCCTTAAGCTCTGGCTTGCGCAAGATTTTTCCGTCCCACTCTCCCATCGGGCGAGGGTCTTGCTGGACCTCTCCATGTGTCATCATCCTCCGAGGCCTAAATCAGAACTCCTAAACGGCCCAGTGGTGGGACAGGCCGGATCGGTCTTGCACCCTACATGGCCATAAGCCCAGGAAGGATGAAGGATGGCCTCCCCCCTGCATTGATCTCCCTCTCCATGTGAATGAGAAGCACTCTAAACAGGAGAGGAGGAACAAATCAAACAAATTTATTACCACATGGCTGAAAAGGTCAGAGCGTGACAAAAGCCCTCCTGTTGTGAGGATGAGTGCCGTGGAGTGGCCCCCTCCGAACAGAGCCTGGGTGACCGTCGCAGCATTAGACACGGGTCAGGCTGAGGGGAAACACGGAGGTACGACTAGCTTGAGAACAAAGACCTTGTTCTTCATTCGTGTTGAGCTGTGACGTTCATTTAATAAAAACCTGTGTGGTTAAATGTTCCACTTAAGTGTTAAAGTGGATAAAAAGCCTAACGAGACACTGACAAAATAGATTTTTCAATTGGGTGACCATAATGTGACCATTTTAACAAATTGCCAATTCTTAAACAGTTAATAAGAATATTTAAGATTGGAAGAAATGTACTTCTTCGTAATTGTAATATAGCGTTTACAAGTGATTATTTTTTAACTTAATTAACCTAACTTGATTGTATTTTTAGCTTTTATTCTAAGAATTATGAATCAGGGATTTTGCAGCTTGTTCTGCTTCCTTTATTATTTATTTTTAATCATTTACCTGCATTATTAAAACTTTTGTTGGCCTATGTCAGTCTGTGGGTCATGGTTCCCCTCTTAGTTCAGACTGATATATCTCAAAATCTTTTGGAGGAATTGCTTCGAAAGCATACAGGTGCTTACTCCAACATCAACATGTGCACGGTAGGGCTTCCATTTATATTTCACGCTTCTCTTGTGAAAACCATCTGATGGAAAGTTCTTACCTCTGACTGCCCACCACAATTTCCCAATGAGGCAGCCTGTTAAAGATGGAAGTAGTGACAGATACAAAGATATAAGAAAAGTGTGTGTGTGTGTGTGTGTGTGTGTGTGTGTGTGTGTGTGTGTGTGTGTGTGTGTGTGTGTGTGTGTGTGTGTGTGTGTGTGTGAACAAAGTGTGTGTGTGTGTGTGTGTGTGTGTGTCCTAAAGGAGTGACCCAGCAGCCATGCTGACAGATTTACTGGATCCAATAATCAGTGCATATCACCCTGCTGTGCTGTGCACATGCAGCTCCTGTAATTGGCTCTTACACCTGGAGTCGCCATTAAACATCAGACAACTTTACACTTTGACATTTAGGTGATTGACTCCCAACACTCCTGACTTGGACAGCGATCAACAGGCTTTTCTCAACATTTGCTTTAGCATGGGGAGTTGCAATAACATTCTTAACCATTGTTGAAATATAGTTTTGGATTCTTTATCCTTCAAAATGTTATTTAAGTGTGTTTTAAATTGTTTTGATGTCTAGTTGGTCGGGAAGTAATAGACACAGACTTCCAGACAGCTCCATCAAGGCCTTTTCTGGACATTAGAGGTTTGAGCAGGACTCATACGTGCCCCTGGCAACTTAACAACATGGGATTTAATGCCTGGCTGCCAGGATTCCTGCTCTGCCAGCCCGGGTTGGCTGGATAGAAGTGTGGCTCACTGGTTGGTTGGTTTGCTGGCTGACTGGTTAGCTCTCCTGGATCAGCATTCAGGTCATGCCCTACTGTGCCCATCCCGTACTGCACAAAGGGCTGATCAGGGATGCTAGACAGCAGGCACGGGCATTCACCGAGCTAATACACATTGCGGTGCTGGACGGGCAGGCCCCGCTCCAGACTCAGAGTCTCAGTGTCCCAGTGTTTGCTTGTCTACTGTGGCTTGAAATGGAGTGAGAGTGCATGACTGTGCCAGTGGAGCAATGAAAATCTCCCCCTGAGGGGAAGACTTATTCCACTTAGGGAATGCAGCTGGATGAATTGGACACAGTGTTGCATGTTGCACTCTGAACACTTTGAGTACTTAGTGAGATTCCTTTTTGTGCATTTTACATGCAAGCAGGTTTGCAATGTGATAATGAATGTTACACAAACAGACACTCAACACTTTTACAAAAAAAGGTTTTATTGTTAGGAAGTGTTTTTATCTTGATTGAATGCATAAGTTGCAACCTGAAGAAAGGTACTCCCATACAAAACTAGGTATTTTTAACATATTGTACATATACTAACATATTTTCAATATGTAAAAGTCACAAGAATGCATTTAAACATTTGATTTCAGAGACCCGGGTTGTTTTCAAAATCCTCCCTATTTTGGATATCTCAGTGTTGACACTTATGCCTCAAACCATTACACCACATCAAACTGTATAAAGATACAAATTTAGAAGAATCAGGTAGAGTTAAAGTGGCTACTGTGCTGTTGTGGAAGAATATTGAAGGGAAGAATTGCTCAATTAGGAGTACAGAGTGAATGCAGTGTAGATTCACAATTAAATAATGACCTTTATCCTGATTGTCCATCGCAACAATGTCATCCATCTTTACTCCCTTGCCTTTCATCAATTACAATGATGGAGTGAAGGCATCACACAGCCAGGGATAACAGTATAACAGCCTCCGCTTCATTTGCTCCAAGGAATGGTGAACAGGATTGCTTACATTTTTTTCTAGCACAGTTAGTTTGACAGGAAAAAATATATAAATGTTATATTTATCACTAAGACATTTGCAGAACAGGTTATTTTATGGTAATAGATTAAGATTTAATAGCATGAGATATTTCCTCTGCCTAAATACCAAAATAAAATTGTCGTACAAAAAAAATCTATCTTTCATAAAAAATATCCTCTTCAATGGTTCCCTGAGGCTGTTTTCTTTTATTAAGAGCTTTTATTATAGGTTTACTAATCACACATGTCCAAAGGAAGAAAGCAGCCATTCATTCTTGACAATAGGGATTTTACGGCGGCCTCAGTGGTGGTGTGCTCTCTACAGTGAGCGACCCCACAACCACTTTCTCTGTTTGTCCTCTACAGCCTCCCTCATCATTCATTGCCCTCTTGTTCAAGCTAGAAAATATCAAAACATTCAGTGACACTGTGATAATGGAGTTATTAATCACATTTTAGCCAGAAAATGCAGAAACAGAGTTTTGAATATTAGCCAAAAATAATTTGGACCTTTTCTCCATGCTAAATGGGACCCAGGTTATATTTTTTCTCCCTGGCTGAGCTGGTCTTAAAATGTTAACACTTGATTACAATTTATCTTGTTTGGCATGCATTGCCTTTGGCTGTTGGGACTCATCCATATCCCCGAGTTTTAGCAGGCTATTGGTAACAATGGTTTAATTTTCTCTCATTTGGCAAGTTATTAACTCGTGTTTGTGCATTTTCATCTCCATCACCCTCATTAATAATTTATGTATTCAAATGAGCTTATTGAGAGTTGGGTTGTTTTTTCCAATGACATTGAATACATTAATCACAGCAGCCTTATTTATCTTTCATTTCCCGAAAAGACAATATTTGGTTAAAAAGGCTGTTACAATTTTTTTCTAAAAGATGTTATTTAAAATATATTTCCTTAGTTGTTCAACTTATTAGTGAAGAAAACCAATAGAATATTTGCTCTTAGACATAGGAGTATACTTTTTTTTTCCTTTATTAGGTACCATATAAGTGCGGTGGAGATATGCCATTAATGGTCAGCTAGCATGCCCATGGGGAGAAACATTAGACAAAAGAGCTTTCCGGAAACACTGAGCGGACTACCCGGTGTCTCTGTGGGCAGCCTAAATATACCACTGTGCCTCTTTCAGATATTGAAGCTGGGTGATGACATACAGTTGGCAGACCTTCGATCACTTTCTCCCAAACTCCCACCAGAGTTGATTTTCTTTTCATATGCTGTCACAAATGGAAATCTTTATATGCCGTGTGTTTTAAAGGGCTGACTTTCTCCTCAGTGTTTTAATATCCAAACAAGTTAGTCTTGTACCAATATTGAATGTCCTGCAGTTCACTCTGATATTTTCAGCCACACTAAGTGTCTCTTACTTCCTAATAGACCGTATGCTTTCCCCTTGTGTGATTTGCATATAGACGCCCCAGCATATGCATTCTTTGGTGAGAATAAATTGCCTATTCTTTCGAGAATTTCCAAAATCTTTTATTCTGTTCATATGGCTCCATTTCACTCACAGCTTCATCTCAAATTCATGGAGTACTTGTATAGGGGAAAATCCTCAAGACCTGTCCTTGGTTTTCAATCTCTGTTCTAATATCCAGTCTCATCTCCTGTGTGTGCACCCACTGCATAGACGCCAATCAATCTCCAATTTTAGATAGCCTCTTTCCCTGGGATCCTGTAGTCATTGCATTTCTCTCCACCCTGCTGGTGCATCCACATTATAGGTGAAACTGTTCCAGGGGTAAAGAGGTTAGCTCTCACATGATTATTTTTCATCCGAGGAGATAAGGGGGTAGCAGGAGCATTTGTCATGGAAATGCTTTTCAACTCAGCAAAAAGGGTTCAAGGTACGCCCACTTAGGAAATTGTTCTAGTCTGGCTTTATGATTACATTGTCGACAGCTCTGCGTGAGCAATTGTCCCTCATTAGAAGCTAATTTATGCAAATTGCTGAATTTCCTAGCACAGTAATAAAAGCAAGGATTTTCTTTTTAAGGCAAGGCATGACAATACAATTTTATACCAAAAATATAATAATTTGATCCCGAACAAAGAAAAATGTACACATGGGGCAGCCTTTTGAAGAAAAAAACTTGGAGAAATGGGCTATTTATAGTGTGCTTGCTTTCTGAAGTGGTGTGTAAAAATGATCTGTTTTGTGACGCTGTGAGAAGAGTTGGTCAGGCCTTCGATTTGAGCAACAGACCTTGTGTTGCCTTTGTTTTCTCTGTACACATTACTGGGGTCTCTGGGTTCACCACAGTTATTCCACTAAGTAGTATTTACTTACAAAGCATTATGCTCCTTGCATATTCCATACGGTATCTACATCAGTAAACAAGCCTTAACTTATGTTATTTTAAACAAGGGCACATTTTTAGTTTCTGATTCAACCCCATGTTTCAGTCCACATTGTGACAGATTGAGATCCGGACAAGTTCCGGAGGAATAGAGGCCGGCAGCAAAAGGTAGATGATCGAGACGCAAACGTTTTTTCAGGGGCTCGGCTCTCTTGTTGGCCGCCACACGATCCCCTCGTTCCTCTGGGAGTCGGCGTACAGGCGCGCGGTGGGGTTGAGGAATGTGCTCTCGGATGGAAAAGGTTTGCAGTCCAGAGAGAGGTCCTCCTCGCCTTCAGCTCTACTGAGAAATGGGCCCGGGCCGGCCGCAGAAACTCAATCCACCTCTCCAGCTGGCATCTCTGAGCTGTGTCTGATGATCGAGCCCTGCAGTTGATTAATGATTTGCCATAGATTGAGAAGACTGCCAACGACTAGTTGGACTATGATGCAGATGTGTTAATTCAGCTGTGGGTGTTTCCCATTTAACCGCTCTGAGCAGTTGTTGCAGAGCGATTACGAGGTTCCACACCCCAACTCTTTTTCTGCATCCCTTGATTCTCTCTGCTTATCACCCCCAGTGCGTTAGGTGCTCGCCTGCCTCTGACGTAAAAGCAGGAGACCATCTGAGAGGTGAATTTCGTGCCCTGCGACTTAGTGAGCCAAGGCTGTAAACACAGTGGGCTTCTGAGTGAGTGGCACTGGCTTTCGTCTTTGCTTCGCTGCCAGAAAACTCTGGTGTGGTTTTGAGGCAATATATAATGTATCTGCCCTCGGTGGCTCCACCGCGCTGTGCAGTGGAAAAAGAGCGCACTTGTCTCCAAAAACGGCTTTGAGATATAATTCAACCATAATGCCTCTTATGTGAGCATCTCGCAGCGAAATGAAGATCTCACTTGACAAATGGGCCAGAGAAAATAAACCGGCATATCTGAGTCATGAAGTGGAGAGTTGGGGCTACCGACTCTTAAGCCGGCTGGTGGAGAGCTGGAGCCTCCGTCAGTCTGACTAGAGGAGCTAGAGAAACCCAATCATCTGTGCGCTGACATCCAAGGCATTTCTATTATATCCCAGCTGATTATTTCTATGCCTCTTCCAACATCCCGAGGCCAGGTAGTATTTATTTCCCTTAGATCCATCATAAGATGGGCTATTTCTGCTCACCTTTACTGGTAGTGAGAGGTTTCAGTTGCCAAAGTAAAGAGTTACGCCAAAGAGCTACGGAACAGCTGAGGGAACAGTGAATTACTCTTGAGTCAACTGCTTTTTATGTTTGTTTTTTTCTTCATTTTCCTCTTGTTAACGTTATTTCATGGATAAAAAAATTCTTGGCTCCCTCCCACCTTTTCTCCACCCGTCTCTCTTTTAACTGATTGAATGTTTTAATTGTGACTAGCGTGAGGACACATTACAACCTGGTGCACTTAGCTTGTTATCAAGTATGTCCCATCTATCACACCTCTAATTACACCTTTGCTCTGCTTTTGCCAACCACCTTGTCTCTGCAGAGGCTCATTCTGTTGCCCTCAAATCATCAGCGCCACCGTCCCCCTTTTTTAAAGGCCTGTCGCTCCGTCAGACGCCTAATAATGGGGCAGAAGAGATAGGAAAAACATTTAACATTTAAGGACTCCTGAAGGGAGAAACAGGCCTTCTCTTTTTCCCATCCCTTGACCCCTGCTGGCATTCCCCCTCAGCCACTGACACACACAGCTTGTGGCTGATGTAGCAGCATTAGGTTAGGTCACGCAGGTTCATCCCTGACAGAGGGGAGGTCAAAATGGCCCCTAACTTAGTGGCCATGCCTGCCAAGAAATCCTGGCGGTATGTACATTTGTAAATGTTTTTAACCACGGACATAGCCCTCCGCTTTGCACCACTGCTCCTTCGTCCCCAGGCAAACTCTGAGCTGCCATGTTGATTGTCACCACATGTCACCTTCTCTCCAAGCTGCAATTTGCCGACATGGCGTTCCCCTATTGCGTGCCCGTTTTTGTTGGTGGCTAAGGGTGTGGTGCTCTTGCTTAATCCCCACAGCTTCCACAGCTGTAAGAGCTGTGGCTGCTGCGGCTAAGCTGCCCAGAGCTTGAAGCTTGCCCTCTGATTTTCTGTTAGTGAATGCCACATGACCAAACTCTGTGAGCAAATGTAAAGTTTCATTCCACAGCAACTTGTATTTTCTGCTTAGTCTGCACTGGTAAAGAATAGCTATACATCCTCCACAGGGAATCAGCACTGCGTTGCCAGTAGAAATACTGTATACCATAAACACTGTGCTCAAACGTAGCATTTTATTGAATGTGGCAGGGCGTTGGTTAGGCAGTGAAACAGTGTGACAATAATTGAATTGACAGAAATACTGAAAAGTATCCAAAAGGCTTTTTTTAACCGTATTTCTTTTTTTGTTCTCTTTCCAGTCGTGCAATCAAGACCAATCAGGATCTGCTTCCAGAGACCCCCTGGACAAATATCTTCTACGATGACTTTTGGGGCACCTTACTCACTCACAGTGGCAGCCACAAGTCCTACAGGCCCCTCTGCACCCTGTCATTCCGCCTCAACCATGCTGTGGGTGGGCTGGAGCCCTGGGGTTACCACCTGGTTAACGTGGCCCTCCACGGGGCTGTGACAGGCCTGTTTACCTCGCTAGCTCGCCTGCTGCTCGGAGGAGGCCTGTGGAGCCTGCTCGCTGGCCTGCTCTTCGCCTCTCACCCCATCCACACCGAGGCGGTGGCGGGCGTGGTGGGCCGGGCCGATGAAGGTGCCGCCCTGTTCTTCCTGCTGTCTCTGCTGTGCTACATGCGTCACTGCCAGCTGCGCGGCCACGCCGGGCCCTGGCGACTCGTGGCCTGGTTCCTGGGCAGCCTGGGCTGCGCTGCATGCAGCATGCTGTGGAAGGAGCTCGGAGTGACCGTGCTGGCCGTATCGGCGCTGTACGACGTCTGTGTTTTCCACAAGCTCAAGTTGCGACAGGTCATCATGCTCCTCTACAAGGTAAACAGTTTGTCTTTTCCCCTTGGTACTGCTTTTTTTTTCACATCTATCATTTCCTGCAGCCGCTCCAATGACTTAAAAAAATATGACAAACAGCATTGGAGAGTTTGTGTGCCTGTGTGAGCACTATATGTGTTTTTTGTTTGCTTTTCATCACAATATGATTTTGGAAAAAATATTTGGAGTGTATGCACAGCTGTGACATTCAGGTACGATTATTGTGTTTCCCATTATAAGCAAAGGAAACTCATGCTGAGAAAGGAAAGTGAACGGAACAGAAAGAACAAACACTACTGCTGTTTTATAGCCATACACACATTAATGCATATAGGTAATCTGAGAGGATCTCGTTGATCATTATCATAATGAAAAATCATTATAGTAGTTGGTAGGAGGGAGTTTATTGCTAGAATTGAATCTTAATCTGTTCAGCCTCAAGACTAAACGCAAATCCACATGTATAGGTGTGTTTTTTTCCCAATATTTGCTCTATAGTCACATTGCACCATACAAAAGAAATCGAAAACATTTTCCAAAGAAAAAGCTGTGATGAGTGATGGGCCATTTTAAATTTTTCTTTTTGCTTTTGAAGCACTCAACTATTAAGTAGCCTTTTTCCCCCAACAGCTCCTGTCACATTTATTTACTGTTTGCTGTCCAGTCAATGTGACATCCACAACTCTCTACCCATCATAACAAATTCAACAAGACGTGTGAACAAACTCCAGAGCAGCCAATGAGAGGGTAGCTTTCCCGCACGCCCCAGCAGAGAACAACACTTGTAGATATGTTGTGCGGCAAGGGGGGTGAGGGGTCAGCAAGAAGAATAGAAGCTAAAACCAAGAGAGACACACACACACAGATAGAAACAAAAAGAGAAAATTGTTTAATTGAAGAGCAAATCTAGTCCGTCCCTTTCATAGCTCAGCTTAGTGTGGAACTGAAGAGTGAGGGCCTCTGCTGCCGTCTTCTCCACGCTGTCCTCTCTTGATTTAAGCCTTATCTGACTGCCTGTGTCCTCTGGAGTATGGCCCATCCATTGCTACAGGCAGACATGCCTTCTAATGTCTTGTCTTGCATGGCTAGACTAAAGAGGAAACAGTTCCAAGAGGGCCGAGGGAGATGATGCCTCATAGCTGACAGTTTTTCAACTTTTTGATAGAAAAGACTTGCAGATAGTTACACTTGTGGCGGGGAGCGAGCCTTACGTATTTCTTTCATGGCTTGCCATTGTGGTTAACTGAATTGGCAAGGGTTGGCAATATTTGTTTTTCAGTCAAATGGGTGAGGCAACAAGAAACTACATAAAAGCAAGTTTCAAAAGTCTACAAACTGTTTGTTGAAGGAAAGAACAGTTGGATGTGGAATGTTACGGGCAGGTTGTTCTACAGTTTTGGTTAATAATAATAAGTAAAGTCTTTGCCTTAACTGATGGTTTGATGACCTATTATAAGGCAGAAGCTGGGAGTATAGAGGGAGAGACACTTGACTAAGTAAAGATGTGCTTAACCATTCAGAGCCTTGTTAACTTGTAAGCTCGGTCAAAAGATTTTGTCACTCCGAAGTCATTTGTAAGATGAACAATATTGATGATTTAATTGTTAATGTGGATGTATAAAAAAAAGTTCTAAGGTAAACCTTGACAAAACCCCTGATCGAGGCAGTTTTACCTTAACAAAATGTAAAATTTAGTATAACAGAGAAAGGCTGCAGGTTTATTTCCAACACTGCAAACTGCAACCATCCAATATCTATATTTGCACACTTAAATCTCAAAGAAAAAAAAGAATGAAAAGAATTTCACACTCAAAAAGTTCTAAGTGAATTGGCCACAATCACTGGTGTAATGACAAATTCAAACTAACACAACATAGAGTTTTTTGCAGAGGAAGAGGAAAACTCACAATGGGTTACTCTACTTTGCATTTAGGAGACAAATAAAGAACTGCGTGGGTTGGCAGGACCTTTTGGAAACAACTAACCATTTTTCATTCTGTCAAGAGAAGACTGTAAAACAGCATATTCTCTCACTAGAGGAGAGACTGCCGTATATGGCTCCTTATTATACATGCAACTTTAAGCTGACAATCGTCATTATCCGAGCGTGTCATTTAGATGCACCACAGTCAACATGAAAGGAAGCACAAACGAAGAGCTGTCATCATCACGTCGATCATGTTTACTTGGGAGGTTTCTTGTCTTCCTGCAATTTAATGGTGCTCTGTGATCATAGAATCGTATGTATGAGTGGTGAGACCTGATCCGTTAGCGTCATGGCAAACGGTCTACTGCGGCAGCGTGCACATTAGCCTCCCTTTGTCTCTGTTGAGGGAGCCATTCACTTTGACTGATGATAAGCAAAGGGAGTCACTCCTTTAGGGCGAGTTGAGCCTTTGACCGCCCTGAACATTAGTTGTGCAAGAGCTGAAAACAATCACGGTGGAAAAAAAATGCAGTTACGTCCCTTAAGTTTGGGTTTGAGATCTATCAGGTGTTGAAAACTTGGTCACCCAAACTGCTGTTTATGAATGGGAAAGCAGCAGAAGCGTAAAAAAGGAGTGTCTCCATGTCCAGCCTTTGGTTTGTTTGAGTACATAAAACCCATTCTTCAGCCGGACTAATGAGCCCGTCTTGTGTCATGACTGACGGGCCACAGTGGGCCGGCGCTACGTTTTATCACCAAGCTCTCCACTCAGCCGCAGTCATTTGACATTTAACGTTGGAAACAGGGAAATGGGGCCTGCTTATCTGATCGTGGCGTACAGTCAATTACATTATAGTTTTATATCTGCTGTAAATCTCCCTTTGTCTCATTACGGCTTCTGTGTGCAGTTTGAAGGTTGTAGGCAGGCGAGACTGGGAGCTTCACTGTAATTCCATGTAGGTTCATAACTCATTTCATAAAGACCTTAGGTGTCGACTCTCTGCATGCAAATCAGAGGAAAGAGGTAATGCATGGATATTATCTGGATTTATTGGTTATATGTTGGATAACGGATCTTGGAACAGGAGAAGCACTCGCTACAATTAATCATGTGCAAAAATAAACCGAGGAGACAATCGCTTTATAAGAGCAAAATCAATTATTTTTGTGTGAAAAGAGACATCTTACATGCTGTATTTGAATTAGGTCAGAATATATTGTTAGTTTGAATAGACTATAATTCTGTTGTGTACTGTGCATTTGTCTCTAGTTGCAGGCTTTTGTCTGTGTGATGCCAGCTTCAGAGCTTACATGGATTAAATTCTTCCATTCATCAATTTTAATAGTCCCCGGGTAATATAAAATTCTAAAAAGGAATTAGACAAATGCTTGCTCCCTTTATATCCTCCAATAGATTATACATTCAAATTTAGGACTACTTCTGCTTTGGTTCGTGTTAGTGGTACAGGAACCTCTCTGGCTGAAAGAATTAAAGAGAAAAGCGAGGCGTGAGAGGGGAACAATAGGATAGTGCCTGGACAGTAATTGAATAAACACACGTTGGGTTTACGGGTGGCGCTGGAGTCAAAGCTCTTGGCATCCTCTGACATCTAAACTCTGGGGAAAGCTTTTATTAAGAGATCTGGTGCAACCTTTGCATGCTCGAATAACCTTTCTAGGAAAAACATAGTGCCCTTTAGATAAATCCATGTAACCCATCTGCACTTTTGATGACGTTTTTTCTTTTTTAATGAATATACACACAAAACACCTCGTCCTTACAGAATCTGCCTGTACTAACTGAGAACTTCTCCTATATACCTTTCAACAATCATTACTCCCTTCCTTTTCCTTCCTCCAGTCATTAGTCTGTATGTTTAGTGTTGAACCCTCCAGCACATACAGTGCAGATAACCAGTGCCAGTGTAGTCTACAGCTACACTTACTTATTTCCAAGACGTGTGCTGTCTTCAATTGTGGGGAAAAAAGTTTGTCATTAAATTGTTTACCCAAGCTGACCTTTACAGTGGTGATATTCTTAAATTGCCTTTGTGTCTAATTAAAGCATTTATGGCCATGTGTTCTTAAGCATCGAGCTACTCCCAAGTAATGAGTTTACAGCAAACAAATGTAACATAGTTAGCAATCATGAGGGTCGGATTTTATGTGGAAAAACTTGCTTTTTACGGGACCATTTCCTGCACAATAATAGGCTCATTTTCTATAAGAGATACTGAAACACAATTAGAGCACCTAATTTAGTATAGGAAGGAATGCTTTTTAATAAGATCTCACAGCGTTTATTCCATAGCATGCTGCAATATATTGTCTGTCCTGAGGACTGATGTGTTCTTTCTGTGTTAGTTTTCCAATAAAATAAATGTTTGGACAATTGAAGACAGTACAACTGGCCTGAACGCAGGCTTTAGCAATGGGGAAAAACAAGACCTGTTTGGCCCTATAATTGGATGTAAACATTTTCACTTTGTCTTTACTCCTTTTCTTGTGATGTGTGGCTTTATTTAGTCATGAGCATCAATTCTTCTTTTGTTTGACAGAGCTGCCAACATAATGCTACACTCCGTGTCCATATTTTTACCCAGAGAGAGAAATGTTAGTGAGTTCCTTTCACACTGCAGAGACAATACTGTGAACATACAGGTTAAGTATGACACACAGTCCCAAAGGGGATGGCACCTCTTACGTGACCATGACGAGAACAACCCCTTTGAAAACACAATGCTGAAATCTGAAACTTTGAAAGTGTAACCTGGATAAAGAGGAATTATCTTGGTGACGTAATGACAAGGCTGTACATCCATCAGGATCTTCCAAGTACACAAGGGCTCAGATGTGTCTTCAGAGAAACTTGAGGTGTTCCTCTGCGATCGCCCTTTGTTCACGTCCGGTGACGCTGCAGCTGGAAAATAATTTCCAAATCTTGGATGGGACCCAGCTGGCCCTTGGTAAATGTCAAGCTTACATAGTTTATCTTTTCACACCTCCCATTTTCTGTTCATACTTTGGCTATCAGTGCAAGGTCACTGCTTACAGCGTGTGTGTGTGTGTGTGTGTGTGTGTGTGTGTGTGTGTGTGTGTGTGTGTGTGTGTGTGTGTGTGTGTTATGTGTCTGGAGTGTGAGAGAGCTCAGGTGTCGTGGAGCTGGTGAGGCCAGCGAGGCCTGAACTCATGTAGGGTAAGATGTGAGAAGTGAGGTCCCTCAGAACATATGTGCCAGTTTACACTTCAAGGTGTGTGTGTGTGTGTGTGTGTTTGTGTGTGAGATATACCCTACATACGAAATATGACATCCATACATACCCTTGCTGTGTATTAGATGAGGTAAAAGGAAACGCAGCCCAGCCAGTACATTCTTACCTGGGGCTCCACAGATGCTCCTCCGTGCTCTAATGGCTCCCGTCACTGTGTGATGGATTGGGCCTGGTGGGCTCAGCTAGTGCCCCCTGCCCTCACCCACCTGCCTCTCTCACATGGGGATACACACCACCGCCTCTGGTCTGGATATGGAGATGGGCGGTGGGAGGCATGCATAATGGAAGTACATTTATAGGAAAACAAAAAAGGTTATGCAGGTAGATGTTTAGGTTGTATAACTTTAAGGAATAGTAAGCAGTTAGCTTAGCATAAAGAATGGAAACAGGGAGAAATAGCTAGCCTGGCGTCTTGTAGTCACCGCGAGCCTGAAAAGAAACCACCAGAGACCGTCCAGCACATAACTACAACGTCTCCTTTTTTTTCCTTTATTGTACAGATAAAAAAAAAAGAAATATAACTTTAACTATATTGAGCTTTAGGCTCACTGGTATGCAGATGTTGGTACTTTTGGACAGGGCAAGGCTAGCTGTTCCCCCCCAGTTTCCAGTCTTTATGCTAAACTAAGCTAAGCTGACCATGTCAAGCTTCAGATCCACATTTAGCAGACAGACGTTAAAGTTGTATTGATCTCCTCATCTTACACACTGCATTAAAGTGAATCTGCGTATTTTTCAAAATGTCAAACTACTCCCTTAAATTAGCTTTGAAACTAACTTCATGTCTCTTATCCAGAAAAATATCACGTACAGAAGCAGGGTAATAGTGAAGACATTCCAAACACAGATGATTGAGCAGGTCTTTCGACCCCTCGAATGTCTACGCTGTGGGGTAGAATGAGACAAGTGCAACCACAGTGATAGAAAGTGACTTGAGCTGGGTTTGCTTCAGCCAGCCGCTCATCACGTATAAGTGAACTTGACAGGCAGGGTGCCAGCGACAGCCAGACAGTGACCCTGACTTTGCCTGCTGTGAGACGATGGAAGAATGAAAAATCTGTGAAACAAAGCCTCATGTCGGTATCAGAAGCGAACGTGAAATACAGCGTGAAATATTTCACATGGTGCCCTTGCTCCGCTTCTCGCTGAAAATGATTGTATGCCCTGTTCTTTTTATAGCCGGCGCGTCTGTGTATGTAAGATCTCAGTCCAGGAATGGAACAGGGCACCGCTGTCTTGCAGCACCGGGGATTTCTTAATGAACACACTTATAGATTTTCTGTTTTTCCCTGAAATATTACGCTTTCACAAGGAATAATTGATTGACCCAGAAGTTTTACATCAAATAACAGACTCACGGTAAAGAAAATCACCTCATTTGAATTACTGAGACATGCTCACAGTGCATTTTTTATTTACATCTTTCTTTCTTTGGACAGTCTTGAACCACATAGGACCTACTCTTCCATTGTTAATTTACATTTAAAGATTTGCAAACTATAGTTTAGAGCTTCAACACAAGTGAAATATAATTTCAGCCTTTGTTTTAGTTGCTGATTATAATTCCTATTTATGGCTCCTTTTTATGGTCTCAGCAAATAAACTGGCATGTAAAATCAGTCAGCAAAAAAACCAGTAAACGCCTTTGTTAGGCCTCATGTGGATATGTTGTGTAATTTTGGAATTAATCTATATTTAATTTTTTTCTTCTTTATTTTTTAAGTAGTTTTGTTACTGTAATTAGTGTTTCATTTGAAAAAAATACAGTTTGGTTATGAACCTAATTTTACACACAAAATCACAGACTTTTGTGAGTCACTGTTATGTCAACCAGATGATGCACATGAAAACTGGAACAGCCCAAAGCTTTATGAGTTTTACAGTACTCTTGGGAATTATCTCATGTTCTTATTTGCATATTTAGTACAGTGAATATTTCTTTTAGGAATCCTTTACAAAACAAACATAACCAGACATCCAATAAACTATAAACTGCTGTCAAAACCTTCCTGATTGATAAGAGAAGTGAAATCATTCAGATGTGGAACGGGCAAACTGCCACTTTCAACAAACAAAGGGAAGGGAACCTAATGAAGGGCTGACTGCAAATGCTCTCCTGCATCATCTCATCGTGTCCTGTATTCACAAATGCTCCTGAAGGCAGAGCGGTCCAGTCTATTACCTGAATAGTTTAAGTCCCAGCAGAAATCCCTCTTGTGCGTGCTGCTACAAAGGACCACTGGGTTTTCCAGCATGGGTCCTGTTATCACCGTGGGCGCTCCCAGCTCAGAGGGCTAGAGATGAGGAGGGATGGTCTGTGAGCGAAAGAGACGAAGCAGAAATGTGTTGAGAATGAGGGTGTAACATTAATGGATGACGGGGGCACAGAGAGAGTCTGCTGTAGACCTTCTCAGTGTGATATTCCTCTGTCAGGTGACCTGTTAGTCACAGGATGCTCTATTTTAGGATATACAGACAGGGAATATATATAGATACAGGCTGGTGCTTTGACGGTTTATTAAACATGCATATCAATTAGTCATAGAGGTTCCTAGAGGTTCCTCTCTGCCATTGCTCTTTACTCAAATTTTTACTTATTTATTTGTTCCAACATTAATTCTTTGTTTAGGTGTAGTATCTTTAGTGTTGAGGTGTGTCACTTACAATGCTGTAAACCTTAACATAAATTAGTATTATAGGGTCCAATAAAATGTTTATGTTGAAGAGGCGTATGAAGGCTTTAGAAAAAAATAATCTAAAAGTTTTGGAGAAAATGTTTTTTTTTTACATGAAAATGGTGATTAAATAAAGTAAATATACTGATTATTGGCCAGTAGTTTTAATTTATTTTAGTTTTGTATTGACGTCGGTCATGTTTCCCATCTGTGTTCGATGTGCATTCACAAGTAAAACCTACGAATTAAATAAGGCAAGTTGCTGTGACAAAAAAGTACAATGATGTTTTCTTAAAGAAGACACAAATACAGGACATCGTCCAGGAATTATTAAAGGTCAGCAACCATTTGGTGCCTCTGCCACGGTAGGAACAGGGTGGTCTGTATTTAATGGTGATTTTATCCACTATATCCAGACATGATGTTATGATCAAGAATGTGTTTCCCCTGTGAGATGAACACAAAGAAAGCACTGTGAATTTTGAATAAAAAAGCTGTGAAGCACTGGTCTATCTTTGGTCCCAAACTACTCAAAATGCTCTTCCAGTCAAAATTAACAATTTTTTTTCTATTTCTCCAATTTCTCAACCCATTGGGCGTGCAAACCATGAAAGATCGAGTGCTGCTCTTCAGCTTTTTTCCCCTCATTCTGCTCCAACAGTACTCTCTAATTGTTTTCAAATGCTTTCTTGTTTAGCTGCTGAGTTGCAGTTTTTGTCTTCAAACATTCAGTCGACCGTGAGGACTAAATAGACTCTGGCCCACGCCCAATTCTAATTTCTCCTCCTTGACACATTGGAGTGATTATCACAGCGGTAAAGCAAAGCCACACGGGACATCTACCGGTTGTAAACATGGATGCCAAATTGTGGAATGAATCCTCCTCAACAATAGGATTTGTAAAAGGACATTCAGTAGTACTGAGAGCCTCGCATTCATTAAATCCAGTCATTATAGGCTTGGTTTTCTGAGCAATAACATATTAACTTAGCCTAAAACTTATCTTCAAGATGCATAATATAACTAATCTTCGCACAAATTTACATAGTAGTTTGTTCTACCTCTATTATTATATATCACTCAGGATAAATAATTAATTAATGTCCTGGCTGTGAAAACCTGTCACCGTTTTGTCACAGAAGGATTGAGTGTTGCACATAAAGGAGACATACAGGGTGCTTGATTTCTTTACCAGCACATCTGGTAGATCCTCCTCTCAATTCACAGATTCATTGGTAATCTCAGGGCATACTGGTGTAGAATTGAGTTATCATGTCCTTGTGGGAGTTCAAGCCTGCATGGAGACATGTGGAGGCTCAGATACCCACAGAAAGATGTCTGCCAGCAAACTCCCACAACATTAAAGTTTGCTCTGCTTTCTGCTGGATGTCTCAGGCTCCTTCTCTTTTTCCTTTTTGTCTGTTCCCTTTTTCTGTCGTTCTCTCTCGGGTGCTCTTTATATTTCTCTCTCTCTCTCCCTCTATCTCTCTCTAGCCATTTTTGATTTATCGTCTCTGCTGAAAACTACATATTAAAGTAATCTCATGAATTTTATGATTCCGTGATGATTTTATGAGTTTGATCTATGGCTCCAGCCCTTTACAATGCAGGCAGTGCCCTTCTGGTATTCTAAGTTAATTCTACCTGGTGGATAATCTGTGAAAGTTTCATGTTTTTTAATTGGGTTTTGGATAAAGATCAGCACCACCTGTACGTGCATATTGTCTCTCATTTCTGTCAGAACAGGTAGTGTACAGTGGGGTTTTGGATCATTTTCCCTGAATACAGCTGCCTAACACAATGAGAAAGGTGAGAGTAAAACAAAACAGTAAAGTTAGGCATCTGACAGCTTAACAATGAAGCTATAAAGCTCTGTAAAGCTGAGGGATGCTAGAATGGGAAAATCATTACAAATGAACCCTTTCACATCGTAACATTGTTTTCACATTGTTACTGTTAAAATGTTTTAATTGTAGCAGCTCAACATCTTTGTGGCTGTAGTCTTGTTTCTCACAGAGACGCTCTCTCTGTCGTTAGATTGCTTTTCAGTTATCTGTGAAAAAACATTCAAGGTCCCATTGAAAAAAAAAAACGGTCATTTGATGATGAATCCTTACCCAGACTGCTTTATGTTTGACGCCTGTTTCTGCTGTTTGTCCTCGTCCCACACCACAAGTCATCTTTTTTAAGTTTCCTGAGTCCCTATCGTGCTTTTTACTAGCCAGTATAAACAGCAACAAGAGGCATGCTGTCACTGAGACGTGGTGGTCAACGTAATGTGACACACCAGAGTGCTATTTTCAAAATGTGGTTCAGAGGAAATATGCAATCGGAGCAGTTTTCTACTTCCAGCATTTGACATTTCTCTGACAGTTCATCCGCTCAGCTTTGGACTCCAGCTCTGGCTTTGTGCGTCTCATTCATGCATGTTCCGTGGTAGCTTACCGCCTCTCTAAACCCTCCAATATAATGGCTCTGATCTCCCAAATGCACAGTAATGACTGGGAATCCATGCATGGACAGGACTAATCTAGTTTGGATACAACTGGCAAAATGCTTCAGAAAAACTCTGTGAGCAGCATGGAGCATAAAGCACATCTCTCCAACCCACATTTCATCCCCCTCTGTAGAGCTTGAATCAGCATCATGTCACAGCAAATTTGCTGTAGTGGTCACACAGTTTAGTTGGACCGCTCAGTACAAATAAATACAGGGAACGAAAGACCAGAAATAAGAAACACTCTGTTTATTTTTCAAACCATTACTGTGGTTTCACTCAATAAATAAGTCTTAAGAAATGTTAAGGGGTTTTGAGTTGACTTAAGTTTTCCATTGTCATTGTGTCCTTATTGTTTGGTCTGCCTGACACTTCTGCTTTTCCCGAATGTGACTGGAGTTTGTTTTGAGTACTTTTGAGGGCTTTTCAGTTACTCTGCTAAATCACGATGCATGACCTTGATGAGGCTGTGTGACCCGGCAGAAGCACTTTGAAAAAATAACAAAAAACAAATTGGCATTGGTTATTTTTACGGATTGAGTTTGTGCTTGAGTTGAACTTCAAGAGGGCAAACTGTTGTGACTTTTGGAAAAAATAGTGAGAAGTTTTGTTGCTTTTCCATACAGTTCATCAACTCAAGTCTCCGTAACCGCTGAGAACTTGGCAAAGTGTAAGATTTTCCATTGATTAGCTGTTTCTGTTCCTTGCCTAAGGCCCTCCTTCATCTTCCTTTTGCCTACCTATAACACACATCTCCATTTAAACTCAACCAGAAGTTCAGATTTCATCCCCTCAAGAGGCACCCTCTGGTTGTCAAAATGAGATATGTTTTTCCTATGCCGTTATAAATCTATAGATGCCTGATTGCCACTGATGACAAAATAAATGTACTCTGATTATGGCATCGGGAGAGGGAGACCCTTTCTGACCCCTAAACAAGGATCATCTGGCTTCAGCATGAAAATAAGACATTTTTCAGCGTGATTGGGACATCTTAAATTAGTGTGTATTAAAGTGAGACGGGGTGAGACGTGCTGGAATCTTGAATGAAGGTTAGAAAAAAAATGGAAGCTATGTTGGTTCAATGATTATGGTTATAAAAGCTGACCAGAGCAAGAGCTGGTGGGTTTTGACAAAATCTTGGTCGGAAATTTTCTTGCTGCAATTTATTTGCTTTTGCCACACATGTTCCAATTCCAACTCTTTTTTTTTTTTCTTCACAGTAGGCCTTTGGAGATGGGCAGTAATACTTAAAAGAGAAAATGATGCTCTCTTTCACATTCAGTTCAGAAACTTAACCTGTCAATGGCTTTCATCCTGCACCACATTATGTTGTGTGTTGCCCTTCTCGCTCTCATTCCCACTTTCTCCATCCTCTTTGTGCTCTCTCACATATCTCCCTCACCACTGGAACCCAAATGTTTTTAAATTATTTTATCTTTAATGATTCACAGTCAATAAAAGTCTGTTTCTTATCTCCAACGGATTCCTGCTCAACACCGTCCCTTTTTAACAGGCTCTGCTGTTTCTAAGGCAGAAGATCCTTTCCCTCTTCCATCTTTGTGCTCCTTCTATCTACCAGCCAGACCAGCTGAGTCTGTGGGTTTTTCTGGTGGGTTCACACGGGTTAAAAGCTTTGATCATGAGCCAGTGCGAGGCCGGTCTGCTGTGGGGTTTGACTCCCTGACCTTTCGCACCATGTGAATCGCGACCCAGCAGCTTTCCTCTTGCCTTTAAGTAAACTATGTACTGCACCCACACACAGTCATTTATAAAGGGTTATCTATCCTAAAGTGATGACAGCAATGATGTGGCTTATCTGAGCTGCATGAGATATTGAGGAATGTGAATTAATTGCATGTGCCTTGAGATGACTCAAGATCTGATTTGCTAGAACCTCTGCTCATAAAGCAGATTGAAAAAAGAAAATGAAAAAACAGACACTTCTTGGGTGTTCGCAAACTCTCTGAGGCAAGTGAATGCACCTGTCGCCTTTTAGCTTTAGATTTCATCAAAACTCACTTATTGTTTCTAATTGAAATGAATAGTGCCACATTTTGGAAAACACACTTATTCACTTACTTGCCCAGTTTTAGATGAGAAGATTTATACTACTCTGATATCCGTACGGTAAATATGAAGCTAGCCAGTTAGCTTAGCCTAGCTAGAGACTCCACTCGCCCAGCCAAGAAATAACCCCATAAAACCACTTGATTGTACCCTTTAGATTTTGTACAAATTAAACAAATGAGATAAAACATGTTTCATTATGAGCCTTAGACATGTTCGTAGGCTGATTTTCTTACTTTCTTAAAGAGTCAGGCTAGCTGTTTCCCACTGTTTCCAGTCTTTATGCTAAGCTAACTGGCTGCTGGCATTGGTTTCATATTCATCTAACTCCTCTCATCTAACTCGCAAAAAAACACATAAGTGCATTTTTCAGTCTGTGTATTTAGCCAGAAATATAACCCAATTTATTATTGTTATTGTCACATAAATGGCTATGAAATGGGCCAAAACTAAATGGGACAGCTTACACATTCTGTGTGTGGGAGCAAATTGTCAGGCATCAGCTTAATCACATTTTGAAAAACATGAGCAAGCTGTTGGTAATCCATAACACGTTGTTAGGAAGTGCAATAGTCGGGTTCTTATCTTGTCTTGCCTGCTAACAATCAGGATTTTACGACCAAAGGTTTTTTACTGTCTCCTAGGAGGGTATCACAACAGCTGTAGCTGATAAGGATAAAGGATAGGTGGTGAATTTGTGGTTCATCAACCACAAGCTGGATTAGTTGGTCTAGCGGTCAAGGAACAAGGACAGAGTGTATATCCATCCATCAAACCCGTAGAAAGATTTATGCAGGATTTTTAAGGGGATCTGGTGTTCTTACCAAATTTGAACTTTCTTTATGTATGTGTGTGTGTGTGTGTGTGTGTGTGTGAAGGCTTTGAAGGTGGTTATTCTCTCTGATTTGGTACCCTGTGCTCATTTTCACTTCCATTACAAGTCTATCAATGTGAAGCCGAATCTTGATGAAAAGCCCTCTGCAGACAATTGATCTCAGTAATGATGAAGAAGAGGGGATAGGTCAGACATGCCACTTCTTCTTTCACAGGATTCTCTCAGAGGAGCTCGCTGGAGTGTGAGCCAGTCACAGTGTATCAGTTTGATGGGCTTGTTAGATGTGTAGTGTGATGGATTGTTCTTAAAATGCTCTTGAAAAATGGTACGCTGTGCGTCAGCCAATTATGCAAAAAATCCTGTGTGTACCCAGAGAATGGAGTACGTTCTCCAAACTAATTAATTGGATTTCTCTCTGAGCTCTTTTCTGCTATATTTTGCTACAAGCCTTCTTTCGCAACACCCTAGCGGATGTTTAAAAAAAAGAGAAAATAAAAACGAAGAGGGAAAAAAAACGTTTTAGATCGAGTTTTCTTCTCAGTCAATTCAACCTAATCAAAGTGTAGTGGGGAAATAAAGAGCAGGCACCGCCACCAATAGGGATTCCGTAATTGGCCTGTTTTGCATTTCATTTCCAAGGATATTTTTTTCACATGCCTGGCTTATAAAAGCTAAATTGTTTCAATTCTGAACTGATTGTGCCTGAAACACAAAAGGGAAGGAAAAAAAAACACTGGCCTCAAGCCTCCTACGGGGTTGTGCTAAACCACTTATTTCAAGCTAAACTGGATTATGGACAAAAGACACAGAACTGGAATGCCTTGGTTTCCCCTTCATAAGAGAGCTACAGCAACCAGGGAGCCGTTGCCCGGCTGTTAATTGAACTTATGCGTTTGAATGGTAGATATTTTAACCGCAGGCATATTAAGGAGGATGCACATGTTTGTCCATTCAAGAGATAATAGATATGAGGTTCATGTTGTCCCAACAGTAATGTGTCCTCCAGATCATCCCTAGAGCACTTCCTGTGTGCTTGCTGCCTGTATACGTCTTTGCTTTCACATTTATTTTCCTTAGGAAGTCAGAGCAGTGTGAAAAGTAGGCCAAGAGGAGAGCAGTGGGGTTACAAATGTCTGCAAAGCATTGTTTTTTTGGTTCTCAATACAGCCCAAAGACTTTATTCTGCATAGTAAAGGGGGAATGTCAATGTGGAAATGCAGCACAAGAATGTAAATGAAACACCGCCTCAGCCCTCAGCATCGACATGTGGATGTGGTTAAGCTGGTGGTGTCCGAGCGTGCGCTGCGTCTGGGAAGAGTCAGGATGACATATCTTTTTGTCTCGGGGCCAGGTATGAGCACGTTTGGGAGCCGCGCCAGGTTCTCGTCAGCACTTTCAGAGGTGTATACACAAAAACATGAAACACACGGGCCACCTCTTTGCCCTACGGACGGTGGTCTCATTGCAGCAGGAACAAAGCTGCTTTGCAGAATCAAAGGTACTGCACAAATCAGCCATAAACGGCAATTTCATTGGCTCATAGAATGCTGTGTGTTTGGGAACCTGGCACAGTGCCCCGTGCATATCGCACCCAATTGTGGATGACCTGTTTGCTCTAAAAATAGAGGAAGTTTTTCTTCCAGTCTCTCCTCTAGAGTGTTCTAAGATAACTTTGAGGGGGTGTCTAGTGAGCAGGCGCTTCGGCCAGAGAGGCGACTTGAGAGCTTGTACAAGAGCCTCATAAATCCAAGCTGGATCTCCCTGAAGCAGTGATTGAGATGTATTAACCCTGCTCAGCAAGCCTTGCTGGTAAAGTCTGCACAAAGTACAGCCCCTGGGCCTCACAGACCACTTCAGCCTCCTTCATCTCTTTGAAGAACTTTATGCTCACCTGCTTGGATTAAAAAAGTGGCCAAGGGACCTCCGTTTTCTCCAATCCAATGATTTTAGGGATTGACTCAAAGTGTACATTAAAACCTGGTGTTTCAGATTTGAAAAGGATAATCGGCATCCATCCATCCATCCAAACCAAGGGTTCATATAGAGTTCAAATGACAGATTTTCAGTGCGGGCTGCACTTTGTACAGTTGTACATTTAAAGGCCATGGGGATAATAATATGCCACTGGTAGTCTTGGAGTATCAGTTTGTTTCAAACTTTTTATTGTTTTGTCAAAGTTTAATTCAGTAGGCTATATTATTGTAGACCTCATAACATATCAATGGTACATCTAGCTGGAGAGAAGACAAATCAAGATGATAACATCTTGTAAAGATACATTACATCTTCTTCGTTTACTCTGTGCTTAACCCAAATATACAGTACAGAAAGGCAAATTGTGTTTAATGAGCTGCTAGCTGTAGCTATATATTAAGTTTACATTCATGAGAGTGTTAATCTTCTTATCTAACGCTCGGCTAGAATAGGAACAAATGTCAAACTCTTCTCGTGACTTGTATAAAAGGATCTATGTCTTCTAGTCTTTATGGATGTATTTAGGTTGTTTTAAACAGGCCTCAGTAGTTAGTTAGTCCTACAATCAGAAGGATTATAAATGCTGCATTCTTTTGTGTCACTGAGTGCTAATTAAAATGATACATAGGCCTGCTGTTATTCTTTGTTCAACAGGAAATGGGGCTTATTTATTTTATTTTCTACCAGACCATTTCTACATCATTTTTTGCTTCATGACCCGCATGCTTATGTGCTTACGTTCACTTGAACTGGAACAGTTTCAATCAGTCACATTGAATTTTTACATGACAAAAATCTACTTTGCTCCCATTTTTGGAACCTTGCACCAAGTTATCAGTTGTATCTGAATATAGCAACATATGTTAGTACTTTTCCTATTTTAATCTTTAATAGTATTGAGATCATTGCAATTGTTTGTTATTGACTCCATTGTTTTTTGCATTCAGTTGCATAGCTGTGGTCTTTTGTTTTTATGTTCGAGTTTCCGTTTTCACAGTGGGTTTGTAGCTAAAGTAGATTAATTACGGCTTGAAATGTTGAAATGTTTCAACCTTAACAGAGCCTTGATTTTCATATCATTACTTTAATATTCTTGAATTCTATTTGATAACATTTCTCAAAATTCTAGCCTTCTATAGATTCTTACTATATAAGATATATTACTTTACTTTCTCCTATCTTCCTCTGGAGTTCATGGCGAGCTGACTTTAACACCTTTGACAGTTGCTCATATTAATGAGAAATGGTGATGTGGATTGAAACAATGACCTTTCGTTGCCAAGCAACGGAATAACTTCTGCAGCAGTGGCTATCATAAGGAAATACTGCACTACGGGTTGACAGAGTTGACCTTATAGTAGTAGTTTTTTTCATGTTTCTGATATTTTCAAAAACTGCTATGAAAATTGTAGGTGAATATTCAGCGCCACATTGTTGTGCCTTAACCACACAAGTGCACTTGATGCTCTACAGCACTTAAGAATATGGTTGGTGCAATAGAATTTTCTTTTGCTGCAAAATCAAGAAAACATTTTGACGAGGAGTTTTTCTTTCAGTCGTCCGTATACACACTGAACATACAAACATAGAAATACTGTAATGAGCTGTCATGGTGTTGTCATGGTGTTGTCTCCTGTGTTTCCAATCTCATTTCTTGTGTTGAGTTGCATAAGCAGTGATCATCAGCAGACAACAAAGCTTTTGCCACCGCCTCCAGAGGTTATTAAATAACAATGGACAGGCGAGGGAATCAATAGTACATCCCCAAGCAGTGGTGATCTAAGGATTATGATCACAAATGAGGCATGTTCTTCCCTTTTGGTATGTGGAGATGAAGAAAGATCACATCCACTGGAATAAAAATAATGTGAGGTTAGCCTGTGTTGCCTTGGGTTTAATTGAAAGTATTGCAAAGCAATTTGTCTGAGAAAAAATCGAGGACTATGAAGCCCTGAGATTTAGAGTCAGACTCCTGATGGAACCCTTTATTGTTAAATAGTTCATGTAGGACACTACAGGACACGGAAACTGCTGTGCATGCTACGGCTGCCAAGTTGAGAAATGTATTTTGAATTTCCAACATGAGCACAATATGAAAGGTCAGTTGGTCCTAACTTGAAAAAATACATTGGAACATGCCTGCAGGGAAATATGTGAAGTCATTTTTCAATGCTTTGCTGGCGAAGTATTATACAACCAAACAC
This sequence comes from Anoplopoma fimbria, assembly GCF_027596085.1. Classification (NCBI taxonomy): domain Eukaryota; kingdom Metazoa; phylum Chordata; class Actinopteri; order Perciformes; family Anoplopomatidae; genus Anoplopoma; species Anoplopoma fimbria. The sequence goes on from NC_072467.1 coordinate 9,472,236, forward strand.
ACGATAAATGTTTCATAGGCATTCCAACACAGCATATGGAAAAGTGTTAAATATTGAGTATGTGCTATGACAAATGGAGTATTTGTGTTTATTTGGAAATGTCTGTTGAGGCCACGTAGAAAGAAAATATGTGCATGAATAGAAAATTAAGATGTAAAGTCATCTCATTTATTAAAAAAATGATGAATTGAATGAATGCTTTGGGTTAAATGAAAAGTCAGCATGCTGATTTTTTTCCCTCTTGGTTGAGCACAGCAGCCAAAACGGAACAAAAATAATCAATAAACAAAACCACTCTGCTTAATCAACACTTTCTAAATTGTGTTGGACACTCATCTTGTTAGATGGCAGATGAATTTGCAGCTGTACCATTGTGACAATGTAGAAGCTATTTTATTCTTGAGACTTGAAGTTAAATCAGGATTTCCTGTGATCAATTTCAAATTAATAGCCCGGTTTCATTCTAAATGTAAAGGTCCAAGAGTCATAAATATTCCAACCACCCAGAAAACTAGGTATAGCTTGATGCTTCCATATGTGCAGTACATTTTTTGCAACAGTCGTTCCTCTCCTTTCCTTTGGATCACTGTTTCTGTGTTTTCTTTGTCCTCCAGAGAAAGAACGTCCACCTGCTGCTGAATGTGTTTCTGCTGGCAGCCTGGGGAGCCGTCCTGTTGGCCTGCCGCTTCTACTGGATGGGTAACAAACCCCCCAACTTCTCCAACTCAGACAACCCGGCAGCCGACTCACCCTCGCTCCTCACCAGGACTCTAACCTTTTCCCACTTGCCTGCCGTCAACTTTTGGCTTCTCCTTTGCCCGGACACGCTCAGCTTTGACTGGTCAATGGACGCCCTGCCTTTGATCAGGAGCCTTGCCGATTGGAGGAACGTTCACACTGTGGTCTTCTACCTTGGGTTGCTCTTGCTGGCTTGGTTCAGCCTGAGGACGCACCAGTCGGCTAAAGGCAAGGAGACCAATGGCAAAGCGCATCATTACACCAATGGCAAAAATGGGAACAGTAATGGGCACAGTTACCAATATAACAATCATGAACATTTGAACAATTCTCACACAGACGGTCACATTAATAGTGCACAGAATGGTACCAAAAAGCACTACGAGAGCAGGACTCCGCTGCCCACCACTGAAAATGTTGTGGTGTTCTCGCTAGGCCTGTTGGCTATCCCTTTCCTCCCTGCCACAAACTTGTTTTTCTACGTGGGGTTTGTGATAGCAGAGAGAGTACTGTACATCCCCAGCATGGGCTTTTGCTTGCTGGTGGCGGTGGGGATGAGGTCTCTGTACGTCCGTCTGCGACGCAGGTCCTCCAAGACGGTGTTGGTGTACTGCAGCGCTGCCGTGGTTCTTCTTTTCGGTGTCAAAACTGTTTTGAGGAACCGGGACTGGCAGAATGAGGAGATGCTCTACAAGTCAGGGATTTATGTCAATCCTGCTAAAGGTAAGGCCCTTTCGTTTAAATCGGCATGCACAAAGCTGCGACTGCTCTCACATGTGAACACACACACTTTCGTCAACTTTGATACACATTTCATCACCAAAAACCTCTTTCAGTCATCATATTTTTTCGGATAGTGAGCGAGCTCTCAGGCACGGTTTTGAATTTGATAATTTGTGCTGCTGTCTCTCTACTGACGCCCTGAATAATTCAAAGTCAAGCTGCTTCAAAATGTCTTCCCTTCGTCACTCAGCCTTACCACAGAATATATAAGTGCTTACAAGGCAGTGCCCCAAAAGCAAAATGAGACTGGTGTACTACTCAAGGCTAAATGTCTCCTTTCTTCATTTTACTGTTCCAAGGCATACAACAGAGTTTTACCTCTTTATCATAAATCTTCTTATACCCAGCACACAATCTGTTTTATGACACCAAATGCCCTGTCTCACTTGGAAGGACACCGTCACCTGTCTCTTATTGGCACCTGTAACAGCAGATGACATATTTACTGGCCTCCACATTCAAGGTCATCAGACACAGATTTTAATCCGAAGCAAAGTTCTAAGAGCTGCTGAGAAGGAAAGCAGGCAGCAGCGGGACATGTTGTGTTAGCTAATTTCCCTTTCAGATTCTGAGCAGAGCTGAGGCGTGACAGCTGTTTGTTTTGGCAGGCCATCAGGCCGAACAGAGCAGCAGCAATGTCCCCACCTCACATCCAGTATTGCTAATATGAGAGTTGAACAGCGCCCAACCTCAAACACGGACACACTCATTGGATTGTTTGAACTGTGAAATTTCAACAGTGCACAGAGCTTTCTCGTAAAAGACTCTTCGTATTTTCATCTGTGCATAACTGAGCACAGTGGAATGAAGGAGGCATGGGTTGTTTTTCTGCTTTTCTCTGTTTGTACTGATTATTCTCCTGGGATAACATAGATGTTATGATTTTCAACAACTAAATACTGTAAATGCATTGCTTAAGGGCACGCTGCATATTTTAGCACTTTAACCGCATATCAACAAAAGCAGCAGGAGCCAGGATCTTATCTTGTTATTCAGTCATACTTGAACTTAGACATTCATTCTGCTGAATCATAGTTACTCAAGTTGAGTTAGTGCAGACTATAAACTAACCCTAAAAACAGATCAAAGATGATATTATGTTTAAATAAAATAAAAAAAGTAGCTAAATTGGCATTAGCTACTATTATACATCCATTGATTATTCTTTTTTGCTCTCCTATACATTTATTCTCACAATCCGTGGTCAATGCACAAAATGTATAATAGCTCTTAGTAACTTTAATTTACCTGTCAGTTGCTCTTCTGTTGTGGTCTTCTTTTCACACCCTGTCATAGGATAGGCTGGTGCTTTTGGCACAAATCCCCCCTGTCTGTCTTTGCCCATAATGTCTTTCACTTTAAAGGTTAAAAAAACAGATTACCTGCTACAGAAAGGTCCTCTCTTGCTGCTTTAATCGAAAAGCTTTCAAAGATTCTGTAAATGTTATACCCGAAGGTTGCCACAAATGTTCTTTTTTCACTCTGTCTGATTTACCTCCTCTATTGTAACCTGTCAGCATGGGGCAACCTTGGAAATGTCCTGAAGAGCCAGGGCGAGATGGAGGAGGCTGAACAGGCGTACAGAAGTGCCCTCTATTACCGGAGCAACATGGCTGACATGCTGTATAACCTGTGAGTTTGTGTTTTATCATACTGCTGTGTTGTAATTTCTATTTTCTTAGCCTTAACGCTCATGTTAGTTTGTCGCTGTTGATGTCATGGTGTCCTTTTGTACTTGACTTTCTTTGTATCTCCACTCCTGGCTGTTTCAATGACTAAGGAGTGTGTGCGAACAAATGGACAAGTTCTCATTTTACATGCGTGTGTCCATTGATCAGAGCTGTTCTCCCAGAGGAGGTGCCTTCTTGTCTTGTATTCCCCAGAGGCCTGTCTGTCTGACAGGGTTATTAATGACGCTGTCTTAGCCTGAGGGGGGAAACACAAAACATCCACAGTCAACACTCAAATGTGTGCTCAAATGTCTGTGGTTTTGTTGAGATCTAAATCTTCCTCTTCGCTTGTATCAGCTTCTTTTGTTCTTGTCTCATCCTTACAAAGGCTTTTTAACTTAAAAACATCTCCTATCTTTAAAGCTCTAAACTGTCTGTACTGTCTCTCCTATTGTCTGTTTCAGCGGTTTGCTGCTACAGGAGAGCAACAAGTTCTCAGAGGCACTCCACTACTATAAGCTGGCCATTGGGAGCCGGCCAACCCTGGCTTGTAAGTACAGCTCTTCTTTTTTTTTTTATTGACAATCTCCAGCTCTTGTGGTTGTGGCTGCGCTGTGTCCAGGCAACGGTGAACAACGGCCGTGGCTATGTGTAGGGAGAGGAATAGGGGGCAAAGGGCAGTAGGTATTCAACCGAATTCAACATTCAACACAGCAGCCATGTCAACAGTTCAAGCAACTGCATGATGTCACTTAATATGAATTCAAGCCGTTACTTTCTCTTTTCACTTTATCCCTCCCACAATCACTGCATCTACTATTTTCTCACAGTTTTGAGCGTGTCTCCCGCCTCTTTGCTCCATCACTCTTCCTCTCCATCCCGTGACAATTCACCAAAATATTCCCCTGCTTTTGCTTGAATTACATTTTTCATACACTGTCACCTTCAGCAGGTTGATTAGAACAAAGCGCTCACAATCTTACCTGATCGTGCAATAAATTAGCTCCCCATTGTTCTAGGCATCAGTCACTGCCAGATAAACAGAGAATCTTAAACGTCTCCTTCCTTCTTCCCTGGATTAATTATCCACCTAATCAAGATCGCGGTTAGACTAGAAAATTTCCATTCAGCGTGCAATTATCCAATCTGTTATAGCCGATAACAAACTTAATTAATTACCTCAAGCAGCAGACATGTTGAAGGCAGGATTATAATGTGACGGTTTAAAAGCGTCTCTCAATGTTGAACCATTACTCACTGACTAATTGGGAGCTAACTAGTGAAAACTGTAGCTTTGTTTATTTTATATTCAGAGCGAGGCTGTTTTGTGAAAAAGTGCTATTGATATGTGTCACATTGTTGCATACTGAAAATCGTTTTTTAAGATAAAATTGGAAATAACTACTTGCTTTTGTCTATCTGTGGTTTTTCTTATCTTTTCTGCTTTATTGCAAATCCATACAAAGGAAAATAAACATATATTTTAACCATCTCATGCACACCATGTAGTAAAGAAAAGACTGTAAGGTGTAAGAATGTGTGGGAAACAATGTGAGCTTTTAAGAAGACACATTCCAAAGACAGAAGAGGATGAAGACCACTTGTTTGATTGGAGGAAAAAAGGCTGTTTGTTTCCCAACCAACCTCCTTCAGATTGATTACACGTCAACACCCAATAGAAGAGCCCTCCAAATTGATCTGCTGTATCAAGTTAATTTATTCCAACAACCAGACTTGACAGGGAGTTGTTTAGAGAGGCAGGTCCACAGAGATTAATTACTCTACAGCTGGGTATTGATTATTAGATGTTGTCTCTGACTGTTCAAGGAAAAAGTTTAACAAGCATCCAAAGTATCCCACACCATGCATGCAAAGGCCAAATGTACAAAAACCCTTAATAAGGTCAACGGTGGTTTGTGGTTCAACCTCAAATATGTAATATTATAACATTATTCATCTTTTCAGCACCATTGATCTCCATAGTTATTATGAGAGACACTTATGAAAAGGAAATTACCATTTGGGGAAAAAAATTCAAGGTGTTACTTTGTGATTTACATTTTAATGTATCTACTTTCTTTCAGCATTTTAAGCAGTAATTTTTAGTTGTAGATTCGTGGAAAAGGTTCTTCTCTTTGAGGAAGCTCTCAATAAATCCAAGCAGCAAGTTTTCTACTTAATTAATTAAACCCCATTTAATAAACATATAAATCTTATCTAGTTAAATCAACAATGCAACAATGCACCACACATGGAGGAGGTTGGGGTTGTGGAGGAAGCTGCAGTAGTAAAAGTTGTAGGCATGAAGTCAGGTTACAATAGCCACAAGCCATACTTAAGTGTTGTCCATGTTTTGTTTCAGCGGCTTACTTGAACACAGGCATCATCCTGATGAATCAGGGTCGCCTAGATGAGTCCAAACGCACCTTCCTGACCTGCGCCGATATCCCCGATGAAAACCTGAAGGACCCCCACGCCCACAAGAGCTCCGTCACCAGCTGCTTGTACAACCTGGGCAAGCTGCTCCACGAACAGGGACACCAGGAGGTAAGGACCCAAATTGCAGAAAAATCTATTTTACATTTAGCTATATGATACATGAGGTGTATATTTCAAAATATTTCAGCGTGCTGGACACTTTCTTGGCAGGCGTAGTACTGTTGATGGTACTGTGATCATTTTAAGTAACAGTTTACAACAGAGATATATACACATGTCAGACCTAGCTATGTGCTGAGTTACACTAATTTCCTTAACTTATATATTTATTTTTAGAAAGTTCAGATAGGGTGAGTCAGTCAATATGTTATTTGTCAGTGAAGGACCCATAGCTCACTAAATTATAAAACAAAATGTACTGTAGTTTACATGTACAAACATATTTTGTCTAACAAACCTTTACATGCTGGGAAATGTAAAACCATAGTGAATTGAGATAAGATGCAGGCTTTTGCCCAAGGAGCTTTAGGGACACTGAGAAATTGCTCAGTTTTAAATGGAGATATTCCAGAGTTGCTTGTGTCATGTTTTCTGCAGATAATCCTCAGGCTGTTTCTAACAAATGTGCTCTCTTTCATGCCTCTAAAGACCTAAAATGCTCTTTAAACCGGTTTTCCAATGATGCACATTTATATTGTACATAAGCACTTATGCTGCTGATTCAATCAGCATTAAAACAGCAGAACTGCAGATTCAATAAGGGATTTTATAAATTGCTGGCATGCTGGAGAAAGAGAGCAGTCCCACTTCCTCTGACCTCCAACCGCAACATTTGCTTGAGCAATAAAGTAGTTCCAGCTCCTTCTACCATTTAAATTCGGAGGGAGTCTGAGGTGAATCGCTGGACCTACACTCTATGCATCCCAGAGTCAATGTGTGACACCACTCTAGTCGCCTTAACAGCCGTGACTTTGAGGATAGACCCTTTCTGCTCGACTCTGTATGAACCAGCCTCCCGGCGACCCCCAATTCCACGCTGTGTATTCACAGTGTTGGGGCCCCCGGCTGCAGGGGAGGGATGACTAGTTACCACAGAGCCAGTTTCTCTGGCTGGGTCCCTCCGTTCTAATGCAAACATCCCCCACCTTCTCTTATATTTGTTTCATTCACAGGAGGCCCTCACAGTGTTTAAAGAAGCAATACAGAAAATGCCAAGACAATTTGCACCACAGAGCCTCTACAACATGATGGGTAAGAGCTGCTTTTGTTTCACGACCACAAGCGTAGGAGCTGTTGTTTTTAGGTCCACCAAATATAACAGTCAGTGGACCTGAGAGTAAAATGTTATTTTGGAGTATTATGGAACAATTGGCTGTTATACCTCATTCATTTTTGTTTGACTTTGTTGTGCCTCTTTCATTTGTGTGACTTTGTGGGTCCCTTAAACAAATAACGTTAATAAATAGCGTTTTAACTAAACCAAACTTTCATTAATGGATTACTAATTGCAAGGAAGACCACTGCTTACAGCCCCATTAGCTGTTTTACACTTGCAACTTTTTATGTCAGGTAGCCTAAGGCTCATTAACACCCACTGCAGAGCAGGGATATCCAAGACTTTGGGGAATGTGCCCCAACAACGCAAGTTAAAATCAGATGGATAAGTTAACACAAAACTAATACGAGGGTTGTTGTTTGTGATTCTAGATTTCTTTGACAATTAATGATTCAAAATTCTCATGAAGTCAAACACCTTTACCTCCAGCATGTGCTGTGAGAATTTAGAAGATGTTAACCTCAGGTTCACATTCCCAGTTGTACATCTGAAACCTAGGGCTTACTTTAAGCACTTGCTTATTAGATATGAAGATGAAAACTAGGTTAAGCTCACTCTAGCTCTCTGCAGCTTGGTGTGCTAGAATAAAGTAGATTGTCAAAAAAAAAATCTGACATCACGCAAACAACCATTTATATAAATGAAATCATTCTTCTGGAGATCTAACTCAAATGAATGATGTTAAACAGCGTTTTTGAGACAGTAGTCAGCTTTATAATATCATGTTAAACAAAGTTAATTTGCTTTTCACTACAAGAACAAGCCAGCTTGTTATATTACAGCTGCTTTCAGGCTCATTATATCTGCTTTCTCCTTACTTACTTTTTTTCTCCCTCCTTTTTTTTCTCTCTCACTCACACACATGCAGCTACTTAAACACACACAGACCTACACACACACACACACACACACTCTCTCGAAACCTGGGATGTCTGTAATCCAGACTTGGTAGTGCCACGGGTTCGCTTATATGTTGGTAAAATGCAATTTGACAGAGCTGCCGAGATTATGTCAAAATGTTGATGAGAGCTCCAGTCAGCGTTAAGGAGCAGCGTTAAGGAGCAGCGTTAAGGAGCAGCGTTAAGGAGCAGCGCTGCGTCTGTAATGGAGGCACTGAGCCAGAGATCTGTGATTTCTGCAGTTTAGCATTGTTTCCTCGCTGAACTGATTTGCACATTTGGCACACCTGCTCATACATATCTGCAGTTTTTCCGCTCTCATGCTGTTTGTGAGACGCCAAGCAGCAGAAGCTTTCATCAGAGGCAGACCTGGGTGGTAATCTGCACCCTGCTGGTCTCGCTCCAACACTCTCTGGTGGGCCGAGGAATGTTCCACCCCGAGGAGCTGCTTTTCAGCTCCTTGGATTCAATGTCACTTCTAATTGCACGTTGACGTTTGTGCTAATCTCATACAGACGTCTGCTGCCATGAGCGTGAGACAAGTTATTTGGCCGCGTTTAAACACATGAACTAATGAAGCGGTCGTGTCAAAACAGGCATGATCATACAATTTTTTGAGAATAGCTCAGTGCCTAAATCTCTGAAATCCAGATAATCCTGTCCGTCAAACAAATTGATGATTTATTAAACTGAAGAGAGGAGATCCCCTCATCCATTATTTTCCTCTATTTGATGTTAGCTGTTGACATTTGTGATAATGTAGCTACAATTTTATGGATTTCCTACGCTTAAATCTGAAACATAAGGCTGTACTGATGGATATCAACTTGAAAATATATTCTCATGTATTGCTTTACATCTCTGGGGGGTAAATGCTTTTATTACACAGCGTTATTGCTCATTCGCAGGAAAAGGAAAAAAGGAGAAAGTGTGTTTTTAAATCATTAAAAGGTCCCCGAGTTGTGATTATTCGTGGGTCACCTGTTGCTTATCTCAGTTTCCTATCAGGGAAGAGATTAGACCTAATCCTCTCAGATTTAAAGTGTCAGTCCACTCTAGTCCAAACAACTTGTCCGCTCAAGTTCTAGTGAGATTTTAACAACTGGGATACATTCAGTTTCTTACCCTTAATATGTTATGATGTTGATTTTAACTGTGTTGTGTTCAATTACCAGCTGCTGTTGTCAAATTCCTGCAATAATACATTACATGTTATTGGATGGCTATGAAAGAGAGGGTATTGTTTTGTCAGGTGTTAGCAGGCAGAGGGTCGGATGTGTCGGTGGGGGAGGTATCACATGACGTCTGACGGATCAGGGAGAGTGAGGGAGTGTGTTATGGACCCGGCGTATTCTCCTTAAGTCTTTAAGCCAAACACTGAACTTTGCTCATTTCAGTTTTTAAGAAATGAAAACATTGACGGTGACTGAGATACTTATTACTGACTGGGTATCAAAGATTTGCTCTTGTGAAAGACAGAAAGTAGTAAACTATTTTTGCATTGTGGCATCTGCATTCTCTTTGTTTAGTGCCAGACATCATACAAGTAAACATATCATTTCATAAAAATAAGAACAAAATAAAACATGGGGTGTGAGGCAACATACTGTGCCCCTCTGTGTTGAACTTTGGTCACTAGGAGGATGTGTGATGTCTAAACCTTTTGACAGCCTGACCCCTGACTCGACACTCACTTTGCTCAAACAGGAGAGGCCTACATCAGACTGAACAAGCTGACCGAGGCCGAACACTGGTACAGAGAGTCCCTCCGAGCCAAGCCGGACCACATTCCTGCACATCTCACCTATGGCAAACTCCTGGCTATGACGGTGAGACTTTGAATTTCATCCCCTTGTTCTACCTTTAAGGCGTGACACTGTCTACCTTTGAAAGAAGAAATAACATGTTATTTTTCTCTTTCAAGTTGAATCCATAGATATTTCTGCCCGCTGACAGTATCAAAGCGGTGACATTGTCTAACTTTCTGTTTATCTGAACCAGTTCTCATTCTCTACCTGGCTCACTCTCCTTTTTATTACACTCACTTTAATCACCCCTGACTTTTTCATCAGTCCCCTCCAGCTCTTTACTGGTAGTTTATAATGTCCTCCTCACATCTCCACAGTTAATCAATAGTGTGTGGATGAGAGAGAGGGAAAAGATTGGAAGATGGTGAGAGAAGGTTGTCACGTTGTGTTTCTCAAGATGCTCCTGTCTGTGATGGGAAAAGAACTTCCTGATTAAAAACCTTGTCCTAGCAAGCGGTTTTTACTCCTTGTAATTTGTAATTAGGTCTTAAAAAGTAGCTCAAAGAGCTGCCTTCACAACTTTGAACCAACAGCAAAACAGATACAGCGATTTGGCAACGTTGCTATGCAAAATAAAGAACTGAAATATATAAATAAATATCCAAAGAAATAAATCAGCATCTGCCCAGCATTTTCCAGGACAGAGATAATATCCTGTCAGGGTTGCACAGCTGACATGTGTTTCAATAACCAAAGAAAATGCCGTCTATGAGGTAAGGTCTCAGGGGCAAAGCAGATTCCAGTGTCGCCGGGTTTACGAGGAGGTGGTCATGTGATCGGGTCATACAGTCATCCGTTAAAGATCGCAGCAAGATAGGTGACCAAGAGGAGCAGTAAGAGCTGAAAGAGACTCTCAGAAGAGAAATAAACTAATTAGAAGAAGAGTTGCACAGAAGGTCAAAAGAAGGGTGGAGGCCCTCTCTTCAGCTCTTACTCCTCTCTCACACGGTCTGGGCCCTAATGAAACAACGTCAATGTGTTCAACAGCCTGCGGCGGGATCTGGATCTCCACAGACAGGCTAGAGTCTTCCTGGCCCCGTCCCTTTTCATTTCCCTTGTGGAAACAGAATCTTTTTCTACTTCTTTTCATTTATAGTCTTTCCAAAATTATGAGTTTTGTGTTTCACAATTGATGTTTGTGGAAGAATTTTGCTCGCACATCAGTTACCTAAACTGGCTCCCTTAGAAAGGGATAGTAAGACTTTTGGGGAAATATGCTTGGTTTCTTACCTGTAGAGAGCTAGATGAGAAGATTAATAACACTCTCATATCTGCACAGCAAATCTGATGCTACAGAGGAGATGGTTGGCATAAAGATGGGCTCTGTCTATAACAAACTCCACCCAACAGCACCTCCAAAGCTCAAAAACTAACACGTTGTATCTCATTTATTTAATGTGTAGAAAAAGCGATGAGTAAAAGGGACACTTTAGGGTTTTACAAGGGGATATTTGCAAGACTACTTTCTGGCGAGGCTCAGTGACTTCTGACACATAACACGTAAAATATGTGCTTGAAAATGACATTTTGGGAAATGCATTTTGCTTTGCTGTCTTGCTTGAGAAAGATGCACAGCTTGATGAGAAGATTGATACAACTCCCAAGTCTGGTAAATATGAAGCTGGAGCCCGGACACAGTCAGCTTAGCATAATGACTGGGAAAATGGTGAGTGACATTTTGCTTTATTGCAGAGAGTTAGATGAAAAGACTGATACCGCTCTCATGTCTGTACAGTAAATATGAAACTACCACCAGCAACATTAGCCTAGCTTAGCATTAAGACTGGAAAGAAGAAAAAACAGCTAGCCTAGCTCTGTCGAGCAAAAAACTTAGTACTTACCATGTTAAACCTTGGTTCTTAAATCCACACAAATGTGTAAACATGCTGGTATGCAGATTTGTTATCTTTGGAGATGGTAGCCTTACAGTCTTTACGCTAAGATAAGCTAATGTTACTGTTAGTAGCTTCATATATACTGCACAGACAGGCGAGTGGTATAAATCTTTTCATCTAACTCTCTGTAAAACTGTTCGGGGTTTTGAGGTTCAGATCCCCGTGGGCCAAAGAGAAATGTCAAACTTATCATGTAATTTGATAATTGTGTTGATTCTTACTTATATGCGTCATACATTTGTGGCTCAATAATTTCATTACATAGTGTATCCTCTGTGAAGAAGTCTTGCTGTTGTAGATCATTGTGGGTCTAAATTAAATTGAGCTCCAGCACCATACTTGATTGATTTTCCCATCCTTCAACAGACTAATGGTCAGCTGAAGGAAGAGTTCAGCTGACACCACAGATAAAAGTCGCTTGTTAAGCTGACATGAATTCCTCTCTCTATACAAAAGCCATTGGTTATCAAAAACAATCTGAAACCAAATGCTCTCAGTGAGGACAGTCATGGGAACAACACAACTCTTCCGAGGAGAGTGGTTAGACTGAAGTTGACTCAGGGAAGGATGCAGTGAGCCGTTAAGAGAAACTCATTTTATTTAAGAAAGTGTTATTGATTTTGGAGCAAAGTAGAGCGCAAACCTGCAGGGATGAATCTCTGTAGATCTCTGACCATGATGAAAGGTACAGGGGCTTTGAGCTCCAGTGATTCTGTGAGTGCAAATAATGCCAAGGGAACTTAGTTGTTTGGAAAAGCTTAGAGCCTCTTTATCCATGAGAAAAATATGAAAGAAAGGAGGTTCTTTTTATTGAAATGCGTTGGAAATTATAAATGAATTCAAAGTTGGTGTTCCATTTCATATATTCTCTTCCTGTTGTAGCTATGGCCTCTGTGCCTGACGACAACAGCATTTTAGTGTGATCAAAACCAGCGCAGGAAGTTGACCTGCCCAACAGCCCCCTCTCCTTTCATCCCCTACCTCCGCACTCCCTGTGGCACCACTGTGAGTGATGAAGACACTTTAGATACTGTCAGGGGTTTTAAGATCCCTGGTGGGGGGGGGGCTGGGAGATGGGGCTTGGCAGCAGGGTCAGAAAAGGGTGAGAAGAGGACGGTGGAGCTGAGACTAACAAGTAGATGTGATTTGTGAATGAGGGGAGGACGAAATAGGGGAGGAAGGGAGAATTAATAACGCAGATCAGTATCGTCCCCCCGCTGTGCTTACCCCTCCACACCTCCGCTGACACCCCGGAGATCCGGATGTGATTCGGGCTCTCTGCACAAACCACAGGTCAAAGACAGACACGGCCGCCTTGATGCTTGCAATATTGGTTTCAGTCATCTTCTTGTCATTTCCTCAGCTAATACGATGCAGGCGTTATTCATAATAACCTCGGCGTCCACAGAGCCACGGCTGCATCTGCAGAGGTCTGGGTGTGAGGCGTGTACCAATATTCTCAGCATGTGTATGACAGAAGGGAGGATATTGTATCCACACAACGAGCTGACTAGAATGAGAAGTGGATATATTTAATGGAAAGTGTGGTTTGAAGGGTGGCTGGCATTTTGTTATTGACTTCCCATATTATTTTTGAGTTTTCCATCCCCCTACCCAAGCTAGAGGCCTCAAGAAACTTTAAATTCAAAGAAGAGGGAGGGTCATGTGAAGACATGTGGAGAGTACCTGATTGGTACAACCAAATTTAGGACCAGACCCAAGATCCTGAACTTGTTTTTGCTACAATATATTGTTTTTATAACTGACTATTGAAATGTGCAACTCATTGGCTATACATGTTTTCCTTTTTCCCTATGGATATCATGCTGCACCACAGGACACATACTGTATGGACATGGAAGTTTGGCACATTCAGAGAGAGAAAGAGAGACATTTCAGATAAATTACTTTCGATAATAACCAAACCTGATCCTGATCCAAGCAGAAAACTGCTGCAGAAAACACAGCAACTGTTGGGTGGCACAAAGAATAAGAGTACTTCCTACTTTATTTCTTTCCCTGTCCTACACATTTGTTCCTACCTTAGATGATAGTGGTTGACGTAATAAACTCACATTGGGTTGGAAACATTGGTATGATTCACTTTGCTGAGAAAAACAATAACAAGAAAATAGAGCTGGTTGGGTTTCATGATTATTCATAGAGACATACAGGTGACATACAATGCGTAACAATCCAATAATTTGAAGATGGAATACAATACAGTTGGCTGTGTTAAAAAAGCAGTGATGTAATAAAACAATAACTGTATCTAATTGCCTCTTTAGGGATTTTAACCGCTATGAAATAAGAATAGAGCAACTTGTGTCTTTTTGAACTCCTAACTGCCATATATCTTCCTCTGGGCATGGTATCCTTTAATATACTTAGAAGTGTCATAGTAGAACTCCTCCAACCACTTACAACAGCTCATCTCATTTCAATGTGTGAAAGCTTAATTCTGAGGTTTAACAAACAGACGAAGGCCTCTGTTATTATGAAACCATCTGGCCCTCAAACATGCACATTCCTACATCTGTGAATACGAGTATAAAAATACACAGAGAGGATGCTTTTCAGACTGGAGCTGTGATCTTTACTTGGACACCATCCACTCTATTAAACATATACTTAGCACAGGCTTGATTTTCAGCAGCATCAAGGGAAATCCCACTCATATATTTACATTAGAACATTATGTATTTATTGAATCTACAGCTCACTGAAAAGGTATACGCGTGACTAAGTAGATGTCACTATTGCAACACTGTACTGATTGGATTTGAGCCCATTCTTCTATTTCACTTAACTCAAGCAATTTGTTGTATTTCAAACTGAGCTCAAATTTAAAAAAAATCCTGACTTATTCAATCTTTTTTTTTTATTCTCCTTCAGCATTACTGACTTGACACAACTCCAATTTTACTAAATACTTTATGTTTTATTCATGCAAAGGCATCATCTTGTAGTAAACCACACACTAATGGCTGCCTTGTTGATGCTAAAACATCAGCCTTTATAGATGAGTGTGCATTGTTAATTGTTGATCAGTTGGCATCTGGTGCCCAACTGAGAGCAGGGATGTGTCAAAGTCCCAGCTGGCACCGCTATTGGCCAGCTGCTCTTTTCCGTTTGAGCTCTGATTGGTTACGTGTCACGGTCTAAAGGACCTGAGGGAGCTCTGGAGGTCCACAGGGCTTCAGTGACGCTTCTCCTCATCATGCTATGCTCACAATCCCAGTATATAATATTTTATCTATCTAAAAGCTGGTGCAACACACAGATAAAAACCTTAGAGCGTGTGTGTGTGTGTGTGTGTGTGTGTGTGTGTGTGCCATGCACCTCTGTGGGCTTGTGTGAACCTAAAGATCCCCATGGATATATGATCGCCTTCAACGTTTCTGTCTCTTTCCTCTCCTCTCGCTCTATTTCCATCCACTGCCCTCTCTCTTGTTTCATAGCAGTCAGGCCACACACAGGGGCAATCAGTGGTTATGCTATGGAAGTGTTATTTGCACAGATAAAAGTGTGTAATGAATGAGCCTTTGCTCCGCCTGGTCTGCTGTGCCAAGCATGACACTGTGTACTTTGACAGGACGACACACGAGCTTGAAAGAAAAACACTCGTGGTCCGTTTCATGTCAATTTATTACGATTTATTGTGAAAGGAAGTCTGCGGCTTGGAAAAGGGATGTTAGGTATACAAAAAGATATTTCTGCCTTTGAGTTAAGTGTGGTATTTTTATAATGAGTAGTTTTGAGGAGCAGTTGAAACATTAATGACACTGTTTAATCCGTCTCTCTCAGGGGCAGAAAACAGAAGCGGAGAGGTACTTCCTGAAGGCCATCCAACTCGATCCCACAAAAGGCAACTGCTACATGCATTATGGTAAGTATTGAGGTTGGGGTTTTTTTTCCTTTAATTTGCCATATCCTGCCTTTTAATTTTACATCCTCAAATATTTTATTTGCAATTTAACACATATATGATGAACTTGAGCACAAAGGCAGGAACTTCCACAGCTTGGCAGGTCGTACAGACTACAGTGTTGGCTGACCCCTCTGCCATCTTTTCCCCCAATCAGCCACTGTGTCAGTCTGTACGTGGTTAGTAGAGGATCCGAACGGGAGAAAATGATTTCCTCAGATTGTTCTCTTTTGATTTGATGAAAATGTGGAACGTGACAATTTCAGCCTCTCTCTTGTCTTACATCATTTCCATATGACTTGAAGTTGCAGCGTTACCTCTTCGATTTAATTACTGCCATAGCAATATTGAGTTTTAATAAGATGACAAGTTAATTACTTCCTTCATTTAAAGGCCAGTAAAAACCTTGTCTGTCTGAAACAGCATTTTATGATGAACTGAAGTGTCAGCTCGCTGTCATTGCACCAGCTTGCATGTGACATTTAAAGAGATCAATACCAGGTTAATGGTGGATTTTACATTTTACCAAACTACTGTATTATGTCTAAGTTGTCACCTTTAAAGGTTAATAACTAATTTCAGAGGTAAAGAATCGAATACAGATAGACATGCAATTGATAAATGATTAAAGGTCGAGAGCCCCATTATGAAAACTGATTTATTATTGGCTCAGACACAAACCATCCATTTCACAGTACCTTATTCTGATCAGGTCTGCTAGTGGTTTACAGATTAATATGTTAACAGTTTAGCACTCAAGAAAAAACTAAATGGTCTTTTGTACTGTTGGATATTCATAACTCTAGTTTGAGTTGTGTTTTTGATAGTTGCTGACCAGAAAAACCCAAAAGCTCAGGTTTCCCCCTGTACTGGAACTGGTTCTGTATTGAGAACTAGACTTTTCAATATTCCCTAAATATCCACTCTATAACATGAGGATTACAGTATCAAAGTCTGTATACACAGCTTTATAAAATGTAAAAAAATGTAGTGATGCAGGGTCTGCCTTTCCTTTATTACTCATATATTTGCTTTGATATATCATAAACCCTCCATAACTACAGAGGTGTTTGTAACCTGGAGCTATTTTACACTCTGAAGACTCACTTTATACATATCTCTCCCCTTAGGCCTGTACTCAAGGCTTCAGTTTCATCCACAGTTATTAAGGAAAATATTCTTAGGTTCACATAGTGGTTTAGCATCCTGGTACAGTAGTGGGGCTAACCAAAGTCAACAGGGTATTAATTCCTCTCTAAACCTGGCCCTTACCAAGGGGTCCACCCTCGGTTCACGGCCTTGTCAGGCTTCCACCATCACAGCTCATTCTGCGGGTCAGCAGAGGTCAACTCCAAACGCAGCCGCACCCATAATAAGACACAAACTTTCAGCTAAAAAACATTTTCATCTTAAAGAAACAGATCTTTCAAGGTCGGCCAACCTGAACAAATGAGTCTGAGAGATGGCCAAAGAGCGATGGTATGTTGCACTCATATTTAGTGTTTCAGCATATTATTTCAGGGGCAGACCAGGCCGTTCCTCTACCCGGGCCAAAGGCAACACTTGCAGACTGTGTATCCCTCTGTGCCTCTGTGGGGATCCCTCAGCGTTTTAACAGTGCTGCCGTTCTCTCCTGCCCTGCCAGGTCAGTTTTTGTTGGAAGATTCGCGGCTCCTGGAAGCGGCGGAGATGGCAGAGAAAGCCGCACGCCTCGACAGCAAGGAGTTTGATGTGGTCTTCAGTGCAGCCCACATGCTCAGGTGAGTGTTTGATTGGAATTATTCTGTTTTTGATGGTTTCCAAAGCCCCAGCACGTGCACAAAGACACTGCATGTACTGTATTTCATTCTTTGTAGATGAGATGCCTGGGCCGCAGTTGTCTATGGTTGAGTAGAAAGGAGGCTGTGTATGAGAGAGGGAGGTCTACTGTCTGCACGCTTTATCCAGGGGCTTACACTACTGCTCAGCAAGTGTGATTTACTTGGCAGTACTTTGTAATCCTCTTTTTTTCTCGCTGCACTGCCAGCCGGAAAGCTGCTGGTTTGTCTTAGCATGCTGTGCAGCTATGTTTCTTCATATGCTAGCTCTTTCTCTCTCTATACCCCTCGCTCTCACTCTGTCTCACTCTTTCTCTGCTGGCCCTGGCTCATGCTTGAAAGTCAGCTTCCAAATTAGTGCAAGGTTCAGCTGATGAGCCTCAGAAGCAAAGCTTTAGAAGCCAACAAGCTGTTGTTTTTCTGAACACAAGCCATGAGTGGACATTTGTAAATACAGCGATGTGCCAATTTACAGTATGCTGCCCCACTGACTGAACAAACCTACAAAATGATGTCCCTGTGTAGAGATTTTCTTCCTTAAACACATCATAGGCAACTCATGGCTTTTTTAATTGCAACTGCCTGTTGAAAAGAAATGGTTGTCTTTTAAGGAATAGTGTGACATTTTGGGACATATGCATATTCTCTTTCTTGCAAACAGTTAGGTGGAGAATTTCACACCGCTCGCATGAAGCTACAGCCAACAGCTGTGAAAATTTGCCAATTTGTATGTAGATGTCCAATCAGTGCTGATGCCAAATGACAAAAAGTCTACTCTAAGAATAAATCCCCAGTGCGTGCTATATTGACAGAGTAAGCTGATTTCTCCTGCTGTGATGCCGTTCACGCTTAGCCTTCATGTAACAGCATGCATTGCTTGCAAGTGCTGGATTTGTTATTTCTGATAAATAAACCAAAATAAACTCACAAAATGCCAATAAATAAGAAAACCTTCTGACTTCAAGTTTCTCCTTTACACCAAACAAATAAAGGCTTAATTGCCTTTTTGACTCATTGTAAAACACTTCATTAAAATTGTACTTTCACAAAATAAAACTCACCAAAACTATTAGTCTGTGAGTCTTTCAACTGTTCCAACAATCAGCAACTCTGAACTAAAACCTCAATTCAAAGAGTAAGATGTGAAAATATGCCATCCATACATGCTGTTTTCCCCCCCGCTGTTTCTCTCTGCCGTCCGGCTGCCTGCGGAGCAGCGGCCCATTGGCGACTCTCACTCCCTCTTTGCAGGCAAAACACAGCCAATTTAGGCAACATAAATGATTGAATGATTTAAATATTGCATGAACATTCTGAAGTTGGAATAACAGATATTTTCATATTTTTTCTACTCATTTCATTGATAGTGCATGCTGGCAGCCACGGCCTGTAAACCAAATGTGTCATTATTACACTTCTTGATTTTGGTTCAGATTAGACAAATGAGATGTATCATATTAATAAGTGAGCATTAAAGGTGCTGGTGGGTGGATTTTGTACCTTTTAGACAGAGCCCTCAGTCTGCTAAGCTAACTAACTACCTGCTGGCTGTAGCTTCATATTTAGGATACATTCAAGAGTGCTACTTTATAGATCTTCACATGTAACTCTTACTTAACTATTCCTTTAGGACCATGAACCCATGTCTTGAATCACCAGAGTTTGGTGTCTCTTTCCCCAAGATTCTTACTCGGCTGCTTTATGCATGACTTTTCCCCCACCAGTCTTCACCAGCAACATCTTTCAGCATTGAGAGTGTCTTCCATGGTCCAGACCCCTGGCAGCTAAAGAGAGCTTCAAGCAATGCTCGGCTGAACTTGTCTCTTCCTGCTTGGCATGGGGTCGCTCTCCTACACAGCTCATGTTCTTTATGTGTTTGTCTTGGACGCAGACATGGAATTGGCTCTGGGTTGGTGGGGACAAAAGTGAATCTACACGGGGGAAAGGAAGAGATTAAAAGGAGAGCAGACGCTCTCAGACGTCCAAATGTCTTTTATTGCTCTCCTGGGCCATTGGTCTTTTGACCATTCCAAACTAATAATTTCCTTCTGCCTCCTTTGAACAATGTTTTTTTTTTTTAGTTCATAGTTTGAATGTTGGTCAGGGAAGGCCTATTAGTGGTGAAGCAAATGGGGATGTGTTGATACTTCCCTTTAATGTGTCAAATGACTGTGAAAGCCAAAAATTACACTGTGACATCATACAGTAATGTTAAATCTGTATTTTCACAGACAGCCTGGGGAAAACAAATCTCTAAAAGACACACTCAAGCAGGTTATGCGCTCATAGTTCAACTCCTTGATTCCTATTCAAACCACATGTCTTATATAATATTATAATAGACCATATCTAAAAGATAACTGTATGCTACTAGCATATCATGACGTTAGATATGCCAGTTTGTGAATGTTCAGTCGTCCAAATTTCCAAAAAGTGTATAAATTGCTAACCTTATAATGATAATAAAATGAATAAATTGGTAGCAAGTTACATTACACTACATATACAGTACTACCCTTAGGGAGGATGTCTGCGTTCAGTGTAGCATTCTAACTGAGAGAATCTCACTCAAACAAAAATGCAACTCACTGCATTTGGAACAGATGGGACGGCTGCGGTTTAAGCACGAATATCTGGCTGTTTTGTTGAAAATCTGTTCACTCAGTCATTAGTATCCAACAATGTCACGCTTATAAGCAGTTCTGTCAGTGCTCTCATTTGTTCATGTCTGGGGTTAATAGACCATCTCTAGATAACATGATGTCAGGGTAAAAAGATCAATGTTGAGCTGCTGATTTGAAATATGATCAAGGGTTGTTTTCTCTGCAGATTTTTTTTTATTTATTTTTTTATTCCTTCTTCTTTTCCATTCCTCCTCCTTATTCCTGTGCTCTTGCAGCCTTACACTGACTCTTCCTCGGTTTTAAAGCCAGGCAGTGGTTTACATACTTGGCCTCCATTGTCTGCCCTCTCAGAACCCGCAGTCAGACAGCCCCAGGAGGTCCTGCTGCCCCTTCGGTCATGGTGTGGCAGCTCTCCAGTTCTCCTTTGATAATGTGATAATGATATTATACAATTAGATTCTTTCCTTTTTTCTCAGAAGGTTGTGCTTTCTAAATATTATACTGGCAAACAAACATATGGTTGTGGTTGGACATGAAACCCACATTTATAATCTAAGGACAAATTCAGCAACGCAAGTCAGAATTTGGATCGGCTTTGGAATGTAAAATGCTTTTTTGGAACAGAGCAGGGGAAATAAAGAGCGGTGGCATGTCCGTCTGTATTTCTGAAGCATGCCACATGATACAATACAGGATAACTTCTTCAAAATCAATATAACACAAAAGAAATTGTGTTGTTAGATGGTCCACCACTTTTCTCACAGACGGATATATCTCAACAATTATCTGAATGATTACCATGGAATTTTGTAAAGACATTCATGGTTTCCAGAGGCTGAATCTCATGACTTTGGTGATTCCCAGCATGTAAGCCTTGCTATTGTGAGCATGATAGCGTAGTGGTGGATTTAGCCCAAAACACTACAATCCCTGATTCTCACATCGTGGCTTTAATTTCTCACTTATCATAATAACTGTGCTCTCTTAAAGATACAGGCCCATCACTAGTATTAGAATATCAAGTGTCTTTAATTGGTAGTAATTCAGTTTCTAGGTTAACCACTTGACTCACAACATCTCTGTAAATGTTGTTGAACTTTTTAAATAAGAAAAAAAGTTGTATCTTACTGAAGAAAACATTTCATGTCTAAGAATAGAGAAAACACATTTGACATTCTCTTTAAAACCAAACAAATACTATATATTTACTTTGGCCACTGATCTGGTAATCCTGAAATAAAAGCTTTGCCTTTTATCTGGGACCATATGGATGATGATCCCTTAATAGACCCCGACAGCCTAAATGAAACTGTGGTTCCAACGGCCTCGCTTCCTTTGATCATTACGACTTAAAGGGGCTCCACGGCCAGCCGTCGTTTACTCTGTCCTTGACTTTGTCAAAGTTAATTTTTTTGCAATGAGACAATTGTTACCACCGGTGAAAAGCATGCAGCTGTGGACCGTAAAGGTGATTTCTGAGATACCAGAGCATTAATAACAGGAAAGGCCTTGTGACAGAGGAGCCACAGGTTTCTGTATAACAGTAGGCAGAGCAAGGGCTTATGAAAGAAGGTAAAAAAAAAAAAGCATAATATAGGACATCCTGTCTTGACTGCAGGTTTTATGTCCTCAGGAACAAAATATTTCTGGTACCATGGACTCATGCTGATAAGCCATCTGCCCCAAAAGTCAATATTCGTCGCAGTGTGGCATATGCAGTGTGTTTTGGTGCATCTGCGCCATCTACTCTGCTGTCCAGGTTGTTATGATAGTATCATTAAATTACTATGTGTTTCCACACTGTTTCATTCCTTCACTGTCTCAGTATCCAGCCAGCATGTCAAACGACAATCTCCCCCACAAGCTGTAAACAGAAATGTACAGTGAATATTCCCGATCAAACTTGGTTTGATAATGAGTTTTCTTCAAGTTTTCCAATAAGCCAAATGTCCTGACATCAAGGTTTAATATGGCAGAAAGTGCTTGCTGTGCACTGCTCAGCACAGATGTTATCAAGTGAAAGATGCTATCAGAGGAGAACCCTACGGGTGATTGGATTGGCTTTCCTTGTCCCTCATGCTCTTCCCTCCTGTTATTTTCTCAGTGACCCCTGAGTGCCAGTAAACATGCAGGGTTCGAGGCCTCCTCTGAAGCCAGGAGCAATAAAGATGAGTAATGATTGCCTCTTTCTGTTTTCCCTTTGCAGACAAGCCAGCCTGAATGAGGCAGCTGAGAAGTATTACGGACAAGCAGCGAGCCTGAGACCCAGTGTGAGTAAAACCACAACTAGCTAATCAGCCCCTTTACTATTTATCCTGATAGATAATGTGCAATCACGGTCTGGGTGGCTTTCCAATATTATTACTGCCCGGTCTGCCTTGTCACAACGGCCTTCATTGTCAGTGAGTCTCAGAAAGATGGGGGGGCTAGGTTTTTACTAAGCTCAGAGGTTTGTTTGTGTAGCATCCATCATCAGCTTCAAAGGGCAGGCCAGGGTAAGTAGATTGAAAAGAATAATGATAACAACACTCAGTCAGTTGACTCTGACATCTTGAAAATGAATGGGGTCCAGTCTTTGAGAGCTTTGGCAGGAGGGGTCCAGTTGTTTAGGTGAGGGCCGCAGAGGAGGCAAAATATGTTTGTTCCTGTGTCATGATTAGAATAAGTCAGTTTACGACTAATGATCTAAATATATCTGGACAATGTTGTACAGAAAATAAAAGTTTGGTTAGAAAACTAAAAGACAAATAAAAAGTTGAGTACAACAAAGGGATCAAATGTAAGATTTCCACTGAAACCATGAAATTGAACTGCAATCACATCTCCGTTGTTCTAAGTGTCAATGTAGCGTTAACCTTTTGCCAAAGAGTTTTAATTAAATTAAACCCAGATGTGATCTAAGAAAAAATATTTTAAACATGAATGATTTAAGACAACCATCAGTTTCAGGTGAATTGTGGGAGTGTTTCCACAGATTCTCTTTAATAATTAGCACAAATTCCTCTTTGTGCTGTAGGAATGCTCTCAAGGAACTACTCCCTTGTTTCTCTACTTTTTCGAAGTACATAGAACCTTTGGATTTAAAGAAAGGTTTGGAAATCTTAAAGGATATTTTCTTAAAAACTTGGAAATCACCTTGAGAAAGAGTCGACTTATTGTGAGGAAACAGGTAGGGCCATTGAGAAGACCACTATCCTGCCTCCACGTGATGGATATGCGCTTCTGTAAAACCGTGCTGAGGATGTTTGTGTTCCTTACAGTTCTATTTCTGGGGCAGATCCGTACAATTTTCTCATGACTGTTTCTTGGCATCTGTAATTGTACAAACACACATTAGATGGCCACATCCACACAAAGAGGCACTTTTTTGCCACTAATTGGTCACTTTTGCTTGGATGCCTTTTGTCATGTGTATTGCTTACAGCTGAATTTAGCATCTTCATCTATCTTCTTTACAATTATCCTTTGTTCTCTCCGATGTTACTTGACTTAAGCCATGTCCCCTGTCCATCTTAATTACTCGTGTCTTGCTTTACTGCGGCTTGACTCTTCACTCTCCAAAAGCACTGGTGTTTTATATTAAGCACATATTTTTGCTTGCTCTGAGTGACTGGACAAGTCCCTCTATTCGAAGGATTTACTCCCTAAATCCGACAATTCCTTCTATCTAGATGAGCTAAATCCCAGTGGATGCTTGGTTTGCTTTGGTCAATCTCTGCACCCTATTCTTAACCCACATGTCAATCTTAAGTTATTATGATCAGGTCATTCCCAAACCTCGCCTCACTCTTTACCCTCACAGCCTTCACAGCATATGTTTCTTTATGGTCTAGGCTAATATGCTCCACATCTGGTCATGCCTCTGCTGCTACATGCCAGTTTTGGGAAGGGTAGGCAGGCAGAGAAGTTGCAGAGCAGCAGGAAATGAGAAAAAAATGAAAGCTTTTGACAAGAGAACGTTTTGCAGAGAGTTGCAAGTGTTGCAAGGGTGAGGAAGAATGCAGGAGTAAGGTTATAAATCACAAAAGTCGTGGCTTTATAAAGTAGGGGGAGAAAGGTTTGGGTGAGGAATGGTGGGAGCCTACAGGGGAGATTGGGGAAAGAAACTTAACTTGGGAATTGATAAGTCCTGCATGGGCGGAGAAGAATCTTTTGAGCTGCACTGAGAGGAAAACCAGGAGTCGGTTAACTTTCAATCCAGGGATCAGAAGCACATTTCAGAATTGTGGGCACACATCTTCATCAACCTCTCATCCATCCAAAATGTGCTCTTTTCTTGAAAGACTTTATCTTGTTAAAGCTTGCTCCCTATGGGCCATTCATACAAACTGTTTAATCTCTAAGGTAAATCTCTCAATCTATTGTATCCATTAGTTGGGTTTCTAAACACACTGTGATAGCGTCTCCGTAGGGGCAGTAAACCAGCCAGCTAACGTGATGAATAACAGGAAATGACGCAAACTTATTTGTCGCCGGGGTAAACATTTGAAGAATCAGAGTCAGAGACCAACGATATAGTGGTAAAAAGTGCAGAGGTAAACGCAAGATTACAGGTTCTAATATAAAAACAAAACGTAAAAGAGAGTAGAGTCTTCTGTCTGTTCTCTCTTTTCGATCGACCAATGAAGCCCATCCCTGATAAAGCAATCTGAAAACTAACGCTTGATAAAGCTAATGCCCGGCTACATTGGTCCACCACAAAACAGTGGGAAAACAGAAGGATGTCACCCGGGTCCGTCACGCTTTTAATCAACCTGTAATTGCACATTTGTCTGACTGAGTTAACAGACACAAATCAGCCGGAGGCGGAAGGTTTAGTTAACGCTAATTAGGTGAAATTAAGGTCGAGACAATGGGTATACGTTACGTTGTTGAGTTTTTGGAATATTTCATGCTATTTGTCAGAGACAGTCAAAAGTGAATCCTTTCATCCCAACAGAAACTTGAGCAATATCTGATCAAATACAGGATAAAATTACCCCGATCTTCCAGTGACAGAGCATTTAAGGGCCCATAGAACAAATTAATCAAAGTAATAATCAACAGATAGTAGTTGCAGCTCTAGTGAGAACATTCTGCTCTCTGTTGCCATTGGCTGAAGAGAATGAAAGAAGAAGCTTGAATTGTTACTGAAATATTCCTGTGTACATTTGCCAGCAATAAAATCCACACATGGGATTTACAGGAGTTGTTTCTACCCATGCCAAGCTGGGTATTAGTTGACCTTTGTCATTCATTCATTTAATGACTCAATTTATTCTGAGTCATGTTACCTTGGGAACTGACATCTTAGAAACAGACTGAGGCCAAGGACATCATTTTCTCTTGGGGGTTGGGGGAGACATCTTCCCATCACTTTTCAAAATGTCATAAGGTTTTCAAAATCCAGCTTGGAGGGGTGTTGAGTTGATAAGCATGTTAAGATACTCACCTATTATGCTTTTCCACTTTTTCCCTCTTCTTTAGTGTGTTATATATATTTTTGTACATGTATAAGATCTGTCGAGTGTAAAACCTGAAGTCCACGCCCAAAAGGAGTAACCCTCCCCCTCAGAATCACTGCTCCTGAGCTGCCTGAAACGGCTCTATTGAATTCTCTCCTTTACTTTCGTAACTTTATGAGATCACAATGTTACAGAAGTCACGTAAAACTCTCCGGCTAGTTTGGCCCACACTCAGACAACATATAAGAGAAACGGCGTGAAAGTCCTCATCTACCATGGTATAGTGGTTATGAAAGCAGTCTCTCACCCAGGAGACCCGGATTCAAATCCCACTGTGACCTGCTGTTTGTTTGTCATGCTCCAGAGGAAGAGTTTTTTGAAATGTGAACAATGACAACAGAGTGGGCTAGCTGACCAATCAGGGCAGACTTTGCTCTCTGGAGGGAGGAGCAAGTGCTACAGCGGAGCATTTCAGAGAGAGGGTGAGAAGAGGTGCTACAGGACAGCCAGGATGAGAAAAACAAGGCGGATTTTGAGCATTAACGCATGTAAACATGTTCTTACTGTAACTTGAGATGAAAATATGCACCCGGAAAATAGCATAATAGGGCCTGTTTAAGTTATTTCCTCTGCTCACAACATTTAAGCTTTACAAGCAGTAGCAAGTGATTTCTGCCTACATACAAAATACAATCTGTCCTACCTTCCAGGGAGTGATTGTTGGTGCCACCCATGCTGCCTGTGATTTAAGTCCTCCAACTACTCTGCATTTTGGTCCAAAATGAATCAAGTTGTTTTTCTTTAGAGACATTTCTCCTTAAAAATAAATCATACCAATATTATAACAACCTAAATAGCATAATTTATTATTTTATTATTATGATCAATAAAAAGTTATTCATGATTTCCCCCTACTTCAGAAACCAAATCTAAGCCCCTGACTGAAGATAAGTGACAATTCACCTAACACTGGATCCAAACCAACTCCACAAAATGGAATTAACACCAGAGTTCCAATTTACACCTACTTGTCATAAATATATTGTGGAAACAGTATTAGTGTGTGGCCCCTTAACTGTCACTTCCAACTATGTCCATATGTATAAACAGTTATATATTTTGGCCAACATTATTCTGAGTTGTAAAAATCCCTGAACTTGCAAATGGATCCCCCAGCGTTATTTTGTGGTTTGACCTTCAAATGGTGTGTCAAACAGAAGGTAATTTATTGGACAAACAGCCCTAGAATTACCCCGGCCATTAAAGTAAAGAACTCTGGCTGCTCCTGTGAACAATCATTTGCTTGGGGATTAATGTAATTGCACAATATGAGTATAGGGAACTGGTATCTAGTAACTTTCTAATATATATGCCAGCCTTTACTTTGGCCAGTAGCATGTGTTATATGTGTGGTGTGGAAAACTGGACTACAGGATTATTTTCTTTGATTTATCAATCAATTTAATTCTCCCTATGAGAAAAGCAGCACTATTGGACATATTGGTTTCATTGAAATTCCCATGCATGGAGCATCACTCATCCAAGCTTTACACTGGAAAAATAGAGAGATGTTTTCAGAGTTTTGTGAGACAAGAGTGGAACAGTCAGCCAAAGGAGGGGAGTTCTCACAACCTGCAGTGAGGACAGGGCAAGATAAATGGCCATATGATGTGAGTCTGTGTTTGGTAACCTCTCTGAAAAGGTTCTTTATGCATGGATAACTAAACCATGGATATGCAGAGAATAAACTTGAAACTCACAATAAGGTTTAAATGGTCAGAAGTTTGTGTTTCAAATTTTTAATTTTATAAAACATTAATTGAATTGGATCTGAATCTTTTTTGGCAAGTCATGCAGTTACATGTAGAAGGCTTTTTACGTGTTTTTTACTCATCTTTACTTTTGCCAGCTAGCAGCTTTGGTCACAACCAATATATCTTAACAAATGAAAACCATGAAATGTGTACAGAATTTCATGATCACCAGAGGATGAAGTTGATAAGACATGGTGATTCCTGTAGCACCACTTAGTCAAAATGTCACCTTTTGTGTGAAATACCTCACATCTAAAAGGTAAATTGGAACAATATTTGGTACAGACATTCATAGTTCCCAGAGGATAAATCCTAATAACTTTCGTGATGCCTTGACTTGTTCTTAAAAGTCACCGTAAAGTAGACGTGTGGTTTAGAGTAAAAAGCCTTGACAACTATTGAATGAATTACCATGACATCTGGTACAAACATTCATGTTCCCCTCAGGATAAATTGTCATAACTAGTGAACATTTTACTTATTCTCCAGTGCCTTCATCAAGTCAGAATTTGTTATTTGTCCTTCTTTGATTTACAGCAAAATGCCTGCACGACTGGTGACATTCCCATCAACCTCAGCTCTACTCTTTTGTTGAGCTAATTAACAAATGTTAGCATGCTAAAACAGTAAGCTTAGAAGGTGAACAGTGTCAACATTACTTGCTAATCATCAGCATGTTAACATTGTCACTGTGACGTTACCATTAAGCTCAAAGCACCACCTCACAGAGCCACTGGCACGGCTATAGACGTACAGTGTTGTAGGTAAGGTCTTACTTTTTTATGGAGCACTGCTGTTAAATTGTGAATGGTTCACATTTCCACACATTTCTCATAACATTTATAGACAAACACTATTCTCTCGTGCAAGAGTGTTGCTCTAGGAATTACTCTTGATTATTTAATAGGCCATGAGGAAGAAATTAAGGCTTAGGCATGTGGTAGAACACTCAGTATATGTCAAGATGCCATAATCATGTGCCATTCCATGTGACAATGATGGGGTGTGGGCTGACAACTATAAGGGGGTGAAGATTATAAGAAAACTCACAAACACTGCAATAAAAGAACCATTTTTGCTAAGACTGTTTTATTTGAACATTCCTTGTTTCCTAGGAATGGCAATTACAGAAATTGCAATAGTCTCAAGCAGTAAAACAGTAGCTCTGCTACAGGATTAGACATCTTTTCCACATTTCTTACTAAAATGGAGATCAGATGTGGCCCCTCCTTTGGCCCAGTTACTTCACAGTCTTACCGTGATTGCACCCTTGACACTTTTCCTGTACTTATGTCTTCATGACTCACCCGCCCATCAAACTGCCCCTTGGCACCAGTAGCAATTTGGTGTATATTCTTCTAGACCCACTTCAAAGTGGTGGTTTCTCCCTCTGACATCTGTGGCCCCAGACAAGACACAGGAACACGCAAGTCGTCATGGTTACCGAACTCCAAACACTGCACCGCAGTCTGTGTGATCTGACAAACGTATCAATAACATGTTAGTGTCTGCTGTATAGCTTCAAAAAGATGACCAAATGTTCTTTACAGTAACTGTTTATTTTATAATTTCTTGTAGTCATCGACTATGTCATATTTCACTGGTCTTGTTATAAGATTTATATTTTAAAGTGTTTAAATATCTATCTTTCAGAAATAGCATCTGTTCAATGTTTGTATGTCTGTAGTCCTGATAACAATTCACTGGATGTGCCTCAGTGATAGAAAAACATTTCAAGTAAAACTCTTTTCCCTGTTAAATTATTAATACACCCCCAAAACTTAATATGCATTATTTATCTTATCCATTCATGCCCTCTGATGTTGTAAAATTTGAATTTTTCATTAAATGAAATCTCTAAACACACCATTACTGGTGAGTAAATAAGCGTTATTATCCTTAAGTCCACTCACTCTAGCTATCACTTAGAAGATGACTCAATGTGTGTATACTTATTGTACCTGCTGTCTCTATATGTTATTTTTTGAGAGTGCAATGCAAGAGAGCAACATGAAAGGAACATATAAAACATGTGACACAGCCAAACAAGCCAAACTACTCCAATGCAAACTTACTGGGAACAGAGAGAGTACTTGACCACATGGGCAGCAATGGTAACAACAACAAGAAAAAACGCCCAAAACCAAAAAGTGAACAAAAATAGTAAAGATTTGATTTTGAAACCATTGTACCTTCTTCTAAACAACAGGGTATGAGTCCTGCGTTGTAATTCTTGAACAAAAAAGACCATGCATCCTTGGAACAAAGCTTTAAGCTGCCCTGAGGTGTTGCTACTTATGAAACTGAACTTGTCCTAAAATGACTAATACCCTTTTTTTGCTTTTAGTATCCTGCCGCCTTGATGAACCTGGGGGCGATCCTCCACCTCAATGGGAAGCTACAAGAAGCTGAAGCCAATTACCTCCGAGCACTTCAACTGAAACCGGATGACACCATCACCCAGTCTAACCTGCGTAAGCTGTGGAACATAATGGAGAAACAGGGCCTGAGGACCATGAGCCCCTGAGCTCAGCCTGCCCGCCTACCTGCCATCTGTACACCAGACTTGGGGGGAAAAGACGGCTCGCACGCTCCTCATTCTCTCTTCTCATCCAGGAAAGATGGAAGAGACTCAGGGAGGATGTTTGCTCAGAGAGACCATGACTGTGCCGCACAGCCCTTCTAATAA
This sequence comes from Anoplopoma fimbria, assembly GCF_027596085.1. Taxonomy (NCBI): domain Eukaryota; kingdom Metazoa; phylum Chordata; class Actinopteri; order Perciformes; family Anoplopomatidae; genus Anoplopoma; species Anoplopoma fimbria. The sequence continues at coordinate 9,502,120 of NC_072467.1, forward strand.
TTCCTGAGCTCTGCATACACCTCAGGCCAGCAGCTTTTCTCAGTAGCATCGCTCACAGTTTGGCAGGCGCTGCGTGGTATTTGGACTCCTCAGAACTTTCTTCGAATTAGTGCTCCCACAGGAACATCTTCTTTGTTTTTGTTTTTCTTTTAGAACTACAGCACTTAGACTTGAAGTAGGACCAAACAGTGGGTACGTCCTTCAACATTTGTGATGAATTAGGTTTTATTTTCCAAAATAAAGAGTTGTTCAGAGAGTTAAAATTTGCCCCTGAGCAGTGTGAGATAAGATATAAAAGAGTATCTCAGACCACTGCACTGAGGGCATTTTCCATCACAATTTAATAAAGTTGTTGGTTTGATCTCGTTTTCAATCTTGATAATGAAAAAAAAGGCAATGTGGAGAATTGGATATACCATCCAACGTCCCCAAATGAGGTTTAAATCACAAAAAACTCAGACTCACTTAGATTACACACACTTCTTCATATAAAAAAAATAAGCACCATCACTTCAAACCATTTGTAGCAGATGTTCTTATATTTGGTGAAAACTTGAAAAAGGGAATTTAATTTGGTAGCGAGTACAGCACAACAATAGCCTCTAAAAGCTCCACTAAGGCTGGACTTTGCCAAATACAGTATGTTTTGGCAAGAAAACTCAAAAGCAAAGGACTTGTGACTCTGTTCACATTGGACTGGCTTATAATAAAAGGTGTGAGTCTTCTACAGCAGTGTACACAAGCATACAAGTGGACATTTTACCACTTCTGCCTCTTGTCCTGCATTGGCAAGGAGCCAAGTCACCATGGCAACCCATTTGTCTGCAACAATTAAAAGGTATGAATTGAAATAACAAAGAGACTGGTACAGTAGTTTGGTACACGTCTCCCCACACGTTTGAAGTTTTGACAAACAAGTGTGAGGAACTGAAACTGATGAAAGAGTTTTTCTAACCAAATACAAAAGCTATGCCGATGCACACCTTTTCATCACGGAACGATGCACAGACAAAGCACGTCTGAGGGAAATGTTTTGATGCCTATGTTTTTGTTGGAATAAAACTAATTTCATTGTGTTTTGTATAAATGAATCCTAATATATACCTACATTGTCTATAGTATTCAGAAGATCTTGCAGCAAAAAAGTAGCCAGACTTAACATGAAATCTCAGATACTGAGCAAGTTTGGTTTGTTACATGAAGTATTTCCCATATGGTCAAAACTCCAGTCTTAAAGTCTCTATTTGTATATAATCCGTGTAATTAACATCTATTTGTTTGTTTGTTGTTGTCAGCATACAATAAGTGAAAGGTCACCTTGCGGGAAGTAAGAATATGTACAGTATTTGATATCACTTGTTTGTTATTGGCCACAAACCTCCTGAGCTTTCTGTGTCCTTAGTCTAAACATTGTAAGTTATTGCTGTGCGTTACCTTAGCAACAGAACCAGCTGGCACTGTGTTTTTACATATAAAATGAAGAAAGTTAGCGGATGTGGTTTCTCATTGAGAAAATACAGTTAAGTGGCTAATTATTGGTAAATTCAAAGTAACACCTACAATGGAAGATAGAAATGTTGAATATATATTTCACGTGTTGCATTCACTCTGTTCTGTTTTTGACTGTGATGGTCACTAGTGATGTGTTCTATAAGATAGTCACAGTTCACATTCACCTCACACACCCCTTCGTCAAAGAGCTTGCTAAGTTCTCCCGTGTATATAAAGTGTTTATGAACAAACACTGATAATTGTTATTGCTTGAGTAAAGATGTAAAAAAAAAAGTGTTTCACTCTGTGTCTCTGCTCAGGGATCTCAAGCGGTGGGTTATTGCAGAAACTTGTTCACAGAGCGTTTACTAAATTAAAGATTTATTTTTGAAAGTTGTATTTGTATAAATTATCGAGATTTGTAGCCTTTTTCTCCTTTTTGTAATATAAAGATGAACAATGTGCCAGAAAATACTTTTTTTTTCTGATCAATGTTGCTTCTTTTTCCACAATAAATTGATGGTGTTCTCCTTTTGTTTTGGGTCCTGTGCAGTCGTTTTTTTAAATAGATTTAAGTTACACTACAGATTCATTTAAAGATTTCATATTGATTTTTAACATTCACCGCCATTCAGAAACACCCATTCCCTTCACACTAGCAACGTGTACAGTACTGAGTCAGATTTCCTTTGTATCCATGTGGGATAGCAGACTTAATGGGGTGGTTTTGCATGCTGTGGAACAGCTTTTAAAGGGCATTTAAAGTTCCCCCCTGTAAATTTGCTAAAATGTGTCATAAAATCAACTCAAATGGATCTCCTTCCTCCTCTTTGATCCTTGAACAACAGAGAAGACGCCTAAATAATCCCATATGGAAGGGGTAGCACAGTGTCTACATATGGCTGGTGTGTTTCGATTACAACTACCCCCACAATTCAAACCCCGCTGACAAGCAAAAGGCCCTTCCCTGAGAACGAAGCAGTCTGCCTTGTGATGTTTCTCACATGTCTACATGGAAGATCTGCTCCCCTGATCGGAGCTCACTATGGTGCCCAGCTTTCCTTATTGGACTGGAATGCACACAGGCTGCCTGCGCTGTCTAGTCCAGTTTGAATCTTCTTCTCATAACACAGGTGCGCCTCACTTATCTTGACAAATAATGAAATAGTGAAGCTTGCTGGTTTGTTGGCTTGTGGAGTCACGCTACAAGGCAATGTGCTTTCATTACTTGCTGTAGGCCTCAGGAGGCATTTGGGCTTCTTCCCATAACATTTTAAATAGACCGCTGACTTTGAAATCATATCAAACTAAACGTTATAGTTGAAACAGTAGTAGAGGAAACCTTTTTAGGCATTATCCATCTTGCCAATGCTAGAGAGAAAAAATGTGCATGAATTGGCATCACGAGAAGAGAGAGGAAGCTTTTGGACAGACACAGAGGTGAAACTTGATTCATATCTTATAATAATTAAATTAACTAGACTGTGGACCTGAGTCCCAATGAGAAGCAGGGTGATGGCCGTCCCTGATGGGTCCAAGAAAGGTCAAAAATACCTTTCGGTTATCTTAAAGGGGCATGCAAGTCTAGCTATGATATGTAGCAGTAGCCATTACACTCTCGTTAGCTTTCCTATAATGAACTCAGCATGTTGAGCTTATTACTTTATTTGGATCTCAATGCTAGTGGCCAAGAACAAATAGTGATGTTCCTGGGTTATCTTTAATCTTCATTTGCCTGAAAACCTCTCAAGACTTTGTTTTTGAGTGTTTATGCAAGCATATCATTCAGTCAGTTCTTATTTGTACCGTACAGCTCAAATTAGAGTGGTAATGATTAATCAAGTCAAGGGTCCTTTCCCATTGACACCATCATTATGTGCAGCAGAGCGCATGCAAATAAAAATTACTCTGAAGAAATACAAGTTGATGTGAAGTGACATCATCATACCCAAAGAGATAAAGTACTGATTCAAGTTTATTTATTTTTTGTGAAAGATACATTTCTTTCAAAATTTCATAAAGTGATGAGTTTGTAAGGTAAAATGAGACGTAAAAAAAAAACTTTATTCCTCTGGAGAAAAAAACATCTCATGCAGCTTGATTTCCTGTTCTAATATTAAAATATTCACATTTCTCTCTTGATAAACCCTGGATTCCCTTCGTCCAGCACCTCACGTATCAGGAGGGGTTCAAACTGGTTGAGAGGAATTTGTCTTATTATTCTCTGATCTGACAAATCTGCCCGCTTTTATCCGGCAAATATTTTGTCCTATGTGCTGATGAGCTATCGCCACATTGATCTGAAAGTCCCTGAGCCAGCTTCTGTAGAGTGGACGGCTGTGCGTGATGCTGAGAAGTCTTCCCCTCTGGACCTAATATCCACTGTTATTACTAGATAGAAGAAGCATTAAGATGAGACTGCTTCATATTATTGAAGTGTTTTGATGTCCAGAAAGGAAATTGTCTTTCTTTGGCGTTATCTTGCTATGAAATATCTACTTCTAGCCCAATGTTACAGAAGCTACTTCTTTTGAATATAAAGTGCTCATTGGAACAATAGAAAGTTCACATGGAGGTAGATTCTTGAGCCTTTTCTTGTGTCAGATTTCTCAGTATATTGTGAGTAAATACTCTCTAATGCAGTGGTTCTCAAATGGGGGTACGTGTACCCCTGGGGGTACGTGAAGGCACTCCAGGGGGTATGTGAGATTTTTAAAAAATATATTTAAAATTAGCATCCATTCAAAAATCCTTTAGAAATAGTTATTTAATAAATATTAAATAAAATATAAGTGTAAGTTCATAAACTGAATTCAATGCAACAATGCAATCATCAGTGTTGACAGTTTAATAAATCAGACACTGATGGCAGAGCGCTGTGTATTACATCTTTATTTCAACCAAAAATGCTTTGCACTGGTTAGGGGGTACTTGGCTGAAAAAATATTTCACAGGGGGTACATCACTGAAAAAAGGTTGAGAACCACTGCTCTAATGGATTCATAAGAAACACTATTTTTCAGTTGTTTTGTAAAAAGAAAACCCACGTTGCTGATATTGGGTCAGCCTATCATATAACTTTCATATTAAGATGTAAAAGTGAAGTATTTTCTTTGTGACTAATACTTTTCTTGACAGATTTATTTGGGAATTTTCCATGCTGACCTCAGAACCCAGCGGGTAATTCTGAAATTAGTTTAGCGTGGCTTAAAAGCATAGCGATGATTGGTGCACAAATTTCCTCAAGATTGAACTGTCTTTCTTTGCCATATTAAATCCCACTGTAATATGTGGTCACACAGGAAATGAATATGCCCCTCACATACTTACGGAAAATCAATTTTATGTGCATGTGTACTAATAGCATTAGAGAGTCATGATAAAAGCTTAACACAGACCAATCCCCTTCTCATGAATGCCGGCCACAGTCCAGTAAAATGACAACACATTCATCAAAATGACACTGTCACATTATTTGGTTTCAGAACTACTTATACATGTAGATATGTAGTTTAATAGCGCCCAACTAGAATGAGATTTTGTTATTATCATTGAAATTAGTGTGTGTGTGTGTGTGTGTGTGTGTGTGTGTGTGTGTGTGTGTGTGTGTGTGTGTGTGTGTGTGTGTGTGTGTGTGTGTGTGTGTGTGTGTGTGTGTGTGTGTGTGTGTTTGTGTGTGTGTGTGTGTGTGTGCGTGTGGGTGAGCACTCTGGCACACCACAGGAAATGAACACATTGGGTGGTTCCTTGTCATCCATGCCATAAATCTTCTATTCAACACTACAGCACTCTATATTTGGTTTTTAGCCTTCAGCCCAACTTACTGACAAGAGTACATCGTGTAATATGTGTTTGGTTTTGAAAAGTTTGAAACTGAAGTTGCTGATGCATGCGATTCCCAGAACCCAAATTTAGAGTTTCAGTGCCAATGCTCTCCCAAATGTCAGTACAGACATGTAGGAATCCTCTAAAACCAATTATTGGCTCTGACCAATGTTTTGCAAAGGACTACTCTGTTTTATATCCCTGTTTGGACTTTATTCCCACATATACCAGCTACTTCCACAGTCATGTGTGTGATCTTGTCTGGGCGGTCACATGTGCTTGTGCAGGTGTACAATGTTAGCATGAAAAAGGAGTCAGAGACACAACCCAGATCCCCATCTCCCCAACATGGCCACCCCTGAGGATTTACAGAGCGCTATTAACAGCCAAACTCTTGAGACCTTGTGAACACACAGTTTTTTGTGTTTTTCTTTTAGCAGCTGGGACCTATACACGTCTCAGGAAATGGCTCCATTCTTTTCTTTTTACATCTATACCTGCAGAATGTACTTTGTCTTCCTTCTGCCATGTAGAGAGAGTACTGCAGTGGTCTCTGAGTAGAAAGAAATTGTGTAGAAAGTGTGTAGAATTACATGTATGCAAGATTGTGCATATGCCATATGTGTGTGTGGAAGCAGGTGCAGTCTGTGCGTATCTCAGCGTCAAGATTGATTAGTTCCAGAGACAGAGACGAGATGTGAAGATCCAGCAGCATACTGTCAAAACATCAGGCTCCTCTCCAGACAGCTGGATTCCTATTCAGACCATCACATGGACCTCATGCATGCTTAGGGGTGAAGAACTCTATGGGACACTATTTATAGGGAAATTGTGTGCAATCCAGTTTGGTTTCAGGGACTCTTTTGGGCAATACCTTTGGCCGCCAGAAGATCAATGACTTGCAACAGAAGAGAAGAGTTATTCATTTGACCTGCAAAGAGGTGATTCCAAGTGATTTAACACATACTGACAACCGCAAAAGAGGTCCTCAGCTGTGTGAGCAACAATGCGGGTGGACATATTGCACATTTGAACCTACAACTTTTTTTCATCAAACTGCTTAAACATGTGTGGTTCATTTTTAAGGCTGTTTTGACAGAGAATTTATCCAATATCAACACTTGAGATCCACTGAAGGGGGTCGTAAGATAAGTGAATGAGCTGCTGGACCATGTTCATTCCAACATACAAACTGTATATTAGCTGTGAGCTAGCTATCTACAGACACACCAACTGTGTATTTGTATTTGACCCAGCATTTGACCGAACTCACCAAAAACGTCAGATTTTTCTGTTATTTCCCTCCAGTCTCTCGCCTCTTATCTTCCTGTCTGTATATTTATGAAGCAAATTAATAAAGCTGTTGGATACGCATACATTTTCAATCGCGTCTTTCTGTACATTTAATATGCGATCACGCCATCAAAAAAAATTTTGCTTTGCATTCTGTCTAAGCACACAGTGAGGTGACTAGATGATTCACAGGATAGAAAATGAGAATAACATATTTTTGCTGGGCAGAATTATGGATTCTTTTGGACTGTTAAATTACAAATGGTGTCAGTTTTTCTCAATCAGAGATGGGAAAGTCCCTTTTTTGTTGAGCAGATCAATACTCATAGACATACAGGTATGCAACCTGTGATGGTGATTTGTTGGTAGTTATTTAGAGGTTTGATATTGATATTATTGAAAATACCGACTTTTACTCATAGACCCAATCTGAGTGTAGATGTGTTTCTTACTTACTGCAGCTGCTGCCGGAAGCTTCTCAATTCAGCCTCCACCTGCTTTAGCTCCACTCTGTTTGTAGGCACCTTAGTTCCACTTATTACCCCCTGGTGGATTATTTGCATGTTATTTATCACGTGTCGTGTTTTCACACTGTTCTGTCATGTTGTTGTTGTTGTTGCAGCATGGTGTCTTCCCAAGAGGAGTCGTCTACCTCCAAGTCAGATCTTATTGTCATCCCCATTTGCCATGTTATGTAAGTGTTTCTGACAGAACTGAATCAACCCACACCCACGTCACAACGATCATTTCTGTCATCTGTCTTATCGCCAGACTGCTCTCTTGCAAAAAATGGTAATGTGGTCCCAACAGAAAGGGTGAGAGAAATGTGTCTGCACAACGGCACATCGGTATCCACAATTCTAATCTGCGTTTCTGCTTGTTTTATGAAATTGTGTTATATATTTAATCAGAATCTCCATTATAGCACCGTTGGCCGGTAGATTTATTACGCAAGCTGCAGAGGCTCTACATCTTGGCAGGTTTCCCATCTGTCCAGTCCTCTGGCCATGTTGATGGAGTACAGCATTCCAACTCCCTCCCGCACCGCCCCATAACACAGCTTGCACTGCTCTGCCCATCTTTCACCTCTCTGTTACACAATCTGTATAAACCACTAGCCCTGATGGATCAGAGAGCCAAACATTACAAAATAAGCACAAAATCTGAATGCCAATGACATTCAGTTTCCATCAGGAGAGGATAAAATGAAGGAAGGATGACTGAAATCAATAAAGCGTCTAAAATTTGCAGAAAATCATTCATTTTCACATTTTATATGGAAATGATGTCCTCATATGTTGTATTCAACGTGATGTCCAGGCAGGTGGTGGATTGGAGAGCATGTTGACATTGAAGGTGTTGGACTTGAGGTGCAACAAGTTCCTACTTGTTGGATGTAATGAGCAGAATCAGAAAATAAAAAGTTTGACTTCATTAGAGCATCGTAGAAAGCGGAGGCAGAGTGTGTGTCAGACGAAACATTAATTAGTATTAGTGCACAGCTAATTGATCTCAAAATCCCTCTACACACAGTAGCTGTTGGAGTCCGTCTACCTTATTGTTACAGGAGCAGAAAATTGTCATCCCACGAAGAGGTGGTATTTACAATAATTAATATTTACAACTGGATTGAAATCTACAGTTTATCTCGCGGAGCTTCTTTCATTTCTTAAACACAGCTGGAATTTGATATTTTCCAACATTGCTCTTCTGGTGGCATTATTTAAATCAGGTAAAAGGAGGAAGTCTGTAATATATATAAAATATATCCAACTTTAAATAACACTGTTTGTTGTCTTTCTCAGTTTTAGCTTGTATACTTTGAGTTCATGAGCCAGTGGATGCAGTCTACTCGGCTCCCCTTTTTTGCTGTTTTCAACCATCTGCTGCAGAACATTTCTAAACACTCAATCAACCCATTCTTGACAGCTGCTGCCGTGTATTTCAAGTTGCCACGGCCATGCTCTTGTTCTTAATCATGTCAATGTACTAATCTCGCTCCATAAGAGAATATTTATCAGAAACCTGGATGGCAGTGTGTCTGGCTGTTTAAAAATACACAATATACTGAGGGCTCTTGACAGTTTAATTCTTTGCACCCAGGCCAGTTTCCACTGAAAATGAGCATTCTGCAGTGGAGTTCTTCTCACATATAGTATGACTTTGCTGTGCGAGGTGACTAGAGCTTGTATATGTGGTTTGACCAAGAACCAACACACCTTACACTCTCCTTCACGACAGATTTAGATTCCTCATGGGCGCACACAGATTGATTCACACAGATAAATGTATTTTAATGTCTCAGTTTCTCAGCCTTCACTCATGATTAAGCTCATTATCTTGCTAAAGGGATCTCTTGCTATTTTTTTGTTGGAGTGCCATCAGTCAGCTCTTTCTTGGCTGGACCCCCCCTGCAGCACAGTGGTCCGGCTTGTTATTTATCCTTAGCGCTGCAGGAATGGCTGATTAAGTTCCTCAGAGACCCATTAGAGCAGGCAACCTGTCCCTCTCAGCCACTGCCACCATCCATCATGCAAATGTAGAACAGGAACACCATGCTCAGGTCTACCTCAGTCTGCTTTACTATACCCTCATGTCAAAACCCCGTAAAAAGTCTGCTGCTGACAACTCTGGACACTTCCTTTAAAAAACTTCCATAATCACAGAAATGGGACACCAGTGGTCGAGCGTGGAAGGAGCAACAGGTCTCGTATCAGTAGGGTTTGGTTAGCCAGGTTTGACACCCCCCATCCCCCTTGGTCCTGCTACATATCGCTTCTCCCCGCGGTAGCTGACCCAGGTAGCTTGGTCTTGGACAGGCAGCAGGCTGCTGTGTGTTATTCTACCCTCGACTTTGTGAAGGAGGTAATTTGGAAATAGGCTTCAGGACGCTCAGCACCAGGCTCCAGCCTAGAGGCCCCCTGACAGGTCCGATACGAATTCCAATGGAAAATCTCTCAAAGCTGCAGATTGGTCTTCTACCAGTGGGCTGACTTAGCTCTAGAAGAATCCTGGGGGCTGTTTATTCTGATAAAGGCAGTATGTTTCCCCTTTTTGATACTCCTGCAAAAGTGAAGTTAGAGTTTATCCTAATCCATCCTTTGACATCAAAGGTTATTAAGGAAACTGAGGCAATGAAATGCAGCTATGCTATTTATTGATTTTAAAGCTGAAATCAGTCTAGCATTCATTCATTTTTACCATCAACATTTTTCTCTTGGACTCAGCTCATATGACAGACTGTTGATATGCTTTTGGGTCTGGCCCCTCTGGGGTATGAGCATGCACAATCCATTTAATGCTAAACATTCTAGCTGATGAAGGAAAATAGCAGCCTAAATTTGACTTTGTTGCCATGATGAAGTGTTTGGCTGGATTACATTCAGTGCTGTGAAAATAATTAACAGACATGGCCACATTGTAATTCACTGTTTGCCAAGACCTGTCTGTGTTTTTCATCTGTTTAAGCAGCCTAAACGCATCCTCACACACATGTGGAGTCTCTCCACTCACACGCAAATGTGTCTTCTATCGAAAAATACCCCAAATCAGCTCTTTTTCAAACAATGCCGATAGACCCATTACATGCTTGATTGTAATTGATACCTTTGATGGTGTCAAGCTCTGCCATACACAGCCACGCCGCTAGCTTGAGGCCACAGACCTTCGGCATGCGAGGAGAAATTCCCAAAACAGCACGCACAACTGCTTCTGTTGTGTATCAAACCAGACAGTGGAGAAAACGAACAAAGTCTCCATTGAGACAAGCAGCAAAAACGTTGTTCATTTACAGCAGAGTGTAAGACTAATGAGGAAAAGCCTTGTAAACACCCCCAGGTTTGTGACAAATGTATGCAGTATAATAGCTGTGTGTACAACCGTCTGAATTGTAATCCCCCAGTAAAATGAGTTTCTAAACTTATTTCAAACATAGCACACATAGAGAATTCCTCTAAAATAAAAAACACAACTATTGACTTACCTCATTTCAGATTCAAACGTTGTTTTGTGGGAAGTTTGACTCTGCTGTTGTAGTGATTACATTTTTTTCTGTCACTAACCCAGAGGTACCAAACAGTAACCATTATTCGTTCATCATATCATCCGTCAACTGAGTGGATTTGGCATTTTTTTCCACTCTAGTGGAAAGAGCAAAAAGGAGCTCTGGAAGTAATCAGAAGATGTTTATACATTTTGCAAAATGATATTCACTTAATGTTGAGTATAAAATGGAACTGAGGCAGCTGGTGGTTAACTGCTTGCTATCGCAGCCAAGTAAATACAAATATTTATTGTGCAGTAAAATGTTCGCTGTCAGTGTTTTACTATCATATATGTAGTGAGATGTTCTGGAGGAGTAGTGGAAAGTAGTAGAGCAAGGAAATACTCAAGTAAAAGTACCTCATAAATGTACAATACATGAGTAAATGTACCTATTTACATTACTGGTTTGTGAGTAAAAAAAGAGATAATAAAGTTGTTAAAAGTGAGTTTAAAAATATTTAGTTTGCTTCATTTGTGTAAATATGGAATTTATTGAAAGTTAAGCTACTAGTAATAGCTAAAACTGTTTAATTAGATCCAACTTAATTTTAGCTTGTAGAAATGAAACCATCAAATTGATCTGAATGTACAAAAACAAAAAAGGTAAATACTAATCATAATTCATTTTAGTATACTGAACATGATTTTAGTAAGTAAACTTTACTCAAAATGGTTGAGGTAAAATTATGAATATAAGTTAACTGAATTTACTTTAAAAAAAAAAGTTAAATCAACTAAAAATTATATATGGATTTAGATAAATTTATTTTGTGCAACCACGTACCTGAAAGAAATTAAGCAAATCCAACAAAACATTTTTTTCAGTGTAGGCTGTCAGCTTTTATCCCAGCCATATTTCTTCATTAGCTTGAACCACAGTGCTTTACTGGACTTTGAAGGCTTTTAATGATGAGAGTCTTGGCAACTATGTGCTGCATCATGACCGTCCTCACTCTTTATTACCAGCCATGATAACATGTGGCTGGTTTTGTTTCACCTTTTGACTGTGTGTGTGGGTGTGTCATCATAGCAAAATGTGGTCCTGGAGACACTTACTGTAGAAGGAACTACTACAGAAGCCATTTTGAGTACTTTGCCAGGTGTTTGTCTGTGGTCAGATTTTCTCATCTCGATAGCATCACAACCATGTAAGATGCAGCAACAAAACTTAACAATGTTTATGTCGATTTTGAAGATGGGTATAGTCAGAGCAAGTAAGGGGGTAGCTCAATTTGGCGTCACAGCTGATGCAATCCCAATCTTAAAATGGTCTATAACAATTGTGTTGGATATTTTAGCATTTACTTTAATGTGGATTTGAGTTTTTAAATCCTTTGTTGGTGTGTTTTGACCAGAACTGCTAGCCTGATTATAGTTAGCTGAAGTGCTGCTACTGTGTCCAACACAAGTGCTGAGGTTTAGTGATATACAGTAATTAGCATAAGTTAACATTTTCATCAAAATTACTCTCTCCCTTTCTACTCTTTCCAGCTATCTAACATGAACAGATGGAGTTAATTGGGTTTACACTAAATGCAATGTAACATAGTAAGCATGTATTTGTAGTGAGTATTGACCATGTCATTCACTGTATGTGGGCCAAATACATTTTATTTATTCTATATTCTCCATGAGAACTCTCTTGCATATTCTACAGTGTTTTCTCACGCAAAATACTTATTATCTTTCTATTATTTTCACATTTAAGCTGCAACATGCATTACAGGAGAGAATGATCACTGGTACTTTTGACAAAGCAAACTGTGTTCTGTTATTTCCTATCAGTTAACATAAGAAGCTTAGTAATATGGAGTGTTTCAATCACAGCTGACTCAGCTTGTCAAGGGCAGCCCAAGATTTGAAAGTAAAGAAGTATAATTATGAAGGAAAATTAAGATGTTTAATTTTTTCACATCACAACCATTGGAAGGTATTTATTTCACACCATGTTTACAATGGGTGAAAATGAAGCCTTTGGGTTACAGGACCACCACAGTTTAATTTTGAATGAAATTAAGTATAATGAAAAACATTAAATCAGATTCACACCGATCACTCATTAAACTAATGTTAGATATATAATGCTGAATACAGATCCTATTAAGTATCGGATGATTGGCTGTTTGTCCAAGCAGATGTGAGTGTGTGAGCTGGAAATGTTCAGGAAATTAATTAGAGGCATTTAGATGAATTCAACCTCCCCATGGGCACATAAAGCCAAATCATTACTGTTCACAAAGGTCAAAGTGGATTTCCTCTCGATTTGCAAAATAAGCAGAGAAATTATCTGGTTCTTGTCAGGTCTCACAAAAGGTCAGATATGATTGTGTTAAACCTCCTTTATGCCTTCTGTTTTGGGTTGTGAAGATAGAATTGAAATTTGAGGTGCTTTAGTCAGTCGATTTTTTTCTATGTACAGATTGTACAAATAATAAGATCTGTTTTCTGTTTTGAACCACTCAACGAGGTTTTAAAAATAAGACTGAATGCTGCTTTAATATCAGTCTAACAGGAGCAGATTAGTTTCAGACCTTCTAACAGCTGGGCCTGAATTGACGACTTTGGATTAGATGTTTTATGACTCAAAAGAAAGAAATTGATTCAGGTCATACATAAATTACATCCAGCCCAAAGAGCTCTGTTAGTTAGAAACATACATTAACTGTTTGGACCTCAGCGGGATCCACTCAGCTTGTCCACTGCAATAAACCAGCCTTAGGAAAGCATAATGGTTTAATAACAGCAATGAATCAAAGATGGTTCTTTTTAGGCTCTTTGTTTTGCATACAGTGCCACACACACCACAACTTATTTGATATCAAAATGAAAGTTGTGATGTAACCTCTTATATGTATTGCCATACTTTTATTGTGATCCTTTCTTAATTCATTATATCTTTTTTCTTTAAATGCACTAAAACATCCGGCACCTGGACAAAGAGTTTAATTGTGGGAGTGCTGCTTTGTAATGACCCCAGGTGTTGTTTAACTCACAGAGCAGCTCTTTGTGTGATGGACACCTGGAGGAAAGAGCCAAGAAAGTTGGAGGTGGTGCAGAGGAAGGACTGCTCTGTGGTTCAAAGACTCTACTTCGCATTCTTGTTCTGTATGATTTACTGTGTTATTCATATTCCTGCTTGGGCCAAATGAGCTACTGGACAGTATGTAAACAATATTTACATGAAACTGCACTGGTCTCTCCAATAAATTAAGATTATATCAATAAGAAATCAAAGCTATGGCATCACAGGCATCCAACAATCTTTTTTTAATTTAAGTTGCACTCTGGATGCCAGGCCTCTGACCGGACAACAATGTCCAGTGAACTGCGAGGTGCTTAAAATGTTACCCTGCAATTACATGCTCACCATAGTTTCCTGGAATTCCCGGGAGGTCATATATCACTGTTTGATCAGTCAACTAAACACTTGTGTTAATAAAACATCAACAGCAAATTACCCTTCAAATGAACATCTGGGGGCCATATTTGGCACACTTAACGACAACTCTTAGTGCAGGAGACCACATGTCAAAGGTGCTGGTGATTCACAACTGACTAAACAAAAAGGTACAGGTGAGATAAAAAAAGCATCACAAGATTTTTGAATATGCTTAGAGAGTATATTTTAAATCTAGGCTCTGACCTCGTCACTCCCCATTAGGGCACACTAAGTCCCACGCAGCAGAGATTCTGGAGTGCTGATAGTGACTTATCCCTCAGGGAACGTAGACTTAAATCCTGCATGTGTTGTTGGATGCTGGGGTGGGTGGGGCTTACAAGTACTTTTTAAGATGTCAATAAAGGTCATCTTATGGGAGGTTGTTAAAAATCTGTAAAACATCATTGTATTGTATGAAGAAAAAAAGTAATTATAAAGTTGTAGTATACATGTAGAAAATAGTCATAGTATAGTGTGTCGTAAAAAGTCATAGTATAGTTTGTTGAAACAAGCCATAGTATTCAATGTTGAAAAACAATTGAAGCACAGTATATCAAAATAAGTCATAAAAAAGTAATTGTTTAGTATGTCCAAGATTAAAAAAAGTCTAAATATAGTTTGTCCACAAAAGAAATATAACAGTCATGTAATAGTATTTCGAAAAAAATTATATAAAAAAATCATAGTATAATGCGTCAAACAAGTTCATAGTATAATATGTAAAAATTGTCATAAAAAAATAATATGATAGCATGTCGAAAAAAAGTACATCAAAATAAGTCATAAAAAAGACAAGGTATATCATGTCGAAAATTGCATAAAAAGTCTGACTTTAGTAAGTCGAACAAAGTCATAAAAAGTCATAGTATGGACTTTCTATGACGTTTTTTTGATTACAGTATACTGTGACTTTTTTCATAAGATTTTAACTGCATTCTTTACAATGACTATTTATGACATCCTTTATTATGACATTTTTCTAAAAAAAAATTTAAATAATTCTTAAAAAATAATTATGCTATACCATTTTAACTTAAACATAGAAAACTATGACTTTTGATGACATACGATTTCTTGACTGACATTTTACCCGTCATACTATAATATGACTTTTAATGACATTTTTTACAACAATTATATATAACTGGTTATGACTTTTTTTATGACATAGTGTACCATTATATTTTTATGCCATTTGTATGGCATCCCAAATAATATACTTTTTTATGAAACTTTCCTGGCACAGTATACTATGACATTTCAATGTCATATAATGGCAAAAAATACTATGGAATTTGGAGTGACATTTTTAAGGCATAATCTTCAAAACAAAAATTCTAAATCTATTTTGCATACTATAATATGGTATGTTTATGACATTTGTCTGAAATAATATACCATAATATTCGTATGACCTTTAAATGACAATTCTATGACACAGTATACTTTTATATTTATACATTTTTCATGAAATTGATATCATGCTGTTCTACCCTTTTTTATGACACTTTAATGGCATACTATACTATTATATGTGTATGATATACCTTAGTATTATTTTTTAAGGCATACTATTCTATGATACAACTGCAACAATTTAAAAAAATGATTCGCTAATACATTGATAATCTGATCATGTAATAACATGTGCCTTATGTTATGATGACAAATGGTTAAAATTTACTTACATTTAACAACATGTAAAGGCCTTAAAGTCACACAAAAATGACAATGATTAAATGGAGACCTTTACTGTATGTCAGTCCATTAATTTGGTAACAGTTAACAAATAATACATTAAAATCCAAATAGAGATAAATAAAACATGCATGTCCAGGTAATCAAGTGGTATTGATACATACTATTGACTCACCTGGTTATATTCTGCATTGTTAAGTATGAATGAAAAATGGTTAAAATGCTGGATAAATATCTTTAAAAAACAAATAATAAATCTGAGACATTTAAACGAAGTATAAAGAGGATATTTTTCTTCACTGGTGTTTCATCACTCTGCTCCTCCAAATTTAAAATTCATGTCAATGGACTGTTGCAGTTTCCAGCTGTGTACAAACAGTGTGTTTTTCAGTTCCACCTTTCCTGACCTTGATAAGATAAGATAAGATAAGATAATCCTTTATTAGTCCCGCAGCGGGGAAATTTGCAGGCTTACAGCAGCATAGAGTTAAAGTGCACACAAGAGACATGTCCTCATCTATATCCAGTCTGCCGCTCTAACCACAAAACCTTGTGTATTTTCTCTGAGAACTAACAAGAAGACAAATGAGCTCCTTAAATGGGCTGTTATTTTGCAATCAGGTATCCTGAAGTTCTGTACATCAGAGACAATGATATACTCGGGAAGTGTAAATCACTGAATGAAGTCTTAATTTCCATTTCTATTACAGACCACTTTCTATGATTTCATGAATTTTTAAGAGGTTCATATTGAAGCTCAAGAGGTCACTTGATTTAAAATGTGTTTGTTTGTAGGTATGCTTTCAATAATTAACAACATCAAACACAACGCAGCTGGTAATGTTACCTTAGTGTTGAACAGGTTACCTCAGAGCTTCAGCACAGAGAAGATCAGTTAGTCTGTATAACACTGCTCTTCTAACCAGATGTCATCCGATTGCATATCTACAATTTTGTGACAAATAAAAGCACCAGTCTTAATATGCAACACAACTTAGAATTAAAGTAAAAAATATACAACAATGATACACTTGTATTACTTGTATGCTTGTATGCTTGTACTTCAATTCAATCTTCATAGTAAGCATAAACACTGAAAAGTGTATTACAGAGAGTGAAGAATTGCATAATATTCATTAATAAAATGATAAAAAACATATTCAGGATTTGGACAAACCTGAAGCCTCTTCCATAATATCACAGACACTGTAAGCACCAGTCCAATGGCAACTGTCTATACAATGAAAATAAATAAATAAAGTCATCACAATTTTGAGTTGCATTAATTTCAAGTTGAACCATGTTGCCCACAATCAAACTAACCTTTTTAAATTTGATATTTGCACTGATGAACTCTCTTTCAATTAAATTTTTTCCTTCATTACTCTTCTTACTACTGTGATAATATGAATCATTTATGTCATATACATTGAATGTGTTGTAACTGTTATGTTGTTCATTCTGTACACATGACATCTATTGCATTCTGTCCTTCCTTGGAGAAGGATCCCTCCACTGTCGCTCTCCCATAGGTTTCTTCCTTTTTTCTCCCTGTTAAAGGTTTTAAGGGGAGTTTTTCCTGTGCCGATGTGAGGGTTCCAGGACAGAGGATGTCACATGTGTACAGATTGTAAAGCCCTCTGAGGCAAATTTGTAATTTGTGATTTTGGACTATCCAAAATAAACCGAATTGAATTGAATTGAATAAATAAATTGAGACTATTTCATAACTAGTGAAAAGTTACTCACAGTATCTTAAAGTAAGTTTGTTACTTTACCTCTACAGTCTTACACTAATTGTGAATATT
This sequence comes from Anoplopoma fimbria, assembly GCF_027596085.1. Taxonomy (NCBI): domain Eukaryota; kingdom Metazoa; phylum Chordata; class Actinopteri; order Perciformes; family Anoplopomatidae; genus Anoplopoma; species Anoplopoma fimbria. The sequence continues at coordinate 9,519,718 of NC_072467.1, forward strand.
ATGTTTATATTTAGCTGTTGCCCTTCTGCCCATCAGCCACTATCTTAATCTTTCCTCCTGTTGTTGTTCATGAGTCTTTACCAAGACCCCAAGAGTGTTGGGCCATGTAGCTAATTTTTACATCGTTGCCAAACTATTGAATTACAACTTCTAAGTCCATCACGTTATGCCATGGGTTGGAAAATACTTCTATTCAGAGACTTACATTGAGAAAAACACATATATAAATCAGTGGATTTTTTTCCAGGCCGAACACTGTGACTGAGCTGTGGACTGGGAGGCAGGGTTAAAGGAAATGCTAGTGTGCTTGCTCTTTGGGCTCCATGGATGCGTAAAAATCGCAAAATCTGGGTCATTTTATACTTGGAATTTTTCACGCTCCATGCTCCACTAGGCAACTTTTCATGGGAATGATGCTCCGATGCTGTATCAAGTTTCTTTAACATCCACGGCCTGAGCACTTATTGCTTTTGCAAAGTGCTGATCCAGATATTATCGTAAACAATAGTATTGCTAATGTCACGTATTGCACAATGAGTGATTACTTACGGCTGTTTGGCCACAATCGTGATTACTTGGTTACAAGACACATTCAAGTTTCATAAATACATACCTTCGCTATTATACCACAGACATACAGTCATGACTGTTTGATCCAGATAAAAGCAGCCGTAGACCAATATCTGGACAAAACAGCTTAAAAAGGCTGCGAGAGCACTTGCTAACGGCAATTTGTTTTTTGCAGACAGCACTTTTTGGCCTGACAGGGGCAGCTGTCAATGCCGAGTTACAGACAATAAATTATTTACAATAAGTGAGTCTGAAGACATCATATTCTTTTTATGACAAAAAATGTCTCATGTATTCCATATTCTGTAGTTTGGGTGGGTTTAGTCATTGCTAACATTTCTGTTCAATTTCAGCTGAGCTGCTGGCTGCTGTTTGAATTGGTTTGAATGGCACATGACGAGAGAGGAGGGAGAGCTGGAAGGGGACTTAAAGTTTGAGCTGGTGCTGTTTCTCCTGTCTTGTTTTTGTATAACGTTAGTTCCGCACTGTAAAAACTTTGATTGCTCCAATACTGCCCTCTGAAAAAGTGGAAGGGACATGTCCCTATGTACCCCCTGTAAATTATGGCCTTGAATTTGAGTCAGCATCAGTTGGGGCTGAAGACTTCAACTTTGAGAATATAAAAAATTGGTGATGTGGATTTAGAAAGAAGTGAGCTTCCCAGACTTCTGCAGCCCTCTCCTCAGATCTACTTGAGGCCAGCGGCTTGATTCATCATAAGTAGCTACAAGCATACCACACTCAAACCAATCGTCAGCGGTCGAGTTGCATTGTGGGAACGTAGGGAGAATAATGCATGGAATAGAAAATATACGTTTCTCGTTTTAATACATCTCTTTCGTTATATCTCTGCAATGCATAATTGGTGGATTACTCTTTCAACCATGGTTATTTTGGTGTAACCGCAATCTTTGATTATATGTGAGTTTAAAAGCCTTGTCAGAGAAGGTATTCATTGGTTTTGCTGAATTTTGCAGTTCGATATGAGAGTAACAATAGACTCAAGTTGATTGCATGAATTCACAGGCCTTGTTTTATAAACATCATGCGCTGTATGCGAATGGTATGTGACCATACTGTTTGCTTTTATGGAAACAAAACACTGCAATCAGTCAAATATGATCCAAACCATCTTCTGTTCACAATCCAACTCAAATGGTTCACATTTAGTAGAAAAGATTATAGTGTAAATCTGTAAGGTAAACACAAACATTCTGCAGTGCCTGCCGCCTCAAGGGGGGAGAAGTTGGGCAGATGAAGGAAATAAGGACTGGGAGAAGGTGTTGCAGAGAAAGACTTGAATCAAGACAACCTATGTTGTTTTTTTATCATTCAATGACATGTTGAATGACTTTTTCCGATATTGTTTTCAAGGTTTGCCCTATAACATCCATCTCCCCGACTTACAATGCCACCATGTCAACCTCCACTGCTGGGTTTTTACATGTACTTGAGGTTATCCCAGGACAAATTAACCGATCATAACAAAGGTTATCCAACAAGTGATCAAAGGGAGCCTTGGAAAAACATCCAAGGTATGAGAAGCTTTGTTTAGGTCAACTTAAAGAGCATGAGTTTGTTTGAAACTTCAGCACGGAGCCAAAATGGATCGCTGCTGGTGTGCAGACCTATCCAAGATGATTATAGATTTTCACCATGTAATCATCTCTTCTGCTCACAAGATAGGCCTCTCTACTTTAGGCATCATACTTAAACACAATTACATTTACTTTCTGGTCAAATGTTGTATTCTTGAGTGCTTGTTTATGCTCAAGAAATGTGAGCTTGGGTTCTGTTTATGTATTGTAGAGGCTTAACATTTTGCCAAATGGAGGAGTGTTCTGAGCTCAGGGCATGGTGGTAAATATTTGCTGCAGGGTGGTTGTGGTTTTGGGACTGCTGTTTATGAGAAGAACAAAGGTTTAAACAAAAAGCACCTTATTTTAAAAGGACAAATGATCCCCTGCAGAATATTTGGAAGTAAACAAAGAGGGAGCTGGCAATAACATTTTTTTTCTCCAACTCCAAGCAGTGAGTCTTAGATCTAGACACTTCTACACAAGTACTCTTTATTATTGCACTTTCTTACAAAAGGTGGGACTGTAAAATGAGGGTAGCCTATTGTATACTGGTTTGCACCAGGTGGCAACCTTCTGGTCTGAGAAGTAAAGCCAACGCTGAAGTGCCGTATATTTGCAGTCTCCCTAATAACCAGCAAGTGGCGACTCTTCTGGTTAAAAATACAAGTTTGATTGAATAGAAGTCTATGAGAAAATGACCCTACTTCCCTCTTGATTTATTACCTCAGTACACATTGTTAACATAAGTTTATGATCTCAATCACTAAGTCTTTTTTAATGCAGCATGATGTTGTTTTGGTTAATTATGGTTCCATTTAGAGTCAAATAGATGAGCAGGGTATCCTTTAGGCTGTGGCTACCTTGTGATTGACAGGTCAACCACAACTTTGCACATTCTGGGAGTTGTCCGTATTTTTATCTTAAAAATGTAACCCTTTCACCATGTGTTTTCAGTTCCTGAAAGGTAATTTAACAATTTAGTTGCCTAAAAAATATGAATTCATTGTTTACTACTTAGTTGTACCTAGCGAAAAAGGTGCAAGATGGCGATGGCCAAAATGCCTAACTTTCAAAAACAAAATGGTGATGCCATGGTTACTTCTTCAAGGACACTTCTTACATATATTCTATGCTGTGACCTCAAGCTCTGAATTTAATCCAGCATGATTTACACTCTCATCAAGATTCGGTCAACAGCATGCAACCCTTTAAATGAATCAAATATATGAATTCTTAGTCAGTAAGCTGTTGCCTACCTGAACACCCTTGTTTGCACTACTAACTTTTTTTATTAAGACTCTGATGCTTCACCATCTGTTTTTTTTATCATAAATCCATCCCTGGATAGCTACTTTCACTGGTCATAATTTTTTCGATAAACAATCCCAAAGGTTGACATGGGGAGGAAAAAACAGGTCTGGTTTTATAATCAGCTAAAACAGATGTCCACGGCTTTGTACCAAGAAAGAAAAGCATTGGAGAAATAAATGCAGCTTATCACTGAAAAAGCTCCCAATGGGCAGGATGCTCCATTTGTTATACATGAAAAACTAGAACTGATTTTCATTGCTGAGAAGCGCTCATTCATCATGCCATGGTATGACAGCGGAGACAGTGGCCGAATATGCTGATGTGATTGGTCTTCCTGTTTTCTCCACTGTGATATTTGCCAGGATGGTGAGTGTATTAGTGAGTGGATCAGCTACATTTAAACACAGTTTGTATTTATGTGTCTCTGCCGCCAACTCTTCTTAGTAGTGGCGTAAAACTTCCAAGTAAAAGTGATATTCCCTGGTTGAAAAAAAAAAGTTGATGTTTGTGGTCTTCTGCATAAATCCGAGCACTGAAACACCTAATTATAGTAACATTGCAACATGTCTAAAAATGAAGGAGCTGTATCTTGCATTGACCTTGTCTCCTTAAAAGCATTTTTTATGTAATTTATTACACACATTCATTTATTTGTTTTGTGATAATTAGCAAATGTTGCTAATGCTAATGTTGCCTGCTTATATCCTAAAACTAAGATGGAAAATGGTTAACATTATATCTGCTTAGAATCAGCATGATAGGGTTGCTATTGCGAGCATGTTGGCATACTAACGTTAGCTCTTAGTTCAAAGCCTAAGTACAGGCCCACAGAGCAACTTGCAATGGACTCTTAGTCTTGTCACATCAACAATCACCTGGAGTTACTTTCTTAAAATTCTGAGCAGTACATGGATGTAATATATCCTGGCCTGGAAAACCAATTGCCTGTGAAGATAATCCAGAAATCAATTCTGCTTTGTGGTTAACTGTATTATGCATTCAGTAATTTAATGCTCAAAACATGTGACGCTACATGTTGACTCTAAAACATTGAATTCATCTGGTGAAAGACATAAGTCATATTGTAATATTGATTTGGCTCTTTGTTGCAAGCGCATTTGTTTCACTCTTAGGGAGCTTTTCAAAAAGTAATTCAAAATGATTGCCATAATGATAAGTGATGTGCGAATCAGACAGAATATAAACTCACTATTAAATACAATCGTCTTGAAGCAGAATGACTTGATATTAAATATTCATATTGAGTCATAGTAAAACTATTTCCCCTTTCAACAAGGGTGTGCTGTGGGTGAGGCACCACAAATTCAAGTGCTGTAATGTAGGTTATTATGCTTTGGAAGGTATATTAACACACCAATGACTATTTAAACAATTCATACTATTTAAGCATTAGACATTTAAAATAAACAGAGCATGACTTATTGACCGCAATCATAGCATTTCTGAGCATTTTTCAGGGATCTTTCGTTTCTGACCCACACCTGGTTGGTAACAAACTGTCAAAAATCATAATTCTCTTGTCATTCATCACAGACTTCACCATCCAACAAAGACACAGCCAAACCGTTTAGTGTGTTTGGTTTTCCATGAAGTTCATTATGAATAGATTTGTGCTTTTGAACTCGCTCCTCTCCCTCGCGTTTGATACGTTGTAGAAGGCTATTTAATTTCCACATCAACAAGTAAGGTCAGAATAATTTCCATTGCAGACTGAAAACTAAAAGCTACATTATATTAAAAATGCATACTGTGGGAAACCCTTCATGTTCCACTAAAAACACACTGCGGTGCATCTGACCCATTGAGATACTTGTTGCATTATTTATCATTCATGAATAATGAACTGAACATCACAACAACCCTGTGAGATATCAGACAAATATGTGAACAGTTCAGTTTAGGGCAGCAAGAGGATTATTCATTTGTCTTTGTTTTTCTGCTTTTAAAACCACAAACTGCCGGAAAATAAAGTCTTGAATGCTGTAATTGAAAGCCGAAAATGATTTAAATATTCACGTCTATTCTTGTTGAAGTGAGTCTTATTGCATGTAACCTTGCCATTTTTGACACTGCTGCTGAATAATTATTCAACCTTACAGGCTGAGGAAATGTACCCAGTAATTGCTTTTGAAAGAGACCATTTTACAGCGCCATGAAAGACCAGTTTAACATTAATACTTTTGGCTTGTTTTCATCTGGGAGACATTTTAGGGTGTGGTCAGTTGAGCAGCTTATTCAAGATAATTTGCTACTGCATTTCCCCTTATTTAATCGCATTTGTCATTCATCCAAGAATGGAAAAGGGAGAGTGAGAACATCCCATGAAGTCCAAACAGTGCTTTGGGAAATGCTGTCAGTTTTCTTTACAACATTGTACCATATTTTGTCTGAAAAGAAACATCTTCTTGAAGGAATAGTTTCACATTTGTTTTTCTGCAGAGAGTTAGATAAGAAGGTTGCTACCTCTGTCATGTCCGTTTGTTACATTTAAAACCACAGCCATTAGCATAGTTTAGCATAGTCCCACAAAACCCCCTGTAAATCCCAAACATGTAATGTGTACACTTGTTTTTGTACTAATAAGACAAAAAAGATCTAACGTGGTAACTAGAGCTTTAAAGGTGTGTTTAAAGGATAAAAAGTCCTTTAAATATTTTGTTACCACAAAAACATAGTCAGGCTAGCTGTTCCCCCTGTTTTAAGCCTTTATGGTATGATCCAATACAAGCACAGAATTTTCCTTAATAAAACTGTGGTAGTTATTTTTTATGCCAATGATGAAAGGTTAAAAGTAAGCCCTCAAGACTTTTTTGTTTGCCGCTTACTTTTATTAAATCAAATAATTGTTGATTTCTTACACTGCACTGTTAGTTGTATGCTTGTATTTTAATTCTATTTAATTTACTATTCTCTTGGCTCTTTAAGTAGTGTTTTAATTGAACCAAATGTCCTTCTTTGGTGTGTTTATTTTGCCCTTGTCTAGATGCTATTGATTTTTTTATGTAAAGTACCTTGAATTTCCTTGTTGATGATCATGAGCATGATATCAGTCTTAAAAACGGGGACACAGTTAGCCAGCTCTCTCCAATCATTAAAATCCATTTACTAGCACCTCTAAAGCTCAATTATTAGCATGTTCCCTCTTTTGTTTAGTCCATATAAAGTGTAAAACAACAATTCACTGTTTTATGGTCTGTCATGTTCCAGAATAATTTTACCCCATTTCCAGTCTTTATACGAAGCTAAGCTAACCAGCTGCTGGCTTAGCTTAGTGCAGAAGTAATAGCTGCATTGAGCCTCTCATCTAACTCTTGGCAACAAAGTCATTATGCATATTTGGCTAAATTCCAAACGATTCCTTTAATTGAACTTAGTGTCAATCAGAAACATCTCACAAGCCTCTTACTGTAGTAAAGTGAAAAAGCTTTAATAGCGTGCATTTTACACATTCTTCATTGTGTCTTGAATGCAGTTGACACTGCCTGTTGTGAATGATGTTCTGCCCACTCACTAGGATTCTCTCTGTGCTAAAATAAAGAGCCGGCTTTCACACTTGTCATTCCTTTGCTAATTCAAGATCAGCCTTACACTCCTAATTACTCACTCATTCATCCTCTTCACACAGTCTTTCTTCCATTCTGGTTCACAGCACCAGCAGGCAGGAATGCTGGGAGAGCGTCCTCATTATGGAGGAGACACCAGTTTGGAATAGTTCTTCAAACACAAGTTTGGTAGCGTCTTTTCTTGGGAGAGATACAATCGACCCAGGAGTGTCCCTGTGGGGGAAACACTAAAGCTGAGTTATGCGGCTGAGTGTGGGAAGAAAAGTGTAATAACTTTCACCTGAATGCCTCCACTCTACCAAACACCATGGGTTTGTCATTCACAGGCGTCAGACCCCCCTGTATAAAGCGAAGGGGGCCTGTAGGGCTCTAGCACTAATGAGGCAGCAGGCATTTCTCTGGCTCGTAACAACCCGCTGTGTGTGGAGCCTTTCTCTTGACTGGAAGCTGCACCCAGTACCAGCAACTATTTCTCAGAGTGAAAGCGATTCACAATTAATGATGCAATTATGCTAATGGAGTTGCCAAGCTGCTCGTTTGCCTCCGCTTCTACTAAGTATCAATCCTGTTGAAGAATGCGACAGTGAAAGCGTCACTGCGCAGATTCAGAGTGTACATTTGCCCATGAATCTGAGGTTTCCTGAGAAATGGCAGGCAGTGCAAAGTTGATGACAACAATTGGCTATGAAATAACAGAACCCTTGTTTATTGTCAGTCAGCTTTTCTTGCTAAAGTGGAGCATAGGATTGGCGGGCAAGCCTAGAGTAATTTTCTGAGATCCAATCAAGTTATTGGCCACAGTGTAATTCATCTTATATTGACAGTATGACTTCATTTATGTTGCTGCAGCCACAGAGCATAATATGAGCTAGTCTGGCATGAAGGTGCATTTTCCTTCTGTCAAAAGAGGTCCAACATTTTCTATCAACCTTTAAGTTGTACTTGCCAAGTCTGGTGGTCTGATTGAGTCCATGTTCCTTTCATAAATGCATTGAAACACTCATACTGAAGACCTCTGTAATTCTCACCAGACAATATGGTCACACCTTGTCATCTGCCGGCCACATAGACAGTTGAAAAAGCTCCCGTATAGACATTTGCCAGCACGAAGACCAGAATTTTTCTTCATAGTGAAAAGAAGGCCATTTAATGAAAAGAGTAGTGTAATTGTGCTTGAGTCTTCCACAGCAGTGGCCACATTGGAAAACCAAACGAGGAACCCATTTTTTACTGGCACTTCTACTATCATGTAATACAGATTGGTGTATTTCCACCCAAAACCAATTGTTAATGTCATATAGTGTTTAGTTAACCTTCAAAATAGCACCAGAAAGAGTAACAGCAGACTATATTTACTTAACATATCAGCTTGCACTCCTATTTTGAAATATTCATAAAATTTAACCTATTTATCATTGTCCGCTGAGTACGTAGGCTGTAGACACTGCCAGTGTCTCAGGTGAGTCTACCAACCACCACTGTTACGGCAAGCTGTTTATGCTTTTAAGCTTTTTAACATTTTGTCAAAACTTCTGTATGTAACATCTTTATGGTTCATGCATTCAGCAAAACAACTTGCTTTTTAAAAAAGTAATTTTGAACCATTTTGTTGCCTTATTTATTTATTTATTTTTTCTATTATGTGTGCCTTTCCTCAGTTCACCAGCTGTTTGTTGGGGAATGCAAGTTCTTTGTTTACTCTCCTTTCTCTGGTCTTAAAGGGGAACTCCACTGACTGTACATATTAAAGTCTGTTTACAATTATTTGGGAGTACTGCTGCATATAGGATATAGTTGTATAAAGCCCTTTGTGGCTCCAGAGTGAAGCCTTATAACTTGAGCAGCGCAAGTGGGAGCTCAAGACTTCAAGTTTGAAAATGAGAAATATCTGGGGAGTTATAACTTAATGAGTTCTCTCCTGGAGGCTAGTGGCTTGTTATCAACATTAGCCACAACTAGCATAACGCACCTGAATTTCCCAACTTACTGTCTACAGCTATGTTGCATTGTGGGTAATGTAGGGGCCAGGGTTGACAAGGTAGAAGAATGCATGGAATTAAAATAATATCTCTGGTTTTGCTGCATCATCCTTTTTTTAACTGTTCATTGTAAGACTGACATTGTTATGGAGTGCAGTGCCATATCGGTGGAGTAATCTTTCATCCTTTTGAGGAAGTAATAACATCTTTTTTGAAACCAGATAGGGAGCAACTATGCTGTAATCGTCAAATTGCCAACTCTTTGCTGGAAAAATAAAAAGCAATGCAATTTTCTAAATATTTTCTATCAGTACCTAATTTTACAATAGTTTGTGCTATGTGTGTAACCTGTAAATGGCAAATATGAAATCATTTTTCACTCATGATTATTGAAAATATCGCAGTATAATTATCACTGTGTTCAGAAAGTGAGAATGTGGCAGCAATTGTTTTGTCTGCTTGTTTGCAAGTGCTCAGTGTCATTACCATAAGCTGCAGTCAGTTGCTATTGTTTGTCTTGGCTTTGGAATCATTTCAAAACTTTGATGCTCACAGCTTGGTTCTATGCAACTAGTGCCAAGCTGGAAATCACACCATATAATCAGGCAAATCAAATCAACAAATTCATGAAAAACCTAAACTAAAATGCTTGTTTTGTTATTGCTATGGAAACATACTTTTCTGGACTGGATACAGTATAGAATGACTGATTTTAATGTTAATTCAACATTGACAGTCAATTATTATTTAAGCAAACAACAACCCTCTAAACTACAATTCATAAGCATGTATGGTGATGAGGTTGTGATTTGGTTAAACTGAGAGCAGCAGTAATTGGAAACGTTACACCTACGAGTCCCTGCATAATCATATTACTTCCCATGTCAGGATCTTTACACTCCTTCTCATTTCATCAGAGACAAACTGTATCTGTGAGCATGAAGCCAAATGCCTGATTGTTTTGCTCCAATGGGCTTTGGCTTGCACGGATGAGTAAAGGTTAATTATATAAGCAGTGCACAAAGGACTCCTGAGCTGCCGATAAAATGTTGAATTAAAGAGCTATATTCGTTCCTTGTAGAATAAGCATTTATCGTATAATTTTATTAGTTTGTTACAAAATCTTATTTTATTTCCTCCTTAGCCAGCGTCTTGCCAGATTCCAGTCAGCTTCATTAACAATAACTGTCACGTTACACAACATCTAAAACCACACTACACAACCTGAACAATGGCAGCCGAGAGCCTGACAATCAGTAAGAGGAAGAAATGAATACTAACTAATGGTAGACAATCCTGTCTGTGTCTGCAAGGACTTGTAAATGTGTGGGTGGGGGGGCGGTCTGCTGTGGGTTCCCAGGAGATTTCCCTCCCATCAACAATACCGAGGCGGGCTGAGTGTTTGCTCTTGTCATTCACCTGCCAGATGACGCCAGAGATGAACCAGCCAACAACAGCTTGAGTCAACTCCAGGCTATGATGAGAGAACTGAGCTACGTCCTTACTCCCCCAGCTGCTTCCAACTCTATGTGAAGTCAAAGAAAGTTACGTGTTACAAAAGCAAAACTACTTTTTTTTGTAGATGAGATACTCATGCAGGAACCACACAGATGCAGGAAAACTGATAATCATTAGATGCCGATTTCAAATTTCTTAGTTTGTTACAGTTTCTATAATAAATCATTCTAACCTTTGTTTTTTCTCATATTGAAAGCATAGTTAATGAAATGAAAACAAGCATGTTGAAATCATAATAACCATTTTATTTTGATAAGCGAAATACAACACCACAGAGCACATTTCAGAAAGTGTTCTTGACATTCAGACCTCACAGACTCTCCCTGTGTCCTTACAGAGAGTAATTTCATATATATATTTGAGGTAGAAGGAATTACGCAAAACACTTGCACAGACAATTAATGTTGTAAGTGCACTGTACAACATGTTGGTGAGTGTCCACAGATGTTAGACCAGATCATTATTCTTCTGTTGTCAGAGTAACTAACTTTACAAGCAGAATACACATTAAACAACATGACCTTTTTGAAGTGAAGATGGTGAAAATGATATATATATATATATATATATAAATCAGTCAAACTAAAGATGAGAACATCTTTAATCCCAACAACAAGACAAAAATCTTCAGCTATGCCAGAGGCTCTGTGAGGCTGTACTCAGCAGAGCAGTTATTTGAGCTAAATGCTGATGTATGCATGGTAACATGCTAACATGTCGATGTTCATGATGACTACCATGTGGTCACCTATTTAGTTTAGTGTGCCTTGGCATGTTAGCATTTGTTAATCAGCACTAAACCCAAAGTACAGCATAAAGCTAATAGGAATGTTGTTAGTTTTATATACAAAGACAATTTTATGATGATGGCGCTAGATAAATAGTTAATACAATGCATACAATAGTTATTGAGACATTTCACTTAAAACCACAAATGTCAAACTCATGATAGTAGATGTAAAGTTGGGGATTCTCCAAAGTCATTAGGATTCATCCTCTGGGGACCATGAATGTCCGTACAAAAACACACAGAAAGCCATACAATGGTTCCAGACATATTTGGAATAAAGTAATGGACCAATCCACTACAGACCAACATTACCATCTCTAGAGCCATGTCATTGGCATGTAGCTGCTCTCATGCGACAAACAACTCATTCACTCATACACAAAAATACCATTTTCTCCACCATAGTGTGCCCTTCTCTCTATCATGAAGGCAATACGCCAGACACTGACACAGCTAGTTCAAATTTTCAGTTGACAGCACATGAAAGGCTTTATTCTACCATTATAGCCCTTCAACTCAGAAGCTAATCATCTAAATCCCAGAAGCTTTATACAAGGCCTTTCAATGTATAAAATATGCGTTTTAAATCTATATTTAGATAATATCGTGATGAAGTATCCCCCAGGCTCTCTGCTCTCCATAGCAACAGAACAATACATTTAGAAACGAGTGCTCTTTCCACTTAGTGTCTCTCATTTCCATATTTCTACCATAACAGGGTGTTTTTTGTTCACATAATTTACATTACAGTGGCAGTTTCTAGTGGCAAGACTGACAAGAAGCCTTCAAAGCCTTTGCCCAGGGCTTCTATTAACATGTGGTCAACTGTTTGACAGATGAAACACTGTTCAGTCCCTAGTTCATTTCCCTTTTCTATTGTAGTGAAGTATGCGGGTTCTAGCAGCTGCTGAGGTGATGAGCGAGCTGTCTCCAGGTCAGTCATAGCTTCGCAGAGCAGCGCTCATATTAAGAGTCACAAACCATTGAAAAGAGGACTGTTTCATTCATGAGGAAATAACTTTTCTTGTAATCAGATGAACAAAAATGTGTGTGTTCCTTACTGTAAACCAGTGTTTAAAGGTGCAAAACACTATTAAAAAAATCTGATATTGCGTTTTACATTACAATGCACAGAAATGTAAAAATGTTCTCTGATTACCTCATGAAATGTTTCCTTTCAGCCAAATCAAGCCAGTAGCAACAAGTGTATCCATAAACAGGGATAAAGAGCCCCCTCAGTGCGGCTTATCACCATGTGTCCAAAGTAAATTAGCGTCCCCTGCCCATCCTGTCACATCCCGTCCTGTCCTCCTCAGACTGTGACATTTCAGTCATGTCCCCCAGAACAGAATGTCAACCTGGATGCTGTATCCTGGGCCATTAATCTCCCTAATTGAATAAAGATGAAGAGAAACCACTGTGATGAGAAAGGGCAGAAGAGTGTCTGGGGTGTGATTTAATGACCCAAGTGATTTATGGCAGAGGATAAGACCCTGCTTAGGACTGTGTGGGTGGTGTGTCAGAGGACAGCTTGCAAAAAATGCCCTTTCCGTGGATCTCCCTTTAGTACTCAGGGCGAACACCCCTGCTGCACCTCAGCATCGTAAATTTCAAGCCAAAGGAGAAGTGAAGTAAAAAAAGGAAAGTTTATTTCGCTTGTGGAATACTTTAGTAGTCCAACTTGGTGGCAAAAGAAAGGAAATAACCAGAAAAATTATGGAAAAAGAACAGGAAAAGGATAGGAAAAGAAAGTAAAAGGCACAGGAGAAGAATGCAAAAGAACAGTGAAGGAATCGAATGAAAAGGAATCGAAAGAAAAAGGATAAAAATAGGGACTGGAAAGGTAAGGAAATGGCTAGGAAGAAAGGAAAAATACATGGAAGGGACAAGGAAAGAAAGGAGATGGACAGGTAAAGAAAGAAAAGGAAAAGAAAATACAGAGAGGGAAAGGAAAGGGCTGTAGGTTGCCAGGCCAGTCCTTGCGGGACCTGTTCTGCTGAATGCAGCATTAACTTGACAAATTAAAGGTAAACCTATGTGGAATATGGTTTCTTTCAAGGCTCATTAGTGTACAATCACAATTTGTTTCATACACTGTAAGGTATATGGCTGCTGAAGTGGCTACTGTAAATATACTCTATAATTAAGCCTTCAGCACAAGGTCCTTGAGAAAGAGTGCACCATTCCTGGATCTGGCTCACTCTTTTGATTGATTTCATGTGAATTATGAAAATAACTGGCACACTGCAGTCTGTAGTTTAAAAACCATACAGGAGTTGAAGGAAGCAAACATGCACACACCTGTTTTTAAAAAGAGAAGCTTCCTTTCCTCTTATTCCGTTACAGGTTTCAAAGGGAGCTTGATGGCATTCACAGATGCAGTGTGATTACATGGCATGTTAACGCTCCCGAAGACAAAGTCATGTCTCAGGTTGAGAGGGGAAATTTATTTTACAGCAGGGGCAGCCTGACGCAGATGTTAACAGAATCAATGCCATCTGCCTGGAGGTGGCCACTCCGCACGCCCCTGCTGGTAAGTCATGCCGTGTTTGTGCAAAGTCACACTGCGCCATCAGCTGTCAAGTCATTCATAATGAAGCAAAGGGTTAAATGTGAGCTTTGACACACTTACACAGCTGGACAGACACATAGTGGTATCATAGCACACAGACACAGAGACTAAGGCTCCTCCTTGTCATTTGTACGCTGTCTTCAGGCTGCAATCTATCACACAAAACGCAATGACTGCAGGTTGGTGATTAATGAGCTTCTCAACATGTCTGAGCCTTCGGGTGCTATCCCAGAACGTGTGCGGTGTAATATTAGATTCTCAAATACAGCAGAAAATTTGCCATGGGTTACTTGCTGTAGTGTTTTCATACAAGCCCCTGGCTGACTTTGTGGGCTTGTTTCAATATCTGTGAACTTGCTTTTAATTCATTTATTGTTCCCTTTATTCCAACCTCATCCTTCAAGTTCCAAAATGTGCAAAAAGAATATTTTTGAGTAAATGTGGGTTGACTCAGAATCAAGGAAGGAGGATGCAGTAGAGGTTTGTTGATGTAGCGAAGCTGGCAAAGAGGAAATGAGCAACAGCTGCAACTTTATAGCAAAGAACAAGGCACTCTCTGCAATTCCCTTTTCACCTGCCTAAGCAAGTTGTCCCTGGACCATATACAAATAAACCAGAACGCTGCTGCAAGGTTGTTGACCAGAACACATCTCACACCCACCTTATCTTCTTTACATTGACTTTCCATCAAGTTCAGGTTTCATTTGAACCCTTATCCATCTGGGGAGCCAAATAATAAACTACTGTAAGAAACAACCATCATTGCAAAATGTTGACTTATTTCTTAGCAAAACAATACTGATTATTCCTATTTGCAGACAGTAACAGTTAATTAGCTTATTGTGTAAAATGTAAATAGACAAAGAACATGAGGTGTCTTTTTCCTTAGAAATTATGACAGAGTGCACCTCCCCTTTGGTACTGTGTCATACTCAAATCAGGACCCATGGCAAACAATGTATATTGTATATATTCTATTGTATCTATTCAGATTTCATAGGCTGGATTCCAATACACTGGTGTTTACAATTATTATTTAGAAAGCAATAATTAAAACAGCAGACAATGATATAATGTCATTAGGATGAAAGTCGGAGCTGGGAGTAACGTCACACTGCATTCTAGTAAGTCAAACTTAATGAGGTTTGCTCCAGCCAGGTTAGCCCTTGTGACAGCAGTAGCAATACCAGTTGATAACAATGGAATATGCCAGTATTTTACGCTTAAAATCATAGTAGCAACAGTCCACAGATAGAAGTTGGACAGTACTGTCTGTATGTCTGATTCAATTAGAAAAAAATAAGACAGAAGTGCTAATAAACAGGGTATTACTACAGGGTTATTACTGCTGATGTGCAAAGTGGACATTGTGTCTATCATGCTGTAAAGTGCTTGCAATTTTGAGTTTTTAATGTCTGTTGGTTAATTATTTGTTTCTTTTTACCGATTTTATCGTGTTTGGTTTAACAGTGTTACTATTGTGAAGCCCTTCTTGAATTCTTGGATGACTGGCACTTAAAGCAAAGCCAGCTTATGTTGAAAGTTAGAAAGAAGAGAGGAGAGCTGGGATTTCAGGTTTCAGTAAAAGCTGATGTAATGAATATAGAACAAGACATCTGGATGGAAACAAATGAAGCAAACCACCTGTGTCTTCAGGTCTGCCTCATTATATACCTCAACCGTTTCATGACAGAAAAAAAAAGAGAAGCCAGAAGTCGGAGAATCGTCACATTCACAAGTTTTTATTGGAACTTGTTTGATGTCTCATCAAACATCTCGAGGCCTGGCTGAAGTCAAAGCTCTGAAGCTCTCCAGCTGAGTAATTGCACCTCAGTGGCAGCTCTTGCCTGCAGCTGCAGACTCTGTAAGTTCACATGTATTTGGTCCCCTCATTGCACATTTACATAAAAGGAACAGAAGAAGGCCAGACTGTGGTTGAGGAGATAGTCACAGAAGGACGACGGCACCCCAGAGGATTTAATGCATTCTCTGTTAATGCAGAAAGCACACATAGCTTGCATTATTTTTACATAATGTTTTAAAGGGTGATTCATGTATTCACTGCTATCTCACAGGCATAATTGAGATGGTATATTCATGCTGGCGACAGGACGAGGCTGCATGCTCTCCAAGTCAATTACTTAGTAAGTCTGTGAAATGCTGGCATAGGAGCAGTTGAGCCAAAGATCTATAGCAGAGCTTATTCTCGTATCTGAGCTTAGAATATAAATATTATAAATTCAGGGCAGGTGTGTGATATCAATCGATGTGGAACATTCTTTAGCAATGCTCCATGAATCAAAAAGTAAAGTTACACTGAAAAAGGAAACATCAGAATTGGCAACTCTTGCATCAGTGAAGTTGATGTTGAAGTGGAGTTGTTTATAAATGTACTAAGGTGTTGCATAATTGTGGCTTTGTGTTTGTATTTACCTTCCTCCACTTCTTCCTCTGTTTGAAAATGAATTACTTTCATGATCAATACCTGTAATCAGATATTTAGAAGAAAAGATAACATAGAATAACAGTTTTTTTTAAAGTGATCATGCAGAAGCCTTTTAACTAAAATATTCAAACCAACTGTGTAAATTCAAAGATGGAGATCTGGATTTTTGTCTTGGATTTGAAACAAATGACTTGTGAGCATCTGTTTGTTTGAGAGGCTAAAGGGATGTGTTAAATGACAGTAGATTATAAATTGTCATTAGTTAGAGACCCAGTGTCATTATACAATACAGTTGTACTCTTAAAATTAAAATAGGTTTCTCTAATATTGCATGCCTTAGCAATTATTTCCTGTAACCCTGAGTATCGTTAGTCTTCCAGTTTTAGGGGGAAATACAGTTACAAAGTGTAGAGGAAAGTTTCTACGTTTTTCTTTATAAATTGCATTGCAATAACCTGTGAGCATATACCAAAGTTTTAATCAATTCTGATAGTGTATGCTAATAGATAAAGGATAAATGATACAGTATGCTTTGAATTCCTTAGGTATAGCTATGCAGTGCTCAGTGGATGGCATGCAGCAGATGACAGAACCATCATTCCACCCAAGAGAGAAAACTGGATCTACATTTATTTCCCCTAAAAAACCCAACTACCACAACGTTTGTCTCATCTGGTTGTACTGATCAAAAAATGCTCAAAGCTGGACCTTCCAGACCCTATTTAGCAACCCCCATTTACCTCTGATGTTGTACATCTGAAGCAGAACCAAACATAAAAAACTTTCCTTCCCCACAGGGACATTTTTTTTTACAGAGAATTGCCTTTTTTGTCTGAAGTTTTATCATATTGAAAACGTCAGTAGGCAATATGTATCCCTCTACTGGCATGAAGAAGAAATGCATAATAGTTTGTTTTTTTTAATACCTGTCTTTACCAGTAATAGTCTTTGAGTAATATTGGATTTTTAGGTCCCTCATCAAATCAAATCCAAATCCAAACTGCAGTCCGTACAGAAAACTGCACTTTTTGGCTATGCCTTCCGTATCCCTGCGTAAGTAGGGTACCTCTTATATCGAAGTTACATCCAACGATTTCAGAGGTCAAGTAGTTTACCATGATACTGCAAATTTCCCCGCTGCGGGACTAATAAAGGATTATCTTATCTCTCTCTTATCTTATGATGTTCCTGGTGTCACTCTTTTCAGCAGCGTGGGCGCATATAAGGATAATAACGTCAGATTTTATCAGTATCATCACTACAAATATCTTTTTTGATGCTGTGCTATAATGGAAACAATGCAATAAAACCAAAATAATACATCCTAATGCATTAAAATGAAAATTAAAACAGACTTTTGCACGTTTGGATCAATGGAAATATCATAACTTACTAACCAGCAGATCACAAAAATCATGGGTGCATTTAAAAAAGAAAACCAGCGAGAAAAATAAACTGAGAAAATTCCCCTGGGAAAGGTAATATTACAATGCATTACAACATAGAGCCTCTTTTAAAAGACTTTTCTTGTCCCACATAACATAATTTATAATTGTGCCCCACTTTCATGACCTTGTAAAAGTCAAATAGATGTAAAAAACACCCTATTTCTGCTGAGGCCACCCTCTGTGATAACAGCAGCCCTCTAACAGAACTTTATCGCTTCTTGCTTAAACACTGCTCTGAGTCTGTGGAGCACTGTCATTATATATTCATACACATGGAGGTTACATGACCATAAAGCGTGGAAAGAGCAAACAAACCATCTGTCTGGCAGTAAAACCGAAGGACAGGGATGATATTCAGAGCGGATCCAGTTGCTTTTCCAGACTTCAACTTTTGCTCTTAATGATTAAAAGTGCCAGCTTTTTTTGAGTCTTGATAATCAAACTAAACTCATGTGCTGGAGTAGCAATCTAACTTTTGGTTTCAGTCCCAACGCAGATCAAGCCAAATCCCTAATACTGGATGTTTAATGTGGTAAGCTCGTCTGAAGTCGTCACGAAGCCTGTGCCCGTCCCAGGACGTCACGCTCATAAAGTAAGAGGCTTTGAAATATTAGGAACAGTCAGATAGTCCCACAGTCACAGTATCTGAAGACTCCGGCATGAAACACCAATGTCGAAAGGCTTAATCCCAGTTTCCACTCGCACTGATCCATCAATCTGTAATGATGCCTAACGCTGTAATCCGGTTCCTCTTTCCCTTCTCTCTCAACTGTATGTCTCTCACTCTCTCTATAAAGAGGTTGGATAACACTTTTTAAAATCTTTTTAAAAAGATACAGAGTCATTAACTGTTGAATTATATATTAGTACATATATGACAGAAAAACAATTGTTGTGCTGCTGCTGTGCTGCTGCTGTAAACTCTAAATTACGGATAATCCTTTCTTGAATTATCTGCTGAAGTTTTTGTGTTGAGCAAAGATAATCAATGTAGTTGTTAAGATATTCGAAAACGAAATTGAGGCAGGAACCTCTGTGTTACTTTCCGATGCACGTTTTTATCTCAAACTTATTTTGTTACTATTCATTCCAAACTTTCCGACTCTGTGTTGAAAAGGGCAAAGTTTATATCTTTTGATAAAAAAAAAAAAAAACACCCTCAAGTATTGAGAGGGAAAAATTTCAGCTATTTATATCAGCATGTATTACATGACCCTGGAATTTGTTACTGTAATATTCCAAACAAGAAAACTGGATTTTCTTCTCTTTCTCCTTTATGAGTGTGAGGCTCCCATTCTTCAATGTTCTATAAGAGGAAGAGCACACTGGGCCAGCCATCCTTCTTTGAGTTGATTAAAAAGAAAACTCCCTCAAGATAAAGGTGAAGACGGATTCCTTTAATATCTTTATCACAACACAACCAGGACACCTTGTCCTCAGCCTGCACTTCTCATAGATATTGTCCAGTCAAAAATGATAACAGCTCTATGGTTAGCAAGGCCACCGAGGGGATAAGGGAGCAGCCGTCAGTTCTCACAGGGCATTATGGGATGATCAATCATTTGTTGTACGGCTAGAGGGAAAGAAGAAGTGCAGGAATAAGACATGGGACTTCTGTTTTTAACACAGAGCAATTGCAAATAAGTAACCAGTAAATGATTAATATTTGATGCCATTCAACCCCACAAATCCATTGTTTTGGTTTGATTACTTACAATGCGAAACAAACAAGTACAAAAAATGTCAGGCAGTCAAAACAGATAATTGTGCAGCCCTAACAATACAAATTCTTGTTTTTAATGCAGTATTAAGTGTGATAATGCAGATACTGAATATAAATGTGATATTGAAGGTATGTTAGGCTATATGATAGTTAAAGGGTCTAGTCGTAGCCTATCTAGTCATGCACATAGTTTTAGTAACCCATGTTTTAAGATTAAGTATCTGAAGGATATCTCAATAATTATATATAATCAATGGAGGTGCTGACAGCATAGAAGCATTACATTCAAACAACACAGAGTTCACAATGGAGCGCAGCCTGCTTCCTTTATCAACCAGCTGGGCTTTTCACACAGGTCCCACCAGCTTGTTATCTTCAGTAATAGTTTAATCGTCTGGCACATTTATTATAAACAGTTTAAATTATATATCATATATGATATAAATGATCTCATTTTGATAAATGTTAAAATATGCATTCCATGCTTGCCAACCATTTTAATGTTCCTCTCCCTTTCCCCGCTGTTCTTCTTGAGTTTCAATTCCAAATATTTTTACCCAACACATGATGATATTATGAAATCTTCCCATCCACTATATTCATTAGAAATAGCTTATCACACCTATTTGTGATTGTGTTTTTTTCAATTACATACTTAGATTACTTGAACAGCATGCCAACAAGCTAATAATGACGATACTAACATAATGATGTTTAGCAGATATGATACTTACCAAACTTAGTTTAGCTGGCTAGTCTGCTAACATTTGCTAATGAGGTGATTGCATTATTGACACGATGATGGTGCTAGATGGAAAGTTAAGAAATTACAATTGACATCAGGGAAAAACGAATGTCGGTACCTCATTTTATGGCAATGCATCCGATAGGTGTAAAGACAGTTTACAAACATTCATGGCTAAGTACTACATGTACAGAAAGTGAGAAATTTTGGGTGACCTGAGCCTTTAAGGGGAAGTTGGGGGAAGGTTGTTGCTGTTCTCGTTCAAATAGTTAGAAATAGTGAATGTCTTAATCTCCTTTCTTATTTTAACTATTTTCTATTTATTTTTCTGTACATGTATTGAATAAACATCTGATGGCTATTTCTAAATCAACCCAATATGCCCACAGAGCTTATATTTAGTCAACTCAAATCCAAGACATGTTTTATGGAAACGAGTTGGACCAAACACAAAAACTAGCTCTCCACCGCACTTAAAAAACAATTTCTTAGCATCAAACTAATGTTTGAGAAATTCCACAATGGTGATGCGGTTAAAAACATCCTAAAGGAGCTCTCAGGGTGAGAACAGAATGGAAGATGTTAAATCTCTTTTGCTTCACTATAATTCAGGACACACACAGGACAAAAAGAGAGAGGTTAACCTCTGGAAAACAAGCCTCTTCTCTGCCACAAGAATGTAAGTGAGCAGGGTGTTTTCAATTATATGAAACCAGCTTGACCGTAGGTTGCTTCATTTAGCTGCCTGTCTTGGAGTCTACATAGTGCTCCTTTTCAATGAATTGCAGTTTAGAAAATAAAACATGTCTTTGTTCGTCCACTGCTAATCAGACGGTTGGAGAAGCTTGTCCCAAGTGTCCAACTTTCAGTAGCTGACTGTTGACTACTGGATTTTCATGAAAAAATATGCTCCCTTCCTCAAGGAAAACGTAAATTTTTGTGGGATCTGACAAAATAAAATGCCACAGTAACAGTTACTGCACTTCAGTATCATTGCATACTGTGGTGGCAAAGCAGTTAATTGTATGAGAAAGTGCCTTGTATGTTCATTCATCATTCATATTGACAACAACAAACTAAATTACATTCAGAAAAATTGTACGAACTACATATTGCATCAATAAAACATGAGGGAGGCAACAACAAGTGGTTATTTACATCTGTAATCATAGTTGTAAAGTTTAGTGGTTTTTGCTTGGTGACAAAACTTGGGATTCTTGAAATTATCCGGATTGTGGTTTACCAAGCCTCCCAAAAGATACATGAGCCCAGCAAATCTTTCCCAGGCTCTCTGTGTGCCAGATAGAGATTTGCTTAATTGTTCCTCATATGAAGGGCCCGGTGAGCACAATGTGTGTTATTATGTTCATCCAACGGGTTGCTGGTTTTCATGTTGTGCCCCCGTGCACTCAGCTTTTGGAGACTCGGTAATTTCCCCCCTTGAACATAGCTGTCAGTTTGACTCTGGCTCATAGTTGGGAAAGTGGCCACCTTCTCCTAGCAGACATACCGGCTTGCCTTGGCTTGGAGACAGTGGGCTCCCAGTTCCCAGTCCAGCTTCCTGCTCTCCATGGTGTGCAGCCTGGGAATAGAGGTTGAGAGGTTGGAGTGGGGACAGAGAGGAGGGAGCGGAGGCTGAGGAGAGAAAAAAAGGGGCACGTTTGAAGGATATTTCCTTTCACAGCTTCCGCTTCTCTCATTTTCTCCTTATTATCAGGATGTCTGGTGCCAGACCTCCAGCTTGATCCAGCTGAGGTGAGAGATGAGATACAAAGTGCAGACAAAAAGCTGAAAGTGGCAGCTGATCATTTTAAGATGGGGGGAAAATGCCTGCTCTTGTAGTGAGGTCTGCTTTTGATTAAGCGTTCCATGGTTCTTCCACCAGGAACACTAGCCCCCTTTATTTGAGAAAATACAAACAAGTTATTAATTCATCCATCTGCCCACCCTCCCTCTCTAATACCTCCTCTAGAATAAAACCCCAATTCTTCATCAGCAGTTTATTCCTCTTCACATCTCAGCGTGTGTTGCACCTCCTTGACTTCAGCTGCCTTGCTATTCACAGAGAACCACAAAAGCCTCTGCACCACCACTCCCACACTCCCACAGCCTTGAAGGCAGATAGAGGTTTATCGGATGTGTAATTTACAGTGCACACTGCAGCTTTATATCCACCAGCAGGCTACTGCCCTCCTCCACCAAGCTTCACCCTTTGTTGGCAGCCTGTGATGAGTTGTGCAGCCGCAGCCAGCACTTTTATGCGCTGCCAAAAAATGAGAATATAATTGTGCTACAGGCAAAAGCAAGTCTGCAGGACCGCTGAGAGACCAAGTGGTTTCTCAGCACAGTGGGACGGAGAGCTTCGAGCACACATAGAGACATTCCAGACGAGCACATGCATTGCTACGGAAACCGTGAAGCTCTCTTCTATCAGGTTTCATCTTTGTCAAAATGAGCCGTGACTGATTTGATTGCTCGCAAAGCATGAGGCCTCAAACTCAACTGAGGACATTTTATATTATGAATATTATTTGTAAAGCGATTTGAAGTTTTATCCTTAAGATTTCAATTTTCGGTAACCACCCAATAACAGCAAGTTTAGTTAAATACTACCGCAGAAACACACTGAGAAGCTACTTTGTCAAAAGTATAACTGAATAGAAACTGTTGTATATGTTTACAGCGCAGCCAAATAAACTGGCTTTTTTTAAGCGTGATCCACTGCCTAAAAAGGGTACAAAACATTTTGGCGTCTACACAGTAAAAGCAACCCTATGTTTTGCCAGTTGAATGGTTTTAATGTAGAATCTGCTTTGGTGTACTGGTAAAAAAGACATGAAACATAAATATAGAATAGAGAAAGTAACAATAAAAATACAAAAAAATAAGGTAAGATTCAAATAAATAAAATGTAAAATTATTTTTGCAATGTAACCTTTGAAAATGGAAAGAAGTACACAGGAATGTGCAAAATATATATTATAGGGGATGTTAAAGGGTTCACAGTATTAATAATCAAAATAATGTGCTATGCACAGAGATAAAAGCCCAAAAAGAGGTGTGTTAATGTAACACATAATCCTTATTACATTTATGAATTCTGCAGAAAAAAAATGCTAACCACAGAATAAAAAAATCTAAAGTTTGGTTAAATTTCATAGAAATCTTTAAGATGATTGTTTGGCTGTGACAAAAAAATAGTAACAGTAGCAGAGTTAGCGCTGCCAAATCTAATCTTACTCTCAGACTGTGTGCACTGACATTTTAAATGGAGTCACTCCGTGCAATTCCTTGGCAAATAGTTTTCTTTCAAGTTATAACTTAAGCTTCACTGCTCTGCATTCGCCGCTCTGTATTAGAATGGATTATATGTTAAATCAAAAGTGACTCCCAGCAAAACAACAGAGAGAGTCTGCTGACAGCCGGAGTATAGACAAATAAAGACTTTATTGACCCAGTCCCTTTTACAGTCCACTTGGAGGCTTTAAAAAGGGCTTTTCTCTCTGGGAAACATTAATGAGGTTTACCAAACTCTGCTGCCCAAAGGTATTGTGGTCTCCAGTACGGCTGAGACGCTATTTAATACTCAAGCATATGTGATTATTTAAATCGTATTGGGAGCATTATGGATAAGGTAATGGTGTCTGGCGTGGATGGCAACAGCAAACTATTCTGATGCGGTGTACTGTACATTAGCCTGTGAGACATTGATATACGACTGTTTCACAGCAGAGCTTCAGCTAAAAGCTGAGTTGTGTTTACGTTGATCATAATCAGGGATATTTCTGCAGCCAGTCCTGTTTCCCATTCGCCATAAGTCACTGTCATGCGTGTTGGCTGTTTGTCCCTGAATATACACAAGTGGAAAAACTCACAGTCAGGGGGTCATATTGAAGCAGCATAAGCGGAACAACTTTGAGACGGTGATATTTTGCAAGAGGCACAGTGACAGGACAGCGCAGAGGTTAGAGAGAAACTGGAGAGTGCGCTCATTATGCTGCCTTGACCTGTGAGGTCAGGGACAGGAAGGAAGCCGGCGGACACAGCGCCAAACTGGGACGGAGGTATTTTTTTGTTTTTAAACCAGCCACAGATAATGAGATTAATTGTTTTCTACAGGAATTAGAAAATCATCTCTGAGCACCTCCTCATACTTTATTATTACAAGTCAGTTTTTATATTCAGGTTTCCTATTTTGGGAATCCATGCAAGAATTCCAGAAAATGGATTATGTGATCTTTATGAAAGAGGTTACCTTCCAACTACTGCTTATAATTTTAGAAGCATCTACAGGGGATGTGTAGTGGAATGAATCTGATTCATTTGTAGACAATGAATAAACATGACTTCTCTGAAGCTGACAAGGTTATCTAGATGCAGGTTGACAGATTTAATTTAGGAATTAAATGACATGTTAAGTACAAGATGGACAGATTTTTGACAGAGAAGACAAGAAAAACAAGGAATGCTCCTCAATCAAACACTTTAAAACAAGTTCGCAGCCCATACATGTACATCTTTGCGTCTTTAACAGGTTTGGGGGAAGTTGAACCAGCATTTTTCATTTTCACAACAGACACTAAAGGGAAACATAAATGAAAATAAGCTTTAAGGATAAGTCTGGTGTTTTTCTTTATTGTTAAGGACAATGAATAGATTAAAACCAAATATGTGTTACTCCAACCATCTCTCAATACCTTCCTACTTCTTTACACTGTCTAAAACCCTCAAAGCATACCTACACATACTAAAAAACAGCTTGCAAATGCTTTTTTTCTTTTTGAAGGGTTAAAAAAAAATCCTAAAACAGCTCTAGGTTTACTTAACTTAATTATTCTTTAACAGGAATAAAGAGCGTATTGATTGGGGGGATAGATTATTGCAAATTTGATGTGCTAATGAGTATTCACAGAGAAACGTTATACGTGGGATTTACTCAAAATAAACTACAATTCCCTTTTTTCATGGTAATGAAGGAACATGTCAAGGTGTGGCTTACTTGTACTTGATGTGTTTCTAGTAGTGGAGCTCTATGGTACACATGAATAAGATACAAAATATATTCATGTATATGTGTGTCTTGACAAAACATACAATATTGCCAGACTTATCTTTTCCATTTTTTTTCATCTTCCAACAGGGTGCATTCTAGAAAAAAGTCTTGGAATCATAGCTGTTTAAAGTCAGTTTAAAATGCATAACATTCTTCATACAAACACAATTTGAGTGATGATTATGTCAAACCAGTGTAGTCATCCATATACATGAACACAATTATATGCAGAGTGCAGAACAAAACTACATGTTTGCCGTACTATACAAAGAGCCGAGAGATCAGTACCATGCTTTTCACACACTGAAAATGGAGCCAGTGATTTACAGTAGAGAGTCATCACACATGTCTTGGAAACATCTCGTTGGTTTGGGAACTGAAAGTCTGTTTCTTTATTGCCTACAGTTGTGAATAAATGAATGTAAACTGGTTGCACCTCCCATGAGACGCGAGAAACCAAGTCATTAAATGTGATGAAGCTTTGCTGGAATAACGGAGGAAAAAATGGGAAAGGACAGAAAAGGGAGGGTTGGAGGAGTGAAGGAGGAAAGTGGGGGGGGAAGAGGGAGGATGCAGTCTGGAGAGAGAAAACACTTTAGTTTAATTAAGACTAATGTGCATTGGGTGAGAGTCATCATGTTTAGGGAGGACTGGTGCGGAGAGCTCGGCACAGCGAGAGAGAATTGCGGTGGAGTTTCACAACAGATGAAGCATGGCCTGATCTAATAAAGTGTTCTATACCTGCAGTGTTGATAATGTTTCGCACCACCAGCAGGTAGGGAAGGTCAGCGGCTTTATTGGAGGACAATTCTCAGTCTTAAGAGGGCAAAAAGTCATTTTCCTAAATAGATGTACTTGCTTACTACAAAATGTGGTCATATAAAACTTAAATGCATTTCTCTGTCTTTTGTAATACTAATAACAATTTTGAGTCATTGGGGTTGTATTTAATGATACAGAAACATTTTGAGTAGGGATTTTTCCCCCAAATACTGGAATAACACAAGCTTTGTCTTTAGCTGTTGAATTACCTAATATAGTATAAAGGGTCAGGGTGAAAAGGTGAGACTGCTTTGTTATTAAACGTCTGACAAATTTTTATAATTATATAATAACTTCATCTGACATTTGGCTCTAAGTGAAGCCAACAAAAACCTAAGTCAAAATATCGGGGAATTCTGGCAATTCTTGCTAATCCTCAAAAGAAGTAAGATGTAAATGTACTCTTTGCATTAACTTTTCAAAGTAGTTTTCTTCCTCGTAGTATCTTAGTTGACAATACAGAGTGACAGAGAAGACAGGAAAGCCAGAGCAATATCTAATTTGCATCCCAGGCCAGAATCAACACATCATTAAACTTTCATCTCCATGACCCTGAATTCAACCATGAATTTACTGTACATTCCCTCCCTTGTTGGAGATATATCATTTCAACTCTAAATCAATACTGATATGTATATTCATAATGCGGAAAATACTTTTAAATAAAGGTCATGAATGAAATAATGGATGGAGCCCCTATCTCAAAGTATTGTGTCTCATCAACATGACATTTCTGCCTTAATATATTATCATTTTGTTTGTTAACATCTGTGAAGTTTACCCTAACAGAAAAGTGGTATTAAAAGTGGTAATGCAAAACTTATGGAAGCCAACCGCCATAAAACTCAACAAGAAGGAAGGTGAAGAAGATAGGGCATGTACGTGTGTTGGAAGATGTCTCCCATTGTTTTTAGGAACATGGTGAGCCAGATGCTGTTTTTGTCTGGTGCCAATGTTATTGTGATGTATTTAATATTCAAAATATGTTCAGCTAAACTAACAAGTTGCAGATTCAAGTACGTCATCGGTTGAGCCTTGTGATTGGTTCGCTTGCTCACATATAAGCGTCTTTCGTAGGACGGCTGTAACCCTTCACATGCTTGTTCCTGCAATGTTAATGCTTTTATTCACAGCACAGCAGTAACATATTTTTCCCAGATATGTTCAGAGGACTTAAGATGGGAAATTGGCGATACAGATTTCAGTGATATCGATCCCTGCTCCAAAGAACACATGCAGGAAATGTTCCTGAACATTTCAGGGATATCGCGTAGTTGATTTTATAGCTGCAGGGATATTTTCAGTAACTGTTTACATAGTCAGTTGTTTCTCCTATAGTGCCTATGACCAGCACTACTTCCAACATTTTGAGGTTTTAGAACACAGACAAAAGAAAAAAACAAATAAATGTGGCAAAATGTATTTCCTTTATTTATTCTCTTTCTTACCCACTCACTCCATTTCATGGTCACAGGGGTCTGGACTAAGTCCCAGCATGCACTTGGTGGGAAGCCAGGCCGTGGCAGAATTTGATTTAAGCAGCGTGAGGTCTGGATTTTATTGCAGTCTGTGTCTAAACAGACAGTGAAACTCTCGTAACTACTTCCTCGAGACTTCTTCAGAGACAAATTCTACTGTAATTACAGAGACACTATCCTTAAATCATGCAAATGGTTAAAATCTGCTCTATCATTTAATCCACTGTGTTCTACACACAAATGTACTTGTGTGAGTCATTTCTGTGTTTTCTTTACCTCATCCGAACACTTAACAGACAGAGTTACTATGCAAATAAAAAGGAAAATGTGAAGTAACAAAAGCATGGTTGGGGTTTGACAACAAGGTGATGCGGGGTGATCTGTAGCATAATGGTTGATTTATGTGATGACTGCTTTCTGTAACACACATCCACATGTGTACACACACGCACATCAGCTGCTGGGAGGAAGCCCGAGCGAGACGTGGAGACCAAACAGCTGCTCCCCCATATCACCTTTCACTACCACACCAAAAGAGTAGCTCTCTGGGCCCCCTAATGTCCATGTAGATGCAGTCAGGGAGGAAATGTTACAGCCTTCCCCAGAATGATAATTGAGCTACCAAAAACAAATACCTTTGTAGCTACAATAACCCACAGGAATCCTTTAATGATACTGTAGTGAGGCGCTACTTGCTCCCTCCTAAAAGAGGAGATGAAATAATGAAATGAAAGTTATTGGATTGTGTATAGTTATCCGAATCATTGTATTCTAATGGTATATCATCTTTATAATTACTGCAACCTAGACAACCTGGCCTTGATTTGATATTGCATTATGTTTTGAAATCATTATCTTAAGTATTCCACCCTCTTTGTAACTAACAACCTGTCCAAGTGTACTGATTAATGACATTCTGCATCAGATGAGGCCATTGCACCAAGAAATAATTGCTTTGTTTGTTTGTTTTTCCAGACAATGAAGTTACAGTAATATAGTTTGCATGTTGGAAGAATGACTGACTGCAAAGAGGATATGTTGCCTCATCTCCATTAAATTACACACACATACCAAGTAAATCATAGGTTATTAGTTATTAGCTAAGTGCAGCTCTGTTGTATCTGAAAGCTTGCAACCTATTTGAATCCATCAGTATCTGCAATGCTAATATCCTCAGATCAATTTGAAGCCTGATCAAAACATTGTCTTTCTGTATTATACATGTGGCTGTCTTTCCCAATGAGTCAGCATTATCTGTTTCCAGCCAGTAGAGATTTTGTAACCAGAGGTCAGAGATCCCGTTCTTACGATCAGTCTGTTGCTCATATCCTTGTTTTTACCTTTGACAAACCATGAGTCACATTGTTGAGCACTTGGCCTTTATGCCCACTGGGAGACTCATGTCCATGGTGTCCATCTGTTATTGTTTATAATACTGTTTTGCCGGCCTACAAAATCAATATGTACTCTGTAATTTGTGTAATATATTGCTTGCCTTGTGATACTTTTATTGGTTCCTAAAAAAATATCACAATGCACTGCATATGAGAATAGCAGAGCGAGAAAAAAGCACTGAAAGTGAAGTAGAGCAATTTTGCTCCCTGAGGCCATGAAATTAAGGGGGATACTCAAGACGGTCATTTTCGGTAAGTACCACAAAGAACTAAATACCTGCTTATAAACTGAACCAAACCATCCTTTTAGTGCGTGACACAGTAAGCGGTCAGACCACAGAGGGAGTGAGCCACCCATCCAACATTCCCGTAGACCAGAATATTGTTTTGATTGAGACAGTATTGCATGTGATGGAGGAATTATCCCTGAGACTGCACAAATCTGATTCCAGTAAAACAATGAGTCTCGCCACGAGGCAAGTGTAGTCATCCAAGTGCTGCACTTTTAATATTAGTAGTCTACCTTGAATGCTTTGTCAGATCTGTACATTTTGTTTTCTAATACAGTATTGTGTATAGCATCAAAATTCAACAGAGGTAGACCATGTACAAAATACTGCATTTCGCAGACCTTTATGTACTGTATGCACTGCTGTCACTTGTAAGTTTTGTTTGTAAATGTGTCTATGTATTAAATTTGATACATTGCAACCTAATTAGTCATCTACATTTTTGGTCATTTTAATGGTTGCATTTTCTCTATATCCCATGAACCACCAGCGTTGGACAGCATTATACATTTGGAAAACTAAATTTCACTTATAACTTTAGTTACTTTGCAGATTAATTTAATAATGCAAAATATAATCAACAAATAAATGATGATGTATTATTATGGGATAAGATGAGCCTTTATTGATAGTCGGGGGGAAATCACAAGCTATCCAGAAGTACATTAGGTCATCAAAATTAGCCTCGCCTTCACCAGCTGCAACATTAAAGCAATGTATATATGACTTCATCTATAATTATTATCCAATAACAAGTATTATTCTTAAAGGGGCATTCTGCATAATGAGTACTTTCAATTTAGGTATTTAACTATATTTTGATGCTAATATATTTGTAGCTTAATAAAAACATTTGAATGGAAGACTTTAACTTGTAACAGAGTAGTTTCTACACTATGGTATTGCTACTTGTACTTAAGTTAAAGAATAAAAGAGTACTTCTTCTACCACTGTACAAAAACTGCATCCGTCTATACAACTCTCTTCACGCTTCTTTATACAGAGATTACACAGCATGAAAACTATTATTCTGTCAATAATTTGGGGAAAATAAATACAGTTAATCAGCTTGTTATATATAAAAATTGATTAAATATTACAGAATATTATTTCCTGTGTGTCTCCCACTAACGTCCAACCAGGATACCCGCACACAGGGACATGAAACATGAGTGCGGCAGTAACCTCATCACTCTTGCTGCATTAGATCTGGATCCCTGCGTTTAGCACTGCCAGGGTCTATGATTTCATTACAGATGCTTGATTCAATACTAACAACTCAGATGACTTCAGGTAAATTACTCAATGACAGCGCTGCAGGCAACACCATCAATCACCTGCAACTAACCCTCATCTCATCTCCCCTGTACGCTGCAGCACAACCCGGCCTGTTCACTGTAACAGCACACTCCGAGAACCTTTCCCCCCTTCAGAGCGCAGCTTGCCTGATACTGTACATACCACTCACTCCAGCCTAAAGCATCGGCGCTAAGTGCACAGCTGTGAAAACAATCATTTTACATATCTATCCCAAGTCTTACTGACTTTAAAATCATTTTGTGCTTGTGCTTCGCTTGTACCTGTATGTTCACACATGAAGGTCTGAGTTGCCTTCTTATGTGTGCTGGGTTCCTGAGGAAGAAATCTATCAGATTGACAAGATAAGGCCCAAGGTCATACTAAACTGTACCTGTTGCACAGAAACAGAGATCAGTTCAGTGAGACTCGCACACAGTGGAAGAAGATATAAAGAAAGACTATCTACAGCCATACTAGCGTCTCCACGAGGCTATACTTGAGCTTAAGGCTAAATTCAGTGTGCTAACGTCACAATGAATGCTGATATACTGATGTTAAGCAGGTAGAATGTTTAACATGATCACCATCTTAGTTTAGTATGCTAGCATGCAAAACACAAAGCAAGTGTCATCAATAGAAATTGAAAATTCCAAGTGGCTGAAGTATTTTTATGAAGCAAAGTATTAGACAAATTAGAAATTTGATCTGATGACTGCACTAGATAAATTGCCTGGGGATCACCAAGGTAATTGGGATTAATCCTCCTAAATCCATAAAATTAAAGTATTGGTTCAGGAGGGAGGTGGCCGATTGCAACCAACATAAACTTCTGTGTGCCGAGCATGTTGGTTAACTATGGTGGCCAATGGGAGGATGTAAATGTCCCTATCTAGAGCCAGAGTTTGGTTTGTCTGTTCTGGGTTACGGTGGAAACATGGCAGCTCCTTGAGGAGGAGCCGCTCCGTATGTAGATATTAACTGCTTATTCTAAGGTAATGAAAACACAAGAATTCTTATTTCCAGGTTATTATCCCGTAAGAAAACATACTTATTAAGATAATGTTCCATTTCTGACAATGGATCCCCCTAAATGCTTCACACTGTTCCTTTAAAACATCAACTAAGTTATTACAGTTTGAGGAAGGCACATCTGTTCAAAATTCATTGCAATCTATCCAATAGGGGTTGAGACCTTTCACTGAAAAACAAAATGTCAACCTCATGGTAGCACTAGAGGGAAAAGTCAGGTGATCACCAGTTGCATTGATCCTGTTGTGGGAATTTCTGTGCAAATTGAAATCCATCCAGTAGTTGTTAAAATATTTCAGTCTGGACCTAAGTGGTGGACTGACTGAGACTGCCATCGGCACCCCTATGTAATGCCACTAGAATGGCTAAAAAGCACAGGAGGAAAATGCAAAAAAGAAAGAGAGAGAGCTCAGATCAAGTGGATTAGAGGTAGAAGTCAGAGTGAGGGAGTCAATAAACTAAAGGTGACAAATATGATCTCCATTAGCCTGTGAAAGAGCTCTTATAGAAAGTCACTAGCCTTAATTACAACTTCAATGATACTTAGGTCCATTAGGATATTGATCGCCATGTCAAATAAACTGAAGCAACATAAACATCAGCCTCATAGTCTAATTTGTTCATATTGACATTTTATTGGGCTTGTTTGAGAGTGTGCACATGCCGGCATAAGCAAAACGTTTGAAAGTTTGTGTATGTATAAAAATACCATTTTAATGTAGCACAGCAGTCTTACAGATTGTAACTCACAGGTTCCTTTCTTTTCCTTTGTAATATTTTGTTTTATGATTAAATAAATGATTTCCTTTCTGGCCTGTAGGGTGATACGCCGACCCACTTCCCAGCTCTCAGCAGGAGCTGCAGTTAAAACAGAGGTAATGGCCTTGAACTGCAAGAGTCTTCACAGCCTGAAACAAAGCCCCACGGTCACTTGCCCAGATTATTGAGCCATTACTACAGTTTAACTAGGAGAAGGAGGTGGAACAAAGCTGGCTTCAAAGGGATGGAAGTGAGCTGGTTGTAAACTGAAGTATTCCCTGTACAGTACTGAAAGAAAAATTATGTTTTTCATGTGTGACTTTGCGTGATTGTCAGTACAGCCCTACATTTTTCCTCTGATCTCTAAGGAAGACAGCTGAAGGTAGATGGCAAAAGTCAAGGTTGAAGCCGATGAGAGGAGATGACAAAATCACAAATAGCAGAAGAGGATGTGGAGGAAGAGGGATACTGTAAGAAGGAGTAAAAGACCTTGGATTAACATAGATCACTATTTAGATCTGGCTGAGGATGTGCAGACACTCATAGTATATTCTAATAAAAGTCGACACACATGCACACACAAACTAAAACAAAGACTGTGAGAACTGGATGTGAGTGATGAGGGCCACGTTCAAGGCCTTGCCACTGCAGACAGCTCATCTGTCGTCCTCAGAGATAAGAGGAGGATTCAGGCATGATGGGTCCAGAATGGGAGGCAGATTGTGTCTTTGTCTGCAGGCTGAGCGTTCAAGATTTAGATCTTTGAATAACTTCCTTGGATGAAACAATAAGCAATAATGCAAAAGTGTATTTAAGGATTTGTTTGCAATCATTTTCTGTAAAATGTAAAATGTAGAAGTTGTGGATTACTGTAAACAGAGGCCATTCATTTGGATTGTAATTTATTTTAACCACGTGTCTATATGGTACACCTTAAAATTAAAATAAAAAACAGTTTGTATTTTTAAAAATACATCTCAAATGACAAGTATTGGTATCCATATTAGCATAATAATGCCGTACCACAGTGCATTTTCAAATTGACATGTACAGCAATGTGCTTCCTGAACCGAATCTTTAGATCTCACGAAAAATTGGGTGTTATTTGATGGTGATTGTTGTTATTGAAATAAAAATGTAAGATATAATAATACATTTAAAGGAGATCATTCAAATTCACAGTCAAGATTCTGATGTCCAATTTGCATTTGCATTTTCAAATTTTGTTATTGATTGTTGTTTTAATTTAATTTTACTTTTGACCTTGGTTTATGTATAAACTTAAAAATGAAATACACACATAGGGTAAATCAAATTTCAAATGTATTTAAGGATTTTAATTTACCACGCCAGTCCTAGATGTGAATAGCATTCATAAAATCAACTCTTGTATACATAAATACTCTACAGATTTCAACCATCTGAAATTAATTCCACACAAAGAGCTGTTAAAGTTTTTTTTTCTTTCTTGCTCAGACTGCCTTTGTGTCTCCTTAAAACCCGAGAGAGAAAGAATACCATCAGATCACTTTATTCTCATTGTTGTGAAACAATGCCGTTGCTGTTTTGATGCCCTGGATATTTGTTGCAACTTAAACCCAAAAGCAAAAGCGCAGGTCATTTGTCAAAGCAGCATGACTGTTCTGTCCAGAATCCAAAGTCTGTTCTGTTCCCACAATGCTATTTTCGGTTGCGATTTTGATGCAGACTGTCCCAGAAAGTCACGTTTCGACTGCAGTCTGTGGGGATTTTGAACTTCCCCATGCAGCTAATTACAGTCAAGGCTACGCTCTTTTGCTCTGTGTCTATGAGGAACAGATGGACAAAGGGTTCGACAGTCTGACTCTGTGACACATTACTACACCAGCAAAAGATCTGGTCGGGCACCATGTCCCAGAAGTCAGAAATGATAAAGTAAGTATCATTTCAAAAGCAGGAGGGTGGCTGAACGGATCATAAACTGGGTTGGCCTGTAGACAACAGCACACAATACAACTGCATAGTGATGACAGATGGTCTGTGAAAAATCTGGGATGTCTGCAGTACCAGGCTGTGAAATGGCAACTGCCCAGGGTGTTTGGATGCTGCATACAATGTCTCCAAACTCCAGCAGAGAAAATGCTGAAGTGTTGGAATGAAACTTATACAATAGCTTGCCAAGATTGTGTTTGGAGAAATATTTAAATTCCAACTCTTTCCTGAGTTAAGTGAGACTTTAGACCTGAAATCAAACAGTGCCAATATATATCACACATTAACATCACTAGTTAATTTCCATATTTATCTTATTAGTGTTTGGGTAGTCCATCAGTCCAACTGTGATGCAGGCTGCCGAAGATGAAAGTAAAAGTAGATAAACACTGCCATCTAGTGGATAGGTATAGCTATTACATATTTTCTTTTATCTGTGTTTTTTTTAATGGTCAGGGCATATGCCTTAATTTTAAACCCCATTATGTGTGTCAGTCCAATATTAACATGAGAACTTTTGTAAATATATTTTGTCACACATAATCTGATGAATTTGCATTTGTGTTGAGGCTCAATGCCTTTGTTAATGGTATATTACAGTGTGAAATATTGTATATATTCTGTAGCAATCTATACATTAGGACATCAGTGATTTAGTGTTGCATTTCTATAAAGTTGTGAGGCTTGTGAAAAACATATTTCAAAAAAGATGGTCAAAATCGAAGCAGCAAAGGACAGCCTTCATTGTAATGCCTCCCAAAAAGCTTGGAATCTACATTTCCCATAATGCAACTGTCTTTCTATTACTTCCTGATAACCGGTCCCATCTTGTAAACTCCAAACCCAGTTTTTAGCTTTCTGTTTTAATGTAAAATCTCTAACCAAAACTAAGATGACATCATCAGGGTTATTTTCTCACACTAAATCCAAAGGTCAAGATTCGCCTCCACAGCCAAGAACGGTTCTGAAAAACATTACACTGTAGGATTCTTCATGACGAATAAACTGAACTGAATGTGTAAAACTACTGGAATGTCCTTTATATGTGGTAAATAGAGGAAAACTCAAACCTTGTGATATTGTTTAAAAAAAAAAAATCAAAATTACCTAAACGCACCTTGACTCAGCTTCCGGTATTAATGGAGAAATTAAGCAGTCAAACCTCACATTTTACATTCAGTTAGCGACTGAAATAAATCTATTTTCGTGCCAAAATAACTTCCTCAAGGCAAATGTTATTTTCACCAAAAACAGCAGATTTTAGTTACGTACAGTTCTACAGTAAAGATTGGGCCAACGGAAAGTCCCACTTGTGGTAAAACGTGGAAGAATACATGTAGTTGCATCATTATGCATGGAATATATGATATAATGGTGACATTGCCTTGCTAACAACTGCTGTCAGGCCACAGGCATGTCCTGCTCTCCTGCCTTAAACTTGTATTATCTTCAGCAATGCCAAGGAAGAAGTTCAGGTGTGACATCACACTGTACACAGGAAAGCTGATCATAATTACTGGCACATTACCGCTGACGAGGAGATCATCCATTGTCTATCTTATTGAATATAATCAAAAGTACAAACACAGTCCTAACACAGGGCTCTATCCACCAGTGAGTCACTCAGTAATTATACCAATGTAGGAAAGCAAATGATTTGGGGTACAGCCTAGAATAACATTTTCATTGAATTTACCAATTGAAAGGATAATATATTTGTTCAAGTTCCCTAGCTGTAATCTTGGAGGTTTAACAGAGGACACAGGTCTCTTGCCAGTTCAAGCACAGTCTGTGCCTGCATTCCTCTGCAGCAGGACGACTGCTACGTCTCAGTCCGAGGCACAGATTTGTCCAGTTCTGACTTCCACGGACAAACACGTGAGTTCCTGCTGGCCAGATGTATGGAAATGACCTCTAGAAAATTTGACCGTGTGCTGTGTGCTCACATGTTGGCATCAGCTTGTAAACCCAAATGAAAGAAATTGATGTTAAAATGGTGTTAAAACAAATAAAAGGTATTTTATACGCTTGCCCTTCTGGTTGCTGTTCTCAAGGCTGGTGGAGAAGGTGAACTCTGCCAAGCAGTGAACAAAGTCTTTCTTTGTGGTTTCTACATACGTTTGCTGTCCAGTACTTTGGGTGTGTGCATTGAATAATTAGAAATAATCACCTAGGAGTGAAAGTTTTCCACATTTGTCCTCCTGAAGAACACAAACTGAGCTGGTTGCCGTAGGTCATCCTGGCACCGTCACATATACGCTCCAACCCCCTGAGGGACCAATCTGTTGGTAAAAACAACAGATTGGTCCCTCAGTAAAAACAGAACTAACTTTGACCTTATAGGTACACAAACACAGCTCCAAGGGGACAATAAATATGCTCTCTTACCCAAGTTCTTCAGTTCTTCAATTCTTCAGCCCACGAATAGAAGCCAATATAATTCAACACTTTGCACTCCCACATTGTTTTTACGTTCGACAGAAACAAAATATCAGCTTCTTCCAAGGCTGGACAGTCTTTAAACGACAAAATAAAAAACGCGTAGTGTATTACATGGTTTGCAAAAGTATGACGGGATGAACTGACAAGTTGCATTAAAAAAAGTAGTAGATTTAAGATTTTGACTGAAGGACAAATAAACTAAGTATTATATGAAGTAATATGTTGATATAGAGGAAAAGACAATGAGTAGAAGAAATATAAACCACGAAGAAAAATGTTGCCACTAAAGATAAAAATGCTGATGATAGGACAAGGACAATGAAGTGTCTTTAACAGATACCTGTGAATGGTTAAGGGATTTAAAAATGAGAGTGTGTGTAAACCTGATGACAACCAGATGAAGCATTAAAAGGGAGTCAGCTTTTGAGGGGCAGAGAAAGATTGAGAGAGAGAGGGAGAGAGAGAGAGAGAGTGAGAGATCAGATGTGGATGGGAGGTGGAGAGAAAGCAGCCCTGAGGACAGACAGAGTGAGAGAACAGCAGGGATGAAAAAGGTGAACTATAAGAGAACGGAAGAAATGCCAGAGGAGAGGGTGCTATCAGGCAGAAACAAGCAGTGGAGGTAGAAGTTGAGACTCCTGACCAGTTCCAGTTATATGCAACTAACATTGAGCGAGTGATCAGTCCACCATGCTGCCCTGGAGGATGGCCGTCGTTGGTCTTTTCTACTGCTGCATCAGAGCAGGTGTCACGCAACATCAGACTACAGGTAAGACTTGAGCTGAACTCAGTATTTTAGTGCAGAAAGAGCAAACTGTTGCAAGATTGTTCTTATTTCTACATGATTCTTCACAGAGCTAAAAACAATATGTAGCAGCAATGCTATTTAATTGTAAGAACTTGTTGGTGGATCTTTTAATATATTTTAATTTCTAAAACCCTAAAAACTATTTTATAGAGCTGTGATTGAATTAGTCTTGGCTGTAATGTTCCTTGATTTCGCTGTAATATTAAACCAGAAAAAAAAGAGCCTCGAAACTGTCAAACTCAAACTTTCATCTCCAATGTTTTTACTGAAAACAGATTAACAAAAGAATGTACTAGCATGGTTTTGTAACAGGAATGACCTCATTATATGAATTGGCCATGAAAACCATGGCCAGTTTATCTCAGACATCTCCCTGTTATTCATCAAAACTAAAGCATCCCCCTCCATGCTTTGTCTTGAGAAACCAATCCTCTTTCTCAGGAACAATACTAAGAGTAACACATTTTTTTATTTAATTGTGCAAAATGATCGCCATCTCAAACAGACATTGATACTGTGTCATTCTAGTTACAGCAAATTCCCCTTCTACCCTCATCAAGCAACCAGGTTCAGATGTCATCTGCACCTGTTTCTAATAGGAAAACAATGGGAGGGACCAAAAGTGATCTGAGAGAGGAAACTCATATCCTCAAGTGAATGAAAAGCATACTGTGAGATATTCAGACCAGCTCTGTCTAGGGAATTCCTTTCATCTCAGAAGGTCGGATCTTTTGTGATTTGATAAGTTATCTTAGTTTTATCTCTCAATAAAAATAAACATTTAAAGACATGAACAGAAGTTATGATGCACTGATGGCCACAGTGAAACAATTCTGGTGGTTGAGTTTTCTGGTTCTGGCTTTGGACATTTCTCCATTGCCAGGAGGTCAAATTTATATAATTAAATCCAAGCATAAATAAGAAGCACCTCATCATTAAAAAATGGAGTCACCAGTAGGTCACATTTGGACTTCAATTTTAGCTGGTAAACATGTGACTTCTTTGTGCAGTTTACTGATGTGTTGATAAGTTTTGACCTCTGACTGCAAGCTTGAGTTGCCAAGCATGTGACGAAGGTCATAAACCATGTGATCTAAGCACGGCAAGCTCATGATCTTCATTATTCTTTTCTTTTTACCAATTACATCCAGAGAAAACTGTCCATCAGAATCAGTAAACACTGTGTGATTACAGCCTGGCTCATCCAATTTGCTTCCAATAATAAACATAATGTAATGCAGTTCGATGGAAGAGTAAGCAAAGATGATGAAAGATGTTTTTGGTCAGATATTGATGATATGAGCATTTAATCGGTATGCTTTGAGGAAATAGAATATATATAATCATACTAATTTAGCAGACTGACCAGAAGGAAAAGACAATCCTGATAAATAGTGCGTGACCTTTTGGCATTATTGAACTTA
The DNA here is from genome assembly GCF_027596085.1 of Anoplopoma fimbria. Lineage (NCBI taxonomy): Eukaryota > Metazoa > Chordata > Actinopteri > Perciformes > Anoplopomatidae > Anoplopoma > Anoplopoma fimbria. Next base: position 9,558,753 of record NC_072467.1, read on the forward strand.
GATTACTGGACATCATTATTTAAACATTATGACTGACTTGTGTGCATGCACTGTTCCTGCAGAAGTCTGAAAAAGCAACAAAAAATGAAAATAATAAAAAAGATCCTGCAGATGTCTATTCAAATAACTTGTTGCACTTGTTGATCCAGATATTTAAGTGGATGGTGAGGAGGTTTACACATTTAACTGATTTCTCAAAGGGACAGTTTACAAATAATTTCCTCTTACCTGTAGTGTTTTTAATAAATTTTAAAAAATTAAATTTAAATTTTGTAGTTTGACATTTTACTAAAGCAACAATACATCCAGTGTTTGTTTTTGTTGTTTCAATAAGTAATGATGATTATCTTTGGTTCAATATAAAATGTGGTTATCGTGGCTTTTATACAAGAAGACCATGAGTAATTCTGGTTTCATGCCCCCCTAAATGTTTGTCTTTCCCTCCCCTTTTGGGTACAGCAAGCCACAGGACAATTAATTAGTTTTGCCTACTTATAACATTGAGTGTAATATGAAAGAGTAGCATGTTGTGTAGGGCCATAAATTATTGATTGGGTCTCATTTGGTCTCAAGTATGTTTTCAATAACGTGCATAAAACTAAGTTGTGATTTATCAAATGCATATCTCTGGCTTGTCTATACAAAATAATGTAAGGTGATACAGAGCTGGCAGTTTTATATATATATTTTTTAATATATATTTATATTATTTATAGATAAGGTCCTTTGTGATCCGGGTCGCGATGTTTTATCATTTTTAAAAAGTAGGTCCCCACAAAAAACGTTTGGGAACTTTGCTCTATACGATATGAATTGTAAACTGCCTGAGCTCCAGATATAACGTGCTTTAATAAAACCAGCCAGCAAAGACTGTTGGAGATATACGTACTGGACAGTAATTGAAAACAGTGGCCTTAATCTCTCACCGGTCTGGATTTCTTTCTGTCCGTTTCCACTTTCTTTATCTTGATGAATAGCAATGTCAGTCCGTCATTGGGTCCAACCCCTTTGGTCTTGAGTTAAATATCTTAACAAATATTGGATGGATTGCCATGGAATACAGAAATGAATATTCCCCAGCAGAGCATACCCTCTGCTTTCTGTGATCTCCTGACTTTTCCTCTAGTGCCACCAGCAGGTGACATCCATGGTCCCTTATTACTCTAAATGACTTTGTAGATCCCCTGACTTTTAAAGTAGTGTCCTCGTGTGGGTGTATGTAAAATGTCACAACAACTATTGAATTGATTTTCGTTACATACAGACTTTCACGTTGCCCCTCACAATGATTTCTAACAACTTTGCTGATCTTAGTTGAAAAATTTAAATTTGTCCAGTACATGAGCAAATACCATGGATGCATTATAGGTATTCAATACTGGACCTGAAGATACAGTCCGGTCATTTAAATGAAAATTGCTCGCCCAGTGAATGGGCAAAAAAGTACTTCTGTGTTTGCTTCCTACTTAGAATCTGTAGCCATGGCGCCAGAGGTCGGCAGCCTGTCGCAGCAGCTCTCTACCAGCTTTGCTACTTTTGTATTTTTTCTGCTATTTTTGTTCGTTGTTGTCCTGTTCTATTTCGTATTTTGTTGTATAGTATGTGTATTTATTGTCTGTGTCTGTGTAGTTGAGCTGCTGCAACACTTGAATTTCCCCCATGGGGATCAATAAAGGAATATAAAGTATGTAGAATAGATTTGGGACACAGCAAACATATGCACATGTTAGCATAGACCTTTTGAGCATTTAGCATTTAGCTCAAAGCATCGCTGTATATAGGTCTTGAGCTCTGTTTCTGCACAATTAATAGTATTTCACATAATGTGAAGCTCTCGATTTACCAGTCCATCTACGTTCCAACCCTCACCTATGGTCATGAGCTTTGGGTAGTGACCGAAAGAATGAGATCGCGAATACAAGCGGCCGAAATGAGCTTCCTTCGAAGGGTGGCTGGGCTCAGCCTTAGAGATAGGGTGAGGAGCTCAGACATCCGGAGGGAGCTCGGAGTAGAGCCGCTGCTCCTTCGCGTCGAAAGGGGCCAGCTGAGGTGGCTCGGGCATCTGATCAGGATGCCTCCTGGACGCCTCCCTTTAGAGGTTTTCCAGGCACGTCCAACTGGTAAGAGGCCCCGGGGTAGACCCAGAACACGCTGGAGAGATTATATATCTCGTCTGGCCTGGGAACGCCTCGGGGTTCCCCAGGAGGAGCTGGAAAGTGTTGCTGGGGAGAAGGACATCTGGAGGACCCTCCTTAGCTTGCTGCCCCCGCGACCCGGCCCCGGATAAGCGGAAGGAGATGGATGGATGGATAATGTGACTGCGTAGTATTTGAGGAATGTCTGGACAAATGAGTTATGGTTGTACTTCCTCATGCTCTAATCATAAACAAGGGCAAAGGTTTTCGCCTGTGAGCTTTCTAAGGCCGCATAGGATTGTTGTGGTTGACACCTTGCTTTACCCATGATGTGAAAATGAGCCTAAAAAACTGAGCCCACATACACTGCATGCTAAAATCATCTGGAGCCTGTTGTACGATCTGTGTGTTACACCGCCCTTCATTCATCTGCTGCCTTTGAAGTCTGAGGTCACGTCTCACCGCCTGCAGATAGAAGTCATCTGTAAAGTCAGAGATCACAGAGTTTGAAACGCATATCATAGTATCTCCCGGTGAGAGCCCAACGAACTTGGCTTGGCTGAGAGCCCTGTCACATGGATTTCCAGCTAAACACGTTCAAGAAGCCTTTTAGGTCCACAGTAGTAAATTACAAGACAAAAACATGAAAGGTAAATGCTTTTCAAGGGACATTATCGTTGTTTTTCTACAATCCCTCATTCTCAATGTGTATCTCTCTTTACCTACTAGAATTATTCCCAGGTGTAAGCAAAATCAAAAGAGGGGCGACAAATATGGTGAACCCCACCTTCCACAACTCCTTTGATGACGTTCATCTATTATTTGAGGTGAGACACATGTATCCATAAGTGTGTCTGAAGTGTAAAAACAGCGAATAAACCTCAATAATGAACGTTGAGCAGTTCTTCTTCTTTTCATTTACCAGATCCTGCTGACTGGCATCAACTTTGAGGCAAGTGGAGAGTTTTCAGTCCAAGATGCTGAGCTGGCTTCCCTCCGCAAGACAAGAAACCTGGAAGTCATCTGTGAGGAGATCATTCCCAAGAAGCTATCAGACGTATTTAGGCTCATCACTGACCTTTCACACCACATTGGTCACCTGCATCAGGACGATTTTGAGCGCACCCTGTTGACCTTGGTGTACACCGCCCAGGGGATGGTCAATTCCTCGACTGAAAACCAACGAAGCATGTGGGCCGAGTCTTTTGTTAGTTTGTACAAAGTCCTCAAGCAGGATCTGACAGAGAAAAACTAAGAAGATACTGATTTTGACGCCCAATGGCTCCATGTTTGATATAGTCATATGAAAAAGATCCATAGAGATTAGTGGGTAGCCTTGGTTTGTGCTTTGGGGAAACAATGGCAGACTGTAAGGAGCCTGGGAGAGCAATCCTGTCAGAAATTGTTGCCACAAAGAAGTAAAGTGATAATGACAAAAGTATTAAAATATTTACTGTCACAGCAAAGTTAATGCAAACATAAGGCACTGCATAAATATGTAACGCTTTGTAGGATTTATATGCTGTATGCAAAAACAAACATCTTGGATCTCCCTACATTCACATGTCTTTCCAGTCTTTGTTCACTAGCACCTGGTTGTGATGACATTCTAAAACTGATAAGACAAAATAAATCGAACAAAACATCAAGCAAACTAAAGAATTCAGTAGTTTTACGTGTAGTGGTATGCTCTGTGAATACAAATTACTGTACAGAAAAATGTCTGTAAGATGTATATATTTATTATTATATATAAGTTATAATAGTTAATAATAATCAGGTAATTAAGTGCCTCCCTAAAGAAAACCATATATTAATCAATCTTATGCAAAATGTCTTTCCAAATGGTCACATCATTTCTTTACAGTACAGTGTATTTAAAAAAGGAAAGGAAGTCCAACTGAGCCGCCTCTGGTGTGTTTTTGGTTAATTCCCAAAATGGCATGCTGAAGTGGGTACACAACTCACAGAGCAACTCCAATAATGATATGTGAAGGCTCCGGATGTCCAAGTTGCTGCTTAGGCTCCAGGGCATTAGTATCTGCTGTGCATCCATCCAGGGAGCTGGGCTCACCAGGAGGACAGAAAGGTACGTATCGGAGCCAGGAGGAGGAAGACAAGTAAGAGCTGATTCCAAAGGGAATGTTGTAGACTTCTCCGATATCCAGCGTGCTGCTGGACTCATCCTCGAGAGCTTTGTTCCACGCCAGGATGCCTCGTTCATGCTTTGATCCTGTTAGACACATGTTAAATGTGTTAAGCCATACTATTACTGGTCTACTGAAAACACTTTTGACTCTTCACGTGACATTTGTGCTGGATCTTTGGTCTAATCACCAAGATTGCATATCATATATTTTTACAATGTTGTTTTGCTGTTAGTATTATGACAATATAATGACTTAATTAAGATGAGGATTTAGATTACTTAAACAATTTCAAAGTAAAAAAAAAATACCTGGAATTGTGTTGTCCAGAAAGAAGCCAAGGAAACCTCCTACAAACATACTGGTTGTCAGAAGTACCAGCAGCACATGGTCCAGTTCAACGAAACCTGAACACAACACAATGGACATACTTAAAAAAATCAAGTAAAAGATGGATGCTTTATCTGAAAATTACAGACATATAGTGATATTTAATTCATGTACCTGTGGCAATAGCTTTGGGATTCTTAAATATCCAGTTAGGAATAACCAGACCAGAGAACATGGAGAAGCCAAAAATGAAGATGTTTCGAGAAGAATTCATATTGGCATACTTAGAATAGGAGAAAAAAAAAGAAAAGTTGAACCAACATTTTGATCAATGTCAAAAACATGTTTGCCAAAATGCTTAAGGTTTAATAGTGTGTACCTGCAGATTAGAAACTCCTGCTGCAGCGATCACGCCAAACATAACCATGAACATCCCTCCAACCACAGGTGTTGGGATAGTGGTGAATATGGCAGCCACTTTACCAAACACACCCATGGCAACCATTAAGAATCCGCTGGCAACAATCACCATGCGACTGCCAACCTGCAGAAAGAAAAGACAGAAAAGAAAAAAGATACTCTTGAAACTGTCTTAAACAAAAAGGTTATGCTTAATGTGTCAGTTCGAGAAAATAACTTACAGGTACACTCAGGCTGGTCTTACCTTTGTAATACCGAGGGCTCCAACATTCTCGCTGTATGAAGTGGTACCATTTCCTGTACCCCAGGCTCCAGCCAGCAAACAGCCCAGTCCCTCAATACCAATACCTCTGTTTATAGCATGTTTAGGAGGAGGCGGAGCCCCAGAGAGCCTGGCACAAGCGTGGTAATCTCCTACAGACTCTATCATGGAGGAAATCACACCAGCCAATATGCCAACCACCCCTGCCAGGCTCACAGTCGGCATCCCCCACTGACCTAAGTTTGGATTCAAACATAATGAAACAGAGAATGACACAGTGCATATAACCTGCAAACCCTTATTTTACTATTCACTGTTTTAATAAGAAAAAGTCACCTCAGGTGATAGATTGGCAGCCTTTTACCTGGGTACGGAAAACTGATCCAGGGAGCTTGGCTCAAAACATCTCCTTTTAGGTCAGTACGGGCCAGGAAGCCGTACTGGTCTGGGTCAGTAGGAAACACATTGTAGGTTGTCAAAATGTAGCAAATGAGCCAAGACAAAGTTATTCCAAGCAGAACCTGAGGACACGTAGAAAAAAGAATGAAGTGTAAAGATGAAATTCATAATTTAATCTCAATCAACTTGTTTGATGATACTAACAGGGAGAATCTGAAAGATGTAGACACGGGAGGTGTGCAGCTTTTTCTCCTTGCTGAACGTAGGAAAGGGCACAGGTATGTGACGGAGGTACTGTGAGAACAGGATGATCAGGGCCGTGGTCCTGTGTGAGACAGAGACAAAGACATTAATTCACATTATAAATGTCACAGTGAGTTCAAGTAAAACTGCACTACTTTGTTGCTAAATCTAGTTCTAATCAACATAAAGCAAAGTAGAGGAACTAACAGGTTATTTGGCAAGGAACCTTTTAAAATGTTTTCCTGCACAGCCAAGATATTTAGACTTAAAGGACTACTTAAAAGATTTAAAGTCTATTATTATTAAAAAACTAAAATAAATAAATTGACAATCCTCAAGGCAGGGGAGGAAGATTTAACATAACCTACTTAATGCATGACATTTACATTAACTTCTTCTTACAGAGATCTCAGTTGAGCGAAGATTGAATTTTACTAAACTGACAAGATAATGGTTTCATGCAAGATAATCAGAAAGTGATCTTAAAGTTAGAAAAATAATAGAATGGCAGACTTGAAAAAGACTGTTTTTGCTTTGTTTGCACTACGCATCAGAATTATCCCAAACCCTAAAATGAACCTATTTGGGAATTGTACCCACATGCTTGATATGCCCCAGTGGTTGCCAGCACTGGTACCAGCTGAGTCAAACAGAGATAGTCCAATGAGAGAGATGGTGGGAGCGATGGTGAGAGGTCCAATGAAGCGCATGAAGAGGCCGATGAGGCCGGAGAAACCGACAAACACCTGGAAGAGTGAGCCCACCATAATGGACCCCTGTAGCTGAAGAAAGACAGGTAAGATGACATCAAAATGTGGCATCACACCAATTACAAAGGTATACCAGAGAGGAGCTTTATAGCTAATATCATTGTCACAATTTTGTTACCATATGCAAATTACACCTTGGTTTCAATAGCTGTTCAGACCAGTGGTACTGTTCAATTCAACATCCAATTTATATGACAGAAAACCAAAAATAATTGTTAACAGAGTTGGTTATCATGAACTTAACAATACATCATATTTATAAACTCAGATGTTTTCAAATTTAGAGATTTTGAAACCTCACGGTTGCACAATTCATCTATAAAGAAACACTATATTTAGTAGGTAAGTAATCCAAGATGAATTTTGTATTACAATTTTGTATTTGTTTACATGTAGATTATATCTCAAGGAATCATTCCATGGGAGAGAGGTCAACAGGAGGTCCAAAACCAACTCGACAAAGCACGTTTCCTGCTAAACACGTGAGCTCAGTATAAAATATAAATTAAGGATCATATTATTTTGCATCCTCAAGTCTTTCATTCACAGTTGGATGTGTGTCTTTGTGTGTGTGTATCTTTATGTGATTTTGAGAGCCACACCAGAGGAGTGTAAGCTAGGGGTCTTCAATTGGGGGTCATAAAACTCCAGCCTGCAGCTAAGTATTAACCCTCCAGTTTGTGAGCCTCAACATTTAAAGCATAAATGCATAATTTTCAAATAGTAAAGCATGGCACAATAATTCATGTACATTTTATTGGGAAAATTAGATTTCATTCTGGTCCTCATGAGTTCACAGTGTCTTCGTCTGAGCCTTTTAAAAGAAGTCAGACTTCAGGGTCCGTAACCCGTGAAGGAGTCCTAATTCAATAAACTGGTTCAGGTGGTCAGAATGGTGCTTCATCATCTTGTCTGCTTTTCTCCTCTGTGAGTTTATCCAGGCCATGATGTTAACTTAGAGTTTGTCAGTTAGCACCATAAGTGCCCTGGATGTAAACCAAACCAAAGTTTATCTGTTAAAATTTTAAAGTTAAAGATTTTTTTTCATCATCACATTTCAGTTTTGACAACAAGCTAGTCGCTAACTTTATATACTTGTGGCTGGTGCTGGTCTGGTAGCACACTGTTTTTGTTCAGTGAAAACAGCTGCCTGGGAACAAGGTTGAGCAGGAAGACTGAACCAAATCATTAAGCTGCAGGCCGTAAGACCAAAAAATGTGAACTGAAAGATGTTAAAGCTCTCTGTAGACATGAGAGGAAATGCTGATTTGGATGATTCTTTTTGCTGTTTTTCACCATGCACTGTACACATTACACATGGTCATTTCAGCTATTGGTTGTATACAAATATTGATTAGTGCAGCTTTAAGCTAATTAAAAGAAGTTGTCTTTGCCTGGTTTAGAGGTTTTGATGCTGTTTTATCACTATCTGCAGCGATCTATAAGTTTGCTTCCACTTATAAAACTGAGTGTTTTCCCAGTTGTCTGGATTTGGAGAGAGCTCAACAAGAAAGTAAAAGAGAGGTGCTGCAACGGGAAGTCTTTTGTCAGATTATCATATGGCTTCTACACTTGAATAATACCGTTGGGTCCACAGGTTCAAAAATGGCAAGTGGCCATTTACATGTGAAGAAAATACCATCTGCAGAAAATGTTCAGTGAGTTACGCTGTGAGTCGTTATAATAAAGATTACATGGTTTACTTACTGCTCTCATTCGACTCTGCCACACCTCTATGAACTCTGTGGAGGAGGTGTTGACGAGGCTGGCATTTTGGGTCCAAGCAGGACATGTCCACTCTGGCATGGACAGCATTGCCATGGAAGGAGCCAGCAATGTGAATGTACCACCTTGGAGAATGGGAAGTCTGGGAATGTCAAAGAGAAATAATGGGGCAATTAAGAGAAGGGAGCCAGACAGATATGAAGTCAGGATAGATTGATTTGTGATCTTTTATCATGTCAGATGTTATGCAAGATAGCTTGGGGCAAAGGGTATATCAACAACCATACTACTTTAAGGCAATAAAAAGGTTACATTTGCTTGACAAAAGTGCGGCTCCTTTCAAGTCGACATCGAGTCTCTCTCTATATACAGTCCCTGTTTCTTACACTCATTTGGTAATGTTCTTGATTTAAATCATGTGCTCTATCCAGGGTTAACTGAGGTAAAGTAATTCGCTATCTAATAATCCTCGATGCTCCTCAAATTACTGTCAACAATTAACATCAGACCGTAGCAAACTTAGAATGTCTCACAGAAAGTCAGAATAGTCAGAAGTTTGTTTTTTTCAGAAAACATGGAAAAGTCAAGGGAATATTTAAGACACATAATTTGATGCGAGTTTATAATGTGGTCATCCTAAGGGATACAGATGATTTGTGTTGTTTTTTTATTTTGGCTTCTCCTGAACAGTGGCCGTTTAACATACCGACTGCTTTCCTTACCGCTGACCTCCAGGTATTTTTTGGAGAGAGATAAGAAAGCAGCAGTGGTGCTAAGCCAGGGGAATGCCGATTTAGCAATAGCTAGATTCCAAACATAATAAGATTGAAATTCCTCCCCTAATCCTACTGTGACACCAATATTCAGCCAGTCTACACAAACATAGTGCAAGTTCAGAGCAGCAAAACGTGGTTGAAGTGTGTAGGGCGCTCAAACAAAAAACAGCCATTGCATCATTTCTCCATGTGTGTATGTCTCTGCACACAAGAGACAAGTCCCATTGAGAAGCTTTAACACTTTGTGAAGGTGTGCTGCTAGTCTTGATTTTTTTCTTTTGGGTACTCTGTTCTGGCATTTGCAGCAACAGAGAAGAAGTTGTAATCTACATCATCAAATTGCATCATATTGTATCAAAATGTATGACTTTGTATTCGTATTATGCTGTAGGCTATATATCTTACTTAACAATTAGATAAGACGTATTATAAAACATTAGATATCTCACTATGTGATTCTTTCTTTTACCCATTTTTTCCTAATCACAGATCTGCTGTGTTCTCTGCATTGATTTAAGTGTGCGGATATCTATTCTATCAGTTCCTCATCACAGCCAACAGTACTTTAACATTTGAAAGCATACTAATGTAGAAGCTCTCCTTTATTCCTCCTGGTAATCCCTTAAATAGAAGCTGTGCCCACTAACACAGTAAAATATTCTGTTGTTCATAGTTCACTCTGGCAGGCTGCACAGTTCAAAAGAGGTTAAGAAGGAAAGCTGCTCTGCTTGTTAAATCAGAGGGAGCAGCATGGTTAATTCCACTTTAATGCTCCCTGCTGTACTCCTGGATTTATAAACAGTCTTTGATTGAATCACAAACCAACACAGCATGAGAAAAGCACTGAACAGATCTATCTTATCCGGTGTGCGATAAGGTTGACATAGAAACCAACTATGTCAACTAACCATGTATCACTCTTCCAGCTCAATAAACTACCTCTCCTTGATTCCTTACCTAATGCCAAAGGTCACTTGCAACAGAGTGCAAATACCAGAGACGAAGAAGATGGTGCTGATGAGGTGGCTCTGTGTGAGGCCATCAAACTGCAGACACAACCCCTGAGACAGGATTAACGGGATGGCGATGATTCCCCCAAATGCCGTCAAACAGTGCTGCGAGAGAAAAAGATGGGGGGGAAAGATATCAAGAGATACATTTAGTTCATGTCTGATGTACATAAGGAGAAATTAGTAAAATATGTCATATGCTGGGGGGGAATAATTCTCCAAACACAAGCTAATCTTTACAAGTTTGTAGCAAGTCAGTGGAATACATGTATACTTGGAATGACCCGTGATCGATGCTGTAATAATGGTAATGGTAGAAAGTGTAAATGAGAAATAGTTTATATGGGCAAATACAAGTAGGTTACATCTTCAGAGGAAAGTCTGACTGATCACAACTACAAAACACTTTAAAAAAACTTGCTGACTTTACCGTCTTAACTGTATCTGAAGCAAATTTCACAATCAGGTATATGTAAATAAGACCAAGTCCAACCAAGCATGAAGGAAACGTTAAAAGGAAGCTTTCATGTGACACTGTGGTCATGTTTGCATTTTTACGTAATAATCAGAAGCTACTTTATGCTCCATGGGCTTTTAATCAGGAAACGACTAGAGCGTCATTGTCAAACATGGCTAAAACCCCTTTGCTGACGTACCTGGATGCCTAGGATGATGCACAGGTACCAGGGAGGTACATCTGTCACACAATATGCTAGTTTGTTGCTGTCCCCCTCCATGGACGAGTCCATTTCTTCTCCACGTTCTGTGTCAGGTAGATCACAAAAGCGTCCCTCAAGCTTCAATCAGTCAGACAGAGAAACAGACAGAGGTCAATAAAAGAGACACATGAAATAATGACATGCTTCAGATCTTTGTATTGGATTATGGCAATCTGTAATTTTGCTCTATTGGTCAAATCTCAAAACAACAATAACACAATTGAATGCTTTAGTACTCGTTCAACCAGCACAACTTTGGGATACCCATAGACCTGACAATTCCTTGTAAGGGAAATTGGTTTAGTACTTGTTAGCTCAAGCCTTCCTATTCATTTCGAGAAAAACAAAAAGTTACAGTCAGATAAGAAACACAATTTCAACAGCAGGACTAAATGTTATACTGTCTCTCTTTCTTTTCTTTGTTTTCTGGACTACTTTTTTCAGACAAAGTATCATCACTTTTGTATATAGTTAATAATTGTACTAAAACCTCATGTTTCTCTGACTAAACAGTGTGTCACTTATCTTTTCAGTATTGGGTTTATATGCATGGAGGAGCAAGAATGTACATTCACATGTTTCCAGGACACTACTTTGCCAGCTAATCTATCGGTTGTCAATTATTAACTAATCAAAACATCCGCTTTATAAAAGATTACCCAGTGCAGATAGAGAAGAAATAAATCACCAAGTAATAGTTATAAATGCAACCAGAATGTGTCCACATTCACATACTTTAAAAGGAAATCATTGGATTTTTACATGACCATATACTGGCTTTACAATTGTCTGAATAGCTTTACAAGAACATTTTAAGTTTGTCATCTTTTCAAAAATTAAGAATTAAGTAAAGGTTATACTTACTGCAAATGCATAGTTGTCAAGACCATTACTGTCCTTTCCTGGAGCCATGTCAGCTTCAGCTTAAAGGCTCAGGTGGTGATCTTCTGAGCTCAAATACAAAACAGGAAAGTGAAAAAACATCAGCGAGAAGGGAGGGAACACATCAAGAGGGTATGGGAGAGTCTGATAGAGAAGGGAGAGAGGCAGGAGGTGGGAGTATGGGTGAGCCGTACATTTTGAAATGAAGGAGCAGAGTTCAGTCTTGAGACTGCTTGCGCTTGTTGACTGAAATGAGTCCTGCCAGCATCTCATGTGAGCTCAATTATAACAGTTACAGCAGCTGACCAACCAGCTTCTGGTAGGTAGGAGATGACATTTGTTTTCCCTTCTCGGTTTCCCTCAAACACACTCCTAATCTCATAACAAGAGTCCTTTAAGAAGTTGGAAGAGCATTACAAAAAATGTTATGCATTGATAGTGGTATTTAGGACTCTTTAGCTGAAAGAGCAGAGCCTTCAATGTAATACACTGTTCTCTTTGGCTGTTGTTTTATGACAAAGACACATTTATGTAGTCAGAGGTACTGAATAGTTGAAATCCAGTCTTCAGGGCATAGCTCAGTTATGTCTTGCCCTTTCCAGCCTACTTTTTTTTCTTATTCTAACACCAAATATTTGTTTTGTGGAGGGCAAACCTCCCTAACTATCTCATGCTGTCACATGGTGCTAATCTCTTATTGATGATGGGTCAATGTTCAGCAAATGATAACTTAATTTACTCATTTACTGTAAATTTCTACTTCCCCTAAATTATATTAGCTTTAATTATATTATTAGTCTAAATTAAGAGTTTGATAGCAGTCCACATCTACTTCATTAAGTAAAGTCGTAATATCTCACACGTTTGGCATCCATACACGGTTTTATCCACTTCATCTCTTCTTGTTTCAAAGTGAAGATCCAGGTCACAGATAGGCAGCTGCATGACACCAGGAGGAAGCTGGGAATAGGCTATTTAAGAACAAAGCTCATCAAAGGAATACCTCACTTTAGATAATCCCAGACACAGTCACATCCCTCAGCTGCCTCTTTGAAAGTTTTCAGTGCTATTTTTTATTACTATTTCCATTACCTCCGCAATTTACTAAATAATTAAAAAGAGCATTTTATGAAATCCTCGGTCCACAGAATACCAGCTGTAGGGTCTTGTGCTCACATCTAAATATGCAGCTTTAAAATGTTACAACTGACCTGATGTAGCGCTAGCTGAGAATATAAATGTACAATGTTTCAGGAAAATCTATTCAATTAATTTCAATCAAAACCACAAATGTCAACCTCATGGTGGCACTCGAGGAAAAAATCAGGCCATCATCAGAATCAGCAGAATTTGTCGACTGGTTCATGTTAGTACAAAATTTCATGCCAACCCATCAAATAGTTGTCAAGATGTTTCCATCAGAACCAATCCGGTGGAGCAAACAGCCGATAAATCAGTTGTCATTGCCATTCATTGCTGAAAGCACAAGAATCTGACAGAAATGAAGCTAATTGGCTTTAAGATATCATACAGTGGGAAAGTACAAGTGATATTTATCTGTAACATTGATGTTCTCCTCATAGAGTCAGAATAAAATAAAAAAAGTTGTGAAATAATACTATTAGAAAAAGTTTGTTTTCTCTGTTATGGACTGTTCAAAAAGAAGGAAAGGAAGCTTGAAAAATGTATCCAAATGGAATAGTTGAAGGAAATTGAGCTCACATGAAACTTGCAAAGCACAGAGAGAGGCAGCTCGGGGACATCATGAGGGCATCTGCTCTGTGTGCATGTGACTGCATTCAGCATACGATACAAGGATGCATCACATGGCATGGAGTGAAGGCCTGGGATTGGTGCTAATATTCTTTCATATCACTTTATGAAAGCTGAATTAAGACAGAATCATGGTAGGCATGTGTATGTTAAATATGAGCCATGAACGTATTTTAACATCACAGCCTGTGTTTGAACTGGAATTAATAAGCAGTAAATCCATTGTTGTCATCAGCTAATTAAAGCTTGCTAATCAAAGCACTGACTGTACAAACATGAATCGCCTGTGTGTGTGTGTCCAGTCACCAAACATAGCCAATGTAGTGAAGAAAGAAGGAAGAACTGTCTATCTTTCTTGTTATCTGGATTCAACCACAGCTTTTACAGTATTGACCACATCGGTCACATCTGAGTGTTTGCGTCAAGCTGTAACTCAGAGACACATGATCAGATTAAGCCTCGGAGATGTAGTATTTTTTTTAATGTGTGTCTGTGAGACTACTCCATAAACGAATGAGAGGGGCAGCTGAGTGCACAGGGAATAAGAATAATGTGTTGCAAGTGTAAGCAGATAGATGAAGTTTTTTTTTAATGTGTGTCTGTGAGACTACTCCATAAACGCATTTTCTCTTCCTCAAAATTATTTTTCAGGGGCAGCTGATGTGCACAAAAAATGTTAAGGTTTGGTCATCTTATTTTTTGGGAACTAGAACAAATGCCCAATATTTTGTTAATGCAAAGTTGCTGTTATCATCTCTATGGAGACCCAGCATTTTGTCTTTTCACTGTAAAAATATGTTTTTTTAACAGTATTACAAAATAATAATAATGTATTTTTTATTTTAGGAAGATTTTAAGTTTTCTGTAGCTATAGATATTTTTCTCTTATGATAACCAGTATCTTTCAGACATTCATTGTATGATAATACACTGGTTTGCTTTGGATGAGACATGAGAAAAGTTTGCTACAGTATGACAAATTAGACTGCATTGTCTTGGGTGTACGTAAACAAAGATTTTATAATGACTCTGAACAGCATAAAAAATATATAGTTACTGTAAGTTTCACACTAGAGGACTTTGTAATGCTATTGTCCTGTCAAGTATTCAACATTAAAAATGATCCTCTGCTAGACAGATCAGGTTTAACTAGGCACTAAACAGTGATATAAATAATATTTTATCACTGAAAAAGCACCAAAATGCATCTTGTGGCCCTGCTAATTTTCCAAAGAATGCGACTTTGGGTGAATTTAAATATTCACTTACAATAAGCTTAACCTTTTTTTCTACGCTCATCTGTGACAGAGAGTAAAGGTTTTATTCATAACATTTGTATTTTTCACCATACTGTATAGGGTAGCACACATGTCAGTTTACATACAGAACCAAGAGACACTTATGGATCACATTTTGAGACTCATGATAACCCAGAGAGGTAGAGAACAGTGCCATCTAGAGGGTAGCTAAAGGGTAGCTTTTTTCTAATCAATTATTAAACGATGACTGCTATGTCTCTCTGTGTTTTGTCTGTGACATTTTTATTTTCATATTTGAAAATGCTTGAAGTACATAAGGGTACTCAAAATATTAACCCTGCATTCTGACATGCATTTAGCATTTCTCAATTATATTAAGTTCAATCAATTTTGTCAATGAGGGCAGACTGGACACTACAGGTAGTGAAAATCGCCTCTGGAGTTGCAAGGTGTACTGAAAGATGGGATGGGCCAGGGCTAACTGGTTAGCATTCTACTTTCAGTAAATATCTCATCATTACACTCTAATCTTCCTCACCCTTTATGTGTTTAACCTTAAAACACAAAAGATCCATTGTTTTTTATCTTCCTCAAACTAACCCTTTAATCTCATCTTTAAAAAATACCTTACACATCCACTCAATAGGCCTTTTTACACAGCAAACTTTTTGACTTGTCAAAGCAATAAAGGCACAGGTCATATAAGTGTCTAAGTTAGCTATTCAAGTGATTCACCAGGACCTCTTCTAATAGGAAAATGTGCTTTACCTGCTATGAAATGTCAAAATGTCTTCCATGAAAAGGGTCTATTAAAATCACCTGATCTTTGATGTGACACACAGGAAGACCTCATAATGTTCCATTCCTACAGTCAGAGAATCAAAGGTGAATGCATTGAGGGGCCAACACCAATAGATGGAGACATTGTCACACACCACAGGGACTCACTTAGAGTGTTGAGTTTCCCATGTGAATGAAAGGTGAACTAAAGTGTGAGAGGGCATGTAGCGGCCAAGGTGATAAAGATTAGGCTTCCAATAAATCCTGTGATAAGAAAGAGAAGCGACAGTTTAAATATGGTTTATGGTTGAATGTTATTCAGGTGTTAATCAAACTAAAAGCCTGCACATATTTTGTCCGAGCTTGGCCCTACAGAGCAAGAATTTGCTTTAATGGTGGTTACATTAACGACAGTAAAACCTCAGCGTAAATCTAAGAACTCAGTCTGTGTGTGTTTGGGGGATAAGGGCAGATAATATTATCAAGTTCATATATTTACAATGAGCTTACCTCAAACGTTCTTATTAGACACTGAAAGAAAAATCCTAGAGGTATGAAGCTACATATACTGCCAGTCGCTCCTCCCTGATAAAGACCATGTGATGCAGGTCGAACACAGGCTGACAGGGGAGGGGGGGACAACCTAACTGTCCTCACCTTTCAGAAAAGATACCAGAGGAGGAGAACAAGAAGTCAGTTAACAGCAGTTTTCTTGAGACTTGGTCATCAGAGGATATTTTGAGCTCCTGAAGTCTGTACTACCAATACATCTGATGACTAAGGTGCTTATGGCGGGGGATAAACTGCAGGAAATATGGAATAGAGGAGATGCAGAGAAAGAGTCCCGTATGGATCTAGAAATGGAATCTCAGCCACGCAAAAAGTTATCACATTCGATTGAAGAAATTCTGAGGATGCCCACATGTTTCAGAAAAGAGAAAGAAGTTCATCGTGACTGGTCAGTAATCAAGGAGAACACCAGAATATCTAACCAGCTCTCGGGTATGTGGTTTTATTACTCTCTTTTTTAATCTCACAAAAGGAGTTGCTACATCTTAGTTACCATTAAAGTAGGATTACAAAAGAAAACTTTTCTTTCTGCCAATAGAAACTCAACAAACCAGACAACTCGAAGAGCCTCCAAAAGTGACCACAGGCTGCAAGAGTGAGTATTGTGATTTATGAAATAGAAGGAAAAAGAAACACGAATAAATGTTTTTTAAATGATGCTGATGAGGAAGATGTCAATAACAATCATTGTTCACAGGTCAGAGGAAAAAGAGGCAAACAAGGGTCACTTTCACACCCTTCCAGGTGCATGAGCTTGAGAAAGTCTTCCAGCAGACTCACTATCCAGATGTCAACAGCAGAGACCAGTTAGCCTCTCGCCTGCACCTCACCGAGAGCCGAATACAGGTAAGACACGTTTAGTTCATCATTGGTGATAATTCACTCGAGTGTATTTGTTTTGGCTTTTTATAGTATTTCCCAGTCTTAGGAAATGAGCAAGCAATGTTGTCCATGAGTTTTTGTTTGCATGAATTTACAAAGAATCATTATGACAGTATTACATGTTACATTAATTATTGTTTTTCTCACATGTTGCATTATTCAGGATATTTATGTGAGGCAATATTCATTAATGTAAAAGTATACTGCGGTCATTAAAATCTGTACAATAGCAACAATTTAGCTTTCCTTGTCAAACCAGTATCATCATTGTATTTTTCTTATGATTAGGTTTGGTCAAATCAACAACCAGTGACCACAGATATTAGGTATTTTTGGAGGAGTCAATAAGTCAAACTAACAATTAACTGAACGTTCTGAAACAAAAGGCTGATTATGCTAAATAGTAGTCAATGGAACAACAGTAAAGGTCTTTGGTCAGCTGCTTTCTTAAGGCACCTCACCAACGATAAATGACACATTACAGGATAAAAGTGTTTACCAAAACATTGATTATTCACTGATGATGATTTGTTCTCAGAGGAAAGAGATAACAAAAGACTGTAGGTTTTTAGTTACTCTGCTACATATACATGGCTAAGTTGTGTTATTAAATGTGTTTCACATGTGTTGTTTGTGCTTCAGATTTGGTTCCAGAACCGCAGAGCCAAATGGAGGAAGGCTGAAACGCTGAAGGATATAGAACTGATGACCAGACAGCACATTCAGCCAGCCAGTCATCACCTGCTTTCTTATGAGGTAACACAAGACTGTTGGTTTTGTAAATATTATTTGTGACATGAGAATTATTTGTTCAATTGCACCATACATCTGTTTCCATTATAGTCCCATGCAGCATTTTTCATGCATTTAATTGAGCTCAAAGTGCTGTACAGATAAAAAAAAAAGAAGATCTGAGAATTTAAATGATTACAAAATACATTTTAGAAGGGGGTATGTATATATATATATATAACAGCACCAGCAGCACAAATCAGCACAATAACCAGTAGTGTACATAATCATATGCTCACTCAAGAAAAGTACAAAGAGACTTAAGATCAATCTTTTTACAGGAAAGCTGACTAGAGCATGAATCTCATCAAAAGTGATAAAATCAGTGATTCCTCTGTTGTTGTAGCTTCTCATCACTATGTTCTCTCCCAGCTCTTACAGAAGGCCCAGCTGCAGGCGGCGTGTTGGCTGCCATACTTACCTAAACCCCTCCAATCAAGGCTGTTCCTCAGAGCGACATCAACACCTGGCTTGCTGACCAACACACATTCCCCAAATCAAAGGACTCTGTATTTTGACCCGCTGGGGACAGACAGATAGCAACTTTAGTATTCTTACAAATGATGACACCATCGTAACGAGATTTTTGGTGATACACAAAACTACTGCACGCTGTAATCTCTGAACTATAATGACTGCCTGTTCAACTGTCAGATGTGTTGTATATACTGTGTTGACAAAATGAAATAAAGTTTGCATTTTAACAATTGAACTTTTTCTTAAATTTCACAATAAAGTTGACCTTTAAAAATGAGTATCCTGCGCGGCTACTGAAAGCAGTTGGCTTTCTTTATAATAAAGGACCTTGTGATAAGTCTGTACTGATGTATTCTCACAAGTCAAGATTTGAGGATACTGATTCTTGGTAGAGAGCTGTGTTATTGTGCAGGAGAGCATTTCGAATTTGTCATGACACCACACTTCCTTGTCAGCGATAAGATATAGCGCCACCATAAACTGTTCATCTGTTTGACTTTCTGACAACCTGTCCTTATCTTAATTTGGGCTCGTAAATCCGTGTTAATGGCAGGTCAGCTTGGGGGAATTAGAGGACTTGTTGAAAAGGATCAAAGGAGAAATACCAGTTGAAGATACAGACAGTAACTATGCGCTGGCGCTGTAAATATGTAAATAATTGTAACTTAAATAAGAAAAAGTACAAATAACTGGATGTCTTTAATCATCTATATTTATTTTGTATAACACACCAGGCTACTCTTAATGTATTTCACACCCTTTCCCGTCATAATGTAAAGCCACATGTACTAAACCCGCTTCTTGTTACAGTGATATTGTTCTGTGAAAAGGTTGAACATGAACCGC
Source organism: Anoplopoma fimbria (assembly GCF_027596085.1). NCBI lineage: Eukaryota > Metazoa > Chordata > Actinopteri > Perciformes > Anoplopomatidae > Anoplopoma > Anoplopoma fimbria. The sequence goes on from NC_072467.1 coordinate 9,577,950, forward strand.
TTATGCCCCCTTCTTTCTGAGAAGGCCATCCCTCAAATAATCATCAATTATAAGAACGATAACGCAGCATTGACTTCACTATCAATGCCATAACTCACTTGACAGTACCATAACTGATTAAGTTCAACAAGCCTCTGAGTGCGGTTAAACTTTTCACCCCGGTCATATCTTCTTTTATTGCTTGTGTTTGCTGTAAGATCGACTGTTCTCCTGGCTGCAGGGAGCAGGGTTACAGCGAACATTGTAATGCTACTGCGATTACAAACCAGCGTCTAGGAACAGTCTAGTAGGAAACAAAGCAAACTGAACTGCTAGATGTGATTTATCTGGAGAGAACCAAGATAGCACAATTTACTTGGACATTTGCGATAACAATCATTTTCATGACGTAGAAATGGTAGACCATACATTCACTGTCGTTGTCTATGTTGAAGGCCAAAACACAACACATAAGATACCACTAAAATAAAGATATTTCATTATTGTAGATAATAAAAAGAAATCAGTTAAACTGACTTCTATAGAATGAATTGAAACTCAAGAATGAGATCAGAGTTGTCTATTTTTCTCCTACAAGCCTGAATGCAACATCCTCTGGTAGGTCATTACTGGTCATTCCTCAATCAAACATTAAAACTAAAGGTGACCCGGCTTTTTCTGTTCGGGCAACTCAGTTGTGGAATGACCTGGTGGACGGGATCAGGGAAGCTAACACATTGTCTTCTTTTAAGTCACTTAAACAAACTCCCTATTTTAGACTTGCTTTGTATTGATTTTACTGTTGTTTTATTATCTGGTATCATATTTACTTAACTATTTGCTTATTGCCTTTTTAAAATTCTATATAAATATATATATATATATAATATTTGTTACTTGTTTTATAAAGAAAGGTGTATTATTATAATAATTATTATCGTTATTATTATCGTTCTTAGTAATATTATTATCGTTATCATTGTCATTTTTAATAATATTTAAACAAATAATATTTGATATGTCCTTGTTATAATGTCTGTATTTATCAGTAATACATTTGGAGATTTTACTTTATATGATGGAAACACTGTTTAAAACATAAAGTTATACTTAAAAATATTGCAATATTAGTAATTGCAAGTATGAATACGAAAGCTGAAAACAAATATATACCGCCATAAGACTGCTAATCAGATCTGTACATGGAAAGTGGTAAACACACCTCTTCCATTGAGAAGTATCATTTATCATTTTTTTATCAAATACTATGGTTTTAAGCCATAACCATTGCATGTGGGTAGGTGTGAATACAGAGAGCATAGAGAGCCATCTATCTTGCACAGATGCAGGTGTCCCTCCTATAAGAAGATGTGAATGTTATGTCTCACAGTAGGTGGCGCCCTTTCACCCATGAATAAGCAAAACTGTTCTGAGTGTCACACAGAAGACAACACACTGACCTGATTTGATGTCGCAGGGCTTTATCTTTCAGCTGTTATGGACGTTTTATTTTTGATATTTACCTGCGATTAGATAATATTCATAATATTATAGGGAAGTATTATTTATTTATTATTGTGTGTTTCCACTGCCTGCTCTGACTCTCTCAGGGGGGGGGGGGGGGGGGGCGGATACTCAGCATCTCTCAGCCTCCGCCCGCCTCTGTGGCTCTCTCCTAAGCGGTGGAGAGGCTGGTGTTGAACCTGCACACCGACAGGGGGACAGACAGAGACGATAGAGAGATAGAGAGGGGCGATGGCCGCCGATGTAGTATGCGGGGAATCGATGGATCAGTACCGGGCCGAGTTGGAGCGGCTCACCCAGGAACTGGCCGAGGCGAACCGGGAGAAGATCAGGGCTGCGGAGTGCGGGCTGGTTGTCCTGGAGGAGAACCAGGCTCTGAAGCAGCGCTATGCAGACCTGGAGATCGACCAAGAGACTCTCAGGAAAGAGTTGGAACAATTGCAGGAGGTAAGAGGAGAGGCTTTCTGTTTGCTTTATTTATTTTATTAATTTTTGACACTGTGGTGGTGGGGCAAGCGCACTGCGGGCAGGTGTGAGAGGAGCTGCATCTCCTCTGAGGGGGTCCACCTCACCTTAAAAAAAGAGAGATGTCTTGTTGAATGCCTTAATATACACACATCGGGTGTCTTTGGAGTCAGAGTGGGGAGTGGGAACCAGCAAAATGGGAGGGGTAAATACATTTGATTTAGTTGAAAATCCTTTAATTGTGTCAGTGACAGTGTCCATACCCATAATGCTATAGGTTTTCATCCTGTATGAATAAGTTATCCTGAAAAACTGAATAATGTATGCAGTTTTTGTGCAGTGAATCCATAGACAACAGCAGATTGCAAATATCTGTAATGCAAGCTCAGGACCTCCCACACCATTGTGTTTGCTTGTTCCTAGATTCCTTCCCTGTGTGTGCATAGCAACAGTCATTACTTTCAGGCAACTCTTCTGGGTCTCAGAGCCTTTTGCTGTTTTGTCGAGATAGTTTTTTTTCTCTCCCAGAAGTCCCTCAGTAATTGGATCTTCAAAGCAAGTCCACTACAGTTTGTCCGGTGGCTCAGTTGTCCACTGATTTAAATGTCAGGAAGTGTGAAGTGTGAGAATATACAAAGACATACAGAGACTTCCTGGGATGGAGGTTTTTTAGATTACACATGCATTTACTGGTGTGCCAAAACGCTGTGCTGTTGAAGTTTGAAGGCCAGGAGTCAACAACTTTAAAAAGTTCACATTCCAAGAAAGGTGCTATGTGAATAATAGGCCTCCTCGCTGGCCGTGTTAATAGATTCAGTTATTAATGCATACATGCATATAGTAACAAGAGGCGGATGCTGACAGGGCTGAGAGCTCAAGGTCACTTATAGTGATGCTGGAGCCAAAAGTCCAAGAGAAGAGCGAGCTGAAGGCCACGTTTTTGTGTGTGTGTGTGTGTGTGTGTGTGTGTGTGTGTGTGTGTGTGTGTGTGTGTGTGTGTGTGTGTGTGTGTGTGTGTGTGTGTGTGTGTGTGTAGTGTATGTGCAAAGAGAGGGGACATTTGTTCTTTGCTGCCAACTTTCATCAACTTCCATTCTCATCATTATTTACACACTGTCATCTCTAATCATGTGTACACCAGGCAGTTTGGTATAAATTAAAAGCTCAGTCACTAGAAGATGCTGGAGAAAGCATTCATTTATTTTCTTCTAAGCAAGTGTTTAAACATGTTTGAATTCCATGTTAGAAATTAAACAAGAGAATAACATAAGAAAGGGAGTATGTCAATAGCTATTCTGGGAATGTGTGTTAGTGTTGTTTTCTTTTATCAATTTGCCTACCTGGCAGACAGTGGTGGAAAGTAAATAAATACAGTTTTGATGTACTTTATTTGATTATTTTTCCATTTTATAGCACTATACAGTATAATTATACCCCACTACATTTAAAAAGAAAATGTTGTACTTATTGTATTACCAAAAAAGTTACACTTATAAAATACAATGCATTTTTGTAGATTAAACCTTTTTGGATCTTGACATAATAAGTAAAAACAGTGTGTAGTTGGGATTTCAGATGTCTATGAGTTGTTAGCAGTTCCTTTCAACGTCCAATTATTAACACAAGATTAGATAAAAAATTATGAATTAAATCTGTGTAGCAGAACTTTGTTTTTTTTTGTATTTCCTCTCCTAATAACATCTCATGAAAATGTAGTTTATATTTATGTACCAATCTTTACTAAGGGTGGTATTTTACATTTTAAATATAAACTGACGTTTATCTGAGTGTGTGTGTGTGTGTGTGTGTGTGTGTGTGTGTGTGTGTGTGTGTGTGTGTGTGTGTGTGTGTGTGTGTGTGTGATGGCCAAATAAAAAAAAAACATGATACCATCACATGCCTATGTGGCATGCATTGTGCATGCGTGGTTATATATTTACATCTTCCACTTTCTTCCTTGTGCCCTTTTATTCAGCCGCTTGACTAGTTGAGCATTTTGTTTTAACTCGCATGCAGGATCAGAATGATCTTTGTGCGGCTCACAGCAGCATGTTAAGACAAAGAGACAGCCTTGTAAAGCCGGCAGCAGAGCACTGTCCAGCTGATATCTCACACTTATGGATTATTATGGATGATGGCTGATGTGGCGGATAATACAGAGAATATGAGGAGACAGAGAGGAGAAAGAAGAAGAGAGATCAAACATTGTGTCTGTGTAGGAAATGGCTCAGAATGATAGTATAATGAAAACAAAGCATTTTGTTTTATAGTATAGGTATTTATAAGTAAGTATTTTGTCTTATATATTTTCGTGCCAGAACACAAAGCGACCATATGAAAATGATCTGACTTTAAAGATCGTTTTATTGCCTAATATTTCTACTAAAATGTAAGATACCACCAACCATTCACATAAAAAAAAATAGATGTGCCTGCTTTTCTGTAGCAGCTGCTGGATTTTCTCACTATTGGAGGATTGTGTAGTCACTCAACTTTCAATACGGTGCTTTGAGCCTCTTCATTAACAGTTCACTTACCTTTGAATCATTTTCAAACCGTGTGGCAAAACTTCAATTGTCATAGCTCTAGAAATGTCAACTGTAACTCTGCCATTAAAGCAGCAGTGCTCTTTGCTGTGATCTGTCATCCGTTAACATCTGCTCCCATTGTGTTCTCTGCTTCCCCACCTGCCTGTCTCTCCGTCTGTCTGTCTCTCTTGTCCTTTCTCTCGCCTGAGAGAGGGAACATTTTCCGGAGGTGATATTACTTCCACTGAAAAACACGTCCGGCTTCCTGTCTGGCTGTCGTACGTTTATGAATATGAGACCGAATGGCAGACCGAGTGCAAAAAAAAAGAAGGGATGGAAACTGCAAATGGAAATCGGAATTGCTTCTGGGACTGAGTGGTCTGAGGATCCCTGAATGGGTTATTCCTATGAAAGACCAAAAATCAATCTCAGCATCTGTTTTTTTATTTTATTTGAGAGTAGATTGTATCATCTGTTTCATCCAGTCAGTGTTCATTTTTCTAGACTTTTAGTGAGTACGTCTTACCAGAGTTATATATTGATTTGCACTAAACAGACGGACTGCTGCATCATAGATGTAAAAAGAATCACTTCATGCCTGTCGCATGTATTTTTCATCGATTTGCTTATGCATGCAGGTGTAGACATGCAAGCTGACCAGATTTGCATGTGTGTTCCGACTGTGTTTGCTTATGTTCTGTGCTGACACATACGTTCCACGCGTGCTGGTTGTCTGCCCTTAGACGGAGGCCCAGCTGATGGAGAACAACTGACTAGAGCACTGCTTGTACTACACTCACACACTCAGACACACATACATACCACACACACATACATTTGTATCTGGTTGTGTTTAGTATCTGGCTATTTTTAATATCAGCCACAATTGAATGATTACACAGGGCCATATAGGAACAAAGAGACCAACAACCTCCAGTGGAAAATGTTTGAATTATTGATTAATCTACCGATTATTTTCTCCTCTCACAACTTCCCAGAACCTAAGGTGACATTTTCATAAAGCTTATTATGAATGACCAGCAGTCCAAAACCAATAGAGGTGAAAAGTATTTTTTCTAAAATACAGACAAAGATACAGATGGCATCTTTGTTTGTCACCTGAATGTAAATAAAAAGAGAACATAATAGGAAAAATATTTCCTTGATCTGAGATGGTTTTCTGTCTTAAACATTTCGCAAGTAAATTTAAAGCTTGAGATGTTCATCAATGGAATGATTTTCTTACTATTTTCTCTAGTATTTTCTTACTATTATTTGTACAGCGTTTTGGTTCTGAAAGCTGAGGCGTTTACTTGTTCTGTAGTGTCTTCTCCCCTCCTATATATATTCACCCAGCTCTTTCACTCAGCCTCCCTCAGTGTCTCTTTCTCTCTCTTTCTCTCTCTGCCTGACGGCCCCATCACTCTCCCATTCCCTGTATCCCTGTGTGTATGCATGTCTCTGGATAGCTGCCTAAGCAGTGACGAGGACACCATTACATCGTGGTTCTGGCTTTTTAGTGCTGTCTCTGGGCAGATCAACCTCAGCTAGGACACTGTAGAGGCGGAAGGAGGAGAATGCCGCCACTGCAGAGCAGGAAGAGCTGTGTGTTCATATGGCTCACAGCGATGTCTTCATCACACTGTCAACAAGGCTTGTAATTGTTAAAAGATGGAGAGCACTGGAAGAGCATCCTCGTCGTCATTAAGTCATTTTATGCCAGGCTTATTTATTTTGTTCCATTGAGTCATTTGATTTTTGTCTGAAATTAACACATATTCACTAAATAGTTAGTCTCCATGTCTAATCTCTCTTAGCTCTCTCTCTAATAAGTCTTTTGAATCTCCCATACAAAGAAAACATCTCTGTAACTCATAGGTCTGAAGAGGAGTGTGAAAAAGAAGTTAGTCATATCAGCTTCTGTCATAACTCGTCTTTTCAGCCCTTTCAAATTACAAGTCTGTAGAGGAATTGACATTTGTGATGAGTTGAGAACAGGCAGTTCACAGGTCAGTTCTGTTCTCAAGACTTTAGGCTGAGAAAAATGCCAAAATAAATCTCTTCACATACCTGAAAAGAAAGATTCAGTCATGATTCATCAGATCACCATGAAATCTTCAGCTTCAAGACTGTGTTTCTTTGTTCCTTGCAGCTGTGTATTCATCCCTCTCCTTCTCTGCTTTTGTCAGTGCACATCCAACTTTTATGACTCACAGTATTTGCTAGCATTGAATTTGAGAATAACTGTAGTTGGCCACTTCAGTAAACATGGTCTGTTATGATTAATTGGTGTCATGGACATCGCAAGAAAAAACAGAATCAGAAAACTGAGCAGGCGCTAAAAATGTTCTGGAACTTTATTTAACTTGATTGTCTTATAGTTGAGTACTTTGATATCAATGTGTGTATTTTGTTACTGCTTAAGGTCAGTCTCTTCACATCCATAGGTAGAAAAATACGCTTTTGACGAGAAATTATCCCTCACAGAGCGTATTTTTAGGGACAATATTTTATTATTGACAATGTCTGTCATTTTAGAAAATGAATCACTTTCTTGCTGATAATTGGATGAGAAGATTGATACCACTCATGTCTTTACACTAAATTTGAAGCTAGAGCCAGCAGCCCAATAGTTTGTTTTAGCTTAATTTGGCTCAGTGTAAATATTATTTCTGGGAGAAGAGACTTCCTGGAGTATTTTACACACAAACTAAATATAATGTGTTATTAAGTGAGTTTAAGAGGTTCTAGTTGATGGATTGTTTTCACAGTAAATAATTTGACTGTTAAATAAAAGTAAAACATTGGCAGTAGAGCCACCGGCATCTTCTTGTTGTCATTTAATTGTACAGGGCATCTACTCTAATTTATTTTAACAGTTTATTGCTGTATATTGGATTACAGTATGACTGAAGGATAACTGGGTTTTACAGTGATTTAGAGTATATGACAGTATTTTACTGTTTATTTAGAGTTATAAAATCTGTTATAGTCTAGTAGTACAGTAAGCAGGGACAAACAGCAAGTGGATCTTCTTACATGAAAAGAATATTCCCAGAATGTCAAACTACTAATACAAGATTTTTTGAAACCTTGAAATTATATTAGTACTACACGATTTGAATACTATTTACGGTAAAATATAGCTCTATGCATCACTGGAGGCAACGCTGACATAATTATCCCACAATTCAATACGTTCCTAACACAGTTGCGGATGGCTCTGTAACATCAATAACACTCAGTGTAAGTGTAAGTATGAGATTCCAGTATTATTTTATATATTAGTTCAGCTCCCTACTCTCGTTTGGTCACATCAGATTGGCACGGGTTACCATGGTTACAAGTCTCCAACCAGCAAAGAGGCTCTTAGGAAGTGAAGTTGTAATTACAGTTCAGTGTTTTAATGTATGTTTGTTATAAAAAATAAAAATAAAACGGATAACACTGCAATTCTTCTTTGCTGGCAAATTATTTCAAAGTATGTTATAAACGTGTATTATTCTCAAGGGTCTGCTGTCAAAAAGCAACAACACACTTCGACTGTCCTGTAGATGATTGATTTGCTGTCAGTTTATTCCCTCTGGGATTCTCTCCACAGTAAATATCTGAATAAGTCAAGTTAATATCATGTGACTGCTCGGTCATTAGGCATCAGTGATGAGGGTGTTAACTTGTTGTTTGTCTTGACCTCCTTCAGAGTGAATATCGAAGCCCAGTGAAGTACCTGTCAAAGTCACACTGGTGGTTGAACCTTCTGTGTCTCATACAGCAAAGAACAGCACAACCAGAATTTATTAGAGAGGAGGAGCCACATTTCCAGAGGTGTTAATATATTTCCCCCAACGACTGTTGAACGCTGCAGTTTCATTTGAAGACTTAAGAGTTAACGTATGGGGACACATCTGGCGTTTTTTTCCTTTGTGGTGAATCAACATTGAATAAAAGAATTACCTACGTCTTAGCATTTATTAACTTGGGGTGTTTGACCAATTCAGAGCAACAGTCGTGAAAAAGAGAGCAGCTGTGGTTGTAAATCAATCTGTCCTGAGTGAGGAGAAAGGATACATTACAGTTGTCTCTCCCCTCTGCTTCTCCTTCTCCTCCTGCTTGCTCCTCTTTTACATTAGCTGGGGTTCGAGGTGAGGGCAGTAAACATGGATGGAGGGGCAGAATCAATATCGCATGAGATGGTGTTACTCCTTTCTTTCGGTTTTGTGCTCTACACCATGAGCCCACCATCCCCCTCCTCATCTCCTGTGGCGCTCCCTCCCTCCCCATCCTCGCCTATGATCCCTCCCTGGAGTGAAGTGGGAATTATGCATTGATTTCTGTCTCTGTGAGCTAAGCTGCGCACTATTGTGCATACTGTAGCGTGCATTGCGGGAATCAGTTTATGTTGGGAAAGCACATCTGACAGATTCCGTGTTCCTCTAAGTGGATCATACAAAGCAGCTTTTGAATCAGTCACTTACAAAGCTTTCATTAGAGGTGACACTGGGGTGTCTGCTGGGTGGCAGTCAGCCATGGAAATAAAGCCAAATCAGGTTTAACAACACTTAAACAATTGAGGAAATGTGTTTGGCGCACTCAAGAATGTTGTCTTTTAAAATCATTAAGTGTAGCCATTAACAAATTATTGCATTGTTCCTTCAGTTTAAATGACTTTGTTGTTTGGAGGATTGATCCTCTGAGCTGCAGGTTTGGTGGTGTTGACCTGTGACCTTAGCAACAGGCTCAGGGATGCATGTTGAGCATACAGATAAGGACCTGTCTGCCCTTGCGTTTGGCCCGTGCTGTTTTTTATGGGGGTGGTTGATATGTGTGTTTTGTCAGGACCTGAAGGGAAGGTCATTTGTCTTTGTAGCAGAGTCACACATCAGGACCACTTTTCCTGCGTGTGTGTATGGCCCCTCCTTTTTTTTCTCTTCTGTGTCTGTATGTGTAGCAGGAGGGGGGGGGGGGGGGGGTTTGGCTGCGGATGTTGTGATTGAGACCAGAGAGGGTGGGGCAGCAGGATGGAGTGGTGGTGGTGAGTGACTCTAGACCATCAGTGTGGTCTCTTTGTTGTTTCAGGTTTTTATGGGTGACTTGATGGAGGACCGGGGAAGGGGAGAGAAAGTTGTGTCTGTTCTCTGCATATAGGATGATTTACACAACAGAGCTCAAAAAGAATATGTAGTTATTTCATTCTGCCCCTTGTTCTTTGCTTTAGTCCCTGTTTCTCAAAATCTCATGATCCTCACATGAAAAATAAAGACCAGGATTTAGTGAAGCTGTTCTCTCTGCAGAAACAGTTCGGGCCTGCCCAGCCCTGAATAGATTATGTTTTTCAGAAAGCTCCTTTTTGCTGCAGTGAAATACAGTAGTGGGTAAGAGGGGAGAGGGAACAGGACTCCCCTGCCTGCAGGCTGCTGTATTGATTAGTCGTCTACTTTAGCTGTGTGCGCTGCAAACTCTGAAAGGAAAGCAGAAAAAGCAGCTTGGCCTCTCGAGAAAAACTTTTGTTTTTGCAAGCCAAAGACACCTTCCTTGTGTGAATTCATAACTATGGTTGTGCCATCTGCTGCCTATATTTGTTGTTATTGTCCACGTGATATTTTTATTCTTCCCACAAATCAGTGCTTCAAAGCTTCACTGGCTTCAGTTATTCTGCCTTTTTTTGTGTCTAGACAATGCAATTTACTTTCAGCTCCAGTCTTTTTTCCTGCTTATCATCGCTGTATGCCGGGGAAAGAGAAGCAAAGACGAGCATGATCCTCTGAAGATCCTGCCTCCCCCCCTCATCACAATTACAGTGCACATACTCACTGGCATGCATGAGCACGTGCACACCCAAACATGCACTTATAATGGGTGTGCGACACTGAATCAGGGTCAGATGATCTGTCTTTGTCAACTCTATGCTGTTAGGGGTATGTATATGATTAGACCGGTTTTAAATCATCCCCTAGTTAACCCATTTAATTAACCCTATCCTCCATCACATGAGACCTGATGTCACATGAGGTCATGAAACCGAAAGAGCTGAGAGGAAGGATGAATATATGTTGTTGTGGGCCGGCTTTTGAAAGGTTCTGGAAAATGCTGAAAAATAAATTAAAGTGACCAAGCTGCCTGCCTGCATTTCTGTTGTATGGTCAGCAGAGCAATTATTTTCATTCATCAATTAATTTGTCAATAATTTACTATTCACTTATGATTAATTATTTAGCCTACAAAATGCAAAAAAATTATATTACATTTCCGAAAAGACCTGGGTGACCAACATGTTTTCAATTTGATACAATATAAACAGACATGTAACAAATCCTCATATTTGAAAGTTGGAAAAGTAAAAGTCTTGACATGACTCTAGTAATGGCCATGTTGTTTTTTTAGTTCATTGGTGTCTCCGTTTGGTCCAGACAGAAACATTTCAACTTCTATTTTATGGAAGGCCATGAATTTATGTAGTGACTCTAATGACTTTGCCATTTCCTCCTGCGCCCTTTTAATTGCACCGGCATGTTAGTTGTGTATTTATCCAGTGAACTATATCTTCATCTTCTAGACCTAGTAACACCACAGTTTTTTAGAGTTTAGAGTAAATATACGCTCACATGTGAGCGTATATTTATATTACCATTTAGCACAGTGCACCAGTGTAGTGCCTGCCCTTTTCCAAACAGCTTTAAATGAAGGATCATCTTGTCCAAAGGTAATCTTACATTACTTTTATAAAGAAAGAGATTTATAGCTAAAGAAAATTTAGATTAAGAAGAACAAACATTGTTAGACATAGATGAGAGACAAAATCAGAGAGAAAAGAGCATTGTAAAGACTTCCATGAGCCTGATGAAATGCTACCACTGACATCACTTTAATTATTAGCCTCTACAAGGATTCCCACAGGTCTGCGGCCTTGGTATGGGGGCTCTCCTGTGGTGCACAAAAGCCCTGAGTCACCCAGAGGCCCCATGTGTCAATACCAAGAGGGTCACTGTGTGCAGACTAGCCTTTCCATTGTAGTCGCTGTTTGTCTGGCTTGGCCGAGTCCTCTCTATCAGCAGAGACCCACTACAGAGAGAGGAGACAATGTTATCAGTTGAATCTGTCTCCTGTCGCTCTGTCCCTCTCTATCTCTCTCTCTTGTGTGCCTCTGGCTTCCTCTCTCAGTGCGTCTGCTGGCACTGATGCAGAATACCGATCAGCCTGTGAGCTTTCAAACACCTCCATCTTTTTTTTTCTCAATTCCATGCTTATTACTCTCAGCACACTCCTCCAAGTTCACTTTCCCTCTTTTTTCTGCCATTTAGTCAAACAAAGGAATGAGGGACTGTGGGAAGGAGGGAGAGAAGTGTGCAGCATAGAGGGAACAGAGTGGGTCGATCTCCGCCCTCCCTACATTAGCGCTCTAATTCTTCTTCACCCCAGGCCCAGAGTCCCTGAACATTTGACTGACTGTGGAAACTTGGTACTCCGTTGAGGCTCGTAATGGAAATGGTCTGTTGTCATTTAGGAGGATTATGATGGAGGCGGAAACCACTTAAAGGATTCTGGACAAGGTTGGATGAAAGTATTTCAACTGAAAACATTTGTCCTTTGAGAGATTAGCGGCATAAATAAAGCAATAGGGATTCAAGAAAATCGAGGAAGTTAGTGAATAAGTAAAAATAGGTCATGTGCTGTTCGACCTGTGGGATCATGGTCGCTGAAATCTTCCAGTTAGCCTGGTTTGTTCTGTTCATTTGGTGTCCATGAATCACTGTTTATCAGGGTTTTATATATGTCCGAGACACAGCTTTACCTTCATGCATTGGCACATTTATTTACCCGCATATTTACACAAATCTACACACACAATCATGTGCACCTTCGGACACAAAAGTAGCCAATCTGGGCTGCAGATGTGTTAATTGGCTGATTGTAACAGAACTAAAACGATTAGTTGATTAGGTAACTAGTCAGTCCACCAAAATGTATTAAAGATGTATATTAAGTGTTTCAATGTGTTTAACATTGTTGATGCTCATTTACTTTATTTGGGGTTTGGTCTGCAAGAGCGGTGGAATATAACTAAGTAGCCGATATTTGTGATGGAAGAATGAGAGCAGCTGAACTGGACTGTTAATGTTTTATGCTGACAATTATTTCATTTAATTTCATTTTGTTCATTTTGAAGGTAATTTAAGTAAAAACTAAAAATATCAGCCTCTTAAATGTGAATAATGCTCATGTCTTCTGTAATAGTAAACTGAATTATTTGGGCATGATCTTCTCACAATTTTTGAAATTTGTTTGTCAATTAGCTACTCTATAATGTGAGTATTCATAATTTACATTCCTTATAATGTAAAGTAAGAACTTATTAGGGCAAACACATTGTGTTTCAAGAAGGATTGATGAACGATGATGATTTGTTGTTTTCTCGTTAATATTTCATTTTAAATTGCTAAATAGATTTATAAAGTCTTCCTTTCTTCTTTCCTTCCTTCTGTCTGTCTGTGTCAAGGGCATTCTGAATTAAAGCCTCGTCTCCTCCGTCTCACTCAGTGCTTTTTTATATTTTTCACTTCAGCCAAATGGCTCTTGTTCTCGCTACAAACAAATGGCAGTAGTTGGAGATGAATTCCTGTCAAGTGCATGTACGAGTGTGCCTGTAGCTATTTGTACTTTTTAACATGTATTTGTGTACTGAATTGGCCTGAAGGGTAAGCAATGTTTGTTTGTGGTTGACTTGCTGATGGTCTCCTGCAGGGCACATTACCAAACAGAGAGACAGCTACACATGACACAGTTACAGCTGGTAGAGTTTGAGCAGTTTGTTAGTGGGTTTATGTAGGAAGTTGATCACAGCTTCCTAAATAAAGACAAAGCATAAAATCCTGTATATTGTGACCTCCTATATTTTAAGTTCTGACAAAATATACACCGCAGAAGATAAAATGGCTTGTATTCGAGGCAGCGCTGGCTTAGTGTGCCAAAGTTATGATCATGATATGGTTGGAGTCAGGAGGAGAGGAGGATCGATTTGAGAAGAAAAGATAAGAAATAAAGAGACATTCAGGATCCGACAAATCTATCTCCCAGCTGCCTCTCGGTCTACCGCTTTCAACGTCCATTCAGCCAGGCACAGACTGAGCACACATAAGTGATAGGCATTCTGGGAAATAATCCAGGCATCTTTCTTATCAAGAGCAGACTTTAGTCAAATTGAATCACTTTAACAAGCCACATCGTTTAACTAAATACAGCCTGTCCCCCGGCTGAGCTTTCAGCTTCACACAGCATGAACTGTACACATTGTGTCGGTGAGAAAGCGACAGGCGTGGCGCTATTTATGATTTTCCACTATAAAGCACATTGAGGCCTTTTACAGCTATTATCCTGTATTATATTCTTTCCTTGAGTGTCGGCATAATAGCATTTTGTTATCAGAGGAATAAAAGGCTTCCCTGTGCTAAATTGCATTTCAGCAGGGCAATTCTACTATCTATAAAATGTTCATATCACTGCAGCTCAATGTTTATGTAGACTGTAATTCATGAATAGAAGAGCTTTCTACCAACTGGGAAAATGAAACTCGGGTTCAAAGGGCGCAGTAGAGCATGCCTGGGCCCTCAGCATTACTATGATAAACCATAAACATCCCTGCTGATTCAGTAGCGGGCTAAAAGCACACACACAAAGCAAAGCCTGTCCTGTAGCTCCTGTGTACTGTAGCTCCTAATTTTAAACTGTATCTTTTCTATTTAAATTACTTAATGATCATTATGTTATTTCAGCTTCGCACTACACTACATGTTGTATGCATTCACAGTTCAGATTTTAAACACATGCTTTGTTTCAAATGTATTTTCAATAATGTAATTACTTCTAATCATCTGTTTTATTTGTTAATTTTGTTAGTGAGGCTGACCTCCATTCTTGCTGGGCTGTGATTACCCAGCTTCCCCCTTGCTTTTGAAAATGTGCTTATGTGTTTTTATAGATGACAGATCTCTTGACTTGGCACTTTTACCCGGTGGCTGAGAAGCACATGGGGACGTTTTTGTGTCCTTGTGAAAGGGCGATATGTATCCCAGGGCAATGCATCCAGTAAACCAGCTCAGATCAGCAGTGGCTCATCATGGATACTGGTTTTAAGTACATCACACAAGTACACATTTATTTAGGGTACTTAATATATTAAATGGAAAAGGAATTGTGTGTACAAAACTTCCTTACATTTTCTGTGGACCTGGAGGGAGCTTGTCAGGCGATGTAATTGCGATGCCATCAGGGTTATCTCAGCTTTGAGACAAGACTCTAATGAAAGACGCTAATGGGTTGCATTGTGGGAAATGTAGGAAGTGAATATTCATACAAGAGTAAAGTATTTTTTAACATATATGTACATAACTACAGTTTGGTAAAGGTAACCAAACTGGGGGAAACCAAATAATTAATTTCAATTCTAACAGACCATATAGAGAAATGTTTGCAGTGGAAAATCTACTTTTTCCTGCCGTTTTACCATTCTGTTTACTTCCCCAGACTTGTGTACTGCAGTCAAACGTGTATTGTCAAAAGGAGTGAGAGAGTCAGGAATAAATCTTGTATATTTGTGATTTCTCCACTCTCCTCAGGCCAAAGTGCATTTGTATGTGTTGTCTTGTTGTGAAGAGGTTGACAGATCGCAGGCTGCTTCTGATTTATGTCCCTTCCGTTTGTTTTGCTCTTGATGCTTTTCTTCTGCGACTATTTATTATTTGATTATTTGGCTTGGTCTCAAACAATCGTGACAGTGGCGTTGCATGCTTTAGGTACCGATCATCAAGTAAGTGAATGACATAATGCAGCAATAAACAATCTGTCTGCCCTCACCCAGTCTCATACACACAGTTCTCTTCATGACGCTGCATGTCTGCATGTCTCTCTCCATGGTACTGAAATCCCTGATGTGGTTGGCTGGGCCGACCATCTGGACAGGAAACTCCAGTGTGTTCGTGTGTGTTCGTGTGTGTGTGTGTGTGTGTGTGTGTGTGTGTGTGTGTGTGTGTGTGTGTGTGTGTGTGTGTGTGTGTGTGTGTGTGTGTGTGTGTGTGTGTGTGTGTGTGTGTGTGTGTTTTGTGTATATGTCTAATAGGGTATGTTGGAGTTTTTCATCAGAATGTTCCCTCTAATGAGTTGACTAATACCCTGATTTCTGCTTTCCCATAACTTATCAAAATTATGTAGTAGCCGACAGAGATTAGAGCAAGATGGCTTTTGGTTGATATTAAAATCAGGCTTGTGATCCAGATTTAAGGCTGTTCCGTCTCTAAAATTAGAAATAAAAGTGTCACATTGCTCATCTTGTACTTTCATAAAATATCAATGTAAACAACAAATAAAACTCATTGATTTTTCTGCCACATTTATCATTCTAAAATTGAAATCCTTAATTTTACGTCATTATTTGTCAGCTTATCCCTAAATTAATTTCTGAGTGTACAGTGATAAACAATTAATTAAGGATATACGTGTCACGGTCATTATTATTTTTATTAGGTAATCCTCTAATTAAAATCCACATTAATTAGAACTTAAGTACACAGGGGAACATCAACAGAAGTTGTTCTTGTCTGTGTTCATATTTGCTCTCTGACCTTGAAAATGTAATAAAGTCTAGAACCCTCGCTATGTTAACAGTACTATAAATAAACTTGTATTAACAGTGATTTTCAACCTGGACGACCTGGTACGTCCACTTAATCCTTAAAGTTTGAAGATTAATCGCTAGTGTAAAAATAGTTCACTCTTCTTCTCCCTATTGGGTATAAAAATAGATTCCTGGTGTATATACACACACTGACAGGTCCTCCCCTGACTCTTAATTAGGAGCTGCAACATACAGGACAGGGTTTCAGGGTTACACATGCTCCTCCTCTCACACTGGTGCAGCGGTTGGTTTGTTCCCTTCTGTCTACTCCCTTTTTCCCTGGCCCCAGGGATGAATATCTATAGAGAGGGACTCTATTGTTTGGACTTTATCCACTGAGGCACAGAAGGCCGAGGAGCCTCAAGGTTGAATGCATTACGGGGTTTTCAGTACACAAAAATGAGCAGGCTGCCAATCAGTGACTCCATGTTGAAACCCACCTGAGGAAATGCTATTACATTTTAATCTTCCTCACTGTTCTTCACGTTATCTGGCTCGAGTAAGATACAGGTCCAATGCAAATCCATCATTATAATGTTACAGCATGCTGTATCGTTAGTAATGTTCATGTAAATAGCCTGAGCAGCAGAGCTGTCACAGTGTTATTTTTAGCCCACCATGAAGCTATGGTGCACCAGCGTCAGGAGGAACAGAGCATACTGTGTGCTCATTTATGTGTGAATGTTGAGCCTCAGCCATCAGTGACGCTCTCTGGGACTTCCTTTAAGAGGACCAGTAGGCAGATGGAGAGAGCGGACTTTCTAACAGCACAGCTCAGCCCATGAAGGCGGGTTGTTATGAAACCATCTGCTTCTCCTCATGCATCCAAAACCAGGCGATTGTCCATGGATGAGTGGCTTCTGAATAGCGGCCTGCAGCAGTGACAGTTCTTGTGTCTGTGTGTCTGTTTTTCAGCCTTTTCGTCAGCTGGCACGTTTATCTCCTGAACTAAGTCATACATTAAGTTTCTTAAGTGTTGTTTTTTTTTTTTTTGTAGAAATCTTTTGTACACCTGATCCTGTTAAAAATAGTTAGACATTTTGTGAAATATCCTGTTTATGAGTAGCTTAACTTATCATAAGTAAGAAACTAACCTGGCTCTGTCCAAAGAAAATGTATTCTGCTTCACTAATTAACACTTTATATCTCATTTGTTTAATCTGTACAAGAAAACCACAAATTGAGGTTTTACGGGGGTTCTGTGCCAGAATATGTATTGGTCAGGAGCAGCAACTTACTGTAGGGAACACTTCGAGGGGTTTTCTTCCCTGCCAAGAAATAAACCTGCAAATACACTTCGGATTTTGTAACTATACAAATGAGATATAACATGTCAATTTGTGAGATTTAGAGTTGCGAGGTAGATGGATTGGTCACCTTTGGACAGAGCAAGGCTATCCGTTTCTCCCTGCTATCAGTTATTATGCTAAGCAAATTAGCTGCAGGCTTAAGCTTCATATTTAGTGTCAATCTTTTCATCTTTTTCTCAACAAGAAAGTGACTAAGAATACCGTTCTGCGTTAAGAAGATTGGCATATTTTGCTTAAGATATGTTTATATTCTTCAAACTAAACCAAAAAAGTTTAAACAATACCGAGCCTTTTCTGTCTTGAATTGGCCACCAGTCACAGTACAGTAAGTGTACATCTTAGCTTTCTCCTTCAACTTCATTATACTCCAACAGCTGGACCCTGTGGGTCCAGAATATTTGCTCGTCCCCCTGCAGGGCTCAGCTGTTGCTGTGAGGCCTGCTCGGACATTGACAGCCTCCCAACTAAAGCGAGAATTTGAGCTCATTCAGTCACACTGTGCTCTGAATTAATCAGCTTTTTTGTTCTTGAGGCCCTCCCTCTTAATCGTTCACTACAATCACACTGTGCCTCCCGGGAGAGAAAGAGAGGGCACGGGGTCGAGTGAACAAGAGAGCGAGAAATAAAAGAGATGCACTGACGGAGGGAAAATTAGAGGCTATTAAAATACAGTATTTTTGCACTAGTGCTTTCTAGTCATTATAAAGCAAGTCCTTGAGGACTGTTTTTGTGCTTGAGTAGCGAAAAATTCTGTGTATTTACAGCCGTTACTGGACTGATTATTACTGGCTCTTATTCATATGCCAACTGTTACATCTGTATTTCACGGGGGAAAATTTAAAGGGTCTGTTGAATTACAATAAATATAAGTTCCTTTTTGAATAAATAGTGCTTAATTAACCTGATTTACAGCATGTAAATGTAATCAAATGTAAATCAATCACTGATGAGTTTATATTGACAGGATGGCAAAATTGCATCATTTTCATTTATTTGAACTGTTTGACCATAACTGCAATCATTAGGACAGCACAGTGTTAATGGAGCTATTGTGTAACCAGCATTTACTGTTGCTCTGCTTTGATGAGTATTCAAACAGCAGGCCAGATGTGACAGGGGCAGGTGGTCAATTAAGCTAATTAGGTGACATTAAAATCTCTCTGCTGGTAAATCAGCTAATCTTATTAATTCACACGGAACTACACACTGATTTATTTAGCAGCAACATGGAAGTGCGGACTCACAACTTATCATTATAGCTGAACATTCTGAAAATTCTGAACACCTCCTCTCTAAGCCCCTGCTCTATATACGCCAAGTAGATTTCTGGCTGTAATAAATTACGCTGCTTACTAAAGCAGTCAAGTTAACTAATGAATCATGAGCATAAATAGAAAAATAGCGCAGTGGGAAGAAAAGACAGCTGCACACTGGAGCTCACGTCTTCTCCAAATAATGGATTCTTTTACCTAATAAATGATTCATCCTGTAGAGAAACATAGAAAATGTTGTTATTATGTTAAGGTGGAGTCGAGAAGACTCTTTGTGAATTATTAATACTCTCGTCCAAAATATACAGGTCCCTTATAATTTAAGGCTGCATTGACAATTAGGGCGGGTAACTCTGACCACAAACTGCATCCTATAATAACTATACATGCTGAATTGTTTACAGTTTCATGTGGCCATTGTAAACCATAAAAATTGTTTTCTAAGACAGCAGTATTGATCAGTTATGTCTCTGAGGGACCGCCCTGAGCAACATAACCATTTTTTCGTGCTGATCTGCTGAGAAACTGAAGGATGGTTCATAGTATTTATTGAACCAATAATGCAGCTGCTGCATGCGTGTCAAAGAGTGGACCATTACAAATCATGAAACTCAGGCAACCTTGTCAGGGATATAGTGCAGGATTGCACGTTCATACAATATAAATGATATGTTAGTCTTTTAACCTTGCATGATGTAACAGTATACCTCTACATTTCACTTGTTACACCACTAGTTTGGTACAGTCGGCCCAGAATGGGGGAGGCCTGTTCTGCTGTTGATGCGTGCTTTGATTTTCTCAATCAAGCCTTGGCTCCTTTATCATGACAAGTCAGCTCTCAGTGCCGTGAAAACCTGTGTCAGGAAAATGGGAACAGTGTGTCTATTGATCACAGTGAAACATCATCTCACATAGACATAAAGCAGGTATCCTTGAGGGACAGCCTCTGCAAGTACTCTGTCAGTGCTGCCGGTGGTCAAAAGTACAGCAGGAGTACGCCTAGTGGACATAACTGTGAGAGATGTGCTGGCTTCACTCTACACAGTGGGTACAAATACCTCAGATAGATTAGGATGTTTATGTTACATGACAGGACTTGGATCAGTGTCACTTCAATTTTTACTTCGCAAAACATATCTGTTGGTCGTTACAAATATATTTATATATTTTTTCATTGCAGCATTGCCTCTGACCCTTCTTTTCTTCCCCTCCAGGCGTTCAGCCAAGCTTACAGCAACCAGCGTAAGGTGGCAGAGGATGGGGAGACCAATGAGGAGACGTTGCTGCAGGAGTCGGCCTCCAAGGAGGCCTACTACATGGGGCGTATTTTGGTGCTGCAGACGGAGATGACCCTGAGTCGTTCTGTGGCGTCCAACGCCCAGTCCGAGAACGAGAGGCTCAACGCACTCACGCAGGAGCTACGAGAGGTGAGCTTGTCAACAAGAGAGTACACCGTCTGCAGACGATTGATCAGTTCATGCTAGACGAGGAAAACAATATATACTGTATATGTGGGAAAATGGCATCTTATTAGCTGACAGTAGATTGGGACACTCATTTTAGTAGCTTAAATTCTCTAAGATATTAATGTATTGCATTACTTAAGATGATTTTTTGTATGGATAGTAATAAAGTTATATTGTAAAAACCCTTGGGAACACTTAAACTATAATGGGAAAAAGCTGAAGATTAAAGAAGTGCAAAATGATCTGTAGTTACATAGAGGTTTGGTGGTTGTTGAGTTTGAGTAAAAGATCTCCTTCATTTTGAAATGTTTTGTCAGAGGATCCATCTTGTGTCCCAGAAATAAAGAAATCGGTAAATCAGGATTGTCAGCAAAGTGCAACAAACCAGCTCCAATTTTGCATCTTTGTAATTGTAATCTCTTGACTTTTATTAACTTACATAAGATCAGTGTGTCTGATAAAGGCCAAACAGTCACAGTGACAGAAAGGGGTCAAACCTGACACAGTGAAAACAATATGCACGTGCGTACGTGCAAAGCGTGCGCTTAGGTGTTTAAACATGTCTGCAGCCACTGTGTCGGCGCAGGAGTTCGAGCTGGGGTCAGACGCCGCGGCCACGACCCCATTGTGGGGGGCAAATCCGGTGCTAAGCTGGGGAATAAGTGAAATGCCCTGAGCTCGGCACATGTGTCGGGACAGAGTGAGCCAGGCTTCTCTCATCCCACAACGTGCACTGCACCCAAAGGACACACACTCTCATTCACTTTATTCATCAGGGAGATTCGTGAGGTTGAGTTCTTACTCTCTGTACATCATTTCTGAACATGACACATATGTGAATGTGAGCAGAGAAATGTCAAACATATTTCACATTATGTAGCGTAATATTTTCAATAGGGAAGCTGACTAACTGATGAGCGTGGTCGACATATTCACCACGAGTTGCTCATCTTCACCCACACACACATGTCACCTGTCTGCATCACTATCATGGCTCTTTGATGATGTGTTCATCAATGGCTTTCGGCTCACTCTGAAATCCTCATTTGCATAAGCGATGCCTTAATGAGGAGGAGTCGCCTTTTCATCGTGAGAAGCAGGTGTTGCAGCCGCTTTGGGGGTCTAATCAAAAGGTTCCAAACAATCTTTCACTAACACTATCAACATATACAGATTCATCAAGAAATATGGTATGGGAAAATAAGTTTTACTCAATACCAGAGAAAGTTTTAATTAGCTGTGTTTAGTCTGCAGTTTTAAGTCAGAACGTGAAAGGATTAATACATTTTTATGCAGTAAACACCACCAGTTTATCTTGACTTCTGCCTTTTCTTATAAAAAAAAAAATATTATGTATTATTAGTCTCCATCCTGTGTTTACACTTTGCATTTATTCCTCATTGCCGCAGCAACAGTGTAGGTAATGATGAATGACTCCAACATTGCTGGACCTCTGCCATATTTGCCATTGTATCATGAATCCAATAAAGCTGTCCCAGTCACTATCTGTGCTGTGAAGTCCCGATTGGGGGTGAGTTGCCCCACTCTGCCCTGTGTGGCGGGCTCATTGCCATTATTGTGTGCCGCACTGTCCATGACCCCGGCATCTGTAGCCCCTGATCAGCTACGCTTCTGTAGAACCTCACCGACAGATAATTGGCCCCCTAATCTGGTCCACTTCATACGCAGCTAAGTGTAATTCCCTGCACTGTCATGAATATGTAACTGGACAAGATGTTGCAAGGGAAGGTCATTATACGTCATCCAAAGATGTTTTATAGTTTGATTTGTTATTTATGCTAATAAGGTTTGTTCTCCTCCGTGCAGTCATACTGTACTTCTATGTACTCGGCAGTCGATGCTCCATTAGCTCTAAAAGTATAGGAGCTGCTGTCACCTACTGTACAAATCAAAAGATTCAGTGTATCATAATGTTCTTTAGTTTCAGTCCAGTTGCCAGTTCTAAAAGCACATATACATTAGGAACTTCTCGGGGTTCAAAGCACAGAAGAGACCATGCGTCTCAGGTCTCTGAGTTTCTTCCTCCTGTGTGTTTACCCACCCACTCCTGACAATATCTCTGGGTCAGCACTTCTGCCATATGCGCTGAGAGCTGCAGGAGAGCCGCAGGCAGCACTGCAGTGAGACACACATGAGCATGTAGATTATAAATAGTTTATTGTTTTCTATTCCATACTTAATACAATGCTTCAGTCCTGTATAGTTTCATTGTACTGTACACATTTACTCATATCTTTGTTTTAAAAATAAGACCATCATTCCTAATCTGCTTGTCATAAGGGGGCAGAGTAAAAGCAATGTTATGCAATAATAATATACTGTATAGTTCATTTTTAGGAAATACAGGGAACAATTGTCCAGACTGCCCAATGTAAAAACAAAGTAATACATTCAAAGTGAACTGGTCTGAGAAAATGAATAAATGAACCCTCTTACACAACCCCTATCAACATGTAATTTAGTAACTTAACAGGTTCAGTTCTTTCAAAGCTAATAGAGAGGATATTCATCCATCTCCCTATTCCCTGGAATACAACTTATAACTAGTAGTTGTGTGTGATGGTTTTGCTGAGGTCTCAATATATATTCCCAGTGGTACTACTTAGATTTATGACTTCTGTGGCCAGTGCATTCCTCTCATTGACACTTTATCTGGTCCAGCAGATGCTCATGTTTTAATCTGTGCTCAGCAGGTGACCCCGAAATAAGGATATTTTAGAGAGTCTGAACGTGCTGACTCATTGCATTTAAGATAATGAAATTGTTTGATAAATGTCTTCATCTCGTGCTATCAGAGAGGAGAAGTATGTACAGTATGGGTCTGAGAGTGTAGACTATAAGTATGTACATGTGATAATACTTTCTGTGAACAAACTATGTGACAGTTAAAGCATAGATTTTAGGTTATAAACTGACTTCCCGTTTTTTTCCTCCTCATTGAACCCATCTCTCTCCCCCCTTCCTTGTCTTTTCATCATGTTTTTCTTTGCTCCAGAGTAATGAGATGCTGGAGCTACAGAGGACCCGGATGAGGGAAGAGGTCAAGGAGTACAAGTTCAGAGAGACCAGACTGCTTCAGGATTACACCGAGCTGGAAGAGGAGAACATCACGCTTCAGAAACTGGTGTCTACGCTCAAGCAGAGCCAGGTCAGTATCAGCTCATTCAACTAACTTCTCAAATGCACCAAACACCAGCAAGTCCGCCTCATGCCGACGTGTCATCGCCTTCAATGATAGGAAACCAAACCCCTTCTCAGTGGAGATGAATGACTCACACTCAGTTTCTGAGAACACTTCCGTAACCCCTTTATGTTTTCACTTCCAGGATGCACTGAGTCAAACAGTGCTCCCAGCTCGTTGCTCATCATCCTTTATTTGCCTGAAGGTGCTACAGTATCCCTTGTCCAATTAAGCAGAGTCATACAGTCTCTGTGTGGGCTTCAGTCACTTTCTGTCCAATACCTGTGCTGGAGCAGGATAACGTCATATGTCTTGTGATGTAATGTAAGACTTTAATACTGCTGATCTTACTGTAGATTACATCAAAGATTACATCAACATTTTTACCACATCATCCAGCTTGTTTTTAGAATGAATATTCTATGAAACCACGGATCATAACCAAAATACTATGTTGTCACAGAATACTGAGTCAAAAGAAGTTTAGTCTTTGGTTTAAGTCGCCTTTGCTCTAAAAATATTAAAATAATTTAAACAAAGAGTTAAAGGGGAAAACACTTTATTAAGGTCCTTTCATAACTTATCTGCTGCTAATTCTTTTTACTCACACCTTCCTTGTGTCCCCTCAAGTGTGACTAGGGATTGGGCCACCAAGTCCTTAACAGACTAAATGCTTTAAAATGTAATTAAGTATTTCAATTAATTGTTTTTTTACTCTTTCTTTCCTGTTCCTGCTGTTCCTCAGGTGGAGTATGAGGGACTGAAACATGAAATCAAGGTACTGGAGGAGGAGACTGTTCTGCTCAACAGTCAGCTGGAAGACGCATTACGCTTGAAGGACATTTCTGAGGGTCAGTTGGAGGAGGCCTTGGATGCCCTCAAGAGTGAGCGTGAGCAGAAGAACAATCTGAGAAAGGAGCTGGCCCACCACCTCAGCCTGAGTGACAGTGTCTACGGAGCAGGGGCCCATCTGGCTCTCACTGTCACTGGCGTTGAGGGCCTCAAGTTCCCAGAGGAGACCAACGGGACCAACTGCACCAACGGCAGCGCCATCCCTGCTGCTAACGGCAACAATGAGGACAGCAATCGCCGCAACGGCCACGTTCACACAGGCACCGGATCGGTTAAGATGAACGGGGACTACCGACCAGGCCGGAAAGGAGAAGGCCTGCACCCCGTGCCAGACCTGTTCAGTGAGCTCAACCTGTCGGAGATGCAGAAGCTCAAACAGCAGCTGCTGCAGGTGGGTCTTAAGAAAATATAGCAGTAAATCCGTCATTAAATTAAGTTACCCAGGATTTAACCAAAGTAAAACCATCAGTCTTGACCTGCAGATGCACGAAAGCATGCATTCTTTGTTCTTTTGTATCATTGACTGTTATTTTCAAGGTCAGCACTGACGCTACTTAAATACCACATTGGTCGTGTTTCAAGTTACCGTCTGAAAGATTTCAGTTGCTTTAAAGCTGCTACCACGCTAACCTCAAGACAATTTACTGCAGCCCGAAGCACATTATAAGACTAGCTGTATTGATCCACAGTTCAGTTTTTAGTAGAGAGACTGAGTCATCTTATATATTTTCCTGCTGCATTCTGTGTGGGTTTGTGTATGTGTTTGTTCGGTATACAAATTGTTCTGTGTTCAGTGTTCAGTGCTGCACTGATGGAAGCTGTTTTTTTGTCACTGGTAATGACAAGGAAATGACAAGGTGAGGACAGTTTGGGGTCGAGAAGAAATACAGGAAACACAGTACTACAGGTTTCACTGTATGATAGTCCTAGCAAACAAAAATACAAAACAGCATTTAAACTTTGTTATGACACATTTGCATCAACTGAAACACATATTAATTAATTATTTTGAAAGTGATGGACCAAACATATTCAGTGATAGTGGCAACAGCCTATGTCCATGCCCAGATGAATTGTAGATCATGTGTTGTATATAATGTATACTCACATATGTGTTTATGTCATAGTGATGAAGCTGAACCTTAGCAAAGCAAACCCCGTCCAGCAGTAGAGGCAGTACAGTTGCGTGTGCAATAAGGAGACCTGTCAGGGTAATAAGCATCAAATAGGAACAGGGAGCAGAGGCAGAGGCAATACAGAGACAGAAACTGACTATATTCTGCTTTTACCTTAGAGACAAGGGGTCAGAAACGAGGCCTAACTGGAAAGTGACACCAAAAGAGGGAAAGACAATATCATATTACTTTTTTTCTCCACAAGAACTGTGCTTTTATACCACAATTAGCTCAAACTTTGCATTGTGATAAGCTATATCCATTAATAGAGTATACATATAGGGCTTATATAATAAAGTATAGGAACTGTATTTCTCACCTAAGTGCAACAGACACTCATAAACAGGCACATCTCACAAGAGGAACAGTGTGTTAGACTGCATAAAAATCAAAGGTAGATTAGATTCATGCTAAAATCTAATCAAGTCATTACTGTTCATTTTTACCCTAGCTGAGCTCCTCAGGGAATCACACAATTAGATTAACCGCTGCTATATTAGTAGTGTGGCTTTCTCTGTAAACACAATTACTCACAAATCAATTTTCTCTTTCACGTAGATTATTCTGGTAAAGACGTAAACGCCAGCAGCATCAGGCTTCTAATTGCCAGTTGATTTTTTTTTTCTTTCTCAATATATAAAGAACATACCATTGCACACAATTCCATTTTAGGTTTTTACTCTAAGTATTAATCATCATTGAATTTGTTGTAAGTATTTTCTTAGCTTCGTTCGCCGACTGAAGAGTTGCATCAATAAAGTTTAACCCTTTCAGCGCTGGGGGAGCACACTCCACAAGAAGTAACTAAACAGCACCTCATTTTAGTTCCCAATGTCTTTACTAACACCACATACTTTTGTACAGTCGGAAATACAGGTCAACTGATATGACACATTGTTATTCCATGATTTGCTTGTGTTTGTTCTTTTGCAGCCTTATAATGATGGCTGCTTGGTACAGTGTCTTTATCTGAGTTATTCAGGTCATACTGATTACACATTTGCCTAACGGAGTCCTGCTATTCTGTAGCTTTTATCAACTCCTGAATATTGCTGCTTTTTTTGCATGGAAATGATTTAAGTCAAATATGTCTGATCTGTTAACATGACAGAACGCATCGATGCAGTATTATATAAGAATATACAAAGGCCTTGGACATTGGTTCTATGAACATGCATCACATTAAACATATATGCAGCGTTGCAGTCTTCCCTCACCGTCTTGACTGCCTCTCATGTGTCTCCCGTCCTGCAGGTGGAGCGCGAGAAATCTGCACTGCTCATGAACCTGCAGGAGTCACAAACCCAGCTGCAGCACACACAGGGCGCCCTGACCGAGCAGAATGAGCGGGTCCATCGGCTCACGGAGCACGCCAACAGCATGAAATGTCTCAATGGAGACAAAGAGCTCGATGACCCACAGGAGAGTGAGAAACCTGACGGTGGCTCCTTCTCACCACCAGCCAATGGTCACCATGATCCAGACATCCATGGCTTCGAAATCCTGGAGTGCAAGTACAAGGTGGCGGTGACGGAGGTGATCGACCTGAAAGCAGAGCTCAAGGCCCTGAAGGAGAAGTACAACCTGGCTGTGGAGGGGCAGGGGGACGGCCACGGGGACGACAGGGTCCAGGCAGTAAGTGAACAGGTTTGTCACTATTTCATAAAGTGTATGTTTTTATAACTGCATCAATAGTAACATTAACCTTTGCAACAGAATATCGTTTATATAAACCTCACTCAGTTCTGTTTTGCACCCTGTGATGTTTCAAATGTCCAACTGATTTCTTCCAAGCAGTTGACTCATTTGGAGCATAGTTACCGTGAGAGCAGGGAGAGGGTGGCGAGCCTGGAGGCAGAGCTGCGAGCAGCCGCGAGCACAGCCACAGAGAGCCAGGGCATGCTGAATACGGCACAGGATGAGCTGGTGACCTTTAGCGAGGAGCTGGCACAGCTGTACCACCACGTCTGTCTGTGCAACAACGAGACACCCAACCGCGTCATGCTGGACTACTACCGCCAGAGCCGCGTCACACGCAGTGGGAGCCTGAAGGGCTGCGACGACCATCGGGCCCTGCTCTCGCCTCGCCTGGCCCGACGCCTCGCTGCAGCATCCGCAGCCTGCTCCCCCGATCCCCCGCGCAGTCCCATGGACTCCCCGTCCAGAGACGCCCATCACAATGAGACAAAACCCAACACAGTGGACTCCTGTCACAGCAGCCCAACCCGCAACCCCTTGGGCTCCCCAGTCATCAGCGTATCTCCTTGCCCATCTCCAGTGCCCTCAGAGGCCGGCGGGGACCTGCGGAAGGAGCCCATGAACATCTACAACCTGAACGCCATCATCAGAGACCAGATCAAACACCTCCAGAGGGCGGTGGACCGCTCGCTGCAGCTGTCCAGGCAGAGGGCCGCGGCCAGGGAGCTGGCGCCAATGCTTGACAAAGACAAGGAGCTGTGCATGGAGGAGATCCTCAAACTGAAGTCCCTGCTCAGTACCAAGAGAGAGCAGATAGCAACACTCAGGCTAGTGCTGAAGGCCAATAAACAGGTGAAAGAGAATTTTACTTTGTACTTAATATACCATGAAAAATGTAATATTCATGCAAACTGAAGGAAACCTTTTTTTTGTCAGAGATCTGAATTAGACCAACATACTGTAATAAAATGTGACATTGTCCTCATTGCAGACAGCAGAGGGTGCACTGGCAAATTTGAAGAGCAAGTACGAGAATGAAAAGACGATGGTGACAGAGACCATGATGAAGCTGAGGAACGAGCTGAAGGCTCTGAAAGAAGATGCCGCCACCTTCTCGTCTCTCAGGGCCATGTTTGCCACAAGGTGAGAGCGGAAGTACGAGGCCTCTCAGCTGCAAAAGTGAAAATTTGAATGTTCCTTAAAATATAAAAAGAGTATGCATGAGCTACAGACTGAATCTGTGTTTCTTCCCTCTGTACATTTGTCTCTCTCTCTCTCTCTGTAGATGTGATGAGTATGTTACTCAGCTGGATGATATGCAGAGGCAGCTGGCGGCAGCAGAGGACGAGAAAAAGACGTTGAACTCCCTCCTCCGTATGGCCATCCAGCAGAAACTGGCCCTGACCCAACGGCTGGAGGACCTGGAGTTTGACCACGAGCAGATTCACCGTGGCCGCGGAGCTAAAGTGCCCAGGATTAAAAGCAGCCCGCCCAAAGTAAGTGGCAGAGGCGCCTTCACAGCTCCCTCCAGTCCCACCAGGCTCCACAGCCCCTCCATTATCACCAACCACACCTCCCTGACCCTCACCAGTCCTCCCTCTATAGAACTAACCGCCTGTCCATCCATGTCCGCGTGGCCTTCCGACACACTTTCTGAAACAATCCAGAAGTCAGCTTTAACTTTTCCACCGAACATCAGTTACCCTCATTTTTCTCTCGGCCCCCTGCCCACTATGGCAGACCCTGAGCGGCTTACCTTAGAGTTCAGACGACTAATTTATTCGAGACAAGACATAGGTCGACTGTCGCCAAATCACAGCGCCGGTAGCCCTCCCTCAGTGTCTCCTCACCTTCGACGAAGGCGATGACGCATCAACTTCCCTGCACCCCGCACCCCACACCGATATCCACTATGTACACAGTTCACAGAAGGCATTGGATAATGTGGGACACAGAGGGGAGGATAAACTGGTTTCACATGTTTATGGTTTAAACATGCAGCAACACTCAGGAAGAAGGAGCCCATGACAGCTTGCTCCAACCTCAAAAACAGCCTTTTTCTTATTGTTAAGGTCTGGACTGCATAGACTTTTCTAATGAACACATTATGAATGCGAAATCAGGCGTATTTCTCTGAAAAGCTCCTACGATAAAATGTGACATTAAGTATCCATCTCTTAGAGCACTGGGAAGTGTTTCAAAGTGAACACAATGCAAAAAATGGCTGCAGCTTCTGCTTCAGCATACAGTGACTCACAGCAACTCCCTGTGGTTGACTCTATTAATGACATGTTATAAGGATTATTTTTTACATTTTTTTTTCAAATGTAATTTAACTACTCTATTCCATAAAACTATTATATGTTGTTAAATGATATTTCATCCAGTTCGTTCTTGCATGCCTTATTTTTCACATCTAACGTTCTGTAAAAAAGATTTTGACAGGCTAAAAGTGTTATTTGGTTTTTGATATGTTGTCCAGAGTAATATGGAAACCAGTCAGACCTCCCCTCTGTTAATCAACCTTCTATTTGACTGTCCCTTTGTTCACCTCTCCACTTAGCCTATGTGTAGACTCCAAAAAGAAAAGCAGAGGGTGATGAACTAGATCCATTTCTCAATAAACCTCTCCCACAGTATTCCCAATTTTCTCCACCAGATGGCAGTGTTTGAGAACATTTCCATTCTCTTTCCAGACAAATGCTGTTCGACCTCTCTCTTTCTCCCTCCTTTGTCCTACCTCAGATAATCATAAAAGAATATAGCATAAGCAAAACAGCATAAACAACATTTTAAGATAACACAATGCCGTATATGAATATGATTGAGCCGTGGGCAGCAGGTGCTCTGGAGTTGAGCCGGACTGGATTATTCAGCAGTATATTGACTCTGTGTGTCCTTCCCTCTTTGTGCTTTACCAATCAATATCATATTGGATTTTTTCAAGTGTGTTTGTGTAAATAATCCATGTCTGTGTCTCTTTGTTTCCACCTCCAGTGTCTAGTGGTGCAGAGACTGGTCCTGTCAATGTGATCAGATGTTACTGGTTTAGTTACCTTCACAACTATGCAAGCAAATACTGTAATTGACAGGCAGTATATCATTGACGTAGTACAAAAAACACTGATTTCCAAAGTTGGGGAATCATATTTCTTATCCAATTAAAACAAAATGAGGATGATTTTCCCCTACAATATGTAAACGTGTCATTGTAGCAGCAAACCAGTATTAGTCTCTGACAAGGTCTTCCCCCCGTCTTGTCCTCCGTGTTTTCTCTGTCCCATTGTCTAACACGGAGTGTCACCACTCTGTATATTTGTCTAATTTATCAGTCTCTTGTAGATTGTCAGCAGCCTGCTGCCTCAGTACCGTCACTCTCCCCACAACTAAGGCGAGGGAGAGCCTCCCTAGCTCGCAGGTAAAACGCTGTACAACCTGCTAGTAGTAGGCTCATTGACATCTATCCATTGGTCCATCTATCCACTCCACGCCATAATAAACACGGTATTCACATTCTGTTTAATTCACACAAGTTCTGTTGGTCGCACACCTGTATCTGTAGAAGTTAAATGGTTCTGAATGCTCTCAGTTTTCACCCTTTACATTAGCTAGATATGAACAGCTGATGGATGTGACTTTTGTTTTTTACTTGCATGTAAAGTTTTGCATGGTAGAATTCTATACCTGCTTTAACCGGATATATCTAACGACAATTCTACTTTTTATAATTGTGATTTTAAAAAACAAGCATGATGTTAACTTAGAGACTGGGCAACAAGTTGTCCGTCTTTATTTTTGTCAATGGACTGAGACATAAGATAAGATAAGATAAGATAATCCTTTATTAGTCCCGCAGCGGGGAAATTTGCAAGACATTCATTCAAGGCAACTAGGAAACTGCTGACAGATCTGAGGAAGTGTTTGGTTTTAGTGTTGCTGTTTAGCCAACATTCCCCAATTCTGTTTTGTTCTAGATGTTTTAACAAATATGTTATCTTGAAGAAATATGTTATATGAAAAGCCCTTTCCTCGTTCCTTGTTTCCTTGTGGTTTTAAAAGAATTGTTTGACTTTTTGGGAACTATTGGCGAAAAAGTGTATACCCCAAAAAGATGAACTTTTCCTTTAAGAAAACCAGGTCAGCCTTTTTGGCCTCATCACATGTTGCATTTTTGTTTGTTGGTCTTATTAATTCTCTTCATTGTCTCTTTGCATTATTACAGTGCTAAATTTTTGGCAGACCTCCAGGAACACGGTGCAGTCCTGTCCAATAGCAGTAGCCTTCTCTCCCCCTGCGACCCTTGTAACTGTCTGGCCCAGCAACTGCAGCCCCCCGGCACCTAACCTCGCTGCTCCGGTCCAGACTCTGGCCTCAGTCTGGAAGGAGTCTTGAGAGACAGAGACACTCTGGATTGGGGTTCCCTCAGTCAACACCCCCCCCCCCACCCCCACCCCCACCCCACCCCACCCCAACCTAGCGGTCCCACCTGGTGCTTACTGGACTCCGTGACCCCCCCTCCTTAGCGCTACATGGTCCGGCCTTCAGCTAGGCCTCCTGGTTACCTGGGTCGCAGAAGAAGAGCAGGACACTCTCTTCTTCTCTGGATGTGACATCATGTCCTGGAGAGGACTGAACTGAAGTGACAAGTCACGGGAATATTTTCCCTTATTCGTATTAGTATTTATTTATAATTTATTTACTCTATTGATTATTTATTTACATATCGATTTGTGACTGAGATATTTATTACTGGAATGTTTTTTTTTTCTGTATTGTTGGTTATTCTTCGATATGGAAATCAAGACGTGTTTTACTGCTGTGGTGAGGACAGTGATCACAGACAATTTAACACATTCCCTACTGTACATGGCCGGTACTCCTGGACAAAGGAAAACCAAAGCAACCACAGCCAGAAACTGTAAAAGTTATTTCTGGTCTAATGAACAGGTTTAAAGTTGCCTAACCATACTATACGCCATTTAAAGTGTTAGATATTTTTAATATAGTTATCAAAACATAGGTATCCCACTTTTTTTTCATACAGCAGGAGTTCAGTTTGACATTGCACACAGACTAAGGAAGGAAAACATTATATTGTATGAAATTGTTTCTTGTGGTGATGATGGGTGGATATCAATTACCCTTATTACATCACTAGTCTTTTTTGGGGTTGGTTGGGTTTTTTTTATACAGAAATTTTGTTTTTTGCAAACCATGTGCATACAGTAAAGACTACTTATTTATTTTATACCTCCTATTATTTTTATTTACTATTACAGCAGACTCTAGTGACATGGTTGTGACTGTTATGTAGCTCAGATCTCTTCAGAGACTGGGATGTACGAGAGACGGAGTGTTTGAGATCAGGACTAGGGCTGCTGGTCTGGGTTTTTTGCCTTTTTTGAATTGCACAGGTTTAAGTGACCATGAAGTGAACTGACCGCCATCTTTTTTTACATTAGTTAAGAGCAAAGGTGTGCCTCATCTAGAGTTACCGTCAGAGTGATGTCAACAACTGTATTCTCACCATGAAGTGTTAGCTCCTTCACTCTAATGGCCACAACCCCAGGAAACTGCTGTTAACAACCCTAGATCCTCCTATTGAAAGTGACGGAAATTACATTTTCAATATCCCAAGGTACACTTGTCTGTCATCTTGATTTCTCCATGCTCAGCTGTCCCTACATTCTACCTTCAAACAGTATGCAGTTCAGTCCAAGCACAATTATGCACTATGCATTATAGCAATACATTAGTTCCGGTCGTAGACTGATCTGATTGAGATTTACTCAATCTTTCAACCATTTCTGCCACCATGAACTAACCAGCAGGTTCGCAAGAAACATAAGACAGCAAGAGTTTATCCCCCAAAAATTTGGACACAACCAAGATTGTTTCTTTTTTAAACACTGTTTCGATCATAGAGGAATGGGGCTAAGTCTGACTGAGATGGATGTAATGTGTGAAGTTTGTTGCATAATGGAAGTCCCATTTCTCAGTCGTTATACCCTCATATTAATGTCTATAATGTTAATGTTCTCCTACCTGCACTGAACACATATTTTTGCCAGATGAATATGAAACAGATAAACTGAAACTACATAGCCAGTATAATGTTGTTACGACAGATAAAAACCTTTCTGTTACATCAACAATGAATGAGTGGGCTCTTTCTGTTCTCTGTGTGTACATTTGTTGGATTTGTCTTTGTTAACAGTGTGTTACTTTTGCAACTATGGAGTGATGCAAATATTCGTGGTCCAAAAGTAGCTTATGAACCCACGCAGGCTCATTGGTGACCTAACTCTCTTGGTTTGTTTGCACAACATAGCAGTGGATGGAAAGAGACTAATCCAGTGAAAGAAAAGACAAGTGGGTTAAAAAGAACAATAGCTGTACTACAGTGGGTTTAGCAGTTTCTCCTCCATCTAAAACTGTGTTAAATTGGTTACTCAAGTAAATAAAAAACCTGTCCTTGGATTTGTATGTGACTTTGTGTTTGAGTCTGTTTCTCTATCTCATCAACAAACTAGACATAAATTACCTCTCTGTATCCATGCATTCACATTGACAGCACGCATTAGGTAAAAAGAAAAGCACCAGAGATATTGATCCTCATAATTTGTTTTCTGCATCATCCTAAACAGAGTACTTTTTACAGTATGAGAGAATCTATTATTTTAAAGCAAAAGGACTGATTTAATCAGTACAGAGAAATAAAGCAATCTGTTGCAGACAGAGGATGAGCCAACAGGAGACATCAGCTTATTATATCAGATGGTAAGAAGGTCATCAGTGTGTTTTGTTACTGAGTGTATTGTACACATAATAAGTCATCATCAAATTGGCTGTTTCCTTCTTCTACTTAAATGTCTCTCTTTCATTTCCGTCTCCTGGGTCCTATCTTGAATTCCCAAACTTTTAGGCTTAATTATCAGATAGGTAAATATAATCACAACTGAAATAAAAATGATCACATCATTGATGTGCTTTACTGTAACGTCCAGTCATACTTAATAATTCTCAGACTCAACTATTATCCGATTACCTATGATGAGGTCACATTATTTGCGTACAGTAGAAGCTCTACCATCATGATCTGCTTAACTGAATATCAAGCAACATACAGTGATATATATTTTAGATCACGTATTTACTGCTGACGGATCCCTTGAATAAATAAAAAATAGCTGTTTACTTTAGCAGTGGTGGAATCTAACTTGTACTTCAGTACATTTTTTAGCTACTTGTACTTTACTTGAGTATTTCCATTTTATGCTTCTTTCTGCTTCTATTCCCCTACATCTCAGAGGCAAATATCGTACTTTTTACTTAACTCTAAACATGTGACTTCTTATCTTCAACTAATAAAGATAAAAGATTATCACCATGATGGAATAAAATAATATATATTTTCATCATACAAAATGGTCATATTTTTGTGGTGTGTGTGTGTGTGTGTGTGGGGGGGTCATCAGTACGGACATTGTGTGGGTGTAATAATAAGGAGGTCTGCACCGTCAGTACGCACAGAGGGGGTGGGCGGGGCTTTTGGAGAACTCCCCCCCCATCAAGGTGACTTTTTCTCCAAAGAGAAGTGGAATGATGTCGAGTCAACAAACACATGTGTACAGCTGTTTATGTGATGTTACTTATTGACCCGCGCAGGCGCACATGGGCTGACCGCCAAGCAGCTGGACGCGATACAGAGAGTTTTTGCCGTCAGGAGGGGATCGCGTTTCTTATCAGTTATATCCGGTCACTTTGAATGCGTTTCACTTTGGGATCTCAATGCTGGAGGGGCCAACGACTCGTAGAAGAATGGAAGGCTTTAGGAGAGTCGCTTTTCGCAAGAAACAACCAAGTCTGGACACGGGGGAGCCGGAGGAAGCAGGTGAGTTCTTTAGGGAATGCTGGGAGACAGCTTTCAAAACGAAAACATACCTAAACTATTGCAAAAATATGTGACAAACTATTTCAAAAACAAAGTGCGTCTCAATACCATTAAGATATGTTTTCTGACTTGATTTTACATACATACATACATGTTATAGGAGTCCTTATGTAAACGTTATAGTTCTCTCCTGTGCAGTAAGAGCATAGGTAAAAACCTTGATTACAATTATACCATTATTACAGGCTGTTAAGTCTTAAACTGGGTTGTTTGCGACTCGTTGTTATTGCTGTAACAGGTCTTGTATTAGCCACCGTGTTTTTGTCCGTCTGGTTGGGAAAGCATGGAATGGCTGACTGTAACACACCTACGGTATAGCCCCTGTTTACACACCACCTCTGACTGTCTGGCTGCTCAGCAGGTATGCAGGTTTCAAAGGCAAGCCCCAGCCTGTTGTGCTGGAGGGCACATCTTTTTTTCCATCAGGAGAATTTATCTGCTCGGGATGCAACTCTCAGAAACATAACAAAGATGAATTCTCTGACAGGTCCCGGTGCAGTTCTGTGTATCAGTTTTAAAAGCCTCATCAAAAAAAAAACAATTCCTGGGATCTGCATCCCTGCAGGTTTCCAGATGGATTTTTGCGCAGCTGTAACTGAAAGTTTGCAAGGGCTTTACTCCAATTAAGCAGTATAAAATGCGAAAAACTGGGATCCAAATACAAGTCAGTACTCCTGCAGTGTGTACTGTCTGGGCATGACCTACTGAGACAGGAGGGCACTTCGTCTTATCTTGCAACTCTGCAGAGTGCTTGTACTAACATGCAGCCGAGGACACTGTACTACACTTGGCGGTTTGATGTGAACTTTGCCCTGTGGTTAAGATCAGGCATGGTGCTCTCAGCTCATAAAACACAATATTCTGCCAGCAGTCAGCCTCGGTCACGCGTCTCACGTCATGAGCTGTATGTCAGGAAGTGGGGTAAACACTAGAATATTCTAGGATATTATCTGTCAGTGAATCACTGTATGTTACCAATACTGGAATCTACTATGTGAAGTTTATATAGATTATGTTCATCATCATTTGCCCCCAGTCTTGCACACAATATCACTAGTTTCGGTAATATACTTTACAATATATTGAATGCTTTATACATATTGTGTAGGAGTGCCGTACTGTGCAATATTGGCTTCATTAGATATGTGTTTTCTATCATAGATCACAGCTCCAGAAACTATTTCTTCTGGTAATCCCATTGTGTTTTTGCTTCCCAGTCTAAATGGCCTAGTCCCACTGTTTCACTACTGAGCTACTGTAAACATATCTGTTGTGATGTATTTGCAGAGATGAAACTAACCTTGACATGAACCTCTGTTGATTTAATAAAGAGAAAGCAATAGAACAAATAAGCATAACAACATTTCCTCTGCCACAGTTAAAACGTCATTTATTCCGTTTCACTTGGTTCAATGTAAACTTTAATGATCTCGTTATCTGTCGTGGCTGGCTGATCCTGAATAATGATATCAGTAGAGAAACTGTATTACACTCAGAATGATCTAGCCTTCTCTGTTGTTATACGTCTGCCTCTGTTTTACAAGATTCACCGGAGTAGTATAAAATGGGATATTTAGGCCGTCCTGATTGTGCTGACATAGATTTTTTACCTTATATGGGAATTTTGATTTATTCTTCCTGGACAAATAGTTAGAAAATAGCAAGTAAAAAAAAACTTTGTCCTCTCAGCCCAGTCATCTTTGAATGTAAGCTGCAATACATCATTACCCATCTAAATATGAACACTATACTCCTTTTGGATATCATCATACACTTCAAATTGGACAATTTGTTTCTGTCTCTCTCTCTCATGTGCAAGTAGAGTTCCCTAAGTATCTATGTTATTATGACTCGTGTGGAGGGGAATTTATTTTTTGTTTATAGCACAAACAGCTCAGGGGCTTGTAGTTTTGAGCCGGTGTTATTGTGAGGACAGCTGTATCAATCTACAACAATGAACCTGTTTGTTTTCGGTCTGCTAAGACAAAGGCAGTGGGACTGTATGAATCAGACGCTGTGTGGCCTGCTAGCCTACTGCTTCTGGGATTGTTCTGCTGCACTGGTGGCCATTCATCCTGAGCTGAACCCTTTCACTGTCCTCTACTGGTTTTAACTCACTTGAGGGAATAGTGGTTCCCCTGTGCAGCCCAGTTCATGATGGCTTAAAGATTATTTATTTTTTATATGCCGTGCATTGCTGTACCACATCAAAATACACCAGTACCCACCAATCATAGCTCCAGGGTATAGAGACGCACTGCTTCATGTGTGATCAGGCCCGACCACAGAAATGTCTTGGCACCTGAAAAGTTCAAGTTAATGGGCGCCCCCCAAATCTGCTTTAATCACATCAACGCTCTCTCTCTCTCTCTCTCTCTCTCTCCCCCTAGTAAACATAGTGACTTACTCAGTAATAGGGGTACCTACAATTCACATTAGCTTATAGTTAGTTAAGATCATTTTTTTCTGCACTGCCATGCCACAGTCACACCTGAAACCCAGTGCTCGCACTACAATCCTCCCTCCTTTAAAACAGTTTTCTCCATCTATTGGTCTCAAGAAAGTAAACCAATATAAAACAGAATGAGGTATAATGGAACATTTAATGATTTTTATTTTATATATATATATATATATATAATCTTGAGATTAGTGAATACCATCATTAAATTAGAAATTGTAGAAAACAAAATAAAGTAATAAGATATAACACTGAGCTTGGTTCTCGTGCCTGGTAATTAGTCCAGTCCTCCACAATGTTACGTAAAAGTTTGGGCTATAAGACATATCATAAGCTCATAGGCTATGGTCGCATATCACCTGTAATGTTTAAAGCAAGAGTTTCATTTCATGCACGCGCATATGAACGCGTGTTCACGCGCGTCGCGGTTCTCTTCCCCTGCAGTTTGTAAACACCGTTCCCCGTTGGCGAAAACGTAACAAATTGCCTTTTGCTCTTTTTGTCAGGCACAAAGTCCTACAGCAGCCCTGGAAGTGGCTGTCGACCAAATAAAACACCGACTAACAACGAGATTTTATAACGTTACTGTTGTCTGCTGGCATCACACTTTTACCTGACAATTAGTCCCGCAATTCTCTGTCACGGTGTTTGTTTGTTTTCGTCCTTTTGTGACCAGAAGGATTGTTTCGCGTCGTCCTCTCATGTAAACATTGATTCCTGCGTATTTTGCGGGTCTCTACGCAACTTGCGTAGCGAGCGTACCAAATAATCCAATGTTTCTTTTTGTTGTTTTAATAAGTGAATGTGCATATTTTGGTCGAAAGTAAAATGTGGTTATCAAGAATGATTTCATTAAAACAGTACTAGTACAATATTTTTGTTGACAATTGACAAAAATGACTATGCAATTTATTTAGAATGTTATCATTGAATTTACGAGCTTTAATTCAATAATGCATTCAGGTTTATGGGATTTAGTTCAGTCTTAAACTGTGCCTCAGGTATAACATATTTGTACTAATTTCTTTTGGCATTAATTTCTTTCCATTGTTTACTGTAGTTAGCTGTGGTCTCCTACAATATCCTCAATATCCTGTTCCCTCATTGTTCTTGGTACATTAACCCCGACATTAGACCGTTTGAGGAAGTATTGTCCTGATGGAGGCTATAAATAGGTATCAAGTGAAGCTGTAATGTATTTACCTTCATCACTTGAACTTCATGACTTTATTACATAACCTCAATTACTTTATTTTGTCATATGTTCCAACTGTGATTATTGCACTGTGATTGTTTCCTTGATGTGTACAAAGCAAAAGGTCAACAACCAAAAAAGTTGACTCCTCAAGTAGATATATATCTTTGTAAGCTTTGTAAATTTATCATATTGAGGCACGCAGAATTAGTCCTCCTCAGTATTAGAGTATTTTCTGAGTGTTTACACTGTGTCTGGTAGGGACGTCTGCGACTGGAGATGATTGTGTGTGGAGGTGGTATGTATTGCTCAGTTGATAATCACAGTGGGTGTGCGCTGCTCTCAGCAGGAAACGAATAATAATACATGAGTTTGTTCATGTGATATCCCTCAGCGGTTGCACAAACATGCTCTAACAAACGCCAGTATTTAGGATCAAGTTTGGAGCGCTCCAGTTTGCAAGTGTTCCAGTAGGTGGAGGTACAGGCTCAGAAATGTTTTACCCATCAACCAGCAGGTGGAACTTAGTGCTCAGCGTGTGATGTGGTCTCATGCAGAGTCATGTACCACTTTGCAACAAAGCAACCATCCACATACACTATATCTTGGCATGATATTG
This sequence comes from Anoplopoma fimbria, assembly GCF_027596085.1. Taxonomy (NCBI): domain Eukaryota; kingdom Metazoa; phylum Chordata; class Actinopteri; order Perciformes; family Anoplopomatidae; genus Anoplopoma; species Anoplopoma fimbria. The sequence goes on from NC_072467.1 coordinate 9,617,314, forward strand.
TGCTGCTGTTGATCCCAAATCAATAAGAAAACAATCAACGTACAATCAGTTTCGTTAGATTGTCTCTTTAAAACCAAGAGGTCCTCCCATTTGAGAGCACACTATCATGCTTTTTTAATTATTTCATTTTGACTCACTAATACATCATTTAAAAAACAAGCAAACTGACAATTAGCAAACCAAGGATGCCTTCTGGAAAAAATAATGAGGTGAAGAGAGGAAACTAAAAATGAGCTACTTTTATAATATTTGTATAGAAATGTGTAAAATTTCTCCTGAAAAAAATTATGGGGTAAGAACAAAGTCTGTTGACACTTCCTCTATGTGTTTGTCGGTGTCACCCACTCTTATTATCTTATTAGCTTGGTTTGATACACTGATAAACACTGTCGGTGTTTGCTGGCCTGTATCGCAACATGATGAGTGAGTAGAAGCCTAAATGTATGCTTAGTTTCAGCCAGGACACATGATTTCCTATCCATGCACCAGCCAGGGCTTCCTGACTGCAGTGTGTGTCCTTTCCCCCTCCTGACTCCCATTGTTAGCCTGTGAGGCTCTTCCCAGAATGCTACTGTACCTAACAAGCTCAGACTGAGATGAGGAAGCAACTTTACAGAGAGGAAGATGTGGGGAAATTGTGTTACCCAACCTTTTTTTTTTTGCTCACCTTTGCGAAATGACGGACATCCCATCTGCAACAGGACGTAAAGATGTGAAGGTGTTTGGATGACTCGTCTTCGTCTACAGCGCTGTCTTTCTACTCTTCAGCAGTAGAGTGTAGTAGGTCTCAGCATATCGTCCTGTCAGGAGGTCTCCTCTGCCTCTTTATTTATGGGTGGGAGTAGAGGGAGGAAGGGGAGAAAGTACTAAACGGAGGTGTATTTTAGGCCAACGCTTTTATGTAGTGATTGAAACTTTAGTGCTAGTTGTTCTTACTTTTCTTCGTCTGTCCATCCACTTCACTCTCTCTCTCATCTACTGTCTGTATTGCGTTCTGTCCACCGGCTGGGACACAGCATAGACTGCCTGGCTGCCGGTTACTGGAGGTGCTGTCTCAAACACGATTCCACGGGTAGATGATCCTTACGGACTGGACATCACAGTAAGGATGAACCGTGTCATTAGTTAATAATATATATGTTTGGAGAGGACCGTAGGTTGGTATTTTCGTTTTCAAAATACAAGACACTGGACTGAGAATGAAACGGCGGCGCAAGTACTGGTTTTGGAGGCGGAAAGGTAAAAACGCAAAGATGTGTCTGCTCTGCTGTTATGGTAAGAAATGTGGGACTCCATGTTTGGCTTTACTCTGAAAAATCACGGATGAGTCGAAAATTATTTTCCAAAAAGATGTCTGCCCATCCTTTGACAAACATCACCTGTGAGTCATCTCTCATCATTACCATAACACAATCGCTTGACTTGCTTAACCCCTGCTGCTCTGTTATTCTAATCTCTGTTTTCTACCAGCGAGCAGGATCCATTTTCTATTGTTATCATCTGGCTGCTCTCCCTCATAAAACATTTATTAAACACTCTGCTAATGTGTTGCTGTTCCAAATTATTATTATTTTGGCAATTTATCTGAAATAGTTCCCTCCCCTCTGCAGTATATGTGTAATTATTTTTTTCCATTAGATTAGCAGTCAGTGGTTTACCAATGTGAGTGTTTTGTAAATGCATTTGTTTCAGGATTACTTGCCAGATAGAGTGAACAAACTTGGAGTGAATAGTTGATTCACTGAGTCGCAGTATTGGTCTCCATGTGGACCGGCCTGCTGCTGTGTGAGGGAGTATTTAAATCCACCAGGGTGGAAAAAAAGAAAGTTTTGTTCCCAGAGGCCTGGGAACCGTTTCCCCCCTCTAAGACTCTCTTCTAACCACTCTGGCCTTTTGGCAACGTCCCTGATGGCCCATTACCCAACTGTGTGTGTGTCTTGTGTGTGTTTTTAGGCAGCGTAGGGCAACGGATGTGTGAGTATTTGTGTGTTGTAACATTGCAACCCCTCAACTGTGCACCTTTCTTAGGGTGCCGTGTATTGTTGGTGAGCTCGGGGTGAGTCAACCTTATTTAATAGCAGACGAGAGGAAACACTGTGAAGCATTCTGCTCTCATTCTCATGGGCAGGAAGGAAAAGGCTGGGAACACCAGGAGGCCCCGAGTCCTTTCACCACGCTCATTGTTTTAACGTGGGAGAGGGTGTCACAAGTACCAGTAACAACTTTTCAGGATCAGCGTGTATACACTCATATGTTTGGATTAGCTTTGTTCTATTTTTATTTTAGCCTTCCAAAGATCTTCCCGCAGTTCTGGGAAATTGTTGAGAGGGTGTGGTGGTCTTGCACATAATGACTGAATTGTTATTTTGAAGAGAACTGTTCTTTTAAGATGGATTATGGTCCAGTATTGGGGGGTTTACATCTTAGTTTTCTTTAGAATTTCTTTATTGAGTGAGTAAGGGTCAGGGTATCGTGCAGATATTCAAACACAAGGAATAACATTTCACAATTTCAGGTTGAATTGCTCATCACCAAATTCCATACAATACAAGTAGTCCTTACAGGTTTACTATTTACATTGCATCCCCTCCCACACAAACATATACATACTTATCACCCTTCTATCCACTCTTTTGTATTGTATTGTGAAAACTGTCGCCTGTAGCGGCTTGAATGTTTGATTTTAGCATGGTTACTTATTAATTTCCCTTGTGACTTCCTTGTGTGTGCAGTGAAAGTCAGGTAGTCATGTGAAGATGATTATGATTAGCGCTTCATTTAGTAATGTTATTTGTTACCGCTTGGCAAGTCTTGTTGTGTGGTTGTCAGCCTCTTCTACAGGAGGTGCCTCCAGGAAGTATTTTTCTTTTCTTATACCTCCATCATATTTTCGCTTTCTTTCCCTCAAGCTCCTCTCTCTCTCTCTCTCTCTCTCTCTCTCTCTCTCTCTCTCTCTCTCTCTCTCTCTCTCTCTCTGTGTACATTGATTAGCATTCCTCCTGGCATGCCTGAGTCCTGACATCATTCTCAGATAGTTTTACTGACAGGTGGCAGGAGATGCCTGCTCACACTCACTAACAGACACAATGAAAAAATGTTTGTCACTAAGATACACTTAGAAAATACGGTCATGCATTAATTATATTCTTTCGCTCTGAGAATTCACTAAAGGAAGATGGATAGGACATTGAATGAAAAAAGGACTCTCTGGTCAGAAGGGATCACGTGACCTGTCATTTTGACTGTGGCCCCCGGAGGGCTGGTTGTCAACAAGCTTGTCAGCTAATCAAAGGCACCGATGCACCATCAGTGTTTCTTGTTGTTCAACCTACCAATGCTTATGTGTGATTGTGCCAATATCTCTACCCTCAATAATCAGCTTTTACAAGCTGTAATACAACTGTATTAACCCCTTATGAAAACCAATCTCTGCATATTACTAGTCTGAATCACCAGAAGTAGACTGCAGGTGTAAGCGGCAACATAGCCTATTACAACCGGCATTCTCCTCCCCTTCCGCTGTCTGCACTACGCTGCATCTATTTTGCAAGGGCATCCTGTGCTTAGTGCCACCCTAGACGTTTGTGATTGGTTTAAAGAAATACAAAGAGTGCCATAGTGGGTTTTTTTCCCTATACCAGATTGATAATTTGGAGATTGCACCATAAATATGCATTGCTTGCTTAAATAAATTCTCAGCCTTCCAAGTTTCCTGTTGTCAGTCAGAACAGAGCATCCCATCAGCCCAGTCTGCTGAGATGTGATTGCTCTGTTAGAGCGTTGAATAATGTAAAGGGGGACGCAGCCGGGATGTGATTTATAAAATCTGCACAGAATATAATTCATTCAAGCAGGCAGAGTAGAAAGGTGAGTACATGCATGAGGTAGCAATCAAAGTTCAGGCAGTGAATGCTTACAGCGCTATTTTAGTATTGCACTTTTTTGATCAAGAAAGGTGAATCAATAATAGATGATGATTTTCATAAGCTATGTGATTGAAATGGCACATGACTTGATAAACTGAAATCTTACAAGGTAAGAAAAAACAGTATTGAAGATCAAAGGGCCCTCAGGGGAGCGCAGACCTCCGCCAACCCGTTTACATAAGTGAAAAACAATGCACGTATATGCCCTTTGATTCGGATGTGCTCCAAAATGTAATGAGTTATTTCTTGGCCCATGCTACAACCTTCCATATATAATGTACATTTCATCATGTGTGTACTGTACATTCATGCACACATACACACACTGTCACTGGTGCACTCCCAAAGATGAAAATAATGAAGTACGTTCTCAGTGATGGCTCTCGAGTCTTATTCTGAATTCACGGTGGATTATAGCAGGGATTTCTTCTGTGTGTTTACTGCGAGGAAAGATGAGAAAGATAAGGTGTGTAATGAAGTCAACCAAGCGCCTTCTGTGCTGAGATGGAAAACTAATTGTGTAATCAATTTGGTGTCTAGATATTTGGTGTCTAGAAATCATTATCCGTCTCACAATGCAGTTCAGGAACGAATCTGCAGTCAGCGTTCATTTTGGCAGTTTGTTGTCTTTTTTCCATGGCCAGATTGACAGCAGGGATGGCTTGATGTGTGTGTGTGTGTGTGTGTGTGTGTGTGTGTGTGTGTGTGTGTGTGTGTGTGTGTGTGTGTGTGTGTGTGTGTGTGTGTGTGTGTGTGTGTGTGTGTGTGTGTCTGCCAGGCTGATTATGGGAACCAATCCAAGGTGGGTTGTTCCTTTGATGCGGCGGGGCAGATGCCGACCCGTTTCCTGCTCTGCCCTCATGACAGATGTGCCCTGCTGCTGTAGAGATGGAGATTCAGCCCCTGTACCTTGTTTGCTGTGTCTTTGTAGCTTTTGTTCTTGTATGTGTGTGTCTATGAACATGTGTGTGTCTAGCAGACAATACCCATCATTCATCATTGACCTTCATAATGTAAGAGTTGCGCCGGGAGGATGGGGGAGTCAATGAAAGCGGCCGGGGCTCAAATGCGACGTGTGCATGCCAAATGTCTGTGTGTGTACTGGTGAACGTGCACATGTGCATGCATTTTAAGCGACGTGGGTTTAATTAATGATGTGTGTGTGGGAGGCCTGTGGTGGTTCTATGCTTATAGAGATGTGGTGGGTAATGGCCTGAAGCCATGCTGCTCTCCTCCCCTCTCCTCTCTTCTCAGGCCAAAGAGAGAGAGGGAGGGAGGGATGGACTAGAGTAACAGAGTGGTAGGTGGATGTGGAGGAGAGGTGGGGGAGTTTGCGAGGGTAGTGGGAAATGCCAGCTGCAGCGGTAAGAAGGAAGTGGGCACTGTGTGTGTGTGTGTGTGTGTGTGTGTGTGTGTGTGTGTGTGTGTGTGTGTGTGTGTGTGTGTGTGTGTGTGTGTGTGTGTGTGTGTGTGTGTCTCTGATGAGTGGGAGGAAGGTGGTGAGGCATAAGGAAGAAAAAGGACAGAAGAAAATATATGCACATATATTATGTTGTTTCATGCTTGAAAGAGGGGAGACAAAAACTGAAAATGGCCGTTTGCAATGCACCGAGATTAAGTTTAAAAGCCAACAGAATCAAATTGGAATCCTTTGAACCCAATGGGAACTGAATTTGTTTCTTTCTGCTGACATAGCCAAGAAATATTGGAGGGTTAAAATGTTTTGACAGGTTGAATATCACACTTGTGCAGAGCCATACAGGAAGAAAGAGTGTATCCAGGAGGAAACTGTTGAAAATTGCACAAACAAACCGAGTTGCTTTTGGCCTGAAAAGGTAATTATTTGGACTAGTGCCTTAAAGCTACACCAATCAATATTTGAATACTTACCATAAATCAAATTTGTTGTGTAATGTCCAAAGAATTGCACGTAGTGATGAGATGGTGAGATTCGTTGCTTAGTATCTACTTAAAGAATCAGCTATCGACTCCTTAACATTATGAAAGCCAGTATCAGTGCAGTACAAACAGAACTGAGACACTGTTTTAACTACACCCCCATTAGGTATATGTAAAAGTAAAAGTCATATAATACGATTTTGTATATAAAAAAATATTTAAAAACTTGTAGGGACATAGAAAGAGACCAAAATCCTGCGTTAAATAACTGCTATTATGCACCGCAGGATTGATCCTTTAATGAGAGAGACTCGTTTTTCATAATTTAATGGACTGGTTCTCGTTTAATGTGCACCTACTGATTTGCTTGACGATCTGACTACCCTCTCCATAAAACTGAAAGGAATGATTTTTAAAAATTTAAATTAGGATCACGGTAAAAATAGGTTTGATCCATGTCTATGAAATGCCTACTGCCCAGAACAGTTCTAATTAAAGGCTGTAATTTGTCTGAAGACAGTAGATTTTATGCCGTTTGCCAAATCTCCTTACACCCTGATAGAGGATAAGAGATTTGTCTGAGTTTTTTGCTTGATTTGATTAACACAAGCTTAAATTATAGTTAAAATGTATAATTAGATTATACTTTCAACAGTTTAACAAGCCTGAGTGGGTCCATCTAATGCACATGCATGTGAGTTCAGAGCGCTGATAAGTGAGAGATAAATCTTTCCTCTCTGCCAGCAGTAGACCACACCGTCAGAGGTATGAGGATGTCTACATGTCGGGGCATGTCAGACCTTCAGGGTCATACAAGCGGTGTGTATTTATGAGTTAGTGCATGAAGCTAGGGACTCTAAAATCCATGGATTTGTTGGCTATCCTCATATACTGTATGCATACCTGCTTGACGGTAATGCCTGTGCATATATATTCCTGTGCACTCATAAAATTGCAGACTGTATAGAGAATACTTAAGCAGGTCCATTACTCTCTGTCTGAAAACCAATACTTCTGTAAGTGTCACCATGGAAACAATATGCCATCCTGCAGATAGTAATCATTGAATGCGTTGCCACATAAGAGGTATGATTTGCTAACATAATATTCAAATGTTCAACACACCCCAGATGCTGTACGTTCTTCTTAAAGCCATTTCCTGGTAAAGTAGTGCTCAGCTCTTTCCACTGGCAAGCTTTGTCAAAAAAGACAGAGGTGATTTTGTAATTTTATTGAGTATTTATATTATTTCTGTGAATGTTACTTTGAGATTATAGCAACATATTTTTCCTAAATGTCCTAAATGAGGCTGACCATTGCTGAGCTATTTGCTCTCTCAGCAGCTCCTCTGCAAATGGCTCACTAATGTTTTATAAATCCTGCGACTTTTTAACAGAATTAGCACCAATAAGGCTGAAAAGCTGACAGGGACAGTACATAAGGATAAATGTAACAGTTACTTTGTTAAAGGGTTTCTTTTAATATCCTCACTTGTCACTTTCGGTTAAAGGTATAATATGTAGTCACATTGTCAGGCTACACACTCTGGGGGTTATACAATTCACGGGGGTCAAAATGCTTTTTGCTGACGCCCAGAAGAGTCCCGAACACAGCAAAATAAAAAATACAGGCACAGGTGAGAGTTTCTGCAGATACAGACACCAACACATTCTTGATTGATGAATGAGAGGGATATTTTTTTCGGAAATTGTTTCATTAGATACCTTTTAACAAACTGCATTGCTACTTAATAAACCATCCTCTATGGAGTTAAAGTCAGCAAAGTGGAGCCGTGCACAATATTCACAGTTAGGTTCTCCTCTGGCTTTTGTCTGAATGTATTTACTCTCCTTAATGGCGGACCTTTAACTGTTGCAGTACAGTCTATGGGTCCTAATGAGCTATAAGCATGCCCCCTCGAGGCTCAAACAGCAAGTGTTTTCATGCGATTGGGAGTGTGTGAGTGCATGACTGCAGGCTGTCTGACCTTAGAGTAGCATTACTGACCTGTCCGTGGTAATGGCTCTGCAGGAAATGGCCAGAAAGAAAACGAGGAGGCAGTTATTTCTGTAGCACCCTGATATCCTGCATGTGGTTTACACACATTCTCACAGTCCAAAGGGACATACAGGCAGCACACATACCGCTTCTGATGGTGACGTCTGGATATAGTTATTGACTCTCTGGGCCTTCCGGTCACTAATTACTGTGTTGTGTAACGAGGCCTGCACTGACTCACAGTGTGTAACAAAGTGTGTGTGTGATAATATGTGCGTATGTATGTTGGCTGTGACCAAGTCATTTCATGTAACTGCCAAATGGATTTCATTTTAATGGGCTTCCATGTCTGGTTAACAATAAAGGGTTCGTTTGATCATTATACAGAGAATCACCAGCACCATGCTGAATTTCCAGCTGCTGTAAAACATTAGAAATTGGAAAAGAAGATCAGTAGGGCGGCTGTGGCACATGAGGTAGAGCGCTTGTCCCGTAACCACAAGGTTGGTGGTTCAAATCTCTCTACCGGCAACATGCCAGGTGTCCTTGAGCAAGACACCTAACCCCAAGTTGCTCCCCGGGCGCTTCATTGCAGCCCACTGCTCCTCCGGGATGGGTTAAATGCAGAGAAATAATTTCCCCATTGTGGGACTAATAAAGGCTTAATTATTATTATTATTATTATAAAGAAGAGCTGGTTAATAAATGGAGGAATAAGGTTAAGAGGAAAAAAAGATGCAATGACAAAGAGGAGAATAGAAAAGAGGTCAGGACTGTGATGACTGCCAGTCTGAATTAGAAAAGAGATGGACAGAGTGAAGCTCCTTGATATGAAGATTTTTTTCAGGCGAGTGCACGAGGTGTAACTGTCTGCATCGTATTTAGCCATAAGCATGTTTCATCACACCACTTGTGAAAGCAACACTTCTCTCTGCGTGCCACTGTAACACTTATCGGGGCCCGCAGGTCATTTTCACACACATCTTTGTCAATTTGAGAACAACCGAGTGCCCTTTCTCACCATGTCAACACTTCAACCACTCCAGCCAACCACCACAGAGATCTGTCTGCTCTGTTGTCCGCTTCATTCTGCTGGTGAGCGCAGCTGTGAGTGACAATGGAGGGAGAAGACGCAAATAGTGATACATCTACTGCATTTATTTATGAAAAGACTCATGCAGTGATCCAAAAAGATCTTCAGATTTTTTTAAATTATTTTATTATTCTTGCCCCTTAGCTGGAGAGTTGGTGACATTGTCTGACTACTTGGGCTTATGAAATCAACTCAAAACCCCAAGTATGAAGGACGGAAAAAAAACATGCATTGTCATCACTGCTAAAAAAACATGTTAGTTCCTTAATGGAGACACTTTAGAGTATTTCACAAGAGCTGTACATTTGAGACTTGAACTTGAATCAGACAGGCTTGATGATTGAACTGGACTTGACTGCTGTGAGACTTGCCTTACAGAACTGGCTTTAAAGCATTCATATCAAAAGCATAGATATGTACAGTTTTGAGCAGTTAAAGTCCTTGGTAATTCACAAGTCTAAAAGAGACTGTGCCCTGCCAGCTCCTCAGTCTGTTTTACGGACACAATGGTAACGCTACCATGGCAACATGCTCACTTAATGGCAATGCTTTGACAATGATCTTTAACAGTTATAATGATTATATGTCCATCATCTTAGTCTAGATAGCGTGGTAAGATTAGAAGAAGTAGAGTGATGACAATTTTTCAGTTTTGAAGGTATTTGGTCATAAACCAAAGTATTAGACAACTACATTTTTTTTACCTGATGATGGTGCTCTAATGTTAGTGAGCAGATCATCAAAGTTATTACAGTTCATCCTGAGAGGAACATGAAAGTCTGCATCAAATTTCATGGAAACCTATGCAGCTGTTGTGAAGACATTTTACTCTGAATAACAATAAAAAATGTCAACCTCATGGGGACGCCAAAGAGAAAGTGATTGGACCCCAGAGGGTTCATCCTCTCGGAGCCATGAATGTCGGTAAAAATGTTCATAGCAATCCATTTAAAGGTTGTTGATCTAGTTAATCTTGTGTCGGACCGACCAACAGACCCACATTGGCGTCCATATAGCCATTCATGCTAGAAATAAATATGTTGTCCAATGCAGACCTTGCATAGCCCCATGTGTAGAATATTTTATTGTTTGACCTATGGATCGATTGTAATGGTTTGAGCTTTGTATAAATAGAATATTAACACAGCTTGAAAGCAAAATGTTAATTTCAATGGTCAGTTTAATAGACTTGCAGTTGGTCTATGAGGGCTGTTAGCTTGGACACGTGACTTGACTTGGACTTGGGAATTGACCTCTATAGACAGCTCTGGCTCTCACCGCATGGATCTGGATTGAAACAACATCTGAATATCTGGTTCTATTTTTAAATATTTCTCCATTTGACTACATTAAGGAGTACGTAACCACTGTTTGGTTCTCATGTGAAAAGAGTGGGTGGACTTCACTTTGACTTCTCCAACTACCCCAAACCTGCACTGTGCCACTCAGTGTGAATCCTTGAAGAAGGAAGTTCAAAGCATTTAATCACACAAGCTAACAGAGAGATGTGAAGATGACAAATGATTTTATAATGATTTTGATCTATAAACCTCTACATCAGGCCTCTACCTTATAACACACACCAATCAATTCTTCGTCATCCCTCTCTCCAGATGCCTTGTCTTTTTTTGTGTCACCCCCCTCCCCTCTCCTCCTTGAGGGGGTTGTTTTTGTGTCACGCTCAGCACCTATATATGCAATAGCCGACAGCAGCAGCAGCAGCAGGGACAGCAGATGAGTACGGCCATTGGCTTCTTCCCCTCTCACCGGCCCTCCCCTCACCCAACACAATGGGACTGATTGTCCATGCGACACACACGCACACACAGAGGGGGCTTTACTCCGGGGCTGAGTGTCGCTCCCCCGCCATATCTCCGCTGGAATGTGATTACCTTCACTCGCCGTAGAGAAAGAATGAGGAAAGGGTAAAAAGAAGAAGGATAGCATCTGAGGAGGCAAGACGGGAGTTTGAGTGAAAGGGCGAGTCGGTCTGTCACTGAGCGTGAGAGTGTGGTGTGTGTGTGTGTGTGTGTGTGTGTGTGTGTGTGTGAGAGAGAGAGAGAGAGAGAGAGAGAGAGAAGGGAAGAGGATGCAACCAATGCAGCGAGGCAGCAGTTTAACACAAGCCTGAACCTGACAGTGCGAGCGACAGAGCGCAGAGAGAGAGAGAGAGAGAGAGAGAGAGAGAGAGAGAGAGAGAGGAGGGAGAGGTCTTTTGAAGCAGTGGATTTTAATTCCTTCACTGGACTCCACCTCGCTGCTCTCAGCGGACTCAACCTCCACTCAGGTTAGTGCCTCTCTCTCTTTTTTAAGACCGGTTTACCAGTCAGCACCAGAGAGCCGTATCCATCGAGTGCACAATGCTGCCGTTGGGGCGTTGGGTTGACGGGGCTGAAAATGTGGGTGGTTCATGACCACAGAGCCACTGAAAAGCCATTTGCTATGCTACACAGACACACGTCGCATGCTGAGGCTGATGGTTAACAAAGAGGGGAGCACACATCACAAAAGACAAACCCTGGATCTCACCACAGGATGTTCCTCTGTCCAGTGCTGTAGCTAAGTGTGGCGGCAGTGGCTGTGTGTGTGTATGTGTGTGCGTGCGTGTGAACTGTGGTGTGTGTAATAGAGAGCTGTGGGTACTTTAAGCAGTGGGAGCTGTATTAGCTGGAGGGAACTATTAATTTTCTTTAAGGCGTTGTTTACTAAGCCTCTCAGCGGCAGGCTGTCTCAAGATATTCACAGCTGCGACTCACACAGACACACACACACACACACACACACACACACACACACACACACACACACACACACACACACACACACACACACACACACACACATGCTAGTGCACGTTGAGGCTACTGCTTCTGATTTCAGTTAACTCTGTTTGCCATGATTGGCGTAATCGGCCTCAGCTGTCCACAGTGAGCTGTGGGAAAATATGCAAGAATGTGTGTGTGTATTGTGTCTTGATGTGCTTGAACCGTCTTCAAACTATGATTTAAAAGCACCTTGTCATTACAGCTGTAATACAATCTCTTGATGATAGACATAATCCTAACTGCTTATAGTTGCTGCACTCTATCCTGTTTCCTAACAGCATCAAAGGAAAATGGCTTCTTAAATTGTAATTATAAAATGATACATTTTTGCAATAATAACCTTTTTGTTATCGGACAAATAAAAGAGAAAATAGGCCTCATGGTTTTTTTCTCTTTAGGCTCTATATCCCGACTGCATCTCCCCGTTGCGTGCTCTCACTGGAACTCATTTGGCGAGCTATCTCTGCAGTTGAAACCATTAACTTTATCTGCAGCAATATATTTTCTGTGGTGCTTGTGCTTCTTCCGCTCTCTGATCTTGGCTTCCCATACAGGCAGGCGCTGGTAGGGGTGTTATCCTTCTGTTTATGCTGCGATGGAGGCAACCGTTCAGCGGCCCTTAATACTATGAGGCTCCTGGCCGGGTCTGTGTGGGACATCACCTGAGGGGGGCTTCTCCAGGATCAAGCTAGTCCCTGCAACAAATCTGAGAGCTCAGGTGGAAACAAAGAGAGGTTAAGAAGAGGAGAGGCCTCTTTGGCTCAAATATAAATCAGTGATTGGGATTTTAAGGGGAGACTCGTTGTTGCTGTAAAAGCTATCATGGAGTGCTGGGGTTTGGTGTTGAAAAAGATCTCTATCTGTCACCTTAATAGTTTTCATCATAGCAAATGAATTAAGTGCCAGTATGTGAGCCAGTGAGCATAGATTGAAGCTTTACTCTAACATGCTTTAATAAACAGACCCTGGTGGACGTTGTGGTGGATTAGGTGGATTAGTGGGCAAAGGCAGATCTGTAGGTTTGATGACTTCTAACATGTCCTTTTTATCATCTTTCCCTTCACTAACTGTTGGCGGATGAAGTGGAAATGGGGTAACTAACGGAGTAACAGAGGTTACGTCTTAGCTCGAAGTATCACCGCTCAGGGGGGAAAGGGAACCTATCATAAAGGCGGCAGGGGCCAGGTACGTGATGTTAACAAAAATGTTATTAAAATGGAGAGAGCTTGTTTCTAAAGAGAAGCTGAAAGGAGGAAGGAGTGATAGCAGCCTCATAACAATGAATACTAATTCAAAAAACTTTACAGTTTGGTTCTAAGAATTCTCACTTCCTCACAGTATGACTTGTTCTTGCATTTTTTAGCAGGTTTTTGTGTACAAGTGTGTCTGTAAGCCCCCCCCCCCTACTATCCGAATCAGCAACTGCAGTTTAATCACCGTGGGATTGATCCTCTTCGCCTTCCTTGCTTTCTTTCTCTCCCTTTACCTCTTTTAAATATTTTGTTTATCTTCTTACTCTAAATGCCTAAAAAGTGCTGTGTCATTTTTGCACAGGCATCACTGGTTCGGTATTTGGCAGCCAAACATCTTGTAACTTTGTCCTCTCAGGGGTTTGTCTTTCTGCTGAGCCTCCCATGACACAGACCAGAAATGCTGATACTGTTTGACACTTAATTACACCGTGTGTGTGTGTGTGTGTGTGTGTGTGTGTGTGTGTGTGTGTGTGTGTGTGTGTGTGTGTGTGTGTGTGTGTGTGTGTGTGTGTGTGTGTGTGTGTGTGTGTGTGTGTGTGTGAATTCAGAGATACAGTAAAGCAGGTGACTCACTGTGGGTTTAATGAGCAGATCTGGCTTAAGAGAAGATTTTTTAACAAGCAGACAGAAATGAGGAAGCGTGGCCATCATTTTTGTTCAAGCATGAACTGTTAAAGAGGAAGTTTTCATATGAAATGTTAGTTTCACTCTTTCCCTCTCTGGCTCATTAGTGCACCAAACTTGGCTGCAGGCTTGCTTACAGGCCCGCTTTTGGGATTGCAGGGTTTTCTGTGCATTCCAGCTCTGCACAGAGAATATGGGCACCAGTGCCTCCAGTCAGAGGGGTTCATTCATACCGAGTACAATGATCCTGTTTGAGCCACAAGTTTTTACCCACGCTGATTGATTGGCATTATATTCAGCATCTATATACTTCATACATAATGCATTGAGTCAAATCTGTTTAGCATCAATGAATATCGCTTGCTTTCTGTTTCCTCAAAGCACTGGAATAGAAAGAAGGAGATAAACAAAGAGACATTTAAGATGGATCGAAATGAAGAATTGAATTTGATGTGTTGCATTAATTGAGTGTTTGCTAAGCACCGGCCCTCATCCTTTCTCTTGCTAAGCCTGTCAATTTTTCCATTCTCTGCAGATTTACTGTTTAAAAATTAAAAGCAATTTTTGAAAGAATGGGTCCTTGATTTCAGAAGGAGATAGACGAAAGCGAGCTCCTAATTTCTAGCCGGCAACTATGTTCAACTGTCTCTAGCATTTGCACAAGCAGAAAACATTGTTTCCAGATGATTTTTGTTATTTTCAAGCTGAAATCAAGAACTCAAAATTTGATTGCTACAATGTAAACGTGACATTTAGCTAAAAGATTGATGTTGAGGCTGTCCGAGGTAAAATGATGAACCACGTAGAAGACACAGAAATAAAGAAACATAACTGTAAAGCTAGTGAGGAACTCGGAACGCAACACTATCTCGGATTACTAGTTTTGCTTGTGTTGCTTATTTGTAAACTTCCTCAAAACTAATAAAGAGCACGACAGAGTTACTTGTTATATGTGAAAATACTACACCAAGCTTTTTTTTTTAAACATAAATTCAAACTGCCCAAAGTAAGAAATTATCCTAGGCCTTGGAAGTAGCGTTACTTCTGTTGGTAGTAAGCTAGTTAGCAGGCAACGCTAACATTTACAGCTTACGTTAAAGCCTTATACAGTCTATGGTTAGAGCAGATAAACATACCAAATCTTTATATACATTGTTCAGATTACAGCCCCATGGGCATCACTTCAACATGTGCAGAACAAAAAAGCTTGACATCCCTGCTGTGTTACGTTACTGTTGTTAAGATATGATTGGACAATTGCTGTTTGGCAGAGGAACTTGGCAGGTCAATATGGATCAAGTCCTGTAACATCACAATTTCAGTATTTGCTGTATTTGCATGGCAAACAGTAAAACCCTCTTAGCATAATCATCCCTGCAAACAAACTGGATAACAGTTAGAAATCAGCTTCTGAAATGTTTCTGACAAGATATCTCTCCACCACAACCTTTCACAAATGCCACATGCTGTCACTCCTCTTGTGTACAAGGCCTCTGTTGTAGCTCGATGCCTCTTACCCAGTGCATTAGAATATTACCAAGTGCATTTCTTTGTTTTCATCTTCATACAGCAGGAGTTGTTGCCAGCATCAGATGACTAACAACAACTCACTCATCAGCATTGGATTGTGAGAATTTCTCATGGGGTTATTTTTGGAGCTAAATTTGGATATTTCTGTAAACATGTTGCCTAAGAAATGGGTTGCATTGAATGGAAACTCAATTACAGGAAGAAATATCCTCGGGGCATCACTTCACTGAATTATTACAAACATGAGAAAGCAGCTGGTGTGCTTGAGTTGACCATAGTTTATTGCTTTTTATAGTGACATTCAGAATCTTTTTTTTTCACACACAGAGTACTGGTCTTTTATGCTGGATACGTCCCTTCCACATATCTGCACTTGATCTGTGAGACATTTGAAAACAATTTGGTTCAGTCTTATCATGAAAGAGCACGCTGTGGATAAGCACTGTTGTTCATTTATGAACAGACTGGCCTGCTGGGGCCCAGTCAGACGTGGTGATTGGGTGGACAGGATATTGATTGACACATTTGGGAGCTCCTGCCCAGCAGCTGTGAGCTGTTGTCCGAGGTAGACGGGCAGGTCACAGGGGGGTTTGGAGGGACTGGAAGGAGAAAGAAGGTTATAGAGAAAGAGACAACCGGCTAGGAGAGAAAAGAAAAGAGGCATGGTGAAAGGGAGGACGTAAGAGAGATAGAGGAGGAGAGAATGACTGGCCTGTCAATGTTATCGCATACTCTACTTCCAACAATCGATCCCTTACCCAGTGCCCAGTGATCCGAGAGTCCACTATTTCCACACTAGTGTTTTTTCTAAATTACGGGACTCTCGACTTTTTTTTTCTCTCTGCTACTATTTTTTTTAGTAACAAGGTTTCATGCCTGCTTAGATCAGTTATGGAACTAAATGTGTTTGCCATCTGATATCCAGATCACGATTAGATATTCAGTTATGGTCTGAATGATTATTATCGCTGTGGTGACAACTAGGAAATGTCTGTATGTCCCTCCCTCTCTTTCTCACTTTCTTTATGTGTTCTCTGAAGTAAGGACAGGAAGTGTTTAACACGGGAGGCCGCTGTTCAGGTTCAGGATCGCAGCACGCCCAGTCTCCCACTTGGCCTGCCCTCATTAGACACGGGCCACAGAGCATGTTCAGATCATACTAAAAGCTTTCCTTCACATGCTGAGGCAGTATGGGGAGCACGCTGTGAATCAGACGGTAGATGGACAGTGTCTGTACATGATGTACGAATTTTATGAAGCACATGTTTAAGTTAGTGTAATGTGAGGAAGCTGAGGAGGAAGACTTTCTGGAGGAATCTTAGGATTAATTTGCTTTGGAAGACCCACACACCAGATAGACCTCTAGATCAGTGGTTTCCAACATTTTGACTACTTATTTACAAGTTATGGCATTCATGTGAACATGACCGTGAGCATTTCGCATCATTTTTTATAGGCCTGAAAAGGTAAAGCAAAAAATTAAAAAGCTGCTCGAATTACCATTTTCATATTTCCAATGGTTCAAATGTAAAGTGAAAGGAGTCACTTGTAGTGACAAACCCACAGAGAGTGAGTTGACACACTGCCTCAGCTCTATGGTGTGTTTGAGTGTCTGTTAACTGCTTGTTTTGGTAGCATTAACTTCTGGTTCACTCCTAACACTCTCGTCAAACCCATTCACACAGACAAAGTTAGTGACCAGCTGCTAAACATAGTGGAGCATTTAGCAGCTAAAGATAAAGCTATTTCCATTATCTGTTGGTGGAGACCAAAAATGAGCTAAAAAGAGTGTGAATGTTGGATTTCTTCGCATTGCTAATGTTGGTGTGTGTTTGTGTGATGTGTTAATAGTCAAACATTTTCCATATGAACTCTATAGTATAATATGTCAATGTTGTTTTTGCAGCTTGTTGTAGTGCACTACTGCATGAAAGTGACTATAATCAATATTTTTGTTTTACTATATGGATTCAATGACTATTAGTATGTAAAGTTGTCACTGTTGATGAAGCCAAAGAGAATTACCATCTGACTCTGCAGCTCATTGTTTGCATTTAAAGTATGCAGCTTTCCAAATTGGGACACTTTTTTTTTGGCCACAGCTCGCAGTCTTTAGACCAAAACAAGGCTAAAAGGAGAGCCATAAATATACTCTTAAGACTTTGCTAACTGGCTTATTCTTAGCCTAATATTTTATCACCGAGCTAAAACGTTAGATGGAGAGTAAACTACATCATATGTCCATGTTCGCTCCATGAGCTGGAAACTGGGGTCTCATCTGGTTGATTTGACAACATAAAAGCTGTACAAGGCCTTTTAATTTTCACTCTATTATGTTTGTGGCAGAAAACCATAGCTCTTTGGTAATTGTCCATTATGGAGGAACAAGAGAGAATGGAGACGGACGCATCTGGTCTCTTTCAATAGCCAATCTCTTATGTGTCAAGCATGAAAACCTCAGACATGTGCTCAAACACACACGCAGACACACATTATCACCAGCATGAGCCTCAATATGATTAAAGGGGTGTGACTTGGCATATTAATACCTTCTTTCCTTTCCATTATTTATGAGTTACATTTGAATACTTATCTCAATCTAGGGCAGCCATGCAAATGAAGCTGAGGTTATTCTGTCCTTATAGGCAGAAAAAGGTTTTTTTTTTTTTACATTTAATAGTATCTGTTTCTCATCATTATATGATAAGATGATAAGTGCAGACTCCCCTCTGTGATTTGGGTATTTTCATTTCAGAATCTCTTTCATTTCTGCTGCAGTATATCTGGGCTGAAATTTGGTTAAAATGGTGCTTTGGGTGGGATGATGCAGAGTCAGTGTAATACAGTTAGCATGTGAGAAAATACAGTAAGAATGCATTAGCACAGGAGCAGAACATAGGGAAATAAATAACGTGGTTCATCATAGTAGAAAATGTGTTTAATAATGAGTGGTTAGACTGTTTGGCAGGACTGCAGATGGTTAAATATTAACTGCTACGGCCGGTTTATTTACATCTTTTTCACTTCCCTTTCAGTCGGTTCCTCTCCCCTCCTTTCTCCACCTTTGCTAAGCAGTTTACAGTGTTTCCACCTCTTCTTTTGTTTTTTCTCTCTCCTCCTCCCACCCTTGGATGACTTTCCCCTAAGTGCTAGATAACCCCTTAAATATTAATATTGTAATTAATAAAGGTGGATCAACATCTTAAAGTAAGACTTCACCCTCCTCCCTTACTCTGATAGTCTCTCCCACACCGGCTGACTCTGGTTTCCGGGGAACCGGTTTGTACAGTGTCAAGGCAGGTACTCCAAGGGTTTGATGGGTAAATACAGACATGAAGTAACCAGGCGACAGAGAAACATGTATGTGAAGAAGGGACTTCAATTTCCTCATAGATGCTGATACAACTTGTTTAGGAGACATTCTAAGATGGATAAACGTCGTGTGACTGCCAGGATGGCGGAAAAGCAGCTGTACTGGAGACGAGTGCTCACAGGTACTGTTGTTACGTTTTCTTTTGTTAAACAGTCAAGCAGCTCAAAAACATCAAGAAAGTACAGTTTGTTTTGGTTTCAACAATGAGCTATCGGTGAACTGCTGAGGAAAGCCCCGGAGGAAGCGTTGATTTTAACACTAAAACCGACATATACAGGTGCTGTCAGACAGGATATCAATCAGTGTGGGTGCAGCCATCAAAAAAAATAACATTTCAAGTATGCATCTTATCTGTCGTGGAGAAACTATGTAGATCATTACTCATGACTTAGAGAAAGGTGAATCAGACAAAGTCTGTATTACAGGTATGGCAATTTCAGTTGCAGATAAATAAACATTTGCTGCTCTGCTTTGTATTCACAGCAGCGGAATGGTGTATGTGTCAAAATAATTAGTACAGCACAGAACAACGCCCATTATGATGGTAATGAAGAAAATTGATTGATTTGAAGATGCAATATACAGGATGCAGAGCATGTATATAGTAGTATACAACTTTTATCAATTTAAAGATCTAGGGAAGTAATGTCTACCTCAGTTGCGTTTTGAATAATTGTTATTAGGATCAATTAATTGTGGACTTTTCATAGGATTTGTTGACTACTTAAAAATATGTTTAAAGATACTTATGTATTTATTTTTTACTCATGCTTAGTGGGGGGATACTTCCATGAAGGGTAAAAGCAGACTATTTATTCTGTGGCTGGCATCTGGTTCTACTAAATCAAGAGCATCCATAATCTATAACATGTTAAATGGCACAATTCCATATAATTTGATGTGAATTTTCAAAGCGGCTAGAAGTGTTGTTAGCAGTGACAGTGACTATTTTATTCTGTTGACAAGTCAGACCCGGGTCATAACTCATTTGGTTTTCGACACGGCAGTTGCCTGTCAGTCTTCTCTTTGCTATAGATAGAGTAAACAGAGACAAGGCTTATCAACAGCTGACAGATCGAACAATGTGATATAATAGCTTTGTTAGCGACACTTTTCATAGATAAATACTGCATACACAAACACACACACAGTTCGGATGATTTGATAAATGTCACAGCTCATTTACTGACTTTATCTGCCAAGGAGAAGCTGCTCCTGTGCTTTTGATCAGCCCCTATCTTACGGCTTTATATAAATAAAACTCAAACCAACAGCTGAAAGTGGTATCAGAACGGTGGCCACTCTTATGTCATACTTAAGAGAAGCAAAAGATTTAACTCACCCAAAGACATACAGGGGACAGATGTAAGATTTATTTTTATTTAGTTGGTTTTGTTTTATATAAATCTGACATGACAGAAATGTGTCAATACCTTTATATTCACCTACTCCTGTGCGGTTTGTGTTACAGGATCAGTCAATTCACTTGGACTGCTTTTTTTCCACTATAAGAGTGGATCATAAAAATTGGATGCATCCTTTGCAACAGCCTATTTACTAAAAATGTCATGATCACTGCTTCAAGGTTGGATGCAGCTCTGAGTTTCATTATCAGTATTCAGACCTTATCGTTAACTGTTTCACATCACTTCCGAAAGCCTGCCTTACTGACAACCAGTGTCCACTGCGCGTGTTGATATATGTACATGTGATTTCTTGCAGTTTCTCTTTCGTGCTTTGGTGTTTGTCTGCTTAGAGTTGAGAACTCAAGATTATAGAATATGAAAAACAGGAAGTTGACAGACAGGAAGAGGAAGTTTAGGGTCAGGCCAGTAGCGAGACCAGTAGATTCTCCCCATCATACTGAAGTAAGTCTACCCCACACCCACATCTAAGCAATGCATTCAATCCACCTTTCACACATCCCCCCACTTCAGGAAACAATAGGTGTGTGATGACTCTGGTCACATGGCCAGCTGAGGGGGGTCACAGTTGACTTAGAGGGTCGTCTTTATAGAGAAGTGTCTGATATGTAGGTAATGCTTTTGATAAGCTGCTTACGTGTATTACAGTATATTCTGAATAGAGAACTTATATAACAGATTGAGGTACAATTTATGTACTATTTATGTGTGTGCGTGTGTATGTGTGTGTGTGTGTGTGTGTGTGTGTGTGTGTGTGTGTGTGTGTGTGTGTGTGTGTGTGTGTGTGTGTGTGTGTGTGTGTGTGTGTGTGAACAGCAGGCAGGCCTGTCATGAGGAGTCCAGATGGTGGGTGGAGAAAGCCCTTCTTTAATCCCTGAGCCAGGATATTATACCCCCCTTCATGCACACCCCACCTTCACACACACACACACACACACACACACACACACACACACACACACACACACACACACACACACACACACACACACACACACAGTCTGTACCTCCCCTCAACTGTTTGCATGACCCCACACTGAGTTTGTCCACTTTTCTTTTACGTGGCGTTATCCACCCTCCATTATGTCGGCCTCAGTTCACTACTGCTGTGTCGATATATCCCAACTGACACTGTGCTAAATACTCACTGCCAATAATTGTTCAGTGTATTAATGAAAACAAAGGTGAGTGACTCATAGACAGTCTACTAATAATGATTTAATTGACAAAATGTGTATAAATAGACTCATAGCCTGTAGTGATTCTACAGTTCATTGATGGTTAAAATCAAATTCAAGTTTGAGGAGCACAAACTATAATTCCCCTCCCTCTATTCGTCTGCATTATGTAATCAAATATTGTGTTCCTTGATAATAAAGTAATTTCTTCATTTGTGTTTCTAATAATCAAGTTTCTGTCATCTATAGAAGCCTAAATTTAATAAATGTCACACATCAGCCCTCCTTCTGGCTCTTGTAAATCCCATCTGTTTCGCCGCCTTTTCTGAGGCAGAGAATATTCCCTGCAAGTGATGGTCACAAGTAGCGTGTACTCAGTAAATCTAGCAGAATACATAATCATTGTCTTTTAACATTTGTCCTCCTTTTATTCGTTCAATACACCGTTTAATGCATATGCAATGAGAAGAGAGGCTCACCGTGAGCAGACACTCACAAACAACACGCAAACTGTGACTCCTGCCTGGTGCATGTATGTTAGATGTGTTAGTTTGGGGCAGAATGCGTCACATATAGCTTCAGTTAATCTGGCCCCTAATGGTCTACAGCCATGCTAAGACTTCTCAGAGTCTGCTCATATTAATTAAACCTACTCTTTGTCCTAAAATCAAGCTAGAAGTCACAACGTCAGGAAGGAATGGCGCTGATAGACAATAAAACAGGTTTTTCACTGTCATGATCAATTTGATGTCATTGCCAGCACGATGGGTATAAAGAATAAGTTAAATGAAGTCAGCTCAACTTTAATTTGTTGAACAATTTTACAGCTGTGCCGCTTGTCACTTGCACATGTTGCTGCATGTCAACAGCCACATTGATCATCATCCTGCAGCTCTGATGCTTCATAATAAATCAGAAAGAGCATTTGTTGGTGTGTGTGTGTGTGTGTGTGTGTGTGTGTGTGTGTGTGTGTGTGTGTGTGTGTGTGTGTGTGTGTGTGTGTGTGTGTGTGTGTGTGTGTGTGTTTGTGAGCCCATCATTGTTTTTTACAACCGTTGTTATTTTCTCTTTAATCTTTTATGTGCATATTAAACGGCTGTGTTGAAAGAGTGTTCGCTCTCCCTACGGACTGTGCCCTACATATCACAGACAGACTAATTAGGATTTCCATCTCCAAGGGGAGGTATATCCCTCTTCATTCTCAAAACAAACACAAGTCTACCCCTGATCTTGATAAATGCAGCTACCAGAAGAGCGCTTCAAAACCTTGGCAGCTTTCGCCGCAAATAACTCCATCTTCATGCATGTCCAACATGCTGTCTCAGCTATTGGAAAATAAGAATTATTCTTCATCTCCTCACTCTCTACAACTGAGTCGGTGCTCCTTTTTAAATAAAACATGCTTGAAGCTCCTGCCTCAGATGAGCATTCAAAAATATCTGCTCGTACTTTTAGTAACTTTGTGTTTGTGTTTTGTTGTTGCAGAGAACAAAGGCAAAACTGACTGTTTCCAGTCCAAGAACGCTGATGAGGCCTGCGTGGCGGTGAAAATCGAACACTCCAGAGGTAAGCAGCAACTTCTTCACTGACCTCACAGCTGTCTCCCTGCTTTTTTAAATCAACTTCTTTTAAATGCAGCTGTTTGTTTGATGATTATGTTATCCATAAAGCAGCTCTGGTGGTTCAACTGATAAGGGCATAGCTTCTCACATCTTACTTGTGTGAGAGGGTTGTTCATTTTCTGTGGCTTCCTGTCTGTCTGTTTTTGGGCTAGTGTTAACGCAGTCACTGTTTTTAAGCTCTTCTTCTCCATCCTCATCTTGTGACTTGTGAGAAGAAGCGTCGCCATGAGCTGAATTAAGATGCAAAGCTTTGTTACTTGTCAGTTCTCTGATTTCACAGCGGGAGGGCTGCACATGTTTTGCATTTGAAGTCAATATCATTCTGAGAATTTCAAGCCTTTCATTCATCTTTTAACTTGACCAAATCTGGCTAAATCTTCTACTTCTTCTACTGCTGCAGTGGAGTGAACTTTAAGTGAGGGTTGATATGCAGAGAGGGGATGCAGGATGATGCTGTGAAGGGCACAGCACTCCTCCCTGCAGCAGGGGTGTGAAGAAATCTGCTGGCCTCTGCTCTATTTTTATATCAAACCTGTGTGTGTGTAGTGTGGAGCTCACAGTCTGCATCTGTGTGATGAATGGATGCATTCCTCCAGCCCCCAGTGTCTTCCTATTTTTCACTTTTGTATCAGTTTACCTCTTCTGTATGTGTTCAGTCTCATTCTCTCCTGTATCCTTTCACCCCTCTTCCATCTGTCCGTCTTCTCTGTGCTACTGTGTCTATTTTCATCACGCTCTCACTCCTTATTTCCTGTTATCCTATTTTTATTTAGCACTGTTTCTTCTTACCGTCTGCCTTTAGCTCATTGCTGAGAAATAACGCCGCAGTGTCCTGTTCTTTACACAATTCCCAGTCTCCACTTCCCTTTTCTCCATTTATTTCACCTCTACCACAATTCATCTTCTTTTTCATCACAACCCCCCTGAAAGTTTTGGGGGATGTGATGGGCGCCTCCTGGTTCAGCTCAAACCGGGGTTCTAATCTCACGCTGGCCCTTGGATTAGAGGATGAGGCAGGGTTAATCTAAAGAAAGTCTGGCTAGTCGAACAGAAACAGCTAATACCCCCTTGACTGGTGGTAATAGTTGTCTGTCACCCTGTCTGTCACACGGGCACACACACACACACACACACACACACACACACACACACACACACACACACACACACACACACACACACACACACACACACACACACACACACACACACACACACACACACACTGTCTGAGCTACCATGATGGACACAATTAACGCTTTGTGTACAAGTAAAGAGCCAGACATGAACTGTTACTACATGCTCTAATCTCATTGTGATATACGGCACCATAAATGGTTAGAAACTGTGGTTTGTGTGTGACTCTGTAAGATGGAAAGCAGCAGTTAGTATCTTGTACGTTCCTCTGAAACAATTTTCCCACCTACTGCGTCAACAAAGCATTGAAATGTAAGGTGTCTTATTTAAAAAAAGTATCTTTAATGAGGAACCAGATCTCTTTAATCATGATGTGAGAACCAGGGTTAACACTAAGGAAACCTGGCTTCTTTTGCTGTGTACGCATCTTGATGTTGCATGTGAAGGAGAATAAAATGTGAAAAAAGAGATGTGTTCTTGTGGCTACAATAGATGCATCTACTCAAATAGATAAATAGAACAATTCTCCAGCAAAACAGCTGGTTTATGTTGAAATTCAACCATGTGCTCTTTCACTAAAGAATCTATCCTTTCATTAAGCCCTGTCCAAATGCTCTGACAAAAAAACACCTCAAAGCAGAGTCAAATATCTAAAACATTGAGGGCAGAAATCTGAAAATCGGATTACCAAACAGAAGGGTTATATTGTGAATACATTTCCTGGATTTCCTCTATAAAAGTCAGTGAAAGGAAGTGTTTGAGGTCAGAGGTCAGATGCCACTGGCAGCATCTCTGATGACACCAATCAATCCTGAATGTACGTGAGACTCTGCCAACAACAAGGTTACAGGAGGGTCAGCTGCATCATTTGTTGGCACCGACTTCTCTTTGCACCACTGAGATGTGAGCATGAGAGTGAAGTTCTGGTCACCATTGCATTGTCATTCAGGATGTTTTCTACTCCGAGAAGATTAATCTTCAGTGCTTAAAACGTAGATGTTTACTGCATTTATCTGAAATTGGCCCTGAACTTCTGTGCTGCTGCATGTACAGGTTTTATTTTAAGGGAATTTAGTGAACGGAATCTCTACTGGTCAAACTGGTTTACTGGAATGCCTATCATTCCTTTCAATCCTGGTCCGGTGACACGTAACACACATCAGTGAGCACGCGGGTGTTGAACAACAATGTGTGTGAGTATATACATGCGAAACAAGCACACACACAAAGCTTTAACATATTCGCAAAAAGGAAGTTGACAAGAAATTATCCCATATCATAGCAGTTAAACTTAAATTAAGGCTTCCTGTGCAGGTTTGAGCAATCGCATTGTTGTTACCATGCGATTGCCCAAAATCGACACTGTATATTACAGCAGTTATTTAAAAGAGTTAGCACCTCTGAGCGTGACTGTCACACCAGTAGCAGCTCTGCTCAGAGGATAGAAACAGAACATGGAGAATCTAGAGTCGCAGTTCCCTGTACTGACTTCTGCAAAAGGTACATCAAGTTTATTTTATAAGTAGCCCCTTTTTTGGATCTTTTTTTCATTTTCTTCAACTCGTATGTTGTTATTGGCTTTTATCAGATGCACCTTTCGCAATACTTTTCACTTGTTTGTGTGGACGTTTCTCTACTGGTTTTTATTGGTTTTTATGTGTCAAATATTTGCACAGAAAATGTGCCAGAGGATGAGAAGTTGATGGGATGGTGGTTTGAAATAATAGATTAAAAGGCTTTGGGCTTCATTTAGATTTTAGCAGGCAGATGAGAGAACTGGTGCGTGGCACTCCAGGCTGCCTTACTGTGGCGATTGTTAATCATTGATCAGACTAAACAAGAAGTGTAGAGGCTGTTATACAAGCTGCTTTTAGATTTGTAGCTTTCAAAGTGTAAATGTGCAGATCCTGTCCGTTTAGAGGTGTGTGTTGTCAACTTGGGGTGTGTGTGTGTGTGTGTGTGTGTGTGTGTGTGTGTGTGTGTGTGTGTGTGTGTGTGTGTGTGTGTGTGTGTGTGTGTGTGTGTGTGTACTTTTTTTTAATAAAACACTTAAATAGGGTGTAGCGAGAGTGAAGGAGGAGTCTAGTGCTGCTCTGCAAGTCTTCTTCCTGAGCTGAGTCACTCAGTGGCGCTGCCTGGGAAGATTGCATGGGACCTAAATGTAGTGCTCTTCTGGGACTCACACACTCTCACAAACACTGCGTGGTCCCTCAATAAGGATACACTCTACAATTGTTTTCCTGTCTGTCTCAAAGTTCAGGGTGAGTTCATTCACTGGGATTATTAGCTTCTCACACTTTATCTTTGATTTTAGATCAAATCACACTTCAGTAAAGTCTAAAACAAGCTTGCATGCTCTCATGTCTTTTTATCTACCGACGTACGTTAATCTGACAATCTTTACTACAGTAGCAGATCGATTCATATTATAGCTTACATATTTCTCAACAGTCTCTGACAGATCACAGCACTTATATAATTTCTACCCATTTGTACTTCAACCATGATGCAACAGTTACAAGCTGATGTATGGCCAACTGAAGTCTGTGTTTGTGAAGATATTCTGGACATGGCTGTTTTATTTCAGATCATTCAGATTTGCTCTATCCGCCTTTTTCTCTCATTTTTTTATGATTTAGCCGCAGCTGTGTCAAAGCCAACCAGACGATCTTTAATATGCCAACCCATGTATTAAGAAGAAGCAGAATTTGTAAGAAGCCCTCTCAGACATTCCTTTTGATATGAACGTGGGGCCACAAGGCGAGAAGACAAAGCGTTACTTTTAAACTGTGTCACACACTCGCTGCTCGCAGGGTTGGGACACACTGCAAAACACTGAGAGGTGTGCCTTTTGGTTTTGTTTTTTAACCTGGCGCTCTTACACTGAAGTATTAGCACACATTTTGCCAAAGGGGGTTTTGGTCAAGGGATCTGTAAAAGACAGGTAAGGCAGGCCTACTGTCAGGTGACAACACCTCAGGGAGGTGGTGATGTCAGAAGGTAGAAATGTCTCAGCTATGCATAGCTACAGGTTACCAGTCTACACGGACAAACAGGGAGAAATGGACTCAAAAGCAGAAGTTGGAGACAAAAGGGCCTTACTTGAACTAAAACACAGAGTAGTTCACAGGAGACAAACCAATAAAGATAGACAACAGTACCAAAAAGGCAGAAACACGAGAAAAACAGAAATAATTACTGGAATGCTCACTCAAACAGTAAAGACAAAGGGAGCTCACAGATTAAATACACAAGGGAGGTTATTAGGTACAGGTGAAACTGATCAGGGCGGGGTAGGTAATCACACTAGGGAGAAACACACAGGGGAGGAAGTGAGGTATCTCAAATAAGATAAAAGTGATTACCAAAATAAAACAGGAAATAACTCAAAAACATAACCTTAATTACAGAACCGGGTTGTAACGTAATTGGTCTGACGGTTCACCACTTTGTGATTGCCATACAACTTTGTATAGGTCATGATTGTACACAATTGATTTCACGGCCATCCATCCAATAGTTATTTCGCTGTGGACCAAAGTGTTTGACCAACAAACCAACGGAGCTTGGCTTCCCTTGGGTCAAGCTATTTTAGGTACTAGTTGGGATAATTCACTATTTTCGGACACTGTTTTTTTTGTTGCAGAGAAGAATATTATATAGCTTCATTCCTCTACTGCTGTGATTTGGCAGAGCTGGAGGGCCACAAGGGCCACAAGGTTGGCCACACACATACACACATTCTCAGGTAAACCTTGGAAAGTAAATTCTCTTTGAAAAGGAGATGGGTTTGCTCTGATGTCTTCGTTACTGATAGACCCACACATTAAGGATATTTGTGATTCAAAAGATGCAGTTTTTTCACAAGTCTTTCTCTCTCATCTACACTGCTGCTGACACCTGACCTTTACGAGAGCATCCCTCCTTTTAAGCACTCGCTGTGCGGTTTTGAATTTATTGAGATCGAATAAGATGCCTTCAGGCTCAGTCCACTCAGTAGTGAAGTCAATCTTCCAAAGTTAGCGGGCTAGTTGCCATGGCAGCAGGTCTTACCATCCTCCAACAAGAACAGGGGCAAAGGTCTAGTCTTAGTTTGACTTGTCTACTCCCCGCTTCCTCAACTTCAGCAAAGGTGTTTCGGTTTCTATGCAAAGCAGATTACCTAGGTAGAAAGAGCCGTTGTCATGCCATCAGTTAGGATTCAAACAGATTTAGTAACACCACATAGAGTAATTCTTTGTCCAGCAGAAGTTCCTCTTTTGTTTCTTTCATCCACATTAACAAGTCTCAGACAGCAGGGCTCCTTCAACGTCACACAGATGGAGGTGGAGAATCAAAGTGTTTCTGCAGGGTGGTGGCTGGCTGCTACTAATTTACATGTTGATCAGTCACTTGTGCCAATGCCAGCTATAATTATGAGAAGATGCCAGAATGTTTGTTGCCAGGAGCTGCAGTTCCTGTCAGGCACGCCGCTTCTGAGAAAGTAAAGTTCCTGTTTGAACTGTGACAGAACTGGCTGTGTTTCTTTGCCTTAATGGTTCAGATAAGAGCTTGAAGATAGTTGATCTGATCTTAACTCAAAATATTTTTAAAGCAATAGACGGAAGAATTGTCATGTGGTTTCAAGCTAAATAAGTCTGCATCTCCAGACATATTTGTATCTCTATTTACATCTTTTTTTCTTATCCTTGACAGTAACACTTAACATACCTGCAGTTTGCTCAGGTTCAAGTGAAAGCCTTCAGCACAGAGGTGATTTAAAGCTGAGGGACCGGTGTTTGACACAGTTAATAACAACCCTAGCAGACAGGGCCAGGCTGTGGAGAGAGGACCCTCTGCAATCTTCCAGGATAAATGCTGCATGCGGAGCACAATCTGCAGGAGGAGATTTCATTTTTAGCCATATATGTATAGGGTGCAAAACTTGTTGCGGGATATTTTCTTATGATCTCTTAATGTGGCCACGAGGGGAAGCCAAGCACATAATCAAGAGAAATTCCTGAGGCCGACTTCAGCATTGATTGGTAATTTAGGGGCCATGTTTAGAGAGTCGGCTCTCCCAAACACAGCGTGGGACCGTTTTCAGTCAGACAGTTGCTAGAGCTGTTGTCTTTAATTAGGGTCAGGCTGCAAAAATAGAAACTGTGACTATGTGATTCTGTGGTTGTTGTTTTCTCTTTCTGTTCCAAGATTGGTAAGATAAAGATCACCGTAGGGAAAAGGGATAAGGGGCCCCAAGCGGTGCTTTGGCAAGTAGAAGCAAAATATCAGTAAACAAACTGCATCTGGAAGGGAACACTATATATATAGTACATATGTTGATCAGTGTTGTTCATATACTTTAGGGCTGCTACTTCAATTAACATACAGTTTATTTTCTCGAATAACCCACTAATCTTTTCTCTTGTAAAATGTAAAAATACATTATTTAATTATAAATGAATTATGAAAAATACCTGTTCTTCAATCTTCAAATAGTCATTCGAAGAATTTTCTGTTAATTGAATAATCGATTAATCGACTTGTCATTTCAGCTCATTTAATCTGGATGTGTTTGTTAGGAATAGTAGAATATCATTTTCTGAAAGAGACTCATCTTATTTACATGTGTTCTTCTCAAAGTACAGATGCTTTTACTTTGATCTATTTTTGGACATGAAATCGTGTCTTATCAAGGAATTTAGACCTCTTATCAATGATTTATAAAACAGGGATGGAAAATGTCTCTTTCAATATTAGCATCAGTGCCAAACAGATGAGGAGGACCTAACTTTCCAGTCCGTGTATTGTGGACCTTGAAAATAGAGCAGATACATATACAAATATTCAGAAGTTTAAGTGTAAGTCTGAATCCTTTAAGCTCCACTCTACAGCTATTCCACTACACACACACTGTTTATCCATACCTGTTAACCAGCTAAGTAAAGCTGCATCGATTTCTGCATCCGACTCATACATCAGTGCCACTTGTTAAATCCCACACACACATTTAAGTGAACGCCTTAAATGGAGACTAATGGACTTATACCTTGTAAAATAATGAGAGGGCTGGCTGATTCCTGGCAATATAGTACCATATATGGAGATTTGCCTAAGTACACATGTTTCACTTTCATGTGTGTGTGCTTGTATTGTGAGTTATGAGAGAGACTGTAAACACTGCCAGTCTGTGTCTGTAGCGCAATTAAATCAGTCTGTGTGCTCTATCTAAACACTGATGCTGAACCATCTGCGGCCAGCTGGTTGGGTAAAAGTCCCGCTGGAGCTTATCATCAACTGGATCATTAGCTGGATAATCAACTGAACTGTCTGACACTCTTTAATATTTAGCCTGCAGCTGTTTATCATAAGCATATTTGCAGCAATGAATATGTACAGTATACCCTGTAGTATGAAGGTATGAGATACATGAGGAATTCTTTCTCAGTGTATAGGACATACTTAGTTTGTTTTAGTTTATTCTAGGTTCTTAAGTGTTTTACAACATATCCTTTACTACTGCAATACCACTTACTGTAGGTCAAATATTACAAAACATTTATTTTTCATACGTCTGCACGCATCAACTGGAAAGTTCCAACTTGGTGTAAATGTCATACTGTCATTTGCGAAAATGAAGAACTGGCAGAAAGAAGAACAGTTTCATGGTATTTGAAGTCTGGAATAAAGATAAACTGTTGCTAAACTGTTGCTAAATATGGCTGCACGGTGGTGTAGTGGTTAGCACTGTCGCCTCACAGCAAGAGGGGCCGGGGTTCAATTCCCGGGTTGGACAACCTTCTGTGTGGAGTTTGCATGTTGTCAGCGTGGGTTCTCTCCGGGTTCTCCGGCTTCCTCCCACAGCCCAAAGACATGCAGCTTAGGTGCATTGAAGACTCTAAAATTGCCCGTGGATGTGAGTGTGAATGGTTGTTTGTCTCTATATGTCAGCCCTGCGACAGACGGTGTACCCTGCCTTCGCCCATTGACAGCTGAGATAGGCTCCAGCGACCCTTAACTGGATAAAATCCATTTACGGAAAATGGATGGATGTTGCTAAATATTTGTATATTGTCATTTGTGTAAGCGGACCTGCTGATGTGTTTTTTGGGTTAAAATGAGTGTTGTTTGGTGTGCCTAGGTCATGTGGGTGTGGGCCCAACAGGGGACGTGTACTTAGTCATTCACTATGTCTCATTTCCTGCCACCTGTTGTCACCTGTTGTCAACGTAACAATATTGTTTTTGTCATATAAAGAGCCTTTTTATAATCTGTATCATCACTCTCATTTTGTTGACAGTGAACAAGAGATGATTAGATGTTCTTGTTGTAATGGACGTGCTATCTTTCTCTCTCTCTCTGTGTCCTTCAGCTCTCGGCAGCAGCCCGGTGTGCGAGAAAAGCAACCAACCCAGTGTGCAGGCGTGTCTGAGACGAGCGGGCGGTGGGACAAGTGACAAGAGCAAGGGAGGGGTCAATGGAAGAAGCTCTTTCTGCAGGCCCCGGCTGCTGTCTAAACCAAAAGGTACACAACGAAAGCTCACAACGATTTGGCCAGACAATACAGAGTGGGAGGTTCAGTGGACACAATTGTATCGGTCTATGATTCATATTTGACCGCTGATTGTTCTCCTGATGTGAGACTGTGCGTTGGTATAGCCATGCCTGATGACTTACAGTATAAGCCAACAGTGAAAACAGGAATAGACTAAAGAAAATTGTCCTGGGATCGGTGAACCTTGAGCCTTTTTTATTTGAGTTAAGTAAATCATTCCACACAGATAAGACGAGAGACATAGGTCCATTCTTTCTGCTGCTGTAAATCATGCAGGGAATTTGATTCCTAAATCATGTATGTGTGACAGGTAAAACTTTTCAGTTATTCTATGCTGAGCTGGGTCATTTGTTTGTCATTTTTAGGGTGTTAAATACAGCTCTGTGCCCTGTGTGTGGTAATAGTTGGGGAAGCTTATACCGCCCCCTTCAGGTCCAAACAGACATTGCAGAGACATATTCCCTCATGAGAAAAATACAAGGCAATCATCTGCATCTACCAGCATCCAAGATAATCTCTAATGTGCAAAGTGTTCCTCTGTCCTCTCTGCAGTGCCTCCAAAGCCACCACATCTCCAGAGCCCGGTGACGGAGGTCAAGTCCCCGCTGGGCCGCATCCAGAAAGCACCAATAAAACTGGGCATGGAGGAGGGAGGAGGAGGAGCAGGAGGAGTAGGGAGAGGAGCCGTGAACCGGGAGAAAGTCAGGGAGAAACACTCCAAAGTCTCAGACCTCATCAACCGCTTTGAGGAGAACAGGTAGGGGCTCTTTACTCTCTGTTGGTGTGTGTGCTTTACTTTCACACAGAGAAACTATAAAAAGAGGATATGCTGTAAAAAAAGGAAAGTTGAGTTGAGTATGGGACTGGAGGATTTGTGTAAGGAATTATTCATTTCATTCGATCTGTGATGTTATCCAGTGCAAGTGGTTGATTCAACACATTATCACACAGCCTGTGGCCAGAATAGCTTTTTTTTTTTTTACTATGACATATTAGTTCCGGTTGAATAACTCCATCTACGCCACACTATAGCTTTTGTAACAACACAACCTCACTCAGGCTGTCGTAATCCCAGTGACGGAAAACTTTGTCTTTCCTAATGTTTCCTATGCCGGTTATTTCAGGGATGAAAAGCAGAAGTACCTCATTTTAAGTCTACAGCCTGACTCACTGAAAGTCTGAGGTACAGATGAGAGCCGTAGACAGAACAGACTGAGATTAGCGCCTTGCCTCCTCACAAGCCGAGTGTTAGCAAAGGGGATGAAAGGAGATTTGTACAGGCGAGAGGAAACACAGCTCCTCATTCAGTTGTGGGACAGGACTCAGTGTTGCGAGATGAAGCCCAGGAAAATGAGGTAGGATATCTCTAACTGTCTCAACTTTAATGCCTCTACTTTGATCTTGTTGCCTCATGGTTACATGGGGATTTAAGTATTCTGTTGGCTTTGCTTTTACACAATCTATTACCAGATCAATACTAATTCTAATACAGGACAAAGTATCTACAACGCTTACCAGTGTTTCCTCCCTTTCTTTGGTGCATCACATCTTGACTTATTTGAAGTCATGTAAGTTTTGGTTGTAGCTGCAGCCTTGTCTATGTGAGAGGGGCCATTGAAAGCAGCCAGAGGCACAACAATGGTGCCCTTGTCCCAGCTGTTCATACAGTGGAGCCCAAAAATGTTCGATCTGCAGCAGAAGCAGGCCCACTTAAATTTCACTCAGTATCTTCAGTCTCTAGTAGCCTCATATTCAAACTCATCTCTGGTCTGGAGCCCTGAAAACAGAGTTACAAAATCTAAGGACAATCCCAGGGTTTCCCCACACCTTTCATCCCATTAACCAGTGTTGAAGGGAGGTTAATCAGAGAAACTGGGTGTATCCCTTTCATTCAGACTCTGCAGGGCTGTGGGGATTAGCCCTCTAGTGGCCTTGGAACAGAGAGAAGAGAAAGGCCCCCAGCTTCCGAGAACAGAATTAGCCTACTAATATACTAATCTGGTTCACATGGCACTTGGCTGCCTTAAAGGCACCTTAGAGGACTGCCACATGGCAAGTGAAGCTGTTCTTAATTCTAGTCCAGTTCAGCCTATTTTAAAACTCTGTCATGTACTGGAGCGCTTACTGTGCTATTTATATGCAGCAAGGAACTGCACCTACACGCTGCAAAGTGTGTGTGTTCGCCAAAAACAGTAGACGATCTCTTGGCAGTTTATCGTGGTATAACAGTCTTCCTGTGTATGATATCGGTTTACGTTCAAACACACTCAGGTGGCTCGACAGGCCAGAAGTGATTCATCTGTGGAGTGTTTCACCAGCCTGCTGTTGTTCCTCTATTTATACATACTTCCTGTTTCTACCGGACAGTGATAAGCACAACAGTGAACGTCGAAGAGGCTAAGAATTCACCTGCTTGGCTGATGTTTGTGTAAAGGTTAGATCACATATATAGTATTTTGTTTATTTTCTGCTAGAAATAGAAAGTGCTATCATATTTGCATAGATGTCATTTTTGACCTGTAGAACTAGAGAAGTGAGAGCAGCTAAACGGAGCTAAGGTACAGTAGCTGCTGTAGGTTGCTGCTTGCTGTTAGACTGGAGGTCTGGAGGGTAATTTACAGGGAAACAGCTGGACTGACTACCGGTACAGGATGTAGAGCAGCTGAATGGTGACATTGTACATGCATGTGTGTGTGTGTGTGTGTGTGTGTGTGTGTGTGTGTGTGTGTTTTTGTGTTAATCTAGCTTCCATTCCTGGGCTGTGTTTCAAATTGTTTCGTGCAAACAGTTTCATTTCATTCATGTCAAGGCAAAGAATGGTAGAGATGTTACAGTGCAATATATCATATGGGTTCTCCTTGGAAGTAGGACAGCAGCTACCTCTGGGGAGAAGTGTTGTACCTCTCCCCCTCCTCCTCCTGTCCTCCTCATTACTGTACCTCCATTCTGTCTTTGCTCTGCACACACACAAACACACACACACACACACACACACACACACACACACACACACACACACACACACACACACACACACACACACACACACACACACACTTCCTCTGCAGTACACCAGTTCTAAGCAGCCTCATAAGACAGAAGGAAGTTTGTGCATCTCCAGTTTTATTTTTAACTCTCACACTCAAGTGCAAAAGCTCTCTGCTTACCGACATGTCCACACTCCCCGACCAACACGCAGGCTTGAGCAGCTGCTGAACCAACTCCTGTAATTTTTTCTCAAATGCTCTTGTTAGTTAACTCTTTGTATGTGTGCTTTTGACCAACTTCCTCCTTTCCCCTCTGTTCCTCCAGCAGCTCAGAGAACAAGAGAGACAGCTCACCGCTCAAACAGATCAGCAAGTCGTCCAACTGCAGCCCAGCTCACCGCACCTACCAGAGGCCGACGGAGACCACCGGGACTAAGGAGAACCACTCATCCGCACCCACCTCGCCACAGGATGACCACAAACCGGAGGCTAACGGGACACTAGCTCAGATGGAGCAGGACAAGAACCAGGTGGATAACCCAGACACGAACAATGACAGTGTGACGATAGAGACTGCTGGGCTGGTAAACGGGGATATGGGTTGCAAGAGCCCAGAACAGACTGGTGATCTTTCACCTCCAGAAACAGACAAAACCGCTACAGAGAGCCACACTGAGAAGGAGGACAGTGGAACTAAAATCGAAAGCGAGCATAAGAACGAAGAAGTGAGCACCGACCATAAGGTACGTTTACTTTGTTACCCTTGCACCCAAGTGATCTGTGTATTTACATCCTTTTGTGTTATACATTTTACAGCCTGACAGCTGCCTCGTTGCTCTGACTCTGCAGTCTCTGAAAGACAAACAGTCAGCATTTATTTATGCTCTGAGCTTTCAATATTAAATCTTCTGAACTAATTCAACTCTGGGTCACTTCAACCTCGCAAGGGTAGAGTTACAAGCCAGTGTGTGTTTGTCTCAGAGGGGTTATTTTCTACGAAAGCCGAACAGATGTCCAACGCTTGGGCAGCTGAGCTCACGCCTCGGCAACCTCCCCCAATACAGATTATAAATATATCTGTTTTAGCAGTGCTGAAAACAACAGTCAAGGTGTAATGGCAGAGGAAGAGCCATGAGCAGTGCTTTCATTCACCCCAATGTTCAGTTGAAACAACACGTCATTTACTGGTGCTGTTTGGCTTTAAATGGACCTTTGACAAGCTTAATAGCTAGTCAAGGTATGTGATCAATTCAATCTTTTGTTGGAGTAGCTTTTTTCCAATTATTGATTATTATTTAATTTTTGTATTGTTTGTAAGTAGATTTAATCAACATGCAGTATAGCTTCTCTTTGTGTCGGCTGGTACAAAACAACTTCTTAGATACTTCTGCCAGGTTATGCGCCTTCATGTGTGTCTGTTGCATTGGTGGAACAAGTACTCAAATCCTTTACTAAAGCAAAAGTATCAATAAAACCATGTAAAAGAACCTTCAAGCAAAAGTCCTGCATTTAAGTAAAAGCACCAAAGTATTAGCTGCAAACTTTATTTAAAAGGGACATTTAAAAAAGGAACAAATAGATGGAGCAGAACCAGAGATATCATTATTTGTATTTCAGGCGTTCTTCTTCCTTGTCAAAACCTGGCACCTTCATTACCCACAAATCAAATTGACCCCTGGCAGTTTGTTCAGAGATTCAGGTGTGTTATGCTAGCAGCTAATGTAGCGTTGAGCCATTAGCTTCAAGTAGAGATGAGGACTGAGCTACTCCACACCTCCAGATTATTTTATTTTCAAACATGTCTTGTTCAGCTCCAACTAACGCCGAATGAAGTGACATCACTTGAGGCAATTTATCAGATAAAAAATTGGCTATTTATTCTGCAGACAAATAAAGTTAAGTCCATTGGTTCCCAAATTAAGGGCGGGACCCTTCAATACATCACAAGATATGCCTGAGGGGTCGTGAGCTGATTATTGGAGTAGGAAAGAAGAAAACGCAATGTTCTGCTTCTTATTTTAGATTTATTTTCTCTAATAATTGCCTTTCATGTTGAATATTTATTTGTTTTTTGGCAGTGAGAAGGTGCTGAAATCTGAAAAGTTTCACTTGTGAACTGCTAACAACTCATAGACATCTGAAACATGAGGAGGGACCCCAATCACACACTGCTTCTCTATAAGGGGTCACAAGTCGAAAAGATAGGGAACAGCTGGTTTCATACTTAACAATGCATTGTAAAAGCTTATCATACGCGCAAAATATTTTTGGGAAGATTGTGGCTGTATTGACAAATGAATTGTGAAGAAATATGAGCCTGATTGCTGTCAGATCATTTGAGAGAAGGATATTGCTTCCTTGTGGTTATATATAGTGTGAGATATTCTGCTGCCATGGTCATTGTGAGGGTAAATTGCCCTGGCTGGCTACAAAAACTACACATTTCATCCTAATGAGAACGTGTGGGAGATGTTTTGTATTACATTTTGAGGCTACAGTTATTGTTTGTTACATCAATTGGCCTCTCACTCTAAGCTGTTACACAAAACATGTCTTTGTTTGATTTGGTGTCATTTCCCTTCTTCCATAATTTCATTTCCTGTTCTGAGAGCTCCTCATGCACCGCAGCCAGACCCTACATCAGCTCAGTGTTAAGGACACACACATCAGTGCTACATGCTGCTGTATGCAGCGACAGTGAAAAGAGGTTCAACACGAGGCAGCTACTAAACAGCAGACTAGTCACTGAGGCGTAGCGTAGGGTGATTCATACAATAAATGCACGATTTAAAGTCAACATTATCTAACTGGAAATGCAACATGCTGATCCTCAGATATTTAGCAGTGACCTGAAACTAACGGGAACTTGCAAATGACAATGATGGGGGAATGAACACCGAGCTGAACCAGAATAACTACGCTTCAGACATTTTGTCCAACACTTCTGCATTATTCTCAGTCAGCTCAGTTTAACTCCAGTCGCTGTGTTGAAAACCTTTAAGAATAATTACTCATTAGAGAAGTATGAGACGGTCATTATACGAACTACAGACTCTCTGGCTCGACAGAATAATCTCATTTTCTTTTATAATTCACTCATTTATCTATGACCAGATTTATTTTAAGATTGCAACACGTGTAGAGACTCCTATTAATGTACCCTCTGTTTTTAGGAGACAAATGAACAGAAGCTGTTTAAGATCGCCAGTGAGCTCTTGCACACAGAGAAGGCCTACGTAACGAGACTTAACCTGCTGGACCAGGTGAGGAACTCAGTGAAAGCTACGGCTCACTTCTGTTTTTTTTACCATGTCTAATGGGAAGGGGTTTACATAACACAGCAGGGAAACCTTATTCACTTCTCAATAATTAATAACAGTTCTGTGTTGTATTCGGCTCGTTTCAGGTATTCTGTGCCAAGCTCATGGAGGAGGCAAATAAGGGGACGTTTCCTGTTGAAGTAGTAAAGAACAGCTTCTCCAACATAAGCTCCATCAACGCCTTTCACAGCCAGTTTCTGCTTCCAGATCTGGAGAAACGCATGGGAGAATGGTGAGCCTCAGCCTGTAACCAAATGACAATAAATGCAATGGGTTTCTGTATCAAGCTGAAGCTGCCTGCACATTGTCTCTTTGTACTGAAACCAACTCTCGAACACTGCTGCAATCTCATGTACACATAAGCATGAGGATGAGAAATAACAAATGCAACAACAAATACAAACCAGATGATTATGCTTATAATGTTTACCTCCTTCACTTCACTTCTCTTCCTTACCCTCAGGGCGTCCACACCTCGCATCGGAGACATCCTGCTGAAACTCACACCCTTCCTCAAGATGTACGCAGAGTACGTGAAGAATTTCGACAAGGCCATGGAGCTGCTGAAACAATGGATTGATCGGTCTCCTCAATTCAAGGCCATCATTCAGGAGATACAGGTACTGCACGCCGAATTCCAGTCCAGAAAAACTGCATTTTTTATTTTTACAAAAGAGGTCAGCATTACTGAAAGAGCACACACTCATGCTGAGATAGAGGTTAAAGGTCAAGGTCACAATGACCTCACAAAACACTTTTTGGGCGATAACTTCACATGCTAATTATGACAATTTCACACAAATGTTTAATAGGATAAAATGATTTTGGAGAGACATGGATGTAAACTGCAACTTGACTGGTTGGCGTTGGCGGTAATTTTAGTTTTTGGGGTTTTTTTCTGGACAGAGTCAGGAGGTCTGCGGCTGCCTGACGCTTCAGCACCACATGTTGGAGCCCGTGCAGAGAGTCCCTCGCTATGAGATGCTGCTTAAAGACTATCTGAAGAAGCTACCTCAGGACGACCCTGACCGACGAGATTCAGAGAGTAAGTCTAGAGACTTCCAACTCCTAGGAGTCATTTTTTTACTTCAGTATATTCAGGTAACCCATCTTTTTTTCCCCCAGGATCATTAGAAATTATCGCCACAGCAGCTACTCACTCCAACAGCGCCATTCGAAAATCTGTAAGTCCGGACGTTTTAAACCATTTTCATTTAGACTTGTAAGACATAACTTCTTAGACACATTAGCGTCCAACTAACATAACTGTCCCCTCGTCATTTAGGAGAATCTGAAGAAACTGATGGAGATATATGAGATTCTGGGTGAGGAGGAAGACATTGTCAACCCCTCTAACGAGTTCATCAAAGAGGGCCACATCCTGAAGCTGGCGGCCAGGAACACCTCAGCCATGGAGAGATACCTCTTCCTGGTGAGAGAAAACTTTCAGGCATTAAAAATATCTTCTTATCTTATGAGGGGAACGTGCTGAGGCGAGTCTTCGTCTGCACAAGTCAATTGAAACAAGTGAATCATTTCAAGCCAGGAACACCTCCGTGTTAGGAGACTTAAGGGGCACATGAACAAATCTCTCAATTACTGATATTGCCAGATGATGTGATTACGTCCGAGCTGTTTCTTATTAGCTTCAGGCTGAATGTCTCCCATCTGTGTACTTCAGATCACCTGCAGAGTTGAGCACTGCACCCTTCGGTACAAAATAATGCCAGGAACCTAAACTAGAATAGCGCTGATCCATGCTCAGTAGAAAAACTTTTTTTGTTTCTTTTTTTTCTTGCCAGTTCAACGACATGCTGTTGTACTGCGTGCCCAAATTCAGTCTGGGAGGAACGAAGTACACGGTGAGGACGCGGATCGGCATCGACGGCATGAAGGTCCTGGCAACGACCAACGAGGACTACCCTCATACCTTCCAGGTGTCAGGGAAGGAGAGGATGCTGGAGCTACAGGCCAGGTACATTTCATGCAGAATTATTTGAAATAACACAAGAGGAGGTCATTTAAAAATGCCCTTTTTGCAAATTCCCTAAATCTGAGCCCCTCCCACATTGAAGTATGTAATTGTATGTAATCTGGACCCTATACAGAGTCATTTAACATATACATTTAAGACCACTTATAAGCACACCCAAACTCCATTTAAATCCTGTAAATCTCTAAATACTCTTTGACCACAGCTAATTGCTATGTTGGTATGACTTGGTGTTATAATACGAACAGGAAGACTATAACATACAGTTATAGCTTAATTTACATGAATGAATACGTTTGAATGCTTATAGTTTTATTTATCTTCCTCAGCTCAGAGCAGGACAAGGCAGACTGGATTAAGGTACATACAGTACAATCAAAACATTTTTATTTTATTAATTGATTAAATGTGTTTGAACACCATGTAGAATGACTGACACATGAGTCTAATATTGTTTTTGTCCTTCAGGCTTTCCAGGAGACCATTGAGATCTTCCAGCAGAAAAACGAGTCATTCAAGAATGCACTGAGAGATGTGGAGGAAGTGTCGGTCAGTGTTACATCAATGCTGTCGCACAGTTGAAACTGTCACTGTTCTTTGCCGTCATATTGAGTATGTTTTTATTTATGATACAGAATGCAGAGCTGGGGAAGCGTGCCCCTCGCTGGATCCGCGACAATGAAGTGACAATGTGTATGAAGTGCAAGGAGTCTTTCAATGCTCTGACACGACGGAGGCACCACTGCAGGGCCTGCGGCTATGTAAGTAATCTTGATGCTGTTATGTCATAAA
The DNA here is from genome assembly GCF_027596085.1 of Anoplopoma fimbria. Classification (NCBI taxonomy): domain Eukaryota; kingdom Metazoa; phylum Chordata; class Actinopteri; order Perciformes; family Anoplopomatidae; genus Anoplopoma; species Anoplopoma fimbria. The sequence goes on from NC_072467.1 coordinate 9,657,822, forward strand.
TAATGCATGTACAGAAGGTGGATGAGAGAGCCTCCATACGGGTAGTTGAGAACAACAGGGAACTTTCCACATTCAAAGGTTCAAACCTGAGAAAATGTATCCTGATAACTTTTTTACCAAAGAACACTAATGTTAATGAGATTAGTCACCTTTGAATGAAAGACCCACTCCTTACTTTTAGACATAAACTTTTACAGTTTCTACCAGTGTCCCTATCGAACAACTGAGATACATCTGATGGATAATGGTTAATATGTTGGCCTTCAGTCATGTTCTAGTCACACTGTCCGAAATATTATAATTGTAGCGCTCTGAGAAGCTATTCGTTTTCCTCCCTCTCACCTTTTCTGCTGCCAATCAAAAGCAAAATGCCCCAAAATATTCTATGATGATTAAATAAGATAAAATAACAACAATAAAATAATAATAGAGCATAGTCATGGTCATAGTTGAATAGTCACAGTCGATTAAATGATGATCTTAAAGATATTTCCTTTAAAAAAAGTAGACTCTAAAATATCTTGTCTCTCTCTCTCCCAGGTGGTGTGCTGGAAGTGTTCAGACAATAAGGCACCGCTTCAATACGACGGCTACAAGGTGAACAAAGTCTGCAGAGATTGCTACTCCATCCTGACTGGAGAAACGAGAGCTGAGGGCAAGAAGAAGGGCATCCTGGAGGTGAAGAGGAGATACTGATGCATACATTAGTTCATATTGGCATAAACATACTGACGTCACTTACTCCGCTTTTTAGCTAGAGTTGCTTTATGATTTTGTGCTAATATGCGGTCGTCCTCCCTGTGCAGATCGAGGCGGCTCAGTTCACAGACAGCAGCATCATGTGCGGCTTCCTGCAGTACTGTGAGAAGAACAAACCTTGGCAGAAGGTGTGGTGCGTCATCCCCGAGAAGGAGTGTCTGGTGCTCTATCTCTACGGTGCTCCGCAGGTAAAACACCAAGAACACGAAGGGAAAATCTGATTCACAAAACGATTTTCTAATCTATGCAATACAGATGACTCTCTCTTCATCCCTGATTGTTCTCCTCAGGACGTGAAGGCCCAGTGTTCCATCCCCCTCCTGGGCTACTCTGTGGATGACAGCGCCCGGCCCACAGACCCTCCTGCCAGCTTCCGCCTCTCCCAGTCCAAGTCCATCCACAACTTTGCAGCTGACACTGAGGATCTCAAGCAGCGCTGGCTGAAAGTGATCCGAGTGGCGGTGACGGGAGAGGTGCCCGAATGCCCTCAGACCAACGGGGGCAACGGCAACATGATGGACAACAACAACACACAAGAAGCGGCTACTGATAGCTCATAAGGTCGTGTTTTTTTTTTTTTTTACAAACCAGATGCTGTTGGTTTGCTCGAGAAAGACAGGATGTGAAGACATGTACAAAATACAAATGAACACTCTCCTTGTTGTCATTGGACCTTAAAGACAAGTGGAAAAATCTGTGCTGGATAAGCTGCCTTTCCTTGCTACTCTCCTGTTTCCCAGTTCCCTTCTGGATTTTGTCATGAACCCACACAAAGAACTTCTGAGTCACTGCTAGATCTGTGCTGGATTACTAAAGGACATGTCTGGTGCAATCAACACTAGAGCAGAGGGGCCTCAGGACGGATCGACTTCCCTCAAACAGGAACCATTAATGACAGCTCAAAGTCTTCGTAGATTTTTAATCTGTGTCAGCTCTTCTTGAGCCAGTGGACTACCACAGACGTACACAGCGCCCCCCCCCCACAGGATGTGAATCAAAGTGCAAGGACGGTTCCAAACTAAGTCTGCTGGTGCTGTAACTCAACTCTGCGTACCTGTACAGTATAAATGTTTTGTTTTTCTTCTCTTTTCAAAAAGGAACATCTGTGTTTTTATGTAAAGAAATCAATCCCAAACTTTGTTTTGATAACATAGAAAAACATCTTAAGTATGATATAAAGTATTTACAGTATTTTGCCAGTTCTTTGCTTGAGAAGATGGTTTCAAAACTGGGGGAAAATAATCATGTGGTAGAATAACGATGGTTTCATCTCCCGCTCTCATCCCTCTGTGAAACTTTATCATCTGTCTTATGCTGATCAAACTCTGGATGCACGTTGGCTGATCTGATGCTTTACATTTGGTTGTCCCTGTCCTACAGTGTGTTTTCTATGCAGCAAAGGAACTAGTCTGCTAATCAAACCATTTTTAAATATTCAGGCAGCTGCCCATAGAAGGGATCGATTGTGGAGTTTTTATATTTTAATTCAGAAACCCCCCTAGTATAACCAAGTTTAAACACACTGGTGCCTCCAATTCCCATAATGCAACTCAACAGCAAATTACATTAGGCTTTCCTGGCCAGATAAATGACCAAGGTTTGTCAGATATACAAAGTCTCAAGCCTAACTCAAGATAACCCTGATGATGTCACTATGACATCACAGTTATCTTGAGTTGATGAGGATTTAGAAAGTTCCCTGTAGAGCCACCCAATACATTATACGACTGTTTCCATAGATTGAGTAAAGCTCTCCATGATAAGTAAAGGTATAGCCATCTGGGTAAAAAAAAAAAAAAAAAAAAAAAAAAGTATAATTACACAAATCCCTTTGATCTAACAATATGAATTCTCATAAATTGCCCAAATCTATGGCCCTGACAGTGCAGTTTGTATTAAAATAGCACGCTGCAATCACATGTATTCTGTATGGCATAATAACTGATCGATGGTGAAGGTAAATGATTGTCGATCTACAGGACATTCATGGACTGTTATTCATGTGGAGGGAGATGAACGGGGACCATCAGGTTTTCTATTTAATGAGAATGCAAAACAATCAGATTAAGCAAGCTGGTGCGAGAAATGTAAATGTATTTTTAATGCTGTAATTAATTGTATTATTTAAAGTAATTTATAGAGTATGATGAGCATGATCTGTTAAAAAAGTAGCACAAATTTGTTCCTCGACTGTCAACTAAGAAGTGCAGTAGGTAGATCTGGGTTTTTTTTTCTGAGAGCAGATGTTTTTCCACTAACCCACATCAACCCGGTTCTTCAGTGTGACAGCGACCGGTCATGGCGCTGGACTGACTTGTGTTCATTCACTTTGATGTTTGCCAGAGTTCCCTCCCTGCTCAATGCTGGTGCTCACCTGAGTCTCACCCCTGTTAATTCTTTCCCCTCCTCAATATTCAAATAAAAAGCAAGAGCACAAAACTTCCCCATCTTTAGGATCTGAATGTAAATCCAGATTTGTATTTCCTCTCATCCCCCTCCTCAAACGTTTGAGAATCTACGCACTTTACAGTCTTATGAAGTGTACCTTAAAGGAAAAATAAAACAAGATTAAATACAGCATGGGGATCTTGCTTGTTTGTAATGTTATATTGCTGCTTTACCTACAATGTGTTGTCATAGCAGTTTATACCAGTGTGACACCTCTGGTTACGGCAATCATTGTGATACTACTTTCATAGAGAAATGCTTTGTTTTAGTTCCTTGTTTTGCTTCTCCCGATAAGATGTTCTTCACAATGAGTCACCACAGACATGCACGTACAAATAGGTGCAGTAAGTCAGTAGTTGTTGTTTTGTCAGAAGTGGTTAACACTATGAAGATGTGATAAATTAAGCCATAAGAAAAATGGTGTAATCTGTAGCTCCTGTAATGAGAAACCAGCGAAGTGGAACAAAGAATCATCATCAACAGGAAGAACCTTTCTATTTATAGTTTACACACGGTCTCAATCCGAGTGCATGGCGGCAGAGTGACTCCAGTTTGCCATTACCAACAATAGAATCCATTCTGCTAATTACGGATGTGGTTAAGGGGCTTTGCTGTCTAATTTACACACACACACACACACACACACACACACAACAAGTATTTAACAGATTTAGAAAAGTTTTATTTTCACAAAAGAAAGAAAAAAAAAAAAGAGAAAAACAAACAATAATAATATCAAATGATCTTAATGAGTAAAAGTTTCGTAAGTGTGTTATGCAAGTTAATTCTTCCCGGCTTCTTTGAGAAACACTACTTGTCCAGTGCTAGTCAAACAAAATTAGGATCGGTCACCAAGAATTCACCGTGTGCTCTGATGGCGTTTACATCTCACAATACTCAGCAGAGGTGCTGCAACAGGTCAGTGAAAAGGGGTGATGTCAGCAAAAAGCCACCTGACAGAGAGTTGGAATCCTTAGTAGTTTTCTGGTGTTGCTTGGCAGAAGTTTCGAGTCAATATTAAACAGAGAGTTTGGGTTTTGGACAGTCTTTGTGGGAGTGTTTCCGTCTCAGCTTTTGGGCTGTCGCAGCAGGCCACGGATCCTGCGAACCAGGGCCTGGATGAAGGTGTAGCGGGAGCGAACTTGGCTGTACAAACCCTCCACCTCCAGCAGCTTCCTCTGCAGAGCCTCTCCGAAACCTGCGGCCATGTCGCTCTTCAGCTGCAGTCACACAAACAGAAGACAAGACAAGAGGGATCAGGAGTAATATAGGTGGTAACACATATGTAAACATATTCACACAACATGATGTTTGTCAGAGCAACATTCAAAGTGTATATGACATTTTGCCAACGTCTGCCATTTCTTACCAGGTCTAGGTCTTGTTGGCTGACTCTGGATAGACCGAGGCCACGACCACCACTTGCCTGCAACCCGCCAAACGAGTCTGAAGACCATAAAAGATTAAATGAATTAAATGCATAAAAGAGAAATTCACTCAATTCCACACTGAGGGACTTGAAACAACAGCTGTGCAGCTGAGTTTTCTGCAAACGGCTCATTATGTCCGGTTTATTTTGCATCTATCTGTGACATATTTTCTCACCGTCTGTGAGGCGAGATCTAAACAAACTGGCTCCAGGCATCAGGGAGTCCTTGGGGTCGGTGGGAGTACAATGCAACAGGTAGTACTCCAGGTGGCGCCACAACACAAACAAACATGTCTCGATAACGTCTGAGGAAGAGGCAGGTCAAGGCATTTTAAGGCAATTCAAGATGTGGCATTTCTACGTGTCTAGCTTGGTATTTCAACTTACTGATGGGAACTTTCAATGATAAATATAGAAGGACATTCTGATGGACAATATGCGAGTCCTGTGACTACAACTGTGCCTGCATAAGGTCAAAGGATACAGGAGCACAGGGACAGCAGCTTGGCTCTGTTGTTGATAAGCTGGACCAGTCGTCTCTTGGCCAGCAAGCTCCTCTGGACTGATGAGATTTTCTCCACCCCTCCTGGGCCCGACACCAGGCCTTGGCACAGCTGAAAAAAGGAAAGTCTGTGGTTACAACTGAGGACAATGCATGTTGGAGCCAAAACGTGCAGGAAATAAAGAACAGTTTCTCTCAATTTATACTAGTTTAACTCCGATTTTAAAATTCGGAGTAAAACAGTTTTCACAACATGTACAGCAGTGTGTTGAGTGTGAGACCGAGTGAAACGGTGTATTGGTCCATCATTACCTCCTTCAGCTCCTCAGGAGGCAGCTGATCCAGGGTCTGCAGCTTGTCCAGGCTTTGTCTGTGACTCTGGTGGAACCGGAAGAAATCTGCAGCGCTGTTCTTCAGCAGGTACAGGACCAGACCCAGGCTGGGGGCCCGGGAGTAAGCCATTGATGGCAGAGTGGTCGAAAGATCTTAAAAAATAAGAGCTGCGGTTCAGTCTCATACTTGCATAAGTAGATAAGTGCTGCTGGAAGTTAAAAGCTAATTTGTGGTAGAAGCTAAAATAATTGAATCAGCTAGAGCAGACACTGAAAAAAATGTCATTCTTTGAAAGGACAATTCACAGACGGAATAGGACTAATACTGTAAAAGAAAAAGTTTTAAAGTATTCTTGTTCACACAATATACAGCTGCATGAGTTAAAGTATTTTTCCTCCCTCTTGGGTATTGGCAGAATATCACTGACCTGAGCGTCCTCCATCCCTGCCAGCTGGCTCGCTGCCTGACGGGCTGAAGAGGCAGATGCTGAACTGGGCCTGGGCTGAGCTCTGCAGCAGCAGCGTTTGGCAGTACTCCATGATGTTAGCACACACCTGGGGACAGAGAACAGCACCTTTAAGGTCACCGACAATGCAGTACTGATGAATAATCACGACTGTGCGTGCAAGACTCAACAAACATAGTTTCAGTGCCATTTTTAACTCTTTCCTCGCACTGTCCATTTTACTGTTGGAATATGCAAAAGGTGTACTTGGGAACTTCTCACTAGGAAGATACTACTTACATCTCAAGGAGACAAGCTCACATAAACTAAACTGCTGAAGGAATAACAAAACATATAACTCTTACTACTAACCTGTTGCATGGCCACCTCCATCTCCTCTCGTTTGTCTGCTGAGTCTCCGGGTGCAGCTATCTCAGCTTGCTTTAGCAACCTCTCCCGCTCGCTCCCCCCCAGACGGCCAAGCAGCGACAGACAGAGACGCTGGAAAATGAACAGACACATTATCAACTGTACAATTCACACATTTGAATGGGTGTGAATTAGCAAGAAGAGGACAGCAAAAAAACACATCAATACGACAAACAAAGGGAGCAGTCTAACCTGAAATCTGTTGATGTGTCCCTGGAACTCCATAAGAGCAGCACTGTTGACCTCCCCACCTGTCTCAAGGGCACCTGAGAGACCAAGCAGTTCATGAACACCACCATTCACAACACACTCTAAATGTGGTCATGTGGTTTGCACAATGGAAATAGATAAATACAATAGATAGCAAAGTAAATAAGAGTTACTGTTACAGTTACTGTGGTATTGTACCTGGCAGAGCAGTCTTACTGATGATGCCAGTAAGCAGAGAGAGCTCCTGCAGAGCTCCCATACTGAGCTCCTGACAGCGCAACAGGGACTGAATGGTGTCGGCATGCACTATCAGCCACTGGAGAACCTACACACACACACACACACACACAAACACAGATAAATGAGAACGTTGCTTGTGTAAAGATTATAAAACTGTTTTTAACTTTCACAAACAAGTCCATGACTTTTAACGAAACAATAATGTGCACACACTGAACTCTTCTTCATAGCTCTCAGATACAATACAGTACAATTTGTCCAAGATGCACTCTTTTTCAAATGAGAACTGACCCCAGCTAGAATCTACAGAGGAAGTACAGATGCAAGGCAGCATTTATGACCTAATGAAATTATCATCAACGTACTTTACTGAGTTTTAGGGTTTTCAAGGTTAACGTTTTCAAAGAATCCCAGAAAGAGAATAGTCTTAGTGATATCGATAGTTGTGTGCTTACCTGTGCCGCCCCCTGCTGGTGATTCATGGTGGTAGAGGTCAAGATCACCTGAAAGAGCCTCAAGGTTGGCAGGAGAATCTGCCTGTAGCGGTCCATGGGGCTGGGGATGAAGCCTGATGGGTCCCTCATCACCCTGTTGACAACCAGAGAACAAACAAAAATTTAGGAAAAATGCTATTAATACGCACCTTAAGAACAGACGTCATCTGAATAAGAAAGGCAGTTAAATGCAGCAGGATAAAGCAAAAAAAAAAAAAAAAAAGCTTTTATTTAAAATTCTTGAGGAAGAAGGTGCTGACTAACTATAAACACTTGAAAGCTATAAATTGTGTTGCAGGTCTGAGTGGAAGAAACTGACTTATTCTGGGGGCATTTTATCCAAAATAACCAATTTGAAAACACTTTATCAATCACAATTTTATATTAATAAAATATTTCCTTCACTTTCCACATCCATACCTGTGTGCATCGCTGTCGGGTACCATGTCAAACACCTGACACTCTATCAGCTGTGCCACCAGCCCACAGCGCAGCAGCTCCACAGCTCCCTGACCGGTCTTAGCCACACGAGTCAGCAGAGCCTGAGAACACACAGCAGAGTTACTACCTTCATAATCCTGTACTTGTAGAGGATTTAGACCAAGGCTACTGGTCCTATGAGACTTTGGGGGAAAACAAGTATAAGTGCACATGTGCTTACCATCTTGCTCTCATAGATGTAAAGTGGTTTGAGGAGTGGTGGCTGAGGTGTAAGCAGGCTCTGCAGGGCTACATCATCCTGCCTCAGGCTCTCCACTAGCGACCGCAGGTAGCCACTGTTGCAGACATAAACCAGCCACTGATTCTGGCGGTCTATGGAAAGGATCCGGTCCAGCACCGCCAGAGCCAACATCTGACAGACAGGAAGAGGAGACAAAGCAAGCACTGAGAGTAAAACAAATATCCTGGCTAGGTAAGCAAAAACAACAGACCTTTGTAATTTCCATTTACAATAAAGTCAATTTTAGTGCTTCATTTTCCAAAAATTGTTTTTGGAAACTTGGTGGGCAAAAAAAACATTGAAAATATATAACATAGTACTTTTGGTTGTTTATGTATTTTCACCTCTCCAAAATGGGAATATTACACTTAAGAAATTAATATCTTTGAAGAAATGCAAATCTGACATAAGCTGTTACATCTTGTCCCAATTGAAGAAAGAAATAAGCATTGTGGATGCTTTTGGACCAGTACTGTACAAAAGACACAAGGACAGCTGTAGGGTGCCTCTTCTAGAGTTTCAGCATGTCACCTATTTTTTCTAAGCATTTGTTGTATTGCAAAATCCAGGTTGTAGCAGAACATGACACATTGATGGTAATGAAACTGCTTCACCGCCCACCCCTTGTCAGAGGCTGTAAATGTCAGAGTAAGCACATGGGTCATATTGTTGTATGAACCTTATAGTTTGTCTCTTACCCTGCTGATTTCATGGCCGTCACAGGCGTCCCGACACACCACCTCCATGAGAGCCTTGCCGTAGCTCTCAATGATAGCGAGGTTCTCTCTCTGCAGTTTGGAGAAACCATCTTCAGGGGCCGTGAGACGCTCCCACATTGCTTTCCCTGCTGTAGGGAAGGAGAATGAAGTTACCAAACAACATCAAAAAGGACGTATCTGTAAACATTTTCCCAACAGCATTCATACAACCCAATTTCCATTGTGAAATAACAAGAGGTCCATATCATGAATATAATGCACTCTGCATATTTTCCGTATTCATGTTTCTGTGTTGTACCTGTCTGCAGAGTGTCTGGTTCATCTGGTTTCTGAGCGATTTGAAGGTAGTACAGCAGGGAGCCATACAAGTGTGCACGCAGACGCTGGTATCCACCTCCTTAAAGTGCGGAAGATGATATTATAAAGTCTTTCCACACCAAGGTTTATCATAGCAACATATCCCATGTAAGAAATGTGGGTTTATGTCATCACTAACCAGTACAGAGGATGAAGTCCAGCAGCTTGCGGAGAATCAGGTGCAGGGCTGAGTTGGCGATGGAGGCAAAGCCAGAGGATGCTTCTAATCCCGCCCCCTGCTGCTGCTCAGACAGGACTGATTGGCTGAGGTGGGCTGTCAGAGTGAAGACTGCCCCAGCTACAATTGGCATCAGTTCTCCTGCAGCATCCTCAGACAACACCTGGGCAATGCACGTCAACATTTACATTAAGTTGGTAGAACAGCCTGGAGATTTAGGTAATTGTCGTGTCAGCTCTTACAGGAATAAACAATTTATCATGTTTTTCTCTACTTTGATTGATTTAATACACATGTATTGATGACCACTGAATAAAAGCAATGACACTCTTGAAGATGTTGCTTACTAGGAGTATAGGGTGATTCAAATTGTACAGAGCCATACCTTTTCAAAGATTACTGCATCCAAAGTACAGTAAAAATTGACTTTATTGCTGCACTAATTTCACCCTCCATGTGACAAACATCCTCACTGACCTTATCATGCAGGTCTAACAGCAAGTCTCTGATGATGAGCTGCCTGTCATCAGCAGGTATGAGATCGGCGGGGCAGGCGGTCAGCAGCGTCTCCACCAGGCTCCTCCAGGACCGCAGTGCATGGCGCTTTGCACTCAAACTCCTACGGACACGATTGCGTTCCACCACCTGCTGCAGGATGGAGTTCACCTCCTAGAAGGATACACACAGGGACAAATATGAGTGAGTTCACCTCAAAGAAATTCACTGCATTAGTGATGGGAAAATGCTTGAGTGCTTTTGAACAACCACCCAAACACAAGCAATCTAAATTATCAAGACCTTAGGGGAAGGCAGAGAGGAACAGGTGAGTTTTAAGATTTGATTTAAAAGAGTCTAGAATCAAAGCATTAGTCAAAGCGAGTAATTTTTTTTAACTTTATTGGAAACTGGAAACCACATTTCAAAAGTTACCTCTGGATGATTGCTTCTTTCTGGTTATTTTGGCCCCACCACATGCTGCTAAATTAAGTCTGATCAGTTTTAACTAACTTACCTCCATCAACAGGGGCCTCTGTCCAATGGCTGCCATTCCCTGCAGTGCATTCACCTCAGCAACCAGCACTCTATGTAGCAACTGTGAGAAATTACAACAAAATATGATACATCAGCGGAAGCTAAAACAGAAAAAAACAGTTGATCAACATAAATGGGATGTTTACTTGTTCAACCTGGAAACCCACCTTAACGTTGCACACAGTGTGTCCTTGCTCATTGATATGCTCACAGTTGGAGATCACCTGCTCTATCTGAGTGCGCTCAAAGAAGTCCAGCTGCAGCAGCTCAGGCATATCCTGACTGAAATCGATGGCGTCCAGCACACTCAGCAACTTCCTGCGCACTGATGGCATCAAACAAGGACAAGATGAGAGGAAAAGTAAAGACCAATCTGGTATAATTCTAAAAGAAGAGGCTTAAATGGCAGCTAAATTAAATTACCCAAGTGTGTGGAGAGTCCTTAAATGTTGACTGGATTTACATTACAGCGTTTGATTTAAATGTGTACTGATGTGGCACAAACCTTTAGAAACTGTGTCAAAATGCAGGAACCCGCTGACTGATCTGGTTTCTTCTTCCATGCCTGATTCCCCATCTGGTAAAAAGAACAATGATGAGTTTCTAGGATCATAAATGAAGGACCGGTAATGTGATTGGGAGTTTGAAGGTGTTTTTTTTTGTCATTAAAATATGTATTAGTTTAAACATATTAACATTATACATAGATTCAAAAACTAGTTTCACAGGCAGTAAATCAAAGAAAACATTTAACACTTAACTTAAAAGGCAGCTACAAGGACCCACACGGGGTTAGATTCAGAATTTGCACTGTGCCGTACTAACTTCATTCATTTAAAATGTTACCATATTTAATTTCATATTTGGAAATTGGGGGTTGCCAGAATTACTTCATTTGTTTCAAAAAAGTGTGAACAAATTGAATACCTGTATGTTGAGTGTGTGGCTGGTCATCCAACAGGAGGCTGACAAGGCGTTGTGTATGTGAACGCTGGCGGTTCAGCGAGGTCACTCTCAGCTCAATGGCAGCTGTTTTCATGAGCCAAGACATCTGGGAGAGGGCAGCGATCTGATTACCTGAGGAGAGCAGATAGTAGAAACGAATCAATGAAAAGAAAACACAATGTACTTTCACTGTATTTTAATAAACACACACCCACCTTCACATTTTAACAGTGACATCCGAGACAAAGCTTGGCAATAATTACGTAGCCTTTCAGCAGGAATACAAAACAACTACTAATTTCCATTAGTGTTCTACATTTTCTGCCTCTTTGTTGAAGGGTTTTCATTCATAACATCCCTAATATGTTTTTGTTATTATATATTTTTAGGACAAAGGGGATCAGCCAGGATACTGTACTCACTAGGCAGGATGAAGGGTAGGTGCTGCAGGTGAGAGAACAGGAAGTCCTGGCTGGTCCTCAAATAGCGCATAGTAGGTCCAGACGTGTCTGGGCAGGCACACAGCTGGTAGATCACCTGAGAGAGGGAGACAATGACATGCAAACAAGAAAAATGGTCAGCCCACACACAAATTCCATGTATACCTTTAACCTACAAGGCAGACAATGCAAGTAGTAGAGAGTAGAGGATGAACAGTACCTGGTAGCAGAGCTCGGCCAGGTGTGGGGCCTGCTGTGTGAGTACAGGTCCTGATCTCTTCTCCGTGCCTCTCTGCAGCAGACTCAGGATGGCGTGCAGGCAGCTTCGTGGACATCCCAACACACCTATAACACAAACATTTACCGTCATCTGTTAACTTGTCCATACAAACCAGAACCACTAAAATATTGCTAGAATCCAATGCCAAAAGGTTGTTTTTCTGACCTGGGTCCTGGAGGTTGGTGGAGGACACAGGCTTCTTGACTTCATAGCCCAAAAGATACAAGGCCAGATTTGGTGTCTTCAGCTCCAAGGAGGTGATGAGCAGGTTCAGCATATGGATCTGAGTTTCATGTCGGATTCTTGCAACCTTCTTTTGTGGGTCTGAGTCTGGAAGTTTGGGGGTAATAACATGTGTGAGTTTAAAGTCTGACAGTTATAATAAACAGATTTAACTTTTACAGTATTAAAACAACATGATTTAAACCAAATGCAGAAGATGGTACAGTTTCCAGGCTAATTAAATAATATATATTTTTTTACAGACAACAAGACTTGTCTCTCACCATCTCCGTTCTCTGCTCCCTCCTCTGCCTCTTCACTGTCCAGACACTCCACAAAGCCTGCCATCAGCTTTTCACTCACAGACTAAAAGACAAAGTCAAAAAATGGTCTCAACTTCAAACACAACACAAGTTTTACACATCACCACAGGGAAGATCCCTTAGACAGACGCACCTCGGTGAATCAAGTAAAAAAACACACCTTTCCTGAAGCATCTTTCCAAGTCTTTCAGATAGAAATACATTTTGATTTAGATTATCACACCATAATTTCATAGAGAAAAATGGCAGTGTTTATACTTCACTAAACACATTTTGGGTTTATGTGATCCACATTGAAGGGTCTATATAAAAACGAGATTGGCCTCCAGGAATTAATTCTATCTAATTAAATGCGTAATTAAGAAGATACAAAGCTACTGTACAATATTTTGGTTTTCTTGTTCTTTTGCTAAATGCTTATCATTTTGTAAAATATCGTGAATCTTTTGGGATTTTTCTTTTTTTTCATTTGGTAAAAGTTAAGACTTAATATAAATATACCTGGTCATGTGTGAAATCTCCCACCAGCCTCGTCTGAATGTTTGGGTAGTTGGCGATACGACGCAGGATCTTTGCACTCTGGAAGGCAGCCTCTGGGTTGGAGCTGCTGTGGTACAGATACCTGCAAGGACAACATAGGCCGCCATTAAGGTACACTCGTTCTGAACACATTTTTAAAAAGTAGGTTTTTAAAATATATCGTACAATGACTGAAGATTAGGTTTTATAACATTTCATTTCCATTAACTAGTAAACAGGAACATGTACAAGAAAACAGACAACAAAAATCACAACCATGGCTTCATTACCACAGTTTGTATTCAAACCTTGATGCCCTTACCTGGCAATGTTGACAATGTGATCTGCCCTTCTGGTTTGAGGACTGACCCCCTGGAGGAGCTGCTCCAAGGGGGAAACCAGCATGGAAGCCTGGCTCTCCCTGAGGAGGTCCATGAACACCACCTCCTTCTGCAGAGCCAAGTCCAGCAGGCACAGGCAGCACAGCACCGCCGACTCCAAGTGCTTCTTACCTGGAGGGGGAAGAGCGACGGAGCATATAGTCAGAACAAACACACAAGCGATCTCTCTTTACCCGACAGCAGCAGCAGATGTTCTCTCACCAGGGAAGGGTGCATAGGTGTCCAGCTGGCGTACACCCTCCTCCAGCAGGCTGAGGCAGAGTGCCAGCGTGGGCGAGTCGTTGAGCAGGTGGAACATGATGCTGTGACCAGGGGGCTTGTGGGCCGCGACCTGCTCACCCTGCAGCTCCACCATCTCCTGGACAAAGTCTGACGGCTGCGGCTCGTAGTTCCGCAGCAGCTTGTGGAAAACCTCCAGGACAGCATCAGCAACCTCCCACTGAGAGATGACACATATTCAAAAAAACAAATGAACAGATGTATGTGTAGTTTAAAGAGCATTCATGCATACTGCAGCTACATGTCTTAACCTTAAAAGGACGCCAGGAGAGCACTACACATCACTTTACCTTCTCAGCTGGATGGCGATATGCTCTGGTGGGGAAAGGGAGGAACACAGAGTCCCGCAAGAAGTTCAGGTAGGGCTGAAAGCCCGGCACGCGTAGCCCCGCCCCTAAGTTAGTGGGCATGCTGCTCTCGACCAATGTGCTGATCAGATGACAGAAGCCTCGTGTCAGGGGATACTCCTCACAGCTCGACTCGATCTCATTCAGCTCCACCTGAGAGAAAAATTCATTATACAACTTTTGAACAGGAAGTGTTCACTTTGATGAGAGATCAAAGTCAAGTCTCTGAGTTGTTATCTTTAAATGTTACTTTGTAAGATTCAGCTTTAATTCAGTAAAAAGATAATCCCTTCCAGTCAGCATTATTTTTGCATCACAACACATTTGAGTCTAAAAAAATCCCTTTGGGCATCACTCAAATGTTATCTTAAAGTGAACAAATTAAAAATGGTCCTGGCGGCCCCAAGTGGTCTAGTTTCTCTCTGTGCCAACTAATGAACCTTCTTATTTGCCTAATGTTCCGTTAAGAGATTTAATACAAAACCTTCCTTCTAATTTGGTTGACTGAGCATCAAATTCACTAACCACAAAACATCTTACCTCAATTCCAGCTGCCTGCCTCTGTCCTGGGGCTCGCACTGTCTGAAGGATCTGTGGTAAAAGAAAGGTTATAAAGTTATAAAACTTAAAATAACAACAAACTTCAACACTCAAAACATTGTCTTTGAACTATAAGAATAGAGACTGCTCGATAAAAATGAGAATACATCCACCACTTCAGAAAATCTGACATGCACTCAGATAATAAGTGCATGTCAGAGTTTTGTTGTTAGCCTAGTATAACTGGCAATATGAGAGAACTTCACAGACTATATTCTGAGCGTGATAAAAGAACATAATTCAGTAATTATGTTTAAACTTGGCAGACTTTTCTTATAAAATTGTCTACTAAATTGTTCTGTTGATTAAGTAAAGGCTAACCTGTGTGTACTCCAGTGACTGCCAGAGTGAAGCAGCGATCTCTGGTGACTTCCCGAAGGCTGCCAGGCAGTGCAGGAGCTCAGCCTTCAGGACGGGAGGAACGCTGCACTGCAGCAACCCCAACATCACTACAACTGGGGTCCACTGGGGATGCTCACACAAAGCCAGTCGAGCATTTTCACTCTAGAGAACAAAAAGAAAAAAAATCATGCTAAGACACAAGGTGAGTATTTAAGTTGTATAATCCACGTAATGCGAGCACATTAAGAAAGACGCCCATCCTTCACGTGAATTTTGTTCTGTACCCATGTGATGATGGTGGTGAGCAACTGCAAAAATGAGGTGAGTCCATCCAGCTCTCTTTGGGTGATGCCCCTTAGTGATGGGTGGCGGTACTGTGATGCGTCTGGATTTGGAAAGTCTCGCCGCAGGTTCTCATGGTAGAGCATAAGGGAGTGAAAAAAATGTTCCCAAGACACCGGGCTGCCTGAAACTCCCTGGATGTTGTCACCTGCATACATGAACGTGAAGTTAATTGGCATTCATTTGGATCTGTATTAAACTAAAGCAGTACGTTTTTAGAGTCTGATGTTCAGATCACCTTAAGTTGAAGGTTTATTAGTAAGGATTTGAAAGTGTCTATATTTCTTTCATATTGACTACTGAACAGAAACATACCACAAAAATAGTCAATACTCTAAGGACACTAATTCCCAAACCAGATTACCCCAAAATCAAATAAAATTGTCCTTGCCAAGAGGCCAAACTGCACATTAATTGTTGAACAGTATCAATTTCAGATATCGATTAGAAAATATGTTCATTCATTCACAAATTTACAGATCCTTTCTGGTGATAACAACAATCTGCTCTTACTGTGCGTGGCTCCGTTGGTTTTAAGCAGACTGAAGGAGTAGTGGGCACACTGAGGACCATTGGCGAGCCCTTTCAGCATACGGAGATAGGAGATATAGAGGGTGGAGGGGAGGAGGTCTCCCATCTGACGCACAAACTTGGACAGAACAACCTACAACAAAGCATAAGAAAAGAGAAACTCTTTCAACAGAAAGCCATTGTTATACAAATTAAACAATTTAAAAATGTCTTGCTCTTTCTCTACCTTTTTTAACCTACTAGAATTCTTGGTGTGAGATTTTTTTTGTGCAACCAGAAAACACAGCTCCTACCTGTTTATGTGGAGGCCTTTGCAGTGCCATTCCCAGGTAGGATCCCTGCAGGGAGGTGTGTTGGAGAGACTCTGTTGGACACCAGAACTCCAGTCCCAACTCCAGCCCAAATGAGTCCTTACTGTAAAACTCTCCTATCTGGAAAGACAAAGCAGTAACCAACACTCAATTGGTATTCTACCTCTGCTCAGTACCTCCATTTTCAAGAAAATGATCAGTTCAACTCTTAAAATGTGAAAAGCGATGTTGCTGAGGTTGATAGGTGTATGTGTTTGCCAAAAATCACTGACGAGAATCATGAGGTGGTCTAAGTCCTTGCGTATCGATGATGGAAGCTCGCTGTCCATCTGCAGGGACATGTGCACCAGACGGGCATCCTCATCAGCGCGGTTACGAAGCTGTTTCACCTACAAATACAGCAAAAATATGTTAATTAATAGATTTAATCAATATGCAAACTAACAAAACAATAATCTTTCAGAGACAAGCTAACACTACAACATAACATCCACACAAGTCAAACTCATTTGTAGTGGACATCTGTGGCATCTCTTACCTTCATTGGCATGAGTGCCAGGAAGTCTGTGATGAGTGAATGGAGGCGGCGGATGTAAAACTCTTCCTGGCCAAAACTCTCACATCCCAGGATGCCCTCCTTCATAAACAGGAAGACATCTCCCAGTAGAGCCTGGTCTGCCAGAGCCTCGTCTGCCTCAGTGAACTCAACCAGGGCTGCGCATCACACAAATGTAAAAATATTCTCCTGTTAAATGGCTACCAACTTTGAGAACTCATTCAAAAAGTTTTCTTCAAACAGCTAGAAAGCATATTTAATGCATATCCAAGAAATAAGAACCTTACCGCATCCCTGTGGCAGCTGAGAAAGGACCCTCAGAGACAGAGCCCAGGCCAGACGACACACGGCCTGCAGACCTGGAAGCTTCCACGGCTGGCCGTCCATCAGACGGCTGTGCACTGCAGCCACGTACTGCCTCTCGGTCAGCAACGGCAGGGTCTGGATCAGATCTAGAGGAACACAGAGACGATGCTTAACCAGCTGTAGAAGAAAAGCACTTAAACTAACAGCAATCGTATGCCTAGCAACAAGCAGTAAGTTTAAGTGGATTTGACAAGTAACTTCAAACAAAGTTAAATTATACACATTAAATGTATTTAACATGTTCTCACCTTCTCTATCTTCTGTTCCCTGTTCTACGAAGCTGACATCCAAGCAGTAGAGTAGTGCCATGACCAGAGCCAGGTTCACATTGTCCAATGAGCCGTCAGCTTGAGCGGTCACTGTCTCCAGGTGGCCGATAAGAGCCAGAGTGTCATCTTTAGACAAAGGTGATTGGCAGGTCCATGAAAACAGGCTATCTGCCAGGGCCTGTCTGGATTCTTTGATGAGGTCAGAGACCTTGGGACAAGAAAGGGAGTTTAATGTTTTCCATCCCTTTATTCTTCTCCTCGATGTTTCTTCTTCTTCAGTGACAACAAAAGCTACTGGCTTTACACTAGTTGAGTAAGATTGAATATATTGCAAAGATAATTATCTCTGTCTCTAATCAACACAAAGGATTTGCTCCCACCTCTTTCCTGTGCTTCTCATTGCCCAAGCCGCGCTCCTTCTGCAGGCGTTCAAACTCACGCGTCACATTTATCTCTGACACCAAGGTTAGGATGCGTTTGGTGAGACCCTGGTTCATTAGTTCATCTGTAAAACGCGTCGTCAAAGCCACCAGCTCTCCACTGAATGACATAAACAAACAACAGTACAGATCAATAACAAGTAGGACAATAACATGCTAATCATGTGGAGCATAAATGCACATGATATTGCTTGTATGTGCTACTTGTGGATAGCATAATTACCTCAGGTCCAGGGTGAAAGTCTTGCCATGCCGTGACTGGATGAGTGTGCGCAAGGAGTTGGCCACACAAAGCTTTCCATCCCAGTAGAGCAGCACAGCTACTAGACCTCGTGTCAGACCTGGAAAATGGGGCTGCTGTTGCTCACCTGGAGACAGATGAATATATTCAGAGAATCAGTTGTGTGAAACTTCAATGTCTTCTAAGGAAAGTCGTGCAAGGCTTTGTATACAAATCATGGATTCGATTAAGACAAACCTAAAACAAAATAGCCATTATAAACATATGTGTCTATAACACATACCACATATTACA
The DNA here is from genome assembly GCF_027596085.1 of Anoplopoma fimbria. Taxonomy (NCBI): domain Eukaryota; kingdom Metazoa; phylum Chordata; class Actinopteri; order Perciformes; family Anoplopomatidae; genus Anoplopoma; species Anoplopoma fimbria. Next base: position 9,676,166 of record NC_072467.1, read on the forward strand.
CGTGCACCAAATTTACTACATAACTTGATTTGTAACTTTGCTTTCCAAGTAATGTATTTTCTTATGTCCACTTTACCTGCTAACAGAAGCTCCAAAGCTGCTAACTCTCCAATATCAAACAAATCACTGAGGATGAAGGCCTCTGAGAGTAGCTGCTCTGGAAGCAGCCGTGACCCCTGCTGACCTTGGATGGCGATGCCATCTGTGCTGGCTTTACGCACCTTTTCTCTCTGCTCAGCACTCTTTGGCTAAAAAAAAAAGAAGAAAAGACCAGATCCTATTAACATTAGAGCCTCAAGACACACTGTGTATGAAAATGTGTCTGTCTGCACCAAGGAAGTTGTTGAATACACAGGAAGATAAACAGTCAACTACGGCAGTCATTACAAAAGATGTGTTTGCACAGCATCTCACCGGGTTCTTATAGAGTGACAGAAAGTGCGGTTTGTGTTTCTTCAGCTGCAGGTCAAGGAGGTGGACGCTCTCTGGCTGTCTCCGCAACACCGCCCCGTCCACTGTCTCCCACAACTCCTTCAGCGGCCCCCACAGACTGGCTCCTGTGTGGGTGAATGGGTTACCAAAGGTCTTGTATTGGCACACATACACAGAATTGATTCTCCCTCTACAATTGTGTTAGTTTCTTATAACCACACCTGGCGTTGTGTGGCTTTATGCATTTTGAGTATCTCATATATGCAACATGACTGATTTATCACTCATAATTAAACTCAGATTTAGCAAGTCAAATTCGATTCTGACATTAATTTTTTATTTTTTGAAGTTTATGTGAATTACTGTTTTCTTTAATATCGAATGTAAACGACTGACAGGACATGATGGGGCTGAGCCTGTGACTTTTTCATGATGTTGACATTTTAAACCTCAGACTGCACCAACGAGTAACTAATACACACGCTGATGTATAAACAACATACAGATTTATACGACTGATGAAAGACAAGATGACCAGAGAAATGACCTTAACATTACATTACCTGTATCAGTTTTAAATATAAGAGTTGTACATGTTAGGCTTGTTTTTGTAGATTAAGCCTCATTATTCAATTATACTTTGAGTGTATTGATTATTGTATGACAAACCCCTAGGCTTCCTAAAGCAAAGTCAACCAGGTTTGTACAAATACATCTGATCCACGTCTCCAGTAAACAACTGTCCCTGACTCATTGTCCACTGACAGGTGTATTGTAAACCAGAGGCTGGACTGAGTCTGGACGTTATCTTAGCTGTTATACACAAACTTCCATAGTTTTAACTATTGAAACCAAGGACAGTGTGCCAGGCAGTGATATAAAATATGTATTTGCTTGTTCCAACTCAGTTTGTTTCAGTTTTGCTTTTCATGAACGTGAAGTAAACTCCTCTGCTGACCCATTTGACAGTTGTTGCGCCACACAAGTCATATTGCCGTATGCCATTTATTCTGACGTAAAACCACGTTAACGCTGACTTTAACCACTAAGTACAACGCTAAACTTGTTTACCCGCAGAATAACTGTGATAGCAACATGAGCTAACTTAGCTTAGCAGGCTGCAATTGAGTGACTACCACCATGTGGTCAAAACATGGTACGCGATCAAACTGGCTCTCAAAAAGATAATGAGCACTTATTTATCTGTGAGAAAACAATCAATAGCCACTGCTAGGGATTAACACAATGAAGCTACTTAATGAAAGAAATGTAGTTCATACCCGAATTTACCGCCATCTGCGCCGCCATGATACACCCGGAGAACTGGACAGGAACCGGTCCTGTGTTGTGCCGGTGTGAAATTATAAATGATTAATGCTATGCACATGTTATGATAGCATTTATCTGGTGCAATTCACCAGTTGTATTTAAATGTAAATACTGTCTTGTTGTGTCGGTAAAATGTTTTAAACATCGCTGTAGATTCTGTGTAATTCAATCAGGCGAGGTCCTCGGACCGGAGGACTCCTCTAGACGGATGGAAAAGTGTAGTCTACTAATGCAGATTAACTCAAGTACTAATTCAATAGAAACTCACACGGGTTCAATAAATTCCGTTCTGTTTCAAATATTATTTTCTATGACATTTTAATAAAGCTATACTCGTTTCACATCGAATCAAGTTAATAAACCATACCATGTACAAACATTGGTTCCGCCCTGTGTAGGACCGGTACCGTTATGTCGTTACACCAACATGTCCATGCGACGTTTGACAGTTCTGGATCCGTGACCGCTAAAATGGAAATGTGTCATACATGAATGTAAAACTTCGATGCCGCCGTAAATGTAGCTGCGCATTTAAATCGAGGGCTTTGGGATATTTTAATTGAAAGTATGGCTCGCGTTGTGAAAGTGTTTCGGACTCTGCGGAACAACTGGAAGAAGTCCACCTTTGCTGCTTGCGTCCTGTCTTACGGGGGCTACTGGCTGTATGGTAAACACTGGTGAGTATTTCCGGTTATGATATTTCCTCAGATTAGAATAAGCATACATGTCTGTGCTACTGATTGTTCGTGTGTTTCACATGTTGTGTCCTGTGTCTTATCAGTGACAGTGTTCTGCGGAGAGAGGCTTGTCTCGCCGCCAGGGTAAGACATCACTTATTCTTGCACTTCATGTTGTCAGTATTTAAACAAAAACCCTCTTCAAGGGCCTGTAGTCCTCACCACCGTCATCATTTCTGGTAGGAATTCGGGCGCCAACTGATTGCACCACAGGAGCGTCTGAGGAAAGCAACAGTGATCTTGAACCCGGCAGCTTGCAGTGGGTAAGCAGACTCATCAACACCACAACACCTCAACATCTCTCACCGACAGGTTTGTCAGGACTTCAGACAACAGTCTCTCTCAGAATATTTACAACTTCCTCTCTCAATTTTCCCCAGGAAAGCCAACAACCTGTTTGAAAAGAATGCTGCTCCACTTTTACACCTGGCTGGTGTGGAGATTACTATAGTAAAGGTATTTCACTTGAAAACAATCATTGCTATAAGTGGCTCTAGTAGGGATCCCATCATGTGCACCGTGATTATATATTGCCTGTTTTCCTCTACAGACGGACTATGAAGGTCAGGCAAAAAAACTGATTGAGCTCATGGAACAGACCGATATGCTCATCGTAGCCGGAGGGGATGGCACCTTGCAGGAAGTCGTCACCGGTTTGCTGCGAAGGCCAGATCAAGTAGGTGGCACACGGTTTTTGTGTTGATCTGCAAGATGACTTGATTCAAACTTTTCTTTCATTGATGTCACTGATGGACGTTTTATTACTACAGGACACAGTCTGTAACACACCAATTGGATTCATTCCACTGGGCTCTCACAATTCCCTGAGTCCAAGTCTTCACCTCCTCAGTGACAACAAGGTCAAGTAAGTATCTCTTCAATATCATAAGGAAAGTTTCAGATTTTATCATCACATAATCTTCTAACCTTTGAACTGGATGTCTCACCAAGTAAATATACATGGATACGGGTATGGTATGCGTTTCCACATGCGTAACTTAAACCCATTTTTTCCAACCTTTCCAGAGACATTACATCGGCAACACTGTCCATTCTAAAGGGAGAAACAGTACCTCTGGATGTGCTGCAAATCAAAGTGAGAAACTCCTTCTGTTTAATCTACAAAGCCTCAAACTTATTGTCATAGTGTTGGTCTTGAATGCAGATACTTGCTTATGTCAGTATTTGATCTCTAGTTAAATTAAGAAATATTTAAAGAAATGTATGAATTCACTCTTTATAATAGGCCTTTCTTCGTCAAATTGGATTATGAAGTTAAATTGTCATGAACAGTTATTGTTTTGTTTTTGCTATGCAGTGAGATATTATGTGTCAGCGGTTGGACAGAAATTCAACTGTGTGTGTTTCTAGGGAGAGAAAGAGCAGCCAGTCTTCGCTCTGACGGGACTACGTTGGGGAGCTTTTAGAGATGTGGCTGCAACAATCAGCAAGTAAGAATACACAATTGGTCACTCTCATTATAACCATGACATAATTCCCCATACAAAAGAATAATGAACCATATTTCCTCATAGATATTGGTACCTTGGGCCATTGAAGACAAATGCAGCACATTGGTTTAGTACTCTACGGGTAAGGCAATATATTTTCTTAACATGCTTGGGTAAGAACAGTTTATCAAACCAGTGTTGGCCTTTTAGAAAATATCTGTTATTGGAAAGACATGTCAGCTAATGTAAAAGAGGTTTCTCCCTGTTATGAAAATAATCTTTCAAGCATGTTTTTCCTTTATGCAACTCTCAAGTTAGGACTTTGCTAAGTATATTTCCTTTCAAAGGAAGGGTCTGTGGCATTTATCGCTTATTTTCTACAGCCATTGAATACTTAATTGTTTGTTGTATTCAGTCATTCGAACTTAAACAGCTGTTAACGTGAAAGATATTTCTTAAGTGTAGGTTTCAGTGCAATCCCTGTATCTTATAGTGATACAAATGGTGCTGTAGAAGTTTCCCATCCTGATAAAAATATACTGTATACTTTTGAGTAAGACACTAAATAACTGTAGATATACTGCTGTCGTTTCTTATTTTAAACGGTTTCAATATTGAATATCTAGCCTCAGTGAAACATATAATTATCTCATCAAATACAGTAGATGTCTCCAGGTTATTGCTGTAGTTCATGTCTTCCCCTGTTTCCTTGTCACTGATTCTTTATTCTGTGGCGGCAGATGTATATTAATCTTACGCTGTTGTAAAATCTCTCAGGAGTGGCCCCTGATCCGTGAGGTCTCAGTGTCCTACCTGGCTCCCAGCCTACGGCCCCCTGACCTGCCAACTCATAAGCCCCCCAGACCCAACCTGCTCTACCGCATCGTCCGCAGGCTCAAAAACCGCTGGAACCCTCCTGTCGAAGGTAGTATGTGTCATTGTGTTGATGCATTGATCACAGCATGAAAACGTGACACCGAATCCCAACAGTCAAGACTGTGAGTTATATTTTTTGGTGGTTTGTGTGTGTCTTTGCTCAGAGCCTCCAAAAGTGGAGGAGCCAGAGCAGTGGAATGAGGAGCATCTGTCGACGTTAGAGCTGTTTATTCAAACGCAAAACAAAAACCCAGTGGAGATGGTCAGTCCAAAATAATTGCATTTTCTAAACCTTGTACCAGTTATTATAAAATGATGACATGATCTCACTAATGTGCCTTGTTTTCCTCTGTGATTGTTACAAAAAAATATATTTGATTTCCATTTATTTGATCTTGCAGCGCATAAATGACTCCCTGATGATCTGTGCAGAACCGGACAACTTCACAGTGGGCGAGTACATCACTGTCGGGTTAGTAGATTCAGTTTTTTATTAGTCTGCTGCAAACAAAATCGATATACATTATATAAAAGTTGGTACATTCAAGTAAAAGAATGTCAATGTAAATTCCTCATTATAGAAGTAAAAAGGAAAAGGATCCAACCGTATTCACCAAAGACTCCACAAAACTGGAAGCCAGTGTTTGCCAGCTTCACCTGCCAGAGGTAAGAGACCCGTTTAAGTGACTTGATCCTGTTTCATTACGCCACGTTAAAGAAAATCTGAACTATTTAAGGATTGTGTCAATATTGTTAAGTTTACTTTCTAAAGATTTGTGTAACTTGATGTCCTGACCCCGCAGGGTGCCGCTGGCTTCTACAGCATCGACAACGAGGAGTATGAGGCCATGCCCGTAGAAGTAAGGCTGTTGCCACGGAAACTACGTTTCTTCATCAGTGCAGAGCGCAGGGAGCAGCTTCTCTCACATATGCAGTGATGAAAAAACATTGAACATGAAAGAAGACAAGAACAGCGAGACAAAAACTGATTGAGTCAAGAGAAACACTAAAGCAAAGAACAGGATGCCATGAGATTCTGAAGTCAGACGGATTTGTTCTTTGCCAGCTGTTACATGTAATGTTTACTACATGTAAACATTCAGTGGAATAATTATAAGGAGGAATACATGAAATGCTGTTGGATATTAAAGGACCAAGGCTTTGTTTCTTTAAGCCAGTAACCCGTGTATCGGTTGTCTTACAAAATGATTTTATGTTTACTGAATGGTTTACTATTCCCATCACATTTGATCTTGGTCAATAAAAATTATTTCTGTCCAAATCAAGACAAAGTTGTTATTTTTTTTCCTACCAGTTTGACATTTAGTATTTAAGCGGCTAGCCAATGCCTTGTTGAAATAAAGAGAGCAGGTGTCGGTTGTAGGACTATAGGTCAGTGGGCAAAGAAGATGTGATGGACAGAAAGGGAAAGTAAAATATACCTTCTATAGAACCTTTTTACGTAAATGCTTTAAGCTGGCTGTGAGAAGCCACTGGTTCTCTGAAGTTTATGTATAGGTTTGAGGTGTATAGATGAATGAATACAGAAGAATATAGGGATGCTGCAGCATTCTGAAAATGTTGCAAAAGATCTTATACCAGGATTGTGGCAGACTCCTTTGTGAGGCTGGGTGTGATCCGACAGATGGTGTAGACAGCAAATCTGCAGGATTAAGCAAGTGGCTGCATCACATCTTATTTGTTTGTTCAGTAAAACACAAAGGGAGGCTCTTTGTTTTTGTTTTTGTTGTGTGTCTTGTGGTTTAAAATTCTTGTCGGGGAATGGCAGTGACTGCATAAGTACAATTTTAAAGGAACTTGTAAGTTAGAATTTCATATTTTGAGGGAAATGTCCTTTTTACTCCACTACATTCATATGACAGCTTTGCTTACTAGGTACCTTTTATATTAAGATTCTACATTCAAAGATCAACTTAATTTCAAATTTAACATGAAACATGGTAAATTGTGTTTGATTGATTCACAAGAGTCAGATAATATTGATGAGGCGCAGAGGCTAACTAGTATGCTCTAAAAGTGCTGTATCCTACGTTTCCCATAATGTCCCTGGGTAGCATCTTTAATTAGATCATATTTCCCTCCCTTAATGGTCACCTCTTTTCAACAGTTTGGAACACAGAATTTCTGTCAAAAAGTCTCAAGCCTAGATAGAAAAAATTACCCTGATGATGTCAGCAGGGCCATTTTTTCTGACTTTAGAAAGATTCTTCCAGAGCCATAGGAGACATACAGCTTTTTTCACAGGCTGGAGATGAACTCCTTACTACAAATAAACTAAACCTTATTTGTTATATTGTCCGTGGAAGGCCCTTTTAATGAACCAGCAAATAAAGTAGTTAAAATTGTCTCTATCTACAACAACAACAACAGTAAAATGCTGCTTACATGTTAAAGCGCAAATAATAAAGATTTTAAACTAAAGTATGTAATAACAGTGTTTTGCATGATGAGTACTTCCACTTTAATAATGGAAATACATTTTTATGTTCATACTTTTATCAAAGTAGTAAAGTATTTTGAATACAAATTACTTTTATTTGTAACATTTTACACTGTTGTATTGCTACTTTTATGTAAAGGATCTAAATATTAGTTAAAAGAGGATCAGATCATCCTGAAAGTTTTTTGTGTCTTAGAAAGCAATGAAGGCAGTGATCCTGCTCAGCGAGGGGAGAGGAAACGTGTAGGTAGAGCAGGATGATGAAGTAAACAGAGGAACATAGTTATGCAAGGTAAGAAGCAGAGGATTAGATAACAACTTAACTGTATCAATGTTTTATTGTTTTACAATGGCAGTACAGTGAAATGAACAGTTGCTCATGCTATTGAGTTCATGTGTACATTACTGACATCTCTTACAGTGTTTCACATTAGTAAAGGTGAAGACTTATTTTGTTATTGTGTGAACACTCTTGATTTACATCACAATCAAGAAGGAAACAGTTACACTACTTGGATGTGTTGCTGCATGTGTGCAATACTTTTGCTGTCTTTGACATTCAGTAGAGTGACACGCTGTACAAACGACTCACTTAGCCAATGCTGGTACACATCTGTGAACGGCTCCACAAAAGAAGGCATTGTATACAGTGGTATGTGTTGTGTACATTCCATTTTACATTTAACAAACACCTGTAAAGCAAATACTGTCAGAGCTAAGATTATTACGTCTGCTGACAAGTAAATAGACCAGTCAGAGTCAACAGGTTTAACTGGACACGGTAAGGTCATTCAGAAGTGCTGTCAGCAAATACGGTTGACGTACGTACAGTAATGAGTCACATTTCCTTAAGGCCCTGTTTAAACAACAAAGCTCTTCTGAATACAATACTTGGTAGAATTTTTTAATTTTGTAACCAACCCAGAAAACATCTTTGGGGTTCATGTCAAAGGACAGCAGTTGCCAACATATGGATCCGACCCAGAAAGATCATGTTTGGAATGTGATAACAAATTAAAAAATAATATTTGAAGATTCAGGACATGTTTAAAAAAACGACTTGGTGTTTTAGCTTGCTTAAGGGGGTTCACGAGAAGGCGGAGAACCACTGCTCCAAATTTATACGAGACATCAGCCTGGTGTGTTCCAACATGGAACAAATTATGACTCTGATTGGCAAAGTGATGAATTAAATTAACCAGTCTGCCAGGATAATTCAAAAGACACAGTTGGCCCATCAGGAACTGGATTCACTCAAGGGGACTGTGAAGAAAAGACAAAAAAAAATCTAATAATCTAAAACAGATTGGGGGGCGGGAGCTCTTAAAGCTTCTGCCCATCATTCACTGTGATCAACAGCAGATCTCCAAAAACACAGACTGTTAGTCATAAACATAATGTAAAAAGGTACAGTTAAGCATGATCACTGTGTGCATCAGTGATTATGGAAATGTTCCAGTGGTTGACATGGTGCAGCATTCATGATGAGTTAGTGGTATAGAGTTACATTCATTGACAATAACCTCAGTTTATGTTAAAAACATGTAACACAAAAGTTTACAGAACGCCTCCATCACTGGTACATTTGACTGTGATCAAACACACAGACACATTATCAGACCTACCTTGTGCTGAAGGTGCATTAAATGTGAACAAAGTATTTAATTGCTTTTCTCTTCTCACTCTACAAGCTTCATAATAATTAACCATCCCCATAATAAAAAGAGGATATCACACTCATTAGCAAACATCCTCCCTGCTCACTTTCAGTTGTGAAAGAAATAGAAAAAAACTAGAAAAACACATATACATGAAGAGGGCTGGTTTCAACTACAGACTTCTATTGCTTCCTTTTTGAAAGGTAAATAGTCAAAAAGCATGTGATTCACTAAATATTATCATCCAAGTATGTTATACAGCAGGAGGAATTTGTTGTACATTATGACACCTAGAATCCTCTATAAAATCTATTTGTAGCACACAAATTTATCTGCAGCAGTAAAACTGAACCCACATAAGGTGAATTCTTCTCTTCAGACAAATAGTATGTGGACCCCAAAGCTGCGGGATTGTGAATGTTTCAATGCCTTCTTCATTGTGATGGGTGCAGTGAAGAACGACCAATCATCCTGCAGCAGTGACCAGACCAAATCAAGACCTCCAGCCCTGGTCACTTCCGCTGGAATCAAAGTCAAACAAGAGATCACAAGCAAACCAGTATTTAGAAAAACAGCACTAAGCGACGTAAGATGTGAATGGCTGTAAGACCATGCAGCTGCCAGGTGGAATTGTTTACGAGGCAAATGTTTTCTGCCCCCGTGGACCAGTGCACCAACGTTAAGTGTCCTAATCATCCACGATGTTTGGAAACGGCCTCCACAGGTCAGATGAGACATACAAAGAGGGAAAACAGACACCCAAGAGGGGACAGCAAGAGACGGATGGAAGTCCGAGGGTGGAGGCAGTGTCTACATTGTCTTAGTGTAAGTGGGCCTTGAAGGCACAAATATCCAGTGGCGTTTAGAGTGTCCAAGGCTGTCGGGGCTCAGGAGCAGCAGAGGTTGTCTATGACCAGCGTGACGTCGATCCCGTACACCTCCAGCAGGTCCGCTAGGAAGTATCGATCGCCCTGGGGATCCAGCCCCATGGCCCTCACGTGCTCAGCGGTGAGGTAGGGATCGGTGCTCCCTGCTACGTCCGACAGGGTCTGAAAGATGCGGTTATTAAGCTCCATGAAGAACCTGGAAGAGGATTGAAAACAAGTGCGTCATGCTATGGTCCTCTGCATCACATTAAACAGAGAAAGACAATAGAATTGAACGACTCTCCCTAAACATTCTGCCTATAATTAGGACTCAAGTACACAAGGAGCTGTGAATACACTTAGGACTCACAGAATGAAAAGATCCTCTTCGTTTGTAGTGCAGTCTCCATCCACCTCCTGAGAGTAGAGCAACATCTGCCTGGAAAACAAGCCATCATCCATCAATAATTTTGCCCCTCACTGGCTAGTGTTTGTGAGCGGCCATGATCATTTTGCAGGCTTATTTTAATACACAACTGTCAAATATTGATGCATGTAGCACATTTGAAAATCAGTTCAAATATACAGTATTTTACAGTGTGTATTGTACCTCTGTTCACTCAGTTTCCTGTACTTCTCCTTATCTGATGCGTTCAGTCGGAGCAGCGGCTGCAAATGGCTTCTGTGCGTTTTCACATTCTGGTTATCAATGTAGACGTCGTACAGGTCTTTCTTCTCCTCAAAAATCTTCTCTGTGGTGCCTTAAACGCAATAAAGACATGCTCATCCATGAGTCATTTCCATAGATTACAGACAGTGGTCAATCAACCATTCACATACAGTGAAAGCTTCACTCACAGGCCACGTATGACAGCTCTGTTCCCAGGGCAGGGATGTCGGCTATGTTGATGTAGAAGAAAGGCCGTAATTCAGGAACGGAGACACCAATTCCAGGTAGAGAGACATTGGCCAGGCAGCAAAGGCAATACACTGAGGGAAGCACGAGAACATAGGGAATGAAACATCTCCATGGAGATAGGAAATAACATTTAACATTTCTACATTTATTAAACCCTGACATGTTTATGTAAAGAAAAACAGTGCAAGTGTGCGTTAGAGCCTCTCACCCCTGTAGCAGACCACACCTACGGGTGGAGGGGAGAAGATGAGGATCCGTTTCCTCAGCAGTGCAAACTTCCACAGCACCATTATCTGCTCCCCGAAAAACTGGATGAACTGGGACATGCAGCCAGCTGGGTGGGTGATCTGCAGAGAAATTATTTTTACAAATATGTTTTGTTTTGTTGTCGTTTCTGTGCAAAAACCTGCCATCACCAACAATTAATTTGTGCTCTGCTGCTTTCACACCTTCATTTCTGGGTGCATACAGCGGTTGATGGTGGTAACACTCCAGGTCGGGCAAGCGGTGACCAGACCATTTCCTGTAGGAGGAAGGACGGCCTTCTTATCCTCATAGAAGGCCTCCAGCGGAGAATAATGGCCGGGACACTTCAACTGATGTCTACAAGGCAATGACAGGAAGACGACGGGGAGGAGAAGAGAGAAAGAAGATGAATGTCATGTATGAGTCATCCAAACCTTTTTCTGATTTGTATCACTGAGCAGATAAAGCTTGCTTGAGTGCATACTCATTATCTGTCATTGTTGTTCGACCATGAACACTCACAGCTCATGCAGAAGGATTAAAGACAACTGCTAAAGCAGGGTAGCTTGCTATTTGTTATACAATGCAAATGGAGGTCTATGTGAAGACATTTTGTATTCAGCATCAGACACCATTTAGGATAATGCAAAATGACACGATCACTTGATCTTAAATTTAATTGTGGGACCATTTGAGGCCACATGCGGTCCATAGATGCAATTTTTCTATGTGGTTTAACCACCGCAACCATCCAGTACTCATGCTTAACATCTTTATCTAACACCATTTGAGGTATCCGCTTCCTACTGTAGGAAAAAAATTAAGCCACAGTAACCACAATTAAACTGTAGCCTAGATTTATAGACTCCGTTCAGATTAATTCAGATCCACTTGTACTTTGCAGCCACCTGATTCATATGAATTTGTAAGCCGAAACTGTCACTGTGTCATATATTTAGACACAGTCAATGAGGAGATAAGCTTTCGTGAGAGAACTGATGCAAAAGAGCAGAGTTGCCGAAGAGAACAGAGGCTGTCAAGGCGTCTTCCACCTCCGTGCTTAGACTTCATACAAAAACTGCTTGTGACGATTGCTGTAACCCGGACTCTGGGTTCATGTTTAATAGATGAGAAACATTTTAACAAAGAAGCAATGGCATGAGGTAGGCGCATAAAGAGAAGCCTGTAAACAAGGTAAGTAGGGAAATAAAGGTGACAATAAAAAGGAAAAAAAGAACAGTCACGCATGACACACAGCACGTCTTACCTGACTTGGTTCTCCAGAAAGTGCATGTAGCGGTAAAGCAGAGTGTAGGAGGGAGACAGAATCCCCACTGACTTCATCCTCGCTCCTCGCTCCAGCTCACTCTCCACAGGCATGTTAGCAAAACAGGCCAGCCCAAAGTAACAGCCTTTACGGAAATATCTAGCCAGAGGCAAAACAAAGACCAGGTGTAAACACAGATTGACAGATTCCACGCAGACAAAATAAACACGCCTATGTTCCTCTATAGAGTGGATTTTAATGCTTTTTGATTGGTGGGGGGGGAGACTGGGAGTACATACATAAAGTCACTGGTGATCCGATGGGAACCGCTGGCAATCGACTTGAATTCAACTCCATCTAGGTTGATGTCGTGAGGCAGGGACCACTCGACCATATTCCCTGTTATTCAAACACACACAAAAATAAACCACCAAGTTACTTTCCATTCTGGCTTCTTTCACCCCTGTGACTTCCTCTAATTCTGTTTTTCAGTCATGGGGTAGCAAGAGGTCATGGACAGAGAGAAAACTCTGACTCAGTTACTTTCTTTCCACTGAACACTTCCATGTATGAAGCTGAAGAACACACATCCTGGTCTTGTTGTCTGTTCTGATGGGATGGTTTTCCTTTAATATCAGCTTTGGTACCAACTAAATTAGGCTTATTTCACCACAGTGGGTTGATTGAAGCTATTTATAAGGGTCTCGGCATTTGAGATGTTTGACAACTCCACCTAGACTGACTGCAACATACCCCCCTTTCACCCCCATGACTCAGTATAATGCACTACAGAACATCAGACATTCCAAGATAATAACAGTTCAGGACATTTAGTCATCTAGTCCCCAAATGAACATTTAAACATGGGAGATAGAGGATCTCTTGCTACAGTCTGATTTGCTTACCTGATCTTGTATCAAAGGTAACCACAAACACAGCCACGATCTGGTCTTTTTCCTCCCACTGATCCCTCGCCGACAGGCCGGGGAAGGGAACATGACGGTCTGTTCCGAGTGGCTCTGTTCGCGGACGGCCCGGGCTTCCGTTCCCGCTGGCAACCGCAGCTGTCACACTCCTCGTCGGGCTGCAGGTGATGGTGGTCGCCGCTGCGCTAACGTTGCTGGGGCTCCACCCAGTGCCAGCCGGTGCGTGCCGCCCGGCTAGCTGCGAACTTTTCGGGGCGTCTTCCTCTCTCGGCATCGGAGGCGGCGGATGGGCCGTCTGGTTCGGATCGGGCGGTGGGATCTCCTCCCAGTCCAGCAGCGGGGCTCGGTCCGACTGCTTCACCATGATGGTGGTGGTGCTGCTGGTGCTGCCGACGACGACGACGAAGACGACTCGGGAAAGGGAGAAGAAAAGATATCACAAAACTTCGCTGTCCAGTTGAATCGACGATTAAACTATGCAAGATGCTGGACCCGGATCATGGTGTCCTGCTGCTTGCTGGGTTGTTTTCTATGTATTTGTAAGCGTGTCACATCCACTGATGGGCTGCTTTTCCTCCGCCTGTCTCACTGTTTTGATGACGTCGCTAACTTCCGCCCACGTGTCTTTATTACTATTGCATACAGTGACCTAATTTTTGGGCTATTCACTTTGCCCATGATAAATTCCACATTCACTTTATTTCAGCCTGTTTTGTTCAAAATATATTACTTAATCCTTCACTATATTTGAATTGGATCTAGTTTTAATTTCAATGTGAATTTGAACCTCTCTGGTAATGACATTATCCATGCACATAGGCATCAACATGCTTTGTATAGGTAGATTTTCATAGTTTTCTGGTAACGCCGTATTAAGTTGTTTACTCAATTAACAGCCATTGTGAAGTCAGGTGTGTGGTTTATGAACAATTCAGCCAATCAGAGAGCTAGATTGTGTTAACCTAGCGGTATAGTTTACTTAAACAGGAAGTAATCTACACACAAGGCGCGGAATTCCAGCATGGTGGTGGTGGTGGTGAGGGATGCGACTTTTTAGTGAGTATACATGATGAACACACGTTATTACTCAAACTTAAATGACGTACTGATGTGTGTGTTAATGACCACTACATGAAGCACCTGTTAAGCTTTCAGATGAGCTAAACAAATGACATACAAGCTTGACAGGGATTATGCTTTTTAGTTGCCCTACATGATTTGGTTTGAAGAAATAAAAATAAGTTTTTTTTTGTTGTTTTTTTTACATATTCATTAAATAATGGGACTTATGTTGTGGAAGTAGAAATTACCCTTTATCATACTGGATATATGTAAGCCTACTGTTTTAGAGATTGACTATAATTTGTTCCTCTCATTTCTCTAAAGAGACTTAAATGCAGGTCAAATAATCTATTGCACAACATAAATCCCAGATTTAAAACGGTGAAGGCAGGCAAATGTTGGATTAATCATTTTAAGGGAAACCTCTGCCAAAACTCAGGCCCCAAACATGGCTACGTTGTTTGATGAGATCAGCCAGCAGCTGGACTTCACCAGCTGTGGAGAGGAGGGGAGCAGCAGTAGCAGTGACAACAGCTCCGATGACTGCATCTTTAGGATCCGCAGTCCCAGGATCCGCAGTCCCAGCTCTGCATGCAGGACCCCCAGGGTGCAACGCCACCGTGGTAGAAACAACACCTTGAGTTCCCCTTTACAGTGCACCAGCCCTATACCGTACGCCTCCTGGAGTAAACTGAGGCTCTGTGACTCTCCCAGCACACCAAAGGTGGGGAATAATTCAGATTGATATTCCTTAGTGCGCCCCTGTGGTCTAAACCAGTTTAGAGTCACTGGGATGAATTATGTTTGTCTCCCCCCTGTAGAGCCTACTATCAAAGTCGTCCCAGCCTTGCTCCAGCACTAAGATAGGCCGCCCTCAGAGGACCCTGTGTTTCGCCTCATCTGCTGCTAACCTCATCCAGGCACCTTCCGTCAATGTGAACCCTTTCACCCCTGACACAGTCCGCAGGAACAGCGAGCAGCAGTGGAAGAACCGTTGTAGAAGTGATAATGATGATGATTATGGACGCAGGTAACTACGCTCCATGCTTTATTGTAGATCTGTTGGCATCGTAAGAGCCAAAATGCGCCCAGCATTTTTACACACAGATAGGGATGTGATGATAGTATGTGGAAAATTGCCAAATTGTGTAATTTAGAACTTCTCACATCACAGGGATGAGTAGGTGTCAAAATAAGAGCTATTTAATTACAGCAAATAATTGAATGTCGTCATTGATTTATCAGTTCTTTAGGGCCAGTACATAGAGGCCTGACTTTTATCCCTGACTAATGTAGTTCTGTTCAGAGTATATAAAGGTCTAAAAGGTCTTTTCATCTTTCAGGTTGAAACACAGCCTAGCGTCATCTGAGGAGGATGATGAAGCCTTTCTCCCACCAAAGGTAAAACTATTTTTATCTGTGCTTTTCTGGTGGATGTAACCCTCCCCTCTCAGATGCTTCTGCTATAATTCCATCATCAGGCTTTGTCATCTTTGTCTGCCTCCTCACTTCTTGTTTTGTCCAAAATTACATGCTGCCAAATCCTACTTCCGGGATTTCTCTAAGGATTCTCCCAACAAAAAAAACAAAACAAGTTCCGTCAGAATCTTTTTTTCTTGTGGAAGTGCTACCATATTTGGTGACACAAAGACAACCCCACTCAAGACTGAGCTTTGTGACGTTGGTTCCTCCTTTAGAAATGTATTTGATTTAACCACAAGGCCTCTCCATCTGTTTATCTGGCAGAGGCGAGCTGTCCAAGCCTTCATGCTGTCACGCTATGAGAGTGAGTTCCTGGAGCTGGAGTGCATTGGTGTGGGGGAGTTTGGGGCAGTTTACAAGTGTGTGAAGAGGCTGGATGGTTGCTTGTACGCCATAAAACGCTCTCGCCGACCCCTGGCAGGTTCTGCCAATGAGTGAGTCAGCAGCATGTCACTCTGTGCCAGAGACGGAACAGTCTAATTCTTTTTAAATATTCTTCCTGAATTGATCCAAATTCATCTTACCAATTATTTTTTATTTTTTTTTATGTCCTCTCAGGCAGCTGGCCCTAAAGGAAGTGTACGCGCATGCCGTTCTTGGGCACCACCCACATGTTGTTCGCTATTATTCAGCATGGGCAGAAGACGATCACATGATTATCCAGAATGAATACTGTGATGGTAGGTTTCCCCTTACCACAAAAAGCACAATTTAGGACGACTTAAATGAAATTACATTCAAAATATCTTTAGATTAACTAAATTCAACTATGTGGTCTTGATACTGTCAATTTCTGACTGCCAGGTGGAAGCCTCAGTGATGTCATTGTGAAGAAGGGGTGCAGGGTGAGCTGTTTTCAGAGGCTGAGTTGAAAAATCTGCTCTTACAAGTGTCCCTGGGGCTAAAATACATCCACAGCTCAGGCCTCGTACACCTGGACATCAAACCAAGTAAATCTCATTGAGCAGTTCCCAGTTTACAATTCTTGTATGGTCCAGTCTAAACCTTAAGTCTATTGTGCCTAAAAAAAACTTTATTTTTTTGTCCCATTGCAGGTAATATATTCATTTGCCAGCGTCCCAGCACAAGTGCAGCGGGTGAAGGGGAGAGCGAGGAGGAAGATGACCGAAGCACTTCAGCAGGAGTCATTTTCAAAATTGGTATGGTATTTAATGTTGGACACATTTCTACCTTACATCGTTGTTGGCTCTCAAGTCTGAGTCTTGTTTTCTGCAGGGGATCTGGGTCATGTGACATCATCCAGCAATCCTCAAGTTGAGGAAGGGGACAGCCGCTTTCTGGCCAGAGAGGTCCTGCATGAGGTAAAAATGTTGCAAAGCAATTGGTGTCAAAGGAAAAGTGGGCTTGGGGTCTGAGTTGATTGCACCGTACTGTAGGTTGAAGTGCCAGTCATTAGCATTTAGGGGGATCTATTGGCTGAAATGGAACAAAATGTAAGAAATATGTTTTTCTTTTCTGTATAATATTCTGACAGTAAGAATTGGCTATAGATAGGGTCATTCACGTTTGTATATCAACCACCGTAGTTCTCCTACACGCTTGGCACAGAGGAGAAGTTTCAGTTGGTTGCATTCTGCAATCTCACCGCTAGATGCAACCAAATCATACACACTGCACTTTTGAAGAAAACACTCTGTTCTGCTGTATTTGCATTGTTTAAAGTATTCATTTCAGCTGTCTCTCTGCTATCTAGGAGTACAGCCACCTGCCAAAGGCAGACATCTTTGCTTTGGGCCTTACAATTCTGCTTGCAGCCGGCGCTCCCCCTCTGCCTCAAAATGGAGATGAGTGGCACAGCCTTAGAGAGGGGAAACTCCCTAAGCTGCCAATGGAGCTATCACCTCCCTTCAGAGGCCTACTTCAGGTGCTCTTATTTCAAGGCTGATTGTTTTTGTAAAGTAGTTTGATTATTGATAATTTAGAGATTTTTGAGTTGATACCTGTGACAAAAACACTTCTCACTTGCAAGGCTTTTTGAAAATGCTTTTTTTCTTTTTTTTTTTTCTTGTCAGTTGTTGCTGGATCCAGACCTGTCGAAGCGTCCGTCTGCCAGGGAGCTTTGCAAGCACACAGTCTTGCGGGAGGAGAGGACTGGGAGGGTGGCTGCTCAGCTACGCAGAGAGCTCAATGTAGAGAAGTTCAGGACAGCCATGCTTGAAAAGTAAGGGGGAACACATGATGGATAATTTAACATGAATCGCCAATTCTGGGTTTCAGGCCCCTGTCTTCTTCTTCATCCATTCAGTCTTAAAACGTTCATGGTGATGCCAGTTAAAAGCATTAATTTATTTCCGTTTCTCTCCACAGAGAGCTCCAGGAGGCTCGGCAGGCAGCTTTGTCACCCAAGCAGTACCTCTGTCCTGGGCTGAAACCCCCTGCTAAGATGGGGTCCCTACCCAGAGCAGGAAGGAGGCTTGTGGGTGGGAAGACTGCGCGATCCATGAGCTTTGGTTGCTCGGGGTATGGAGTGTGATGGAACGTCATTACACCCACATGCCTGTCCTTTGCTCGGATGATATGGGACTCCTTCTGCAACCAGGCTGTGGTAAAAATGTAGCATCTCTCTTGGAGAGGAACGAGCATACAGCAAAGATTTTGAGGCAACTGATAACTGGACAAAACTGGATTGAAAGACTTATAAATCTTCAGAGTGATGCAGCGCTGTGGTTTGTGGGTTTTTAAGGATTTATCTGACTCACTCATGCATGTTTTCAAGTGATTTTCTGGCAGAGGCAAGGTGTAACTGCTGCAGACCAATGTTCTTTTTTTTTTTTTTTTTAACTGTAAATAAACATTTTAATCATTTTATCAGATGGACTTCCTTTTTTTTTTTCTTATTTGAGTTAGCTTTGCAACCCTTAACTCATATTATTTTTAATATCATTCATATAGCACAGTAAAAAGCCTGTTGGATTGAGCCACACAGGGAATTTCCACTGCCTCTTATCTGGAACTGCAGACAACTGTGAAATTAGGGTTGTAGGAAGTATGAGCCATCATACTGCATATTCAATGTTTTTGAAAACCGGTCAGGATACATGATACATGATCATACACTGTTCTTTGACAATGCAGTAATTTGCTTAATCTTTTTTTAATCCATAGTATCTGCAATAATTTGGGTTTGTTTTTACAACAGATGCCATATTAGTGACATTGGTTAACTATCAGTAATATAAAGTAAAAAATGTTGAAATCAAAAACACACTGGACATGTTCTTTCATATGCCTTGGCAATCCAAGGAAGTCCCCATTTAACAGCTGAGGGCTTATTCCCCCCCCCACGCACCCACACACACACACACACACACACACCCACACACACACCCCCATAACGCGTCACCGCCTTCAGACCTGCTGTCATTGGTCGGCTGACTCTCCAGTGGTCGGGGCTCGAGCATGCATCGCTAATAGGAAGTCTGAAGGACTTAAAAGCTGAGGCGCCCGGCGTAAAGAAGCGACTGTGAGTGTAATTAGACATACTAACAAACAAATCTCCAGTTGTAGTTCTGCTTTACGTTACATGTATGCTTGAAATGTATTGTTAGCGAATGTAGCATTGAGAACTTAAGTTAGCTTTAGCTATATATATATATATATATATATTTATAGCCAGTTTTCCCGGCAATCCGTCATATTTATTCCGTAAATGTAAGGTTAGTTGTTGTTGTTGTTGTGGTTTGTAGTTGATACTGTTAAATGACATGTATGTTAGTCCTCTACCGTAAACCGCTTTGCTCTTTGATCAGCTCTAACTCTGTGACTGTGTTAGCTTACGTTAGCTACCTCTGCGTGAGTTTGTTTGTTTCATCGCCTCTTACATCTGACGTCATCCTCTTCTTCTTGTCGAAGACCGAGAGTCATTACCGATGGATAACATGGGGAATCTGACCAGCGGGGGAAGCGCCGCTCTCATTTTGGCCTTCCTTCAAGCCGACTGCGGAACTTCAGAGTACAAGAAGGAGCTCCTCTCCCTGGGCAAGGACTTTAATCGGGGGGATATCAACCGTAACGGGCCCAGGAGAGACGTGCTGGACGATGGAGACCTCGAAACTGATGGTCACATGTCCAGCTGCATCATCAGAGATGTGCAGCCTTCAGTGGAGCTGCAGTGGCCTGGTGAGTGAGTGACTGACTGACTGACTCTAGCTTTAAACTATACTGTGCTCATATACAGTTGATATTACAGAGTCAATGTCATTCTACCACACCACACACTTTCGTATCTTATCATCTGTTTCACGTTTGTCTTTGAGGCTTGTTTGTGGGGGTTATTCCTGAAAGCAAAACGAAAGCTTTTTTTTTTTTTTTTTTTTTTTTTTTTTTGCTGGATGTGTCAAAAGACATGTCCTTGTAAAAAAACCAGTTTGAGGCAACAGGCAAACTCAAACATGTAGTTTATAAAACACCAGTGAACTCGTGTGATGTGGAAGTTATCCCACTTTATCACAGCCAACGTTGTCTCCAGTTATAGTAATGAAACGACTTGTGTCTTAACGGGCAAAGCAGGAAGTTACAGCTGTCAACCATTTCATGTAATCACTGTCTCAGTTGATGCAAACTTAGATCCACATTCACGCATCTCTCACTTGGTCACTGTATAAACCTTTTAACACCAACATCATCAAATGATATGGGCTAAAGCCGTAAAATGTGGGATATTGTTGTGTAAAATATTGAAATGGTTAAATGAAGGTACATTGATAAGAATTAATTTATGGAAATGTATATTTCTTCATCTGTCATGCTATTTAACACAGAAACAAACATTACGTTTGTGATGGAAATCTTAGAGCTAGTTCCTTCGAGACAGAAGTACCGGTAGTTTCGGCAGACCCAGATGTCTTAAGCAGTAACATTTCAAGTTCAGCTATATCCAAATAGGGTTAGTTCTACATCAGCCTGGCATGTGTGAGGATTCTATTGGATATAAGATCGAAACAAGGAAATACATCTACCGTTGCTGTGCTAGCAACAACATAGCCTCTGTACAGTCTCTCTTATCCAGCGTCTCCTTGGCCTACCAGCTGTCCTAGCCAGCTCGGCCCTATCAGGCACATAGAGTGAGACTGGCAAAGAGAGACAGACAGTTGACCTGACCTACAGACAGTTACCTTTCAACCTACAAGAGGGAAGTTTAACATACAATAAGGAAAATTCCTTCACAATGTTCACTAAAGTGTACTAATGTTTGCACAATCTCGTTTTCCTGCAGGGAACCCTGGAGAGGAAGCAGATCTTCAGCAGATTGGAGAAGAGCTGCGAGAAATCGCAGACCAGCTTCAACACGATGTTGTAGCTGATGCTACCCAGAACCTCAGCAGGAACATATCAACCTCCTGCCCTGGAGTGAGTCTACTCTGATCACAGGAAATGTTGATGTGGTGTTGGTCATTCCCTGTAATAGATAAGACTATAGTTAATTATAGAGTCAGTTACCAAGAGGCAGAAAAAAACACAACTTCTGTGTACAGCGGTGATTAATAATGAGATCACCGCAACCAGATTTAGTATGTTGCAATTTTTGTATTTTTTCCTGGTAAAATGATGATGATTATTTAACTGTTATTCAATGTGTCCACAGTTTCCACTTTAAAAATGGTTTAGCTGAGGCAGTAGGCCACCCAGGTACTTCCTTATCTTGTTATCAGTTCAGTTAGTGGATGATGGCCTAAGTTAATAGCCACAGTCACTTAATACATGGCCTTTGCTGTGTTAAAAAGTGCATTAGCTCTTTGCCCCTGAAAGTTAATATTCAATAAAAGTTACTACAAGGGACTTTAATTCTGTGTTGTATTTGACGGTTCTTGACGACAATAATGTGAGTCTTTCAGATCAGAAGCTCATTTTACTGCAGCAAGGTCTTACAGTCTGCTCCGTGCAGACTTTCAACTGT
Source organism: Anoplopoma fimbria (assembly GCF_027596085.1). NCBI lineage: Eukaryota > Metazoa > Chordata > Actinopteri > Perciformes > Anoplopomatidae > Anoplopoma > Anoplopoma fimbria. The sequence goes on from NC_072467.1 coordinate 9,697,795, forward strand.
TTTATAACCAGTTGAAAGTCCCTCACAGTAACTTTAAAGGGTACTCCGTTTTTATAATGGTGGTTTCTGTTTGAGGGTAGGTGATGACCAATGTCCATGACTGATTCATTTTATGCTCCACAATGTTTTGTATTGCAATAACACAGTTACCTCACAGATATACTTGCTCCCAGGTGGGCCAGATATGCAAATAATTTATTTAAGCCCCCGAAAAAAGTGTCCATTGCTAAATGTTATTTTTGCCACAAGAACTACACATTTGAGTTCTGTAATAAAGCAATGTTTATGGTGAGATTAGCTGGATTAAGGTAATTCAATTTTAATTATTTAATTGTTTGATAAAGGAATGTCCACATGTGCAATTGCTTGTAGCAAATGCTTTATTAGCACTGCAAAATCAGACATATTTCTGTTTATTTTTACATGAATTAATTGAAAACATTTAAGGTGTTTAAAAAATTGCGATTACCAAAGTTGTCTTCATGTACCAATTGATCCCTTTGTTCATTTGTGTATCCAGCAGTGGAAAGATCACCTTAAGCGGGAGGTGGACAGAGTGATGAGGCAGGGCGTGGGTCTAGAGCATCTACCCCAGGAGCGTGTCATCATGGCCCTTACTCTCACCCTGGTGAAGAGAGTGTGCAAGCAGACCCCTCGGCTGCTCCGAAATCTCTTCAACGCAGTACTTGAACTCTGCAAGTTCCAGGTGACTTCTGAGCTGCAGGCTGAGAGGAAATAACTGAGAAACGTGTGGTGGAGAACAGCCGAATCTGAAACTGGCATCTGCTCCTCGAGACCAATCGACTGTGAAAAGGAGCTGTGTTGACCATACAGAAGTAAAAACACTTTTTCAAACTATGGAAAGTGACGATGTATTATCTGAGTTTACAGTCATATTTTGAAAACAGGGAAATAGGTTGATTTTGAGACCTGAATATTTACATTACTTGATCTGTTTGCTATTGCTTAAAAATGCATTTTATACTTGAAAGACATGCTCATTTTGTATTTGATTAATTTCCTTTTGGCATATACGTGTATGGCTATTATATAGTGTTATATGAATAAATATATTTTCCCGGTATCTTGAGTTTAATTTCAATCTGAAATACTTTGAGATTGTGTTTTATATTCATTAAACATTGTGTGTTGATTCACCGATGAAAAATTATAATGTACACACTAAAGCATTAGAACAAACCACCAAAGAAAGGTTCTCTATATTTTTTTTATTATTGTAATCTCAAACAGTGCATCATAGGAAACTCAAGGTACAAAGTGTCATGTTTGGGACCTTTGCCATACACCCTGCTCCGTACTGTAATGGTTTTCCTTTGAAATCAGGAAGTTAATGTGTAACACTGACTGACATATATGGAAATAGTTTATCAAACACAATGTTCTTTAAGCCATTCCTGAATTTTCATAGTGATAAAACTAACCACAATATCCCCACATTTTTTTAAAGAGAAAATATACAAGTGGAGGGGCAGCAGTGGACAAAACCCAGTTTGTCACCTTTTAATAATTGTGCTACTGATGACTCACTCAATTACTTAAGTTCTTAAAAGGGAAGGACAAATCATTTTGTGTCCATTGAATGAGGAGCAGGCCAGGGGATATTCCTCTAGAACGGTTCAGTTTCTGTTTAAGAACTCTTGCACTGCACTGAATATTGGCTCACTAGTAACCGCAAGGATTTTTTGCTGGGTGATATTCATGCAAATTATTTTATTTCATAGCAACACAAGAGGTTGAAACTTTCTTTCGAAAACCAAATCTTTATTACTGCATTCCCTATGTAGATGTGAAACCATACAAACATGTTGATGCCGTCTTGATTGTCGCTGAAGAATCCACTTTTGCCATCAATACCCCATTCTACTCGGGGAGGGTATTCATTTGATATCCTAACAGATTAAACAAACTAACTGGGACAGATGCAATTGCCATTGGAAAGGTGTGGCATGAGTCAGGTACATTATAAGCAGTGGAGCAAGACAAGTGAAGGGTACAAAGACAAATAATAAGAACTAAAGACATCTAGCAGAAAAAGTTTAGACTGGAAAGAAACTTAAGAGAAAATGTGTTTTTAACTGAGGAAGTGGCATAGCACAATTCAGTCAATTCAATCCTGAAATGTGTTTACAGTAAAGGGATGACTTAATTTATGTGCTGCAGTCACATTCCTTGCAATTTCTACTAATGATGCAAAACGGTATCTTTTATTAATATTTAAAGATTTTCATCCAATCTTGGGCAAAATAATTGTTTCAATACACAAAAACTAAAATATCTGTCTGTAAAGTGATACAAATCCTTTAGTGCAATATGGAAACACGAAACAAAAATCTAAGCTAATATGCATGCTCTGTCAGAAGTTGTTTCAAACTGAAAAGTAGTAGTAAAAGAGTAGTTTCTTATCATACATTTGGTTTGTTAATCAGGGAAAGAATCAGAATTAGTCATCACAGATGTAAATGAATGTCACTTTGCTGCATAGAAAGAGAGGAAGCTAGAAGTCTCACAGAAACGGTACATGTGGGCGTTGAGGTTTACATGAGCTAATGGAGAGTTATCAGTGAATTTTTCCATATAGAGTCACTGACTCAGAACAGTCCTAACAGTAAGAAACAAACAACAGAAACCAAAACAAGCAGAAGGGGGACAAAGTACATAAAGGGCTGAGGTCTTAAGAACCAAGAAGGAAGAAAAACACCAAAAAGTAAGGAGCACAATGGAGGCCATTGTTTGTCCTCTTTCTGTGTTTGCACCTGGAGCAGTGGATCAAACCAAGAGTCACAGCAGTAAGCTTGAGGATGAGGAGGAGATGTTGGTTGCCTTAGGGGGCATTTTCACAGATTTAAAACCTTCAAAAAAGGATAGCAGATAAAGCAGCCTCAATTAGTAAATCCAACAGAAGAGTCCCACCCTGTGTGTACTAATACATTTATTTCTACCTTAAACATTGTGTAATTTACATTCTGCAACCCTGAGAAAGATTTTTTTCTACTTCCTCCTGTAGCTCATGATACCATATGCCATTAGACCAGCGAGGACCACCAGTGTAGCACCTCCATAAAGCATCGTTTCGAGCTCTGATTCTGGTTCAGGCTGCAGTGGGGACTCCTCAGCTGGGGGTTCTACAGGGGCCTCCGGGACAACGTGTGCAGCCAGCAGGGCCTCTGCCTCTGCCACGCTCTCTGGCTCTGGCTCCTCTGGCTGGGGAGGCACTGTGACAGGCTCCGGCTCCTGTTCTGGTTCAGGAGCGGGTTCTGAGGTGGCATCGGGCTCTGCTGGTGCTGTTGGGGTTTCCTTGTCTAGAGATTGGGGTGCCACCTCAGCAGACACTGGGGCTGTTTCAGCAGCTGGTTCTGGCTCAGGCTCCGGTTCCACTGCAGGAACAGATAAAGGGGCTGCTGGTTCGGGCTCAAAGGGAGGGGGAGGCAGCTCTGGTTCTAAGGAGACGTGGGAGGGCTCCGCCGACAAGCTTGCAGGCGTCTCTATTACAACCGGGTCCTCTAGTGAAAGCAGGGAGGCCGGGTCTGCCTCCGCTGACACTGGAACAGGTGGAGTCTGGTCCCTAAATTCTTCCCTGAGCTCAGCCAGATCACTCTCTGTGCCCAAAACACTCATCATGCTTTCGTCTATTGCTCCGACGTCACCTCCTTCGTCGAGCAGCTCCGCATCTTCGCGCTCGACGTGGACAATGTCCGAGTTGGAGGAGTTGTTTTCGCTGCGCTCCTCAGCCAGAGCCGCGCCCTCATTGCTGTCCAGGCTCTTGACGTCTTCGGGGTCCATCACACCGACCTGTGCCCAAGACTCGTGGCCGGCCAGAGACACGGGTAAGCTTTCTGTCTGCCAGGAGCTCTGTTCACTGCTGATGTCTCCAGAGCAGAGCAGCGAGGAGGGGGGGCTGAGCTGGTCCGGATGCTGGTCCCCTGAGAGGATGTAAATGTCGTTGCTGTCTTCAGCGATGGTCACACCTCGGTCCTCCTCTGGCTCGAGGCTGAAGATTTCACCCTGTGGTGGACAGACGGAGACAGAGAGTATAAATATTCTGTATAGTTCTTCCTTCCTGCTGCTGTCAGGCTGCACAACCATCTCTGCTCCCAATAGACCACACATCCCAAAAAACTGACAATATAAAAAGTCTGTGCATCCACTGTGCAATACTTAAATGATTCTGTCTGTTTATACAATATTTTAGTTTTTAACTTATTTATTATTCTTTACTGTTTTATTGCGTATTTATAATACTTGTTTTGATCTTGTTTGTTTTTTTTAACTTATGTCTCTTGTTTGCACTATTCTCTCTGCTGCTGTTATTCTGCAAATTTTCCCACTGTGGGACTAATAAAGGATTATTTTATTTTATCTTATATGCAAAAGTGTAAATGTATTATTTTGTAAAAACATTACAAAATAAAATCAATTTATTATCATATATAGTGCAGTAAAATAATATATTACTCCATTATCTCTTTGCTAATGGGTCAGGTGCAATTCTCACACTCACAAGGACAGTAATATGAAAAAAAAAGTTTGCTCTTTGGGTGCAACATGATGGAGGATTATTCCACCCTGTCTCTAGTATAGATTAGACAATGACGCAAAACAGAGTAAAGAATACATTCAATCATTTTTTTTTAAACTGACACATCCAAAGTGCAGCAGTCTACATGCAATGTGACGCTGCACTGCTTTACCCCTAAAAGGTATCCTTGCATCGCCATCTAGTGGTACACAGCTGTTAATCAACAATAGATCTGGAGCCATCTGCAAGCCTCTCCCATTATGTAACACGCATTTAATATGATCATGTGGGTATGAGTGACCGACACAGAGGTCAGCTTGCTGAAGCAAAATATATGTTTAAGTAAATCAAACGGTAGAAGCGGCTAAACCAAATACAAATTTGACCTCAGAATAATAAAAAAAGGTCAAACTTCTTTTTGCCAACGCTAGTTTTTCATTGCAGCATTTCACATAACTGGAAGGAACACAAAAACATTCTAGCATGAGAGAATGACCATGCCAAGCACGTCTTTCCATTTTGCTGAGTGTGCAGTGATGTGATCCAAAATTCACAGTACGTGGCTCAGAAATAGGCGGGTGTTCACACTGACATGCTCACTGTCTTGAGGGCATACGTGTTAAAAAAAAACTCTGTGTGAATAAAGAGATTAATAGGCCCCTTTTCACAGCAGCCATTTTCACGTCATTGCAGGGTAAACACACGTATGATTAATTACATTAGTTATGGCTTTGTTCCAATTAGGTCAGCCAAGGCATTGTGCATGCTGGCTCACTAAACTTACTGTTACACACTACATACAATGTGGCCATCTTTTTTTTTTTTAATCAATTACGCCTGTATTTAACCTGCTATGACATGTCAGAATGGTTTCTGTGAAAAAGGTCCATAGGAAGTTGTTGTGGATGGCAGTGTGCTACACTTGAATTTTGAATTTTTTCCCTCTCACTTTGTGCAGCAGCTAAACCTAACACTGCCCACACAACAGTCCTGTGACGCCAGGTTTAAACAGGCCTTCATTTTGGATTAAAATCTCATCCTTTTAAAATCACAAAAGGGCAGTCCACATCTTATGTCCAAACAATGCAAAATAACTCATTGCACAGAACTCAAAAATGATGACCAAATGTTTTCCTTTAGGTAGTTGCGATCCTACTTAATGCACACAACAAGCACACAAGCCTAATAGCCACGCTATTTGGGTTGAATGCTAAATAGTAATAAATATGGTACTGTACAAAATTTCCCAGCAATCTATCCAATATTTTTTGAGATATTTCAGTCAAAAACACAAATTTGTAGCTCATGGTGGTGCAAGAGGAAAAGTCAGGGGATCATCAATTGTGTCAGCTTAATCCTCTGGGGACCATGCATGTCCATATAACGTTTCTGGGCAATCAATCCAATACCAGCAGAGATATTTCATTCTGAACCAAAGTGGTGGGTCGACCGGCGGCAGACCAACCTGTAATCCACGAATCCATATTTTTAGCAAAGACAAAATAGTCACAAAGAGACAAAAAATAAAAATGCTTAAAGTAGGCTGGGTATATGTTAAACAATTCATCTGGGTCTACAGCTGTACCAAGCTTGATTGGGTTGAAGTGAAATGTTGGATTTGTCCTGATCGGGCTTCTCTGTCGTGTTTCTTTGCATGTCACAGAGGTGTCTCCGGAGAGGACGAAATTCAAACAGACAGCGGGCACAGAGGCGTTTGCTGTGTCAGTGCAGCAGACATAAAAAGGTCCTGACAGCAAAGATCAGCTCCCAAAGCAACACAGTCTCTTATAAAACATGATAATATGTTATCATGTTCCTCACAGAGGGCATTGTCTGCCAATTTGCATCTGATCCACACACACACCATTTCATTTCTTAGGTAGTATACAGTATGTAAACGATTATTGACCTGTGTAAATACGACTGTGAAGGTTATTTTTCCTTACAAGGACACTGAGTGGATGCGACGTTGGCTTCATCCAGTGAGGCAGGAAAGAGATTAAATCTCACAGCGTTCCATCATTATCCAACATTCGCTCTCTCCGTAAGCTGATTTGCATGCGGGAGAGCAAGAGTATTTCACTAAACCTTCGCCCTCACAGAGGAGTGTTGCTGATGGCCCACAGGAACAATAACTGTCAATCATTTGCCTGCAATAAGTTTCAAGTTTATGCTGCTACCAAGTCCTCGGTGATCTAAAAATGTAACTGACAAGAAACCCCAAAAATAAAGTTAGACTCGAGTGCCGCATAAAAAAAAATTAGGTTGTCAAAAAGAGTACCAACTGGGTGTCACAAACCGTAGCACACGCGCACCAAATATAAAGAATTTGTTCAACAACTTTTCATGCAATTTGGTCGTAGTCGTCATAGTGCGTGAATAATCCCTGACAAATTTGCTATCCAACCAGCTGAAGTCTACAGCTAGATTCATCGTGATGAATAATAATACAACTTAACAAAGAAGGATTCATAAACCACAAAAATATATCAATAAACAAAAAAATGTAATCTTTGTCAATATCTTAAAGCATAAATAATGAAAAATACACACCTGAATCTATCCTTATATTCGCGCTTTCTCTAATGCTCCATGTTGTTGTCCTCCAGCACTGCTGAAGCTAGGAAACGCACTGATCTTTTTACGTTTTGTTCTGTTGATAGGCGTGTTCCATAGCTCTCCACCCTCACCCCAAGGCAAACACAAACTTAATAAAACAAGTTCACATTCCAGCAGTAAAGCCGATGGCGGAGAGTCTACCAGTCTTTGCTTCATCCTTTCTTTCTCGCTGAGCTGGTAATACTTCACTGTAACACAACATTTCACCGCTCGGATATCAAACACTGACTCCGACAGGCATCCCTAACATTGGAGGGCCGAGTAATGAAACCACTGCCCGAAAGAACCTCTTAAAAAAAAAAAAAAAAAAAAAAAAAAAAAAAAAAAACTGAAAATATCTCTAAACACTGTTATTTTGGGAGACGAAAACGGCTGCCACATTCTTTTGACAGTTACAAGTACTTGCTACATACTGCTGCTTTGCAAATCCAAACATTAGATCTAGGATGTAACAAAAGGCATACTTTCCAAATCAACAAAATGTCAAATTCACAAGAATACAAAACAAACAGGGCTTTACAGTTTTTGAATGATAATTCAAACCGGACTATTTTCACTGGTTCATATGTACTCTTGACATATGTGAGGATTATGTCATCACTGTTCCTAATGGACGAGCACTGCTAGAGGTCACACAGCAGCTGACTGAGAGGGACTGCGGTACTACTCATCAGCATCTATTTGTACCTTTATTCTCAGGGTGACTCTGGTCAGTTATCATCACCCAGAATGGAGATGCAAACTGAGGCCAGCGCTCTTTCACATTGAGATACATGCAAAAATCCAATACCTCCCCGAAGGAAGAATTTCATCACCACTAACACTGGTCATTTTTCTCCATGTTTTATATACTTATGGTAACTAGGATACCTACTATACACTTATAGTTGTGAGTGCCCACATGTACTGAAAACCAATCTCACTACATCATCTACAAATTGAAGCGATGCAAACTATTTCACAAATTCTCTTTCTCTGACAGTAGCCTTTGACTCAACAACGGAAAAGCAAATACACTCTTAGCATTTATTTATATTCTATAATCATGTTCCGACACACCATCACCTTAGGTTACAGACAGAAGCCAAAACAATTTGAGGACTGAATAAGATCATAGTCGACGGCCCGCTCCACCTTGGGCGTCTACAGTCGGCTGTGCAGTTTGAAAGTTTGCATCAGTAAATATTGGTTTTTGGCCCGTCGTCATAAACAGTGTTGTAACAGCAGGGCGACTGACGGATAGACGGGAGAACAGAGAGGATGGATGGGTGCTATGTATAAAACCTGGGCAGGCAGCCAGTGTGCTGCTGCTGTACAAGTTATTTAGCAAGCTACAAGTGGGCCAGTCCAGCCCCCGGTGATGATGAGGATTAGGAGTTATTTTTGGGGGCTTCCTCAGTCTACTCTGGTCCAGTCTCATGCCAATGCAGTGGCACAGTGATGCACATGTTTCCCCCTGGAGCTGGAGAGAGGGTGCTTACATAACATGGAGGAGAACTGCTGCACACTGTGCAGGGTGTAGCGTGACGTGTCGTGACACGGCCCAGTCTGAAACCCTTAAAATCACCCGGTTATCACCCCCAAAAAATGTCATCGCTACACCATCACCATCGAGGCAGCAGCAAAAGCAGCAATCGCCAATGTAAAAATGAGGGCCTGTATCATTTTTGGCCTTATTGCCATTTAAGATATGCCGCTTTGACTATCAATTTATTATCATATATAGTGCAGTAAAATAATATATTACTCCATTATCTCTTTGCTAATGGGTCAGGTGCAATTGTCAGTGCGTCACTTTTAAACCTCGCATGACATCACACTCACAAGGACAGTAATATGAAATGGCTGTTGTGCACACTCAGCTCTGGTCCGGCAGTTTTCACTGAAGGACGATTGTCTTGATTCCTCATCAGGAAAGACGGAGCATCGCACGCGAGCACACAGACTGACAGACAGCCCAGTGACTAAACTTAACTACAACCAAATAATTCTAGTCTCCAGTTTAGAGCTTCTAGTATATCTCTTTAATTTCAGAATCTCTTTCTCCATGTAGGCCATTTTCTTTTGCTCATCCTCCCCCTCGTCTCCCCCCCTAATCATGTCGGCCTCCTCCTCCTCCTCCTACCTGCCCCTGGCTGTGCACTGTCTGAGGGCTGCTGGTTTTGTTCCTGCCAAATGAAGTGTACATCACATTAGGGTCACAACAATCCTTATTGTATTCTGACGTAACTAACAATGGCATCATGAGGGGCACCCGAATCTAGCAACTTCACCAAAGTGACCAGCCCGCTAGTAATCTGTGCATTGAAGATTTTCTTTTTTGCGGCTTTAACAAAATAAATGCGGGGAACGGATTAATAAATAAATTTGATGAATTTGATAAACAAAACATTTTTCTGTTCTCCATCTTCTCTGATCTAATAGTACTCCATGTTCCTCATTTACTAGAAATGTTCTATTTTTTGGCTCTTCAAGTTCACATTTCATGAAACGCGATTATTGTGCTACAATTACAAAAAAATATGTCTGTACAATATGTTTACACGCAATCATTCGACAATGACCAGAACTAGAAATATTTCTTGAGGGGATAGACCTTTTCAGCTGCCAAGAGTTTGTCACTGCTGCACAGTCACTCTTTCTCACAGTAAACATTCTCGCACGCAAACACATCCAGACCAATGAACTCGCTCGCTAGTTGCTTCAACATCACAAGTAAATCATCCTACCTCAATGTGAAGTCTTGAAAACCCTGGATCAGTGGAATGAACAATAGGCAGTCCTAGTGTCTATGGGATGGTGCATGGAGTGGATGGAGAAGGAGAAGTGTGCATGCAGGCAGCTGTCAAACCAATGGAGATTTCACTTTGCTCTCACTGGCTAACCAGGCCCACCCTCTTTCTCTCACCCCTCCCTCCTTCGAAATTCCCTCCCCTCCTATCGCCAGTCTCTTCATGCAATCTCTCTCTCCCTCCTCCTTTCCTTCTCTCCATCGCTCCATAGCTGGTCCTGACCCGGCCTATCATCGAGTCATCCTCTGTGACATAACGTGGGGCAAGAACGTTGCTTTGTTTGGAAGCCATCGTATTATATTCACGTTACTTTGCATGAAACCTGGCAGAGTAGCATGACAATGAGGTAATGGCGACTGGTTAACGTGTCTAGTCATGTGACCCTTAAGCAGCATGACCTCGTTCATCAGAAGCCATCTGTGACACAGTGTTTACACTTAATGCAACATAGGACAACTAAATGCTCGCCCATATTATCAGTTATAAAAGCGCATTCATTTGAAAATGTACTTAGAAAAGTTGCAGGCATATGATAATATGCATATGAATGCCATGGTGCAATATGATTGATATGATGCTCACACTTTCAATGTTTTGAAAGGCTACCAAATGGTTACCACTCAGAATTGTGCCCATACGGCGGTCACGACTGACAACGCACACCCTCCGATGCCTCCCAAGGGTGACACTGCTCCATCAGCAGTGTTGCCATTGATGGCACTGTTCGTGCTGCTGGCACCATTAGCTGTAAGCCGCCGATTTGAGAGCCATGTTGAGTTAAACCCTCAATCATAGATATGCTCTGAATTTCGAATTCCATACCTCTAAATAAGCATATTATCTTCATCAAATATGCCAATAATTCATTTCCCCCCCCATTGAAACAGCAATATCTAATAAAACACAAATACTATCCAATTTTAAAACATTATAAAATGTCATCAAAATATGGATATTTAAGTTGTAAATGACTAAAAAGAAGACTGCATGAAGCATTTACTTCCTTCTGGCTGATAGGAGGACAGGGGCAAGTGGTTTTCTAGGTTTTATATTGCAAAAAAAAGACCAAACAGTGTCAGTAGCATGGTCTCTCTTTGGTATGAAACATCTGTACAGGTAGCTCACTGATGCCCTCATCTGGCTTTACTTATTAAAGCATGGTGCAGGCATTGTTCATTGAAATATGCACTACAGAAACAATTTTGACTTCCAGGGGACAAAGCATGAATTTTAAGCGTAAAATAACACATAATGGTTTTCCTACACTGTTTGCTAAAAACTCACCCATCCCCCTTGCTGGATGATGTAGCCAGCTTCGTCCTCCTCTAGGAAGCGCACCCCCAGTTGTAACAGAGTTGTCAGTGACTGGCCTTCGCTTTGTAAAGCCTGGAGCAGCACCAAAGGTACTAGCACCTGGGAGAGAGGAGTAGACGTAGAAGTTAACAGATGAGAGGAGAAAAACAAAAGAATAAACAGAAGGGCGGCAGAGTTAATATATGAAATGGCAGATTATATGTTGTACTTTTTTTGCATGGCTTTCATAAAACTCATGGCTGACTCACATTGCTCCAGCCTCCCTTTGTGTGTATGGAGAGATCCCGCGTTGTGTCTCTGAATCTCTGGTAGTCCAGAGGCCTGAAAACACACACAGGCATAATGACTGGTATTAAACATGAGGTTTACATGTCGCTTTTTAGGAATAGTTTAAATGTGCCTTGAATACAAGAATTGTTCATACTCGGGTATCCCACATTTACTTTTTTTATTTACTTGCCAAGAGCTGCTAAATCAACCTTTTTTTAGTTCCCAAGACTAGACTTGCCTTCTTAACTATCTGGGGTTCTGAACTTAAAATGTCAGCAGATTGAAAATGTGTTTTGTCCAGGGCTTCACTGCAATTTCTGTTAAAATCTGCTTTCATAAAGTCAGATCTATGTTGGGTTGGTACTCACTAAATTTTCTAAATGATCCCCCTGTGTGCCAGTGAAGCCACGCCTTCCCCCTTGATCATATTCACACACCTGCCATTTATTTGTGTTATGCTTTGTGCTATATACTGTTAATGTGTGTTGTCTTGTAAAATTAGTACAAAGTGCTTAAAATTAAACACTTTACTACAGTCGGAAATTTGTGTGCCTTGGTTTCTTTCCTTTTTTTTTTTTTGCCTATGATTGAATATCCATGGAGCACGTCCAAAAAGCTGCTTTTTACTCTCTGGGGTACTTCCCTGAGCATGAATGGTCTTTTGCTTTACTGCTTACCCAGTAACACAGTTGGACGTTGCCCAGTACAACCACAATCTTATCTGCTGGCAATAGAGCAACTCCAGGAACAGCTGGAGATGCCTTGCTCAGGTGACGTGACCGTGACCCCCCAAACATTGACTTTGTCATTCCTACAAGATTATAACTCTCACGCTGTGGACAAACACATTTATCTCTCACTGTATGAATAAATTGTGGAAATAGCATAGTGAGGAAAACTTTAAATCAGTACTGAGTATTCTGTTTCCATGTGAAATATAATCTTAGATGAAACATCTGTAAGCAGTCAACAAAAGCAGAGGTCATCTCAGAGCAGTGATGCTGCAAATCTACACCAGTGTTGCCAAGACAACTACAATATGTTGTAAAAATCAGAGAGTTATAAACTGACCCTGCAAGGAGTGTGTGTACAGCTGCTGCCAGGTGTGTGTCAAGCTCCGCGGACACTCGGTCTCCCATTGCAGCAAGGCAGTCTTCAATAGAGGTTTCTGGGAAGGTCGGATTAAACACCAGTGATGTGTGCCGGTCAAAGCCTGTTGTGGAAAAAGCTGAAAAAACACAGAACACAGGAGAGAATGTTATTTCAGACAGGAAGTGCAGTTCATTTTTAGGAATTATTCCCATTGCAATAAAAGAAAACTTCATATATTTAATGCAAATTCACACATGCCCTGGTGATAACTCCAAAAGTCTGGGTTATTTATGTAACTACAGTTATCTGAGTAGCAAGAATAAGTGTCTCGCACAGCACCATTGACAAACAAAGAATGTTGGTTGAAAAGAAGGGATTCTCCCCTAATAAATTGGGTTTAAACCAAACCATCCCCCATTCAAAAAGCTGACCTCTTCCTTACTAGACATGAGCAAGGAGGGTTGGGGAGTGGCGCTCACTCATGTCATGCTACTCAGTGAACTGTGGTTATGTAAAGAAACCAAAGTTCTCTTTCACTGCATACATTTCAGGTTAATACATTCCTTTACGCAAGGAGGCCGACTGTTTGCATGAACAATGAACGGCGCAAAGAAAAGACAGAGTTTTACAATATTGAGGTTTTTGTGTGTTTTGTGTGTCATTTATCTATGTTTTATTTTTTTTTTTTTTTTTTTTTTTTAAGAATTGCAGTTCATATATCTCTGCACTAAAATGCCTACACAGAACCATATTTTCGTTATATCTTTTTTCTCTAATATATTATGGAGACTTGACTCCTCAATGGTTAACTTCAAATAAGAGATTTGAGACCTGAATATTAATCGTGTTTTATAACAAAAACAGATGACAGCCGCTGGAACTGGTTATTTGTGTGTGTGTGTGTGTGTGTGTGTGTGTGTGTGTGTGTGTGTCCACTTACATGCAGCGATTTCATCGTCCAGCTTTTCATCATGCGCTTTTATCATTGTGCGCCTCTCGCTCTCACTTTGGGAAACTCCTGAGAGAGATAAACACATTGCATATGAAACAACGGCCTCTCTCTTGCTCTATCACACAAACACAGACAGACAGACTCCTCACAAAGATTCTTCACAAATACTATACAACCACAAACCATTTTGTGCACGTATAAACACAAACTTTCCTGGAGGGGAGAAGGCTTAGGCGCTCCTAATACCAACGCCTTCTCATTTAAACTCATTTATCTGCTCCTCCTCAGCATGATGTTGCCGAACTCAAATGAGATATAGTTTGAAATGGTGCTCTTTCATAAACGTGCATCGAGGGCACCAATGCACAGCTCAAGCTGAAGTTTATTGTTATAAGATTCAGTCTGCGCTGCTGGGGGCATAATGAACCATAAGAAAAACAAGGCTGCTGGTGAATGAATATGAGCCATCACATTAGTGTGAAGCACATTCAGAATGTAGCCATCAGTGTGTGAAGACCCAGCATTGGTTAGACTCCTTTCTGTTCACACACACTCAACTCAAAGACATTGGTTATATCCACTATCATGGCATGTGGACTACTTTGCCACAACCAAAGTGGGGACTATCAGCTAATAGAAAAGAAACATAAGCGACCCTTTTGGTATTATTCCTCATTGAGGAAGTGAGAGGACACAGAGTCAACCACTTTCCCATTCTGTCTGTGTGCCTGCAGCTTACACATGAACCCCCTGTTGACCACTGTTGGTTTTTCCTGGGCTTGGTGCTGTTTCAGCATTCAGCCAGACAGCTAACCGGCCAACTATTGTGCTTTGGTTCATTGGCGTGAGTTATCCTACATTGATTACACATGACAAGCTGTCAGAAATTGGACCGGGTCAGGCGGAAAGCCGGGATCAGCCAGTCATCTGCCCTTCTCCGCCCATTCCAAGCATTCACACAACAAAAAAAAAGAAAAGAAAAAAAGGACAGGAAATATAGAGCCCTCGCCCCTCTTTTTTTTACCATCTCTCACTTCTGTTTTTCTTGCTCATAATGCCTACGCATTTTTTTCAGATCTGTGTTTGTTCTACAGAGGGAATGACACGCATGGCCTAAAACAGTCCTCCTGCAAAACTGTAATCAATAAGATTCTTTACACCACTAACACACTGTGGCCATGGCTTCCTTATGATGACAAAGTAAGTCTCTAACAGTACACAGATGATTAAACAATTACAAATTAGACATGTCTATATGTTTCAAATAGGTCAAACACTGTAAAAAAAAAAAAAAAAACACTTTACTCTGTGTTTTTAGTATGCTAGGTGCATAGGGAACAATATGAAAAAACAGCATGCTGCAAGCCTGAGGTCATGGTGCAACATGCTATAAAAGCCTCTCTAAAGACAGATCAGCCTTCAGCTACTCTGGACACCATATTGAATTGATTGTAGCTGGGCTTAAGGGTAGCTTCACATGAGATCTATTTGTTTACAAGCAGTGGGTTCTTTATAACGGTCATGATTAAATGGGCACAACAGTGTCTGGGATGCGTTTCTGTGCCAGTGTCAAAGGCTAAACTGAGCAAGAAAACAGGTGGCAACCTGCCTGCACACCCTGAATATTTTTTGGAACTGCCATGTGGCCATGTGCACACAACTCTATTTGTGTACTGTGTGAATACTCGAGTGAGGTTTGCCTTAAGATATGTGTCACACAGGGAACAACGTGAAGAGACAGTAGAGAGCAGTAAAAGACGGGGGCCTTGACAGTACTTCTCTCTGGGACCTATCGACATTTTATTACTGCACTTTAATTTCAGATTGAAGCAATACCTTAAGTCAGGTTACACTTAACTACATTAAGAATCAAAAGAACATTTACCCACTAATCTAAAGTCTTTCTTCTCACCTTCAGAAAAGGTTAGCGCATGTGATCTACTAGCAGGCAACATTGCCAGGTAGTTGAGCACAATGTACTTGGTTTCATAATGGAAACCCTCAGGCACAGCGGCAGTGATGGAGGCAGAATAGGTGGGGCCTGAGGTGGCCATTGAACAGACGTGTGCCAGACTCTCAGGCACATGCGTTTTTACAGTCAATTGCTGGACGTCTCACCTGAGGAAAATCAGAGTCAGAGGAGGAAAATTAATGTTGATTTGACAAATCATGATTGCTGTAGTACAATCAAATCTGGCCAAAACACCCATTAATAAAATACATTTCACATCAGAGTCAAACGTCCTAATGACATATGTAAAACAGCTGTTAGGTGGATGAAATCTATGTCCCATTCAGTGTCATCACAGGCATGATAGCAACATGTCATATGGTCATTGTGCCAAGTGCACATGGTTACTTTCCCCATCTAATCTAGCAAATGGGGGGATGGGTTTGAAATTGATCACTCATTTTCGTTGCCACTGGGGCTGCATGGCAGCTAACTGAAAACACAGAGGTAGATAGACACAAAACATATTTATCTCAAAATGGGTACTTAAACCTACACGTGGTGTACAGTGGGGGTGGTTAAAGACGGTAAGCGGCGTTACTGAACTGTTGCTCAATGGAAGTTCAAGATCAGCTCACATTGTCCTCCAGAGATGAGGTTACAACATGCGGACCAAAAGTGAAATAATTGTCAAGTTCGAAGAATTAAAAAGAAACTTCCGGCTTGAACTGTCAAAATAAAACACGTTGCTACCCTATGGATACTACGGTCTCTACTTTCAGATAATGATTGTATAACTTACATAGTAATTAAATATAAACCACTACTACTATCGTTCATTCTTCAAAAGTGACAGCATGGCTCCACCAGACTACGACATAACGTTATAAGCTCATAATCAATGACTTCATCACCGGACGTATGATATCAAATAAACTAACCTGACACATTTCATAATTGTCTGCTACGCTGAAAAAGTACGTGTTTTAGTCTTTTTCACGGGATCACCTTCGCACACATGCGAGCTGTAACGTTAGCTAGCTTATCGTTAAGGTTTCACGTTTAAGGTGCCATTTCGGTGACGCAAACTTTCATTGAAACTTAAATGAAGACAAAGTGGAGTCGACTTCTTACCGTCCCTGACCAAAGGCAAACAGGTGCAGACAGACGACAGGTTGAATGGAAAATATGCGACACAGTCCCCTGCAGCAGCAGCTGAAGAGAGCAGAGCACCACTGGCAGGCGGCAGCAGCACTAGGACAGTGTGTGCTCTGGAGGCGAAACAAGCTGGCGACACTACATCCCCGCCCTTCCGGTCGAACCTTTTCAAAATAAAACTCTCGTCAGCACACGGACGCCGTTATAACTTTTTCATGTGATAGCGTCAGGTTTCCTTTGTGTTAGATGTAGAACACTAATAGTTCCAGTGTATCCTAGCAACCGCACGCAAAGGATGTCAGTTGAGCTACAGAAGGGCTGAGCGTGACTTCACGCAAATTAACATTATAATCGGACATGGTTATAATAAATGACCTCCCCAAAGAGGGTCACACTTATATATCCATAACTAGCATCATGAGCCTCAAAGATGTGACATACCATCACATGTATAACGTGTGGTACTATGAAACTTTACTCAATAAGCGGGCAGAAACAGAAGAAGGTCCTTTTTAATCAAAATCATGATCTTTTACTTAAATCTCCCCGAGCAGATTTTTATTGAGTGAACCTCAAGAGATCACCTGCAACGCAAACCTTCTCCATGTGCAAACAAACAGTTGTGAGGGGTGATTCTCGTGCAACACAGTTTTTCATTATAACGTTAAGAGATTCATTATGTATAAATAAATATGTACAGTACAAGTCAACAGTTTGGACACACCTTCTCATTCAATGGTTTTTCTTTATTATTATTATTTTTTCTACATTGTAGATTAATATTGAAGACATCCAGACTATGAAGGAACACATATGTAATTATGTGGTAAACAAACAAATGCTCAACAAACCAGAATATGTTTTATATTTTAGATTCTTCAGAGTAGTTGAATGAGAAGGTGTGTCTATATATGTGGTATTGCGCTCACAGTTATATCAATTTAATTATTGAAAACATTGTGGCAGGTGTCCTTGGTCTTTGGTCTGTAGCCTTTATAAACAGTGACGTGTCTTATTTTGAAAGTCATAACCGGATGTTGTATCGTTGGCCGGACTTTATTGCACAAGAGGAGACGCATGTTGTCCCAACTGTTTCTGTCTAACTGTTTCTGTCTAACTGGACTGTCCAAGTGATCGAGGAGACTTGTGTTTTTTTTTTCCTACAGTCTTTTAATAAACATAATTATTTAAGGACAAACATGGCGCTTACAGATGCTGACGTGCAGAAACAGGTAACTTTAGACAATGTCAGACTCTGAACTAGTCTCTATGTTTAACCACATATGTCCCAGTGACTCACTTAGTTATAACTTTAGCTAAAAAAAAAGCGAGCTAACATACATATAACACACGTTAACACTAGCTCAAACCTGGAGTAAGTCAACGTTGCGTGTAACTAGCGTGTTTACGGTAGTTTAATCATTATTATGCACTAAACTCTCGTTTTAACTTTCGAGGTTTGTTAGTAAACCCGCTGACGTTGCAACCTATTTAGTTCGTGTAGTGGTCATTTGATTTATTTGTGTTAGCTTACGTTAGCTGTTATATTATCACAATAATTAAATAACTAACCTTCCCTGTCATATAGTCTGGCAGTGTAACGTTAATGTTAAACAAAAGAAGTAAGACTTCCGAATTTAAACAAACTATTGTGTGTTTTTCTCGCAGATCAAGCACATGATGGGCTTCATTGAACAAGAGGCCAGTGAGAAAGTTGAGGAAATCGATGCTAAGGTAATTAATTGCAGTTGAGTCTGTGTTGTCCTCCAGTCTTGTGATTCCCACTGCAGTGACCAGTAACAGGCCTCGTCATGCCCATCTGTTTACAGGCGGAGGAAGAGTTCAACATCGAGAAGGGGCGTCTGGTTCAGACTCAGAGGGTGAAAATCATGGGACACTATGAGAAGAAGGAAAAGCAGATTGATCAACATAAGAAAATGTTAGTTGTTGGTTCATTTATTGCCAGTTTAAGGAAGAAAATGCCATTGGTAGAGGGGGGTGTCGTTTGTACTTTTTTTTACACAACCTAGAATTGTGAGCAGTGCATATACAGAGCCTGCCCGTTGGAGCTTTTCATGATTTTTTTTTAAATTTAATCACATCTGATGTAATCAGGTTTTTGACACTGGTCAAGTGAAAAAACTATATAATGTAGTATAAATCAAGTGGATTTATGATTAAAATTATTGTTCCATCCCCTTTGAGTAATTATTTAGTAGTATTTATTCAGTAGAGGCAACTTTGGGTGTTTTGAAGCTTTACTAAATAAAGACAAACATTAGTAGCTTTCCCATGTCTTCTGTTCAGGGACATGGACTTTACATGACAGACAAGGATCACACCCTAAAATTTGTGTAAAGGTACTCATTGGCCTGGAGATAAAGCTACAAAAAAACAGGCTTGAATTCTTACGGGTTTGCATTTTTTGTCGTTTTTTATCGTTTTTCACACACTTCATCCAAATTCTTCAATTTGAGTATTAACAACCTTACATTTTATGAGACTTTGGCAGTCTTCAGTTGTCCTCCTATGGATTGAGAGCCAAGTGGTTGAACTAATATACTAGCTGCGTCAACATATTAAATCAATTTTTACCAGATAAGTCGTTTTTTTTTCCTCCCAGAAGGTCATTCAGTCACTTTGTTGCTCTGTTGCCTTGTTGTTCTGAGCTGTTCTTTGCTATCTCCTTGTCCCTTCAGTTAAGGACGGTTGCCTTGGTAAAGTCCTCATTACAGTTAAATTGAAATAGATATTTGTAACTACATTGCCTTCCTGGACATGGACGTTACCATATTTGCCTGGTCAGTCCAGTTGTGGTGGTAAAGGGGTCTTTAAATCAGTGTGTTTCAGAGAACTGGTAATCATGCGGAACAGCCTATGCTGCATTACATATTCACGTCTTCTGATTATTTACTCATTGACTTTTCCTTCCACTCTCACAGCCGGATGTCCAACCTGATGAACCAGGCGAGGCTAAAGGTGCTGAACGCCCGCAACGACATGATCACGGTTAGAGATCAATGCTCATATTTCACACATATTCACAAATTCAGTTCACGTCACACAATTGACACATAATTGTCTCATGTTTGTATTCAGTATATCGATAGATTTATTCAATGTATCTTATTTATAGCTAACGTTAGGTTCATTAGTGCTAATGTTTTGTCCTTTTCTAGTCACCACTGAATTAAACACCTTCATTTGTGCTGGGTTTCAACAACCCAATACACTCTCGGTGACTGGCTTATTATATGGTCCTCTGATCATTGAAAAAATATTTTACTACAGACAAGTATTTACACAGTAATGCCTTTATACTGTTATATAAATTGTCTTTATTCCACTGTATCTGAATACAAGTTCATGAGCAACACGTTGATGTCTTTAAAGTAATCTTAATGAATCAGTAAAACCTCTGTCTTCTACTTTTGTTCCTGTCTCAGGATTTGTTGAATGAGGCTCGTCAAAGACTTGCAGAGATTGCCAAGGACCCTGCTAGATACTCTGCCTTACTGGAGGGCCTGGTGCTTCAGGTAAAGTCGCTCTCATGGGAGGGTACAGGTTAATAAACAACTGATTGGTTTGTTGGTTCTCTGCATTTTCTGAGTGTGCTTTTCCCTTATTTAGGGTTTCTATCAACTGCTGGAACCTAAAGTTACCATTCGATGCCGACAGCAGGATGTAGAAATGGTTCAGGTGAGTTTGAGCTGAATATGGTGCTTTATGTTGTAATTATTTTAATAAGTTAGTTAGAAAAGCGCAGGCAATTACATCAGCCCCTTCATCCTTGGTTGAATTCATGATTGTTTGTGGTGTTGTGTTTTTCATTTTTGTTTTATTGCTTGTCAAGGCTGCAGTTAATAAGAACATCCCTATTTACAAAGAGGCAGTGAAGAGCAACATAGTCGTCAAAATTGACCAGGAACGCTTTCTTCATTCAGACATGTAAGATGACTTTATGGACTTTAAGAACAACTCTTAGTCTTTGATTTAAAATGTACTGTCAGATAAGTCTTTTATGAAAAACGGGAGAAAGACAAACTTAAAATGAGTTGGGTTCTCTCATAATTATGTATACTCTTTGTTTTAACAGCTGCGGAGGGATTGAAGTATATAATGACAACGGGAAGATCAAGGTTTCCAACACTTTGGAGAACAGGCTTGAGCTGACGGCACAACAGGTAGAGTAACTATGATAATGTATCTAAAATCCATATCTGTAAATACACACACCTTTATAACACTCTGAATGAAGTTCCTGCTGTTTGCCTGTGGAGGGCAGCAGAGACCACTTGTCTTTCCAGTGAGCCAGATTGTCTAAGACTGGTAAAGACTGTCGAGCTACACACAAATTAACTGAATTTGATTGGGTGTTACTTAATTGAGCAATCTTTTTAAGAGTGGGGAAACACTGATTCTTCTCTTTGCTTGGATTGTAGATTCAGGTGCGGCAGGATAATCGTTTTTTTTACCAATTACAGTCATTATTGTTTTGCTTTGTAAATAGCTAAACTTTATTAATTCAGCTGTTGTTGCAGATAAACCTTGAGAGGAATTGTTTTCAGCATGCTTCCATAAATGGTTTCTGTTTCCTACACACAGCTGCTGATGCAGACAAGAGCCTTAACACTACATAGGCATCTTCTATAAGATGTATATCGATATAATTTAATAAACCTCATGTCTGCACATAGCAAGACCAAACATCTTTGTCAAAATATGTTTTTATATATTTTTTCCCTTTTTGCGAGCAAGAACCTTTCACTTATCTTTAAGTTTTAGCACACGACTTCTGCATTTCCAGTGCTATTCATGGAAATTGTAGGGTTTTTTTGGAGGGTAGAAGTAAGATGAGTAACATGATTTTTTACAGAAGATTTAGATATAAACAAATTATCAGGTGTGTGTAAAAGCACATGACAATCTAGATGATAGGGTTGTTTCATTGTCTGCTTCCATCAGCACAGCTCCCATAGAGACACAACATGTTTGAATTGGCATAACATTTTGGTTTGTTTATTTGTCTTTTAGGAAATTAGATACTTTCACGATTATAAATATTATTAGCAAACTGCCATTCAAGAAAAAAATGGCAGTTTTGAACTATTGAAGCATATTTGTTTGTCATGTTTCTCCACTAGTTTACTTCAATAATTAATTCAATCCTCCTTTTAGTTGCTTGTTTGTACTTATTCGTGTCCTGACTTTACACCTGACAGATGATGCCTGAAATTAGACAGGACTTGTTTGGAGCCAATCCAAACCGCAAGTTCACGGATTAACAGCGGATTCAAAGAGAGCAGTGTGGACACAGGTGGTAAATACTGTATAAGGTGACCAAAGACCTTTATCATACTGAGCACGAGTCTGCACAATCACTCACCATTCACTTACTGGGATGCTACTGATGTGTTGATATATCTTTTTTACTTTTGCACTAATTGACTGCGTAATAATTCACAAGTGCACTTTTATTTATGTGTAAGTGCCTTATATTGTACCTCTCCAGATGATTTCTAAAGGACTGCATTCAATTGCAATGTAAATGTATTCCTTCTTTAAAACAGTTTTACTGCGTGTGCATGCGGACAGCGAAAGGATGTTTACCATTACCCTGAGGCACTTAGCATACAAAAGCCAAATTAATAAATAAATGTGTGTGACACTGACAAACGAGCATGTATGAGATATCTTTATTTACAGCTTGTAAACAAACATTTTACTCAGGCTATGTTCACTCTACAATGAAGAAAATGTAGTAGCCTAGGTACAATGGCCACAGCAAAATGTGTCTTTCATTAAAAATGTAAAAAAAAAAAAAATTCTTTTAGTGCCACCCAGTGGATTTAAGTAGTGGCAAACAGTTGGCAAGACGAGGTGCCATACTCCCTCCATGGGTCTAACAAATATAATTGTCCTCGCTAAGTTGGACTCAAGTACCAAATCAATGTTTCAACACTTCCAATTCCACTGAATTAATTTAAGACATACAGTTTTGATGATTTAGAAACTATTAGCAATTATAAGGCTTTAATTGCATTTTTTGTTCCGTTATTGTGCGCACATAAATTGAAGCAATGTATTTTTAAGTGTAACTAAGCAGTAATATACGCTTCTCAGGCTTTATTTAAACCAAGCTGTGTGGAGAAGAGGAAGTCAAGGCTACGAGACAGTGGCCCAGCAGTCTAACCTGTGGCCTTTAGGCAGGAAGTGAGCTGTGTGTTAGGGTATAGTATGCGTTAATGCCGGGATTAAAGCATTACCATCAGATTAACAACTGACCTTAGAGTTTCTGGCAGCCAACCATCCACTGAAGGAATCCAAGATTACAACTCAGACCTCACGGGTGGAGTGGGAGGAACACATAACAGGATAGGCAGAAGGAGATTAAGCTCATTTTTCCAGACAAGCACCATCAAACATTAAATCTAAATGATTGGCATTTGACGTCAGTTCAAATTCTGACAATTAATTTGATGCATTCTTAGTTTTTGATAAAGATTGAAAGGGCAATTTGTCACTTACATAGGATGGTGCACAGTTCTTCGACATGACCATACAAATGATCAGATTGGCTTTTTAGTTAACAGCCTAAAACAACATGCAGCAGCTCTCTCTTAACCAAACAGAATAATCCCTCTCAGGTGAAAGAAAAAGCCCCAGACATATGGCAGCAAGCACCTGGGATAACCCGGCAATTTGGGACACATATCCTCAGATTAGTCATACACATACACAGGACCCTGTTTAACCCACAGAACCCGGTTGACAGCATGTAAAAACCTAGTGACACATGATTAGTGTGAACCCATCGGTCCAAATATTAGTAAATAGAGCCTCTTCACATGTCAGACCACTCCTCTTCCTTTGGATAGCAGACAGCGGCCGTATTTCCCTCCCTCTGTATTCAACGTTCACTTAGTTGTGTCATTCATTCACTGCAGATTGAAGCAGCAGGAACAGCACATCCACCGCCACCAATGCCAAGCACTGCTATTCCAGCAAACCGAGCACCATCTCCCCTACCCCAAGAAAGTAGACACCTTGCGCAATGCCAAAAAGAGGGGCGATGACCAGAGCACGACATGTAGCACCCTTCAGGAATGCTGATGGGCCCTCCCGCGTCATGATGCGCCTGCAAAAGCACACAGAAAGAAAATGTTACATGGCTCTGTCCACTTAATATAATATTAAGGCAACAAATGTTTGCTTATAGGCTAAATTCTTACCGTGTGCAGTCAACAATTCCTCTGTATGTATCCTCCCCCTCACCTTTTTGCAAAGTCTGCAGACGAGTCTTTATGACTGTACAGGCATTAAAAACACAGTAAATCATCAGATTAAAGATCTAAATATATATATATATATATTTACTTTATGTATCAGTGACAAATGTACTGCTCTCTATTAAGTGAACTATTGAGTAGGCTATCTATTATATATAGTGAACAGAGAAAGAGTGAACAAGGAAGTCACTTCAGACACAACAAATATCTAAAGTAAGCCAACATTAGCTAACCGTAGCGACCATAAGCTAATGGTCATACCAGACCAAGTGAGGCTGAAGCAACGAAACCGTTGAGTGCATTGAATTGAGCGTGGTTGTGTTTTTTTTTTTATGAATGCAACTTTTCATTAGTAAGATGAAGACTGTGTTTTTTTTTTTGTTTTATGTTTTAGTTAGCAGGGACAATTCACTTTACATACATCGTACCAGATAAAGCTAATTTTCGGATGTAGGCCCTGGGCTGAGACCACAAGTGCTGAGCAGGTCACAGAGATTAACGATTAGTTTTATCAGTACTATCTTTCGTGACATAGTTTTGCTTAAAAGTATTTCATTATATTGTTCCAAATTGGAATGAAACATTGCAAAACTGTGTGTGTATAAACACCTGCTACCTTAGTGAGAAGCAGAGGCTAAAATCCCCATTTACATTTAATATCCTACCCTACCATCTTTCTTACTTTCCCTGTTTCTTCCTCCCACTTACCATCCAGTGGTGTTACAGCCACAGCTGCCACTGAGCCGGCGCCGCAGCCTGCCATAAAGGACTGCCAGAATGGCGACCGGGCCTGCACATCACCCACTCTTTCCCGGCCCAGCGCGTTTAGGTTGGCAAACAGTGGGAAGTAGATCATTGAGAAGGGGACATCCCTGAAAATAAGGATTAAAAAAATGTTAGATTGAAGGAAAGATGGAAAGGAAATAATCAGAGAGGGAGGCTGTTAGGGCATGGAGAAAGAACTTGGATGGACTTAAAAAAAAAAGGGAGAGAGAAAGAGACATGGCCCCATTAAACTGCAGTATAGCAGCCAGACATAGCTGCAGGATTCTATTGATCAGTGTTGATTGTCAGATGTGCCAGGAATTAGAACAAACGCGGTGTGAGTTATGCAATGAGGAATCAACTCATTACAGCAGTGATGACGGAGTTGAAAAAGTATAAAAAGCATAATGTCATGGACTGAGTAAAACCACTGAAATCAAGAAGACAAGGACATATCAAAATTCCAGAGAATTACTGATTGTGAATGATATGAAACTATGGTTTTGCTCTTTTTTTTTATTTCGTTGTAAAATAAGAAGTCAACACATACATGTACACTAAACGTAAAACAGATATCATGTATTGAAAGTGTCTGGGGGAGTGAGTGTGTTTATTTCTTTGTGTGTATGACCTCATTAAGGTAGCTCCTGCCCCCCTGTAGAGGCCCGCCAGTCCACGAGTCTTCAGCAGCTCCACTGTGATGCTGGTGGCCGAGGTCCGAGGTGAAGGGCTCAGTCGCACTGGTGGTGGGGCCACCAATGAGGGAGCTGGACCCGGGGCAGCAGCCTGAGCTGGAGTTGGAACAGGCCTCTGGGCAGCTGATAGTCAAACACAGACACAGACAGACGGTCAGCAATTCTCATTAACAATGCTCACATAAGGTCTTTATTACTGAGAGGCAAAGCATGTATGACCTAAGTTAAACCAAATCAATCTTAGTAAAAATACGGGGAAAAGGTGCATTATTCAAAGTTCATTTACTTACTGAAAAGGATTTTCCAAGATTTCAGTTAATTGCATCCTTTTACGCTGACATACATTTTTTGACTCACTGCATCTTCATTTTGTGCAAGAAAAAAAAAAGCATTAAATCCAGTAACCAACTCACCGAGCCTTCCTGCATCCTGCAGCTGGATCTTAAGCATCTCCATAGGAGTGGTGACTACCACCTGACAGGTCCCAGCCCCACACCCTGCCAGTACCTCTCCCCACAGGGGTAAATGCCTGGAAACAGGCATTGTTAATTAAAAAAACACATCTACTGTAATGCAACGAGTACATTTCTGCCGGATCTATTACATAGGTCTAGCTGCTTTTTATGTAGCTTCATTATGTGATGCATCATTGAAGGGCAAACATCTATTTACCCATCCTTAGAGAGCTTCTGCCTGAAGATGTCATTGGCAGCCAGCTTGATGGCTTTTTCTGGTGTAACAAGAGTGAGGTTCACTGCTGCACCTGGAAAAGACAAACAGGCTGATGACACACAACAGTTTCCGCTGAGGTACACAAATAGAGCAAATCTACACAGCAGCTTAAGGATCAAGTCTAATAGCAGTAGTCACTGGTTGTTATGACAATAAGATTGAGGGCTCGCAGGAGAAACAAGAGCGTAAATGGTCAGATTAAATTATAATAAAGCCCAGTTGTAGTGTTGTTTATCACGGGGATTAGAAATGCAAAAAATACCTCTATAGCATCCAAAATAGCCCTCTGAGCGTACCGTCTTTGCCAGGCAGTCCCTCCTTTAAAGACCAAAAAGAAGGCAATTTATATCTTGTCTGTTTTTTCATAAGGTCATGGAATAAACGATAACAATATTCGTATATTTCACTATTAATTCTACTGACAGACATTTAGGTCAAGTCAATAATATGCTTTATTTACAAGCATCATCACGAGTCTGGCCTTCACCCAAATACCTCAGGACCCTCTATTCTGTCACAACAACAAACGGGACAGAGACCAGTGCTGCCAATGTTCTGTATTAGTTCTGTTGAAATTCTCTTCCTTTTACTTGCAAAGAGCACATGAAAACCCAATCTTGTGACTGGGCCTTGAAGGGAAGTTATCCAAGCTATTTTTCCATGTCTGACTCACAGTGGAAGACCGCAGTCTGAACGTGGCTAACACAGGATGGCCACACCCAATAAAGTAGCAAAAAAGAATGCCCACCAGATGTGCGCAGTTCAAAATTCAGGGTTGGTGTGTCTTTTAAGGACACAGCATCTGTATTTTGCTCTGCATGTCTTGATTTTGTGTCTGTTTGAAAACATAATCACAAACTCAAGTAATTGAATGTGAAATAGTTTTAGTGCATTCGTTTGAACTTTTGTCTGGTTTTGGTGAAGTTACCATGGCTGGCCATCAAAACACACACTGTATACAGTCTTTCCCTCAACTCATATGACCCCATGAGGGAGTTTTGTGCAAACTCACAAAAACACTGGGCCAAATATGGGAAGGGTGTGTTTATCTGTTCTGCTCCACCCTCTGAGATTCAGTAGAAAAGTATGTTGGCATCATGTAAATAATTCTGACTTGTTTGAAGTTCAAATTAGAGAGTGATGTTTAGCAGAGAGCATATTTAGCTATCATTTATCACCAGAAAATATTTTGCTATGGTTTTACAATTCAGAAAAGTTGGCATTGGTTAGATACGAATGCAGAAAGAGAGATTAGTCTTTCTTCCCTAACTTACAGATAAAGGCTTTTCTCAACAACAACTATGAAAAAGTATTGTTTAGGGATGCTCAGACAAAATGCATACATGTATCGGGTTAACTCAGGCCAGAGGAGCCTTACTCACATTCCTTTGTAGACTTGGACTCCCTGCTGGTTCTGTAGGCGGGTCTTGGCCAGGTCAATAGGAAATACACATGTCACACCAACCAGGCCTGCCACGCCCCCATTAATCAGCTTAGCAGGGAGGCTGCTGAGGGATCAACATAGACAGGCACACATACATCCATGGACCAATTTAAACATAGTCACCAACACAAGCCATGCAAAAGACATATCCATTCATGGACAAAAAAACAAATAAAGCAAGCACACCAACCAGACACACAAAGAGAATGTAAATGCCCAATGTTAACCCAGCTGCTGCTTCCACAATATGAATGCATTTTGATCCACCTTCATTAAGCTAAACAAACATGGCAAAGATACCTACCTAACTTTCTTCTCCGCCATCCTGCTTGTGTTTGAGCTCCAGGCCCAGGACCACTACTCCTCCTCGTCCTCCTCCTCCACCTACCCCTCCTCTTTCTCTTCCTTTTTCCTCTTCCTCTTTCCTCCAACACTTCGGCACGCTGCCAAATGTTGTCACCACAGCTCACTGCTTCTTCTAATGTGGCAGCAACGGACTGCCTGGATCGGCGGGTGTGGACGTCCTTTTTTCTGTTGTGGCCAAAACCACCAATGTTGAATCTGTGTCTTCTGGCAAGCCTTTCTGCTTTGTTGTACCTCACAACAAAACCCACTCTTGAATCTCCACCTACCTGGAAACACAAAACATATGCAATTATTAAGGATTAAATCATTTGAAAGAGTACAAGTGAGACCAATGTTTCTCTTTTCTATATGACTCTTGTCTTTCTCAAAGCCCTGTGTATGAGTGTATCTTTGTGATGGCGATTGACACACCTCACATTAACTGTAAGACCCTATCAAATCCAGATTTAGTCATTCATTAATGTGAATAGCGGCATATACCAGGACTACCACACTGAGACAGAACATCTTGAGTCTCTCTAATCTGCCAGCTAAAAGGGATAAGAGTATTTGATCTAGCGAGGTGGGCCGAACTGAAAATGAGGGGCTTAACGGTATTCATTTACCACATTTGGAATCCAGCATTTAACAAAGGACTGAAAAGGAGATTTGAAAAGAAGTTGGAAAAACTAGTTTGACATAATGCTTTCTGTGTTCATCCTGGAAGGACGATATTTGTCTGTTAGCCCCAGGGATATGATCTGGAGGCCGTTTAAACCTTATCTTGGTTTCACAGCAATTGCTTTCCTTTAATATGTTTTCTGTTTCTTCCATTCTTTTTCTGCCTTTTCTCCTCCTGACTTCCCCCTTCCCTCAGCTCCTTAATTAATCTCTCTCTTAATCTCCCCACCTCCATACCCTCTCTATTTTTACCACTGTAAACCTCCACTCTATCCCCGTCTGTCTTCTCCTCTTGGAGTAACCGAAACTATCTTGTTTTTCTTTTGCTTTGTTCATCTTCTCGTCTTGATTTGTATAATTTTCCATCACCTCAACTTTTTCATCTCATCATTTTTGTTTCTATATGTCCCCTTCATACACTGTCTTTTCCATTGCTGGATCCTGGTCACATTCTACACATGCCTTTCACTGAGCCTCTTTCTGTGAAACTTTCTTTCAGCTCAGCTCCATTCACACACAGTAGTGACCCTGCCAAAACACAGACAAGATTGCCTCACCCCAAGCCAACCTCCAGCTCTCAGACCCCTTTTTCCATCAAAAAACTGCACTGGAACACTCGGCTCACACAGTTCACACAGCATAAGTCCCCATGTGACATCTTTCAAAAAACTAAATGTTCTACCATCACAGAGATATAGCAGTGGGGAATAGTGGGTCTTACCTCTGTCGGTGCATCCCCACAGACAGGATCAAGCTGTCCACTTTCCTTTCATTTCAACAATGTGTGCAGCAATGGTAGTCAAGCGAGAGCGATCTGAGAGAGCCAGCCGCCACTCAGGGGCTGTTGCACAAACACCAGCATTGTCCTGCTGCCTAAGTCCCTCCCCCTTGTGGTGACTCCCTTCTGTGTGACACAGCCCCAGCAACACAGCTCGACACTAACACAACTCGACATAAACTCTTGCTTCTGGCACAAAGCACGCAACAGACAAGGTTAGGGAAGATATAGCTCTGTCTGTATTTTTCTAAGAATATATGCTAATATACAGCATGAACAGCAACAAAAAAGCAGCATCAGTAATGAGCGCTCTATTCAACAATCCTGGTGTTACATAACACCTCTAGGCACATTGAATTCCACAAATGTTAACAGACTTACAAACACTACCAAAGTTACAGTGATATAACAATATGATTATAACTGTCTGGGACATTTCATTTATTTATATTGGGAAATATGTTAAGTTAGGTAATTATTAAAGAACAAGAAAGTTATGTAAGGACATCAACAAAAAGAGCATGTGACTGCCACAGCATTTTTCATGAGCATTGATTGATGTATTGATTCCTGTTGATGGAAAAACAATTACTATCAGTGATCATGTCACTCATCAGCTGGGAAAACTTTCATTAAAGGTGCTATTTTCTAGGTTCTTTTTCATATTTGAAGAATTTGGTAACACCATGCACTGTTATATAAAAAATTTATTTTATGATTATTTGTGGTGAAAAAAGGAAAACTGCTCGTGGCCTATGTATCAATATGTAGCATTTACCTTGGCGAAAGAGTGCCAGCCTCTGTTTCCAAGCAAATGGGTCAGCAGTCAGTACAGGATTGTCCATGCCACTTTTGCATTAGAAGACTATCTAGACTGAGAATAAAGAAAATAAGTCTTTATTAAAGGATAAAATGATTAATGGTTTCTAATTGACAACTGGAAAAATACAGAGGAATGAAATTGTGAAATTGTAATTAAAAAATGCATGAAACATAAGCAATAACTATTTTATACTATATATAGATAGGTGGATCAGAGATACAAGTTATCTCCTTTCATTATACAATACCTTAGCATATTAAAATATCCATTCCGTCCTGGATGTGGAACAGCGGACCAACTCTTTACCCTTGCAGGTCTGTTGGAGGGTGCATGGGAGTTTGCTCATCCAGTCTACATGTGTTTTGTGGACTTGGAGAAGGCCTTCGACCGTGTCCCTCGGGGAGTCCTGTGTACTCTGGGTTGGGACCGGACCGTTTTTGGTGAAGAAGGAGCTGAGCCGCAAGGCAAAGCTCTCGATTTACCAGTCCATCTACGTTCCAACCCACACCTATGGTCATGAGCTTTGGGTAGTGACCGAAAGAATGAGATCGCGAATACAAGCGGCCGAAATGAGCTTCCTTCGTAGGGTGGCTGGGCTCAGCCTTAGAGATAGGGTGAGGAGCTCAGACATCCGGAGGGAGCTCGGAGTAGAGCCGCTGCTCCTTCGCCAGCTGAGGTGGCTCGGGCATCTGATCAGGATGCCTCCTGGACGCCTCCCTTTAGAGGTTTTCCAGGCACCTCCAACTGGTAAGAGGCCCCGGGGTAGACCCAGAACACGCTGGAGAGATTATATATCTCGTCTGGCCTGGGAACGTCTCGGGGTTCCCCAGGAGGAGCTGGAAAGTGTTGCTGGGGAGAAGGACGTCTGGAGGACAATTCATTTATTTTAAGTTTAATAGGCAAAAAGTAGCCCATAAGTTAATAGATAGTGTAAAGCTTAACATGTAGACAGACCAACTTTCCCAGTCCCATGTGCAAACACACATACTATTCCATCCCCGATTGTATGTGTTACAAAACCAGGAGGGCACACTTTTTAAATGAAAAGCTCTATTGGGAAATAAAACCTAAACCTGATAATTGTGGTGTCCTGAAGTAGTTGAGGAAGTGTTCAGATGCTTTACTCAGGTTAAAGTAACAATACCAAAGTGTAAAAATAAAAGTTCTGCATTGCAAATTTTACGTTGATTAAAATACAGAAGCATTATTAGGAAAATGTACATAAAGTATCAAAAGTCAAAGTACTCATGATACAGAGTGGAACCTCTCTGTGTTTTATTTTTGAATATTAGGCTATTGAACTGTTAATATTCAGATGTATAAACAGCATTTAAATGTAGCTGCTTGAGGTGGAGCAAATTCTAATGACTTATTATACAATTAGATAGCGTAAAGTGCATCAAACTTAATGAAATGATCTTATATTTTATGTATGAGTATAAGATAGCATGTATAGTATGTCAAAATTGTACTATAGTCCAGCATAGAAATAAATGTATTTAGTTAGATTGCACCAAAATCCATCTTTAGAAGCACCTGTTTGGTCACCACGTCTCAACCCAGAACAACCTGCTAGACAGCGCCTTTCACCGCCAACTTTGAAAACATAAAATGAATATATTTTAGAAGAATGGAGTTCAGAGAACTGTAAAATATATGTCAAGGTCATTTTGATTTGTCACCCATATGTATTACAAGGGTGTAGATGTGATTGTAACTGTCAAGAATCATGAAAGCTGCTGTTCATTGTTCTTTCTTATATTGACCTTTTAAAGCTTTAAACTCTACACAACTGTGTTACGATGGAAACGGCTTGGGTCCAGGTTCAGTTGTTGACAGTAAACGCTGCTACAGAAACAAGCATTTATGATGCATTTCTATGAAACAGTGACATGCTGTGAATCCACAAGTAAAGACCAAAAGACCAAAAGTAAATGAGAGTGTTTGTGTGTGTGTGTGTGTGTGTGTGTGTGTGTGTGTGTGTGTGTGTGTGTGTGTGTGTGTGTGTGTGTGTGTGTGTGTGTTTTAGAGAAATCATAAGCTTTCCTCTAGCACCACCTTTAGGCCCAAACTTGTACACAAGATATCTCATGAATCTGATCATTTAATTTAATGCCATTAAATTTGTTGATCACATGCCTCCAAGAACATAAAACCTTGTGATCTAACAAAGCTCACGGCCCTTCCTCTAGTGCCACCCTGAGCGCCAGCATTACAATTTTTGCCTCAGTTTTGGGTTAAATATAATGGGTGTAAATTAAGTGACATCATCTCGGGGTGGGGCCCTTGAATGGGCTTTAAGTTTTGGACATGCAATATTTGCATGAGAATGTTACTTTTTGATTTAATCTGGTAGATTAACTGTATAATTATGCATTAAATATACTTTCAAGTTTGCACACACTAATGACACACGCTATATGAGGAAAGAGTTGTTTTTCAAAATGATTCAAAATGATTTAATCAGCCATTCAAGTATTGGCTTTTAACCACAGGTTAAGACTACATTGGAGTTTGCATTTTTTATTCCCATGGCAAACACCTGAGCGAGAAAACATGGGAAATGTGTGACATGCCCTTTCTTTTAATAAAAAAATATATATATGATAAAAATGGCATAGAATAAGAGATATGTGCAATGGGCATCTAACTCTGAAAGCATCCGTGCAGGGCAGAGCGGCCACCCTGTCACTAACTGTCGCCGAGCGCCCCTGCTGCTTCATAGCATGCACCTTCCACATGTTGCGATGGAGGGAGCCCCTCTGCAGTGTAAGGGGCCAACTACCACCGCGATGTTGTTTACTAAATCTAGCCTTAATGTAGCTCTAGCAGTTTACTGTAGTTACTCGATAAGATTCAGCCGAACGAGCCTTTCGGATTTGTGATTGTTTGAAGACTGTTGTTGATTTTGTAAGTCAAATCCAAAAGGGTGGTTGGTGAACAAAAAAAAAAACCCATTGACAATAGGAAATAAACGAAAACATAGCAAATATGCCAAGCGATTTGATCTAAAAACGTATCTCCGTGCACACGAAAACTACACGGATGTAACTTATAGAAAGTTACCTGACTCATACCTGGTTCCTTTTTTTTTATAAATATACAATCACCATTCACAGGAATTCCCTTTAAACGGCGACCGCACTACCAAGCCTATGGGGGAGCGCTGACTGTAGACTTTAACTACTGCAACGAGTAGACACATCTAAGTGCAGATATGTTTAAACATTACACTTTATTGTTGTGAAATATCAACATGTTCAACACTATAAAGAGTAGTTGCGTCCAGATATAGCTCAACGTACAGTGCTCAGTAATGGCCCCCCCCTCCCCTGGCCGCGCAGTGGACTCGCCCTTCCCATCTGTTCGGCTCCGCGGAGGCTCTGATTGAAACAGATTGTAACGCTCTTCGGGTCGCAATGGCAACTGCACGACAAGGACGACGCCAGCAAGTTTTGTCGTAGTTGTAATGTTACGGAGACTCAACAAGACGCTGAAGAAACTACCTGCTAATGTGAACAACACACGTGACGACGTATCTCAAGTCCGACAATGTCCCGGGGATGTACAGTTTCTGTGGAGGAGCTCCGGTCCTGGTGGGAAGTCCCCGCCATAGCGCACTTCTGCTCGCTGTTCAGGACCGCGTTCAACCTCCCAGACTTTGAAATAGAGGTAAAGTCAAACTGTGGTGGCTTCCACTAACACGGATGTCTTTAACTACGGAAATGAAAAGTTGTTTGTGTCAGCTTTTTGGCCTCCTGGTCCCGTGGAGAGCACTTTGTGTGACTTGCCGTCTGGTTCAGCAGCTTAGCGGCGTCCTGTGATCCTCGTCCGCCCACAGCGGCGCTGGAGGCGGCGAGCTGCTCCCCGAGGCTGTGCCATGTCCCGAGATATATATATATATCGGCCACGATATATATATGTGTGTGTATATATATATATATATGTATGTATGTATATATACACACACATAACAGAGTCCCGCGTGGCCTCGTCTCCCCCGGGGAGCTGCTCCTGTAACATGTGCTGCTCCTCGTTTGTTTTCATCTGACCGGAGCCGCATGTTGGTGTCGGAGGACGACCCTCACTCAGACAAACCCCCACGAACCAGAGAAGATGATAAGAGCAGCCTTGTGTGACAAAACGTGCATATTTAAGCGATAACATTTTTTTATTTTTATTATTATTATTATTATAATAAGATCATATTCACGCGACTTTTAGAGCGGAACAGTCTTGTGTGTGTAAAAACGAGACTTGTTGTCCTGCTCACTAAAGTAGACTGTGTTTTTAGTGTTTGAGTTTCTTTGACGTTAAAGTTAAGTTCACAGCGCGAGGGGGGACGAGTTTATTGTCTTGCGGTCTCGAGCCATCTGGCCGCAGTGTCGGTGGCCACAGGGACGCAGATGCTGGTCGGGCATTGTTTGCTCTTCACGGACTGTTTTGTTTCAAAAAAGGCGATGATGGTGCGAACGTTTATTTCCGACGTCAATTGAGTCCAATCAGCTGTTCGTCCGCCGCTCTCCGGTCTGTTAGATAATAAACTGGTTTATTACACACCGATCACATAATACAACTTTACCACTAGACCCCCCCCCTCTCTCTCTTGTTCCTTTCAAATGTATCGCCACTTCACTTCACAGCTTAACTCCAACATGTTTTTAGTCGTTTAGCCTTTTACGTCACAGATTTGCATCTTGTTTTAACACACCGAGGGATGGTTTCACTTTGGAGAAATTGTTACGATCCACATCGCACATCAACAGTCTCCATCACTCATTCATCCCCACCCCCTCCGGCGGAGACACGCACGTAGGCATCGCTTTGTTATTAAACGAGGTGCGAGCCAGATGGGGGGGGGTCGCATTGCGCCAAGTTTACATGGAAGTTGAGGGGGGCTTGTGCTGTTGCGTTTCTCCTTAAGATTGTGTTGGATAATAAAGGAGAAAAACGCATTGTGTTCATGTGTTTTTTCACCGTTACAAGTAAGCTTTTTTGATTTTAACTTTACAAATGCTCCTGGAGACCAAACATGGTTTGAACCGTTCAGTGGTCGTTCTGCTGCTGCTGCCCACCGAGTCGTCCTTAACTGCATCACTAAGCATGACATATACAGATATATACCCCCCCCCCCCCCAATGGATTTTGAGGATATATTGAGATTAATGTAGTAGTCGTATACTTTGACATCTCCATCAGTGTTCAAGGTCATTACTCCTCGGGCTCCCAGTAGGCCTAACATTATCTGCAGCTACCTTTTTTTATATGATTTATAATAGCTAATAAACGGTAATAGAAGCGTACTGCTTTTTGTGCGTTGATTGAAAATCAGTGGAAATACTTTAAACCGTTTTTGGTGGGAAAACATATTACTGAGTTCTCATCTTGTTGCATATTTGTGGTATGGCATCCCTGGTTTTATGTTGACATTCTTCTGCTGGGACATGGCATGCTTCTCAATATCATATCATATCATTCTTAGAATCCTGGATTCTTACTTTTTGTCAAAGGCAGATTCCCACCATCTGAAAAGTTACTGTATTTTGATAAACATGTGTGTGAAATGTCTTAAGCATGTGGATGGAATACTTCTTTCAAGCATTGAAAACACCATTGGGATCCATTATAATAGATGTTAATCCAGGCAGAAGCCCCACAGTTCTCAGGGAAAGAACTTTAAAAATGTATAAAAACTATCTGTTAAGCCTACACGTGGTGAAAATTACTCAAATATATATAATTATTTTGGTTTGTTTGCAAGCTTGGCCTATTTATTTGCAGCTCTTGATAAAGTTTTTCATATTCAATTGCAAAGGGGTGCATCCCCGGATCCAGTGTTGTATCAATATATTTCAGCTGATTGATGTTTAGGTAACATATTGTCACAAAGTCAAGCATGTTTTGTCAACTTGAGGAAACTCTGTCTTATTATGAATGGCTCTCCGGAGTGTAAAACCAGAAATCGTGTTTTTTCTTGCTCTCTTTCCTCTGTTTTTATTTCTAGGGATTTTGTTTCTTGCTTTTCATTTTTGAAGTATCTACATTTGCACATGTTTGTCACCTCGAGTTAAGTGTTGTTTGTTTGTTAAACAGTGTCCCCAGTGCAGTTCCTAGGGCTGTTGTCCATCTGAATGTGGTCTTTCAGGCTAGATTGAGCTTGGAGCTATGCTTTTACCCATGTGAGCACCATCCCATTTGATGCGTAAAATGGGCTTTTGGTCAGCTGTTGTGTCGGGAAGTTATAAAAATAAAGTGACGCAAACCACCGTAATCCGACTTTCTGTGTTTCACAAGACAGATACCACAAAGACTGCACGAATAGCTGCACTTAAGATATGACAATATGAAAACGTCAGCTCATGAGTCACGTCCTACATGTCCAGTTCTGACTCCTCTGTGGCTTTGTAAACTCATATATTCACATTAACTTCTGACACTCGAGTAATGTAGAATAGAAGTCAGTAACGGCTTGTTCCAGAGTGAGGACATTTGGTTCCAACATGTTTACTTAGTGAGGACTTCATAGACATAAGAGGAAACTGTCAGGCAGACATGTTTGTTTTGCTTAATGCCACATACCAGCAACAAGACAAGCTGGCTTGGTCACTGTCGCAAGTGAAGTACTTTGGGCTGTGTCTGTCTCTCTCTCTCCTCTCTCTCTCTCTCTCTCTCTCTCTCTCTCTCTCTCTCTCTCTCTCTCTCTCTCTCTCTCTGTTACCTTTGCCTCTGTCATACATTTATAAAGTTGAGGAAGTTAATGAATACATAATTCTAAATCAATATTCATTTGACACATTAACAAAGTCTTTCAACTCGATGTTCATTTTCTTTCGTCTTCCACTTAGAAATGCTTTCAGCTGCACTTATGTAAGAATGTGGTTGGGGAATGTCAGTCAGCTGGATGTGTAAGTTGAATTACCCGAGAATCAGGGGCGGAAAATGGTGCAGGAAGTTGCTGTCATTGGTCATGACGGAGTGGGGGGGGCGTCGAGTGATTTCACTCTGTCCCGGGCTTTAGTGTCAACACACTCTGACATACCGTCAGTCCTTTTTTTGTGTGGACATAGCGGCATATTGGCTGCTGTTGTCCTTTTTGTCAGTCTTTGCCACCCTGTCCCTATTTTATAGACGGCAGGGGTCAATGTTGTGACTGATAATTACCTCTACCAACGTTGCATGGTTAAGCAATTCTATTCCATGTTAGACACCTGTTCTGGATTTCCCCTCTGTCACCTGTGGGAGATGAGTTTTAAGGGAATGGAGATGCATACTTCCACTAGTCTGAGGTCCTATTGCCTATTTGATCGCACTAAACTTTTTTTGAGATTGTTTGTTCTATTGGAGCTGAAGTTTAATAAGCAGAAAGGTGGGTCCGTTACTGCCTCTTCATAACTGGATTGGATATCTGTGACAATCGGCCGCTCTGGTTATGCAAACCATTACTTTAATAACAAACTATTCAGTATTTCTCTATTCATTGGTTCAATTTTATTGACAAAATTAACAAAGCAATTTTTAAGTCAAGACTGATGTTTCCCTACATCAACAATTAATAAATGATCTGTCACCTCCATGCGGTGAGGCATACAGCCTAATGATTAAGCACTTGCATCAGATCGGTACTCGGTATCGGCTGGAACCCAAAGCCCAGATATCGGTATCGGGACATAAAAGTCTCATAAATGCACCCCTGGTAATAAGTATGGACAACTCAGAATGGCAGAGACAACTGACTAAATGTCTGATGTAGTGTCACTGAAACACCTGTTTCTTTTTCTCATAATGGAGACTTTTGTAATGGATGGCACATTTGAGATTACACTGTTTTGTACTTTGTGAAACTGCTACCACGGGGGATATTGGCAAACTCAGTGAGTGAGTCTGACAGTACTGCTGTGGTACTGTAAGGCCAGCTCTTTTCTTTGTAAGGTGCTGGTCAGTGATAATGGAGTCCGTCCCCCCCAATCTCCTTGGCTAGCTTTACAGAACAGCCCCCTTGCACATTGTTCCTTGGCTGATACACTTCACTGTCACTGGTTTCCACTTTCCTCAGGCTGCGGGCAGTGAGCTGGGGAAGCAGTGTGTGGGGGTGTGTGTGTGTGTGTGTGTGTGTGTGTGTGTGTGTGGATGAGACAGTCGAGTGGGTGAGATGGAGAGGAAAGAAAGAAAGAATGAGTGGGAGGGGAAGTGGAGGAAAGCGTCCTCGAGATAGAGCGAGAGAGCCGCAAAGTGAAAGCACATTAGTATGAAAGAGTGAGAGGCTGATCTGTAGGAAGGAGGCCCAGGGTCAACATGCCGGTCCCCTTTGCCTGGCTTTTTGTCTCTGTGGCGAATGCTTGATTTCTTGGCTTGGTGTCTATGAAATGATGCCTAAAATCCAACAGCCAACAGACGCTGGGGGCCTCTGTTTCTGGATTCTCAATGATGGGCCCTTTATCATCAGACGTAGCCGTCATTTGCCAACGACCTCTGTCCATGTCATCTTCCCACCCCGTGCTCGGCTGGCAGCGTGTTTGGCACATCGTCGCGCATTTGTTCCGTATATCTTCATCAGCTGCCTGTCACAATCTATGTGGTGAACTCGTACCTAAATTAGCCTCTTCTTAGGAGATACCCATCATTAGTGATTAGCTAAGAGACATGAGTAATTTATAGGCCTTCAAATCTGACTTTTGGTCCACATTTCATTTTTTTCCTTGAACAAATAACTGTGACTTTGACATTTTTAAGGTTTGTATTTTTAATTTGACAAGAATGATATAATAAGATGAACAGAAATTACATCACAGCGGGCAAACAAAGCCAACCAGCAGTTTTGATATCTTTTGAAATAGAATTTTCCTTGTTCCATAACAGGATGTTTTCCGTTAATGAGAGCCGTTACCATCCTTGTATGGGCCAAGAAATGAAGAGACACTTAATGAAACAAACTTTCTTACCTAAACTATCACTTAATACTGAAGTGACATTTTTTTAAATTGCTGGCTCGAGAAGAATCATGGGGTATGGACATAAGAAGCATACAGCTTTTTAGATATATTGGTGGCGTGGCTCGATGGATGCCGTTGTTGCCACTTTGATCTAGTCTGAAATATCGCAGCAACTGATGGATCCTAAAGATGTGATCCTCTGACTTTACAGGCAGTTCTCAGCCGGGTACATTTCTCACTTATCCTGTAAAATATCTTAACGTCTACTTGATGGATTGGCACAAACATTTGTACAGACATTCATGGTTACCTGAGGATGTATCCTGATTAATGTGGTGATGACCTTTCCTCTAGCATCACCTGCAGGTAAATAAAATCAGAACATTCCAATCATTCACAGCTGTAGTTTGTGTTTGCTGCTAATTAGCAAGTGTTAACATGCTGAGACTCATAAGTAATTCGGTAATTATGGTACACATTTTACATGCTAAACATCAGCATGGTGTTATCACTCAGCTCAAAGCACCACTGTGCCAAAAGAACAGCTTCACAGTGCTGCTAACATGGCTTAGGACTTGTGGATTCTAGCGGAAAGTAAGCCAATCAAGTAAAGCTGATTTACTAAATGTATTTCTTTTTTTAAACATGAACAATATAAGCATTTTAATCTAAACACTTCATGTTGCGGTGCTCTGACCTATGACCATCTTTTTGTGGTTAATATTTTCATGAATTTAAGGGTTTGAAATGTGAAAACGTTAAGGCTGTGTCTAGACTTGAGCTTTAATGTCAAAGTCATGGGCTTTACTGCGGTCGTTCTCTTACAGTACCTCTGGCTTATATGATGTCACCCTGGTCCTGATCCTGATCATTTTTTGTGCTGCTTTTTTATTTTACTCATGTTTCTGTTTAGCTTTCTTGACCACTATCTCTTTCTCTCTCTCTTTTTATCTCAAACACTTTCTCTTTTTGGAACCAGAAATGACTGTAATTCAAGAGGCTGTTTAGACACTGCTTCTTGTAGCATAAAAAAAGACTTCTAGATAAAGTTTAAAGGGTATGCTAACAGCTTAGAGCCCAATGGATATGTATTCTCAAAAACATGTCATTACGGGGCCACTAATGAAGAATTTATTCTTAATGTGATTTTACACTTTAATTGGTCTCTATGGGACCCACTTTTAACAGCCAGCTTGAGTTTGTTTTTTAACTTCCATTTCTTTTTTTATTCTCTTTTGTTTTGATTGTTTAATCCAAACCATACCTGGGTTTAATTGTTCAGCCTGTTAACATTGTCGACAGTCTCAGGTCCTCATTACCTCCTGAACTCTAACGTCCTCTCCCCCCCCCATAGTCGTCCCACAAAGATGTGTTCACTTACGTTGCCTGATTAGCGTTAGTTTGTGTACAGATTGGCAGCTCCCTCACTCTCCAGCGTTGTTGCACCTGTTGGGATTTGTACAATTCTACAATAATCGTTAATAATTAATAAAGATGGTGACATCACAGAGCTACACCCAACTTCAGCCTGATTTAGATGTATAACCTGCCAGGTTAATTTTATATCTGCTTCGAATTGCAGATCCCTGAAAATCTCTGTTAGCATTTATTCTCATTTCTGCTCCTGTTTATGGATTTTTTTGATTTTTTTTTTTTTTTTTTTTAAATATCTTCTCGTTCACAATTCACTAACAAACTCCTGCGACCCAGCTTCATCTACAATTTATGTTTAGAGTCTGTTGTTTGGCATGTCCAAGGACTAGCCTCTCTGTCTACCTCTTCCCATGTCCCATTCTCTTTGCCATCACTTGTCCCACCACCCCATACCCATTAGCAGTCCCTCTACCCCGTCCCCTTTCTCGAGCCCCACCAGCCTCCCTTTCCCTGAGCCCCAGCCCCTGGCATCACCATGACTAAACCCCAGATGGTGATTCTTTCTTTCCCATCCCCCTGGAGGGTGGAGGCTCTCCACTCTGACTGGGTGCTAGCTGCTGCTGCTGCTGCAGCCCTTCTGGGGAGGGGGGGTCCTAATTTCGTAAAGCCCCCAGTGTGATTGTAAAAGAAGATTTAGTCCTATTAGATCTGGTAAATAAGCAAGCGCGGGCAGCCTGTGAGCACATCCTTGTTCCTGTTGTCTAGAAAGCAAATGGATTAACAGGGAATAGGATCAAGGCTTAAGTGTTGCTCCATCATGGCCCCCACTTGTCCAAGTTTTGGTGGATTATGACTGCAGAAAGCAGTTACTTAATGTGTCTTGCCTGTCTGGAAATCTGGTAATCAAAATTGGCCAAAAGATGACGTTTATATTAATTCCCTCTGAAAGCCCAGCAATGGTTAGGGAACAGAATTATCTAAACGATATCCACTACAAAAACCTTAATACGGTGGCAGTTGGGGGTCATTTCCAATATAGATCACAATGTTAAATGTGTGATTTCTGTTTTAAAAGGTGCAAGCATTGGAAGATAACAAGTCCTGCTCACTCATATTTCAAGTGTTTTGGTCTCTAGTCTGATCTCAAGCGAACAGCTGATGTTGTGTATCCATGAGGTAATGCAGCGCACGCTGTTAGGACACAATGTCACTCTCTCTGCGGCTGACTTCTCTCATCATGAGGGTTGTCGTTGAATTGTTGGTTTTGAAGTGATGGCCAAGGGTGGCTGTGGTGAAGATGTTGGGCAGGAGATCATTAGCATAAGCAGGCAGAGGTGGGACTTTGGCGGTTTTTCTGGAGTTCTCTGTGATATCTGCACCACCATCAGGGATCAGTGGTCGGTGAGTAAAATCACAGATAACATGTTTACCTCCTTTATCACAACAACACTGATCCATTCTCATCCCAGATCATCGCTGTTCACTCATCCCTCATCGCTTTCCCTTTCTTTCCTTCTGTCCCACCCACTGACACACCCCCAGGCTCAGCCCGTGTTACAGCCTCCAACCTCTGACACTTTCCTTTCCAGATCAGGCTACCCATAAAGCTTTTGAGACTTTTTCACACTCTGAGAGTACCCCTCGAAGATCAAGAACCTTTTTTGCATGTCTTTTTTTTAATAACCTCCCTTACATGCACTGTGAGGGGGGGAGCTTTGTAAGAGGCTGCTGCCCCTCCCCCAGTTGTGATTGACAAGGGAGAGCGGCAGTACATGCATCAGATGGTTTCACATGGGGAGTGTGTGCACAGAGGGGGAGGTAGAGGGGCACATACACCGGGGTTTGCTTCAGCCAGCTCCATTGTTGCAGCTCCCCATGGTTCCCTCTGTCTGTCTCCAGTCTGGGGCGGCATCCCTCCAGTGATGCTGTCTCACTCTGTGCCTTAGCGGCTGGTTGTGCAGCAGAGACGAGAAGACTGAGAGAAACCAAGTGATGAGGACTTCGCCAAACCAGGTCTCATCCAGTGGGAGGCCCGGAAAAACTTAGAGGAGTCACTGGTTAACGTGTTTGGCGTGCTTAGAAACAGTGTGTTGTGTTGGTGTTGGTTTGTGTCTGTTTCTGTGTGTGATGCTGTTTGTTCCTATTAAAAAAAACCACACTTTTGGAATATTATTCTGAAAGGTTGGGTTGACTTTTTTTTTTACAGCGATGCTAACCAGAGAGTTGTCTGAGAGCTGGCACAAGGGGATGCAGAGGAGGGGTGTGGATCTGTGGGGCCTTAGTGGGGTGCAGAGTGGCACACACTTGGCCGACTACATGGATTGCTGGAGGCCACCGGCTTAAGTAACGATTTCTGGTTGGCACGCGTTGAATGTTCTCAACCCCCAGATCTTTACACAGTTTGTTGTCAAAATATTAACCAGTGACCCGTAACACTGTTATTTGAAAACATTAGGTCTAAATGGGCGTTCAGACTGTCAACTGTTGTTCAGTCACTAGTGGTGACACAATAAAATGCAATTCAGGAATGCAGCGC
Organism: Anoplopoma fimbria; assembly: GCF_027596085.1. Lineage (NCBI taxonomy): Eukaryota > Metazoa > Chordata > Actinopteri > Perciformes > Anoplopomatidae > Anoplopoma > Anoplopoma fimbria. The sequence continues at coordinate 9,740,872 of NC_072467.1, forward strand.
CTTACTGGATGATGTTTGCATTGCAGCAAAACGTTGAGCCAGGTTCAACGGTTTTACGAAGCCCTCTGCAATGGCACCTTCATTGCTTCAATGGAGGGGCGTTAATTCAAATGAATTAGCAGGGATTTAGACCGAATACTAATAAAGGTCGTAGAAGTACAGTTGTAGGAACCACTGAAGGCTTATCAGACACCAGAACATTGATGCAAAATCTGATCGTAGTACAACTTTTTTTGCTGGCTGATCCGGCTGAAATGAATTAGATGTCTGTTTTTCTCACAAAGGGTTCATGCCGTCTTAAGGTGGCCTTAGTGATTTTGGAGCTATTGCACCATTGTTTGGGAATGTCAGGACCTTGACACACCAGGCTGAATTCAATTAACTAGAGCCAAAAAGACCCAACACCGTCATCTCATGTCTCCTGTTAAATGTTGCATTTTAACAAAGTTCAAGGACTACAACTAGTTCTGAAAATACCAAAACCTACTGACTCAGTATGCGATTCAAACAGCCTACACTTTTTGAGAAGGCGTAGACTTCATGGTGTGCATAGTTAACTCATGATTTTGTTTTACCTGTCAGCTTGCGTAGAAGATTCTGAATGACACAACACACTCGATGTGTGGCCTTCAGGACGACAGTTCAAAATGCCAAATAAGTACAAAAATGAATTATTTATATCCTCCATCAAGTCATTAAATAGTGACTAGTATTCGTAATGAATGATTTTATCTTGGGACTAATTAGCTTTTTTTGGGGGGGTTGATATACCTGATTTTCTTTATTGAAACTATTGTAATTTATTATTTTAAAGAAGTATTTTCTCACACTCAACATATAAATGTAAGCATGTCCATGAATAAGGGTATGTATTTATGTGTGATCTATGTTCTATGAATATATTTACATTGCAATGCTGTTGTTGCCAAGTGTGTTATGTAATACAGCGCCTCAGAGCCCAAGACAAATTTTGCTGCGTGACAATAAAGTAAATCTTAATCTAATCTTAACCTTCCTGTGATACACAAATTCATCATACTGAATAGATCTATATGTATTGGTCACTAGTACAGGTTTCCAACTAGCAAACACAGCCAGTTGGGTTTGTTTGAATGCATGACTTAGTCAGAGGTGTTGCTGCCCCTTCACTACCTGTTTTCCAAACATATTAAGGTGGCTTTGCCAACCGGTTCTCTTTCTTTTATTTCACTTACATTTTTAGAAAGCGATACAAGATATACACTGTTCTCAGTGTGCCACTTAACATGTTGGAATTAAACGTCTTCTCTTAAGGTTACTTTTTCCTCTCCTGTCAAGTAGCAGTCTCCTCATGTCTGTGTGCTTTAACTCCAGGACTGCAGGCCATCAGCTTGATGTTGATTTTCTCCATTTCAAGACTCCTCCCCATGCCGTCTACAACCACACCGGTCAGGGACTATTTTTTTTTTCCTCCTCAGGGCCAGCAAGCGAAATGTTAACGAACGGGTTTGTGTGTGTGTGTGTGTGTGTGTGTGTGTGTGTGCACGGATGTGGCGGCGCATGTTTATGCAGTCAGCGAATGGGACCGCTGGGATGTCAGCCGAAGCAGGAAGCTCCATTTTTATATGAGGAAGTTGATGATGTGGTTTCCTCAGAGCTGACAGTGGAAGTACGAGAGGCTCAGGGCTGCACTAGGTGGCCTCCCATCTCCTGTGCTTAATGAGTTTCACCCACATAGCAAGCCAGGTAGGCCAAGGCAAAGGGTCTTCGCCTGTCTCAGGAAGGACCTGTCCACCGTCCATGCCTCAACACAACCCCCACCCACCCACATACCCTTCTTACAGCCTAGCCACCTGTCCCACTTGGCCCTGACACACTATAATAAAACTTGGAATAAAAAGTTGGAAGGTGAAACTGACCTTCCAGGAAAAAAAGGGTTTTCGTTACAGTTGCTTTACAGTTGTATATTGTATGAGCCATATTCAGTGTTTGTCACTGTTTCCACCTGGTAGTGGAGCTCAGTTAGATGAACCTGTAGTCGTTCTTCCTGTTCACATATTTTCATAAACAAATCGTGTCCTTGCCCGGAGGCTCTAGTTGTTTTGAATGTGTAACAATACTAGTTAAGACAGGTGTAGAGTACACAACTTTTCCCTGTGGCTCAAACAGACATGTTGTAAATCAAGACTAACTGTGCGGGCAAAAATCGGCCAACAAGATCTTGTTCTGATGCCTAAGTCAGATGTGTCTGGTAGCAACTCAAAGATGTTGATGCTCTCCTCTGATGATCAGATGACGGTACATCCTGAGGATGCGAGGGCGTCTTCCTGCGGTGTTAAGGCTGTGTGTGCATGTGTCATGTGGCAGGAGGTGGTTACGTATGGGGGTGGAGGGTGTTGTCAGATGATGGCTCCTGGAGGAACCATGTGGGAGATGAAAGTGGGGAGGGGAGTGGGGGAGGAAGAAATAAAGAAAGAGAAGCAAAGGAGAGGAAGAGAGGGGCCTTTACACAACAAACAGGCATCCCTTCCCCCTCCAACTAGCTGTGCACACATCCTCCAACTGTTGGTGATATAGACCCCGGAGGAGCTGTTAACGGCAGTGGCATGGAAAGTATCTGCTGTGAGGGCAGCCAGAGAGGCCAACCCCCGATACTACGGTCTTTGTGGACCTGCCACAACCTTGGAGCTGCTGATACATATGCTGCTCCACTGCTTATCACAACCTCATGTCTCTCTCTCCGTCTCTCTCTGTCTTTCTCTCTCTCTGTCTCACTTACTGCATGCATTGGCCAGACTCTCTTACACCTCTTATCTCAGTTTTTCTCTCTCTACAGATACGAATGGGACACATGATGGGGCCATTGGCGTCCACTGAGACAAGCACATTTCACTTTTATCTGCAAATGCAGATGGTGTGTTCTGCCTTGAAGTCAGTTTAGCCTTGATGTCTCCTTTCTTTTGAAAAGTCTGCTCCTCTTTTTTTTTTTTTTTCCCCGGATGATTTATGTCACATGTCTTGTAACATTTACCATCCTGGTTCTCATGTCAAGCAGAGACCTAGAGTTTTCTCCTCCTAGTGGAGGCTCATCTTTTAGCTTGGCGTCATTAAACCATTTTATACAGCAGATGTGCGTATGACGCTGTTGTTCTAAATGCGCATTCAATCCATGTAGGACCCATTCTTATGAGATAGTTGTCATGGGTTCATTTCTGGTTTGGACCCTAAGCAGAGACTTCGGTGTGCAGTTAAGTGGTAAACATTTCACTGATACCCACAGAATTACACTGGATCTGTACTATACAAAAGCTGTTTCAGTTTCATCCCTCTTTTGTCCATAAGCACGGTATTACTCTTCCTTGCTATGCACTTTTATTATTCTCCCCACTCTCTATTTTTCTTTCTCTCTTTTTAGGGATTCTGTTAAATGAAGTTTACATGTCAATATCATTCATTATTTCTATCCCTAATAGAGACATCCAATCAATTGTCCAACCCATGTTAAACTATGGTTAAAACGAGGGTCCTAATTGACAATTGACTGGTTCAACCCATCCTCTACCTAATCTTAAACTTAAAAGAAAGAACACAAGTCACCCTGCTGTGACGAGGAGTTGCCTACAAGGACAAGACAGGTCTTTAACTCTGCAGATGAAGATGAACTCTGAGATGAACTCTGTAGGGGACAAAGACGTTTAAAAGATATTTCAAGAATATTGTAGAGTGGCAGAGCATAGAAAGAGAAGAGAAGGATTATGGAAAGCCCGTTAGCTTTACCGAGGATGTCAACCTCTGCCCTGTTTCACAGGCGGTTGTTATTTGGTTGATATGCTGATTCTGACATCCTGCAATAAAGTGAAACCTTTAGCCTTGTCTCTGAATCATTGCGTGTGATCAAAGGCTACTCAAGATTTGCTAAGTTTGAGGAAATTGGAGGCAGACTAGCACTTACATTATCAAGTTCTTTTGACAGATTCAAGCCTCCCTGACTTTGACAAACTGCATGCATGTTCTTTGTGGACTTCATAGTAGGGGACTCGGCACAGCGTCACCTTTTCATTGTCTACAAGTTTGTTTTGACCCAAATCTATCCATGACTGAAACATTAGCCCACACCACACACACATGTAATATTGAACCAATATATGTATCTTTTTCTATAAACATTTGTACTGTTTACTGCTGGATAGGTAATGCAACCTACATAGAGCAAAGGACTCTTAGGGGTAGCTACCTACAAGTTATAAGTGTGGTGAGTGAAAAATATATATATATATATATATATATATATATATATTTATATATATTTATATATTATTTTTTTTTTTTTTTTTTTTTTTGAAGGCTTGCCCATGTCGGCAAAATATTTGAGGCATCAGAACTGATCACAGGTGACAGGTGATACTTCTCACACTGTTTGCTATGCTGTTGATAGATGGATAGGTGAGACAGCACCTCGAACAGCTGTTTTGATTTGAGATTTTCTGTCCAGAGGCTGCCAAGAAATACTTTTGGAGGGATCATCACAACAGGAGGCCTTACTGTCCTCAGCTACCGTGCAGCCAGCCACTGGCTCTAGGTTGAGTGGGGACAATGTGTGGAGGGAGTCGAGAGATAAGGAATACAGAGAGAGAGGAAAAGAGTGAGGTGGAGCAACGGTGTTGTCAGGGGAATAATTGAATGTCTCAGAGGCCCTTGTAGAAGCTTTGCTGCAAGACAGGGGGAGGAAAAAGGTGTGGAAGAGAGGAATAAGAGGTTACGCCAGCGAGAGAAGCAGAGAGACAAACAGCGGGGGAGTCGGGTGAGAGCACTAGCAAAATACCTTCAGGGCAAATTGCTGATTGCAAGCCAGGCTTACAGAGGGGCTGTGGTGATGACACACCTTTTGACAAGCCTTGACTCTCCCTCCATTCTTTGTCCTGTTTTTTGTCCTCTCTCTTCTTCTTCTCTCTCTCTCTCTGTCTCTGTGTGTGTGTGTGTGTGTGTGTGTGTGTGTGTGTGTGTGTGTGTGTGTGTGTGTGTGTGTGTGTGTGTGTGTGTGTGTGTGTGTGTGTGTGTGTGTGTGTGTGTGTGTGTGTGTGTGTGTGTGTGTGTGTGTGTGTGAATAGCCTGATTTACTCAATGATAAATTGGGCAATTTAACTCTAGGATTTATACTCTTTTAAAGCTTATCACTTATCCATTTCTCTTATCTTTGAGTCCCATTGATCATTAATTTGAAACACGTGTACGATTTGAATGTCGGTAAAAGTGTGTGTTTTTTTTTGTCCGTTGTTGACTATGTCTGCCAAAGGTTGCGGGTTGTGTCCTTCTAGTGTGTTCGTTTGATCTCTACTGTTTGTGTGTATGTGATAATGGAGGGTAAAGGTTCAGCTGCAGCGGAGTGTCCCTTGCAGCCCGTCATCAAGATGAGTGTTAGTTAGCACCAGGCCACAGAGGGATTGGCCGGCTGGATGGACGGCTGAAGAAAGGGCATGCACACTACATTAATTCCCCCATCTCTGCCATCTGAGATACACTTCAAAGGTGGAGCAGGGTGGTGTTAATCCAGGGGCTGTAGCGAGCCCTCCGCTCTGCTGTGCTGTACTCCACTCTCCACCCTTCCCCTTCCCCTGGCTGTGGCCCCCAGCTTTTGCGTTGTGTGATCAAAGTGCAGTCTGTCTCTGATGGATGGGCTCACACCGGCCCAGAGGCTGCCTGACAGGGGACCAGGAAGTGGAAGGGAGTGTGACACAGGATCTCTCTGCATCCTATGCACATGCGCTTGTACACACAGTGAAACGCATTCTATCCTTCTATCCTGTACTGATGATAACTCATGGCTATGGCATTGTTCTGGGGCTGAGTAGTGTAGATACGTGTGAACAAGCCCTGACACATGCTCTGCCTGAAGCAATTGTTCAAACATTGAATAAGTGTGTTGTCAAAGGTCTGCCTCCTGATGCTACTGTATCGACCAGCATTCCAAAATTCTACGTTTCTTTACAATTCTGGTTGTTCGCTGTAAATGTGTGAAGGCACAAATCTTCCGACCAGTTGCTGTGACATTGTTTGACAGGACCTCAGTTGCCATGGCAAAAAAATCTTATTTATTGAAAAATATGAGATGTTCTGCTACCTTTATGACTTAAAATATCATCTTGTGGGCCCTTTGCCTTACACTCACATCCGCTGACTCACCAGTTCTTCCTGCTTATATCCTGTTGTTGAATTATTATTAATATTCTTCAGAATGCGTCTAATTTGCCACTATGATCATGTTGATTTGTAGACTTTCAAATTGGTAATTAGAATGTGCTCATCAAACCTAATGAACTGTTCTTCCTTTTGAGTCTTGAGACGTAGTTGATTTTTATTTCATGTCATCAAAGTTGCTCTCCTGTTATCTTTCTTTAACTTCAGTCAGATGCCAGAGCAGGCTGTTGAGTCTCCCCCTCTTCTAACCTCAAGTAGCAACGTTTATCTTATCCTCTTTTTCAACTTATTTCTCAACCTCCTTTCTGCCTCTCCTCCTCATCCTCCTCTGTTTTTCATCGTCCTGACTTTTTGGCTCCTGGCTTCAGTCGTTCTCGATGGCCGGGAGGTGTGTAGGATGACCTTTGGTGACCCCTGAGCTCAACCAAGTTCCTCTAGAGAGAGGCAGACTGAGAAGAGACGAGTGAGTGCACAATAATTAATGTCCTTGAGATGATTTTGGACCATTTTTGAACCCCTTGGAACTGCGGGGTTACTTTTTGTGAAAGAGAGAGCAAGGGTGACACAGAGAGAGAGAGAGTTTAGATCTGTTGCTAGTGTGAGAGCCTGGACTAAGAGGGGTAAGGCGTGGTCAATTGTAGGCAGGCATGTCTTTTTCTCAGGAGCGACTGTTTGGCTTCAGCCTCAAGGGGCTTGTTTGCATCTTGCAAAAAGGGGCCTTTAAGTGAAATGGACACTTGGCTGAAAGAGCACTTTGCATTTGCATATCTGCCCTCTCAGGCTACGTCCACTGTACTAGGTTTTCATTTGAAAACGCATATCTTTAGCTACGTTTACACTGGGCATCCACACTTCTCCGGAGGTTTAAAGCAGAAACAATGAGTTTGGAAATCGCCGGGGTAACCTTGTAGTGTGGACAGGTGGAACTGAATACATTTTATAACGATGACGTATACACCTGCATTAGGTGTACAAGTGACAAGTCACAACTTGTCACTCCCTGATTCCTCACGCCCCTATCACATGACCCTTTTCCAGAAAAGACAAACAACAGCCTTGATTATGAATTGACTACCAGTGTTTCATTTAACATGGGTAATGGATTATTATTATGCATTGCTTACCTTGTTTTCTATACTAGCAGATGTGCAGTTATGCTCTGCATTTTATAATTTTACTAACACCGACGTGCGCAAGAAGAAAGCTGTTATTGGAGCGAGCTGCGAGTACGAAAAGTTATCAGCCATATGGAGAGGACGTTTGAAGTAAAAAATAAAATTAAAAAAAAACTTGCTCTCCCAACAATAAATGCTCTTCAGTACGACAGGGACTTCAGCCAGGCAGAGCAACTGCCTGGCTGAAGTCCAGTGTGAAAATGGACAACAACAACAAAACCAAGTGAACAAAGAGAGAGACGTGTGTTGACCAAATTTTTTGACCCATAGTCTAGTAAACTCTGATTTGTTCGTGTTTACTTTAAAGTACATTGTGTGTGTGTGTGTGTGTGTGTGTGTGTGTGTGTGTGTGTGTGTGTGTGTGTGTGTGTGTGTGTGTGTGTGTGTGTGTGTGTGTGTGTGTGTGTGTGTGTGTGTGTGTGTGTGTGTGTGTGTGTGTGTGTGTGTGTGTGTGTGTGAGAGATACAGCAGGCCTGCAGCCTTCTAACTAAGTTTGAAATATTAAACTTCCAAAAATGTGTCTGTTTTAGTATATAGAGGAAGATCTTAAGTATCAAGCTCAACCTTTGGTTATTAAAGAGTACTATAATGCTCTTATTTTCTGTAACTAAGCAACCAATCTACTTTCTGCTCACACTGGCACCCACAAGCCCAGTGTACGTTAATAGTCATGTGATATTTGTTTTCAGGCGCGCTAGTATGGACGGAAATAATTTCAAAAACAATGCTGAAACGCTCATGTGGACTGAGATCGCTTTTATTTTAAAACCCGGTTTTAAACGAAAAAGTATTAGTGTGGATGTAGCCTCAGCGTCCTGTTCCCTCTGTCTCTCTCTCTCCCCTCTTGTTCTACTCCAGAGCTTTTGGGTATCATTTAGGAAAGCAGTGCATGCTGGGAAGCTGTGTGGGGTGCTACATCTTGGTTGGTCAGCAGAGGGGAGGAGGGGGCACGGCTGTGTTGCAGCTCTAGGCCCCCGCTGCCTCCCATCTCTCCTCAGTGCTTTCAGGTCTTTAAGAGTTTGCTCTGCCGGTTACTGCCGCTTCATAAAACCTCAATGGCGGAAACACAATGCCAGGAGAGGGGTCATGGCTGAACTTGAACCTCTGCTTCAGCCAAACAACCACTGGCAAACCAAGAAGCCCTAATCGGACAACTAGAAATTCCAACAATCCCTCTTTCTGTCGGCCTCTGCCAGCGAACCTTACACTGGTATCAACTCTGTCAAAAACATAAACTGAGGCCTCACTAATATAATGTCGTATTCTTAATGAATTATTTCAATATACAGCTGACGTGTTGCCTTTTCTTTTCTCATATAGTCACAAACCATTCTTTGATATGTCAAAAATCACCTGTTTTGCTCATAATGCCTTTGCCTTATTGAAAGAGTTTTCCTTTGACACTCCTCTGGTTTCATAATTTGCAGCTGAGCTGTGGCAAAAAACATGTTCTATATGTAAATTTATACTCTATAACTCTGGTCTGTTGGTCAAAAGTAGAGTTCTTCACGTGAGTATTTACCCTACTGTCTCCTTTGTTGTGTTTATCCAGGAGCTGGAGAAAGCCCTGTCAGAGCAGGACTTGGACTTCCTCACGGACCTCATTGCTTGTCTTTTGCAAGGCTGCTACCAGCGCAATGACATCACGTGAGTATAGAATGGAAAAAAAAAAAAGGATCTGGTATATTAGCAAAGTCTGTTGAAACGTATGTCGATGAAGATTAATGCAATAGTCGGATGAGGTTTTAAGTCGGGGCTAAAGGAGAAGTTGAAGTTAACTGGAATCACTGGTGTAGATAATAACAACACTTTTGACAGTTGACTAGTAGACTAGCAAATGACACTGAAGTCTAGCAGTATAGAAGTACGCACAGTTCACAATTCATTGTGTACATAGTTTTGGTTCACAGCCTGGTTTCAGCACTGTATTGGTGCCTAGCTTCAGTAAGTCAACTTAACAAAGCAGGATTCAAGGATCCAGCGTTCTCTCCATGAGCGCTGGGAATCATTCAACGTTTTTTAATAAGATAACAATAGCAAATGTATATGACACCTTTGTTTTGGTTTCCATAGCAAAAAAAGTAATTGAATATCTTGCTTTGAGAAATATAAATTCTCTACAAAATCTTTCTGATTTAAAAAAAACTTTAATTTAAATGTAATTTAAAATATTTGATTCAATGATAAGTAGGCAAAGTTATAAATCTTACAAGAAATATTATGCTAGCTTTTGGTATTTAGTAGTTTTGATACTCTCTGCCATGAACACATTTCAGTCAGCACAAAGAAGTTGAGAAGGTCCAGTCCTACACTCAAACGCATCATCTCAGTCATAACCGTTTCCCACGGTGTTGTACTTGTATACTGTTTCTTACTGTATCTTTTCATATTGTGCTTAACTCTATCATAAAACAACTGCTAAGTGGTCCAGTAATGTTTTGGCTTTGGTTGAGTGTTTTCAGAAAATACTTCATTTGACTACGAAGGGCTTATTGGTTATCATGCATTCTTAAGGAAAAGGGCAAGGGAATACGGTACAAGTCCATCTGCATCCTAATGTTTAAAGTGCTTAAAGAAGTTGTACACCTGCACTCTAGGTCTTACTCTTGCCAAATCTAGAATCTAGAAGCATCTCCTGCGATTATTAAACAAAACATCAGAGGCAGAGTGGAAATTAATCACTACAAGTTTTTTCAGTATGACATGTAGCTGCCAAGATAAAATCAGTATTCTACTTTAAATTAGTCATAGTCAGAGCCTTAATAGGAAGTTTGAGTCACTGGCGCAATGACTCGCTGCGGAGTCAGAATTTACTCACCACACGGTGACTCAAGGTCTGTGGTGAAATAGTGCTCTCCTACTAAAGCAATATAAGTATACAGCAACTTGTTTCTCCTTTGTGACAAATAATGGGAGAAAGTGAGTTCTTATTCAAATCCATAAATCTCTCATGGGGCTTCCCCCTTCAAACACCTCCTACCCTACCCTATCATACTGGCCCCAGTGAACCGATAAGCAGAGAGGCAAGAACGATCCAGTTTTTCCACCCAGGCAACCGGTAACAGGAGGACAACCTGCTTTATTGGAGTGGACAGGCGCTGGCATCCTGGGGGCGGCTGCTCAGCACTAGCCTTTCACAGAGCTGCCCTTTTCATCCGCACGTGTTAAACGCTCTGCCGGAGCGGGGGAAAGAAGGGAGGGAGCGGGTTGGGGAGAACGAGGGACAGAACCTAGGAGAGTGAGGGGGTGGGGGGGGGGGGGGTGGCGGGCGGCGGGCTGCAGCTGTGTGAAAAGCGCACACTGCTCTTTCAAGATAAGCCATTTTTTTTTTTTCTTCTGGTCCTCTTTCTCTGTGTGCCGTTGCATAGATGCTCACCCCTGCCCCAAGCCCTTGTTCTGTTCAGCTGAGTTGGAACTGAAAGGTACAGATTAATCGGCAAGACCTGAACCGGAACCAACGTTTATTTACCAGCTTCCACTCATAGCAGAGATACAACCCCACTCGCATTCAAAGAAACTAGTCTTTTTTTTCAGCCCTGTCTCCTCTGACTAAATAGCCAAAAGGGTAGTTAGAACTTTGTTTGTTTCCTAAGCTGTGCCTTCTAAAAGGACGCTCGGTAATTTTGAGGCATGGTGTATTGGCCTAACAATGTGCACACAGCATTTGCAATTGAATTGGTTGCATTTATCTATACTGACAGATCTCAATGGACCAAAAAAAGCCTGCTGTCTGATTTCCTTTTTATTATGTGTTATAATAAGTCATACATAATCAAGTTGCTTGATCCAATAAACATTTGTAACAAGTTGCAACAATCAGATTCATGAATCTAACATAAATTAATCCATTACTTAAGGAGTTGCAACTAATAGAAACCTAAGTATTATTATAATCAAAAAGTCAGCTTTATTTATACAGCCTAACAAGCATGTTTTCAAATGTGCCAAAAGTTGATGAGCATACCTTAAAAGACCTAATCATCAGTTACAAAAAAAACTTGGGAAACAAAAACTACTTCAAACAAAATCACACAAGTCACAAGTAGGACAGTAAGGCATGAAATAAGGAATGTTATAAGGAATTACCCTTCTAGTCTTGCTTTTTCCATCACCACCAACCTGAGATCCTCACAGAAAGCAAGGCACCACTCCATCACAACTCTCCATACTAACAATACAATGGTAGATCTTAGGTTGGGGGAACTGCACCGGAATGATTAATTGTGTAGAAAATGAGACAACAATACCAAGAAAAACAAAACATTATTCTGATAGTGTAATGGTACATCAGTGTGTGTGTGTGTGTGTGTAAAGTTGAATTTTCTATGCTAAAAATCCATGCCCAAATAACCTGTCAATGTTTATATCTTGAGAGATTTTGTCTTGTGTTGAAAAGGTTTTTCACACTGTTTAAAGTTATGCACTTTGTGTGGTCTGGAGAAACGTATAGCACGCATCTCTGTCACTCTCTGTCTCTCATCTGTTCTTTTGCTCTGTCCTTTAGCCCCCAGGCGTTTAGCAGTTACCTCGACGACATCATCAGCTACCGGTGGGAGCTGGAAGAAGGGAAGCCCAACCCACTTCGAGAGGGTCCCTTCGAGAATCTCCCTCCTCGCACACAGGTGGAACTACTGCACCGGCTGTGTGACTACCGTCTGGATGCTGCTGATGTCTTTGACCTGCTCAAGGTAAACGTCCACGAGGATCTGCTGAAACAATCTAGACATATTTGTTTTCATGCATGCGTGGTTTAATGCATTATACTGCGGTACTGGATTGAAGTAAAAGCCACGCAATTGTGTGCAATGATACTGGGGTTGATGGTTGTGCAAAAACACTAATAAAGCTACTTTACTTAATGCGTAAACCACTGAAATATGACCCACATAGGCTGTAAGCATTGAATCCATTTACTTTATGGTTAGTACATTGATAAACCTGCGACTACTTTAATTTGTTTCGACCTTTTTAACAGTAGAATTAGTTTGAATGGATACTGTGTGGATTAATAAAATGCATAAGGGTTCCTGATTTCAAAACATGATGGTTTTTGTACAAGCTGAGATCACCTCTAACACAAAACGGGTCGGTGAATTTTAAAGCACCATAAATTTTCATTCTTTAATCAACTCTGCGATGTTTTACTGTGGGCGAAAGAAGAGCTCCAAGATTTAAATTTACGTTTACACCTACATTTGTAACAGAATGCTTGCAGTCTATCTGAATGTATAAGTAATGAAGCTTTTTATTACACCTGATAAAGAAAATAGCAGCTCAACACATATCCTGATATTAACCATGGTGCATCTAATAATAACCTGACCGTTTTAACTCCATCCTGTCCGTCAGTTTATAATATCCCTCTAATATAGTCTACAGTTTTCTCGTGAGATAAGATCTTTCTAAATAAATCAGCAGATTCAATTTATGAATGCACTCAGAAAGATACTGAAAGTGCTTAATGTCTGCATATGATTCACAGCTATGTAGGCTCAAAGGGCTGAATGACATCACCTGCTAATGACTGATGATTTAAAATCAGTCCTACACATGGTTTAAAAAATGTTATGTTCCCACCCCCCATCAGGGACTGGATGCAGACAGCCTGAGAGTGGAACCGCTGGGGCAGGATGGAAATGGAGCCCTCTACTGGTACTTTTATGGCACTCGGATGTACAAAGAAGAGCCAGTCAAGAGGAAAGCAGAGAAAATCAGGTAAATTTCACAGGTTATTGTGTATCGTCTTTCTCTGTCCAGTACACCAAGAACGGATGTTATGTCAATGGTCATGTTTTCTGTGGTTAACTAGTGCATGTGGTAAATGTGTAATAGCAGTAGTAGTTTGACCCTCATTTACAGGCCTGTTAAAAGTTAATTATAGAGGTCTCATATTGCTCATTACTGGGTTTAAAGGCTATAATTATAAAGACTTCCTTTTCTACTCCATGTTGTGTTTCAGTGAAACCACTGAGCTGACATTTCCAGAGAGAAAGAAAAGGGGAAGACCACCAAAGAAGATGAAACTAGAAGAACCTCAGCTATGGTGAGAAAAAAAATGTTTTAGTTTGTTTACAGAGCAAACCACATAAAGCAGAGAAATGCTCACATGTGCAGTTATGTCAAAAGAATATCTTAATTTAACTGTCAAAACAGATGCCATGGCTGTCTCTACAGATAATAGTGAGGGTTTGAACAATCATGGCTGTCACTGAAGATTAAAACTAGCTGAACATGCAATAGTTCTAATTTCTGGAAAATGTTCATGTATATATTATTCATTTATTTTTTTTACCTTCAGTGAGCTGGAGAGTGAAGTGACAGAACTGAAGACAGAAAATGAACTGGAAGATCTCCGCCCTAGCACAGGTAAATGGATCTCATGAATATAAGCAAATTTATTTTCATGTTGACTACATCAAGGTGTCTGTGTGTTTGTGTATTTTATTTATTTTATTTTTTTTACTTTTGACTACCGGATTCACTGATTTTATTGTCTCTTTACATTTTCCCTAGAATCAATTAGTCAATGTCCCTCTTCTTTGCTTTTACTAGGCCTTAAGCGAGGCGCTTGGTCACTTGTGTGTGATACGGAGGAGCAATGGGTGAGTCTGGTAGAGAGCATCAAGGACAAACCCTCCCCACAGGACCGCCACCTCTACCGTGTCATCAGTCAGAACTTCTTGCCTGAGATCAGCAGCATGATTGAGCACAAGGTCAGACACCATAGAGACATTGTTACTGTTAGCTCCCATTACAGCAGTTCATATTGTCTTCATTTTGGTCGTGGTCGAGTTAGTCAGCTTCTGCCTCGAGCAATATTAATGAATACCAGCTCATAAACAGCAAATCCAACCATGGTAGTTGCCAGTGTTTACATCTAAAAAGGCAAATTTAACCAATCACTGAAGTGAAGTATTTTTTATCTGTATTACAGTACTTAATCTTAGCGATTCTCATATTAACTTAATCTTGACCTATTCTTGTACTTGGAAGTGTGCATCATATACGGGCCATGGTAGATTAAAAAAAACATTTGTCTATTTCATTGATACATTTTTATAACTTGAATTTCATTAAAATGTTAATTCTAGTCCCTATGCGTACGACTTTTTGACATTGGCAGTTCCAATGGATCGGGACTAATGGAGCTTGAAAGATTGAGCAATCTCTACCAATCTCTGTTCAGTTACTTTCATGTTCTGATAGATCACTGTCCCCCTCAAGGAGTTTCTTTCATGATCCTGGACACTAGCTGGGCCAGCTGCGATAGAACTGAAGTGAAGGAAAGCCAGTCTGTGCTTGCCTTTTAATTCTGCACACCAGCTTCTTATGAAGTTTGCCCTGGGCCTGACAGTGGAGATCTATGCTCTCCTGCTAGTTTGGTAGAATGATGGAGCAATTTCTGTAGTTCATTGGGCTTGGCCATACCTTGGGTCATGCTCATTTGTCTATCAAATCTTCCTTGGAATGTTTGTTGAGTACCTCAGGGGGAGATTAAAGAGATTTTTATGTTCATAGCAAACATGGGTCGAAGACAACAGTACACTCAGTTTTTGCAATGGAATACACTCCAGTCATTGGATGCTACAGCTAGTCAAAGCTAAAGTTGGTCCATGTTTTTATCCCACCTGCTTGTATTAAGATGGTGGTGAGGCTTTTTCCACTCCTTTTGATATATAACTAGCACTGACTGTTGCTATAGAAACCCCCAGAGCCTTTCTTCATCATCATCAGCAGTGAAGTAAAGAATAAAGTGAATGAAGTTTGAAGTTAGCCCAGCGGTCAGTCACTTCTTAGATGGTCAGTGTATGAATGTAGTGTTATCCTTTATCGACTGTACACTCAGCTCTAATACTCATACTCACATTAAATGTATGGTATTTAAAAGGACTTTCTTTCTATAGCTTTTCTGAATGCAGAATATTATTGAAGCATTCTCGTGGTTTTGTAATGAAATCAGTTTGCCTACCAGTACTACATGATGTACTTGGTATGGGTTGGTCAGTAGAGGAGCATATTTAAGCCTTGCTGTGCTAATTTGCTCTTGTGTTAAATCTGCATACATTTTTGAAAGCATAAAATTCCACTACAGGGCGTTATGCTTAAAGAGACAGTTTCATGTTTAAAAGAAAAGAGAATTTATTATGGTTTATATCAGACTTGATCACAGTGGGAATAAAAATACCCTCATTAATTTTACTTTGCTCAAATAACTGTCTCAATTAAAGGGAAGTGCATTCCCCTGATGTTCTTATCTGAAAATAAATTCCACTGCTGTCACACAGCAGGTGATCACATCAAAATATCATGTATATCAATTAAATGTACATCACATCCCCACATACGGTACTGTATAGAGGCTGCTCTGACTTTATCATTATCTCTTCAACGGAATGGCATTGCAGGCAACAGCTGGGGTCCGTGTTTACTTCCTGTCAGCTTATGTCATTCACATACAGACAACAGATAATAAACTGGGACACATTTGGAATGTTTACGTTTACAACGCTGAAATGGTCTATAAAACATAGCTATCTTTTTTTTTTGGTCGTTATTGAACGTTGTCTCATTAATACAAATACATATTTAAATTACTTTAAATCTCCCTTAATCCTCTAGTTACCACGAAGATGGAATTTGATGGGATTTCCCAGAGCCCAAAGTAATGTATTCAAATAACTGGTTTTGTTTCACCATTAGTACAAAATCCCAAACTATTAAATTTACAACTTAGGGAATGATAAAAGCAGCCACTTCCTAGATAAAAGCAGGTGTAACCATCAGATGTTTTGGCATTAATTGACATACATATATTGGTCTTCATTTGCGTGTTTGTGCATACAAGCATGTCAAATACAGAGTGTGTGTAGCCTCTTGAATTCTTTCCTCCACATGTCTCAGACTGCTGTCACCAGCCATTTCATGGGGCACTGACAGCAGGCGGGAGCTCACCTTGAGGCAGGATGGAGCCTCTTGAATGACAGCTCTGCTGCGCTGCAGGATTCTCTCGACCTCTCTAAGTGTTGACACCAGAGGCACTCGATCTTGTGTGTGTTGGGTGGAGGAGGGATTTAGTGCTGGTGGTAATGTAGGGAGGAATTGTGGAGCCCCAGGATATGTCAGTGTTTCACATTAAGACAAGGCAGAGATGGAGTGGGGACAGAAGAGTTGTAGAGAGCACCATAGATCAGATCATGAACAATTATCTTTCTTTTTTTAACCTTTTCTGTCTTTCTCCTCTCGGCCAACCATGTCTCCCTTCTTTTGCCTCATCACCTGCACACAAACAGGTTTTATACAGCTGCTAATGCATTCTTTAGCCCTCTCATGATTGTTTTATGGATGACCAGAAGCCTGAGTGTGACACCTCTCAGTGCTGTTGGCCGCCCCAGGCTGACAGTTATTCACAGTCCATCTTCCCTGATGAACTCTGACATGAGCTGCAGAGGCCGGTCCCTGATAAAGACCGGCTTTCAAGGGATCTGTTGAGAGCTCTCTGTTGGCTGGTGTTTCTCCCCTCATGTGTGCTATATTTGGATCACTGATTGATGGGGATTGAAATGTGGATTAGAGAGTATTTCTATGTATCAGGCATAGAGAAGAATTCAAAAATACCGTGCTCATAATTAGCTGGATTGGCTATCTGGTGCTATATCACTTCATAGTGTAAATGTCAACAAGACTAAGCTAGGCTGTCACACCCAGAAAAGGTGGGGGTCTGCAGGTAGGAGAGGAGAGAGGGTGACTTGGGGGAGGTGAGGAGCCAGTGACCTCTCTATGCTCACGGCTCCTCAACAACTCCCCAGGGCCTGGCTTGTGTGTGGCTATCTGACGTTCTGTTTTGAAGACTCAACCAGTCATTTGTTGACCATATACTGAAACTGATACAGACATGTCCACATGTGTAATTCAGACATTACAAAAAAAAACCTGGAACGATATATTAAAATGGAGCATCATTTAAAATGTAATTCTTATTATTAGGAAAACAAATAACTCAGGTTTTCATCTGTTGCCACTTGGCCTATTAATAAACAATTAATCAGTTTTGGAGCGATAAGACGTTCCAGTCCATTATTAGCCTCTTGTTTACATTTGCATTATGGATTGTTCCTTAACAACTATAAGTAGCAGTAGAGTTGTTCTTCATTTCTTTTTCTTTTTTTCAGGAGCGGGAGCAGAAACAGAAGCTACTGGATCCAACCCCAGTTCGCACATCACAACGGTTCTCTGAAAAACACTTTTACCAAGAGGACGAGGTGTGTTTTTGTCTATGTACATGTTTTTCATAGAATGACTGACTGCAGTTTTGCAGAGCTGGACAGGTTCAATGAGGTGTTTTTTAAGCACTAATTTTAGTTTTTTGCCAGTTGTCTAGTTTGCCATTGCAAATTATTCCTGGCGTTGCATGATTTAAGACTGATATAGTTACAGAGTTCAGTGTAGACTAATGGGCTTATATGTATTCAGGACAATCTGAAGGCCATATCGGAGGAAGAGGAGAAGAGGAAAGATGAAGAGCTGGACAGGCAGGTCCTGCTGGCCGAGCAACGACAAGAAGAGGAAAGGCTTCAGCAGGAGGAACAACAGAGAGAAAAGATGGAGAAGATCAAAGCTGTGGAGGGTAAGATGGATGGAACATAAATGGAAAACTTTTGTTTTTGCAAATAGTACCTTGATCTTGAGATCTAAATAATAGCCCTGAGGTACTGCAGCAAGCCCACATACTTATAGGTCTACTAGTATATGCAGAAGGGTTCAAAAATAAAAATGAAGCCAAAAGGGAAATATCAAAGGAGCATCAATAATTTCACATTCTTTCATCAGCAACCTGTCAGCAGCAGGTAGGGGGCTTTCACCTTCTTCTTACGACTCATGGATCAAGGGCAGAATGGATTGTGAAGGGCACCCCACCCCACCCACCCACAGACTTTCCCATCTCCATTGCCGTGATATGGCTCATAACGGTTTAAAAATCTGCAGTAGAATAGCAGCGCTCGAAGCCTTGTGATTTATGTATAGTACACAGAGACTGTGAGAGGGAATGTTCAGGGCCTTTAATCACAGGATCACTCCCCCCTCTGATGTCATCTGTCAAGGGTTAATGAACTGCTGATTGTGCTTCAGTGGAGGAGCCTCATTAATGTATTATAGATGAACAGCAGGACCCGGCCAGCTCTCTGTGTTGATTGCATATGTGGAATCCTTCATCAAACCTCTTTATTTCACACGGCAGGGGCGGCAGGCCTCTCATGTTTAAAGATAAAGCAGAGATACATATCCTCTCTGCCTTGCTATGCTCTTTTGATCAATGGGGCCGAAGAAAAGATGGCTGACGAATGGCTTTCTTTCTACTTATCTGAGCTGCAGCTGTCTCTGATGGCCATGGCCTGGTTTTCATTGACTCTCCTGACAGCCTCAATGGACAGCAAGTGCAATTTAAACTGTAACTCAAGAGCCTGGAAAAAACCCAATTCAAATGTGCCTGCATCCTCCTGAGACTGGTGTTTTTTATTGTTTGTGCCTCTAATTGCCCCCTGTGTTCGTTCGTCCTCTCTCAGAGCGAGCAAAGAGACGGAAGATGCGAGAGGAAAAGGCCTGGTTACTGTCTCAAGGAAAAGACCTGCCACCGGAACTCTTGAATTTGGAACCGTCTTCTCCTGTCCACAGAACACGCAGGAATAAAGCATTGTAAGAGGCTTTGTTCATATGACACCATATTTGACTTTCTACTTAAATGACTCATGGTTGATTGTTTTCTAACATGTTGTACGTTCCACATTTCAGCTATGAAATTGATGACGACTACACTGCTCTATACAAAGGTATGCTTCTGAGCAGTTACTCAAGGATGTTGCTTTATCTCAACCTGCACTAATATTTGTTCTAATCTCTGATATGATCTAATCTCTCCTCTATAGTGCTTGAGGTCTTGAAAGCCCAAAAAGATGCTTGGCCTTTCTTGGAGCCTGTGGATGATTCTTACGCCCCCAATTACCATGAGATCATCCAGGTACTAAATACAAGACAAAGATAGCGGTCATGTAACAGTAGTTAGTGATGTTGTTTTTGTTTCTGTGTGGTTCACATCCCAACTAATGTATCACTTAGGATTTTTAAATGTTTGAACTTAATTGTTCTTCCAATCCCCTCAGACACCCATGGACCTGTCCACCATTGAAAAGAAGCTCAATGATGGGGAGTACGTTGCTAAGGAGGAGTTTGTTGCTGACGTGAAGCTCATGTTTGAGAACTGCATTGAGTACAATGGAGAAGACAGTGGTAAATTAACACATTTACACAAACACATCCAGTTTTACAGTACAGCTTCCCCAATTAAGACTTGTATTAAGACTAATGAAGGTCAATATCAGTTGATGTGTGTTGTGAGAAAGAAGTGCATATATGAATTTTTGGGGTGACAGTCTGTTGGTGACGGTGGGAGAGAGAGCAAAAGAAAGGGGGCCGGACTTAGTGCCGTGTTGGGGCCGGGTCCAGGGCAGCCCTGACAGTGATTAATGAGGAGTGATTGAGCTGTGCTCCAGTGCTCAGGGGGATCTGAGCCCTGCAGTGCCAGAGAAACATTCCAGCCTCTAAGCCCCCTGTCTGGAGCCATCCATCCAACTGAATACTCTCCCCAGGGACAGGGGGAGGAGAGTGGTAAGGGGGCCCAGGGTGGAGCAGCAGCAGCAGCAGGAGGAGGAGGAGGAGGGGCAGGGGCAGGGGTCAACCTACGCCCTCTGACCTGGTCAGTCGGCCAGCGCCCGAATGAGAACAGAGGCGCAAGTGTGTGTCCATGGGTACATGGCATGCATATTGGTCTGTAGTGTTTGAGTGTAAGGGAATGAATGAGAGATGGAGCGAGGTGTTGTTTGTAGGTGATGTGTGGTATGTGGTAGGGAGGGGGAGGGACTTGCAGCGTGCAGATTCAAGCTATTATTTTAGTATATATGACTGGATGAGCTACAGGTAATTGTTTTCTGTGTTTGGCTGTTTATGGGGGTGCAGAATGTGGTGGTTTGTAAGAACTTTTATGTGTTTTATCATATAATCATGTTAAAACTAATGTTTATGCCTTTCCTCAGAGTACAGCATCATGGCAGAGTCTCTTGAACGGTGTTTTAGCCGGGCCTTATTAAAACACTTTCCATCGGAGGATTGCGACACAGATGAGGAATTCCACATCAACAGTGAAGACAAGGAGCGCAAGGACAAGAAGCGCAGCCGTGGCAGCAGTAAACATTTGGGACCTGAAAGTCTGATCAGAGCCACTGAGCAAGTCCAACGTAAGAGAAATTCCCAAGGGGGCAAGGGCAGCTCGCATTCAGAGGAAGAGGACAGCAAAGCAACACGTCCACCTCCTCCCCTCCACTGGGCCAATGGCCCCCCTCACCACTACAGTCTGCCTCCCAGCCAGCAGCACATTCATCAAAGAGACATCAGGGGCATGTACCACCCAGGGCAACAGGTAACCACAGAAAAACGTTGCTTGCACCTAATTCTGTCTGAAATTTTGGAGAAAAACTTCAATAGTGAATCTTTCTATTATCTTACCAGCTTCTTCGCCCACCTGGTCCTCATGGCCCACACATGTATGGCCAAAGAATGGCCATGGATCCCCGCTTCTCTTATCCAGCTCACATTCCCAGGCACGGAGACCCCAGTTT
This sequence comes from Anoplopoma fimbria, assembly GCF_027596085.1. Lineage (NCBI taxonomy): Eukaryota > Metazoa > Chordata > Actinopteri > Perciformes > Anoplopomatidae > Anoplopoma > Anoplopoma fimbria. Next base: position 9,761,888 of record NC_072467.1, read on the forward strand.
GAACCGCTTGCCCCACAACTTTAACATGCAGGTAAACAGACCCAATTACACATTTATAAACTTAACTATAACAAAAAATCAAGGGAACCACCTTATTCTGTGTATGGTCAACTTTATGCTGGTAAAACGGACTGATGTGCACTTATACTAATCAAAATCTCTACCTTGATTTCTTTTTTTCTTTATTTTCCTAGCATCGCATGGTTGAGGGACGTCACATGGGTCCTAGGTATCCCATGGTCACAGATCCTAACCAGCAGCAGCCTCCACACCAGCAGCAGCACCCTTACATGGGTCCGACTCATGGCCCGTCTCTGGGCCCACGTCCGTTGGGCCTCCAGCCCGGCCCTCCTCCTGAAGCCAGCATGTATCCATCCCACCACCGTCCAGAGGGACACACCATGCACTCTTTGGGCAACAGATTCCTAGGGCCAGAAGGACCACCTCAGCACAACTACCCAGGCATGAGGCCTCCCGGTATGGGCCTATCTAACATGTGGACTGGTATGAATCACCAGGAGAGACCCAATGGGATGCGAATGCAAGATCCCAACATGTTGAACCAGCGCAACTTTAGTTACGGCGGAGTCCCCCCTCCAGTGGGGCATAAACCATGGCCAGAAGCTGCTGGATACCCCCACCCTTCTCCCAATGCCCAGTATCAAATGTCTGCAGCGGTCAGCTCCCCGGGGCCCATGCCGTCACGCCCCCCTGTTCCCCACCCAGACTCCTCTGGCAGGACACGCTTGGCTTCCATGCTGGAAAGCCCAGAGATGCTGGCCCTGCAGCAGCTGTCAGCCTCTTCAAGACCCCCTGCTGGTAACCCTCATCCACACATGGGCAACTTTCAGCAGCATGGGCCCCCATCAGGAATTGGCAGCATCCCAGCTCACCCCTCTCAGCAGCCTCCCCCTGCGCCTGAGGTTCAGCTGCTGCGTCCTGCTAGAGACAATGGGCCAGACAGCCAGCCTTCTCAACAGACAGACATGCTGCCCAAAGGTAGACCTGACCTTCTCTCTCAGTATTTCACCATCTATATTCTGCATGAAGGAGCCCAAGTACAGTTTAACCTTTCTATACCAGTGTTCTCAGAAGACTGTAGTGGCTAAAACATTTTTATCTGCACAATCCAAATCCTTTTCCTTGCTCTGTGTGATTTTTACAATTTGTTTTTAAGTGGAACATTTAATCATTCTTTTTCGGAAATGTCTTCCTGGTTGCTTATCGGGTACAAAAGAGATGTTATGTTGTCATTTAAGCTTCACACGCAAGCTTAAAATGTGGGTAGGTTTGGGTAGATGATTACACATATTTGATCTTTTTTCATATTATTTTACACAGTACACAGCATAATGCAATGGTATTGACTTAACTATCTGGTCTTGTCATAATAGATGATCAATGTTCAATGCTAACCTCCCCATCATTCTTCTTTCAATGCTAACGTTAATTTCATTATTCTGTATTTTAACAGACTTCACGTCAGAGAACAAAATGGATGCCAACATTTCGGATGAAGCTTCATCACACAAAATCACGGTTTTAATTAACCAAGAGCACCCATCCATTCGTAGCCCCACAGAACACCCCCCTGGGCCATCAGAGGGAATTCAGAGCCCCCCAGCCTCTAACTCGGGCAGATTAAAGGAGAATCCCTCCGGACCAGGGCTCTCACAGAGTTTAACAGAGAGCCACAAGCAGGAGGTAGATGGCCAAAGACAATCGGCCAGCCACTGTCTCATTCAACACACAAGTGCCACTACTGTTTCATCCCATATCAACTCAAGTAACAACAGCTCCACTGACACCACCCACCCCAACCACCCTCAACATACACATAACAATCCACAGCAAAAAGCTCAAAGCCCCGCACCACTTCACCAGAACATACCGCCACCACAAGTTGCAGCATCTCAGAATTCCACTAAGCAAATGTCAGAGAGCAACTTGTCACACATGCAGAAGTCACTTCAGCAAAGTGAGCAGCAGAACAGCCAAAATGAGCAGCAACCTCAGGCAACCCAGAGTACACCACCCCAATGCTACCCTCAGAGCTCTCCCCAGCCGATGACCCAGAGCACACAGCAACAGAATTCTCTTCTACCCCCTAATCACGTCCCACAAAACATCTCTCCACAACGTCCTTCACAGAGCAGCCCCATGCATGGGATGCCACAGAGTGCCACACAAGGAGCCCAGCCTGGACCCCCTCAGCCAGTTCCTCTTACCTCGCTGCCACCCAGTCATCCTACCCCACTACTACCTTCCCAGCCTAGTCCAGCAGACCATGGAGATCAAAGACCTAGTGAGCCTACAAGTAGACCGGACGCAGACGGCACTGCCGTTCCTCCACAGCACATGCTAAAAACAGGGCCTCCAAATGGTATTTATAAAGACCAGGCTTTTAGCCCCAATCACCATCAAACCCAGGTGTTAGGTAGTAACCCAGGTATGCAGGCTCAGAGAGGGCCAGCCCCTGCTCATAATCCAGCCATGCCTCCTCACTCCCAAGGCCAGGTAAATGGAGCCATGGGTCCATATGCCATGGGGCACCATCTACATCCACACTACAGTCAGACAAACATGACCAGGCCCATGCCTCCATCTGCTCACCACCCTTATCACAACCAGGCCATTAACCCCCTCCACAATCCTGCTCAGCACCCCACCTACCACCAGCAGGGAGGGACTGCCTACTCCTACCACACGCCAGGCCAACAGCACCCTCAGGCCCACCCCAACATGTACCAAACTCACCCGTACCAGCAACAGCACTACTTCCCACAACCCCATCCCCAAGATCAGATCCATAACCAGGCCAACAGTAGAGGGAGTTATTCTCCAGAGGAGTGGCATCGGCCTCATTATCCGCCTCGCCAACCAATGCCGGCCAATGCCTACCTCCCTGTAACTAGTGCGAGAGGCAACGGTCAGTTGAAGGAGAGCAGTGTGTCACCACTGGGTTCTGAGGGCTCCAGTTTGGTGTCCCCCGGCCCTGTGCCTGAAGTAGTACCACACCCTGGAGGCCAAGAAGGGAGGAAGTGTGAAAGCAGGGAGCAGGCCAGTGGTGGCAGCCCTGCAGAGCAAGCTCATGAGGAGAGCTCAGAGCGACCTGAGAGCCCTAAAGAAATCCTGGACCTCGACAGCCATAATGCTGCTGCCCGCCGCCGTAGCACCCAGCTAAGTCAACAGCACCCTCCTGCCTCTGCTGCACACATGGTGTCTGGCTTCATGTTCGACCCTCGTGCCGTGCACCCTGGGATGCAGCGAGGTGGTGTTCCTCCACCCCACATGATGTTTCAGACTCTTGGAAATGGCAACAGAGCTCCTTACCCTGGCCAGCCATACCCAGATCCAGGACGCTATGCCGCCCAAAGACCCCACCCTCATCTGATGGAGGCTCTGCAGCGGCCCCAGCAGCTGCCATACTCGCCGGGTCAGACACGCATGGCCATGTACGGACACCCCCGGCCTGCGGGGAATTTCCAGGGCATGATGATTCAGCAGAGAGGCATGGTGCCAGAACACTTCCTACACCAAGGGTAAAATGATTATTCAGTCGTAGTTTATAGTTTGGAGTCTTATATTCAGATTTTCACTGTAGCTGTGGTCTTTGTCTGAAAGCAAATATTTCTGTTGAGCTATTATATATATATATATATATATATATATTTATATTTATATTTATACTGGCCGTCCACCTCAAGGTGTAATTGTACCATGTGCCTCCATGTACCAGGATGCATTGCGCAAGAGCGTCCGTTTCGCTATTTGTCTTAATAAAGAAAAACAACTACCAATACGTCAATGAAGAAAATACTCTTACAACTACACCAGAAAATAAGAAGAAAAATAGGACCCTACCACCTCTGCAGCTGGACCCTCAAGTGGCCTCTCTGTTGCCTAGTAGGCAGCCAAAACGCTGTAAAATCTACACTTTAAAAAAAAAAAACCTTGTCTAAAACATCCTTTGCATTTATATTTCTGCTGCCATTTTTGCTGTAACAAAAGCAACAAATACAAGGAAGTTTTTGAGCTGCATTGCACCTCATAGCTACCATATGGCACGCTGTAGTTCTTCCAGATACCGAGTGAATCATTGCGATACGGAGGAACAACAGATTTGCAGCTGTGCCGAGAAACAGCCAATAAAAGTTGTTCCACGCTATTTACTAGTAATGTAAAAAAAAAAAAATCACCCTCTGTACAGCGATTCTAATTGGAGGATGAATATTCGTTCCTAAGAACCAAACCGTCTCTTTTGTTTATGTTTATTTCTGTTGTAAATTTGGGCATTTTAACAAAGGTAAGGTTTCTGCTTGCTATATACCTAACTCGGATAGGTAGAGAGAAGTTTGAAAATCGGCAAATTTTCCCTTTAAGGTGGCTTTAAGTTTCAGACTTTTTGAACTGCCTCTTTCAATAACACCGCTTATACCCTGTGACCTGCAGTTATGTGATTGATTGTAGTTTCCTCTTCAACCCAAGTACTGTTGATGTGATTAATCTAGTAGTCGCAAGTTGACCTTTTTAGTAACATTAACAATGTTGACATCATTTTTCTTTTTTTGTGGTCACAGGCAACATATGATGGCTGCTCCAGGCGGCCCCAGCAGTAAACAAGGAGTGTGACGAGTACCGTATCAGAGTGAGTAAAGATAACATTTGACACATTACACTGTATGTTAAACTCTGTCTCACAGCCTTTAGCAATTTCCTATTTTATCATCTTTCCTTAAATATTAAGTTTTTCCTAAGTGCCTAAGGTGTGTATTTCCTAAGAACATAAACACGCTGCCAAAAGGCATTCGTAAGATTCCAAAGGGACCAAAACACAGAGATACTATCATGATGCTGTCAAGCTATGTCCGTGTTCTGTATCAGCCCTAAATGTGATCAAATGTTGGATGTTTTACTGATTGTTCTTCTCCTTTCAGGCACGTTATTATCAATATGGAGGGAGTAGTGAGCCAAAAGGAAGAATATGTGGGTCTGCTGACTGAGACTGTAGATGGACACTTTGCTCCACATACACTCTCTTAATGATTTTCTTACACTGGACAAGAACCTTTTGGCTCTGTTTCACCCACCGCTGAACTTGAAGATCCAACCAGGCAGCTGGAATAACCAAGATGATAATAATGTGAAATGGTACTGAGCCCTTTAGACGAATCCTCTTCTTGCTTGCAATCCTTCACATGGAGCTCTGTGGAACTGGGGTCCTCCAGCAGAAGGGCAGCTTTTTACCCACCAGGCCAACCTGCCCAACAGAGAGGACCCTGCCTTCACGAACACTGGAAAACCCCTGTCCTCGTCAAGCAATGGAAATATGAGCGGATTAAAGGACACTGAACACAGCCTGCCTATCTTTTCCATTGACTGTAGTACTTGATGGAGCTGTTGATCTACTGACAGAGCTGAGGAGGGCTCTGATGAATACCAGAGGGTCTGTTGTTTTCACTGATATTTTCTGTTCCAACCATATCTTTAAACTCAGGTGTAGAAAAGGAGGTACTATGAGACTGTCACCCTTACCCAGTCAACTCACAGGCCCCTTGCAATTGCCTTGATAACCTTTGTGAATGTATGAGTGAATGTGTAGACAATAAATTGTGTACAGCAGATTAGCTGCAAGTGAAAGTACACAAACACTGATCATTTGTCTTAAGCCTAAACCGTTCTAAAAAAAGGCCCAATTACTGTCTATTTCCACCCCAACTCTAACCGTGTCTCTCTAGTTCTGGAGTTAACACGCAGTATATGCATCTTTCAAAGCTGCCTTCAATGTCAACAATGTCTTTGACTAGCAGAGAGTGACTGGAAAAGATGCCGCAATTTATATCCGACTTTACACAACTCTGTTGTGCACTATGGATTTTAGTCAGGACATCCTGGAATTGAGTGGCCTTGGATAGCCTTATTTTTTGTCAAACCCATATATATGTACGAAAATATTTACTCTCTTGTCTCAGACAGGTGGAATTCTAAAATGACATGTTCTGCTTGCTGGTAAATGCACATACACAGAACATATGCATCAAATCCTGCTTTTTATTTTTTATTGTGACATTGGTTGCATTCCACCTAAAAGTGTGTACTTTCTTTGTTCATTCACGGCCCTGCCCTTTGCATGGTTGCTTCTTTGAGTGCTTCCTTTTCCCCATGTCAATACTAAATGTATCCTCAGGGTGTACAGTTTCTATATACGGGTATTTTTCTGCATTATTTGAAGGAGGAGCAGCATAAGGGAAATGGGACTGCAACTGTTGGCGAATCGTTCCACCTCACCACCACCTGTCTTTTTTTAATTTTCATCAAAGTTGATTTGACATGAATTGACTCAAATTTGAGTTATTCCACATTCCTGATGATTTGATATCTTTTTAGTTTTTCATCACAATTCATTTGGGATTGCTTCTGAAGAGCCACCAGTGCTATTTCTCATAACTGATGTGGTCTTTGGAGTTTTTTTTCATGCACCCTACACCTTATATCCATGTTGCATCTATGAACCCCACTTGTGCAGTTTAGTGATGACAGTAAATTAATCTACCTCATTGGCATTCACTGAGTCCCTCCACTTCTTTCCCTGCTCTGCCAGAGTCCTGTGGGTCAAAACTTTTATGACCAGCTGGTGATTTTGAAGCACCACTATTAGTTTGTAGTCTTACAGAACTGAAATGTATGAAATGGCCTTACAATACATGACCATCTTGGAAAAGGTTGCTGTGTCAAGTTACGGTGCCGACTGACACTGACATTGACAGGCATTCTGTAAATGAAGCAATCCTTGAATCTTTTTAATGGGACAGCACCTTCATTATCAGTTTTTAAAAGGAGTATGATGGACTATATAACATCACATGTCTGAAATAGGAGTCTGTAAATTGGTCTCAAGTTGTACAGATTGCATGCCTTTCTGACTAAAGGTTGTTGGAACTAGAAAAAGTAGGCGGTCTTCCAGTCTAGGGTCTGTAATAGACTGCATAGAGCTTGGCAACATTATGGGTTTACTTTTTACTTGTTCCTTAGTAGTAGGTACCTAAGGCATTGTAAGGAAATATTTGAGGGAGGATGATGGAATAGGAAAGTGCTAGAAGCTGTGAGACAATTTCCTAAATGTGTCACACAAGACTATTTAGTTTAAATGGGGAATTGTCCCAATAATAGGGCCACTTTGGAGGTCGTGTGTTCACTCGCGCTGTCTAATGTATGAAAGACAGTGTTTATTTTAAAGGTCTGAGGTTGTGATACTGTCTTATGCTGTACATATGTGTGTGTGTGTGTGTGTGTGTGTGTGTGTGTGTGTGTGTGTGTGTGTGTGTGTGTGTGTGTGTGTGTGTGTGTGTGTGTGTGTGTGTGTGTGTGTGTGTGTGTGTGTGTGTGTGTGTGTGTGTGTGTGTGTGTGTGTGTGTGTGTGTGTGTTTCTGGTGTGTAGAATCGGCACCAGATGATCGGAAGTGTGCATTCGTCTCTCACTTTTACTCTGCTGTCATCTCTCTGCACTAGTGAAAACCATTTAGACGTGATTAAATGTGAATCATATTTATTTTTTCTTTTAAGCATTTTTGTACATTTTTGGACTTGTTTTAATATAAATGTGGTGTATGTTTCTATTTTTTCTTGATATTTCTTGTTTTTTTTTTTAAAGTTGTATTTTACCTCAGTAGCATGGTGGCATTGCAAATAGAGAACTGTACGTTTAATTTTCAGTGACGTTTACAAGTTCTTATCTGATTGACATAGATTATTTTGGAAATGGAGCAGAGTATTTTCTATACTGTACATTTCTTAGAAATAAATCACTTTTTCTCAAACAAGAGTCAGTTTAATCTTTGTCAATTAAAAAAAAAAATCATACTAGTAAATAAATTTACTTTTCACTACTAGGCACATCACTAACAGTATATCTGGGGGTTTGGACTTACATTATCATTGCTGTGAAAATAATCCGTTAAAGAAACTGAAAGGCCAAAAGTAATGAAATGCAAACAGACAAAACAAGAGGGCCAATGCAAGACAATGCATTAATCTATTGGAGCACCTCACGCCATCGCCTTCAATTAGTGCTTATCCTCTTGACGAACACCCTCCACAGATTGTATGCTGCTTTGTTTGACCCTTCTTATGTCTGCAGGAGATGTGCTGTGACGTCAAGAGGATGCAGCATGGCTCCTCAGGCTTCCTTCAAGGGCTATTTGTAAGCAAACAAGTACATTATTTGGTTCAAACCTAATGAGGACAAACTTAGAAGAAGTAAAAATTCAAATCAGGCATGCCATTAAGATGCTTAGTAAGAAAGGTTGTATTATGAAAGTGGGGGAAACGAGACAATATACAGTATTACTGTATACAAACAGCTTAAGTTAATTGTAAACATTATGGAGTAAACGTTGTCCCTTTTGTCTCAAAAAATATGTTTGTATTTGATAAAGGTATTAGAATGATTTCGGTGAAACAAAATCAAACTAAAGAGAAATATTTAACCTGAATATTTTTCAGGAGCTAATATTTTCGGTACATCTTCTCCAACAACTTTGAAAATACTCATTGATGGATGTCTGCAATTGAGTCTCTGTGGAGTATTGTGTTTTGAGTCTTTTGAAATGGTCATTCCTTCCATAATATGAATCTCTTGAAAACAAACAAAAAAACAGTGACTTCAGTTATCCCATCTCCCATATTTTATCTGTTGAGATGAAGTTTTATTCCATTCAAATCTCCATTTTAATGGCTGGTCCTTTTATGAGTGGAATACTTAGTAGTGTCCCTTCAACAAGTAACGATGGGTAACAAGTGTGTCTCATCTTTGCATTGCCAGGGCTGGATGGAGAAATTAGGCCTATTTGGTCTGTTTTACATTTTACAGATCATGCTTTATCTAATTTGTTTAGTTTATTATGTATGCACGTCACATATAGAAACATGCGCAATATGAAGCACGTTCCCATACATTCAACCAATCAAATTATTATCAGGGTTGAGTTTAAGCCAATCATATCGGGGAGGAGGCGGGACTTAGATGCAATCTAAGTCATGCTTGGAGAAACCCTGCTAGTCAATCACAGAGTAGTCAGACAAAGACCCTAACGTAGCTTTACCTCTGCTTATCTACGAGGTTGTTTCTTTTGTGACACTCAAACAGTAAAGTAAGATATTTGACCAAAGCATTCACGTATATCTGGCTGACACCGTCGGACACGTTTAGTCGTGGTTCTCTGTTTTAACGTGACTTAAACCGTCGCCAGCTCTCGAGGCACCAGCTAAGCTGCTAAAGCACGAGCCCTCCGTTAAGCCGTAATGTCTTACGCTGTGCAGGCTGTGTGGTGCGGCGGTGTAACAGTCACCCCGGTTGCCTTGTGTCTTGTGTCTGTTCAACATATTAAAAACAAAACAAGTCAAAATAGCTTTTTCCCAAATGTACACGGTGACCTTCATAAGTTAACCGAGTTTACTGTTGTTGGTTATTTATCCTCTCATTGTGTACACGAGTATCACACTGCTTCACCTTTCACTCGGTAACCCTAGTATTGGCATGTAAACATGGCGGTAAAGAGGGACAAACACCTCGTCATTTTTCCTCTTTTTCGGCTGATGTTGGAGTTTAAAATGTTTATTTTTATTTTAGATACTTTAGAACAACTGTTTTGGTTTTCAAAACTAGCTTTCCTGTCTAACCCAGGTTGTGTTTATTCTCTCAAAGCTCTGCACACTCTCCGGAGCCATGGCAGTGTTGCTACAGCGCCCCCTGGTGGCGGCGGCGGCCTGTTTGCTCTTGTACCACATGGCCGGTGTCCTGGCCGTCCCGGACCCGAGGCAGAGAGAGGCCCTCATACAGCTGGAGGCCTCCATGCAGACAGGAGGGCAGGTGGTGCTGACTGATGCTGAGAAGGGGCTGGACGCGCTCCTGTGTAAAATGAAGCAGCAGGAGATGGCGAAAGCAGACTTTCCTCCCGCCATGCACTTCTTCAAGGCCAGGGACCTTATCAGGACCAGTCCCATCTTCAACCTGCTCCAGAAGATGCCTAAAGGTATGTTCAGTCAGACACCTCAAAGCTTTTTTTATAGCATATTAAAACACATCTTGCACTTCTGTCAATGCATGTAAGATGTGGGTTGCCATGGGTATCTTATTGAATTACCTCTGAAAGCATTAAGCCTAAATTCTAGCTAAATAAAAGGACACAGATGAGACTTATGACCTGGTTATGATGTCAATCACTAAAAACATTAGGGAAAAAAGAAAATGGTCTGTTATCAGTATCAAATTGCTGCAGATTTGGTGGCTTTTCTCATCAATCAAAAATCTTTTTCAAAAGAGTATTCCTCCTCCAAATGAACTGGCAGTACATTGTATCTTGTTAAGAGTTGAAACAATTAGTCAATTAGTGGATAAATGGATTGACGGAAATATAGTGGCTATTATGATAATTGATTAATTCCAAGAGCCATAGCTATTGGTTCTCAGTTGTTAATACTATCTGACTTCCTTCATAGTAAACTGAATATTTTGGGGTTTTGGACAGTCAGACAAAACAAGATATTTGAAGATGTGACCCAGGACTCAAGGATGGACATTTTTTGCATTATTTCATGACATTCTATTGGCGAAACAATGAATTAGTTAATGAAGAAAATTATGAAATAACTTTTTAAAGTTACTAGCAAAGATTTTTTTCACTGGAGAAGGATGTGTTGAGGACAGGTTTATTTACGATTTCTCAATAAACCCAGAATCAGACTTGCATTTATAATCCAGGTTCTTAATAGTTTTGTAATTCACTGTTTCAGGTGGAGCTCTCCATGTCCATGACTTGTCCATGGTAGACGTGGAGTGGCTGGTGAAGAACGTGACCTATCGTCCCCACTGCTACATGTGCTTCACTGACAAACAGTCCATCAGATTCGTCTTCTCGTCCCGATGGCCCAAAGCTCTACCACATTGCTCTCCCTGGACCCTGCTGGAAAACCTCAGGGCCAAGATGATCAATACCACGGATCTCGACAACAGGTGAGTTTTTTTTTCTGGATGAGCTTCAAATATTTAATTTGAAATAATATCACATATTTATAAACAAGCCACAGAAAACAGCATATTTTATATAATGACATCTCTGAGTCTTCCTTAACTTTTTTTTCTGTGTTGCGTGAAGTTATGAATTTATTGCACTATGAAATGTAGCAGTGTGCACTTTTCCACTGTGTGTGCCAATGAGCCTTAAATGCAACCTCTAATTTTCATTGTCTTAACACAACGGTATGTAATTAGAGATATCGGGGCTTGTTTACTCCATTCTGAGGAAGTCATTTATGGCTACTGAAGCCTGCATATCATTGATCACATCATCATTACACTCTGATATGACTGTCAGTTACTTTAAAACCCTCGTGGAAAATAAGGAGTATCTAACAAGAAATAAGCCCATTAACACATGACTCCAGGCAGACTTTAGTGGTATATTAATCTCTGTTTGGAAAACCTATGTTAGTATGGATGGTAGCTTTAAATTGCAGCTAAGTTTATCATGATACAGTTTTTATTTAAAGGTCCCATACAATTATTGAATTACTTTCTTAATGAGATGTATTTCCTTTTTGGAACAAGATGCTAGAATGGGCTATCAAAGACAGGAATCTCCAAATATTCAGTAAACAGATAGGCTATTAATCATGAGCAAAACATTTTATTATTATTACTTATTGGTTGTGCATTTTGGTTAAACCCTCAAGAGCAGCTAGAGGTCACCACAGCAGATGCACTATGCAATGTGTTTCCCAGGTAGTTTAAGGTCTTCCACATAGAAATGTTAGGATATAAATGTCATCAACGGTGGTAAATGGACCCCAAAATCATCTGATGATCTGATCACAACCATGTCTTCATGTTTACAGCATCATGGGCAACATGACGCTCTTCACTGATCAGGATCCGGAAATGGTGTACCCCAGTCAGGATGTAGTGTGGGATAAGTTTGAACAGGCCTTCCTTGCATTGTGGGGCCTGGTCACTTATGCTCCTGTGTTCAGAGACTATTACTACCAAGGTCTCAGCGAGTTCTACGTGGACAACATCATGTACCTGGAACTGCGAGCTTTACTCCCAGAGGTACACTACAGTCATGCCCAATGCATTCACTTGTCCGCTATTCTATCATTGTTAGTAAGTGCTTTGTTGTTTTGTTACTCAGATATACGAGTTGGACGGCAGCACTCACGACACAGCCTGGACTCTAAAGACCTACCGGGAGGTCACCAGACAGTTCACAGCAGACCACCCAGACTTCTTTGGAGCAAGGATCATCTTCACAATCAATAGGTGTTTACCCCAACATTGGATGCTGCTTATTAGTATGAATGGCTTACTGCTCACTATCAGACCTACGAGGATGCTGATATAACCATTGATCACACACTGTGCTGTATCAGGGGAGTTAATGCATCAGTGATGGCCGGAGTTGTGGAGGAGGCTATGAAGCTGCAGAGAGACTTCCCAGATATCATGGCTGGTTTTGACCTGGTGAGCATGACGTATTGTCGGATGTTAGGTTTCAGTTAACCGTTTTGATTCTGTGAAAGCAAGCATTACTCAAACATGTCTAATGTAAAAGCATGACTTCTCTATTCGTTGAAAAAAAAAAAAAAAAAAAAAAAAAAGGTTTATTTTTTTGTCTTCGTGTACAGGTGGGCCGCGAGGACAAAGGGAGACCCCTGTGGTACTTCAGAGAGGCCTTGTCACTGCCAGCAGAGAGAGGGGTGACGCTTCCTTTCTTTTTCCACGCTGGAGAGACCGGTGAGCTCATAAGCATTCAGTTTGACCAACTACAGTATTACACAGCATATACTGCACCATGTGGCTCAGAGGTTAATCCGTACATGAGGTCTAGGGTTAATCAACTTTATCCAGATACATGCGTGTAAGCCTGCTGAAGTACCACTTGGAAGAAAAAAAAGCAATTTCCAGGTGTGGGAAAGTTTGGGAAAAGTCATGGTCATTAGCTTCACAAATACCTGATAATAAAGTATGCATATATGTGGTTCAGTTGTGACTTCTAGCTTCTGCATTGATTTCTTCTACTTTATATATATATATATATATATATATATATATATATATATATATATATATATATATGTGTATATATATATATATATGCCTGTAAATGGGCTAGACAGTTTTTTTTTTTTTTCTTCTACCTTTTAACATTTTTTTTTTTTTCTTTTCAATTAATCCTCAACACACCACAACCTATGCTACTCTTTGTATTACTTTGTCTTAATCTGTTGCATGTTATCAAACAAAATGATCTTCACTCACAACCTTATCAGAGCTGAATATTTGTTGACTGTAGTGTCATACATTTGATGTTTTCTTGATTTGGGTGAAGAACTTAATATTTTGGGTCCAAGAGTGGAATTCAGGGAGAGGAAATATAACTCTTTTAAGATCACATTTTGCGTCATAAAAACATCCCAAAATAGCATGCAATTTAATTTCTCTTTACTAAATATAGACCTCGAGGGCACAGATGTGGACCAGAACTTGTTGGATGCTCTTTTGTTCAACACTTCCCGCATTGGCCATGGATTTGCTCTGCTACGCCACCCAGTGGCCAAGGATCTATCCAGAAAGAGAGGGGTGGCTCTGGAAGTGTGCCCTATCTCCAACCAGGTACACTATCATCTTGTGAACCATACTGTACACTAAAAATACGTACTTTTCCTAGCTTCTATAGTTTAATAAATGAATATGAACCAACAAGGCCGTAACTTAATTTATCGTGCCTCTTTAAACAAATATCTCCTTTCCCATCCTCGTTCAGGTGCTGAAGCTAGTAAGTGATATGCGAAACCACCCAGCAGCGGCACTGATGTCAGAAAACCACCCACTGGTCATTAGTTCTGATGACCCGGCCATGTTCGGTTCCTCTGGACTCTCTTATGACTTCTATGAAGCGTTTGTGGGCTTTGGTGGGATGAGATCCGATTTAGGCTCCCTCAAAGAGCTGGCTACAAACTCTATTAGGTAAGGTTAAGCTGAGGAGACAAGAGAGGTGATTTACAAATGACAGTTGAACTGTGCGTGAGTACTCCAATGCCTCAGCACACCCTTCACTGACATCTCTCTGTCTGTCTTTCAGGTATAGTTCTTTGACTTCAGAGCAAAAGGAGAAAGCCCTGGTGTTTTGGCAAAGAAGATGGGATAAGTATGTCTCCGAAAATGCTTTTTAGAAAAATACAACGTTTTTTTTTTTGTCTGTCGGACCATTTTCAAGTGCCTTCATGCTTATTCGAGAAAGCTTTTAGCAAAGAATATTGAATGGTAATGCGAAATGTAACAGTGCTCCACAGATAAGCAGATTTGTGGTTCGTCACAAACGGGAAATGAATGCTCACTGAGTGTCCTAGAACAGAGCCTTTCTTAATGTTATTAGTAACACCTGTGCTTTTCCTTCTACATCAAGTCATATCTGCTGTGAAAAAGGCCATTTCCACGTTGCCACAATGTGGAGTTTGGCTGTATACTGTAAATAAACTGGCCAGTGTGTAACAGGCCTGAGCTACATCACATAAAGTATGAAATAGCTTCAATCAAAGGCATCTTGTTATGTCTATGGGGGATTTTAATGTATTTGCACTTTAAGATTCAGGTTTGCAAATGTTTGTAACGGATTGCTAACTTGTTGAGGTGCTAAATGTTGGTAGGTTTCTTTTTCAAGTGTGTTTGTGGTTTGCTTGTGCTTTATAAGAGTGTAATGCGTAGCTTGTTAAAATGGTTGTTAAATCCTGTGCGCTTTGAAACACTTCTTGAAAGACAGTGTCATTTTTACTTAATTTTACTGTATTTTTACATGAATGTAATTAATTTGATATTTAGCTGTTGTGGACATATAAAAGGGCATAGCTGACCATTTGCTCATGAAGGCACATTTGATATAATCGCTGACTAAAAACTCACTAAGCAAAAAAACAATATTATGTCTGTTTAAGGGTATATTATTTTAAATGAAGAACTGTCTGCATCATCCAGACATATTCAAATGTGAAAAACTACTGAAATAAAAAATTGACATCATTAAAAACAACTGTTGATTTACGGTTTGCGTAGTTTATTTCATGTTCTTCTGATGCATCACCAGTCATCGATCATCTGCTGCAGGTGTTGAATTTGGAGAAGAAGCTGTCGTCAATGCTTCCTCTTTCAATGTCCGGTTTCCTTAAAAATGACACAGAGTGTTTAGAAACAGAGTGAGACACTATTTTTGGATGTGCTTGAATATACGGTCTATGTATAACTGAGTAAATAATGCCACTAACTGTTGTTTGTGTATTTCTGCCAGCTTGACATTGGTGTTGTCCAGTTGTCGTCTCAGCTGCTTGTTCAGTTTTGCCTGCTGCCTCTCTATTAACAGAGCTGTCCGACCCGAGACCAAACGGACACGATCATGTTGTTCCTCCTCTTGCTTTTTCTCTAGTTCTGCCCTCTGCGGATGCACAGATAACCCAGACACATAGGAAGAGTGAACAGTTGTTTGAATGATCAACAAAGAGCATGTGTTTTGAGTATCATTTGTTCCGCTTTTACCTTTTTCTCCTCTATCTGATATTTCTGGAACTGGATGAGCTGCTGCAGGCTCTCCGGAGGGACTCTCCTATCACTGCTGGGACAAAGACCAGGCACTCCCAGCATGCCCAGGGTGGGTTCAGCACCTATGCCTGTTAGCTCACCTCGCAGCTGGTTCAAAGTACCCTTCTCTTCAATCTTTGCCCATCCAGAGATAGCAAAAAGGTTAGAATGAAAGTGTAGTTACTGCACCTTCACTTCCATTTCAGTGTCTAAAATTAGCCAAAGTATCTCCAACTTTTTTTAAATATAAAAACTGAAAAAAAGACCACAGCACGCAACATATAAACAAAAAAAAAAAACAAGCATGGTGTCATTACTATCATCAAAAACTGGTACAACCGAAGACTACCAAATGGTTTTCTTTAGATTGAAATTCCTTTGTATGATCTTGTATGCCTATCAAGGTACATGCAATTCAAACAAATGCATTTCAGTGTGTTTCCAAGCGTTAAGCCTCCCATGTTGCTTTAGGGATTTGTTAATAGAAGATGTATCAATGTCAGTGTTTTCATAGCAAGTTTAACCACCTCCACCTGACAGTCTGAGCGGTTACCAGAGTGACTCACCTTGGCCAGATTGTACTCCTTAGTGGCAATAGTTGCTGCTTTTTTCCTCTCCATCTCAATGCTCTGAAGCTGCAGAGCTTTGTTGTCCATGTCTACTCTGCTTTGGTCACAGTGCTGCTCTGAAGAACAGCAAAGATGACGAGGTGAGGTTATGTTTTGCGTGTGTGACTGTGAACTGAGTGTATGTGTCCTGGATGGGATCAGACAAACCTACCCTCCAGCTTTCGTTGGTGCCTCTCTGCTGCTCGCTCACTTTGCTGCTGAATGAGCCACTCTCTGAGCTGCTCCTTCTGTCTCTGCTGTCTGCTCTCACGGTCGGGGTCTTCGCCCACCAGGCCAGGGAGCATCATCTGTGCATCACCTAGGTCTGTTCCTCTACTGCGGTCTGGTTCTTTTAGGTCAAACTCCCGCTGGCACCGAGGCTGCTGATACGGATGTCGGTAGTCGGCAGTGGCCTTTTCCATCGCACGCTTCTCCTTTACTTCTCTGCTATGGAGGAGGCAGGCTACTTTGCTGTTATGGAGCATCCCAGCATCTGTATGGAGTACACGTTCAAGGATTCCAGGATAACTTATTGTCATTATGCAAACACCGGGTCGCACAAGGAAATGCAGTTGTAGCCTGTTTGCTACACAAGAGAAAATGTGACAGGAGGAACGTCAAAAGAAGCAAAAAAAACAATTCTTTATCCAGATACAGTACCAGTTAAAAGTTTGGACACACCTTCTCATTCAACTACTTTGAAGAATCTAAAATATAAAACATATTCTGGTCTGTTGAGCATTTGTTTGTTTACCACATAATTCCATATGTGTTCCTTCATAGCTTGGATGTCTTCAATATTAATCTACAATGTAGACAAAAATAAAGAAAAACCATTGAATGAGAAGGTGTGTCCAAACTTTTGACTGGTACTGTATTATGTCCAACATTTTCACATTTATAAATTCGAAATCAGGGAATTTGTCCAAATGTCAAACACACATCACAATATACTTCATTAGTAATTGTGAGTGTTAATTGATTGACTGTCTAAAAGTATCATAATAAAAAAACATACTGGCAATAATGTGTGGATGTTAATGATCAGTTTAATCAATGAGTGATACTGACAAAAGTTATTTACCTGTTATAAATTGTCCCACCAAAACACATGATATTAATTGACACAATCATTGAAGTCAGGTAACAATAACATAACTAAGTAACAACATTCATCAAACTTACCTTGAGCGCTTAGTTCGTCTTTAGCTGCCTGTTTTTGTCTCTCTTTTTCTTTCATCTGTGTGTTTAAGGCTTCCTTGTCAACCTATTAAACAGACCCAATCATGAACAAAGTAGCATGACGCGTTAGCATCATGTATGTGGTTAGCATCCACCTGCTACAGACACACACACCTAGCTAGCTTAGCGTTAGCTTACCCCGATGGTCCTCACTTTGTCATTGAAAACCCTTTCTTGTCTTCCAGTCTCTCTGTCGCGACACCTCTGCAGATGTATGGGGTCTGAGAGTAAATCAACGTTAAACATTTCGACTGGAATATAGTTTGTTGCGGTGTTAAACTTGAAAAGTATCTCCTGTAAGACACAACAGGCGTAGCTTCTTTTTTAAACACACTGGTTGCTAAGAAACCAGAGTTCGTGATCATTCGTATGAAGTCGGTTTTTTCCGGTGTAACTGAAAAACACTTTATATTGTGGTCTAATCAGATCCAATGATGATATATATATATATATATATATATATATATATTTTTTTTACATGAATACCTATACATTTTGATTATAACATTTTTGAAAAGCATCTCTTAAGTTTGGTTATCAAAGATTTGCAACCTCAAACATATAATTGGCATTTCCGATGTGCAACTTGTTATTTATTGGCAGACATCGATGTACAGTACTGGTCAAAAGTTTGGACACACCTTCTCATTCAATGTTTTTTCTTTCTTTATTATTATTATTTTTTCTACATTGTAGATTAATATTGAAGACATCCAAAATATGAAGGAACGCATATGGAATTATGTGGTAAACAAACAAATGCTCAACAAACCAGAATATGTTTTATATTTTAGATTCTTCAGAGTAGTTGAATGAGAAGGTGTGTCCAAACTTTTGACCAGTACTGTATATGTGATAAGTTGAAATTAGTCAATATTATCCACCATGCTTGTGTGCTGGTTAGGATCTACAATCAAGACTGTTCTAACTAAATTGGTATGTGGTAGGTGATTTTGATGAAACCCTGATCTTTCATGTAACTTCACAGTCAAGTGGAGGTACATGAAAAATTGCCAATTTTATTGACAGTGCATCTTTGTGACACCTGACCTTTTTTTTAATATAGAGAGCTATCATCATACCACATTTCTATTTAATATAAATTTAATTTATTTTCTATTTTAATAAAACCACTCTGAAGATGGTGTAAATACAAAGTTTTCATTGGCACCACAGGTAGCATTTTTAAAAGTAAGTTACTTTTACTTAAGGTAACATGGTGTGTTTGCACAGAAAAACAACAAAAGTGGTGCATCAAAGCAACATTATAAAAATTGCACAGAAACATGAACAATAAGTAACCATAGATAGATAACCATACATTACATGTTACATTCTAACAAAATAAGTAATAATAACTGTTTCATTGCTTTTATACGTTGGCAATATAAAAAAATAAAATCAAACAAAGAGATAAGATAAATAAAATGTAACTCCATCATACCCTTTGGATTTCAAAAAGTTTCTCCTCTTACAATGTTAAAACAAGATACTCTAAGCTCCACTAGTCATGTTACCAGTTATCATTTTTTAAAATAATTTTCTATAACTTATAAGATAAGAAGAATAAGAAATAAATACATAAAAATAAAGGTTGAATGAGATAAAAACACCATTCCAACTTCGATACCTTTATTTATATCTATCTATATCAGGCAAGACTGCCTACATACTAAAACACTTTATGTTACTATTTAAACCCTCTGTGGTCTAAGACAAGCAGAGGATGCGGGACAATCTCTGAGTGAGGTAGCACCAGTAAAGCAAAATATTACCTTGATACTTTGATTATTTTTCAGTAAGTATAGTGTGCCATAAAAATGTCACAATATAGTATGCCATAAAAATGTCATGAAAATGTCAGTTTAGTATGTAATTTAAAAATCATAAAAAAGTCAAACTATAGTATGTCGTAAAATGTAATAAAAAGAATTGAATGTTATCAAAAAAGTCCATAGAAATGAAAAGAAAGTATAAAATAATATAATATATCAAAATATAGTATGGCAAAAAAACTCATAGTATAGCATGCCATTAAAATGTCACAAAGTATATTATAAAAAAATAGATAAAAAGTCAAGTAAAGTAAGTCATCAAAATTACATAAACAATTACAGTATAGTAAGCCACAAAAATGCAGGAGTATAGTATGTTATAAAAAAGTCAAAGTGATGTTAGAATGTCCAGAAAATTTCATACAAAATGATAAGTGAATCATGGCATAAAAAGCCATAGCAAAGATATGCCATAAAAATGTTGTGGAAAAAGTCACAGTATGTTATCTCAAAAAAATGTCTTCGCGTATTAATTCATCTTATCTTTCTAAGTTCCTATAAGTTATAATATAATATGCCATTAAAAAAGTAATAGTATAGTATGACATGCAAATGTCATAAAATGTCACAGTATAGTATGTTATAAAAAAGCCACAAAAATATCCAGTATTGTATGTTAAGAAAAAGTAATATAATATGTCCAGAAAAATAATAATCATTAATATAGTTTATCAAAGTCAGTGTACTATGTCATAAAAAAACAACTTTATTGTTCGCCAAATATTTGTCATGTAGTATGACATTATCTATACCAGATAATATAGGTCGGCTTTGACTCAGAGCTAGAGCTGATCCAATTGGATGATGGGCGGTTCGATGTACTCGGCCGGCTCCTCCAGTCGATGTCCTTGGGCAAGACTATTCAAACGGCGTGTGAATGGGTGTGTACGTGATAGTCTTGTGAGGCATAGTACCCCCTGCCATCAGTGTATGAATGTGTGTGAATTTGTTGAAAATTACATGTAAGAGTAAAACTTTTTGAGTTGTCAGAAGACAAGAAAGTACAATACAGCAGAAACATTTTTATTATGCGTAGTGAATAGGGAAATGTTGAAAAAAGCCACAAAAGTCATAGTATAGTATATCATGAAGATGTCATTAAAACAGTCATCTTATTGTATGTAAAAAAAAAAAAAAAATGACATATGAAGTCATAGTATGTCACAATGAAAAAAAAAAGGCATGGTATAGTAAGTCGAGAAAAGTGTTTTGAAAAATGTATTCTACAAGTCATAGTACAGTATGCCCTAAAAATGTCATAAAATAATAAAGTCATAAAGTAATACATGTCTTGTAATAAAAAGTCAAAACCTTGTATCCTTGTGGAAAAGTCCTTTTTATAGTATGTCAAGAAAAGTCACAAAATCTAATAGTATAGTATGCTTTTAAAATGTTATTAAAAAAGTGTCATAAAAAACTCATAGTATAGTATGTATATTAAATGTTACGAAAGTGACTGTCAAAAAAAGTCACCATTAAGTCAGTGTTGCATGTCATTAAATATGTCATAGTACAGTACAATGAAAAATATGTCATAAAAAGTCATGGTGTATCATAAAATGTCATGGGAAAAGTCATAGTATTGTATATAAAAAATGTAATTAAAATTGACATGAGTATTGTATGTCATAAAATGTCATAAAAAAAAAATCATAGTGTAGTTTGTCAAAAAATATAATAGCATAGAAGGTCAGAAAAAAACATGTCATTTTTTTTTTTTAAAGGTGTATGTTTTACATATGTATGTTTTAAATTGGCATGAAAAAAGTATAATAGTAAAAAAATGTCATAAAAATTGTAAGTATATAATAAAAAGTAATTGTATAGTATGTCAAAACATTTTCAAGAAAAAAACTAAAGTACGGTATGTTGTAAAAATTTCGGGAACAAAAGTGAAAGTATGGTATGTGGGAAAATTTCATGAGAAGAGTTACGGTATCTTATGTAAAAAAGAAACATGATATAATGTATCGCAAAGTAAAGGTTCAAAGTAACTGTATAACATGTCAAAAATGTAGCAAATTCATCATATAGAATGTCTAAATGAAAAACCTTTGTATAGAATAGTTGTAAGATTACTAAGAAAATCATATACATTATATTTTCAAACCTGATATTCACCAAATATCAACAAAATAGTGCATAAAAATGCTTCCAGATGTTGCCTTTGTAATAATTGGCCAATTGTTATAGAACTAAAAACCATAGTTACATTTCTTCATAGCAATGATGCATCTTTCTAATACCATTTATTGTTTTCTGACCACGTCTGCCATGGAGGGAGGCTACAGCCCAAAATGGATTTAAAAAGCAAAACAAACAAGGATTAAACTCTGATCTCTTGCTTTGCTCTATGTTGTAATAAGAACAAAACCAATAACATTACCATAAGCCTGTATGCTTGAATAGAATATAATAGGTGTCCTGAAGTGGAGTAATTGTAGGGAGGAAAAAAGGATTAACGTGCATCTCGAAGTTGCGTAATGATAGGCATGTCCTTTAAAAGTAGCCTGAGGTAAGATGCTAGTAGTCCATGTGGTCCCAGTAATGTGCTTTTCCACACAGTATTTGTAATATAGACCTACTGGGAAGCAGCTTGCACTTTATCCGATCACAACAGTAGGAGCAACAGACATACTAATTTAATCGGTAGTAATAAATTTGGATCTTGAAACATGAAAGGAATATAACTATATCTATTTTTAATCTTGTACTTTGAAAGCCAATGGCATCTGAACACCACTGGTCCAATAAGACATTTGTAACACCACTTCAGTTTGGTATTGTCAAACCAAAAATAACGTGCTGTCTTAACGTCCATTCATAAGACGTTGAGGAAATAACCAAAGTTCAGTTTTTAGCCAAAAATCATTTCATGTAAAGAAAAGCTTTAAATTATTACAGGAGTCAAAGCGGTAATCACATTCCACTGACTTTCTTTTACATTTAACACATACAGGGGATATTATCCAATGACCTATGAGCAGAGAAGTGCACTTCTTGTTGGCAAAACACACACTTTTAAAAGGGCTTGATTATGTTTTGGATTTCCCATCTTTGGCCAGTGCATTCCTGTATTAGGAGATTGCCGTTTTTAATCTCCAGACATCTTTTTGTCTCCCTGTTCTTCATTTCTTTGCCCTAGAAAAGACAGGTGTCAGGTGGCTAATTTTGAAGGGTTATACACACTGGTTTTTAATAACTATTTCACTGAGATACATCTTCCTCATCCTTGAATTTTTATATACTTTGCTTTATATTTTGATAATAGTTGAACTTGTATTACCTGAATGAAGTCCCAATAAATCCCCATTCCTTTCTGCATAGCCTCTTTGCAGTTGTAAAGGCCAGGCTCTGTATTTTTTTCCCCAACGTCAGTTATACAGCGGTTGTCATTGTACTTATGGGACTTGAGGCCGCCGATATAAAGCTCACCGTTTGAGCGGTAATAGGTTATCTGAAAAATATTTATTAAAAATTAAGCAGCAGGCAGATTGGGTGTTCAAATAAGACAACAGCTGCAAACAGACACTATTGCCACTTTTATCTTTAGAGAGACTTTATTGATCATTGATTTTGACAAGCCTTTTAAGCTGCTTTACTTACTTGAGGTCCATAGTAGTAGCAGTGGTAGGCGATGGGTGTGTGGCCTGGTACTGGGCCTTGGTCTAAGCACATATCAGCATCTAGATTCTTCACCTATAAATAAGGAAGTTCATTATTTTGTCAAACCCAGCGAAAAATGTATCGAACACTATTGCTCGTGGGAGTGAATCATTAAAAAATAAATTAATGTGGCTTTGACACATCCTGCACACCCCTGTACTGCCTCTACTACACAAACAAAGCATGAGATTAAACTTAACTTACTCCTCCATAAGCAACAATGTTGTCCCAGGGATCCAACTTGGGATACACATTTTCCAGGTACCATTTGAAAGGTTTACATTTCAACCTTTCCCTGAGTTTTTTCCTCTCTGAGGTATCTCCGATGTCAATTCCATGATTCTGCACAGAATATGGAGTGAGAGGTTTGTGATATTGTAACTGAAGAAAATCAAATGTACTCATAACTAATAATATATGGACTCTTGGATGTTCATCTGGCATCCTTTGTGTAGAAGCATGCAGTTTGCCAAAAAGGGGCATCATCATTTTCATTCTACCTCGAATGGCAAGTTCCAAGCCAAGTTGACGTTGTGTTTGTATTCATCCATCCAGATTTCTGCCACCCTCAGGGCGTTTCTCTTCATGGATGGGCCCAGGTCAGGCATGTAGGGCTTGTGGGCCCTCTCGATGTGGGCGATCTTGGAGCATGGAACTACTTCAATACTGCCTCCACAGGTCCACACCTGTATGAGCAAAGAAAAAGCTCATGCAAAATAACTGAATCATTGATCATTCAACAGTGATAACTGTGTAAATGCAAAGCATGGAGTAAAACAAAAGTCAAGAGTAAATAAGAGCTACTTAAAAGTTTAAAAACTGTGGACAAGTAAGCAAAGCAAAGTGGATGCTAGCTGAAGCGTTATTCTTACCATACAGACATGAAAGTGGCATCAGTCTTCTAATCTAACTGTCAGCAAGAAAGTGTTTGAGCATGGAGTAAAACAAAAGTCAAGAGTAAATAAGAGCTACTTAAAAGTTTAAAAACTGTGGACAAGTAAGCAAAGCAAAGTGGATGCTAGCTGAAGCGTTATTCTTACCATACAGACATGAAAGTGGCATCAGTCTTCTAATCTAACTGTCAGCAAGAAAGTGTTTGACATTCAGTGTGTACTCTCTCACAGCAATTCGTCAAAGTATTGGTTTCGTGCTCAGGGACACGAATTGCAGGTTTTTTTTCATGTCGCTCGACACAACATTCTTTTCGTGGCGACTTAGGTTTAGGCAACAATACCACTTTGTTACGTTAAGGAAAAACATCATGGTTGGGCTTAGGTTTAGGCAAGAAATCCATGAACGGTTATGTTCAGGCAAGAAATCCACAAACAGTTAGGTTAAGGCAACAACAAGGTGTCGAACACCGGTCTCCTGGTTGACAGTCTTGGTTGATGTTGTTCCTCTCCGATAATTTAAAAAAAAATCTGGGATCAATTTAGCTCCACAACATCGGTGGCCTGGAGTCCATCTAAAGCTGTAAGATTTGTTAGATGTGCATGTTAGATAGGTGATTTTTACTTACACGAATTCCCAGCTCGACATTTTCTCCACCGTACACTTTCATGCCTTCATCGAGGACTCCAATTTCTCCTAGAAACTTCCTGTCGGCAACTAGGATCCCCATGACGGATGGACTTCTGAGGTGAAAGAAGGGAACTGTCATAACTGTATAATATTCATCAATATAACCATAAGTCAAGCTTTTAGATAATCAAGAATGCCTCATCCAAGATACAGTTAATAAGGTGTTATATTTGTTTGTCACATAGCGTAAATTGGAACAAGACTGACTGATTTCACGTGAACTTACTTTCCAGGCAATGATCCATCTTTGAGGTTGTAATAGTCCTCTGTAAACCCCTCATACATGCACCATAAAGCCCAGTCGAAGGCGTGTGCTGCTGGAAGGTATTCATTAACCTTGAGGTCATCGAAGTTGACTCTGTCAAACACGGGGGACGTCACCACCGTTCGATCACCTTTGATCTGTGTCAGCAGGGGTTCAGCCCTGCATGAGGGGAATGGAAGAGAGGACGTCCCCACATCACTGCAACTATCGGACATTTACTGAGCAACTAGTTAAACTGCTGGTTCAAGATTTATTTGTCTCTTTCCTCAAAAGGACCGTAACAAAGGACTGTGAGGGGACGTTTGTTGTAAAGAGCCAGCCACTCCTTTAGTTTTTATTTTTAATCGTTGGATCTCCAGTGAACGTTTCTCCTTTCCAACAAAGTGAACATTGGTGCAGCACTTGAAAGGTGGAGAGAGTTTAAGACTGGAAAATATTCAAAACTGATGCAGAGGTCAAGCGGTTTATGTTTTTGCTCAATCACATTTGCAAAAATCTGCTCGTCATACTATTACACTACTAATGAGTCTGTGACTACTACCATGTCTGAGCAGCACACCCTTGGGTAAGCCCTGATTGCCACAGTGGGGCTGCTCTGCGGTTGGTAATTACACCAAAACAGTGAGCTAAGATGTGAGGCAAGCCAACTTTGGCATCACCTCACCAGAGTCTGTTTGTACCTGTCTAGATATAATGAACATTGTGATGTTGTCAGTACTGGTGAAAAGCTTGAGAATTAATTTTTTTAAGCACAGATGCAACTAATGTATAATGTTCAAGACTTTTTTTTTTACACATAAATCGTATTATAAAAGGAATTGTTTTTTGCCACATTCTTACCACATCTCATGGACTTCAATGTGGGCGTCCAGGATGGCCACCACGTCAGCAGTAGCAGCCCTCCAGCCAGAAACCCTGGCATATGCAAGTCCTTGCTGCTCATTGTGCCTCACTCTTATAATATGGAGACTCGGGTTCTGCTTCTTGATCATAGTCACGTATGCGTCAAGGTCCCCCTTTAAGTCGTCTGAATTGAGAGGAGAATATGGGCATATGTTATGCAGTTCCTAGCAAGTTCAGACAAGGCAGAGTTAACAGTTTGTTATCATAGACATGCCTCACATGCTCACAAACTTCAGTAAGCAATTAAAAAAAAAAATGTTAACGTTTATGTCGGACATTATGTCTGACTTTAAGTTGTGGTTATTGATGTTGTAATGGTTTCAGATGTTGTATTGTACTCCTTGTCTCCAAGCAAGTTAGGATGGATAAAAAAAAAAAAAAAAAAGAGAAAAACCATTCAATATATTGCAATCGAGTGCCACACATCCAAAGCCTTGAATTGACTAAATGCAGGGCCATTGTGTTACATCCTATAGGGGTTTATGTGCACCTGAAGGGATGGTTCAACATTTTTTTATTCCTTTTGTATATTTTTATCTTGTATATTGTTATTATCATTATTGTTGTTATTCGCTGCTGCTGGCTAGCTGAGAGCTACCAAACTGAATTTTGTTGAATCACTACAATGACAAAACAAACCATCTTATCTTATCTTGATTTTTTTATTTTATTTGGTTTCCTGCCAAGAGCTAGATAAGAAAGTCTATACAACAATGTTGTCCCTCTGGTAAATATAGGGCTAGCACCAGCTCCTAATTAGCTTAGCTTTGCTCTGTCCAAAGGTCACAAAGTCCACCTGTAGCAGAAACTCTAAAGCCAACTAATTAACTAACACATATCTTGTTCGCCGCTTTTAGACTTTTTTTCTTTTAGGTTATTGCACACATTAATACATTTGTGGTTTTACCGGGGCTTATGTGCTAGAGCTTTAACAATTACAGCTATTTTTGTAACTCATTTTTACTTTAATCCTTCCTGTAAATGGCTTGTCTTCCTTTACATTTTGAGCATCCAATGCAGGTAGCATTCTGTTGCTATGGTCTTTCCAATATGGTAATTACCCTCAATGCTGGAGAGGGACACAAAAGTTCTGCACTCCAGCTTTAATTGGTGAGCTTGACGTGCTAGAGGACAGACATTTCTGAAGCTTTGTCCAGTCCTTATGCTTAGATAAGCTAAACAGCTGCTGACTGTAATTTCACATTTTACAGTGCAGATACAACAGTGTTATCAATCTTCTCATCTAAATCTCAGTAAGAAAGCAAATGAGCCATTTCCCAAACAAAAAAAAAGCTTAAAAGCTGAAAATCCATTTGACAAACCGCAGTCTGCAGCATTTACAAGACTGCTGAAAGAAAAGTAGATATATTAAAAACCTAAATTACAATCTCAAAGTCACACCTTGAACACAAACACCACCATAGATTAGAAGACTTCATGTGGCAATCTGAGCACCAGTAGCATGTTTTATCAGCAAATCCTTTCTTCCAAGCAATGTTTGTAGACTATAAACAGTCAATTAACTTTTGTTGTCAAACGTGTTTGCACAGTCATTTTCAGCCAACCAACCAACCATTGGAGCTATTGTCATCCACCAATATGATTTCCTTCAGCAGGTCTTTAGAGGTGCGGTCGATGATGCTGCGCATAGCTCTCTTGATGATGGACAGGGCCTCATTCAGGTAGATCAACACCACTCCAAGGTTTGGCAGGTCCTTTGGGTAACTCTTTTTAAGACACCTATTCACAAACAAAAAACACCATCCGTCCATCAGCAAACAACAATGAATCTAAAGCTTTTGTGTGTGAAGTGGCAGGTTTGGCATCATAGGAAATGACAGTGATAAGTTGTAGCCCACCTTTTATCCCTGGTATCTGGGAGAGCTCGATCTAGAGGAAGGCGATCACTGAGGAAGACGTTGTAGCCGTACTTCAAATACAAACCTTCTGCCTCTCTTTGTTCGTCCTCAGACAGATTTCCCCCCCACTCCTTAAACAGGGCAGAATCTGGGAACAGTTTATTGGACTTTGTTTTCTCGGGGGCCTTCTGTTGGTCTTGAACCTTTGCTTCAGGTTGCTCTTCGACCCCTGCAGCTTTTCTCTGTCTGCCTCGGTCCTCTTCAAGCATTTTCTGCACGGTGTCCTGCTTTTTCTCAAAAGCTTTGAGTACATCGACTTGATAAAAGGATGACAGGGAGAGCAGAATGAGCTAGAGGCATGATCCCCTTTGTAGAAAATAGTAGACTATAGATTTACATCTATACATCAGCACATTAAAAGAGACTAGATAAAGACATCAGGGGGGGAAAAAACAACATAAAACACAATAATTTAAAGAATGGAGTGTTGTTTCATTTATCAACCCATAAATAGTGCACTTCTGTTTAAATTTGAACAAATGTATCATTAATAATCAGCAAACTGCAAGAAAAGAAAAGTCCCATTAGAAGCAATTTCACATTAGAATAAACACCCCAGGGGAGCATTTTTATGTGTCCTAGGCCTACTACATTCAATATTATTTGCATGTGTAATAATTTTGTCTACAAAACATGCACATGATAAAGGCTAAGCATAAAATACTTTTGTTGTGGAGTGACCTGACATTTAATCCTCCCCATTCAAACTGAACCAAACTTTCTTCTCCATTTCCCATCTTCATTTGAAGTGAACAGGTGATATTCAACCCAATAAAAAAACAAAATAGAAATTGGAAATAACTGTGAGAGATTAACCGTTGCTTCAACTCACAGAGCTTGCTGATGCTTGTCTCCAGGTCTGAAAAACGTCTGATAATTTGCGGTAGGTCCACCTCTTTGTCAGTCCCCGCTGAGCGCTCATAGAGCATCTTAAGAAACGTGCCCGCGAGCCCTAACCCCCCCAAAATGAGGAGGACCCCCCTTAACCCCGCGCGTTTCATACCGAAAACACACCGACCGATCCCCCCGGTGAGAGCATAAAAAAAACCCTCCGAAGATAACCGCGCACAGTGAGCTTAGATGACTCGACTGACGGGCTTCATCAGAAGGCTGGGATGATGAACAAGACCATGCATGATACTGCTTTACGGCCCGGGTGATAACTTCTGTCGTTTAAAGGCGTGAGACCACGCATGGGCGTGACATGTCCTTCCTCCTTTTTGCTGTTTGTCTGCGTTAGGCGCAGGTGTTCCTAATTACAGCGCTGACGTCGTAAAGTCACCTGTTTGAAAAAAAAAAAAAACGGTCATACAGAACAAATATTGGGAGGAAACTGTGAGAACAAAAGGTAGACTTTTATCTCCAGTTATGAATAGTTTGTTGGGAGCCATTCTTCTTCGTGTGTTATGGTCTTCCAGTCCCGAATTTAAAGTCAAAACTCTCACATCATTTTGTTGTACGAAATTTAGTCTACCTGTAATTGCTATCAAAATCTTTATTTCTCTATTTCTTCAGTACGTTTTGTTTTTTTTAAATCTACTTCTGCATACTAAAATATTAAGCTTATTTCATTTCTGTTAAACTGTGTAATACAATGGAGATAATATTCTCTATTCTTAAACCTACTACACTTTGAAATTCCTCAGAATACCTTCAGCTGGACTTAATTTAAACTTTCAATGGGTTATAAGACTTTGCACTATTAAAATATAGGTCAGCTTTTTGAATTATTACAGTTTACATTTAATGTTGTTCTCAGACCTTTTCTGTGTTTATTATGGGTGTGTATTGCACTTCTTAGTGGGGGACATCAGTCTTCATACATCATTTCTGTTCTAAATTCTGCATTCTGGTTACTTAGGAAGGCATTGTATCCATAAATCTGAAACAGACCCTCCGCCTCCTTCTGTTCCTCTTCTGACAGGTCATCGCCCCACTGGGCGAACAGGATGGAGTTTGGATATAACTTTGGCATCACAATCTTCTCTTTAACTTGATCCACATTTGGTAAAGCGTCATTGATGAAGTTCTTTCGACCAGATACTTCTATCAGCTTTGCTTTGGTTTGGGTTTGGGTTTGGATTGGATTGGATTGGATTGGATTGGATTGGATTGGATTGGATTTGGTTTTGATTGTGTTCATAAAAAGAAAGAAATTATTAACATTGTCAGTAAAACGGGACGACAGTAGAAGTATAAATGTGTTTGGCAACTTAGCAGGAGGAACTGGAAAGCGTAGTTTTGTTGAAACCACAGTTCAGTTCCGAGGTCCGAGTACCGCTCAAACACGGATCCATCTGTAATGCCGACTTAACTATAAAAACAAAGATAATGGATGACAATAAATTCTCATTGTACTGCTGTGCCAACCCGGATTCCGGATTAAGGGTAATGAGGGGGTTTGTCTGTGACAGGGCATGAGGACATGAATTAACACCCCAGTGAGCATTCTTCCGTCTAAAAGACGTCTAAAAATGGTTCAAAAGTGAAAGTTTAATCAACGTCTCTTTGTAGACGTCTATTAGACGTTCACGTTTAGACCACATTTAGACGTGATTTGATATAGTGCATTTGTAATCCTCTACGTGGTGCTAATAATGTTATATTATCATTTTAGAGGCTTACTGTGAAACCACATCCACGTTTCTCAGTTGAAAGCCAATATTACAAATCACGTCTAAATGTGGTCTATAGACGTCTACAAATACACGTTGAATAAACTTTCACTTTTAAACGTCTTTTGAAATAACTTTGCAAAGGTGCACCATCATTTTCTCACAAGCCAATCAGAGCAAACTGTGCTTTTTTGCAGGAGGGGTACACACAGAAACACCCTCTAAAACAGCAGAACCTAGATGGCAAAGATGTAGGCTGTGCTTTATTAAAATTTTAAGGGGATTTACTTGCAGTTAACTAAAGTTACAGCATGGATGGACTTTCTCTGCAATCTCTTTCAGCCGCACACCTCGCTCGCTTGCTTGTACAGGAGTTGGAAATGAAAATGTCATCTTGTTCATTTACTTTAGATAACAGATCTTTAAAATAATATATGACATAATTAGAAAGTCAGAGCTTTACACTACAGCTTTTTTATGGTTGCCTCTGAATTGGTACTCACCCAGCTTGTTTAGGGTCTTTTCAATACGGTCCAGTTTCCTCCTCACAACCTCTTGATCTGTGACTCCCTCTAGAAAAGACTTGCCTGTTCTCCAAGTCGCGATCATGTAAATGATGAAGTAAATTAAGAGTAAAGAGGCTCCAACTATTCCAGCTCTTCGGATATATGTCTTCATGGTCGTTTCTCACAAAGGATCAACTCAATGTCATACTGTAGCTCTATGCCAGCCACTTTAAAGCTCAAATTGCACAATAAAGCAAATGTTATCTTAAAGATAAATTACTTTCCTTATACATTTGTTTAATGCTGATAAATCAACAACGGAGCTTGGATTAATGAGGCAAGCATAAGAATACTGAGTCAACGCACTGCTTTTAAAGGAAACTCTAATATCTATAGCCTGATAGGACCATGAGGACTTGAGGGTGGAGAGGTGGACTAACACAATCTAACAAGCTATAAATATAAGGAAGGTTTCAAAGTACACTTCAGTTTATTTAGCCTACTAAGCAGTTTAACTATCTTGGTTTAAGCACATTTCTATTGTTTTATTGCACCTTCAGAGAATATTTTCTTGCTCTTTGAGGAAATGTATCCTTGTATTTAACTTTTTTCATTTGTAGGCCTTTTAAAGTGCTAAGCATTTCTTCTTTCAGCCTTTCCAGCACTTTTTGACAGTATTACAGTTTAGCTTCCAGCTTTTCTAGCAATATATTCAGCTCTTAGCTTGTTTATGTAATGAAGCTCAGAAACTAGTTCTTCCATTTTACATTTCAGTTTCCAGGTTTTTCAGCAGTGCGGG
This sequence comes from Anoplopoma fimbria, assembly GCF_027596085.1. Taxonomy (NCBI): domain Eukaryota; kingdom Metazoa; phylum Chordata; class Actinopteri; order Perciformes; family Anoplopomatidae; genus Anoplopoma; species Anoplopoma fimbria. The sequence continues at coordinate 9,793,452 of NC_072467.1, forward strand.
GCAATTCATTTGCGCTTCAATATTTCTGTATTTTAAGCAATACAGATTTCAATTCATTTCAGCCAACAGCATTCACCCGCATTTCCTGCAGGTATTTTCAGATATTTAACTTCATCTTTTTACCCATCAACCACGATTCCTACTGATGTTAATTGTATCATGTCACACAGCCTCACCTGAGCATGCCTTTCAAAATGCAAACTAACACTTAAGCTACCCTCTATTGTGCCAGGGCTTTGCTGTAATGTGTGCGGTCTCACTGACCCGCCCTCAGAGTAAAGTTCCAGGCATTGAGCATGGTCTTCTTGTACTCATTAAGCCACATATCTGCATCCCTCAATGCATTTGGCCTCATGTCAGGGTTGTCCGTAGTGTGTGAATAGTCATTGGCATGTGGTAAAACATCTCAGGGAGATCAACAAACACCTGTTTCTTTTGCTTTTAAAGGAAGAGACTATCAAAAAATAAAAAAATGCATTGTTCTGATTAGGAACAAAAGACAGAAACAGAGTCTGCATAATGAATTTGCTCACAGCTGAAGAATTCATCGACACCCCAAACAATGGGCGTGGCTTTAAGGTTCTTAAGGTTCTGGATAATTGCACATAATATGACACATTGTGTGCTGCCAACATAAAGTGTGGTTGCTCATTTTCAAATGCTAGCAACTGTGACCCTTTTAAAGTCATGTTAAAAAAATGAAGCAGATTTGTTTTTAATATTGTATTAATCAGTAAAAAAAATGTCACTAACATCCAGTTTTTTGTTATCCTTTGTTAATACACTAGCAAATTCAGTTCAAGCCCTAAACTAAAAACTTGTGATAAGATTCTCAATCGTCCAGCTCTGTCCACTGCACTGTTGTATGATGACCTCAAAGTAAAAACTTTCTCCCTGGGCGACCTCAAGACATCTCTTTGTTGCTTTGTTTCTGATCGATTGGCCCTGCAAAAGTTTAATCAAGAAATAGAATTTAGTCAGATGGTAGCATGAATACATCTAACACAATGATATTTTTAAGCACCTTTGTGAAGGATTGGACATTTATGACTTTGACACCTCCTACTGGTAGTATCTGAAAAGGCTGTGCTGGATCGTTCAAGAAGTCACTGTACAGAAGTCAGAACAAAATGCTACCATACTGGTATCAGCTGAGTTCTTACTTGTTTGAAGTCCCAGTGCATGTGTAGTTCGTTTAGTTTAGCCAGCTGACACTCCTGCAGGATGGGAGTGCTGCCAGAGCCTGGATCAACCAGGCAGCGGTTACTGTTATATTTGTGAGATTTAATCCCCCCGATGATGATTTCACCATCTGTGTTGTAGAAGCAATGCTGGTGAAAAGAAAGGGTAGTGATTAAATATCCAGATTTTTTATTAACATCTCAGTACCAGTATTTCTGTTCATCTTCTTAAATAACCTGTGGCTGCTGGGAGTGGCATTCATACAGGATAGGGATGTTTCCTGGAACGACTCCCTGGTCAACACAATAGCTCTGAAGACGGGTGTTCTGCAGCTGTACAGGTCAGTGTCATTTCAAGATAGTTATTTATTTGCTTTGACCTCTACGTGAGCCTTCATTGATTGTGTTTTATACGTTTAAAAATGTCCAATCATGTCCAATCACAAAATTCAAGTTTTCGTTGAAAAAAGAGCTAATTAAATACAGATTTCAGATCTTGAATTCAGTCTAAGTATTTCAGGCTTACTAATATAGTACTCACACTAAAATATGTCATGCTACATCAGCAAATGCATGACTGAAAATGTCACTTACCACACCATACCCCAAGAGGTTATCCCATGTGTCCAGACTTGGATAAACATTGTCCAGGTACCACTTAAAAGGTTTACATTTCAGCTTTTCTCTGAGCTTCTTCCTCTCGGACACGTCGCCAGTATCGATTCCATGATTCTGTATATCATGAGCAATATCAAAAGGTGCATGAACAATGCAAAATTTTGGTAAAATCTATATTGTTCAGAACAATTAAATCTAAAATGTATAAATCTAGGCAAATACTTGTGAAAACACTGGTTCTCATGGCAGATTTAAATGTAATTCTTATGAAAGTGAGAAAGTGTAACGAACACTGAAATGCAGTGTTGATAAAAGATGCTGCAGTGTGTCTTTTTACCACTTTCAATTAGCCTTTTTACAACATTGTGACTTGTCATAGTAGGATAAACACAAGTGTTACTTATTAACAAAACTCTTATTACACTTATTACTTATTCTAAAAAACATTGATGCATTAAATAAAAACATTAGTGCAGAATGGTGTCATTTTAGAAGTTTTTGTTTTAATATTTTTCTCACCACTGTGACAACTGGATATCATTGGATTGCAAAATTGTGATGAATACGAGGAGAGTATGATGTGTGTAAGATAAATAAAAATCCCTTTAAGGATTGTTCAAGTTATGGAAGTTTTTTGAGTTATTCAGTGTAACATTATAGACGCCAACTTTCATCCGCATTTTATGAATGTAATGTTTTACAAATTGAGGTAGCTATTCTGTATTAAAATACTATACCCTACAGATTCTAAAAATCATCTCTAAAAACAAAATCACTGTGCCGACCTTAAAAGGAATGTTCCAGGCAATGAGCACGTTCCGCTTGTACTCATCCAACCAGATATCTGCAACCCTCAATGCATTTCTCTTCATGACAGGGTTGAGATCAAGTGCATACGGTTTGTGTGCCCTCTCAATGTGAGCTACCCTTGAGCAAGGCACAACCTCTACGCTGCCTCCACACAGCCACACCTGAGCAGTCAAGACACAGATCAGACAAATCGTTGGTGATTTAAATTCTGTCCCTTGTTTAATTCTTCTTACTGAAACAGTTTTGGCTACTCACACGAATCCCAAGTTCAACATTTTCTCCTCCGTAAACCGTCATTCCACCATCGAGCCCACCAATTTCTCCAAGGAAGAATCTGTCTGCTGCAAAGATTCCCATAACAGAGGGACTCCTGTCCGAAACAAACAAACAGTGACACCAGTCTTGTCCCAAAATGAATACTGCCTGATTTTTTTACTTTTACTGTCTGTTATATTAGGAAACTGCTTAAAATTTGTACTGTTTAAAAAGGTATTCAGTGAGTGAAACAAAAAAGGTCAACAGATTTATATCACTATTTCTGCTTTATAGAAAGAAGACAATGGCACATAGGGTAATTTTACTGTGAACTGAATGTGAACACTGGTGGTAAATATAACTTAATGAAGAACATATATTTAAAGTCGAATTTTAGCAATCTAAGTCAAAGTGACCGGCCAATCCCTTGGAAGAATTCTCCAAAACTCCAAAAACTAGGAGAGGGTCTAATTTAATCATCCCACTCACAGTGATCTGACTAAATTTGTGTGTTCCACGTACTTCCCAGGCTGCGATTCATCCCCCATCTTCAGCCAGTCTGGCCTAAAGGACTCGTACATACACCACAAAGCCCAGTCGAAGCCATGAGCGAACGGGTTATATCTTTCCACTTGTAGATCGTCAAAATGCACCTTATCAAACACAGGGGACACCACCACTGTCCTGTCAGCTTTGATCCTGTCCAGCAGAGGTTCTGCCCTGGTAAGGACACCAAAATTAAAAAGTACAATAACCTCAAGGGAGGGAGGTGAAATAACTAATTCTCCACAGTATTTATGTAGGACTATGACAGGAACTTAGAGAAGGAATTGAACTTCATAGCAGTTAATATTCTGTTGTTTCCCTGAACAGTACCGCTTCATTTAAAACATGTACATACCATCCCTCTGTGGTTTCAATATGGGCATCCAAAATGGCCACAACATCTGCTGTGGCGTGCTCCCAACCTGAGATCCGGGACTGGGACAGCCCCATTTGTTGCTTGTGCCACACTTTCTTTATGAGTCCAGGCCTCTCTTTGTGAATCTGATCAATGTAGTCTTGTAAATGTTTTCCGAGGTCATCTAAAAATAAATTCAGCAGTTACATCTATAAATAAACAAGCACAGATGACTACAACTGCTTTACAAATTACATACAAAAACCTACCTGACGAAAGCTATTTACCCTAATTTCCTTAGCTGGGGTTATGAGACTGACATGGCTGATGTATTGAGACATTTGAGAGAAACATCATCATGCTTTATTCCAAGTGCACAGTTACACTTACTGTAAGTGCTATAGTCATCCACTAGAATGATTTCCCTCAGCAGGTGCTTTGGAGTGTGGGTGATGATGCTTCTTACGGCCCTTTTAATCACCGAAAGAGCCTCGTTTAAGTAGATCAGTACCACGCTGATTGTCGGCAGGTCACTGGGATACTTCTTCATCAGACACCTAAATGGTGTAAGATGTAGAGACAGGTGTAAATGATTTGGTTAATGTTTCGGTCAATCGGTTCTCTAGCAGAACTGAACTGCAGAGAAACGGATTGAAAGTGTGTCTCAATATTTCATGTAGCTTATGTTGCGTAGATGTTCTCCATCCTGCATCATGGACTGTAGGATATCAGGAGTAATTGTTTGATCTGGCTTGACAACAAAAGGGAAAAGAGACTGAAATCCCTAATAAACTCTGCAGAAGTATGGTTGGTGGATCTGTGTCTTATTCTGGATAAAGGGTCCAATTATGTCACAGTTACATGTCATGCCATTTTGGGTGCATGTATTTCCGGCTAAATATTGCTTGGGCACAGTTAATATACTGCAACTAAATTCCAATTTCACTTTATATTGTATGATTTGTTAGATCAGATGCATAAAAACACTGGTAGTCGGTTTATAGTAACACCCACAAAACGGAGAAGACATCAGATTACTATGCATAGCAAGTTATAGCAAAGGTCAGGACACAAAAAATTCTAACTCCCTTTTAAATTGTTAGAACCAGTATGAATAAAAGTTACCTTCTGTCTCTTGTATCTGAAAGCTTCCTGTCTGTTGGCAACTGGTTACTTAGGAAGGCATTGTATCCATAAATCTGAAACAGACCCTCCGCCTCCTTCTGTTCCTCTTCTGACAGGTCATCGCCCCACTGGGCGAACAGGATGGAGTTTGGATATAACTTTGGCATCACAATCTTCTCTTTAACTTGATCCACATTTGGTAAAGTGTCATTGGTGAAGTGCTTTCGACCAGATACTTCTATCAGCTTTGCTTTGGTTTGGGTTTGGGTTTGGATTGGATTTGGTTTTGATTTTGATTGTGTTCATGAAAGAAAGAAATGATTAACATTGTCAGTAAAACGGGACGACAGTAGAAGTATAAATGTGTTTGGCAGTTGGAAGAAATGGAAAGCGTATCAATGCTGCAAACTCTTCTAACATTTCCTCAGTAAAATCAAATGTAGTCCAAAACATCTTACAACCTAGTTTTCTCTCCCATCTGTTACAGACCTACAGTACATCCATACATTTTCACCAAAGTTTTCACCTGGTGTTTTTCCTCAACAATTTATATTATATATTCCTTTATTGATCCCCATGGGGGAAATTCAAGTGTTGCAGCAGCTCAACTACACAGAAACAGATAATAAATACACATATTATACAATAAAATAAAAATAAAAATAGAATAAAATAAAAAATAAGAATACAAATAAAAAAAATGTACAGTATATCCACATGGGGGGGGGCTGGTCAGCATGATGACAGACTGTGGTCTCTGCTGTTGTTGTACAGTCTGATGGCAGTGGGCACAAATGAGCGTCTGAAGCGCTCCGTCCTGCTCTTTGGCAGAATCAGCCGATGGCTGAAAGAGCTGCCCAGCTGCCACAGTTCCTCATGGAGAGGGTGAGAGGGATTGTCCAGGATGGCTCCGAGTTTGGCCTTCATCCTCCTCTCACCCACTGACTCCAGACTGTCCAGCTCCAGACCCACCACAGATTTGACTGCTGAACTGTTGAAATCTTTGAACATTAGACACAATACAACAACTATATGGATCGACATTAATATTATTTAGTTAACGACTGTCTGTCTCTGCCTTTGTGACAGTTACATTTCAAAACTTTCTTGTTTACGTCTGTTTTTAAAGTGCAAAAAATAAATAAAGCCTTAGGATATGCACACATCTTTCACCAAAGTTGAAACATTGTAAACTCAGGCTGACAGAACATCTTGGGATTTCACTTATATTTGTGTACACATAATTTTGCGTTCATTTAAAAAAACAAAACTCCATTGTAGTTTGTAATAGTAGGACTGGTTGCTTGGGGTACCAGTTAGGTCAGCACCTAACAATATTTCCGTAAGGTTTGTGAGTCAATATTTTTAAATAAGTCAACCGCACAAAAGACTCAAGTATAGAGCACAATAAACACATAAACACAGTACTCATATCTTGAAGTATGTAAGTATCCCTCCAAAGTACATCCCCAAAGGTAAATATTTAGAACAAGCCACCAAACAATTAAACACCACAAAAGATATCTCTCAATGTAAATGCAATGCATTAGTAATTCACGTTCAGGCAAAAATATTACACATAGTGAACTTTCAAGAAAATCCCCCGAAACACGGTCCGTGTTTTCCTCTCCACTCAATCAGTAAACAAAATAATATTATTTTCAGTTCAGCTCAGTTTTGTTGAAACCACAGTTCTGTTCAACTAAATTCAGTTCAACAAACATAAGGAGGAAAAAAATAACAAATACCGGAAAGTGGATGAGAGTCACGTGAGTTCAGTCCAGAGAAGTACAGTCCAGGTCTTACTACAGGTAAAAGCTATTTACAACGGCCGTAGCAGGTAAGTCCAAGGTCTGAGTACCGCTCAAACACAGATCTATCTGTAATGCCAACCTGTATTCCGGCTTTGTCACCATATTAAAAGAAGGGGAATGAGGGGGTAGGTTTCAGAGCGGGGTTTGTCTGTGACAGGGCATGAGGACATTCATTAACATCGTAGTGATAGCAGATCACTATATTTATAACATGGAGAATTCCCACCATTCTTATTGGCTGTCCAAAATAACTTGTCAGTGCTTGCACACAAACATTTGGGTGTGTGGAGTGCCAACAAATACACAACCAATCCAGAAAACATGTGATCTAACAAGCCCCCCATGTGAGTATCTCCACCTAAGGCTTTAGAAATAACCTAGATGGCAAAGATGTGCTTTATTAAAATTTTAAGGGGATTTACTTGCAGTTAACTAAAGTTACAGCATGGATGGACTTTCTCTGGAATCTCTTTCAGCCACACACCTCGCTCGCTTGCTTGTACAGGAGTTGGAAATGAAAATGTCATCTTGTTCATTTACTTTAGATAACAGATCTTTAAAATAATATATGACATAATTAGAAAGTCAGAGCTTTACACTACAGCTTTTTTATGGTTGCCTCTGAATTGGTACTCACCCAGCTTGTTTAGGGTCTTTTCAATACGGTCCAGTTTCCTCCTCACAACCTCTTGATCTGTGACTCCCTCTAGAAAAGACTTGCCTGTTCTCCAAGTCGCGATCATGTAAATGATGAAGTAAATTAAGAGTAAAAAGGCTCCAACTATTCCAGCTCTTCGAATATATGTCTTCATGGTCGTTTCTCACGAAGGATCAACTCAATGTCATACTGTAGCTCTATGCCAGCCACTTTAAAGCTCAAATTGCACAATAAAGCAAATATTATCTTAAAGATAAATGACTTTCCTTATACATTTGTTTAATGCTGATAAATCAACAACGGAGCTTGGATTAATGAGGCCAGCATAAGAATACTGAGTCAACGCACTGCTTTTAAAGGAAACTCTAATATCTATAGCCTGATAGTACCATGAGGACTTGAGGGTGGAGAGGTGGACTAACACAATCTAACAAGCTATAAATATAAAGAAGGTTTCAAAGTACACTTCAGTTTATTTAGCCGTTTAACTACCTTGGTTTGAGCACATTTTTATTGTTTTATTGCACCTTCAGAGTTTATTTTGCATCATAAATTATCCCACTCTCTCTCCACTAGGCTCCAAGGCCTGTTTGATGGAGTCTTTTTTCCTGGTACATTTACTTCTTTCGTACAATTTGTGATTGACTACTACTCTGCTACTGCATACTTTCAGCTAAAGAAACCATTGAAATGTCAAAGCGTTCAGCTCTTTGAGGAAATGTATCCTTGTATTTAACTTTTTTCATTTGTAGGCCTTTTAAAGTGCTAAGCATTTCTTCTTTCAGCCTTTTCAGTTAAATTATTTCAATTTCCACTTTTTGACAGTATTACAGTTTAGCTTCCAGCTTTTCTAGAAATATATTCAGCTCTTAGGTTCTTTATATAATGAATTCTTATTTTATTTTTCAGAATCCAGTTTTTTCAGCAGTGCAGTGCAATCATTTGCACGATAAGATTTCTGTATTTTTAGCAATGCTTTGCAATTCCTTTCGTCCATCTGAATTCACGCCCAATTTCTTCATAAAATGTTTTTTCTAGTTAACTCTGTCTTTTCCCCATCATCCCAAATCATCCTGCCTCCCCTAACTGTTTTTTTTTTCTCTTATATTGGTTTCAGAGACACACTCCCACCACACAGTCACAAATAAACAGGCATTTTGAAATGAACACTACTACTTAAAGGACCGCGTGTAACATTTAGGGGGATTTATTGGCAGAAATGGAATATAACATTCCTAACTATATTTTAATTAGTGTATAATGGCCTGAATCAAAGAATCGTTGCATTTTTGTTAGCTGAGAAATAGCAATAATATTTATATAGGGAGCGGGACACCTCCAGTGAGTCCGCAATGTTGCACCGTCATCTGAAGGTAGGGATGCATATCGAAACCCGTTATTAAGCAGGCCCCAGTGCTATGATATTAAAGGACTTTTGATAAGCAGTGATTTTACTGGTGCTTTTTAATGTTTTGGTGTTATGCAGCGAGCATCTCCTCCGCTCTCAGTCTATGGTCCGGGCTGAGCTCCTCCAACTACAAACACCAAGTGAAGTCAGTGAGCGGAGCTGACGCGATGGAAACTCTGAAGTGAATCAGGTGAAGTGAAGATGACTACACTACAACTACGTTCATCACCGTTAGGGCAATAAACATTCTTGAGTAAAAAGCCAATACTTTATCAATACACCTGTTCAACAAGCATGAACATGTAAACAATTTAACTTGATGGCTTTCTTTTGCTCTCACTCGAAAAACTTCCATAACTCGCAAAATCCTTAACGGGATTTTCAAAAATTTTACACACATCATACTCTCCTCAGTGGGGTAAAATAAGTATAAAACATTTGTTTTAAAACGACACCATACTGCACTAATTTTTTGAGTTAATTAAATAATGTTTTTTCAGAATAAGTTACAATGTTTTGTAAATTAGTACCATCTCTGTTAATTCTACTCTGCCATTAGAGCCAGTGTTTCCACATTTATTCGCTTAACTTTATAAATATGAGATATAATAGTTTTGCAGAATAAAGATTTTACCAAAATTGCGTGTTTCTGCGTGATCTGGAGTACAACAATCAAACGCCCAATAGAAGTCAAATGGAGTGAACATGAAGAATGGGTGAAAACTCTATAGAGGCACTGTATTGGTAAAAAGTCACATCTAATAAAAACACTAAAAACAAGACAACCCTTAGAGGATAATTTTATTTATTTATGTACACAATATAGTTAAAGACCGAACAATCAGAGTTACTGCCCTAGAGTTGTTGGTCGTTTAATAGCTGACAGTCTTGGCTGGCCTTGTCTCATCCAGGTCAGCTTCCAGGTAACGGAATCGGCGATGTCGACGCAGAATCTCAATTGCTTTTTGTTCTACAGTGGAAGGAGTGATGCCGAGATCCTCCAGACCAGGAAGTCCTGGGTACTTCATGTCTGTTGCGTGAAACTGGAAAATGAAAGCGCAGTACATAATTAGTGTTGGCTATAGAGCCTCCACAGTTGGTGGCACAATATGCCATTTTCACAGTAGCACATCAAAATGGCTAGTGATCTCAAAACTTATAGTTTCAAGTTATACCAAGATCTTGGTCGTCTTACCCTGTCCACCTTGTCTGCGGTTGTCCAGGGCTCAAATGGGTTCATTGCAAAAAAACGAGCACCAAGGCTGAAAGTAGAGAACAGAAACCATCACATGATTGTACAGGGGAACAAAACACCTGCACCCAAAATACCCCTATTGAGGTTTAGACTAGTGGCTCTGTAGGAAATTATTTTGATAAGCAGGTGTTTTGTTTGTATAATGTGTTCAAGCAGCACATGAACACTACAAACATGAGGTAACATGTTAAACATTTTTGCAAAAAGTGAAATCGGATCAGTGAGAATAAGCTCTAGAAACTGCTCATGTGTATAAATATTGTAAAGGCATGGGTATACACTTCACAACCTACAATAAACCATCTCCTTTGTTTTGTTTTTGCAACATGCCTTAGGTGTGGTTGAATGCATCAGTTAGTTACATAAAAGATGCCTTTTTTTCTGGAAAATGCTGAAAAACATTTTTAAAGCACATACTGATAGAGTGGGCGTGGCAAGGGGTAGGGCACAAAGGGTCTGTGTGCCACGGCGTAGATGTACTCCACCAGGTCATGGAGGAGGTAACGGTTGGGACTAGACGACAAGAGAAAACAGGACAAAAACAATCCATGAAGGAGAGCCCCCGTCATGTAAATCTGAGCTCACAAGTGATACAAATACAGGGCATGAAACACAGTTATCAAATTTCAGTATTTGCTTCGATCATAGGCACAGCTATTTGAGTGCGGACCACCTACCCAACTAATGCATAGGTCTTTCCATTAGCATCGGGGTCTCTGACAGCATTGATGATGGCCTTGGCCACATCCACCACCTGAGGGAGAAAGGAGATGGGTTATTTGGGTTCATTTGATCATAATTATTTTTATTCATTATAAGGGAAATATCAGAAAAGCTGCCCCCTTTTAGCAAACTTACATGAACAGGCTGCTTCACAGTCTTCTTCCCCATAGATATGAGTGGAACAGCATTGCCAAACCAGCGCATGTCTGGAAAAGGAATAAACCCACACATTACATTTTCACTGGTTAACATTTTCATACTGTGGAACAAGTTGTGAAATTGTTTTAGCGATAGCTCCACTTGTGCATGTAGAAGTTGATGCAGAGACCACAGTGCAATTAATGTACAGAGCGTCCATGAAAGAGCACTAAATGTACAACAACCAAATCACTGAAAAGCAACGCAGCAATGTTCACCAACACGAGTGACACTCCCATCACTCAGAAACTGACGTGTTGGCCTAATAGACGATTATCGTTAAAGACTGATTTCACAGTCTCTTTCACTCACACATACAACTGTCTTACTTGCATAATAGTTGAAGAATCTGTCCTCCCTCCCAAAGATCTCAGAGGGCTTCATGATGATCGCTTCGGGAAACTCATCTCTCACTGCTGTCTCTCCTACGGCCTATTGGTAAAAGAACATTATACAATGACTAACTACATATATACAGGTTAACTTTCTCTGGCTTTAACATGTTGATACTGTTCAACAAAAAGCACAGAAACACTAGTTTGAATGAGCCAAAACAGCCCTTTACCTTGTTCCTCAGGTATTTGGACTGGCTGCGTATGTCAGCGTTGAGGTGAGACATGTGGACGAACTTTGTGATGCCGGCCTCTCTGGCTGCCTTGGCAATCTGCTGAGGGATGGTCACAAAGACGTCCTCATAGTGATAGTTGCTGTGCACAAAAAGAGGAGAAATACATGCATGTGAATGCTTAACCACAATTTACACGCCCATTCAGCAATTTCCTTTAACATTCACCTATACCTCATCTCTAAACCAGCTTAAAACTATATTTCATGTCTACAACATAACACATAAAGCAGATACTTTAAGCATTTTTTTCCCAGCATACACATACCTTGTCTCCCACTCTCTTCCGACAAGGTTGATGACAACATTAGAATTCTCCAAGGCCCGTTTGATGGAGTCTTTGTTCCTGGCATCCCAATCCTGCGACAAGACAGAGATAAACCATTTGCATTTCATTTAAAGCTCGAAATTTATCAATCATTAAAATAAGTACATGCAGATCAAAGAATCCACCATCCAAGAGTGTGGCAAGATTTCTTCAAGAGTGTGTCTGTATGCATCTTACCATGAAAATGATCTGTCCAAGATCACCCATGGGCCTCAAGTACATGATGTCATACTGATCACAGCGGTGAGGGACTACAATCTGAGAGCCCATGCGACCTGGAAATCATAAGTTAATAAACATACAATCACATCTTTGTCTTGAAGATGTTTTATATATTTATCAAAAAAATCCTTAGGTGGGATTATTTAGAACCCCCATGGGCATGAATTGTAAATTAGGTACCCAATAAACCCATGCCAGACATGGACATATTTGGAAATAATGAAGAATAAAACATTCTAAATTGGTATGAATTAATTATTAACACTTCAAATTTCTTTTAAACTTAAATGAACCACAATGAAAAAAAACAAAAAAAAAAAACTTAACTTGATTGTGTTATTCTCCATATTTTTCAATTAATTTGTATTTTATGTGTGATCTGTTATACATGTTTACGTATTTTTGATATCTCAAATAAATTAAATCACCTAAATTGGGGAAGTACATATTAAAATGCATGAAATACTGATTTAGTGGGCTTAATAGGGACGTTTACCCTGATTGTGCTCATAGCTGAGATGAGATCTTACCTGGGATATTGGACACATGATGTGATGTTTACAAGCACAAGCTCAAAATACACAAGTTTGCAGAATATATAGTAAATATCAGTGTGCATTTAACTTAACATCAGTTATTATTTACACTATATTTTTAACTCACCCAGCCTGTTGACCACGTATCGACCAATAAAACCTGTAGCACCAAACACTGTTGCCGCTATTCCACTGGAGGAGGAGCGTCCTCCTTTACCTTTGGGGACGACAGCATGGTGCAGCTTCCTCTGCTGGACTTTGCTGACAGAGGCAGCTGACAGTACAGCAGGGGAGCAGCTACCTATGGAGAGGAAAGAAACATAGGCAGTGTTGGATCCACAGTATAGAGGTTTGTGGTGCTCATCATTTCTATGGCATTATACTGAGAGGTGTTACTGATACTTATTGTGATTTAACCTTAAATGGGGTGGACAGAAAACACACTTCAGTACAACACAATACAGTTCAACATCATCACTAACTACATAGCTGAATCATACAAAACTGAAGATTTATAAAGGGAGACAGTGTGACACTGAGCTTCTGGAGCGGTATTGGATGCCATCATTTTTTTCTATTTCAGGCTTTGATCACAATGTGTTTTACTCTCTGTCAACATACTACAAATTAGCTGTTAAAAGATGGCGACGAAATATGACAGAGGAAAACACACATGAGCAAGAAGGCATCTTAAAGGCTGCATGCTTCATTACAAATAATCAATGACAGGAACCTTATAGACTGGGCGAGTGGAAAAATATGCATTAAGCAAAACAGAAAATGAGTTGATGTGAACCATCTAACAGTCAGGACCTATATAAAAACCCATCGTGACGTCAATGTAACTGATGTTATGTCAATAAAAACAGCAAGTGGGCCACTATAAGGAGGCCACTGGGCAGGACCATGGCTATAGCTCAGCTCTAACTGAACTCAATGTTCATTTACTAACGCACATAGTGATGCGGGTCTTTATATAATCAGTAAGCTGATAATATTAGAGTTTTTCAAAAATCAAATTGTGAGCTACTAGCAAGCTAAAGCCCTTGCTAGCAGGTGACTAGCCGAGCCGGTTAGCAAGGTCACTCGAGCCGAGTGTGTGGTCTAACTGTGAGTGTGGGTAAACGTGGATTACGTGTGATTATCTGAAATAACAACAATATGTCCCTAGAAGTCAACGCGAGCATCAGATGTATACTGTTTTAACATTACTCACTTGAAATCCTTGGAAGGACACTCGCAGGACGGCTAACCAGCGCTACGGTCGCCATGTTTCCGACTACGGCACACCGCATGGGCCAAGAAGCCCAAGTCAATTCACAACAGTGGCAAACCGAGTTATAGCCAAAGCGTAGAGCACACCAAAGGCGAAAGCTGAAAGATGTCCCACAAAACGCATGAAACAAGTGTTTATCCCGGCGTGCAGACAACAGTCTTAGAAACGTGAAAATAATTTATTGTGATCACAAAATATATTTCTCATGGCAGAGACACATCTAACTTTATTCCGCTGTTTTCATAATAAAAAATGACGATATGTCCTGTTTGCATGATGTTTCACTGCTGTTTGACTCTCTGACTGTGTCTGTTTCGATTGGCACATTAATAAGCACTAAAAACAATTCAAGTGACCGTGAGAGGGTTTTTACATGTTGTGTTAGCCTTTAATTAATAAACAATAGCTTTTTAAAATAGAACTAATACATTTAAGGTGACGCATGGTTTTATTTTAGATCTTTCAAATAACTTTACATGAAATCGACGCGTTTCTGGCATTGTGATAGCGGTAGGCAATTATATTAGATTAAATCGTCCTTGGCCATCCATCAACATTTATATGTAGCTGCTATAGTCCCATCTCTTCTTCAGCCAACATCGTTAATAAATGGTCCCAAACTATGGAGTCTGGTCTGGAGTGTGCCCCAAGAATAAATATATATTTTCAATCTCTAATTATAATTACTAGGCCTATTAATAATACTTCAAACGCTATTGAATGACTCAAAGTAAAAAGGGTCCATGCAATTTGCCACCACTAGTTCCTGCTCTTAGCAGCAGATGGCAGCCCTGTGCTTCACACGTATGTAACAGCCAACCAATCAGAGCTCCTGTTGCTGTTTTTCCTATTTGTAGGCGGCACTCTGCTTGAATATAGTAGAGAGCAAAGAGAAAACTGCAAATGTTAGTGAATGTAGTAAGAGATAAACAAGTAATTAGGACGGAATATGATAAAGAGAAATCCGTAAATGGGGAAACAAAATAATAATCAAAATTGAATCCTGATTATAAAATTCTTATTTATGAAACATTTTTTTTTGTTTATCAGTTACTTATTTAGCAACAGGCTATGAAAACTAGAACTACATCTTAAAACTACAAGAGACAGCTTTATATTGCATTAGAACAATATGCCAACAGTGCCGTAATTATCATTTCAAGTTAAAGCATGGAAACATAAACACAAAAATGATGATAAATATGAAAAAATAAGAAAGCATAGGCTCTTTGAAACAACCTTTTATTTCATCATAAAAGACAAAAAGACATACAAATGTTTATGAGTATAACTTAACTTTTCTTATTTCAGCTGCAATCCACTCTCTTGGGATCTCTTGTTGCTTAGCTAATAGATAGTGAGGGCCCGGATCTAAATTTTAATTGAATCTCTGTTGACGACTTAAGATATAACTCCTTTGTAAAAAGATAGTATGTTCTATAACATTAGACAAGACATCATTTTGTCAGATAAAAGGGATACTGGCAGAGTAGTATGAACCCTTGTTGACAGGTAAGAATCCAACGGTTTCTAATCCAGGTGTACATAAACAATAGTAAAGTGCAAGATTTCTAATACTGCAAGGCACAAACTATCAATAACAGGATTGTCTTTTTGTTTCTAATATAAAAAAATGTTATGAATAACATACAAAATATTTTCATACAGTAACAACACAACAAGTAAAACCTTGTCTAAACCCTCCACAAATATCTGAAATATTTTCTCAACATGTGTTCTGTATTACACATAAACAGTAAATTACAGCAGAAATATATACAATAAATTCTATTACAGTTACATATTTTGTGATTGTTAAATTAAATTGTTAAACAAATATGAAACAAAGGATCAAACATATTCCATAATAAATATGTGAAATCATTTATTATCAATATGTCATAAACTGCAATCTACAATTAAAAAGTATATGACAATTCTATCTTTGTTAACATGATTAAAAAAAAAAAAACATTTTTTGGCTCAGCCTTTATTGCACACACTTCATAAAATATTTTAACCATTATGAAAGTTATGTGTAAAAGAAAAAAGAATAAAATGCAAAACCAAATATTTGATACATTTTATACCCATGCAGTGTGTACTACTTTGTTTTTTAACATGGAAACTGAAAAAAGTAAAAGTGTTATGGTCTAACCTGTTTATCAAAGATTTCAATGCCCAGCAAAGATTGGGTTCAATAAATAATACAGGAGACAGTTGAAAAGCTGATGCTGTACTATTAACTTGGTTTTAATCCAACTAAATTCAACATGTGCATTATTATGTGGCAGACAGCTTGATATCTCAATTGTGACACTTAAACAAAATGCCTGCAACTGCACCTTAAGTCCTTTATAAAAAAAATTTAAACTGGTTGATTGACTTCACGGTCATACAAACTCAAAGTTTCACAGAATAGAAGAATACACTACGACTGTATACTTAAAACAATAAATAGAGGATGACCCTCTTTGCTGATGATCAGTGTGACCTCTCCATACATCTTTATTTTGTTCATGGCATGTGGGAACTGGTTTGCTTCCTACCTTTCAGTTGAAACATCTACTGCTTTCCGATTTGAAATTCAGACACTGAGACTTTCCTCTGGCTTGGACGTCTCTAACATGTTGTTTTATGACATCATGTAGACACTGAAACAACATGGCAGTGTTCGTAGTAACTGGATTTAAAGGATATCTAAATGTTCTGTGTGGGCAGGGCCAAACAAATGGCACTTTCTCTTAGCTGTCCATTTACTTCCACTTCACCAACTCAATCACTCACACGTCGGAGTGATTGAGTTGGACAGTGAGCCTAAACAACAGTTCCCACATGTCATGAACGCAGCACGATTCCCTCTGACTGTTACATGATAGGGGGCAAATACTGAGACAGCTCGTGGCTATCTTTTCTCTCTGGGCCCACTTCCTCTTGAGGCTTGATGATGATGTGAACGGGCCTCTCTCCACCTCCTTCTTGCTGCTTGGTATCCGTGGACAGCTTTCTCTCATTCTCACACACCTCCTCCTCCGCTGAGGCCCCAATGGGCCGCAGACGCTCGGCAGGGGCCATCTTTGTTGCTGTTGCTGTGCTGTCTTTCTTCAGCTTGTCAGTAGTGCTGCTTTCTGAGCTGCCCTTCTCCACTGTGCCATGGAAACAAAAGACATTAAATGCCAGCTAAAGGTGAACACAAAATAACTATGTTGGTCTGTCCGCTGCTATGGCAGTAGCTTAAAGTTGAGGGGAGTGAGCAGCATGTACCCATTTAACCTGAACTGTACAGATTTCATTATGTATTATATTATGTAAGACAGGTCTCTGCTCTATTTTAGCTGTTTGTTGTATCTATCATTTTTTACTTTTACTTAAAATGTCCTCTAAATATGGGTATTATCGTAAGTTTATAGTATGGATGATAAAATGAACTGTACTCATACCAGGCTTGCTGGTCGAACTGTCTGAGACCTTCTTCACTGTTTGCTTGGTTCTTGGTCGGACTTTGTTGAAATTCCCCTCCAGGATCCACTCGTGCTGAAGCCCCTCGTCTGGACTCATACGTTTAGTTGGGTCCCAACTGAAAACAGACACAGAAAAATATTTTAAGTCTGCTTGTACAGATTGTTATTTCATCTTTAAAGAAGTAATAAAATAAGTCACATCCAATTTTTTTGGAGACCATTACAGTTATAAGAAAAGCCTTTTCTGGTAGAAAGTCAAGCAGATGTTGAGAGTGAACATACGTGAGGCAGCGTTTGATGAAGTCTAAGAACAAAACGTCATTTGTTTTCAACGCAGCTGACAGCTCCTTAGTGTTGGGTCTCCTCTTCTTCCCCTTGCTATTGGTGATGTTTCTGGGGTTTCCTTTTGAGTCTGCACACAATTATCAAACACAACACTGATTTATTATCTTGGTATATTGTCCCTATAGAGTAGACTCACACCTTTTAGAAAACACTAACCTAGTTATTCATTTATCTTCTGATAACATTTAGTAATCCTATAGTCTACATTGTTTGCTATAATGCAGAAATAAGATATTAAAAATATCTGAAACCGAATAATTTCTCACCAAAGAAAAGCCTCCTCCTCGCAGCTGACTGAACAAAATCATTTGGAGGCATCCCAATAACCTGTAAGTCAAAATATCAGGACACCTTAACAAACTGAAGCAACTCAACAACCATATTAGAACGTTATTATGCATTTCCATTTCAAAATTAATGTAATAAATGTGGACAAACAATTATTTCCATGTCGTACCTCCATTATGCAGGCTATCTGCTCCACTTCGCTCTCTCCTGGGAAGATAGGATAGCCTGTGTAGAGCTCAGCAAGGATGCAACCCAGACTCCACATGTCAATGGCCATGCTGTATGGGTGACCAAGGATGACCTCTGGAGAGCGGTAGAAGCGACTCTGGATGTAGGTGTACACTAATGGAAAAGACAGAAGAGACTGTGAGGGATATAGGATAGACGTTCTGCAGACCATTTGTTTGAATATCCCGACATGGTAAGTATTATTACATATTCTCTCATCTGAGTTTTATGCTCTTACCTCTTTGTTGTTCATAACAGCTTGATCCAAAGTCAACCACCTTGATGTTCCCTGGCCCTCTCTGAGACAGAAGGATGTTCTCCTGTTGAAAAGTTGAAGCAAAAACCTTCAAACAAGTTGCTTTTAAATAATGCAGCTGCAATATAATACTGTTCCACAAGATGGAGCAAAATTCCCACTATTGTTCTGGGGTATCGATCATCAACAGCGGTAAAATGATTCAGTGCAAAGGAGTGGTCCATGGCAGGTTTTGTTGACTATATTCTAAATTGTGTCTTATGATCTATATCTCAAAAAAAGGTTCAGGTATTACAGAAACACGGAAGTCAGTACCGGTTTGAGGTCACAGTGGATTATCTTTTCCCTGTGCAGCATCTGCAGGCACCTGAGAAGCGCATGGGTGAACCGACGGATGAGAGCGATGCTGAAGCCCTGGAAGTTGTTTTTTTTGATGAGCTCGTACAAGTTCACTCTGATGAGAAAAACAACATTCATATTGCTGTTAAAACATAAAAACACTGATAGGATTTATTTTCTTTACAATAATCTCTATCTAAGTACTTTGTTCCTTACATAGCAGAGTGATATAAAGATGCACCACATGAAGAACTTCTACATGTTCCTTAAAATAAACGCTCCGAGAAAAGAAGGTCGCTAAGTTTGGTGTCACTCTACACTTTACATCCCCCGTAATAAAACATCCACTGACTGAGAGGCGCATACTTAAATAATCCTTGATTGTGCTCTCATTTAGAGGGAGGCAGACACACAGAATGTGTCCACCTAATATTTATTTCTACTTGTAATAAGCATATACTTCTTCAGACTGTGTAACTTGAGCCTTCACACCATGAAGCAAGAAGGGGAAAGAGATAGGGCCCTAATCAAGGCCTTAACTAAAGGATTCGGTGACAGTAATGTTAGACATGGTGGCAGTCCCAGACGTCCTCTAAAGGTCATTGAGCCTGAGTGATACACAGAACTATCTCCCTTCAAATAGATATCAGTTGCGTCCCTCGCTAAAACACAGATGGCTAAAGGTACACAGGTGATCACTTAACTCCTGATTGACTGTGGTCACGTAGTGTTAGAATTAATGAATAGAGACACGTTAGAAGTGCCTTTGTTAGGACAGTACAGTGATCTAACCGAGCTGTTGTACCTTCGATTAACACTAATGTCTATATATTCTCCTGTGAAACTAATTTATGAACATGCAGGGATGATTGCTTGCATGCAGAATACATCAAAAAATGAAGAAGTCCACAGTCACCAGGCGCGTACTAACCCGAGAAGCTCGAAGGAGATGCAGAGGTGATTTCGGAAGTAAAAGTACTCCTTCATGTGGATGACGTTGTGGAGGTTGTCTTTGTCTTTCCTTTTTATCACATCCAGGATCTTCAGCTCAACCAGAGCTTGGTGATGAAACCTACAGACACATTTACAGAAGGTGTTAGATTAATGGAATACAAAAATATTACCTGAGATTTAAATACCAGTTATTTCAGAATTCAGGTATTGCAGGGCCAGAATGAATTCATGTTTGCATTTAAGTTCTGAAATGCAACATAGTGATATATTGTAGCACTTGTTGGAAATGTTTGGTATACTACATGGACATCTCCCGTGTTGATTATCTCAAAGAGGTTTGTCCCTTCACATCAATCCCTTATGTCCTTATGTCACCCATGCAAAATCCACTCCATGGAGAGATAAGCAGAATTCTCCTGAGGCAAACAGTTTGCACCATTTTGTTTTCTGCATTATTGAAGTGGCGGTAAGACCGATGACTCCTGCATCTAACCCGCAGGACTCACAGGCAGTCGCTACCACTGTGATCCTCTGTGAATGAGGAAAGGTAAAATAACGCCACAGGTTCTGACTTCTATCATGTTATCAAGAGCTCAACAATTTGACACCTAAAATGTAAAGTGATCGCAGCTAAGGCATTTGGGAAAACCTCACAACAGGGTATCAGATCTCAGGTGAATGCCACAAATTGACTACTAGACTGTGATAAATAGCTTATTCTATGGAGTATCTATTTATTAAACACTTATCAAAATATTCTGGATGAATAATTTAAAGATCTTTTCTAGGAAAGAGCCAATCAAAGGCGACTTCAGAATAATATCAGAATAAAATGAAATAAATCAAAATGAAATATGTGAGTGTACTCATACCTTTTCTTATTGCGTATCATCTTAATGGCTACGAGTTCACCGTTCTTGTGGTCCAGGCATTTCAGGACCTGCCCAAAGGAGCCTTTCCCAATCACTTCAAGCACTTCAAACCTGTATCCAATATGGTCATGCAGCACCTGAAAAAGCAAAAGGAAGAGCACTGTGAATAAATGAGCATTATGCACTGCATGCTTTACTGAAATAAAAAATATCCATCACTTAAAAATAATAACATGAATATACATGTTATTTACTTGATGACAATACCGTTGATGGGCTGTACATCATGCTCACTCACACTGATCTGCTGTGTGCTACAGTTTCAACTGTACTTTGCTGTAACTGTCAGTTCAAGCTTGCGACAGTGAGGTTAGCCTCAATAGAGACATACAAGTCTAAACAATGGTCAAGTCGCTCAGCTTTAAACAGATCATTCATTACATATTGTCTAACAAATAACTGCCTGTCAGTCACCTGATTTATACAAGACAGTTCAGCCTGTTGTCACGGTGCTGGATGACCTCAGTTCAGTTTATTGTGTACGGAATTAAACAATGAAGTCAGACCAACAGACTGTCTGCCTCTGCTGGATTAAGGTCAAACGAAGGCGTCTGGTCATGTGCAGCTCATCTTATGCAGGTTAAAAGTATATATGTGTGTGTGTGTGTGTGTGTGTGTGTGTGTGTGTGTGTGTGTGTGTGTGTGTGTGTGTGTGTGTGTGTGTGTGTGAGCGTGTGAAATGATTGGAATTCACATTTTCAGATAATCTTCTTATTTTTTAATAATATAAATTTCATCTTTCTGCACAATTGACACATGTATGTACTTTTGTGAATAACCATGGGGCCATGTATCAATATATACTGGTGGTTTTAAAATCAACAACAGTATGACTCTCAGTTCTAGCTTTCTTCAAATTTGCTAGAAAGATACAGTACAAAATTACACATTGTGAACGTTTAGTCACTGTTATTAGCAAGCTCTTTGGCGGTGCATTCAAGTGCCTCTGGGAAATGTTATCATGTTAGACTTGGGAGATGCAAGAAAGTTAAACATTTTTAGTCCAAGATGGTTAAATGTATCTTTTACATGATGTGTCTTGGAAGTTTGCGTGCCAGGCTTGAGTTTCAGCCACAACATTTCTAAATGTACTGCCTTTTGACATTTAACAATGGTTTGTAACTGTTTAACCACAGAATAATAACAGAACTTGAAAGAAAAAAACAAACTTAATGTTTTGTGACAGACCACCAATCTTACCCTGACGTAGCTTCCATGCTCGTCATCATATCCAGAGTTCTGCGGTGTGCCTTGGGAACCCTCGATCTTCTGAGAACCCAGACCAAGGAACCAGATCTCTGCATAGTCCATGATTTCCTCCTGCTCAAACTCTGTCAGCCGGTCCTTGAAGTTCTTCAGTGCCTCTGCAACCGGAAGTAAGAGGAGGAGGGTGAGATGAGTCACTATCTTATCGATTACACCTCTGCCAAGAGCAGAGGATTGTGAACAATCGACTCCAATGCTGGCATGCTATTTATACGGTATCAAAACTAAATGTGACTTAGTTACAAGCCTTTCTTGGAACACCCCCGAATATTCAGAAAATTTGAGATAACCTTTCTGTTATTCTCTTGTAATGTATTCTTATCAACAATATCATACCTATGGGGGACATGGGTAACTTTTGTCCCTCATATGCCTTCTCTTTCTCCAGCTTGTTACTGGAAATCTTGCTGTTGCGGGAGATCGACACTTTATCCATTGCTGCACCAATACGCATGCTGAACTGCTGGGTGGGCTTCGATCTCTCATCCTGTACAATAAACACACACAGAGACAGCAGATTCCCTTTGTAATTAGAAGCAGAGAAGGGATAAAGTAACAACATTTCACAGTCCATGCATCTACTATGTTGTTTCGCAATTTTGAGTTATATAAGCTACTGTGGAGAAATATTGATGCTCAATTGTTTTCTTTCCATCAGAAACTTCATGAGGCACTTTAATGCAAACCTAGCTGCCACTGTAGGATATTACAGAATGCTGATGAATAAGAGCCTCACCGGGTGTGTCTGGTAGTTGTTTTGGCCCCCTTTGTTGGCAATTTGGGGCAGGATGTTTTCCGACTGCTGATGTTGGTTTTTGGCATTGCTGACCACCACCTGGACCACCGGTGGCTCAAGCTGAGGCAGGGTCCCTACACCAGGGCCGAATTTCTGTAAAGCAGAGGGATTGTTTTAATTTAACTGCCTTGAATAAAGAAATGCACATTAGAAACAATACATAAAGTTAAATGAAAACACTTAACAGAGACACAGCTAAAATAGGGACAGATGATGGGGGAAACAAGATCTTTCAGTCACTCCGACAACCTAAAATGTCAAGCAGTGTCTAAAGACTTAGATGAATGCAGACTCAGTCTAATTCACAAAAAAAATGAATAATCAGGACAATCAACAAAGAAATGGCCAATTTCCACAGCTAGAAGGCTTTTCAGATATTTTCCTGTAGGGAATAGCCCACTGTGTTTCACTGGAACATAATAACAAATACTGAACAGCACATCTACACAAAACAAAGGCATCTAGAAATAGTGGGTCAGCAAGTGTGAAGACTAAATTAATTATTCTTTTTACACTGTAGCTACGAGCTTGTTACAGGGCCCTATCGTTTTTTACAAGTGTATGTGTATGTGTTGGGCTCCAGCTCGCAATCTACATCGTCTGCGGAGGCTCAGGTGACCAGGACCCCCAGCGTGCGGCGGCTGGAATTACTGGTCAGGTTGAGAGTGAAATGGGGACAAAGCCTGTGAGGCTGGGTCCTGAAAGAGTCTGTCTGTAGTGGCTCTGCGGGGGAGGTGAAGAGCAGCAACCTGCTTTTCACTGGCTGCCATGCTGCTTGCTCTGAGAGCATGATTACATGTGTCACAGCCTTGAAGGCTCAGCCCTGGCAATGATGTACAAAATTAGACCTCTGTCCTGTGCCAAGTTTTCTGGGAAAAATGAGTTATCCCGGACAAGTATCTATGTCAAGAGGAGCATTATGCAGTATATTATCATACATGTTTTTCCTTATTGAGCTGCAATTCCACTGAAATTTCAGGTGAAATAATTCAAAACAGAGCTGCGTCTACAACCTGCGTCCTATCATGTAGCCTTCAGCAATGTGCTGTATTAGCAACATAATAAATTGTTTCATATTAATTATTAACAGAATTCCAGGGAAAAAAGCTTTCCCCTCCATACAGTAGGTCGTTTGTACATTTCACGTGTAAGGGGCTGCTGCAGGATCTGCCAACTTGGTTATGACGCATAGAGATAGGGCTAAATATAGTTGCAAGCACCTGCCACAACAGGCAAAGGAAGTAAACACAGTTACGTGCCTGTACATAACCAGGGGCATGCTCCTTAAAAAAAAGCTGCACTCGTATCAATGGAAATCTGTGATGCGTTACGCCACATAACCACATACGTGCAGACAGATGTCTATAGCCACATTTATGTTTTGTATGCCAATAAAGATGACATAAATTGTGACTATCACAATGAACAAATGTTTAGTGGGGCTCCTCTTTTTTAATGAGCTGCTCGGTTATTGATCAAAACAACATTGCAAGCATCTATGATGCATATCTAAGCCTTTTATTTCTAATAGTAGAGAGAGCATTCTTGAGTAGCTAGCTGTATGTGTATGAAATAAAATAATAAGAAAAGGGGAATACTATATCTCATGCAATGTTGATTTCTTAAACTTTGTGAATGTTTAAACCTCACGTAAATCAAACACTTAATGGAAAGTGTTTGATTTATGTTCTGGATAAGCGTTCAGCTGCTACAGCCTCCTGCTGGGGAGAAGCGCTGACCTGTGAGCAGGGTCGGTTTGTTCCAAGACGGTTGCCTTCTGTTGGGAGTCTGTGAGGGTGAGGGAAGGCCTCCGGTCGTGACGTCTGTGGGAGGAATGAGAGCAATTCATTAAAAACCATGTCAACTATATGTTTCTTCTGCAATGATTTCCATACAGCACAATGCACAACAGCATCATTTCTGAAGTCAGAAATGATGCTTGGGAATTCTTTTAAGCCAAGAGGGAAACTAAAGCAGTCATGAATCTTAATAAATGATAATAAGTCATTGCTTCTTGTGTTCATGCTTCCTGGATTCTCCAGTCTCTTCAGAAACACACAGCCTGTGGGCAGCTGAGCGAGATTTGCAGCGAGAAGAGCAAAAATAATGCACTATGATCCTAAAATAGATTACTTCTGCAAAAACCCAGCAACCACAACCCTCTCGCTATCCAGTGTTCTCTGTGTACCTGCTGGTTTGTGCAGGTGTGTGAACATGTGCATGTCCATGTGACTGGCTGTGGGTGTACACGTGCCACCAAGCCTGTGCCTACTGCACATCCATATTCCTAACTGTGTTAAGAGGAAGTGATACATAAATAATAATCAATCCTTTATTAGTCCCACAATGGGGAAATTACAATTCTCTGCATTTAACCCATCCCAGAGGAGCAGTGGGCTGCTAAGAAGCGCCCGGGGAGCAACTTGGGGTTAGGTGTCTTGCTCAAGGACACCTCGGCATGTTGACTGGAGAGGGGTTTGAACCACCAACCTTGTGGTTACGGGACGAGCGCTCCACCTTGTGTGCCACAGCATCAGAGTTTTGGATAAACTCATGTAGCATACGCATTTGGAATGATTCGGTGTGATTCTCTCTGACACCAAGCAAGTTTACACGTGCCTTATTAATCTGCGGGTGAGTGTGCAGCTGTGTTGGGCGACACCATATGGGTGAAATAAAGATGCACCCCATATGGGGATACGTGTTAAACTCACTCTGCCAGCCTGCATTTGGGGAGGGAGGGAATGAGGGGGATGACAAGATGGGTGTGGTTTGGTTCACAGGTGCTAGATGATTAATGTCTTCCCGATCATAATCTTACAGTAAACTGTCACGGATGTATCGACCAGAGGAAGAGGATGAGACACTGAACTGACTTCTCACCTTCTGAATCTTACTGGTTCACTGGATACAAGTAAACGATCCTGCAAACACTCATTGGCTTTGCTCTTCACATTAAAATTGATTTAATCCTTCAGTAAGACAAGAAAACAACATATAGTCTAGGGTTGCCCCATCTCAGCTTCTCTAGCTGGTTAGTCGTCTTTTATGCATTTTACATATTGAATGACTTATTTCAAGAAATGTATGAATCAATCTCTGGCAAACACAATATTTAAAATGGGGATTCTGTGTTGAGAAACTCGGTTTTACCGATCTATTGATTAAATCAACTAACCGATTAGTCGACAAAATCATATGTTTTTGACTAAGAATTTCTTTAGTTATGGACGGCCCTAATGAACACAAAGAAAGGTTTTAAACAACAACGTAGTCATGTTACAATCTCAGGAGCACAGTGAGTGACAGCAGGAGCCATGTAGGTCACTTTGGCAGTTTGGCTTCTAAAACATCACCTGTTAATATCTGCTGTAAGTCTGGCTAATGAGCACTTAGCCAGTGGAAACACACTGACATCATAACATATGCCCAAGTACACACATTTCTGTATGTCTCACTCCTGTCCTTGATACCTGAAATAATGAGATAATTTAAGATCTAAAACAGCAATATATAGAAATATCTATCATTGTCAAGATTTGTGCCTAAAATCCAGGATTGCACAAGAAAGCGGTCGGATACAAATTCATTCCTGTGTAGCCATGAATACAGTCCATTTACACACAATGAAACACATATGAAAGCGGGCATTTGCTCTCAATGTGCCAACGAGTATAAATAAAGATACATGAATAGATGAATGGAGGCGAAGACTGAGAGACAGATGTCAGTAGCAATGCAGACTCAGCTCTGTGTGAAAGGGGGGTCTTAACTGGAGGTAGGATCATCCCAGCAGGGTTTTGAGAGCAGCTTTGGTTCTTCAAGGGTCAGTTGGTCAGAGGGTCACCAAAGCAATAAAACCAGGAGTAACGTCAACAAGCTGTGAAACTTGGCTCACTCGCACTATCAGCTAGCTGTCAGACAAGCCAGCAAGTCGTTTTGCAATGCTGTGGCGTAGTGGAGAGCAAGGTAGTTCTCCAATCAGAGGGTCGGTGGTTCGATACCCGGCTTCGGCAGTTGATCAGCCTGTCATCAGTGTGTGAATGGGTGAATGATATGTAATATACTACTGATTGTAAGTCACTTTGGATAAAAGCGTCTGCTAAATGACTGTAATGTAATGTAATCACACAGCTCTGTTGTGTTTATTGCACACAACAGGCTGTTTCATGTTGGCATCAAATGTGACCACAGAATTAAGGTTAGGCTTTAGGATAATTAGTTTGTTAATGCAAACATTCCATTATATCTAACTTTTGTTATTAAAAACAATAAAAAGCTGAAATTCCCTAAATGGCAAGGTTTAAATTTGCAACAGTTTCCATGTTAGGTGTGTAAAATACACCAGAACGCATATAGAATTCTGTCAGCACAACAAACACTGAAATAAATAGGCTAAACGACTGAAATAGAAATGGATCAGATTTTTCATCATAACTTGGCATGTGCGCCGGGGGGCGGACTACAAAAAAAGTAATCAAGTGGGATAAATTGTAGAGGAGAAATGCAAATAATTCCAAATTGAGAATAACTCCACATTCCTGGCATGAATCAAAAGAGGTAATTAGATAATGCACAGTGAATGGTTGACTTTTATTTGAGTTCATAATTGTAAAAGGATACCTGTGGAGGGTTTCTCCCAAAATGGAATTAGCCTGGAACAAAGCCCTGTATCTGGGCAAAGGAAATTCTTATTCCATGGAAAAGCAAAAATAGGAAATGTGTTAGTTTACTATAGATGAATGCTAAAGTGATAATATGGGAGATAAAGTATGGTTATACCAATATAAAAACTGTTACTGATTCCATAAGCAGGCCAGCCATACCATTATAAAAAAAAAGAATAGTCACACTCTGATGGGCCATAAATTGCTTTCAAATCGACCATAATATAAACCAGAGTACCACAGTCACCCTATAATAAACCACAGGAAACTACTATTTACTAAACATCCAAGTAGCTCACAAAAAGTGCCTCACCTTGTTATTTATCTCTGGCAACATGCTGTGTGTAATCGGTGTCTGTCTTTACAGCGGCTGGACAATCCAAACACGGAAGAGAGTTTATAAAATCCAACAAAGAGTCATTGTATCCAACTCCGTCAGCCCCAGCCTCAAAAACCAAGACGCACGTTCCACAACTTGGTGAGGAGGACTGGATCAACACTGACGAGTCCAATCCTGATGACTGATCGCATCCACCGACCCAAAACCCTGCCGTACTCCTGGCGTTACGCACGGGGTAAATGCGCTGTCGTCAGAGAGGCGATTAGACAAGCTGTCGAGGGTCTCTGCTCCTTGGCGCGTGCTCCTAAGACACCGAGGGAGCCACCTGACAGCTGGGGCTTTCCCGATATAGATGCCTTTTTTATCCCTTTGCTGTCGTCCACCTACACCATGCTGTGTGACTGATGCGCTCTCGAACACCGACGCTTTAGAGCGAGGGTTCACACCGACGCACGCACGTCGTGGCTACACTTATTTTACAGTAACTGTTATGTAGACTGATCTCGCTCTCTCTCTCTCTCTCTCTCTCTCTCTCTCTCTCTCTCTCTCTCTCTCAACCTACCCGTAAAAATCGTGCCTTGCAGTCTCACGGTCATTCTGGAAATCTATTATCTCGTCCATCAATTAAGTCTTAACTCTCGAACGAGCGAAAACAGAACATACGAGGTCTCAAGCAAATATCGAAGACTTCTTTTAAATGCATTGGAAACAAATAATATCCTACTACCAGATCAAATAAAATGTAGCTGTATAAAAGCTTTTGAGTAACAGGCTCCCTGTCTCTTAGCTCCATTTGACATGTTTAGTCATCTACTGTATCGTGGTGGGCAATAATCATGAAATTGAGTTTCTAAATGTTATGAAACCCTCCATAACTTCGAAGTATTAAAATGCAAAAACAGCCAGTGAGATGGCAGCTTCCCATGTCAAATTGGAGGTTTGGGGCCCTGCAAACAAATTCTCAACCTGCAGGAAGCTTTTATTTAACCAAGGATGGTCTCCTGAGATCAAAAGTCTGTTTTCATTATTGGTACAAGAGCTAACACAGAGTCAACAACCACCACAAGAAGGGTGATGAAAAAAGAACATTAGACATCTCTGCCAAGGCATCTCTGAAATGTTAAACTGTCAGAAACACATAAAGAAACCTGTTTTCTTTTTTCTTTTAAACTGACAACTATAATTTCTTGACATGCATCATTTAGTAGTTAATAGACGGCCAAGGCGTGCGGATTTGTTTCAGAGCTGAAACTTGTAACAAGAGAACAGACACTACAGTTTTAACACTGGGTTGCTGTCACGGTGCATATGTAAGAAGACAATTGTTTTCCCATTACAAATCCCCACTGCAAGAAACAACTCAGTTGCTCCACGTAACAAGGAGCGCACAACAAGTAAGCTGCAGGAGATGAGTATGATTAGTTGGCAGTTGTTATGCAACAGCAGTGGCCACTTTAGTAATCAGCCTCAGAACAGGATGAGCAGCCATCGAGCAATCTGCACCTGCCCTCCTTATTCCACTCTCCTATCGATTCCCCTATTCCCTAATCTTCTGTTGTTTTTAAGAAGTTAATTATAGCTACAATAAAACACTAAGTAACCACAAGGTTAAATCACTGGAGCTGGATCAGACAGATCTAACATGCATGCAAGAACTGGCACACAATTTCAGTACTCATGCTGTGATCGGCCCCTGCTTGTGGAGTGACCCTTCAGGAGAAACAGAGGGACGACAAGGGGGGAACAGGGGCCACTCCTAGAGGTTGGAGGCTCCTTTAAATCTGGCCTGATTTATAAAGACAAGGGCTGCAGCAGGAGGCCTTCATCTTATACAAACTACAACCAGAGTAGAACAGACCAGACTGTAGGCTATATTTGCTTTTGTAGTACAATTCTAGACGGAATCACACATTCATTTGCATCTAATTTTATATCTACTCTGCAGCATGATAGGAAAAAACATAATCAGATCAATTTATCAATCAATCAAATTATAGTGACTATGATTAATTAAATGATTATAGAAACACAGAAATATTTAGTTTAATCTAAAGCTTTTCATTTAAAGAGATGAATGACCCACTTCTGAAAGCTCTTGCAAACACAGTTTTATGAACAGTGTTTGGGTCTCCAGGTAGGGGGATCCAAAGACACACTTGTAATTACTGCATATTGCCTTGGCTGCTGCAAAAAAGGAAGAAAACGGAGATCCTTAAGATGTGACTTTAAAAGAATAGATTAATGTTTGACATTGAAGCCGGAGAATACACAGGGAAAACATGCAAACTCCACACAGAGGTCCGAACATTGAGGCGACATGCTAACCATTACACCACTGTGCCACCCAAATGACATAAAGCACAGTTTGAATTTTTTAAATATATATATATATATATATATATATATATATACATTTATAAATATGATAATCAGCAAACTCTACCATCTTCCCGTAACACTCTCTTCATCTGTTTGATACAGAATCTCCACTGTTAACACTGGAACCCCACAGGGCTCTGTTCTGAGTCCCTTTCTACACAAACTCTACATAAATGACTGTCTCATCCCCGCCCCCATCGCAACAAACTTTAAATATTCTCCTGACACAGCTATAATGGCCTTCCTTACAGACAGAGGCCCAACCACAGCCCACCAACAGTACTCAGCTCCTCCTCAAGGTCACCAAGACCAAGGAGTTCATCTTTGACACGCCCATAGACCCCCCCCCAAATAGTACATCATCAAACTGCTGGCAAGTCAGCCACCGTAAACCTTCCAACAGTTCACCTGGGAGATTCATTAGGCTGTGTGCATTTTGTCACCCAGGTGACAACGCATTGGTGAGCAAAACAATGCAGATACAGTATATCTCACCATGGCAACCAAAAATAGACGAAACATAAAGAAGGAGGACTGTGATACCAGTGAGCGATTGTGAAAATAGAGACTGAACAGGATATAAAAAACAAAGGATTGAGAAAGAAAGAGTGTGATAGTGTTGAAACAATTAGTTGTCTTGCCTCTGTTGCGTCCAAACATACCTCAGGTTGGACCCTCCTACTCCTGCCCCAGCAACAGCCCTGGAGGAGGCTAAAACCACAGCAGGCAGGCGAGGTCCCGTCTTCCCACATAGCAAATCTCCCCCATGCTGCAACAAACACACCCTGAAGCCCACCTCAGCCTCTAAACATATCAATTTAGAGGGGGGGGGAGTCACTCTGCAAGTCAGAGATCAGATAGATGCCCTCAGAAGCAAAATGAAGGATGGTGATGATGATGATGATAATATCAGGCATGCATTTCCTCCTGCTTGTAGTCTAGAAACTGTCAGTCATGGTGTTGCTCCTCGTCTCCATATGACGAAATCAAATTCTTCTTGAACTTAACAGAGCTTTAATGCTACTAAGTTCAGTTCCGCTGACTTTCCATTGTCGTCTTTAGAGGTGGATCCTGAAAATATGATTGACGTCACTTTCTGTGGTCCCCCTACACTCTGGACTCCGCATCATATATTCATATATGCTTACATTCTGGTTGTTTAAGACCTCGAGGCCCCTTCGTTTTCTTCGGCGTCAGGTTCATCCAAACTATATTTCTTTGCTCCGGGATACAGACAGAGGAGAGAGGCAGGCTGAAGACAGACAATGAGAGGATGCTGATGCTTTGTGCTGTTGCTATAGTCGGTGAGGGGAGTGCTCTCTGTCTTTGCCGCTGCCAGTGACGTATGGATGCGACTCAACAAGGGACCCATCCTGAGCCGGAGACACATCAGCAGGGGCCTGGCACTTTGCTTCCTGTAAAGGAGGCCTGTGGGAGTGCAGGTCCATGGAGGTGGGGGGGGTTACAGTAGATACAGAAGCACATCATCTTCCCTGGTGGCTCTCTTCATGGGGCTGAGGAAGTCAGACAGGGAGGTGGTGCAGCTCTAATGGGCCTCCCATGTGGTTCAACAGACATCCGCAACTTTCCTCTGCCTTCACATTTGCCACTGTATCTTGGAGACAACGCCAGATGGGCTCCAATCCCCCCCTCCCTCTCGAACTCCTCTACCGTTCTCAACCTGCTTTGCTGCTAGCACAAACCCCTGCGGGACGCTACAGTCTTGCTGACAAATAGCACGTAGGTGAAAGCTTATCCCACCACACCCTGGCTGCCCCTGGCCTCCTGCCTGCTGCACACATCGGCAGGGAACTGCAGAGTCCGCAGCAGGACAGGACACAGTGAGTGAGTATGAGCTTTATACTGCAGATAGTCATGGGGGAACAAAGTGTTGCAATTACTTTCCTGTATCTCTTTTTTCATTTTTTCATTTTTGATGATTAAATGATTTACTGTAAGAGACTACAAAGTGAGTAAATGCCAGCTCTCTATCTCAAGTTAGAGTGCAGCAAACCATTTTTAAATGTTATTATACCAAAGGACACGTCCTTTTAATAACCACACATATGTTAGGTAAATTCTGTCCCTCTTCCAAAAATAAAATCCATACATCACCTTGTTTTAGTGACAGGAAAATATTTGCTATTTCTGTAGCATGAGACTACTGTATTTCATTACTGCCCTGTCAGCCATTCCTCATGCTTATATGACACAGAGTGTTAGCTGGCTGCTGTATCTCTTTTCTTCCTGCACTTCTTTGGGGTTTAATTTTTAATCTGATTTAATTTGCTCTAATCCCAGTGATAACAGTCATTTGACCGACTGTTGGCCTTCCAGGGACACACCTTGTCCACCTGTTTGAACCATCAGGCCAGATCTGGATAGAGTGAACAGCAGATGGTTGGACAAGCTACACCAGGCCAAATGACCTCCTCTTAGAGGATCACAACCCGGTGCCCTACATGCTTTTAGGCCCTGGCTAATTGTGCCAGGTGCCAGGCGTGGCAAACTGAAGCAAGGTGAGCTGCCTGCCAAAACAGACAGTATCAGAATCTCTTTCCATTTGGCAGAGAACAGTGAGGGTAGTTTGACCTGGCTGGCAGGTGGACTGCATCATCTGCAGTTTTGGACGGGGAGCAGGCTTCTCTGCAACATGTGGGTCGAGTTCCCAGATTGACGCGAGTGCATACACATAGACACACTCAGAGACATACAGACAATTATAGGCTCAACTGTGGCTTATGTATGACACGTTAATGGGACTTGGCAATAGATATTGGTACAGATTAACAAAAGTATAGCATTTTCAGGTGATTCCCTCAGTCTTTCATCCATCTATGAATGGAAATTCAGTGAACAAAGACTTAAAGGACACTGCTCTTTAACCCTCTGAGTGACCCCGGTGAACCTGGCCCACATTACTGTCTTTAAGAGGCTGTAGCGGGCTTAGTCTTAAAGCTTTCATATGAAACAAGACAACCTAATGAATCCATTGGTACCAGCCATGTCATGCTAGCTTGAAGAGAAGGGGGACATTTTCAAGCCCTTTCACCTGAAGAAATCTGAATGAAAATGGGATCTATTGCTACCCACAAACTACCCCTTTACAGGCATACCAACTGTATGGTAATCCCATACATTTTTGGGCAACACCATGCTGTTTTTTGCATGCAAATTATTTCTTGCATATTCTTAAAATGGTGAATTTGACTATTTCTGCATGCTGGGGTTCCTAAACAATCGTGGAAAGCTGAGACTCTTGTGGAACCAATGAGCCGAATTCTATTCATGTGTGATGATGTTATTTCCTGATTGTAGCCATTTCTTTGTAGTGAAACCATTTTTTGAAACTTGATGTCACTATATAAAATTACCTGTTGTCATCTCTAGGATAACTGCCGCTTCATGGAACGTTACAACCACAAAACCAGAGACCTATGGCATTCAGAGGGTGTATGGCTTTTGTAGGTTTATGGACAATTAAGGGGTTCTGAGCAGTTGTGAGAAAAGAAAAAATGTGCTCGCCATCCAATCACCAAATAAATGCAATTCTTGCAGAAATCTCCAAATGTACAAACTTCTTCTTCTATGTTGCATACACTGTTGACCTGCTATATCCCCCTAAAAATTCCCTGTCCCGCCCAAAAAAAAAATGACGTGTCACAGGTAAAATACCAGAGAATCACCGGAAAACTGGAGCGTTGACAGGCATTAGAGAATGTAAATCCCATTACTACAACTACTGTAACTATGCTAGCTGATGAACAACCAGCACACAGTCAGTGTATTAATATAACATCCAATAAGCTGTTATTATTGCAAAGTAAGGAATCGTTAATGATTTTGTGTGTTTCTTTGTTCAAGTAAATCAATGTGTGTTTGTCTCTGTGTTTGTGTGTGATTGTAGTTGACACATGTAAAAATTAAGCAGGGCGGTGAAACAAAAAAACAACAATCTCCTTAATGCATTTTGTGTCCAGCAACAGCTAAAATAAGCAAATATCTGATTGTATTAAAGCCCTGTCAAAGTCTAAATGAGCTATTGCATCAGTAACATTATATGTTTTCTGCGTAGCTTCAGTCAGGAACATTCTGTACTGGTGTTAGATGTATATATATATATATATACATATGGCTCTTGAGTGTTATGTACATGCAGCGACTGTGTTTTAGAGCAGAGGGTGACGGCAAGTTGTGTTTTGATATTACATGCTGTAACTTCATGGTAAAAATGGTGGCTCACTACACCCCTTGAAAATATAGATCACAAACAGTCAAAATGCCTTCATAAAATCATATAATTATTACCTCTATAGTCATTTTGAGCCAACCAAGTAGTGCTTGACTATAAAGGATGATATATTAATGAAAATAATAACTTGGATAACAAAAATTTGCAGATCAATAAAATCATCCATTATCACAATTGAATTCTGCTATCAATAAAAGACTCAATAAGCAACACAGAATCATTTCTCAGTCTTCATCTAACTATAAAGCAAGGAATCTCCATCTGTGTGTATGTGTATCTCCTCTGCATATCTCGAGAATCATCATCTGATCTACTTCACACTTGGCTAATTTAAATAGTTTTTTGTTTGTTTGTGATTCTTATTGAGATCCTTTGTCTACAATAACATCTGTCACATACATTGTCATAGGCACATTTTTTACCTTCATTTATAACCAGTTTTTTGTATTTGCAAGTGCTATTGTTGGGGGTGGTAAATGGAGATGGAGGTTGACCTACTACTTCATATTTGTGTCAACCTTCATCAGAATTAAGCCACAAGCGACGTTTCCTGTACTCTAGTCAGCTACTACGGTATCACCAAAAACAAACCTTTTTCACACAGCCATACCATATCTATAGTTCTGTCCTCAAATCAGTCACTACAAAAACTGTCTTCCTACATTTGCTATTTCATCATTTCTCCTAAATATTAAATATCAATACTCACACCGATTAACAGGCAGAATGCTTCTTCAACTGCTCCAAATACAACTACAACTTTAATCATCTATACCTTTCAGAGCAACATAATCAGTCTTTCTCTCACAATTGCTCAGCTATGGAAGCCTTACCTCAGTAATCCCTCTGTCATCTAAGTTCGGCTCCTTCCCATCCCTGGAATGCGACCCGACCCAGGGACCCATGTCTGGATCTGCTCGTGCCTCCGAACCTGACTGTTATTTCAATAAGGCCGTTTAAAATAAAAAGTTGGCCCACTTGCCGGACAGCTGAGGCAGGTGTAGCGTAAAACTTGGACAAGTGCAGGTGTGTGTGAGATTTCTCAAGCCTGCTAGTTTACCTCCATAATCATAACGTGTGTGTCACAGGTTTCGGTGCTATATATTCTTACAACACTACAGGCTTGCGCCTCCTATCATGTGCAGTGCGCGTGTTGACCTGGATGCCCCAGACTGCACTGCCAGCTCTGAGAACCTGAGGATGGAGCAGTTGCACTCGTGCAGCCAGGTCTGTGTGAGTGATGATGGCCTGGCATCTCGGGGGCCACGCACCTCGTCCTCAAATGACTCTGATGTTGCTCACCTCCAGGCAACACAAGCCACTATATCTCATTATCCATTTTTAATTTTCCAGGAATTTTCCCCTCTCTCTTTTACTTTCTTCAAATCTTCTTGCCATTGCTAAAACCAGCCAAGAAACGCTGAGTCACTGCCTTTATCCCACCATCCTGCCCTCTGCAACCTTTTGCCTGACACCTTGCTCTTACAGGGGTGATGGGCAAAAGTGAGCTTTTGTCACCCTGGTAAGATGAGCATTGTCCGCTCTTCTTTTGACCCCATAAGCACGGACTCTCCTGTCACCTTCCACAACAACCTCGCAAGGCGATCCCCCTTTTGTCGGCACCTGGATACAAAAGACCCGATGTTCGAGCTAGACTGACACAGACAATACACTGCCTTCCAACAATTAGCGCAAATTGCAGGGATTAATCCGATGACATGTTTGGCAGATGTGGACAATGAGGATTGGAACGCTTGTTGTCTCTGGGTGCCAAATACAAGAGGCTATAGCGTGCCACAGGGTGTCATCAAAACACAGTGGAGAGACAGTTTGAAAAGAAGATCCTGTCTTAGACTCTAACGGTTTAATTATCCTGTTTTATAAGCTGCAGCATTTGCTTGTTTAGACACAGCGGTTGTAATGTGTGCAAACTGACCACAAAAATGAAAATATTATTATGATATTTTCATGCATGATGGAATAAGTGCGCCTGACAAGGTGACAACAACCGATCCTCTTATATAACAATACTTTAGATAAGACCTCACACATTATTACGCAACAATGCTCCTGAGCCTAAGGAGATGGAAGGAGAGGGTGCGACGGGGGAGGACGTTGGCATACCCTATTTAGCTGCTCTGCATTGCATGACTCACCGTTAAAGGAAAACAGACGCTTCATGCAACCAAGCCAGGCACTCATTAACAAAACTCCCAGGGTGGCTGTTTACCCAGCATTCTTTATAAATCTTATTAATGTTTATCAGACTTGAGGAGTTTCTCAGTCAGGTTGTCCTCTCTGGAGCCCCTCCTCACCATTGAAGCCTGCAGCTGTGGCAGCAAAAAAAATAAACAGGCTCAGCCTTGGCAGTATAAGGCCAAAGGCAGATCAGGCTTTCACAGTCCTGTGTGCACAACCAGTGGGAGGGATAACAGTCATCCACAGCAGAGTTGATACTGCTAAATGCATTCACATGTTGATAAGCATTGGCCATGTGATGGCCCTGATAGCAAGCCAGAGGTTTGTTTCGGTTAGCAAACACAAATTCTTGCAAACA
Source organism: Anoplopoma fimbria (assembly GCF_027596085.1). Classification (NCBI taxonomy): domain Eukaryota; kingdom Metazoa; phylum Chordata; class Actinopteri; order Perciformes; family Anoplopomatidae; genus Anoplopoma; species Anoplopoma fimbria. Next base: position 9,830,445 of record NC_072467.1, read on the forward strand.
CACAAAAACATGGACTTAACTTCTTATGCACAATCGTATGCACAAACATTCAGAAGTAGAAATAAGCAGAGAGGCTATTAGAAAGGATAGCATTAAAGAGGCTATAATACTCTGCTCGGTGACACTGATATCAGCAGAGGTGAGCTCTCTCTCTTAATGGCCACTTTTATTTCAGGGGGTCAGGTGTCAACAAAGGACAAAGCTGTGATGAGAAACCCTATCAGGGGCAGGGTTCATCAGAATAATGGGGATGCACACTCCCTATTCCGCAGTCATTGGCTGGGTGCATGGCTCTGCTCTAAAACTCTGAAGCAGGTCTTGTAGAGCATAACAAATGATGAAGTGTGGGGACATATTTTTTTTATAAAGATTAGTCGATAGAGAGTTAATCTACAACTATTTGTGATTATCAGTTAATTGTTAATATCATTTGTTTTAAACAAAAAGACACCATTCTCTGTCTCCGGCTTCTCCATAGAGAGGATTTCCTGTTTTTCCTCTGTTTTATATAATTATAAACTGAATAACTTTGGGGTTTTGGACTTTGGAAGACATCAACTTGGTTCTTGAAAACTGCGACAGACATTTTCCACTTTTTGATAACATTTGACCAACTATATATATATAAATTGAGAAAATAATCATCAGATTAAAAAAGGTTCAGGAACTCTGAAGTTAGAATATTCTAAAATCCCTGGACAGAATATTATATCTGGCATTCAGAATCCAATATGTCATGATTAGTCTTCAATGAGGGGAAGTATATCTAAAAGTAAGTCATGTATGGCCATGCAGTATATTGTGCCACTTTATTGGAAGGACCTGAAAGCATTTTATTATATGAACAGAGGGCTAAAATGCAGTAATGACTCATATCATGTCAAAGCTACAAACACGCTGCCTGCTACAGTCTCAGGGCAGTTCACATCTTGAAAGGGTACAGTGCATCTGCTGAGAGCAGCTGCTTTTATTTGTAATGACGCAAATGCTCTCTATTGATAGACTAACTTTGAAAAAGAGAGCATCTTTTGAACTGACACCCTGTATAAAGTATAAACCCAAACAGTATAAACCCAAACAGCTTCAAACGATGCCTCTGATGCAGCTCTTTCCAATTTCTCACTGATGTTCAAAGATTTTCAGCGTTCTTATCTTCTTCTAAGAATATCTGTGTGAGGGGCCGTTTTTAAAACACTGAAAGCAAAGCAAATAAAAGTACCGTTATGGAATTATGCATTAAAGAGTTTGGCCAACACACCCTGCACTAAGGCTGGGAATGGTAGAATCGCATAAGTGACTTTTCTGATTTTTAAAGGCTTATTTCTGAATTAACAAGACTGTTTTAGCTGTTCTATAATTTGCCTTTACCCACTTAAAACTGTTAAAGCTGTTAAAGTTCACACAACTGTAAGTAGAAAAGTGTACTCTAGGTGCTCAGTGAGGGCTTTGAAACAGTCTAATCCCTCCACTCGGGAAGGGCGGGGGTCCAATGCTACATGAATTTGACGTATTTATCGTGGAACTTTCCATGAAGCAGTGATGTCCTGGAACACTTCCGATACAGTATGTGACCTCATTAAGGCTCAGGATCGGGTAGTTTTGCTCTCCAAAGATTTGCAATAAGGCACAGCAGGGCACCTCTCTCAGATGGTTCACTGGTCCAGGCCAAGAACATCAACAGGCAGAGTATGTTCCCTAATAAATCACTTCTGCTGAGCGCACACAATCACCTAAATAACATTTATTTAATGGCCTGCAGATCAACACGGGGTGTAGAGTTGCTTGGAAGCACTCAAAAAAATGGCCACCGCTATGAATTATGGTAATATTCTGAAGCAACAAAAAACAAAACGAATTAGTATACACATGGAATAAACAAAACTATCCTCTTACCTTGATCAGAAGTGGAAAGGTGCCTTTTCTCTCCTTTAATAGCTTTTCCAGCTTATTTTTGGAGCCGATTCTGTCCAATGGAAAAACCTGAGCTTAATATAACTGCACATCCTGCATAAGCATGGAAACTAATATTCATGGAAGCCAATACCTATTGGTCCATGTTTCAACAACAAAATATATAGACCCATATATTAAAAGAGCATGAATCCATGAGCTGATATCTCTTATTGATAGTCAGAGCTGAAAGATCAAGAGCCTTTTCCATTGCGGCAGCCTTTTGCATTAAACTACACTGACACCTTCTGGGCATATAATATTTGGTTTGTCTTATATTCAGCACATCAAGCTCTGCCTGTTTTATGGAGGTGTCAAGTCACTCAGAAAGTTTCCGGTGCTAAACTACCAAAAGAGTTAAGTTTCTAAACAAGATCCCTAACCTAATCACGTGATGATAGTACCTGACGAAAACCAGATACTGTAGAAGAGTTAGGCTGACCCTTTAAATCTATAGACAGGCCTCTCGACGAAGACTAGAAAGTATGCAAATGTATTATGTGAAACATAATATAAGCAACAAACAGTAACTTATTGTCCACAAGCACGCACTAACCTTTTCACTGAGGATTTGTTCGGCGCGCTCATGGTGAAACCCATCAACAGGGCGGCAGTGATGAAGCGGTCATGCGCGACATGCCCAACAGTGAGCTGGAGGTCTCCAAGCCTGTGTGCCGCGGAGCGTTACCACCACCGGCTTATCCAAAACACAATGGCTGTTCCATTCGCCACACTAAGTGCTCACTGACAATTTGATTCTGCCTTTTTTTTTTTGCTCTGACGCAGCTTTAAGGCAGGTGATTACGTGCGTGCTTGGGCGCGCGCGCGTGTATGAAAGAGGGGTGAGGGAGAGAGGGCGAGAGACAAAGGGAGGGACAGCCACCCACTGGGCTATACATTCTCCTCATAGGTGTAGCATTGCATTAACAAACCATTAACAGCACAAATATTCGTTTTACATCAGGAATGCAAACTTCTAGATATAGATGCTTAAATACATTATGATAAGATGAATAAGAAGTTCTCTTAAAAAGTTAAAATCTGTAAAAAAAAAAAAAAAAAAAAAAAAAAGAAGTAAATGCAGATGTTAAATGTTGTAAGCTGTTCTGAAATAAGTGCAATTGTATCTTTTGTTTTTGAATGTATTTCCTGTAGGCTATGGTGGACAAATCTCATCCCAATGATAAGTGGAGATAAACACCTGTTCTCTCTATCGTTGATTCGCTCATTAGCACCTGGTGTAGTGCTTTATTCCGACCCTAATGTGAACCATCTGTCTCCCATTATCTTCTACTTATACTGTAAATAATTTATTTGGTTGAGCAAAAAGTGCACGTCTGATATGCTGGGATGCTGCATTTATGATTATGTACATGTGAATGTATCCATTCGTATATATTTCTTAACTAACTATTTAGTTAGTACTAACTATTTATTCCATTTATTGTTATTTATACTGTAGATCACCATTCAAGACACTCAAAGGTGCTTTTGACAAAAGATAAGAAATATAAATGGACCCATATGAAATACAATTAAGATATAACAAGCAAAGGATGGAAAAAACAATTAAAAGAGTCATATTTCCTTTGTGCTCACTTCTAGGCAGTTAAATGAATCAATTAATAATTTTACTGATGATATCCTAAAACTGTCAGAAAAACTAGAGAAAACTCTCTAGGCCTTATTTAGAAGTTACTGCAAATGTAGACAAACCCCTGTATTCATTTTGGATTTGTTTCGCCTAAATCTACTACTAACGAAGTTGACAAAACAGATATTATCAGAGAGAACACATGTCTGTGGTGTAGCCTTTGCAATTGCATAATGATATGTACCTGACTTGTCAATGTTTTTTCAAAATGATTTCTAACTTTGTCCTGAGATTTAAGATCACCAAAACAGAAAAAAAACAGCACAAAACTCAAATTTATTTCAACAATGTAGTTTATATGGAATCAACAAGGCAACATTGCAGCACCAGTCAGATAGTGACATTCAGACACCACTTTAGCTCTGCGCTTAGAGAATGGTTACAGCTTTTTGTTTGACACCTTCAGCTTATCATGTGACCAGCTTATTCTCCTGTTATTATAGGCAGTAATGACACTGAGCACCATTTGAATTGACAACAAAGACAACCTAAGTTTGACCGAAGCAAGCTAAAATGGAGAACGACACAGAAGATCTTTTGACCAGTTTAATTTATCTGATTTGTGCAAAAGCCCTTTTTTATTTTCATGTCTGCACTGCAACAGGGGACGTGATAGTGTGAAGTCCACCAGAAAGACCATTATTTTAAAATTAGGCAGTATGATTATTGAAAATTATGAAATGTTTGAACAATCATACTGCACTGGTAGATAATTGACTTGTTTCATTAAATTTTTTTCAGGAAGTTAATTACAGATATAATTTGTACAGAGTTTGATTTTGAAAGGATAATCCACTGTAAATCAATCTTTACAGTATCGAATTGTCTATATTTCCACAGGTGGAGTATCTCTTTAAATCTTAATTTCTCTCAAATAAAGCAAATTTTAATTTGCTTTTGCTTTCATAGCGTTGAAATCACGGTCAGCATCTGTTGGCTAGAACTAATATACAGCTGTTCCAAATATTTAAAAACTGACACAATCCACACACTCATATGGCATTCATTTCTTTTAGTCAGAGTTATACATTTGAACATAAAACCACATTTGGATTTGATTCAAAGATGAGAACCACTGGAGTTGGAATTTCTCAAATTTGTCTGTAAAACTTTCCAGATTTCAGAAATTTGAGCGCCGTCCTTCACAGAACAAGAGAGACAAAATGCATTTCACGGCCACATGGTCTTGCTTTTCTCTGCTGACCAGCCTTAAGGTTAGAGAGTGTGTTTGTGAGAATAACAATGAGCTGCAGGGAAGGAGAGGGTTGTAAAGAAATAAAAAATATTTCCTTTTGAGACATATGATGAACAGCTTTGGTGCACACTCCTGCTTCACCATCAACACTCAGATAGAGAGATTAAAAAAAATTGTGAGGACAATCTGCACTACGGGGCTTTGCAAGAGGAGGTAGCAGCTGAAGTTCTGGTAAAAATGTCAGATCTGATCCTGGTTCAGTGGTGATGAGAGCAGATCAAACAAGACTGGGCTGATGTCTGAGGTTGTGTTATGGTCGTCACTGAGGCTGAGGTCAGGCTGATCTGAGAGCAGAACAGAAAACATAAGGCTTTGTCTAAAAGGAGGTAAAGGCGCAGAGGTCTTTTGGTTTTTAATACGACATGAAAATTCAACGTGACTAAAAACGTACTTCATCCCAGGACCTTTTGATGATTTTTTTCGTAGCCCACTGCATTGTTGGAACTGGTACCTGTCAGTGAAAAAGCCATCAACGTGTCAGGCAGATTGGCACTGATTTCTGATTCAGTAATGGTGCAGGTTTTCAGGTTGTCCACATTACCTCACTTACCTAAGTAGTCCTTGTAGTCCTTGAAGTGTTTGTGCCTCAGACGTCCTTCTGTAAATAAAATTGCCAAGATGTAAAAGACTAAAATAATGAAGACTGACATCTGATCTCCATATCACCACATTGCACTTTGAATTATGGCTTGTAATGCAATTATATGATCCATAAAGTAAAAACATTACGTTCTTTTGATTAGATCATTAGTTTAATATTTCTGCCAACCGCTCTAGCCACAGTTCATATGTTGAGGCAATCTTCTCTGTTGACTGAGCACTCCAATTTGTATATTTTTAGATCTATTTAATATGAGAAACTTGGAACCTAACAGCATGTGATGTGCCAAGAGATACCAGGCCACACTCAAAGTCAGCTGTTGGCACATTTAAAGGAACCAGACTTTGCAGAGAAGTTCCATTAAATCAAACAAGCAAGAAAAAAGTTTTAAATATAGGAATAAGATGGAAGATGATTTATGTCCAAGGCCTGGATATTAGTGAACGGAAGTATCCTAGCCATACCAGAGTTGCCACGTTGCTTGATGCACTGTCCCCGGTTTGGGATGCCAGCAGCAGGGTTTCCTTGATTGATGATGTGGCACTCGTAGCCCGTAGGACAGTGAAGAGGCTCGTCTCCATCCTCAGTTGTGCTGCAGGCCTCAGCTAGTGGGTAGAAAACATACTTTGCATGAGAAGAACTCAAAAACATGAAATATTGTTAGGCTGTTTTGTTTTTTGTTTACTTGTCCTCCCTCAACCTACCACGTAAACTACAGAAAACCTCCAGGAACTTTTTATATTCATTGATGAATAGCAGAATGTTTTATAATAATGTCCATCTGTGATGGATCTTGTGAATGCATTTAATTTGAGTCTACGGAGAATATTGATAGTGTAAAATGGTCTCTTTGCCCCTTCCTATTAAGTTGTTACCACCCGGTTGATCGTCAATACAACAGGAGCGTAAAGCTATGGTGAAATCAAACCAAAATGGGCTGAACGAAACCTGGTGTCGTTCTCACTAAGCAAAGTCAGGATTTCATTAGCATTTGAAGGATTTTCGTGAAGGCTAAGATACACTGTGATCAGTGAGAATTTCAGTAAGGTGAGTTTTTTTTTCTAGTCATGTAAGCTGACCATCTGGAGCTGCCAGTGTTTCCGCTGACCTCAGTGACTCAGGTGTTTGTGTGTACTCACCCTGCAGAACCTCCTCAGGGCCATCTAACAGCCATCCGTTGCCCCCCAACCACCGAGGCTTAGGCTGCACGAGCCAGTCCAACACTGTTCAGAACGCAAACAGATCCACAGCCATGCTTAATAAATGTTTTTAAGAGAGAAACAAAAACGGACTCATTTCCAAGTAGTTTGAGGCCCAAACACAACTGTGTGTAACAATCTGTCTGCTGGTTCTGCTGACCTGGTGGAGGCTGGACAGACTCCAGGCAGGCGTAGATGCATCCATTGTAGCAGCAGCGTTTATGGCGCTCACACTCTGAGTCTGAGCGGCAGCCTGGCACCTCACAGGCTCTCTCTGGCAGCATCTGGGGTGGCGGTGGACACCTGTCGTTCTTCTGGTGCTGTGTGGACTGGGGGTGGTTGGGGTACTCGTAGTCCTGTACGACAGAAAAAGGAAAAAAGTCAAATAAATTCCCAAGAATGCAGATGTGGTTTGTTCTAGTAGCTGTTAAGATATTCCACTGGATATAAGTGAACATTTTTAGCATTTGTTTTAATACCAGCATGGCTAGAAATCAATAAAATAGAGCTGATGGGTAATTTTGGAAGGAAAGAGAATAAAATTATGTAAGTGTTTTGTTAAACATTATTCATTATTTTTGAGAGTTGTATTTAAAACGAAATTAAACTTAAACTAAAAAGATAGCACCAGATGTTAACACTGGGGCTGGAAAATTTCACGGATTGCACTTTTTAGCCACCAGTGGGCAGCAATTGATCTGAGTGATCACATTTCAGCACAGCAGAACTATAGCAAGGACACTGATGTTTTGGCTTTAGTATGCCTGCCTTCCTGCTAAAGTCTTGACCTGGATCTGGAAGGTGATTCACTGTGGGAACAAAAACTTTTCTAGTGATATTGAGAGGGAGAAAGTAGTCCACAGGACCCGGAGCCAAGCAAAGACACGCTTCACACGCTTCACACACTTCAACGGCTTTGGCAACATTAAGTGCAGGCCCACATGCTTCCACTGTTGCTGAGAAAATCTGCTCTTAAACGCTTTGCAGAGGATAACTTAACAAGATCTGCATCACAGCCATGGTGTCTGTGGTTTTATAGTTGTTTTGTAATAGGCTGCTGCTCTTTATTGATTCCTGTTCATTGGTTTGGAAATGCCGAGGACACAATTGTCAAGCAGCATTCTTGTCAACAATGCTGGTATCAAATATCACACGTTTTATGTAACAGTACAAGCAGCTAATCTTTGTTCAAATCCCAAGAAGCACAGCTGCCTTTGACTAAACATTAACTCTAAAACTTTCTCAAACACTGTATTTGCTTTTGTATGATAAGCTTCAGTGTGATCAAGTTTCTAGTTCATTCCACTCCTTTCTTTTCTGCTTCAAATAACAATGACCAACACTGTGCTGATCCAACATCACCTTTATAGCAACAAAGGTTGCCTTTTTACTCTTTGAACTTCAATGGGACAGGAAGTTATGTTGCTGGTTGGTTATCCAATCCTTTGTAACACTTTCAACATGGCTGTAATCAAATTTCTAATTTAATTTCTGCAGAGTTGTTTTTCATAACAACACATGCTGTGTTAGGCAAGCACAACCAATGTTTCAGTTTTTCTGAATATATGTCTTTACAGTTGTGTGGGTGAATTTCTTTGACTTTCCAGTCCATTCATTTGGGAGGGTGAGAAAGAGAGAGAGAGAAAAGGAGAGAGATGTGGGTGTTTTTCTCTACACTAGATTACTAATTAGATAATCAGCCTGTTGGTCGCACACGGTAATTAAAACTGTGCTGTTTATTTGGCAGGCTTTCTGAACGCTCTTACAAACCAACCAGAAAAACGAAAGCAAATGTTTGGCGTCGATGGTGGTATCACACACACTGTATGTGTGTTCACTTTAAACCCAAATTAATTCATTCTGGCAGCTGAGAGCTTAGTGGGCGGATGGTTCTTTGAGGGGCGGAATGGGGGATTCACACCATAGAGAAATGGAGGGGAACAATACAGTCAGAGCTTGTAAGAGTTACGCTGAGGTCCTGCATATTGCAGTAAGCAGTCCAAGTTTTGGTTGTACATCACTTGAGGGACTGGGTTTCAAATTTCAATATTTTTTGGGGACTGGCTGAAATGTGTTTGTAGCTATGAGCTATGAGTATTACTGCTCTCTTCAGCATTGTTTCCTGTCACAGAAGGCAGCTGTTTTTGCTCCGTTAAACCCATTGTGACAGAGTTAGCAATTAGCTATTATACACAGCGATTAACAGCTAAAGAGGCAGATAATTATTCTCAGGAGTTGGTGGAGACCAAAATAAAGCTAAAATGATCCAATCATCAGGTGACCACAAACATCTCCAAGTGGGCCCGAATGCTGCTCCACATGTGCTTAATCAAACAATTTAGAGATTTAAAATTATTTCTCCAACTTTCCAAGGTATATATATCTGCACTTTGTTTGCAGAGTGGAGGAAACAAACATGCCTGTGTTTCTTCACATACTCAGACTGGATTTGCTTAGAATTTCCTCTCAGTTGCTTGAGATGATATGATGTGGAAAATCTCACTGCTGCCAAATAAAAGGAATGTCTGGCATATCAGAGTCACGCTGTGTGTAAGTTTGTGTGTGTGTGTGTGTGTGTGTGTGTGTGTGTGTGTGTGTGTTTGTGTTTGTGTTTTGTGTGTGTGTGTGTGTGTGTGTGTGTGTACAGTAGCTTTGCTACTGAGCAGTGATCTGCTCCAGTGAAAGTCCAGTAAAAAAGCCACTGTTTGCTATACCAGTTTGCTATATCAATTTTAAAAGACAATATGTTAATGTTGTGGTTACAACTTTTGTGCTGCCCAAAGTGGCCAAAATAATCAAATTCTAGAGCGCCTTAGTAGCTAGTATAATTGCAGAGTCTTGGTTTCAATTTCGGCCTCAGGACCTTTGTTGCATGCCATACTTGGCCCCTAAATGCAGGTATCATATTGACACCAGTCTTAAAACCTTCAAACAATACTCAGCCCCAATGACTTGAGCATTTTAACAGTAACTTCTCCTCGAACATGCTCCCACACATTGACACTAAAGGGCTTTCAAACTCTTCATTCATGGCTCTCGGGAGATAAGTTGTGCCGAAGTGGTTCATGACGTCTTCTGGTACACTTAGATCTATGAATGAAGACTACAAAGTCTGCTGTGATTGGATAATGACCTAATGACTGCCCCTACTCTCCTTGTCTCATATCCGATCTGCTCTTAAAATCTCTTGCAAACGTGTCCTACAAAAGGTCAAGTGTGCCCTTCCTGTTTATGTGACTGAGTGTGTAAAGCGTGAGTTTGCTTTTACACACGAATACTGTACGCAGCAGAAGCCACTTTTATGTCTTTATTGTATTGATCCATGAGCCTTAGACTGTCATACTTTTTATTTTTTACTGTACTTCTGCTGTCATTTAGCTCTTACTGTAACTGCTTCACTCTCAGGGCTCCTCTTGTGTCTTCTATGCTGCCTTTGTGTCTTAGTCTGCCAGAAGGGCCGCCATGATCTACATCCTGAGATATTTCACGCAATCCTGTGCACATCTCTCTGATGTTCCACAATGGTTATTTACACTCCTGTCTGCTGTGCTGCTCTCCTGTAGACACTGGCAGCAGGCCAGTGTGGGATGTTCATGTCTATCTGTGGGCATGTTGTTACCCTCTCTGTCTGTCGCAGTCATTCTGATACTACCTCTCTGCCTCTGTTGTTTTTCTTCCTCCTTGATCTCATTGATGTTGAAGAGCATTGGCATGGTGGTGGTTGTAATGATTGATCTCAAACTGCTCTTGTTCAGTCAGTCTTTCCTTGTCTCTCTTTTTAGTGCTCTTGCTCTTTGGTTTATGGGGAGTTTGTGTGGAGAAGCCAATGGAGACCCTGTCTGGCTCTGTAATTGTACTGTGATCAGGCTGTTAATGCTTCAACGAAGAGATCTTAGACAGATACTGTTTCTGAAACACACTCAATCTCCACACATACAGGACTGCAGGGTCAAGGCTGTGCACACATTTGCATTAACAAGGAAAACTGGGTTCTTTCATATAAGTTGAGTTGACACTTCATAAGTGCCAACTCAAATGTGCCAAATCTCCCATGAAGTAGCCCACAGCACACATCTGGTTAGCTTTTGGTTTGTCAGGACTCATTTCCTGTTTCTATACCAGCAGTCAGTTTGACAGAAAGATAGCCAGACGTACAGATATATAGAGAAACAGAAGGCATAGCTGTGTGGCAAACAGCCTGTGAGTCAGTGGGAGATGAGAGTTTCCATGAGTGACGGGAAGACATGCTGACGGACAAACTAGGAGATCGACAGCTGTTTAAAGCTGTCTTTGAACTGTGAATATACTGGGCGACTGGTGATGTCTAACCTTGAAATGCAGACCAACAGACTGAACCCATATGAGGCCTGGTTTACACGACAGGAGGGGATCTGAACTAAATGTGAAGGCAGCTAATTAGTGTTGGGAAAACAGCGTCTGCTACCTGTCAGTCATAGCCTGAGGTAGCAGGGACGGCAATGATAGAGGCCGCCCTAAACTCATCTATTACTCCACCATTCTGTTTGTACTGCAGTTGTATATTATATATATTTGGTAAGCAGTGCTATGGATACAAACACGTCTGCGGTCTTACAAACTGACACTCATATTTTCTTTCGGTTGTTGGTAATGATATAAAAACTCTCTGTTGCCACACAAAAGGAATGTCTGGAACATCAGAGGCTCCAGGTTATAAAACAAATGAAGGAGAAGTTGATGTGGCAATGTGATTGTCTGGTTTGTGTGTATAGTAGCCTACTGAGAGGCAATCTATGCCAGTGTCAGTCCAATAATGTGCTTCTGACCAGCAGGCTCAGATCATCTGACTGTGATTAGTCCCGCTTAGAGCCGCACACACGAGTTCATGCAACTACTGGTTAGATGGATGACTGACTGGCTTCAGTAACTCCCATCGTACATTTTAAATTACTTACCTGAGACTAACATACAACGCTCTCCCTTCATTAATATATTGATATCCTACCTTTCCTAATTCGAAAAATATGAAACAAAATGGGATTGAAGAAAGAAATGTGGATATCCAGGCTGTCAACTCAAGCATATTATATTTGAAAACATCATATTTTGTTGGGTATGGAAGTGTGTGTATTGCTTTCAAACATGGAGTTATTACAAATGTTTGTGTGTGTTATGTAATCCTCATATAAATTGCATCTGTAATCTATCTGTCACATTAATTTCATCTGCAGGGAATTTTATTGTTGCAATAATTTTGTTTTGTATGGACAGTCTTAAGACTGACTGCCAACTAAATCGCAAGCCAAACGGTCTAGCACTCAGTCAAAAAGTTTCCACAGCCTCTCTCTAACTGTTTTGTTTACTCAATACTCTCCAGCTAACAAACTTGCTAGGACAATAAGTTCACACAGGTTTTTAAGGCATGTTTGTAACAACAACTACTTTCATGTTTCTGCAAATCATGTCGGTTTTCTGTGTATAGTCCACACAGCAGGTTAAATAAAAATGAATGATGCAACGCAGCTAATAAGCTAAGCTACGTTCCCTCATTTGGACCCTCCGGTTGTCGTTCCACTCAAAGGACAAATTCAAAGGTCACAGTTCAGCAGAAATTAACTTGATGCAAAAAGTTCTCAGGAATTCACTTTGCCCCTGCAGGCAAATCCATTATTATCAGAGATTTTTTAAACATTTTAAACACCGGTGTGACCTTTAAACAGCCTATACTAACCAAGGCTGTACTGCATTTGTCATGCATTCCAAGGACTTGTCAACTCTCAGCCTTAACGGCCACAGACAATTTTCTGATGAATTGAAATGCATTCCTTGTGTTTAGCAGTGAATGTGTCACTTGAAAAACCAGGAGTCAACCTGCATGTCACTAAGTAATTGTGTAATTATTTTTTATATGTGCTGAGTCTCAACCATTGCAATCAAAATGTCACTTTTAATCCCTTTCAACTCAACTCATGACCTGAACCTCTTGGTTTACTCTTATTCTATAGCATCAGGGATTGTTACATAGTGTAGACACTTCCTTATAAGCTGTATCAGTGATAAAGCAGTGTATCATCGGTTTTCTTTTACTTAGTTCCCCCAGACCAGTCAAACAACCTGCAAACCCAAAGACAGAAAGTAGGCTACACATGTTTCTGAGCGTCTGCAGGGCCCCTTTCTAAATACCAGGTGATGTCAGAATGGTTCACATCACATCAAATAAATTTAAACTGTAAAGATGTATGGTGGCAGCCTCAGACGCTGTTCATGCTCACTGACATGCCCGGGCAGGTGTCTGAGCCAGACTGTGTTATGGCTGTATGAAACTAAATAATCTGTGTGTGTGGGTGTGTGCGACTACTGTTGCCCACGCACATGGGGGAAGTTTGCCATCAGGGCTTTCTGCCATAAAGGGTTTATTTGAACCGAAATCATCATATTTTCCTAAACCAAACTGAGGAAGAGTTTTCTGGCAGGAAGGGCTTTCTGAAATAAAGCCCTGAAGGCAAACTTCTCCCATGTGCGCTGCACAAGGCATTCCACCTGTTTTACTATCTATCCATCAAACGCACTTCTCTTGATTCTAAGTTACCCTCTCACGCCTATTTCTTCCCTCTACACCCTTATTACATCCCATGTATTATTAGACAGGTATTCCCCCTGTCGAACACAAAGAGGAAATCAGAAAAGGGCTACTGGTGACCTTTGACCCTTTTGGCAGGGGGACGTCTAGATAAGAGAGGAGGGAGGACATGGTTCTTCTCCCTAAGACAATCTGACCCAGAAGTCAAACATATACCTTTTTGGTAAGAACTTTAAGTCAGATAACGGTTAAGGTTAAGGTCATTCCTGCAAAGAAAGTGGCATACAGAGGCAAAGCAAAACATAATAAAAACACATTTTATATGTACTGGAATTGTAGATTTCATATTGCATGTAAAAAATTGAAAGCTTACATTTTGATCATACATTTCAACTCTACATTGAGTAATGTGTTTACATGTCTTATTTGAAAATAATACATTAATAAGACATTCAGGTGATCATAGATAAGTTAAATAAGGTACTCAGCATGCTGGTGGCCTTGGGCTTGTTATCCATTTTTACCAATTTTCCTTTCAATACTCACTGACTATTCTATAGCGCAGTGCCTACGTGAAATTTTCAGTGACTTTAATTTGTCTTTCCGCGCAGTCCTAGTGTTATGAATGAGGCAGAGGCTGACTATGTATGCTTGCGTGTGGGGGAGGTGGTTGAAAAAATTAAAGATTGAAAGATTCAGAGATGAAAAGGTTCAGAGGGAAAGAGACAAGCTCCATCTGCACAGCCGTCTCAGCATGTTCCAATTACAGCAGCTTTGAAGCAGAGTCCAGCAAGACGGTGCTTTTTGGCCCATCCTGAGAGGAGATGGGGGAAAGAGATTTAAAAGAGGTAAAATGGGGGGTGGTGGGCTGTGAGAGGCACATGGTCGAGGGGAAGGAGAAAGCAGGGCAGAGAGAGGGCGAAAGGGTAACTGATTTATATGAGAGAAGGGTAGAGAGATGAAGGCAGAGCATGACTGAGAGAAAAGGGCTGATAGGGGCATAAACCAGCTAGAAAGTGAGAACATTAAAGCACAAGAGCAAAAAAGGAAGAGAAGGCAGCACGCTACAGTGAGCCCTTGTTAGAGATGATCAATCAGCTACACTGAGTTGAGTTAACAAGCAGGGGCCCAGTCTGCAAGTTCAGTTCCTGCCCTAATAATCCACTCCAACACACACACACACACACACACACCAACAACACACAGAGACAAAAGTTGTGCATCGTGTGTGCTCTTGAATTACTCATATGGAAACTTGAAAATCAGCGACTTTTTCCAACCTGTTGCACACTCTACTTTCTGCACCTCATCAATAAAAACTTCCATCCAAGTTGATTTTTCATGCTTCAAAATCAAAGTGTGTCTGTTACTGTTTAATTTGTGGTGGAAGACATATCTGGATCCTCTACTCGAAGCAATATTACAATGTAGTCCTGCATTCAAAATTCGACAAACAAGTTTAGAAGCATTACCAGCAAAGTGTATCAAACGTAGCAAAATAAAAAAATATATATCCTTTTCAAAGTGATACATTATTATAAGGGATGCATTGAGCCGGATCAGCACTTTGATGTTGTTGTAATGGAGCTTGTTATGATAACTTTATACTTTTTGGTAATCTGGTCTAGAACAATGCATCATAATCTGAATCTGCAAACCAACTAATATGTATAGCTGTCATATACATGTAATGGAATGAAACATGCTTTTCCCCGTTCATTCAGATGAAGTAAAACAGTAGCATGGATTTAATTTAGCAAAGTGCAAATTCTTCAGAATCACACTTAGTTATACATATCTGTGTGGTTAATATAAGGCCACAACCTTAAGATGGTTAGCTTAGTTAAGCATAGAGACTGGAGACGGGGAAACAGTCTGCCTGTTTTTAATCCATAATAAAAAACAAGTGGAAGAACCAAATGTATGTTTTATCTTGATTGTTTAATCCACACAAGAAACAGTTATGTTTAGGATGTCACTGCTCCTGGCCAAGAAATAGTCCAGCACATGTCACCCTTGTCAGACATGTTGTTTTTATACCTACTATTTATTATAAACGTTACATCATGTGTTAATTGGTGAGCTAGAGGTTTAGAGGTGCTGGTAGGTGGTAGAGCTTAGCTCGCTGTTTTGCGAGATGTTTAGCTTTCTAAGCTTAGCTTGTCAGCTGTTGACTGTAGCCTGGTGTTTGTGGTCTTAAATCTAACTTTCCACAAGAAAAAAATAGTATTTCCATAAATGTTGAATTTCTTTAAGTGCAGCACTTGGTTAAATATACTTAATATACACCACTGCCCTTTCCACTACTGGTTTAAAGCACTCATAGGTCAACTTGACCACCTCTCACCTCAGCCACAAAACTGCTCTGACTGTGTGAAACCTGCTTTCTGTAACAGAGCTGGTATTGTACTGTAATTTTGTGAGCTTTCACCTTCTTCCACTTTGAAGGCTATTCTGAAAAACACAGTCAAATAGAGATAAAGAAGAAATACACATACACCTTTAAAAGTCAAAAGTGAGGTTAGCATCCCCACCTTTTGGTTGAGTCCTCTTTTCCTGATTCTCCTGGTGTCACTTCCTGGGGACAGGACCAACAGGGAAAGCAGCAGCACCACAAAGCCCAGCATGGTTTATGTCCTGCACCCCAACTCCAAACTCTTTCTGCGTCTGTGCGTCTCCCTCCTTTCTCCTCCCTTCCTGTCTCAGTGGTATTCCTTCTTCCTCTCCTTATTCCAAAGTTTGTCCTTTATGCGTTCGTGGTGCCTTTCCAGCTGAAGCAATAACTCTCTGGTGCTCATGTGCAGCCAGAGATTACACAAGCCCTCTCCCTCCAACGGGACCTGCCTTTATATCTGCCTGAGGAAAAGTGCAGGGCAGAATGACAGAGTAGAGGGAAGGAAGGGGAAAGTACAGAGGGGATGAATGGAGGCAGTGTAGGAATGAAACGAAAGAAGAAGGAGAATAGTTTGGGGAGCCGATGAAGGGAGAAACAGCAGCTGTCTGTGCATCAGTTGTTGAGAGCTGGAACTGTCTGCTGGCACAGCTTGCGCACATGTCTCTGGGAGAAAGGAGGGAAGGGGGGGTGAAAGAGGGGAGGGGATAGCATTAGATAGGGCAGTGTGTGTGAGACCTCCCCCTTGCCCCCTAGATGCATTACGCTGCACATCTGGTGATCTTTATGTGAGTTTGACAGAGTTGTGTCAATGTGTGGTCAGGGCATATTTTATATTCTGTGGCTTTGCTTCACATGTTTTGCTTGCGTGCGGTAATGTAGGAGGGAAAATGAATGGCTCTGCTAAGTGTGGGGTTTGAAAAGACACTTGTTGACTGCTAGCCTAGAGTTGGAGCATGAATTGTAACTATTAACTGTCCAACATCCATGTTTACATTCCTGATTTTTTCTTAGGGACAGGCTATGCATAATTTATATGACAGTGTTGGAGGGAATACTTGAACACACCTGAATGTATATGAACGTGTCCATGTGTGTACACTCATGTGTCTGTATAATATGTTTGGAGTAGATGAAGTGTGATTTCTGTGAAATTGACCCATAAAAATGAAAGCATGTGGTATGGACCTCTCTGTCTTCGTTTTTCTCAACTTCCCAAGTTGCACCCTCTCAAACTAGGACACCCCCCCACCCCCACCCAACCTTACCACTGGACCTTTCTCCCCATCCGCTCCCCTCACTCCATTCTCAGTGTCTTGCACTGAAAGGGAGAAAGAATGCTAAGCCCGCACAAATCTCAGTCATTATTAGTTTTACAGGAGCAGCGCCCATGTCACTGGGAGGCCCAGGCTTCACTTACACAAAAGACAAAGTAAAGAGTAAGAGTGGGGAAAAAAAGAACAGAAGAGAGGGAGATATAGAGATAGTGGAAGAGACCGCATGAATAAATATGTGAGACAGTCAGAGAGATGAGCCCGTCCACTTGTTGACATCATATTATGATTATTATTATAGTGCATGGTTGCATTTAAGATATTTTGGAAATGTTTGCTATATCTCCTTCAACCTTTAGTTATAGTCCATAATTGAAGCCAGGTTGTGGAACAAAAATCTCTTTCCCAACACTTTTTTTTAACCTTATAGCCTATTACTTGTGATGTGCCTATCAAGCTACAATTATTGCATGGGAAAGAATGCAGTTTAGTCTGAAAATGGGGAAAGATTTACCACTCAAAATTCTCAGTTATTTTGACATAGGTAGACATAGCAATCTTCTCCTTTAGAGCTGATTTGCTTTAACACAAGGGAACAAATATAGAAAATCAAACCATTTGTAGCATATTTGTTACAGAGGCAAATGTGTGTTGGATTTTAGATAGGCCTGGTATAGTGGAGTGGAATGAAATTCACTAGAATAAAACAATATTGAGCTCTGTGTTGTATTTTCTTGTCATGATTTCTTAAAATCGTACCACACCCTGAGCTGTTTGCAGTTCTTCTGCAACTAATGGGGAAAAACTGCAGCTGCACAGTTTCCAGTGTAGACAGCACGCTACTATTCCCAGACATGTTCTCACATACATCATCCATATCCTGCCTTCTTCCTAAATCTGGAATGTATACATGAATATTAATAAACTAAACAATTACTTTCATTAACAGGATAAAAGGTAAAACATTCACACATTCCAGCATATGGATATAACAACCTAAAGTGCATGCAGACACACACACACACACACACACACACACACACACACAACACACACACACACACACACACACACACACACACACACACACACACACACACACACACACACACACACACACTCGAAATGATATATGACAGAAAACACAGAGAGAGAGGAAGGAACACCTCAGAGATAAAGTCTGCCGAATGTTGGAGGGTTCAGAGACGGACTTTCCACTCAATAGACAGAAATTCCTTTCATCTGACAGGCAAACGCACATGGTAGCTTTTTCTGCAGGGTAGAGTGTCTGTGAGTCTCAAGGGGCTTCACATCACATGCTCTCTGATGGTCAAGATTCTAGTCTGATCATGGCGTAATAGGTCTGGGATGGATCTGGTCAGGGCAACTACTCAGCCACACGAGGATTACACCAGCACAGTTAGTATGATTTTTTACAAGGCAAATGGGAATATGCATGGTATGTGTTTCATCATGAGGTCCAGCTTGTACATCTGGATGGAATATGTGCATTTTGTGAACTAACGGAGACTTAGGGAAATGGTTTGATAACATTCGATTACTCCCTGTGTACTCAAAACATTTACAAGGCGTAATATGTATGCATGTATTACAATCATAGGTGTATACACATGTGATTGATAAACTGATACTTGCCACACTGACCATATTTCTGGCTGAAATTAGGATTTTTGGAAGGAAAATAACATACAGGGATGTTCAGTGTAAACGTGAAACAATGCTACATAAGTAAGTGTTGATTATTGCCTGTAAATAAAGATTTTGTCAGAAGAGAAAGTTTTTGTTTCAAAGGTAAAGTAGGAGCAACAAGAACAAGAGTCAGCATTCGTGCAAGCAGCACTGTCAGGTTTTACTTTGCTTTGAGCTAAATGCTAACATCAGCATGCTAACATGCTCACACTGATGATGCTAATATGCTGTTGATTGCGTATTAGGGCTAATGTTTACCCTGTTCACTATCTTAGTGTACTGTATGCTAATAATAACAAACAACCTGGAAAAAAAAGAATATGCAACATAAAAAAGTGTAATGTAACTGACGTTCAAGTTAGAATACTCGGGCAAGATATCGAGCCTGAGTTGCCGACTTTACGCTCCTGACATCACAGCGACAGGGCAGAACACACTTTGAATTACATTTTCATTATTTTTATACTGATTTATGTAGTGTTTGTGTTGTGAAACATGCTGTAACAACATTGTAGCTGCAATTTGGATTTCCTCCGTCTCTTTTAACAGGGTAAACACAGATCTCTTTGAAATGTCTTCAAATAGGTTTTCAGAAATATTTTGCCAAAGGATTCTTTAGCTGTTAATTTAAAGTTACTTCAAATAACTTTTTTGTGTTGATTTTGGCGGTCCCTGGAGATGAAAGTGGTAGTGTTTCTGAGCACCAGAGTAATATTGCAGCAGGGTCAGACAGTCTGCTCCACACTGTGCTGGCCTGGTTTCACCCATGAGCAGAGTAACTCCCATTGATGTAGATCTTCTGTACACGTGTTTTGGCATTATTTTTGTTTTGGCATTGCAACAAAGCAAGCTACCAAGGTGAAAATGGCATTTATCATTTTATTGCACTTTAATGTCTATAAGCACGCTACTCTGATGGGCCGCTCTTGTGTCAGTGAGCTGAAGCCTGAAGCGGAAGCCTGTCAAAGCCATTCATTTCAAATTGGGTTTGTCAGTTGGTGTCAGAGGTCAGCCTAAGGGGTCAGGGGTTAGCTGTGATTGGTTGGAATGAAATAGACTTATGGATTCTGATAGTGGTGAAAGTTGCACTTGCAGTCTGTAACACATATGCAGCATGTCACATTTAAAATACTTATCCTACACAGTATACAATCCTAAATTATACCTTTGGAATTTACTTGATCATACTACATCTGTATTTATTCAAATGTGATTTCATCCTTCACGGTTGTGCCAAGTCTTTCCAGCACTTTGACTCAATCTAATTTCCTCCCTTGGATGTGCTGTATATCAACACCAATAAAAATCGACTTTGCTCTGTTTTACTGTCTCCCATTTAAAAAGTTCAACGAGCATCAGGTGCGTCCTGGCATTTGGTTTTAATATGTGTCTGATAGAATATAAACCTCGAGCAGCTGTAGAGGGCAGATAAATCTTTGTCTTAATGACTGTTTTATTCTGTGGTAGGGTGTGTGTGCGTATTATTTGTTCAGTTTGAGCTTGAGTAATGTGATAAAAAATTAAAACACTCATACATGCAGTATGGATGCACTCAGAAACCAAGATTGTTTTGTGGATTTATTTGACTTTTAAGAGACAGGGAGAGTATCACTGGCGCCAACCGCTCCACTTTATTATCAAAAAGATACATAAACACATAAACGGAGAGTTCTACACTGGCAATGTAATCTGTTACTGTACGATCTATGTTTTTAAATCACATATTGTAATGTCTGTCATGATTGTGGCTTTTCTGTGCTTTTATATGATAACATTTTTCAACACATTGTCATTGGTGAGTTAAAGTGGGACAGCTGTTTAAAGATGCAGGCTGGAATGGCTGATGGAAAAAGAAGAGAAGGTGAGGAAGATCAAGGGGGAAAAGGAAGAAAACATGAAGCTGGGGGACATATGGAATGCAGATGGGTCGATAAAAAGAGGGATGTGAAGAGCAATGATTGACAAAGATGGCTTCACCATGTAGACCAAACATCTGTACTGTCTCCCTTCCTTTCTTGTCTGAAGTCTTTTCAAGCTTGTGCCGTAAAAAATTATGAAGAACAAATGCTTAAATTGCCAAAATCTTGGAAACTGAATTAACTAGTTGAACTTGGACAACATTATAAAAAAATGTATCAAACCTGTGAAAGATCGTCACATTATTCATTGTCAATGTTTTGGAGCCTTAAGACTGGGGATATTTTGGATTCGACAGAAAAATGACACTGTTAATGAATTTTTGATCTGAAAAGTCACCTGATGAGGATCACCTCAGGAAATAACAGATTATCAGCGGGCCATATACACATGCAGTTTTCCATGTGTGACGACGTAACCCGTCTCAACATGAATGTCAGCCTTAGGTGCAGGTGGTTTCTTGGTCTGGTCGCTAGTAATGCTCATTAAGATAAACCCCTTGTAGCTACACTAATCATTTTTCATTACCAGCATGTCTGTCTGTCTCTTTTTCTTCTAATCAGTGAGGAGGTTAAAGCCATGCCCGATCTCAACTGCTTCCCCTTCATGACTTTTTCATTCCTGTATCATTATCCTTCATCCTCTAATGCTCCAAACCAGTAGAAACTCTGACGGTAGTATACAGTAAATGCTTCTTTGCTGTCATTCTCCTCTCTCTTCACATAAGTCTCTTTTTATTTTCCCTCGCCTTTTTTTCAGCTGTAGCGTGCCTCATGTTTCTGTCCCCTCTTGTGCTCCTCCTCGGTTTTTAGTTTCTCCCTTCATGTTTGCCTCTCCCAACTTTTTCCCAGCTGGTTTCTCCTCTTTCACATGCAGCTATCTTCCCTTCTCTCCCCTCTCCTGTCCCCCATTTAGGTTTCTCCCCTTTTCCTCTCCCTCCTCTCCTCTTTCTCGACCCGCTACAGAGCGCTTTGAACTCAGGTAGCCATGCAGCATTCCTCAACATGACCCCCGGGAGCAAGGTCGGCTAGAAAAAAAAAGAAGAAAAAAACTATTTCAGCTGTTTCTATAGCGACACTGAGCACAGGGGTTCCACTGTAGGGTCAAAGTAACCGGGAGGCACTGGGTAGTTAGTAGAAGTTAGAGCACACTGGCTTTCACATGGTCAAAATCAAAGCAGCAGAGGCCGAGATATCCTGCCTTTTACTCCCTTGTGGGTCAAGCTCCATAAATGCTGAATCGTACATTTCCCATGATGAAACTCAATAGCATCTTTCATTAAACTTTCCCAGCCTGCTAAAAGGTGACTTCTTTCAAATTCTGCACTTCCAGTTTGTAACTCAGGCTTTCTGTTAAAGATAGTTAATCTCAAGCCCAAGCCGATGTTATCCTTATGACATCACAGTGACATCAACAGGGTTGTTCTGATAGCCTGACTACTGACAAGTAAAGTAAACTTCACATACAGAATCAGTTGAGTGTCCCTTTAAGATTATTACACACACTGCAAGGTCTAGAAGTAAGATCATTTTGACATCACTATTTAAGGTCATTTTTTCATTTGGCAGCTCAACAAATCAAAAAATCTTATTACATCAAATAAAAGTGTTTTCACCTCCACACTGCCTGTCTTGTTTATTGCTCAGTCAAAGTTTTCCATTTATGTGCTGTATAGACAGTATGTAAATTGTCACTCAGGCTTTCTGTAAAAGATAGTTAATCTCAAACCCAAACCAATGTTATCCTTATGACATCACAGTGACATCAACAGGGTTGTAAAGTAAACTTCACGTACAGAATCAGTTGAGTGTCCCTTTAAGATTATTTTACACACACTGCAAGGTCTAGAAGTAACATCTATTGTGACATCACTATTTAAGGACATTTATTCATTTAGCAGCTGCTCAACAAATCAAAATATCTTATTACATCAAATAAAAGTGTATTCATCTCCACACTGCCTGTTTTGTGTATTGCTCAGTCAATGTTTTCCATTTATGTGCCGTAAAGACAGTATGTAAATTATTATTAGTAAGTAAAAGATCAAACTTCCTCACGTTGCAAGTAAGAGAAGCTTTTAGGTTCACTGGATTGGAAATCCTCTGATAATTTTGGGTCTTCCTTTCCCTGATAATAGGTGGCCTCTGCTCTCTCTTGGCAGTCAACCATGGCATACAGTGTGTGTGTGTGTGTGTGTGTGTGTGTGTGTGTGTGTGTGTGTGTGTGTGTGTGTGTGTGTGTGTGTGTGTGTGTGTGTGCATGTCTTTGTGATTTAGTGTGTGTTTGGTTTGCATGTAGAGTTTCTATGAAACATGGATTATATCTTTGTTCCTGTCTGGCAGATCAAAGGCTTGTGGTATTTTGTGACCAACTCTCTTGTTGTGGCAAGTTTTCTTTTTTGCAGTCTCTTTCCTCAAGTGTGTGTATGACAAAGTGTATGTGTGTGTCTGTGTAGATTCTGTCTGTTAGTAGGGGGGATTCCAGTGTGGGCCACTGTTTGTAAACCTTGGTTTTTGGGTTTGTTGTTGCAGATTCATGCAGAGTGACATGCTTATTTATGCTTGCATTATACCAGATTGAGTATGTTTATCTGGTGCCTCTTGTTGGTTTGAGGTTATGAAAGCTAGTTTTCTTGATGGTTGCACATACCAAACATTCTGCAGCAAATGAAGAAAAGCTTTTCTTTCGGGTTACAAGCTGCATTGGGATTGAACTTGGAAAGAAAATCACTGAACATTTTAGGACTTATTTTGTTTTATTAATTTAACACTTCTGATTGTGTTTCACATCTGGTTGTACGTTAATGGAAGCATGCTTCATATATTTTACTTTCAGCAGAAATAAACACTACATTCGGTTTGAGCATTTAACCGGTAACCAATACAATTTACTGTAATTCGATTGTTTGGTCTACATCTGTAAATTCCACCATCTCTCCTGTGGTATAATATCTGGACATATCTGCAGTTTTCAGCTCAGTCCTGCTGTGGAGAAGGTGTCAAATGTAATATCAGTAGCTTCTCACTGGAGGGAGCCACAGTCTCATTTTCACTCTGCAACCCAGCATTCAACCATAGTTACATGACACTCCTGCAATAATAGACAAACACATTCAATAACAAAGTGTGACTTTAAGACAGTATCTGTAACACATGCTTTTTGAATCAACCTCTAAAATTGTGATTATGTTGGAAATCAATTAAAATTGATGGGACTCTATTGTCCCAATGTTCAATATATAAACACTAAAGGGACTGTACAAAATTACTGGGAATTGGGAGAAAGACTGAAGACAATTTCAAAATACCAAGACTTCCCCCATAGTAATTACTATTTACCCATTGACTTAGAAAAAAACTGCAAAACTCTCCCACCAATATCTTAAAATGTAACAATGGTAAAACTTTTTAACAACAAATAACTAAAAGAGGAAAAGCATACAGGCACTTAATTTCCATATTGTGTACAACCAATACACACATTAAAATTGAGGTGATCAATTGTTAAATTTATGGCAAACAACTGATGCATCGTAATTAGCAATTTTTCCAGCCACTCTCTAAGCTACAATAGCAACATGACTGCTACACCAGTAAGCTCTTGTTTAAGAAATAAGTGAAGTTGCTTTCACATGCAAAGTGAAATACATTAAGAAAGTTTCAAGTGCCCATGGACTGAATAGGCACCTGCAGAACCAATCATATCAGTAAAGTTTGAAATAAATTAAGAATACAAAACAACTCTTGCGTGGTCTCATCCTCCTCTTATAATTTTGCTACAGTCCCTTGCGATTGTAAAAACACTTGAGGTGTGACTTCACTTGGTTTAGCCTCTGACTGTGATCGTGGAGATCCAGATCACTGTAGAAACGCATCGTCTATCAGCAACTGAAACAATTTTTCCTTCATTCGTGTCATGTCTAGCTCTTCTGCTTTAGCGCTGACGCTTTGTCCCATCTTGTCTGTATGCACATCGATGTTATTGGTGTTCAGATGACCCTTGACCCCTGCGGTTCATCTGATGGAGGAGGAGCAGGAACAGAGCAGAGACGATGAGAGCCACTCCAGCCATTAAGAAACCCGTCCCGTAATCACTCATCTTGTCTATGAAGAATCCTACAGAGAAAAATGGATGTGAGTGATTTACAGTTTTGACACAGTCATATTTTTTTTAAACATCATATTTAAGTCTTACGTCAACGTTCTTTGCTGACTGGAATGCACCCGTGCTGTCCAAAGCACAGCAACATTAACAATTATGATATAATTTTGGTTTCTTTTAATGAAATGTATTTTTAAATGAGGCAAAAGACTGAGGCAAAGATAAGGAAGAGAGAATTGCACGAAGATTCATTTTATCCTGAGGCAGTAATGCCAGCGCCTTCCTCCAGTGAAGGGAACATAATTAGAACGCTTTGATGAATCCTCAACATCCATCAACTCTCTGGTTTTCAAAGTACTCAAAGTACTGAACGGTACAGTAAATAAGTAAGAAATAGCCTGTGTCAGAGGGACCGTGTAAAGTTAAAAATAGGACACCAGCTTCACTTTAATTAGCTTTTTACTTTTTTTGAGGTCAGCCTCAGCTTTTAGCATTAACTTAAAGTTAACATTTACATGTGGTGGTGTTGCTTTAATCCAAATTACAGTAGAAGGTTTCAGGAACTTGTGAAGTGGAAGGGAAATGGAGAAAGGACTGAGCAGTGTAATGAGAAGTGTTTTCCCTATAATTAAGGCCAATGAAAATTGACAGATTTAATTTAGAATAAAGAATACTGTGAAAAAGGGACTCCAAATGAATACAATGTTGCTCTGTGTCTGCTGTATGTTTGCATGTTCACCTGTCAACTTAAAATACAAGTGTTTTGTTTACAGCTTGTTTCTACTGACCCAAAGTGGCCAATGCATCAGTTATCGCTTTGGTCACGGGTTTAGATTTTTCTCTGCTCCTTTGTTATGCCTTTTCTCTTTTACAGTTGTTCTTGAGTCCTGTAGGACACAGTGTATAAATCTGGACAACTGTCACAAGCAATAGAATGGAAAGTCAGTGGGAAAGAAACTCCATTTAAAGGAGAAAAATAATCTTTGAGAAGCAATCAGCCATGAAATTAACACAGAGTATCATGATATTATAATTTCTACCCAGTTGCTCCCTGAATAAAACCTCATGTCCTGTGGGATGGAGTGGACGACACAATTCCTGATTAATTGAAGGGTGGTGCTGCATGCCATGAAGGTATAAAAATCTAATTTTAGTTGAATAGGCTCACTGGGCTGTGGTTACAATGCAGAACAGTGTATAAGCGCATCCATTGTGTGAGATTGAATGTGTTGGAAGAATAGGCTTAGGTAAATGACAGACACCGTAACCCTGTATTAGGGATTTGAGCTTTTTCCTACATTAACAGAAATGTTAACATACAGTCAATGAAGTACAGTTCTTTTCTATTCTACTCTGTGCAGCTTCTTGTTTGTTTCTAGCTGACAGCCAGTTAGGTTGAACAGATCACAGGGAATTTTACAGCGACAACTCAAAGCTGAAATCCATTTATTTGATATGCACAGTATGCCCTCTACGTTTTTGCAATTAACTATCAAAGCATCTTTCTCACTCACCAGCAATGGGCGGTCCAAGCAGGCCTCCACTACTACGAATGAGCATGAAGAAACCCAGAGCACTTCCGAGCCTGTTGACGCCCACAACCTCAGCCAGCACGGTGATGTGGATGGCGACCGTGGCACCGAACACCAGGCCATAAACCGCGCTGAAAACAGCTAGCTCTGAATATGAAGAGGCAAGAGGGCAGAGGAGTAACACAGTTCCCAGCAGAATCACTGTAGCTGTAAGCTGCTGCACCTGGTAGAGTCACAGGAGACAGACATGTGCATCAGCTGTTGCACATATGGTGGCCTCCACATTTATCCAAATCAGCACTTTTCAAGTAGGCCAACTTTTGCCTATTAACAGGAATCGATCTACTTCTTGGGAAATTAATTACTTTAGCTTATTCACTTTCTTGCTGAGAGTTAGTTGAGAAAAGTGAAACCACTCTCATGTCTTTATATTAGAACCAACATCTTGTTAGCTTAGCTTAGCATAAGGACGAGACGCAGGGGGAAAAGCTAGCCCCAAAATATCTGCCCCTGGGTATGTGCTGGACAATTTCTTGGAGTTTTGTCATCACTGTGAGATTTGCAAGACAACTAGTCTTAGGAAGATACTGAAAGTTAAATTGTCATTATTACACCTTTGTACGGGTTAAACAAACAAGATTTTACAACATGTTAATAAATGAGATGGAGGGTGGATTTTGTATCTATTTTACCTTTGATCAGACCCAGGCTAGCTGTTTCATTCTGCTTCCATTCTTTATGCTAAGCTAAGCTAATTGCAGAGAGGCTAGCTTCTAATTCACTGTCCTCACAGGATTGTGATATATTTTCAGAATATCAAAATGTTACTGCACTGGTTACCTACTAAACCGAACGTACCGTCTCCACCAGTCTTAGGTTTGCCACCCAGCCAAAAAACAACCTTCCAAACAGGTCCATCGCTGCAGATATGGACATAAGTGCAGCCGCCTGGTACTCCTCAATCCCCTTACTATGAGCATATGGAACCAGGAACAGAGCTGGGGCAAATAAACCCAGTGCAGCAAACACCCCAAACATTGAGTAGACCATGAATCGAGCATTTGTGATGAGGGTATAATCTACGTAGCGAAGGATTTTGGTCCTTAGTTCAGCCTTTTTAGTTCTGTTGTCTGAGACTTTCTTGGTTAAATTTGGTATGTCTTCAGGGTCCTCAAGACCCTGATCAGACCCATCAGTTACTCTCATACCCGCCTCTAGACAGCTTGGTTTGCTTTGCTCTGAGTTGTCTTTTGGAAGCAATTCCAGGGACAAGCCTTCCTCCTCTTCTTTGACCTCACAAGTCACTTCTCTGGGGGCTTTCACTGGCCTCAACAGCATCCCGCACACACAGAGATTAAACTGCAGACCCCCCAAGATTAGCAAAGCACCCCTCCAGGAGTAGCTGTCAATCAACAGCTGGAATAGAGGTGTGAGGACAAAGGTAAGGACGCACTCTCCAGCGCTGGCCATGGCGTTTGCCATCGGACGCCTCTTCTCAAAGTACAAGCCCAGCATGGTCACTGTGGGGGTCCATGTCATCGCACAGCCAAAACCTGCAGCAAAGGACACCAGTGAACATCATGTTTTGTGTGTACGGTTTTGAGTTTGTGTTGTACGTGTGTGTTTGCTTCAAACCACACACCATTTAGGAACCCCACTGTTACGTAGAGGTCAATCAGGTTACGAGCAAAAGCCCCAAGCACAACTCCTACGCTGCATATCAGTCCTCCCATTATCACTACAGAGCGATGGCTGTAGCGAGCACTCAGAGCAGATGCTACAGGAGCTGCAGAGGGACACACAGGACATTTATATATAATACTATTAAGGACATTTACACTGATTTTATTTGGGGCAACAAAATTGCAGTACACTGAATGTTTATGTACTTCACAGCAGGTAAGAGGTCTTATTTATTTTAAAGTTGCATAAAAGAAGACGTTCTCTTATCTTATATAATTCAGTTTGAATAATATTCTAAGTGAAAATAGAGTGAAACCACAGAAGATCTTTTAGCGTTTTTATATTAACCCTATTTTCTCTTGCTTCCTGAGAAAGCTTACATTTGCAGCAGATCATTATTTAAATTACCCACACACTCATTTTAAAAATCAAAGAAGTCTGTTTGTTCAGAGTCAAACTTAAAGATTTGACATCACGGTCTAAAAGAGTGGAGGGATTCTAAAAGAGTGGAGGGATTCTAAAAGATATGAATATTAAAAAAGTGTTGATAATATTGCTGAAATTGAGGGGTATAAACATGTAATAATACCCTACAGTGTAAAGTTGTTTTTCACAGATATTTAAATATATACGTATGTACTTATATTCTGATAATTACCCACAAAGTGAATGGTAGCCACGGCAATGGAGGTAATCCAAGCTGTTCCTGTTGCTGTGGTTTCAAAGTATTGGTGTATCTCAACGTAGAATACACCAAATGCCTTAATGACTCCAAAGGTCAGGCCAAATACCAGGAAGCAGGAGAGCAGAATGAACCAGGCGTAGCCACCATCAGGAGCTGCTGCTGGTGCCACAGCTCCCCTCGCCTTCGCTGTGAAGGGCATGCCGATTTATGTTGTTTTCTGCCCTCATACATATGTCTAGAAAAAAAGTAGAACAGTGTCATTTTTCATGTTTTGTACACAGGGGTGAAATTACCAATTACAATACAGTCATTACTGTAACAAAGTTGTTATTGTGTACTTTTTTGAATATTCAAAATAAATCATAAATTTTACCTTGTAAGATTTTTTTATTTCAACTATTGTACATTACATTTCAAGTCACATTGATTACAGAGTAAAAAATGTAATCAGCAAAGGAATAATAAAAAAAAAGGAGCCAAAGCCACAGACCAGTGGCTGCAGCAGATAATTAGCTGCTAGATTGTCTGTGGCTTTTGACTCCTTTCTTTTGTCTGTGGCTGTTTGAGATCATAGCTCCACAGAGCTCCATGTAAGGGTCTGACCAGATGCTAAATGCTAAAACGCTCCTTGTGGCTCCTCCAGCAGCAGCTTCTTCATTCATTGACAAACTTTTACCATCAGGGAGGTGTATGACACTTTATACTGTTTTTGACAATTGTGACAGACGAGCATTCAGCTCTTGTTAAATTTGAGTAGGGCAGTGGGACTAGAGAGGTCGAGTGGAATGGTTATATTAGGCTTTAAGCATGAATGAGCAGAGAAGTTGAACCTCAAGCAGATTGTGGAGGACTCGGCACTGCTCTAGACTCACAGAATGTATTTAGACAGGTGAGTACAACAATATACAACGTCACAAACATGTTTGTGTGTTTGTGTGTGCTACAATGTTTGCAAAAACTGTGTAGGTATCCTCTTTTGTGTTTGTGGCCTGTTGATGTTGCAGAGATTGTCTTTAGTTTGTTGTCTCTGGATTTGTTGCCTTGGTAATGTTTTTATTCACCTCTATTTCGGTTAATTCTTGTACTGATCTACTGAGTACATTTTTACACGTAATATTACTTAACTTGGGTAAATACTATTTCATCCCCGTTTGTACAGCAATCACCACATTTTTGCAAACAAATAAATACATTTGTAACGGTTTCAGATGTCGTCTGCGCTCTGGGTGTCTGGCATGTGCGAGCAATGATTGGAAAACATTTTTTTATCTTAGATTGTTGCGGCTGGTAATGAGAAAATGTTTTTTTGAAAAAGCATATACATTAGCCTATATGGACACAAGTAAAAATGATCAGTCCATTTATTATTTTCACTCAGGTTTTCTATTACAACTGTGTTGTGACAGTTGTGACAAAAGCTCATCTAAGTTCACAGTAACAGGTATTTCTAAGTTCACAGTTCAGTCACAACTGGAACTCATCCAAGTAGGGCAATAAACACTTATACTGCATATAGTAGAGTTGCTGCTTGTTTCTGTTCAATGATGCTGGTGATGTAACTTCATTCATAAGAAATACATTCATTGTTAAGCATTTAACAATCCATTTTTTCATTAAGCATATGATTATTACCAGCTCTCCCTCAAGCAGACTGCACATGTGCGACTACAGTACCAATACACAGAGGGTTGGATCTTTTTTTATTTATGCATACCATGCATGATCATCTGGACTTTTATCTTGATCAGATATCAGAATTTCCAGGTATGATGGGTATTTATACAACATTTTCAGAAATTGAAATATAAAATAAGACATTTTACTGTTAAGATTGTCATTATTTAGGCCAAATAGATAGTTGAACAGCCTGCAAGACATTTACACAATAGTGTTCTATCAAGAGAAGGAAAGGAAAAGTAAAAATGCGGCATTGTAAGCTGTTTGTCATTTCTATGGACCACAGTCAGTGCTAGCAGATTAGACCTACCGTGCATGATAGGATTTAGCTCAATTCGTTTTAACATTGATGAAAAAATACATAACACACATAATAATAACAATAATGGAGCCTTGTAGTCTGCTTAAGAACCAGTTTTCAGAGGATTTTCAAGCATTTTAATTATAGAGATTACCCCTGCCTCATGTGTGATTGGACAGAAAGCTCTGGACCCAAATCTGCAAACATGACCCCAAAGGCTCACAATACAAGCCAAGGATAAATAAAGACGAAAGCCACAATTTATTCAAGCTTTTCGCATGTGTTATAATATGTAAAATTATATTTCTACCATACCTGTTACGGTCAAAGTGAAGCCATCATGCTGCAGGCCAACTTTCCAGGCTTAGTGCGGTTAAATAACCTGATGGTGCAAAGGTCAAATATGAACAATACCCGTGTTTTGGTCACGTGAGCGTGACCAAAACACATCCCTCCTGCTGCCTCACAGACAGTTTACATGAATCCTCCGAAGATCAGAATGTGACACCAACCAAAGCAAAATCAACAAGATGCTCCGAGCTAAATTTCTTGTCAACACATGAAACCCAGACATGATTCTGTAATGGTCACGAAATTACAATTACAGTTCTTGTTCTGAGATATTGAGCATCGAAGATTTGGCCATCTAGCAAAACAACAATGTACATGATATATTTAACATCCATCTATATATATATATTTCTGATCAATGAACAGCCTGTTGTTATGCCTTAACACATACAGTATATATGTGAGTAGGCATGCTTAGATTTTAGATGGCGTCATTATCCCACAAACAGCTAAGACAAATGGCTTATAAATTACCTTTAACTGCCTCTCAGTAGTCCAGCCTGCCAATAAATGTTTGCAAACTATTAAATCTGCCTATGAAATGCCTCTTTTATGGGCTTTACAGTTAACTAAAGAGGCACAGTACCAAGGCGTGCAGTGTGTCAGATCGTTAATGGGGATAAGCATCTTTAAAGTGAACAGTTGTTGGGGCCAAGTTTCTTTGGGCTCCCAAGTCAGTCTTGCCTTAATAGGGCAACACATTATCACTATTCATGGCCTATTGATCACATTAGATCTTCAGGAACTGCTGGCACAGCAGTAAACCATTTACCTGACAACATGGGTTGACTCATTGATTCGCTTTACATATTGAATGTCGATTGAATTTTTTGCTCTTTTCATGTATTTGTAGAATGCAATCTTCTAACATCATGACATTATATTTTGTTTAGGGTATTTTTATATTTCTTCTCGTAAAAGTCATTGTATGACCTATTAGTTTGGCTATATTCTGCTGAAGGTCACTATGTCGCAGCTCCGCTCTGGTATTAGAGTTCATACAGACAGAGTGGGGCGGAACCAAATAATCAATCATCTTCCTCTGCATCTATCCAACACCTAGACAATCATTTTAGAAGGGGTTAGATCTGTTACATAATATCAGCAATTGTCCCTGGCTATTTCACAAGATCTTCAGGTATTTTACTTATATGGAAAAAGCTTGCTTTTGGTGCACTGATCATTGAATTATACGCCCCCTATGGGTCTTCTACAAACAATTAAAAATTTATAGGCAGGGGTGTTCAATTATAAATCTATGGTGGGGATGACTGAGAAGGGGAGAGCAGTGGTATAGATGGAGAGGAACACCCTCTGAATAATGAATATGTGCTGGAGAGGCCTGGCATACTGGGCACAGAGGGACGGATTCCTCTGATGTCTTTTTGTATTCTTCACTGGTTTCACTGCATCTGGCTTCATGTCTAAAATCGTTGCTGCAGCAAGGACTGTTTGTCTATGCAGGCTGCCCGTAAATGTCAGCAATCAAGTCCTGAAGAAATAAAGTCTCAGTGTCTGTCTTTCATACACAGTCTCAGCTCTTTATAGATGCAAATGCTGTCCATGGTAACCCTGCAGCATGTGAAAAAAAGACAACACTGCACTAGTCTTACTCAAGATCATTCATTTTTTTTTATCTGGGTTCATGTTGCACAACCACATGGGCAGCGTTGCCTTCATTTATTGAGTGTTTTTCAATGATTTACTCAATTTAATTAGAAAAAAGATAAAAAGCGCTATTTCTGAGAATTTCAACATATCGTATCTGAGGAAACATTGCTGACTTAACCTTTCCTGTTGTTTATTCCATGTTTTTTAAATTTTAAAAACCTTTTCTGCAAGTTAGTGATGCAATATCGCAGAAATACGGTTTACTCCACATCTTTGAAGGAAAACTATTTTCCAGCTCCCTCCCTCTACTTATGTGTGGAAGGAACCGATCTTTTAGTTGATGTTAGTTGTTTTGCCAGACCCTAAAATATCTCAACAACTATTGGATGAATATCCATAAAATTCTGGACCTACATGGGATGATTTTGGTGATCCTGTGTCTTTCTATCTAGCACCATCAGGTACATTTTCACTCATCCAAAGCCATTCATGGCCTTCAGAAGATGAATCCTAATGACTTTGGTGATCATCTGACACGATAGTGCCACAATGAGGTTCACATGTGTGGTGTTAAGTGAGATGTCTCAACAACTATTGGATGGATTGTCATGACATTTGATACAGACATGAATTGTAGTTACTTTGGTGATGCCTTTCTTTTCCTCTGTGCCATCATTGGCACAAAAGTTTAATGTGTCTATCGTTCATGACATCAGACTTAGCTGCACTTTGTCTTAGTTCTAAGTAGTCAATGTTAGCATGCCAACACACAAAGTTACGATGGTTAACACGGTAAACAATATTCCTAATAAATATGAGCATTTTAGTATTGCCATTGTGAGCATATTACATTAGTATATTGATTTTAGCATTAAGTTCAAAACCCCACTGTGCAATCAAATCATAGTGAATAGCTTTCATCCAAACAAATAACGGCCCATTTAAAGAAACACTTGCCTCTAGCCATGGGAACATCAGGCAGTGGGGTGCCAGATTTTTGTTTACAACAAGACAGATTTGTGGATATAAGCAGCAGAAAGCAACAGCAGTGTTACACAAGACAGAACTTCTCTGATTACTGATGCAACATGAACGTGTCCAACGGCCACTGACACATGCACTGCAGTAATTGCTGTAAAAGCTTACAAGCCAGTCAGTGTGTGAGTGTGTGTGTAACGCAATCAGCCATTTGATTGTGTGATGAGCCAAGGTCATTGTAAAAGAACAATGCAGTGGTACTCATACTAGGAGGGGGTCCACTGGCATCGACTGTCGGCTCTCTGATTAGTGGTGGAGCCAAAAGTCTGGCAAATCAATGTTTCTTACTACTCATCTCTGTGTATTTGTCTGCAATAAAAGTCTTCTCTCTGATTCTGTAGGTGTCATGCAACACACACATACAAAAACGCCTGATCAAGAATTCGACTCAGTCAATTTGCCGTTTTTGCGTTTCTCATCAGGTTGCATATAGGTATACAATGTTTCTGTCCTTATCCAGAAACAGTGAGAAATTTGTTTCTAATGCCATAAAACATATTCATATAAGTTGACAGATTGATAGGCCTTTGATGAGTGTGAAGTGTGAAGCTTTAAACTCTCCACAGCTGGTTTCTGGGCTGAAGAAAGTTTAAAGATATCTTTGTGAGCTCATTTTTAGGCTAGTCAGGTTCTGTAAAACTGGCCCCTGGCACCTTCCCCACTCTGTCTTCTCCGAAAAACGGCTTAGTCAATAATCATTTAAGATTCAACCCTGCTTGAAAACCAAAGCATGTACTCTCCCTCACTCCCCACACACACA
Organism: Anoplopoma fimbria; assembly: GCF_027596085.1. Classification (NCBI taxonomy): domain Eukaryota; kingdom Metazoa; phylum Chordata; class Actinopteri; order Perciformes; family Anoplopomatidae; genus Anoplopoma; species Anoplopoma fimbria. Next base: position 9,864,695 of record NC_072467.1, read on the forward strand.
GTGCTGCTGCAGCACACCAGCCACATTTGCAACACTCCTGTAGCTTGCAGATATCCTTTCATCCATCTCCATCCATATCTTTCCTCAGCCCCAAAGAATGTATGGCGTTCGGTTTGTTTTTAGCTGAGTGTGAATTATTCCGGTGAATGAATAGGGGAGCGGAGAAGAGGTGTGTGGAGAGGGCTTCCTCTGGAGAGCGATTGACAGCCTTGTCAGAAATTGTGCAGACACAAGCAAACTTAGCCACTACTTGCTGCAAGCACGAGGGGAAATAGATGTGACCTTTTTGACGTGGATAACCATTAATCCATGGATCAGGTCAGAGTAACAGGTGCTTCGCTAACCCCTCTCCTCTTTCCCGAGCTACATTTATAAGAATGAAGCCAACAAAATGCATGAATGTGTGACATCAGTTTCCCCTATGGTATGCATGTTATTCTTCCTTAACCTACTTATCCAAGGGAATTAATTAACTGTTGGAGTGAGGAGGAATTTGAATGCCTTGGGAAGACCTTATATTTCTCCATCATATCATCCATCTATTTTTCTGCTACTCATACAATATTTGACCTATTTTCTAACATCAATGTAAACTTCTGAGTACTTACTTAACTCTGCTCTTAATTATCCTTGAAGTATTTACATTGACTTCTACTTCTTACAGTGACGGTGGTTTTATAATCTGTTTTAAATTGAGGATATGTTGATGCAAAACTTGTCTCTGATGTCTCTTTTTGAATAAACTGTCTTTCTGCCCTCCACCTCTGCTTCAGTGCCTCCCTGTGGCATGCTCCCAGAAAGCACAGGTGTTTGTGGGCTTTACCCAGCTGGCTGTGTTTCTGATGCAGTGAAAGGCAGCCAACTAGCAAATTGCACGCGGGTCATCCACCGGCCATGTGAAACCTATTCTAACACCCGATAAAAACAAAAACTTTAATCAGTAATGTTTCAACAAATATGTTGACTGGTAAACAAATATTTACTGGTTAGAATTACGAACAAACACACCTAAAGATGCCAGGCATTTCTCTATTAGAAAATAATCATATCAGGAACAAAGTAAATGCCATGGAATTTGGTATATATTACATGTACATTTAAGAATTTCAAGGAATATGAGACCTCTAAATGTTAGGTAAGAAGGTCCATACTCTGTAAAGTAAAGTATGGAGCTAGAGCATGGGGGTCATTAGCTTAGCTTAGCATAAAGACTGGAAGCAGGAGAGGGAAACAACTGCACCCAGACACTGATCTCTTTTTTTGTTTTTGTTACATGTCTCTCTGTGTACAGAATACGCAAATAAGAAACAACATAACCATTAGTACATACTCAATATGGAGCTAAAGCCAGCAGGTGGTCATCTTAGCTTAGCATAAAGATGGGAAACAGAGAGAAACAGCAAGCCTTGGACTGTTCAAATGTAAAGAATATATTGTTTGTTTAATCCCAAGGCATATAAATGTCAAAATATTCCTTTACATTTTTGGTCTATATATTTCCTTTCTCCAGTCATCTAAAGTCATCAGCATTAATTAAAGGAATCTACAGTTGCTGGTATCATTGGATATCAGATGCCCTTGTTACACATTGTCAGTCACAATATTGGTTCCGGATCAATGGCTGCCAAATTGAGATGTTCCTGTTTGGTCCTCCAGTCCCAGTAAAACCATAGTAAACAAAATAAAAAAGAGTAGCACACATTCCAGCCTCTACTTGCCCAAAACTATTAAAATGCAATAACAGAGGATTCAACGAACAACTAATGATATGTATGATCCCTGTGCAGGGAAAAATAGTTTAAAGCATACAGCAAGCACAGACCAAGCTGAATATGAATTTGTAAATGGTCTCACTCACCTGTTGATGTCGAGCTCTGGTCTCCAGGTGAAGGGTGTGTTGAGTCAGGATGTTGTTTCCAGGAAGTGCAAAGGTGTTTACATGTAGTTACAAGAGGGAGGAAGAGCTGGGGCTTAATGAGAGGGATCAGCTGCTGTTGGAGCATTTCTTAGAAAATAAAGATTTCATGAGGGAGTAGCTCTCTTGAGTTTGTAAGCATCCCCCCTTCCTGAAATGTTGAACAAAGATAATGTTGAAAAAAATGTTGAAAACCAATGATGAAGCTTTTTTTGTTTTATGAACAGGAGAATATGCTGCATCTGCAAGGTGTCGCCTCAGTCTTCATAAACCAATTCCAAGGTGCTGGTATTTCTTCAATCATAGAGCACTCGATATCAGATTATTGTCAATGTATGCAAGTGTATAGCTTTTGTCAATTTGCTGAGAGTATGATATTAAGGAGTAGCTGATGAATGATACATTAAAAGGAACTGAGAAAAAAGGAAAAGAAGGAGATTAGGAAGGAAAGAGAGGGAAGAAAATCTCTAGCACTCTACCAAAGACAGAGATTATAAAAACCATCCATCAGATGATGGGAAATTTCAGATGGACAACGTCTCTTATGAAGCTGCTGCATTTTACTCTGGAGGCATATAAACATTAGCAATAGGAGCTATGCACAATTAGGAAGCATGACCTGGTAAAACAAAAAAACACATTGATCAAATTATGAGTGTTTCAGGGGAGCACAGGTACCTTGTAGAGAAGATGCCCCAAGTACCAAGGCTGAGTCCCTGCTGCAGCAGCCTGGTTTTTAATTTGACCCATGGCCCTTTGTTACATGTTACGACCTCTCTCACTTTTCTCTATCCAGTCAGTCTCTCCTCTATATATTCTAAAGACTAAATGGCCCAAAAAAATATATAGATATTTTAGATAAATAATCTGCAGCAACTCCAGTCCAGGCTAGAGGGCCACAGTTTTCAAACCATACAATTTTTATCCTAGAATTTGCATCTCTGTTGTTTCAAAGAATGCTATTTATCCCAACACAATCCCGCCCAACCTCACATCCTGTTACAACAACATCCACCTTATTTATTCTGGACACAGGAACTTCTCCTCATCATCTAACTCTTCCATAATAATTTTTGGAGTTTTGTTGGGACGATGTATAGAACTATTGAATCACGCCTATGAAATAAATCAAAGACCATCTGAAAAAGGTTTTGAAAACTGCTGAATCCGATCAAAAACGAATTACATGCTACGCACAATCCACAACAGTACTATGTACGTCTGGCGTGCATGAGAGGCAACTGCACCAGCCGCACAGAACGCTTGGGCGCACAGCCGCAGGAGTACAAATCAGGCATTAAGCTCTTGAATAATGATTTTGTATGAAGAGCCTCCTGGGGGGTACTTTTGTATTCATTACAGGCTTCATAGGTGCTGCTTGAGATGTCCTCCTGCTAAGCTTTATGTAGTTTCTGTGTGTGTGCCTCTTAGGGTATTTACACTATCTTTGTGCAAGTATGTGCTAATGTAAGTTGTTTTTTAAGGAGTAGATCATCAGAGTGAAAATGACACCATTCCAAGTCCGAGCACATAGTCCAGCTCATTATATAGCTGAAAATGTGCTTGGCTTAGGGATGCTGATAAAGAGACTCTCTTTCTCTCCGTCCACCCCCTTTCTCTCTTTGATATCTTACCACTTGCTCTCTTTCTGTCTCTGCAAATTGCTGTCACCCAAAAAGGTGTTCTGTTTTCCCGTAGTTTTACATTCATATCAAACCTCCACATTCTTCTCATTTCTCCTGTGTTCTGTTAAACCAACTTTCACATTTCGTATCAAAAAGATATCCAGGAAAACAACTTTTCTTACCCTTTACATTGATAAAACGTTGTATGTTATTCAATAAATTGGTCCCTACTGTGAGGGAGTGTTGAAAACACAGATTTTCTTCACTTTTCCATTTACTTTCATTCCAGTAAATCAGGGGGAGAATACACTATGGGACTCCTTGACAACTCGTTCAACTGATTAAATTCTATATTTGCAGTCTGAGCCATGGTTTCTCGATCTAGATGATGGGATACAGCCTCTATAGGGGTTTCTATACTGATAATCTGTGTCTGTGTGGTTTAATTGGATCCACACAGATCCATTATCGGAAATCTTGGGGTTGTGCATCCACCTTGACGTGAGCAGAAACACAAAACCTTTAAATCTGATGAGCAAGAACGAATTTAAGATAGGCATTTGTTACATGGTGGCAGTTTCCACTATCACCTTTATCATAAGGTCTACAGTAATGGGACGGAGTGCAGTAACCATTAGCGCACATGACAGTAAAATTCAATATATATGAAAATGTACACTGCAACTTCGTCTCACTTGTGATATTACTGCCATTACAACATATCATTCTTTTTGTATCTCTCTGTATCTGAAAAGATATATCATCAGTATATCAATGCAAATATAAAAATGGTCTAGTTCATCTCCGGATAACCTTTCTTGCAAGGCTTTTTTCCCATTTTCATCTTCTATTTTGTCAATTATAATGGATTCTAAATGGAGACATATAAAATAAATTAACTTGTGATCCATTTGCCCTTGATAACCAGAAGAGAAGGACACAGATTAATACATTTGACATGTAAATTGTTATTAGACAGAAGCAACAATCAGATGAATGTGTTTGTACCTTGACTACATAATTGCAGTAACAGTAAAACAATTGTGTGTATAAAATCATCTCAATATCACTCCATAATCTTTTGAGCTAGAATTACTGAAGTTTTGATCTAATGGGTTTGGTGACGCAAACCTATTGTATAAGCCAACATATGTGTCTGCACTAGCGCATGTTTTACAAGCTAACATGATAAAAGCTTAATCTATTCGTCTAATGAACAAGAGGTCCAACTGATTCATCCAGCACAGTACCAATCGCTTTATAATAAGCATATCACCATATTGAGAGAGAACACCCTGCAAAAAAGTCAAGAAAATATATAAAAAAGTAGATAAAACATTCACTGAGACAGTATGCTGCAATTTGAATCACTCTGTAAATACAAAAAAACACAAGCAAAGTTGAACACATTCTGATGCATTTTTTTTACAAAAGTTGCTGATGTGTACTGGTAAAAGGTGACCTACCCTAAGGTCTGCAGTGGGGCTGAAATTGAGTGCCCCTCCTCACCTGTCCCTCCACACACACACACACACACACACACACACACACACACACACACACACACACACACACACACACACACACGCATATTTAGACACACACCCTCACACACACTCTCTCTCTTTCTCTCTCTCCCTTATTAAACCTTGATCAATTAAGGCTCGACGAACACTGAAAGTCAAGTGGTGGCTTCACTGAAAACGAAAATTAGAGCACTTCTTGTAATAGCCCCGCAGCACTTAACTGTAGCTGCAGCGCCATAAATATAGGATGAAAGTAAAGCTGGCTATGAATTTTAAATACACTTCCACCATTCCTTCCTTCCAGCTTCTTCTCGTGTCTTTTCCGGGGTTTGGACTGGTGGAGACTGGTGGGTGTCCACAGTGTACAACCAGAGAAAAATCTGACCCGACTTTACAACATTAATCAGTTCGATTAAAGAGTTTGAATTCTTTCTGGATATAAATTTGTTGTACCATATGCTAGCAAACCGTTAGCTTAACTAAGCATAAATAGTGGATGTGGGGGACACGGCGAGCAGCGCATTTTTACCTCACTATATTAACACGTTTTATTTTGCAGATATTTTTTTAACTTTTGGATAGAGCCAGGTTAGCTGTCTCGAGTTTTTATGCTAAGCTAGGTTAAAAATCTTCAGGCTAGCTACATATTAACCATACAGATATGACAACTTTATTATCTTCCCTGCAAGGAAGCATATAGTTTGACTTTTCCCAAAATGTCAAATGATTTTTCCACCTTTCTGCCTCTGTGTTGGACCACTGAATAACTACAAAACCTGGTATAAAAGTCCTAATTTCACGGAACATTTAGAATCCGTTTCTAAGATATTCTGTTTTGAATTCTGCTGTCTATTCTAATTATTACATGCAATACAGTCTCTGACTCACATCATACTCAGTTTTCCAGTAGCCCCAGGAATCCTTAAAGATGGAAATTTCATTAATATCCAAGTAATTTAAAGGAAAGTGAGACCACATTATTGAGTGACTCTCAAAAAATTACTCCCAAGCTGGATTGTTTACTGTGGAATCAAACATTGAGTGTGAATGTACCTTTTTTTTTTAAAAAAAAATCCAACTGTAATAAGTGCTTGCCAGGGTTTTTTTAACGTCACATTGCTAAGAGGGAGGCACATGACACACATGACAGTCGATCCATCTGGCGTGTCTGCTGAGTCTCCATCATCACCTTACTCCATCAAAACCCCTCGCAATCTTCCATGCCAGCCCTCAGCATCCCCTTCCTTACTTACCAGCAGCAAAGGACTCACATATACAAGTTAAGTTTATTTGTTCAGCCTTCTTAATCACAGTTAGTCTCAAAGGGCTTCCCAACACCCACATTGTAAGAACAATGAATGCATGCAGTGACCCCTTCAACCTTTAGACTCTGAATGAGCAAGAAGAACTTGTGTAGGTGTGTGAGAGCATTTGTCTATGTGTATGGGGAAGAAAGAGAGAGAGAGAGAGAGAGAGAGAGAGAGAGAGAGAGAGAGAGAGAGATGCCTTTATAAACTTTTGATGGTTAGTTTACATGTTTTAACTTTTTGAATAAATTACATATCGGTTTATTGACTTTCTGAATGATAGTTTGGTCATGGTATTTCAGCTGAGCAGTCATGTCAATTTAGTTAAGGGGTTGATTTGAGAGAGAAGAGACAAAGAAAAAAAAGAAAAAAAAACTAAGTGAGAAAGAAAGAAAGACTAAGAATCAGAGATAAAGAATGAAATAGCCTACTGTGCTATCTATCCGCACAAAGAAGAGAGCATGATTCTGGTCATTGAGTGAAACTCTAAAAGTGTGTGTTCAGCAGGGGAGTGCAGATGTCTTTGGCAGCAACAAGGTATGTGATGAGCCTGCAGACAAGATCCAAAGAGAAGGCTGAAAGAGGCACTAGACAGGAGATCCACCCCAATAAGCTCCCAGAAACAACCTCTGCTTTACCTGCCTCTGTTTGTGTGTGTGTTTTCTTGTGCATAATAATGAAAAGAGAGTCAATGAGAGTACCAGAGACAAAAACCTTTGTTAAAGCTTCCATAAAATAGTTTAATTTAAATGTGCAAACATTTACCAGCTATTCCTGGTGGTCTTTGAGTGTTTTTGTAATCTGGGAAACAGTTACTTAATCTTTGCCAATTAGATCCAGTGATGTGGCTAAATAGCCTCATCACTGATATCACCCCCATTTGTGTGGAAGAGTAACAAGAGACTGAGCAAGTGCCTTAAAAACAAGCCACCCAATTTATTTCCAGTCGCTGCGGTTCGAGGACAGTCAATTAACAGAAGTAATGTGAGCCATTTAGCAAGCCTAAATATGAGAGGTTTGTGTGGAAACCATTAAATCGTATAAGTTGTCATCCCCCCTTTGACTTCCATTGTAATGAGTAAATTGTCTTTTACAAGTCTTACATTGAGGAAAGAGGTTTGTGACTGAAATGGAATGTACACCTTTTAAAATGGGTATTATGTCTGGTAAAGGGCTGTAGTTACACACATGATGAAGTTTTTGTTAAATGTAATTGTCTGGGGTGACGGAAATTTCAGATATGTACCAGGATTTTTAGTTTGAATTTGTTGAATTTGATTATTAGACAAAACAGATTCAAAACAGAATATACTTAATACTCAAAGACACCTTGTAAAACATACACTTTTGTACCTAGAGAAAGGGTTGCTTTGTCTTTACTGTCTTTAATGATAATTGAGATATCTAAAATGACATAGACCAATTCTAATTCAAAACCAGAAATAGTGGAACCATGGATGAAGGTGCTCATGACAGTTTCAGGCATAATATTATAGTTGTCATCCCCCCTTTTACTTACTTTGCAATGAATAAATTGTATTTTAGAAGTGTTGCATTGAGCAAGAAGGTTTGTGACTGAAATGGCATGTACTCCTTTTGAATCGGGTATTATGTCTGTTAAAAACATGGAAATTATTTTCCATTTTGGGTGCAGAAGTTTGATCATGGCAGTCTTTAGTTTCACACATGATGAAGTGTTTGTCAAAAGTAACTGTCTGAGGTTACAGAAATTTCAAATATGCACCAGGATTTTTAGATTGAATTTAATTATTAGACTTATCTGATTCAGAATAGAATATAATAAATACTCAAAGACACCTTGTACAACAGAAACTTCTGTATCAAGATAAATGGTTGCTTGTCTTTAATGACTATAATGATAATTGAGATATCTTAATTGACATATACTTTATTTTGTCAATTCTAATTCAAAACCAGAAATAGTGGAAGTATGGATAAAGTTGCTCATGACAATTACAGGCATAATAATGTCAAATAATGTGTGAGCTTTGGAGGTGCTAGTGGAGATATTTTTGAAGCTGCTTCCCCCTGCTGTGCCTCCTACATTTTGACATTAAAAGAAAAAATGTCCTTGAGGGAGTTCTAAAAATCTCATATAATAAGTTATTCTTTGGGCCACTTCAGTTAATGACAAAAAAGTGATGTTTTTGGGGGTTCACTTTATTTTACATCAGCATGAGCAAGGACTAGTGAGACTGACCCTTTCCCATGTGGAGTTTCATCAATAAACCTGATTAAGTAATCCGAACACCTAAAAAAACACTTCATTACCTGATGTGCATCTTTATAGCTCTCATGAGAACGCATTACCCCAATAACTGTTTTTAGAGTTGTGATCCATGTGAGTTATGATCGGTCCTGCGAAACATCATGCATATACTGTTGTTTATGATATTGATGTCTCTTAAGCCGTGAATTGTACAGATGGATAATAGCCTTAGTCTCTGTAATCCATCATATCTCATCATGCAAAGTTAGATTGCCTGATTCAGACGGATATACTGTGTGCCATATGTTACTGCAGCAGCTTCAATTACAAATTCCATTGTACCTATAAATCTCACTTAAGCTATAAAATGAGACGCCATATGGGATAGAGATACCACAATATGCCGAACCTGATTGCACTGGAATCCCTTGGATTCTGGGGAGGAAAAAAACTCAAAATCAAATTGAAAGCAACTGGATAAAGTAAAATTTTAAGCGGCAACCGTTTTGCTTGTGGGTCTTTTAATCCCAACTTTAATCTAGATTAAATCCACATCTGGCATGTCCCCTGCGTGCATCCACATCCTTCTTGGACCCCAATCGTCTGACCACTCTTCTCAGAAAAAGGTGCATGACCCCATCCGTTTTGGAGTCCACCCCTGGATTGAGAGGATGAGAGGATTGTTTTTATCCCAGACCTGAAGATGTAATGTTAAGCAGAGCTTCCATTGCAAAGATTTGTAGAGAGACATGGCACTCTGACAGAGTGGTGTATCTGTGCACATGAATACAAGGAAGTGATGTAAGAGGGGATTGTCATCTGTTATCTGTGCATTTGGCTCGGACAGCTGTTTCTGCTTCTTCTTATCTCAGAAATATTCAGTGGCAGGACTCTGATTGAGCATCCTGGCTCGCCAAGGAATTAGTTCTGTCATACCCAGAACAAACCAAAAAACTGCAGCCCAGAAAATGGATTTCTCTCAGTTTACTAGGAGAGCTTTTATTTGGAGCGTTGCAAAGTACACATCATGGTTGTTAGTGCTCATGGTCTTTCACTCACACACCCTCTCTCTCCAACACAAATACTCCTTCTCTCTCTCTCTCCATCCTCTCACTTCATTGTCATCTGATTAAAAAATAACAAAAAACACTCTGGACCATAACTACTGCAGTATTTTCACACAGTTTACCTTGAGTTTATGGAAGAGCTTCTTTGAGTCCAAGCATTCAAACATATACGAGAGAGATAGAGATGGTTCATATATGGGCCATCTGTTTATATTTCTTTTCGAACATGGCTTTAAGCTTCTGAAAAATAAACTAAAAGGGAGCACTTCTTTGAATTTATGACAGAAAAAAAGAGTTTTCAGTATGAGACAAATTTCCAGGTCATACTTTAGGCAATATATTGAAAAGTAGAATAAAACTAAAAGTTGCAATTGGGCTTATAAGTATGTTCACAGTGGAAGGAAAAGCAACTTTGGATTGAATATTGCATGTTTATGGAAGCAGCTGGTTACTAATATTGCTGCGGAGGCTGTCTGGTCAGACAAACTGGACCGTCCAATTTAAAGGGTTTAAAGTCTTTCCATTTCTGTGCAGTCTACAGTGTGCACACTTATTCTCAGCAGAGCAAAATAAATGCTGTCAGTTTAATCCAGTGCAACACAGATGCCTTCACAACCTTATGGAAGGTGAGGCTTTTGGAGCAATAGTCATTTGCAGTACTTATTGTGTGCAACACAGAGTGGAATCATATCTTCTTGTAAGTTTTGGATTGGTACTGTGATCAGTACTGTTCAGAAAGCTGCTGGTGGCAGGCTGTGGTTGTTATTTCCTGCTGCTTCGCCACCTTTCCCTAACAGAGCAAGAGACTCCAGTGAATGCACACTCTCCTTGTCTCGACGTAATCCCAGCCCAGTCGGAGCTGAGTTCTCCCCAACTCCTTCACCTCCGGCCTCCTGCAATTCCCCAGAGGCAGCAGCAGCTGCAGCAGCCGCCGCGCACTCCTCTTTGAACAACCGGTCGTGCTCCATCTTGAGCTCTTGGTAGGAGCGGGAGAACATGTGGAAGATGGAGGTAGCAGGGAAGGCCATGATGAGGATCCCGCTGAGGATGCTGCTCAGCGCTACAACCTGTCCTGGAATGGACCTGGGAACCATGTCGCCGTAGCCCACGGTCGTCATGGAGATAATGGCCCACCAGTAGGAAGCCGGGATGCTGCTGAAGTCATGGGTGCCAGTGAGCTCACTTTCAGCCAAGTGGACCAGTGGGGAGAAGAGGGTGACAGCCACGCAGAGAAAAAGCAAGAGGAGGCCAAACTCCCGGGTGCTGCGCCTGACCGTCAGCCCCAGCGTCTGCAGGCCTAGAGAGTGGCGAGCCAGCCGCATCACATAGAGAATCCTCAGCGCCCGCAGAATCCTCAGCACCAGGCCCAGCTTGTCCAAGTAGCCCTTACCTCCTCCTGACTTCTCGTGATCCAGGGATGGGTCGTCCTCGGACACCACCAGGGAGACATAGTATGGAAGGATGGCCATGGCGTCGATGATGTTGAGCGGCCCCCGGAGGAATTCCAGCTTGCTGCTGGCCTGAATGAACCGCAGGAGGAACTCCAGAGAGAACCAGGCCACACACACTGTCTCTATGATGAACATGTTCTGGCACTTAGATGAACACTCACCCTGAGGTAGAGAGGGAAGGCGAGGGGTGGGGGGAGCAAGGGAGAAATGAGTTCCGGAGAGATCGAGAATGAGAGGAGCAGAAGTTTGACAGGGAGCAAGACAGATGGGATGAGATGGAGAGAAGACAAAAATCCTGAGGTCAGATAATCACCCTCGGAAATCATTCAAAAATCATGAGCTCCAGTCACTCATTATGCTAAATCTTCTGCAGCAGCATTGATAGATAATACGGTGACACAATCAATCAATTATTTTATTAGGGCAGGTTTCAAAGATTAATGTGACAGAAAGCAATCAAGTTTGCATGCCCTCTAACTACAGTATCAAGGAAAAGCAAAGCGTTATTGTGTCTTTTTTCATACCAGATGAAGATATAATTTTACTTGTCTCAGGAACTACTACAGAAGAATAGAGAATGCTTTAAGATGCATTTCATCTAACAATCATCTCAAAAATTCACATTTTAAATTAAGTGGGGAAATCACAATTTCACCACAAATAAAGGAATTTCTGAGATGGCTAATTTAATCCCTTTAATGTGTGTATTTTCAACAATATACAGATATTTTTTTTATTGAAGGCATGCCAAAGTAATTGGAGGAATGGGTATGCTTAAAAAAATTGCTGGTCGTCTGACACCATCTGAAGCCAAAGGTGTTCATAGCTTTTCAAAATGGCGTCATTTGAAGTTGGGGCTTTCCCTAAAGTTTCTCTTCAAAGGCATTGATGGTGTTGCGCTCATTTGTACACACAAAAAGTGACAGAAGTAGCTAGAATAGAAAATATTACAAGAGATGTTAAAATACTTTCTCGTCATCACAACTTGTATAGTGTTACTCAAACAGATCAAGATTGCAAAAACTTGTGTTTTTTTTCTTGAGTGATCATAAATTAGTAAAAAAAAAAGTAAAACTAGATCAGAATTATTTACTTATTTTCACACTAAATATGAAACCACGTGACTTTATATATAGTAATAAGATGGACATTGTTTGTGTGCTCCCTCAGCCTATTAACCTTACCCATTTTCTCTACTTTTCTCATCTCACTTTTGCGTTCATTTATCTCTCTGCCACTGTGTGTCTAATCTACTTTCCTTCCCTCTTACCCATCTATTCTCTCTCTGCCACCCTTTCTGTTCTCTTCCTGCCTCTGTCTCCACCTTCTCATCACTCATTCTGTTTCCTCGTCCATTACCCTCTCCGGACTCCCTCCCTCTCATCCTTCATTCTCTGTTCGCCTCACACACCAGCCTCTTTCTGCTTTAATTCCTTCATTCCTTCAGAGTTCCTCTAAGTGAAACACATATCCCTTCACTGTTCCTCTATGCATGATGCATCCTTCACACACAAGTCCCATTCCTCAGGCTCTCATTTATCACTCATGTCCTCTCTGTCTTTCTCACTGATTCTCCTCCCAGTGTGACTCTTAGCCTTTAACTTCATACCCACGGATCAAGTAGTACAAGCTGTAAACAGCATTGCCACCTTATAAAGCTGATATGGCAAAAATGCTAGCAGTAGCGTATTTACACAGACAGACATTTCTGGAGTTGTGGTTTTGACCATCTGATGAATGCAAGTCCAATAATGACCCGGCTTTCAGAACTGTTTTGCTCTCCATCAACTCCCGAGGGAAATCTCTGGCTCTTTATATGCTTAGTACGTCATGCAGTCACCAGCTAGCTTACTTTGTCAGTTTGCCATTTGCTGCTTAGCAGGTAGAGCAGATAGAACACTTTTTTTGCTTTAAACATCTGCCTGCTGCATATGGAAACAGGGTTGATGAGAGCGGTGAGAGTAAACCAAATCAGTACAGTTGTGAGCTGTTAAACCCCTTGTTCCAACTCTACATTGAAACTACATACTGTTAACATAGAGTTACATTTCTAATCCATGAATTTGGCCCGCTGGATTGTCATTTTTTACATCCCATCCTCTTGCAACATCACTCAGACAGCGGAGGCAGTCTGACTCCCCAGAATCCCCTGCTCTGATAGTGCATGCTTTTAATAGTTGCAGACTCAACAAGGTACATATGAGCAATATATAACATGTGCCATCGACCTCAGCTATGGCAATGTGAAAACCGGAGCATACAAGAAACCCTCCCTAAATACAGCTGATCACAACTTCATCCACATAGTCCCCACCTACAGTACATCATTACAATGGGATGGGGTCATCAAAAAGCAGGTTAGGCATGAGATAAGGTGGCTAGAAAAACGTTGCAAGTCTGCTATGATTGCAATGGAAAACGCTCAAAGATGGGACCAGTCTGGAGGAGGCAACTGACATCAATACTGAATGCAACACACACTGTCCAAAAGTGTCTTTAAGGAGAAGGTAGAGAGGGTCCTCCAGGAGGGCAGAGCCATGGATAAAAAGCTGTTGAAACACAAGCTGGCCTCCCAAATAACCATCCTACCAGACCAGAGTAATGTGTGGAGTTTTTTGTGAAACTATTATTCCCCCCCAAAAAAGAATGGTTAGGTCTTTACGAAGAAAAAACCTTAGATACAAAGAATCTGATAAAAAAAAAAGAAAACACAACTTGAAGAAAATAACCTTCACCTCTGGCAACAGGACTGAGGCCAAACTCATTCAAGCAAGGCTAAGTAAAGAAATAAAAGAGCTCAAAAGTGTCTATAAGGAGAAGGGTATACAGGCTATTCCATGAGGGCAGAACCATGGATAAAGGTGTTAAAACACTAGCTGGCCTCCCAAATAACAGATACCCATCCTACGCGATTAGATGAATTGGTGGAGTTTGCAGAAAGCCTGAGCAGCTTTTACTGCAGGTTAGGAAGCACAGCTTCACACAGGCGAAAGAGGACCTGACCACTTACATCTTGTCAAATGAACTTACTAACATCAACAAAGTGTTTCACCCAGGTTCTACCCCAGCTATGGTGGTTTGTGGGCTCACAGACCCACTCCAGTTTGCCAATAAGCAGCAGAGAGTTGTGGATGATGCAGTGCTGGCTCTACTGCACCGCACCTACACACATCTGGAGGAGTCTAAATATTTTGTCAGTATGGTTGTATAATATCTAACATTGTGCAACCTCAACTAATGCAACATAATCTCCTTCAGATAAATGTTCACCTCCACACAACACCTGTCATCATATCCTTGCTCACAGACAAACACCGGACAGTTAAATGCAATGCCACTACGGCCACACTGGGAAACCACAAGGTTATGTCATCTCACCACCCTGAACTGTACACAGACGACTGCAGTAGCTCAGATTCTAAGATGTTGTTCATCATCTACTCTGACAACACAGTTAGGGCAATCCACAGTTTGGCAGGGTGGTGTGGGAACACAGCCCATTCTCCGTCCCAAGACTTCAACTACTGAGGCTTTGTTACGGCCCTAGGGCACCCTTTAGCGTCTGTATAAGACGCAGCGGACTTCCAAGTAACTACAATGTAACCCCATCAGCATGGGTACATGGTGTTCGAGACCAGTGTCATTGTGTTTTTAGTAATCCTAACTAAGTGATTAAATTGTCTAGTTGCTGTAAATCAAATGTAAAAAACTTGAAAATAAAGCAGATTTCTGTCAGTGCTAAATTTTAGCTTTGCCATCATCCTAATTGCACCAAATGTTTTTCAAAATTTTAGGTATGTTTTGTGCCGCTACAACAAAATTCTTCATGAATCAGAACCAATTCAAACTATTTCAGCATACTTATTCAAAAATGAACACTTAGAAATAGAGTCCATATGCTCTGAATGATTGCAAATTATAAACAGCCTGACAAAAACACACAGCATCTGACATGTTTTCACTTAATTCATTTGCATATTTACAGATTCAGTAGACACAAAGCAACATTTGCATTCCTTAGGAGTGGAGTGACTGGTCAGCCAACATATTAATGTAAATCCACTCGTGTTCACTGTCCTTTAAATTCTTTTTTAGTTTTGGCATCCACCGACTCCAGATGGAATCATCTGACTGTTTAGCTGCTAATCGCTGACTTTATCTGTCTGCCCTTTGGTGAGGGTCGGGTAATATCCAGTGGGTTTACCAAGACTTTTTCATTCAAAATAGCTGCTGCACTTGGACAAGATTTATAAACGTAGAACAAATGAGCTAAAAACTGCTAAAAGTAAAGTCAAGGAGTCAACTGATAATTCTGGTGTCCACAGTGCGAAGTGGGTATAAACTGGGATCAACAATGGCTTCAGCTGAACAGTCCATGATTTCTCCAGAGAATCTGAAGGACTGACTAGGGGATATTTACTCCTCAAACTGAGTACATTTACAAAAGGAAAATACACATTCGATAGTTTAAAGGCTCTCCCCCTGAGATTACCACTTCAATAAATCTCTAACTAAACATGTACTTAATCTTACCTGCTGTCCTCATGTTTTCTCTGTCTGATGTCCGTTCCTGCTGAGATCTCTGGTTGCCTACCTGTCTGACCTGTATCAATCGCTCAGACACTTTCTCCCCACAGCTTACATGTTATGTCTCTCACGTGCACTCTCCACCTCTCATTTATTCCCTTCCTCACTGCTCTTCCTGTCTCTTTTGCTGACATCGGGGCTTTGTCACACCGTTCCCAGCCTCTGTTTGAGAGGCCATTTGTTACAGCTTTCCACTTCTACACACAGATACACACACTCAACACACAAAACCTCCCCAAATTCCCACTATCTCCCTGACCTTATCTCCTCTGTACAACTCTCACTGGAACCAAAGTGTGTGACAGCTCATTTCAACACAGACACTGTTCAGCCCAGCAGCTGTCTAGTGTTTCACATTACTCTCCGTATAAACACACCTCAATGTCAAATTAAGACAAAGAGCGTCGCAATGGTGAAATAATGCCATAGGGCATTGTGACCGGGCGGAGAGTAAGGTAGTTCTCCAATCAGAGGGTCGGTGGTTCGATACCCGGCTTCGGCAGTCGATGTGTCCTTGGGCAAGACACTTAACCCCAAGTTGCTCCCGAAGGCTTGCCATCGGTGTGGACTGGATGTTGCATGAATGTTAGTTAGAGTCTGATGGTGGCACCTTGCATGGTAGCCTGTCATCAGTGTGTGAATGGGTGAATGATATGTAATATACTACTGACTGTAAGTCGCTTTGGATAAAAGCGTCTGCTAAATGACTGTAATGTAATGTAATGTAATGTGACCGCGTGACAAAAAAACACTGCCACAGAATTCCACAGAGAGGAAGGCGATCAGTCTACAATCAATTGAAGTACATGCCTTTCTGTAGAGGAAACATCAAGCCCACACAAAATATTATAAAATGGTAACCAAGGGAGACCATAAAGGACTACTCACGCACACGTAAACGGAAAGTAGATCTTGCAAAGCTTTGTCAACTTTTCACAATGGTTAGCTAATTGCCATAAATACTTGAGGCAAGGGTCTTTTGTGACTAGCAGATCTAGCTCAGTCTGTTGGTTGGTCCACAAAAATTTCCCCACCTTTTGGAGACCAAAGTTTTCCACCTAGGAGGCTGACATTTGGCATCAAGGTCAACTGTGTGGATGTGAAGGGTGTTGGTGTATGTTCATGCCAATTGGCTAAAAGGGTGTGTGGTAGATTTACTAACATGGCCAAACTCATCAACCATGTATTGCAGACTCTTGTGGGAGGCATCATCATCAGCAGTCAGTAGACTTTCTTTTTCAATAATGAGGGTTTGTTGTTTGACTGTTTTCAGTTTCATGGTTTATGAGCTCTTGTCGACACTTATGGATCATCATGGAGCATCATTAGGCATCATCTCAGCAGTTTATGTTTCATGTTGCCATAGTGGTCAAGTGTTTGTGAGGTTTTTTATGAGTGTGTGTGGGAATGCATACACGGATGCAATAAAAATAACTCTTTCTGGCAGAAAGGCCTGAAGGTAAACTTGTCCCATCTTGCTATTTTGGAAGCCCAAATTGACCCTTCGCCAAGTTCCTTGCACGTACACTGGGAAATCATAGAATAGCACATGTCAGCTCTGACCAGGGTGTGAGACATATCCAACTCCATAGCTCCATAGATTCTCATACAATCGTTTCAGACTTTCTACATTTTCAGGCTGATGTTAGGCTCTATCTTTTTAAACAGTTTTTTGCTGCTTAATCAGTTTGACATCCTGTATATATCCTTCAATCACATATTATAGACCCTTCATCAGCTTCCCTGGCAAACACTTTATTCGATTTTACAAGAATTTGAGAATATTTATTCAGGTAATGCATTTAGTGACAGTGTGTGCTCCATGGTAGCTCTGATGCCTTTACACAGAAGCAGAGATAGGAGGGGTACAGTGCAGGGTGAATTAAGTTTTAAGCTTTTGTTTTACATTCTTGTTTACAGCCTCCCAACTACCCTCTGCAAGTGAACCAACACTGTGCACTAAGACAGCTGACGGATGCTTCCACAGCAAGGTCACTCTGTGAACCACTGGTTTGAAGTGTAAATGTGTTGCTTTTGTTGTTAGACAAGAGAAAGCTTCTATAGCACTGCATTATGAATGTGTTTTTTTTCTACTTCTGGATCACATGAAGCTCCACATTTCACTATCCTTAGGTAATTAGGACAACTCTATATGCAGCTGTCACACTGTTCCATAAAGGAAATAGAGACATGTCGATGTGTGCTTTTCTAAACACTGTGTGACTATAAACTGTAGTGTGTTTAAAATGTGGTTATTGTCCTTAGAAGTTCTCATGGTGTTTTATTCTAACTTTTAATTTCATTCTCTGCCTCTGTCACAGCATGTCTCTAACTCCACAGCTCTCTCTACTCTCGCAATCAAGTATAAAAGCCTCCCATGATGATCCTCCCAAATCCACGGGTTTGGGCAGAAAAAGGGAACAAAAGGAAAGACTCTGCCCATCAATCAGCTTTACCTTGAAGCAGACCTTGAACATACTTTGCACCACTGAACTACATTTTTCAATGCTGCTGTACTGACCTTGCACTTACTTTCAAAGCTTCTAGAAAGAAGATGAGAAAGAAGGAGGAAATGGGCGGATGGCAAAGACTGAGACAGAATGGAAAGCAGAAAGAGGGGGTGTGATTGAACGCCCCACCACAGGCCTTTACTGAAATACTGCACATCAAGCACCGTGTCCACTAGTCATGGGGTTATTAAAGGGGTTGTATCATGTGACACCTTAATCAATCATCAGGCTGGTCTCCTGTAACCTGATAGCAGCATGTATGCACAAATGCACACATTGTGCATGTTAAAGCCTTCAGCTTTATTATAAAGTATTCTAACAATAAAGTCGCACAATGCATTCATTCTCATTGCCAGCAGGGGGCGACTCCTCTGGTTGCAAAAAGAACTTAGATTTTTATTAAAGTTGAGAAAATAACCCTGCTATGTTTTGTTACCTCAGTAAACATTGTAAACATGAGTTTATTGTCTCAATTGGCTAGTTTTAAGTTATTCTTCTGGCCACAACCAAAAACAACGATGGTGACAGCCTAAAAGCGAAACTCGAGGCTTCAAATCTGCTTTCTACAAACCAATGGATGACGTTTGGTTTAATATGTCTACTTCTTATATATCATGCATGATTTGCACCCATTTATTTGCAAGAATCCTTGATATGTATTATGATTTAAGAGCAACAAACAGCCAGCCAGTCTCTCAATACACACTGTCCACTGACTCTAGTGACACTCCATACTCTGACCATAGTGTGAAACAGTTTCATCTCCATATGAGGCTCCTTTACAGGCTGCAGAGTGTCCCAATCACTGACAAAGACCAACAGCTTGTCCATGCACAAACACCCTAATGGAGAAAAATGGCAGAAGAATGGTAAGGAGGATGGATAGATAGAACAGAGGAAAGATGACAATAGATGGAGGAAGAGTAGGTGGCTAAGCAATGTAGAAGGATACAGGAGAAAGGGATTACAAGATCAGTTGATGAGGAAAAGATGAGCTGACATCTGAAGCATAGGGTTCCCTTCACACCTAATAAGTCTCTATTCTATGTCTGTCAGGATGCTGCACACATACACACACATACATACACACACACACGCGCACTTTCCAGTTTGTTACGGTCTCTCTTCCAGGATTGTTTCATCCTATATAGGATGACAATGAAGGGTTTGCATCGTTAAAAAGTCAAAAATGGGATTGAACAAAATAGTGCATAGATGAACATCCACACACATTCACAAACTACAGACACACACTTACAGTACAATTCAAATAAAGCCTACAGTTTTCTCTACAAATTGCTGTAAAAGCTATTTTTATTGTGCTGGTTTCTCATCCAGTCTTCTTAAGCATTTAGTGTCTCATCAAAATTCAAGATGTCAGAGGTGCATCAGCAAAGTGCTCGCAAAAGAGACTTGAGTACACACACACAAACAGCAAATGGGCCAAATACTTTTACTATCACAATTCTTTGCAAGTAAAAAAAATACGTGTTTTGTTTATTTTTAATCTGTTACAACAGGGAAAGGGTCGAGTCAATTCATTGCATCAGTAAGCATTTCTTAAGCTTTGATTAAAAAGATACACAAACATACACACACATCTGCTGTTGGCTCTGCAGAATGCATTTAGGAATGCAGAGGCACGTTGCAAAGGGTGCGTTTGATAACAGGGTGGAGCGGCAGTGTGAAGGGTACAATTTTGATCAGTGCGGGCATAGTGCTGGTGTGTTTTTGTGTGTTTTATTTGTGTGTTTTGACTACTGAATAAGCCTCAGCTGTTTTTTCTCATCATCCTCCTCTGCCCCCAGTTCTTCTCTTTCCATAATGTTTCTGATGTCCCTGCCTGTCATTCTTCACCTGTCCAATAGGTGTCCTCAGAGTGCCCTCCTGTCCTGCACTCCTGTGGTTCATTGTTAATCAGCTCCTTTTGTCTGAGTGTATATAAAGAGAGTCCTTTTGTTGTTTTCATGGTTGTCTGGTGCTTTTCTGCAACATTTCTTTCTGCACGTCAAAATGCCCAGCTGCGTCAGCGTTTTGTGATGATATCAATTAAATTCCAAAGGAATTGCTGCGATAAGGGGGATATACAAAAGCCGCACAAACTTTGGGTGACACAAGTCCTGCTGCATGGACCAGGAGTCTTGATAGAGAAATATCAAGAAACACAGAAGAGAAATAGCTTGCAGAAAATTATGAGACAGTACATGGAACTAATATGTTACTTGAATGAAGTATGTGAAGTTACATGGACATGATTGACTAGGTATGTTTCCCAGTTCAGAAGACATCTTTTTCTCAATGTTTGCGCTCTAAAAGAAAACAATGGTTCAACAAACTTGACAAAATCCAAATGCCTCGCCAAGACTCTGCAGTCTTCCTTTGCAGAACATTTGGAGGACAGCAACCATGCATCCCTTCCCACAGTCCAGCTGTTTTATCGGCATGTGGGTGTTTGTCTTCATCTGGTAAATCAGGAAACCTGGTTATTTTTCAAAGTTCATGATTGTTATTTACTTTATAAGGTGTGTTATCACACTTGAATTTACCATTAGTATTGGAATTTACGACTTGGCTTGTTGAAAAACACACCATTACTGTGATTTTGGTCTGGTGTAGTCTTATTAGGGCCTCACCAATCAGGCACAGATTCAGCAGGCTTAAGCCTTCGGTCCTTAGTAGGGCATACTTTTTGTAGACCATGTATATGACCATCTTCTCTCATTTTGGCAGTACTGCACTATTTTGAAGGGTGCCTGAAATTTATGGCACTCTGTCCTTGATAAATATCTGTTTTTAAAATATAATTACAATGTTAAGATCAACACATGAGAAAGCATAAAATAACTTTTAATAATGAAAAAACGTGAGTATCTGGACAAGATCATTTTGTTTAAAAATTCATAGTTAATTTGTCAAGCAACTGAAATAGCAAATAGTCCTCTGTGAAATCACTATTCCATTGTAACATTAACTGTCAACAGCAATCTTTCAACAATCTCCAGCACTAAAACATCCAGATGTAAGAGAGCCTTCTCTATTGTGCTGTACTCCTCTTTGCAATGTCAGGCTGCACAATTCCACCCTGGCAAGGACAGGATAAACACCTCATACTTTGCTGTTCTCTCCCATAATCCCACTTGGCAGCCACGCAACACATCAGACAGAGGGAATACAGCTCATAACCAGATAGGCTGCAATAGGAATGGAATCTGCTCCACACTGATACGGTCCAACAGCCCGCAGACATAAATACATAGGAAATGCACGTGCATGTTAATTATTAGTGCACGTACATTCACACACGTAACTGCTTAGATAGCGTTTCCTTATTAGCATAGGTTAATTATACGTATATTCACATATCCTCTTGTGGTCTGAAGGTTATTAGGATGATACCTCTGCTATACAGTTGAAACCTGAGCAGAATTTGAAAGTTGTGGGACACTGCTTTCTTTTGTTCTTTATCGCCTTGAATCATTTATTTCACATTATCTCAGTTCTGATGATAAGGTCATCTTTAGCTAGGTCAGCTCCCTTTGACTATGTATGTGTGTGAGAAATTATGAATGCCCCAATTGCATCCAATTGGTTTACCATCCCTCTCCTCTTTTCTGCATCTGCTTTATTTTTGTTTCTCCTTCTCTTTCCTCTCCCTTTATACTCTCCATCCAGCCCCCGGCATGCCTAAAGTCTTATTTACTTTTATTTGACTTATAGCCGCTCTGACTGACTGCCAGCATCAGTCCCACCCTGCTGAGCCAACAAAGTTTACAGACTCGGACACCAATTTATGCTCTGTTTGTGTTTATTTAATGGAGGTTTAAATTATGAGGGGGAGGTAAAAATGTGGCACATGAGGAATGGGTTCTTAATTAATTCTAAATGTTGTGCCCCTGTTGTTACACACTAGAACGAGGCTCATGATTGATGACGGCCCTTTGTCTTTTCGGCTCAGCAGGTGTAACAAGCAAACTCTGTGTATAGAAAGACAAAGAACACAAAGAGAGTACAAACACACACACACAGAGTATGAGTCACTTTAAGCCTTATGTTAGTTGTTTCACATCTCAGGTATGGAATTAAATTACCTTAAATAGACTTCTGTGCTGGGAAGAGTACAATACATAAACTAGCGTTATACAATTGTATTACGCCAAGAAAGAGCTCACAATTGTATTTTTCTTTTAACACATCAGAATGTTGGCTGTGTTGCTTTTAGCTGCAGTGTTCATTCATGCTTTCATGTCCAGGCGGTCACAAATGTTGGATACCGAATCAAATCTCTCCCTCAGAGACAATAAATTTGGAAACTGGCTTTGTTGATTCACATAATGCAATTCTGCACAGTTCAGAAGCAGGAGGCGTACACGCATAAGCAGAAACTCTTCTGAGATTTTATCACAGCCAACACTTTGATCTTTTAAAAATGATTCTCAATGGAGCTGGACATTGGTGCAAAAAGACAGATAAGAGAACAAACTCTGTCTGTTTCTGGATTTCGAGATATGACTAGCAGAGCTATCATAGCAAAATATGTTCTTTTTCATTTGTAATGTGCCTAATCAGAATACTGGAGAAAACTCCCTGGGCTACCCTTCTCATTAAACAGTTATACAGCATGACTGTAAGTGACCTACGGGCCTAACATGGGTAGATCACATTTTACTACGCTGCACACAAAATCACACTGGAAACATTTTAGTTACCATTCTTAAAAGAAGCTTGGAGTCTATATTATGAATGACTAACCTTTAGTGTTGCTAAAGGCTGTAACATTTATTTTCTGTCACTGCGTCTAGTTTGAACATGACGAGAATGTAAGGTTGTGTAACAGACTCAGTGTGATTACACTGACTTTATCTTAATGACATTAGCATTTGTAATGTAAAATGGTCTATGCTACGCTTTGGGCAATTTACCTCCTCTTTTCCTCTTAAGCCTCTGCAGCTGGTATGCTGTGGGATTATGAAAATATCTAACCACAACAAAGGTTGTTTTTGCAGCTTGTTAAGATCATAGAAATTAAGCTTTTGTCTTCATGATGAAGAGCGAACCTTTGCTGAGCATAAAATCTGAAAACATTCTTCTTTAATTATGATCTCTCTGACCTTTTCTAACATTGTTTTGTTGTAATTTGTCTGACAGTTTGCTCTTCACAAGAGACAAATGTTAATGTTAATCTTTTTTTTAACAGCAGGCTACAACATGTGTTGAAGTGATTTTATTTTAAATTGGTATATTAATTCCTTGATAGTCATTCAACATTGATTCTGTTTATTGACTGCACTCTTTAAATTATAACAAATATGACTATGTTCTAACGTAAGCCAAGAATATATGTGCATGTCCTGGGAGTGTGTGTGCTCTCTTTGTGTGTGTCCCCTCTTCCTCATGTGCCGAGGTGATGCAGATTCTCTGGGAGAAAAAATGGGTTACAGGGTGGAGAGAAAGGATGCTTCACAGCTGGTTTAGTGTTTACATCCTGCCCTCTTACTGTGTTCTCTAGTTTTCTTCCACTCCTTAATAATGCAGACTCCTCTCTTTCCTCCCTACATTCTAGTACATGAAGAATCACCTTATCTTCGCCAAGACACATTATCTCCGTCTCACTCTGTCTCTCTTTCTTTTTCTTTTTTGTCTCTTAATAGAGTAAGAAATCACACACCCTGCTCTCTCCATAATCACTTGTCCAGACAGTGTCAATGGTTCAATACAACTATTGACAAGCCTCTGCTTGAGAACAAGAGGATAGTCAATCAGAAAACATTTCAAACCCACAGTCCGGGGCTTAAATCATGCAGTCTGCTACTTGGCTGTCTCTCACTCCATCACTCTCTCTGTCCCTCTTTCTCCAGATACTTGTGATTGATGCCCTGGGACGTAATTATTGAACACCAAATCCCCCGTAAATGTATGGCATTAAGGACATAAAACGGCCACTTCAATTACTCCCCGGGCCAGAATACAACTGAATTAGGAAAAGGAGAGCAATTCTGATGAGGCTGTCTGAAAATACTCCATCATCCGTGAGAATATTAAGGGCAAAGTGTCTGAGCGACACTCGCTGAGAGTAAAAAACACTTTGATGTATCTGTGAAAAAATGCATTAAGATGGATGAGGAGAAAGTTGCTGCTTTGCTGAAAAGTTTCACTCAGAAAAATGTGCAAGAAGAAAGGCAGTGTCTTTGGTGGATTTTTGACATTTGAACAGCAATGAGATGTAAACTCAGGAAGGTTATCAGTGTGTGTTGAGACCTGCTGCTTTCCAGAGAGATTTAAAAGCTGCATACACCCTGCTCTTTCCAATCTAAACACTGTTGCTATCCTGCCAGGGATTGCGGCAGTCGGTGCTGGGTTAGGACAGTAATCAAAGTGGAAATGTGTCTCATGAACTACTGATTTGTCATGTTGATGGTTTAGTTTTGTCCTGAAGAAAAAGCAGTGGTTGGCAAATTTATTTTTGCAGACATCTCTTTCGCAGTTGCTAAGAGCAGTGTTTTTTACATTTATTAAAAAATATGAAAAGATGCTACCACTGTATGTGGATTTACAACAACCTGCACTGCTGTGTTAATCTCATCCATCCTTGTTGCTATATTTCTGTCGCTATATAGCCGGGTAGCTAAGTAGCTATGCAGGAAGGTGACGTTCCCATACATAATCCCACCAACAAAGCTTTGTTTGGTCAAATGTTTCTCCACTTGGTGATAAAGCTGTCAATAATCACAGCATCAGTTCTGCATGAACAAATCCAAACTTTCTTTAATCGATGGACTCTTAACTTCAAGCCAGCATTTTGTCTCCATGGCCAAATCATGCTGTTGGCACATTCCAATTTGTGTGTGAAGAATTTTTTGTTCACATTTTGACTTGCAAGTGTCCAAATGTTCACATATGTCCATCATGATCAAAAACTACATTTAAAAGACTACAGCCCTAGAAACTTATCAGGAAGGTGAACTTTATCAGCTGGGTCTGAAAAGGCACTACTGTTTTACCTACTTGATTTTAAATCAATATTTCATGAATCTATTAGCATTTCTGAAACACATCAGGAGAGGTTGTGCTTCCTCTCAAAATGTTGTTTCTGTACACTGCCGGATGGAATAACAGTGGCTCCAGAATTATATAAAGAGATTTTACATAAAGAGTAGAGCTCTTACTCAGTGGAGAGATGCATACCGACAGCAGGGGATGGAGAATTGACGGATTGGTTATTATCAGGGGTTTTGAAACTGAGCCGTGAGATAAAGGCCCCTCCCAAAGCATTTACTTCTTAGTGATATACAGTTTGATAGAGGGGATCAACTGAGGACAGGCAGAAACACATTACATAGATATAGGCAGAGGGGAGCAGGAGGAGGGGGAAATTAAGCACTGTTTATCGCTTGCTTTTTTCCTGGGCAGATTTTCAATCTCATCTGTTCTCCCTTTTTCAAGCGTACTTTTTTACTCTACCTCTCTCAGACATATCCTGTTTCTGTTGTCTTCCTTTATCTTCCACTTATTCTATCACTCCTTTAACACTACCCTCCCAAACCGAGGCAGGCAGTAGAGCAGGATGAATGAGTGGACTGGAATGGTGAGTAGAAGGAATTTTGGCCCACTCCAGCACAAAGCAGACCAGAGACAGAGGCAAACAGCAGGGCCATGTGAATTAAGATGACAGCTTATCTGCTGCTCCTGCCTGGGAAGGCTATAGCCGGACAGTGTGTTTGGATATCAGTGGCCAAACACCCAAATCAAGTTTGAAAGTCAGGAGCATGCAGAGGGAAAAACATGAGCAAATAGCAGATCGAACTGTTTACTTTTGGAGGGAGCTGCCATCCAATATCCAATACAATACAAATAAGAATTACAGAACCTAAAATGTCCTTACAACCCACAATGTCCTCACAAGGAATGTTGCCAAACACAACCATACAAACACAAACACCTAAAGCCCCCGTTATACTTTCCGCAAGCACCAACATGAGCTGACGTGGAAACATGACAAGGAAACGTTATACTCTGTTTCAGGTTTCTCCCTGTGGCAAAATTACATTCTCAAGCTCCTGAAAAATCTCCATTTTCTCTGCCGATCCACGTAATTTGAAAATGTTGGATGTGAACGAGCAGGTGAAACCCTGACGCATGAAACCCTGACGCATGAAACACCCCGCGTATGGCCGTGTCTGATGGTGTGACGTCACTTTGGCCCTGCAGACACTCGCTACCCTTTCGGATGCGGCAAGCATAAATCACACTTGAATTGTCCTTACAACCCACAACGTCCTCACAAGGCATGGGGATGTCCGACACAACTATTTGAACAGCTGTACACAGACACACAGCAGTATAAAGTTTCACAAAACTCAGTTTTTTCCTGAAACACTCTTGTCAGGAGGAATCAATACAGTATAAAATGTCTAAAATGGCGCCAGAGGTCGGCAGCCTGTCGCAGCAGCTCTCTACTTCTATCTTTATTTTGTTGTATAGTATGTGTATTTATTGTCTGTGTCTGTGTAGCTGTATAGTATGTGTATTTATTGTCTGTGTCTGTGTAGTTGTATAGTATGTGTATTTATTGTCTGTGTAGTTGTATAGTATAGTATGTGTATTTATTGTCTGTGTCTGTGTAGTTGAAGGAATATAATAATAATAAGAATGGTGTGTGTATGTGTGTGAAGGTTGGGTGTTCGAGGAGTTTGTGCAAGTGCACTGGATCCCTGAGGACAGCTCCATCACTGCTACTCTGTTTACCTGAGGGATTTACAAGCAGGAAAGACCACTTTCCTGTCAATATCTAAAATGCAATTGTGACACTTCACATCATCAATCTCTTTGCATTCAGCAACATTGTATTGTGTCTCTGCTTCTGCTGCCTGAATGTCTGTATTCTGCTGTATATCTTGTTCTTTTGTGGTGAAACTTGTCACTGCTCCAGTGT
Source organism: Anoplopoma fimbria (assembly GCF_027596085.1). Lineage (NCBI taxonomy): Eukaryota > Metazoa > Chordata > Actinopteri > Perciformes > Anoplopomatidae > Anoplopoma > Anoplopoma fimbria. Next base: position 9,891,842 of record NC_072467.1, read on the forward strand.
ATAGAAAACAAAACTACGGTAGCATCTGACACCACTGTCCGTTTTATCTATAGGCTAGTTCTTACAGATTTGTCCTATCATATGGTACCACCCAGTCATGCAGGTTAACAACCCCCAATGAATCAGATCCAGGGACTCTGTCCAATCCCGTCCATCTGTGTTCCTATGACTGTCACTGACTATTGGACTCCTCCTGGCAGGCAGCCCTTTCAACTCATCAAGCATTCTGTAAGCGGCGCTCTCCTCCTCCTCCCTAAATTCTCCAGCATCACACCCTCTTGCACTTGATCCTTTGGCTGCCTGTGACTGCTCATATCAAAATCAATACAGGGGCGCAGCTGTTGACAACTTCTCAACAGCTTTTGAACTGATGTGTACAGTTTTCTTGCAGCAACCAGTCTTTGCATAACAGCCCTTTTTTTATTTAAAGGCACCTTGGAATAAGATGGGTAAACTTAAGGATACAATATTTGCCTACGGGTGAAAACGTATATGTAATTAGAAAAACTACCGTTAATTAACAGAGGATATGCTGCAGTAAGATTTGAATGTAGTTAGAAGGGCACAAAAGACTCAAGACTAAATGTGTGCAAAATTCAGAGAAAGCCGTATGGGTTACAGTAGATGAGTCCAGTACTATTGTATGTGCATGTGACTTTGTGTGTGAGTGTTTTGGCACTTGACTGCCAATGCATGTCTGTGTGCTTTTACGTGAACAAAATTGTGCGATTGTGAGTGTGTCTACTGATGTGCACTTTTGTGTGTGCACGTCTTTTGTGTGAGATAAAGTAAGCCCATTTCATTATTCCCTGGTGTTTACTGACAGATACTGGACAGGCCTCAGTGAGCAGCCCTGGCTTCATTATCCCACGCTGTTATGGGTAGACACAGATCACAGGACATGCAAAACATTCACACACACACACACACACACCCAGATACACACAGCAGCAGCATCCCACATATATATTTAAGAGGGTGTGACGACAGGGAGTTTTAAATTTTAGCATTTTGAAGCCCGACTCTATGCAGCATCACAGAAATGTCTGCCTGAATTTGAAATGAGAGAAACAAGATTCTCATTGACATACACTGACATACCACAGTATGTCACAAGGGTGATGCGTTAGTTTCCAGGAAATAAAGTTATTGTTGGAGATAATGAGCATCCACTTTGTCATGTTAAGTTATGAGCAGCTCTGTTACTTGATGGTGACCGTGTCTTTGAGGGGGGAAGAACTGTGAGGAGAGACAGCTGTAATCACTCACACAACTCATGATAAATCTCGGTGACAGTCGCTCTAGGCATCTTACTACAAAACTTGAATTTATGAGTCCTGTTCAAGTTTAAGTATTATAATTGATTATTTAGTATCAGTTTGACTTTGGCTCAGGGCCCTGTGCTGCAGACATTTACAGTACATTCAAAACATGCAAACATACTGGTTCACTTACCCTCTCCTCCTCCTCTCTGAGGTCTGGCATGGTGCTGATACACAAGCTGATGACAGTCACCGCAACCATGATCACAGACAGGCAGGCAAAGATCTTCCCTGGTAGGCCAGACTGCGGATTCTCCACCATATCTCTCAGCCAGTTCATCACCTTTTTGTACCTTGTCTCCTCCACCGGCACACGCTGTATGGCGTTTCTCTGCCTTCGCTCCTCCTCGCGCCGCTCCAGCTCGTTCATCTCCTCGATTCGTGTGTACATCTTCCTCTTACAGCAACGCTCCATGTACGTCATCTCCACCCCCCAGTAGGTCAGCTCATCGTGTAGGGAGAGGACGCACATCTCCCGCAGCAGGCGCAGTTTCCCTGCAGCCAGGAAGTTAAGTATGACCCTGAAGGCGGATGGCGAGCGGTCGAAAAAGAACTCCTTGTGGGCTTCGTCATAGTCGTCGCAGACCCTGGCGATGTCCTCAGGTGATCGGCAGCCACAGAGGCGGCCGAGTCTTGTCAGGGGGAACTGCTCCAGGGTGCTCCAGGGGAAGGTGTAGCGGTTTCCCCCAACGTTGATCACCGCCAGTAGGGCGTGGTCGACGGACACCAGGTCCTCTGGCCGACGGATGAACTGAGCCCTCTGGTAGTACACACCCTGGAGAGTGAACAATGAAAGGATTCAATGGATTATCGTATTCTTTATCTCTCTCATTTCAGTGACAATCTTATTCATACCTTGATGGTCTCGGTCTCAGGGATCTCTGTGAAGATGCGGTCGAGACTGCTGTCATCGCTGACGGACAGATTGCTGAAGTCATGGTTGGCGTTGCTGATGATGGGCATGGCAGCATTTGGAAAGCACGCTGCTCCGCACTGGGCAGCTCAGATCAAGTTATGGAAGCAGAAAAAGCCTACAGATTGCACCAGGCTCAACTTTTTAGTTCCAGGACAAAACAGTCCTCTATCTCAGCCTCCAACAACTTATGTTAAATCTTGCAAACGAGAAAAGCTTTCCTGCCACAGTCCAGGTCTATTGTAGACAAGCTGAGCAGAAGAATTGCTGTAGCTCTCAGTCTTTTTGGCCTCAGAACCCCTCATAACAAGGAGTTCTTTCTCAATGACAGACAAGCTATGGCTTTGGCTTCCAACCAACAGAGGGAAAACCCAGAAAAGGAGAGAAATGAGGAGTATCAGGATTCCTGTTGACACATTTGAAGCAGGATGAGGTTTGACGTCTTCGTCAGAGGTCCATGATAGACTCAGTTGGCGTATCAGGATTCACCATCAGATCAGAGGGTAATCCGGGTCTGAAGCGAGAGTCTGAAAAAGGAATACCCCAATAGAGAGAGTGGGTTAGGATTGATCGGTGGCTGAAAGCTGCAGAGGATGAACTGGATGAGTCATGGGGGTGTCCTGGGACTGAGGGAGATCCTCTGTGTCGCCGCAGCAGGATTAGGGAGGGCCTAGAGCCGTGGTGGCATCATGCAGGCACTGAGAGAGAAGGAGATATGTCAGAAAAGAGCTAGGGTGAATTGAGATTAGGGCAGATTTCACATAATAGAGAAAGAATGGGCAAAGACTAGTTAAGAGATGTGTGAAAAGACAGAAAAAGGTGAGAAAGAAGAGACCGAGAGCACACTGATTGAGCCTAAATACTGCAGTGCTGTAGGCTCATTCCTCCTCTTTTACTTCCTTTCAGTGATAAACAAGACAAACAGACACATCAGCTCTGCAGCTATAAATGGCCCGTCAGTATGGTCAGCAGGGACTTGATCAGAGAGCAAATTAATTAACACTCACATCAACATCCAATAAGGATGGCCTGGCTGGTTAACATTAGTACGTGTATTAGAAAATTCAAGGAACATGTAGAAAAGAACACTCAGGTCTGGGTGTTATTTACACTCTGAGTGAGTTATTGGCTGTTGTAGATGGGCAGCGATCCGAAAGCGACAGACACTCAAATACAGGGTCCAAAATGTTTTTCTTGGCATTACAATTGCCCTGAAACTTATTGGCACAGTAAGTATTACAGTTGCCCAGAATGGCTCACTATGTATCAAAGCCTTAAATAGTTGTGATTCATTTTAAACTGGGTCCCATTATCACATTATTTGTCACTGTGACTAACTTACAATTTGTCTATTTTCCCACTGCAGTTACTTAATCACATGCATGAAAACCAGCTGCCAGAAGATAGTAAAGGTTGGAAGACCAGCAGGTGGAAAGATATTGTCAGTAGACTTTTTTGAAGGTCATAGCAGGAGAAGCCCAGGCTGCATTCAAGTTAGCCATTGTCAGTGCAATCAATTACACTTGTGCCTTTGCTAATATTACATGTCAAAATGTGTGCATGAAAACATACTCATCTTAATAATCATTACATAACTCTAAATCTTTGTAGGGGTGTTTTGATATATTAATTTTACGCAAGGGACATATGGGAGCACATTCAACCAGCTCGACAACCTTTCAAGATAAAAGCCACGCAGTTTGAGTATTTTGTGCTATGGTGGCAAATGATGAAAGAAAAACGGCAAGTTTGAAACAGTTGGAATTATCCCTTGAGACTCATTGTTCCACTGCTTCTTGTATCCAGCTGCTAACAATATAACTGACTGAAATTTGGGTGGCTGCCCTGCACTTTTCCTCCTGCCAGCTTTTGCTGTGAATATAAAGCTATAATAGATTTTCTACACATGCCACTGCATATTAATAAGCCAGAATCTCTGAGGGTAATTTCAGACTCAACCCATTTTTAAACAGACATGTTGGTGCAACATACAAAACATGCACACATACAACACTCATCTGTCACTGTGACTAGTCCTGACTCACAGCCCTGATGGTGAGCACAGTGCGGCGTCCTGTGAGATTAATATAGTCTTACAGGCATGTGGGTTTGTCAGAAATACAGTAGCACTACATATTTTGCTCACTGCAGCCTGTACAGCATAGTATTATCAGTACTGAGATTATTCTGCTCATCTACAGTACCCACAAGCTTATTGAATGTGTGACCGGACAGCACAGACAGTTTGAAGCAAAGGAGCTGCACCAGCATGCGTCACTAATTCAGATCCAGCAAGATAGGATCCTGTACTGGTGGAACCAATAAATCAGATCTGTCACAATGCTGGTGTTTCATTTCCACCTCATAGGTGGAGGAAAGCATGACAAACTATTTAATAATCGATTTGTATTCCCTGTGGATGTGGCTGTTCTTCTAGAGGGAAAGTAAATTAGGTGTTTTAAGTAGCACACTGGGGTTATCAGCTTTGCTCGACTTCCTTCGCTTTTCAAATGGACAGGGGAGGATATCAGAAGAAGTGGAAAGTAAACTTGTTTTCTTTTTATTTGGATTTTAAATACATGTGAAGGTTTAATTTTTGCGAGATGAGTATACTGTAAACATATATAAAGTACTATTGAAGTAAATAAAACTTAAGGTTGTATGCACATTTGAGCATGTACAAAAGTCAAATCATATTACTTTTTTTCAATGATTGATTAATATGATATTAGCATTACATCGGAGAGCTTATATTATATTCATGGCCAAGTTAACAGTGTCCCAGAGTCTCATATGGATTAGGTTGCCTCAATGTAACTAACACCATCTATCACCTCTCTTTCTCTCTCTCTCTCTCAACTTGCAAAAGCGCGCGTGCACACACACACACACACACACACACACACACACACACACACACACACACACACACACACACACACACACACACACACAAAGTAGCGGAACTATTTCGGGTGTACATCAAGCAAAGACTTTTAATTAAGTTTGGTTCAATTAGGCGATTAGATTCTCAAAATCGCGTGTTTCGACGATTTCGCTGAGAGAAAAACAAATAAAGCAAGTCAGAGTCTAATGTTCTTTAGAAGGCAATATAACACCCCTTTTGTATATTACAATTCATTTTACATTTGGAACAACTTTGCTTTCGTATTTTTGTTAAAACCCACTAAATCAAATACACCGGCTATCTGAGACAATTTGTCTTGTATTACTGTGTGTTTCCAGTGTTGACGAGAGCAAAAGACACCAGCATCCCTCGTTTTAAGTATTGTGGCAAGATTATAACTTCAGAAAAATATTCATACACACACACAACCCCCGCAGGCATCAGTATAACTTGTGAAATGCAGCTTACCATTGTGAGCTCCGCACTCATCTCCAGACGGCCAAATCGGCTGGGTATGAAATCCCTTTGCCGCTTTGCAGTCCATCCGATCATTCAACACCAAATCGGGGTGTCAACGACCATTGCTAACCGCCACATGTTATAATAACAGGAATACCAAGGACGCGCAGAGAGTCTGAACATACCAGAGATGGAAGCAGAGGGTATAAAGGTTCGGTGCGCTGAAAGTGTCCCGTTACAGCTCGGTTAGTGCTGCTGCAAAGGAGGAGGAGGAGGAGCGGGGAAGGGGTGGGGTGGGTGGAGAGTCTGAGCCGTGGTGCGTAACAGAGGAGACACCTAGTACCCAGGTTCAAGTTTGCGTAAAGGTTACGAAAGGCGAAATAATGTCCTTGAGTATTTTAGCTCCCGATTAGACTTATGACATTTTTACCAGAACTGTAGAGGGAGTGTGTCCCTCAGTGTTCACTTAACACTTCTCCATTGGCATTTAGATAATATGAAATTCAAGGACACCGAGGAGACGCTCTTAACCACGTTATGCCCTCATCGCTTCACGCACAACAGGGGGCGCGGTTACCTCCCATTAAGGTTGACTTATTGTCAAAATGTTACATACAGTTTGAGTCTCACACAGCACTAAACACACATAATTAAAACCAAAACTTATGCAAAGACAAAGAGGCAGAACAGTAAAGTGAAATCGTGTGATCAAAGAAAACACCTTAAAGTAATATAATTTCACTCATTGTAGCCTATCCTTAAAAAATAAAATCTTAATGGGCCCAACTGAGGTCTTATGGATGTTAGTCTTGAAGAATGAAAAAACACATTTGTTGAATGAGCTGTCTGAAAATGTGAATTTATTTTTCTATTGTCCTTTGGGATCTGCATAATAAGAGGATAAAAACAGTTAGGGATTTTGTGAATATGGATGATGTACAAAGACTGAGTTGGCTGTTCACACATGACATGTTTAAATTGCTAATTGTAATAAACAACTGCCTTGAAATGTTGAGTTCAATTTGTTCTTTTATAATTTAAGATTTTGAGTTTGTGTGTGTGTCATCACAGCAAAATGTGGTTCCTGAGACACTTACTGTAGTTTGGAGTACTTTGCCAGGTGTTAATATTCAATATGATCTCACAGAAATATGTGATATGACCTTGACCTTGTAAAGGTGCAATTTGTAGTATTTTTGCAATATTTAGCGATTTCTAGAGGTTGCAGATTGCAACCAACTGAAACTTCAGTAGGAGAACTACAGTCGCCAACACGAAAACAGTAAGAGGCTTATGGCCCTATCAAGAGCCAGTGTTTGGTTTCTTCCTTCTAGGCTACTATAGAAACATTGCGGCTCAGTGAAGAGGAGGTTGAGGCTTAATATAAATACATTAACTAAGTCAAACACGTCACTAAAGTCACTAATGCCACTAATGTCATTAATGTCACTAATGTCACTTTCATAGCTAATGTCACTTATGTCACTTACATAACTTAACTACAACTCAACAACATATTGGGACATGAACAGCGATCTGATTGATTGAAAGTCCTGTGTTTTTTTTGTTCCACCTGTACAATTTACTACTCTGAGCACTGCATATTCACATGGATGCGTTTAACTTGTGTGTCCACCACCACCAAGGATGCCAATGAACTTACCATTGGCATTGTAATGTACCATTAAGTGGTTTTGGTAATTTTAGTGTTTCTGTGACATTTTGAGTTTCTGTCTATCTGTCTGTCTGTGGATAGATTTGGTCAGCAACAGCTTCTCAACCGTTCAAAATGTAGTCACAAAACTTTACAGGTGTGTAGTTGGGATCAAAGTGAAGGCTTAATTTAAAGATTGGTGTGTATGCAACCAAGTCAAGGCCAATAGTTTTGAAAATTTGACAAAAAAGATATTGTAATTGATGCTCTTGTTTGTTCTTTGGTTATTATATATGTATTACTGGAAGATGCATGTTATGTCTTTGTCATACGAGATGGGTCCAGTGTTAAATAAACACTAACTGAATGGAACAATCACAGGTCTCTGTCCTATACAAATAGGAAGGGAACTGAAATATCTAAATCACACTGAACAGCTGGCCAAACTTTTGGCTCTGTCATAAGTAAATAGACCTGGGTGTTCAGTACTGACTTTGATAACACTGACTGTTCCAGAGCAGCACCGGCTGTACGATGTCAACTTCTGCAACGCTGGGGCTGAATTTGCACAAGGTGAAAGTTCAGAGAAAAAAATAACAACATGCTTGCAGATTTGTCTGCGTCACAGGCCTCACACACCCACTTTGTCCTTGAGAGGCAGCTCATTAGGTTGCATTCGCCCGAGGCAACTGCTAAAACAAGCAAACACTTTGTCCAGGCCCTTATGGCTGCTAACAGAGCAGACAACACATTAGTGAGGGTAGAAATGGAAACTGAGGAGGTGGGGGTCTGTGTGTGTGTGTGTACATGTGTTTTTGTGTGTGTGTGTGTGTGTGTGTGTGTGTGTGTGTGTGTGTGTGTGTGTGTGTGTGTGTGTGTGTGTGTGTGTGTGTGTGTGTGTGTGTGTGTGTGTGCTGAGAACGGCAACATTGGGCTTATTGAATCCCTCCATCACTATTCATTAACCTACAGTGCAGCATATGCCCCGGGCTGGTTAGTGTATGCAGCATGAGACTGATCACACACGCTGGGCTATTAGTTCTCAGTCAGCTGTTTTTTTCTGACAAAGGGGACGACATTTCAGTCAAAGCTGAATGGATTAGGTGCCCTGCAATCTGCCCCACCAAGACAGTAATGCAATATTCCTTTTTAATTCTGTCTGTCATTTTCTTCGTCATACACACATACAGACAGACTGAAAGAAACATTCACACACCCACAGAGACGTTTTTCAGACCGGATTTTGCACAGATGGTAGATAGTGAACACCCGGGTTGTCCAACATTGAGCCAGCTAACTGGTTTATGTATACCAACCCCAGTACCCTCTCTGTGTCCCTGCGTAATTGTTTTTTATTAATCTCACAACACACCTGCAGCTGCCATTTCACACACACACCAGCATGCATGGAAGAGAATCTAGCACACACATGCAGCAGAAAACATAAAGATAGGTACAGGCTTGTCGGTACTAATAGCAAACCTCAGTCTGGCGGATAAAGAGTTTAATCCCTCACAGGCAAGAGAGGCTGAGATGAGATAGCATACAGCCGGTGTGTGGCAGGGTCTGATGAGTAGTGGTGTAAGGTGCGCGCAGAAGCCATTAGAACACAAACTTTTGCGCCGATGGCTGTCTGAAGGTCCCACCCGGTGGTCCTGTCCAACTTTTCTTCCCTTTCATCTCACAACTCTCTTTTCTGCCTCTCCTTTGATTTCCCAGGCCCTCCCCTCTCTCTATGATTCTCTTACCACCATCCCCTGCTGAAATGTGTCTGATCTCAGCACTTGCACAAGTTTTGATCAGGTTAATTGCCCTCTCAGCGGACAGTGTGAATAGACAGATTAACACCCAGCGCCTAGGATGGAATAAAGAGCATGGAGAGGGGGCTGAGAGGAAAGGAGGGCAGAAAATAGACAAAATTGGCATAATGGAAAGAGGGGGTGAAGAAGATGTTGGAAGGCATTTGATGGGGGAAAGAAAGGGAAACAGTTTGACAGCAGGGAGACATCTCGTAGAGGGCAGGAAAAGAGATGGTGAAGTGGGTACACAGGAGTGGAATTAAAAGGAGAGGACAACTTGATGAAACACCAGGCTCATACACGAAGACAGCTTCTACACCAGCTCTGTTTCAATTAGTATCACTGACAACAAGGTTTATTTCATCATAAGATAGTATTGTTGTTTTCTTTCCATATAAATAAAATATCTAAATGCTGTCTGATTCGCTGTGTTTTGCCTGAAACTGTCACTGTAGACCAAAAATATAAGAGTAAAAACAAATCCCATGGTTTATGTGTCACTTATCTGGTACACTGCCAGACAAAACTGTGAAAGCAAACTCACACATACACACACACACACACACACACACACACACACACACACACACACACACACACACACACACACACACACACACACACACACACACACACACACACACACACGCACACACGCACATATACAAAATGAGGCTGGACAGATGAGTATTCAAAGTAACAGCGACATACCTTTAATTATACCTTTGACAAAAGAGTCTGCAGCCATGCTTGTGGCTCTGTGAGGCTGTACTTGAGCTTCATGCTGACATTGGAATGCCAACATGACAATTAAACATACATTAGATGAAACGTCAGGGTATCAAAGCGATTACAATGCATATAATTCACATTTCACAGCAATCAATTCAATAGCTGTTGAGATATTTCAGTAAAACGAAAAATAGGAAACTCATGGGGATGTTAAAGGAAAAGTCAGGATACATTGTCTGGGCAGATATCAGTGCCAGATGATGTGCCAATCCATCTGGGTTGAAATAATGTCAAAGTATAAGTATAAATGTCTGTGCAAACTGAGATGAGACGTTTCAGTCTAACATATTCAGTCAAGACTGAAGTGGACGACCAACCGACATGGTAAGCATGGCTAATAAGGAAGATGCTATCATTCACCAGTTCCTTTGCTTAGGCAATAACCTGTATCATTTCAGCCTAATATAAAGATTTGCAGAACCACTTTATGTTTTTCAGCTTGCCTCCCACACTCAACATTATACTGCACATATTTTGCGCTCTTATTTTCTTCGCACTCTTAAGTTGATGCTGCATGTCAGGTTGACTGCTGAGTATATTCACATTACTCATTAGAGGGATGAGTACATATTTTATCTGCATTTCCCTGACTGGTGTTGATATATGTTTATACCCCTGTATGGCCAGAGTTGCTTGCAGAGTTAGAAATAAGGGGAACTGGTAAATATAAACGACTCTCTTTATTTTTATACGCTTGTTGTTTATACTGCATCCTATTAAGCATCAGGCCATGGAAGGCCTGATTGAATTGTTAATCTGGAAGAGCAGGTGAACATTTTAGAAAATTGAGTATACGATGTGCTATTTTGTCCTGTTGTCTGATAGGTCTTTGTGTTTCATGTTTTTTATAATCTTTGGAGTTTATATTGTCATATCTCATTCAAAGGCTTTGTTAGTGCTATTTTCCTTACTGGGGTTACGTTACTACAGGGTTGAAAAGTTGTAATTGTAAGTAGTCTTCAATAGTGTCAGGCTCAAAAGGTAAAGCGATATTGCTCAAAGCATATGGCTCCATATATGTAACCCGAGATATACGCCCCTTCAACACTCTCTAGGATTGTAGATGATATTAAATTGATCCAAGGACCAGACTAGAGGTTCCTGAGGTCATTCAAAAATATGAAGGGCTGGAGAGAAAACTGAGTATCAGCAACCTTTGTATTGAAAATCAATTGGGAGATTAATGTCATATTTTGTTGGAATGTTGGAATGTAAGCATAATAATATATAGAGGAATGTGTTTGCTAAATTTGTATTAAAACTACCCATCTATGTTTAAATCTATTTTGTTATTACAATCAGGTAAGCCCAAATTTATTTCTAAACCTTTTTGAAAAATGTCCTTCCTTCGTTTCCGTAACATTTTCTTGTTCTTTAGCCAGGCTGTGTGCCATTGTTTTGTTATTATTTTATGTTCTGTTTGTACTTCATACCATGTGATCATGGTCGTGAGCCGCATATTTAAAATGAAATGAAAAAAAAATGAAATTCACATTCATAAATGTGAAGGTTTGCCAATAAGACAGTTAGCCTTATCAATCAAATCAAATCTAATATTCCAATTGAGCTGGATACTGCAAGTCTTCACCCCTCCAAGCTCTGGTATGAGGTCCAACTTCATGTTTACCAGAAAAATATTCAATGAATTTAGCTGCCATTCAAGAATTAAAGACCTGGATTGAAATTAAACAAAAGTTTAACTGGTCTTCTGTACTTCTAATTACTTTGCATTTGCATATTTTGCAAGTCCTCAATAAAACCTTTTTTTTTAAAGACTAACTTTGGTAGATTCCAACTTAATTTGTGTAACTCAGACAGCTAAAACTTTATATTTGGTTACATTTGTTTTTTACATTTGTTAATGGCCAGTGAGGATTATTAGAGTATCCAACTCCTGTTTTATTGTTCAATGCTTCATAAATCCAGAGGCTAGTAGCCATGTCCCACCGTACTCTATGCATGCATGTCCTGCCAAGTTAGATTAGAGATTGTTGAAGGACCTGGAGCAAGACTTCATGCTCCTGAGTATTAATAAATGGGGTGAACCAGAGTGATATACTTTCTCAAAAGTACAAGGAATTCTCCAATATTTATGTTTTTTAATCTGGACAGTGGGTTGGCTATTGCTGTGTTTTAACTGGATACAACTGGACTGAGTGCTGGAGCTAATATAGCAGCAGTTGATAAATAATTCTCAGTAACCTCAGTCTTATAATGATGAGCTATGACAGAATCCAAATGGGTACTGTTGATGTAAAATATTCAAAACTGCACACCCTTCAATGGGCTAAATCAATCCAAATGAGCCAACGCCGTAAACACTGCTCAGGATGAAATAATTAATATTCAAAGCAGGTTCCCAGCGTATCAACAAGGCTCCCTGCTGACTTCAAAATCCCTCATAAAGGGAATCATATAGCAGGCTGCAGGCTACCAGGTGGGAAGCACTGACTGCTGTCTCAGTCCTCTCAGTTTGTCCATTGCTGTCATTAATTTGAATTTCCTCCTTTCAAATCTATTTCAAGATTCATGTTTTACATACTTATGTGCCTCTTCTTCAGGATTCAGCCCATATCACTTATTTACTTAAATGTGTTTCTTTATGGAAGGAATTAGATTGCTGTTCTATTCAAATCCACTTATAGAAATAAATGGAAATATAATAAGCAACCCATCACAAGCCTCCGCTCCCTTCTCTTTCCCTCTCTGGAGTCAGGTATCTTTAAAAAGACCTCCAAAACTATCAAGCAACCATTGGAAAAACACTCAACACTCAATATGTGTCTCAGCTTTTGCCCTGAAAGCTTTGCTGCTGCATTTTATACAAGCCATAAAGATGTGAACAACCTCTTACTGAGGCAGGAAGGGAGCTGCCATCACCCAAAAAAAAGGAGCTATGAAAATGCAGGGAAGTTTCTGTACTTTGCCAATTGAGATGAATGACCTCATTCAGGAGATATTTCTCAGCTAAAAAGGCAAAGCTGAGAAAATACTCCTGACCTCCTTGAAATCTTGGAACAGTGTTACATAGAGTGTTACTGCTAAATTTCCGACTGCTTAAATCATAACAAATCACACAAAAGAAGATGGGAAGTCCATTTCTTTTATTCATGAAGGTGGTGTAAAAGTGATTTGTCTACAGCAGAACCCCAAACTCTAAATCCCAATACCCAAGATATCTGAAAGGAAAGTTTCTGTCAGGACTAATCCAATCACCCTTGGGAGAGGGACTGTCTCTCGAAGCCTCCATACAATGTGTATTTCATCAGACATTCAGTCAGACGTCACTAGGAGTGTTTTTCCTCCCCACTGCCCTGACTTGGTCCTGAAGGTTTCCTTAATATGAGGAGACAAAGGAAACAGTAGCCCAACAGTTGGAAACACGACTCTTGCTGAGTCTCACAACACTCTCAAGTTCTCACTTAGGTATGCTTCTGTCTTTATCTATCTGATTACAGGTAACAGGTAACACAGTATCGGGCTGTTGGATCAAAATAGAGCTCTTGTTAAAGTGATAATGTCGCTACTGGGAAGAAGAAGGACCTTATCTAGCCGGATGATCAGCAGTAGCCACATATTCATCAACATTACATTAATTGGATAACTATTGATTCTCTTGAGGGAGCCGTCTGCACTTAGTTGGTTTCACAACTCTGCATTGCAGCATGTTGTGCTTCTTACTTAACATTCCCATGCATGTTTTCTCTGCTTGTGCGTGTGTGTGCTTTCAGGTAAAGGTCAGAGGTTTTGTTTCTCTTTTATATGTATTGGTCTATGCAAAGAAAATTGAATTGAATTGAATAGCTAGCGTTTCTTGCCTTGGGGTAACTACTAATTTCTTCAACTTAACTTTGAACATGAAGCAAGAACATCTTTTTTTTTTAAATACATGTTTTAAAGACAATGTTGTACAACGTTGAATCTTTTCAGTGGATAGCCACAAGCAGGTTAGTCTAATCACCATTTGTAACGACAGCCCTCTCAGCGTATGTTGTTCTGTCATTCGGGTCACATCGACTTTCCCTACACATTTTGTTTTAACCAGTTATCCAACAGTGAGGTGCATTTACCAGAGCATTTTAGTGATCTCACAAAACTCCAAAAACCCAGCATTTAAAGTGTAACAATTTCCACAGACTGCGCTTCTAGATTAAAAATACCTAAATGAACAAAGATATGACATACACATTGTTGTGTGTAGTTCCTGTTAATGTATAAATTAAGTATATTTACTATCATAATTACATTAAAAAAACATGTTTAAAGGAAAAATATTTACCTTCCTGTCCTTAATAACTGCATCAATTGTTTATCATTATAACATAGTATATGTGCTCCTAAAAATCAAAAACATATAACAACGTTTGTTATATTTCACTTTATATAATAAGAGAGAGAGAGAGAGAGAGAGAGAGAGAGAGAGAGAGAGAGAGAGAGAGAGAGAGAGAGAGAATGGGGGGAGAAGTGAGTGAGTCTTGGAAAGATCAGTGTTTGACAGCCGTATTGTTATTTTTCTAAATTTCATGAAGAATTTGAGCCAGTTGTGCATTGAAGTAGTTACAACTATGACAACCATTTTTTGAACAGGTATCATTTCATCTTCAAACCTTTGATTTGCCACAGCCCAAGAGTGTGAAATGTTGTGCACATGTTGTGTTATGCTAATGTGCCAGCATGTTGGCCAGTTGCTGTGCTGCATGCCGCTGTGTCTTACCAGTGGTGTTTTTGCACTTTTGCCTGTTTAATCTGGGCTGCCTGGTGTGTTAGAGTCAGCTGCCCTGTTTGTTAATCAGAGCATCCCTTCTAACCATGTCAGAATGCTGTAACGCATGTGGAGTGGTCATTTTTATTTTACCCCAACTGCCCCTGGGTGGTGAGGGAATGTAGCAATACTATCACTGTCAGAAGGTATGCAGGCGATCAGTCTCTATGACAGCGGGAGAAATGGAGAAGAAAGAGTGAGGGCTCTGAGAATGTGCTAACAGGAGGAGAGGACGGAAACAGTTTTGCCTTATTGAATCCCTCTATCACCACACAGCGGCCTACAGAGGAGCATATGCCCACGGCTGCTAAGTATGAGACTGATCACACACACCAGCCTGTTAGTTCTCCATCATTTGATGTTTCAGTCACAACTGAAATAGATTAGATTGCCTGCTGCATCGCTGTGACAACAAATACTCTGTCTACATTATCAGACTGTTATTCCACTGCTGCCTATTCATCTTTAATTAACTTTAACACAATACAAAAAGAAAATAAAAGCAGGTATTTTGTTGTTACCAAATAACACTTCTTGTGTATTTTTATTTGATAGTGTCAAATGCCTATGTCACCTGAGCATGCAACGTAGATGAAATAAGTGAGTGAGTCATCAGAAACATTTACGCCACCAGCATCATCGTTATGCTCAGTTACAGTCACTACTGCCATATTTACTTATAACCGTTCCTAAGATCTTTTGCAGTCCACTGACGTCAGGACAGCAGAGTCGCTGCCCATCTTTCGGCGCAGGCTGAAATCTCACCTCTTCAAGAAGTACTACCCTGAGCCTTCCTCGTAGCACTTATTGCATTCGTATTAGTTGTTGCACTTATTGTATTCGTATCAGTTCGCTGCACTTATCCTATTCGTAGTAGTTTGTAGCACTTATTATATTTGTATTAGTCTGTTGCAATTATTGTTTTCGTAGTAATTTGCCTCTGCACTATACTTTTGCTCTGGTTTATGCTTTAAGATGCTTGTTTAAGAGGAGATGCACTTATGACTTCTGGTGACTAGTAGTTCTCTTGAATACCTATGTTGAATACACTTCCTGTAAGTCGCTTTGGATAAAAGCGTCTGCTAAATGACTGTAATGTAATGTAATGTAATGTAATGTGTTGTCAAAACATTCTTTAAAGAGAAAAGAAGAAGAGAAATTTTTTCCAAACAAGTCATTTGGAGCTTGTTCCTGTCATATGTTTTCGGGTTGGAAGTGGTGTGGCTTGTACGCACATTGCTCATTTGGACTCAACTTGGAGTGCTTGCCGCTTATTAGTCTGGGGAAATTGGGGCTCAGGTGCTTGGGTGAAGACAGAAACAACTGGAGCCTCAGCAAGTTGATTAAAAGTCACCAGAGGGAGAGAATTTGAAGGACATGAAAGGCAAAGAAATGGCCTCTAAACCTCAGGTTTACTGTAAAAACTCTACACAAATACAAAACGTCACAACAACTCAGTGTTGTGTATGATTATCAGACTGTGGCTGCTTTCGAAGGACGTGGCTGGGCTAACAAGTGGCAAAAAGCAGTGAATACAAGAGGGATGAAAATGTCACAAAAGTTCCACAGTTTTGTGCATTTGTTGCTGCACTGAATTAGGGAATATTTGGAGCTATGCTATTTTCAAAGTCTGACACTGTAGGCCAAAATTGAGACAACTGTGCCCCACCAACATTTCCCATCAGCTCTCTTTTAGCAAGAACGTGTTAACAATTTAGCAAATTAGCACTTCAATTATGAGAAATAAATTCATATTAGCAATATCCCTGGATAACTCTGGATTACTAACTCTGGATTACTTTCTTACTGAAAAACTAATTCTGGATTGTAAAGGAGTGTCTTTTTTTCTATGATTTCTAAGCAGATTTATTGACATTTGTGAGCAATGGACAGTTCGGGTCCATTTAACTCTCCCAAGGCCGTTTAGGGAGGTGTACCTTCTCGTGTCAAAACCTCTGTGAAATTGTTTGACATTATGGGAAATGTGCATATGTTTTTTTGGAGAAAGTTAGATGACAAGATTGATACCACTCCCATGTCTGCTCAGTAAATATGTAGCTGGAGTCGGCAGGCACTTAGCTTAGTTTAGCATAAACACTGGAAAAAAAGGGAAACAGTTAACCTGGCTTTTTGAAATGATAACAAAATCTACTTACTAGCCCCTCTAAAGTACAATAATTAACATGTTGCATCTTGTATGTTTACTTTTTGAACAAAACTGTAATGTAAAAATGGCAATTGATGTTTTAAAGAGGGTTGTCCTAAGATTTAGTCTTTGTGCAAAGCTTAGCTAAGCGGATAGCTGGATCCAGCTTTATATTTACCATATGTGTGAGAGTTGTATTGTCGTTCTAATCTTACCCTCTGCAAGAAGACCCTATTTCCCAAAATGCAGAAAAAATGTCTTTAAAATGAATGCAAAGCAGGAAGATATAACGAAAAGATTGAGTATTTTGATTAATTAAAGGTGAGTGTGAGTCTGTCGGTGAGTGTTTGACTGTAAGTTATGGCTCAGATCTTCCATCGCACACAAACACACACAAACAAAAATGCATCCACATCCATACATTCTCATCAAATCCCTCTCAGCGTCCCCAGCTTCCTCTCCATCCTCGCTCCCGTTCCGAGCTCAAACAGCAGCATTACTTCCCTCCCCAGAACACAACATGAGGAGTGGAGTGGAGCGAGAAGGGGGAGCTGTGTCAACTTCAAGCAGAATAATAAGATGCAGGAGAAGAAAGAAGCAGAAAAGATTGAAGGAACAACGAAGCTGGCTTTCTCTCCACTACTCAAGAGCTTTCTTTGTAGCCTTGAAGGCCTCTCACACACAAACCCTGTCATCAGTCGGATCTGCTGCAGCTTCGACAGCAACATGGACAACAATTAAGCATTTGCCGCGATACAAGCAATGTTCATTCAGTGCAGCAGGCTTATTTTGTAGACAGCTGCATGGTATGAAGTCTCTCATGAACAAGCTATCAATAATGTATAATACCTTGCATCTATATGTTGCTCAATTGATTCGCATTAATGGTGCAAATAGAAAACCATGAAAGGAAAGTGGAGAGCAGGAAACAATTGATCCCAGTGTTGCTTATATAGAAACTACCTGACAGAGCCTGAGCTGATAAGTTCCTCAGCTACTGTACTGTATGGTTCACTGTGGTATACCTATATGTTTTTGTGTGAGGATTTAAAATGTTGACTGGTTGTCAAATTCAGAGGATTGGTTTTGACATTTTGGAAATTATCTTTATTTGCTTTTGTGCTAAGCATCATTAAATCAAAAGATCAGCACAAACATTATGTCTGTACAGTAAATTTGAAGCTACCACCAGCATAAAGTTAGCTTAGCTTAGCATAAAGACTGGAAAAAGAGTGTGTAAATGTTTTTTGCAAAATATTAAATAATTTAATGTCTTGACAATGCATTTGTTCCTATTTCAGAGCAATTGAAACACTTGCCTTTTGGGGATTTTTCTTATGAGTATATCCATGTTGTGTGTTTTTTATGCATCACAGTAGCTTGTATAAGAGAAGGGGACGATCATTATTTCTGTTTGAAGTGAGCTCTTTTGACCTCAGGCGCAGAAGCTGTTCAAAGCTAGCCAGAGCTGTTTGACAGAAAAAAAGGGTGTGTGAATGTAAGAGAGAAAGAGGGAGAGAAAGTGATGACACATGATTTGAATTCCTTAGTCTACCAAAGGCAACCCTACAGAATAATGTACAAAAGTTGAATCACACTCAATCCTTTCATCAGTCTTTTTCTTACATCTTTATTGTCATCTTATCATCACTACCATCACTCTACCTTCTTCTAGCTTGCTTTCTAGGTTTTCCTTCTTCTCTTTAACCTCCTTTCACTCTCTCGACTCTTGTTCTCATTTACTGAAATTATGGTGTGCACACAACAATGAAAGGGGACATATTAAATCATAATTAACCTACAATCACTGTTCACTGTTGAGATGTTGTGCAGTGCATTAACATATGGGTGGGCAGAGCTGTTCTGGGAGGCAGAAAAGCCAACTGTTCTCTCTAATTGTCACGCAAGACTCGAAACAAGGAAAACATTGCTGCAGGCAAGCTTGCTTGTTCACAAGAGAAGACATACTGTAACGCAAGGAGTTTAGAAAGAAAGATCGGAAAGAAAGTTTAATATGTGGTTGAATTTCACCAGCTTTCTGTAATTTTTTCATCCATTTTCTGTCATTTTTACTCCCTTCATTTCTTATTCACAAAACAAATTAGCACTTGGTTCTCCTCCAAACACATATAGTAAACAGTATCTCAGAGTAAAACCTGCAGACCACAGTAATTGGCTCATTTGTAACTTACTGTTTTATATCTGTTTCCTTGTGCTTTTTGTTTTTGTGGTGTGTGACCCTCTGGAATACAATCACAGAGCCAATCAAAAGATGCAAATGCAAATTAATGCAGTGTTGCTCTGATTTAATGTATGGACTTCCTCTTTTAATTTTTCTCAGCTGTTTTGAAGATATTACATAAATAAAACACAAGCTGGCTAAATGCCAAGTTTGTGTTCCAGTGGAGTTCCCATCAATGTGTGATTCGCAACTTTTCACTTTGGAGGAAGGAAGTCTATTTAGTCCTGCCCCTCCTCCCCCTCAGATGGTCATGTTTCTGCCCCACCATTTGTCACTCATAATGATGAGCTGTCTCTTCTTGAATAAGCGTCTAGCCTGAGGCAAAAGTAACCAGCACAAATCACAAAGTTATATACTGTTTATATTTTTACAGTTAATTCATATTGTGACTTAAAAGAAATGCTTCACCAACACAGTTAATGCTTAAAAGGAAAATATTGTTATCTGTCTTTTTTACAGCAGATATTTTTCACTGACAGATTGACAGTGAGCCTGAATAAGAACAATAACAAAACCAGTACCCTGTAACTAAAGTAGTTAAATTGAATTTATAAAATCCTATGTAATATGTTATCAGAAAGAACATATGGACTAAAATCCTCTACACGTCACTTATATTTATTTGTATTGATGTTACTTTCTTTTATTGTATATTTCAAAACAAAATAACATGTTAGTATTTTTTTTGTAGTATTATAAAATGGTAAAATATGAAATTAAAGTAGTTTACCAGCATTTGTATCCAGAAACAATGTAACTATTTATCTGGACAATCCACAGACCAAACTGTTAACAGTGTACTTAAGGGCTATTTTTTTTTTTTTCTTTAAAAAGTCACTACCATTGTTGGTGATGGCGGAAATGTCAGTGTCTGATACATCAACATTTTTGCACATACAGTTAAACCAAAATGGCAATTCATAAGCAGTACCAGCCAACTTACCCATTCTGGTCTGTGAGTCATGTCTACATCCAGCCCTCTCTTTGATTATTAGGGCTATCATTGAACAGGCAAAGAGTCACATATCACACGCTTGAAATGATACGTTGAAAGGAACTGGGGATCCATAATAATCCGATGATCAAATGATTTCCGCTCTGTGAATCAGACCCTCTCTGTGACATAGGCCCACAGTAAATGCAGTGTTTGCACTTTGTGGCCCTGGTATTGGCTCGTGCCGTGGTTCACCATAGAGACTGGATAGAGCTGTATATGTTGTATATATATTCCTGTCTAAGACGTCCTAAAGCTCAGCTCTCCATACAGTTCTTGGCCTGGTGCAGTTTAAAAGCTCCATTGACAGACTTGGTGATGCTTTTCAGGAAATTTAAAAAATATGTGAAAGTATATATGTATAGTAAGACACCTGCACTGTAAGACAAACTGTTTTCTAAGTAATGTTTAAGATACTTTGGATCATACACCATTTGCCGTGGTCACATTGAGCAATAAGCTGCTATCAAGCACTGGGAAGTCAAAGCTAAAACAGCTTGATAGAAGCAGTAAAGGAGTTCACAAACTGATGCAATCCATTCCTAAGGCAGCCTGAGACTCTTACTGGCTGGACATCTTAATGAAATCTGAGACTGATGCTGTAAAGCAGTGTAGCAGTAACAGGATCATCCTTACTACTGTGTGCACACACAAGCACGAGTACACACGCTAGCCTATTTCTAACAGACTTATGTCTCTTTTATGAACTAGCAATAGGTTTCTTATTGCAAAACATGCATTAGCAACATCCAAAGCAGAGAAAGCCGCATGAGACATGGTCCTGCACATGTTAATTCTATAGATTCACAGAAATGGAGTAGGAGGACTCCCCCACCTCAGCAACCAAACTTCAGACTTTTGACAAATGTTTTAGCATGGCTGGCTGATAAGTGAGAGGGCAGCACTGGTAAAAACAAGCTGAGTGTTTGAGAAATGCTCTCTTCCACACCAGCCTGTCTGGGCTTGCAGAGCATTAGTTAATAATTCACACTGGAAACAAGAGGTCTATAAAGGATCGCCATGATGCAGTGAAGTAGAGGACAGGCGCCTGTTTTAGAAAGCGAGGTGTGTGGGAGGAAAACAAGTCTTCTCTCTCCAACTCTTTCTCTCTCTCTGTTCCACGTATCCGTAAGCAACAGAGACAGTGAGTGAGAGATGACAAAGACAGAGTGTGTTTCGCTATTTGTATGTGTGTGTGTGCTCTTGATGCAAGCATGCACACTCTCCATGTGGGCAGATAAATCACACAGAGGATGTGATGGTGGATAGAGGTCGAGGAGTTGTTTACCAGCAGAGAGGAGAAGCAATGGGCATTCCCTGTGTGATGGTGCGTCTATGTAGGTTCATATCATATAGGCATCGCCTCTTACGCAGTCACAACATTTTCTTTTGTATTCTTGTGTCCTGCACAGGGCCCCCTAAATCTGCACCTCTTCAGCAACAAGCAGTCATATGTATCCGCTACATCCTGCCTTGGAGCTATCCACACTAGTAATTACCCCGCAGGCTGCTTTCCAGTTTTGCGCTCTCTTAGCTACGGAGGGGATGTGGCAACAAACGGAGGCCTTCACAGTGCTTGGTGTTGAAGGTGGCATGACGGCAGCTGGGCAGACCTTCAGGATACTTTGCCTAAGAATGACCTAGACATCTCCAACTGGAACAGGTTTATGCTCCTCTCACTGACCTTACACCAGTATGCTTCTCAGGTGGCGGTAAGAGCCTGCATCCAGCTCCCACCTGGTCCCCTCAGAAGAGTGTTCATCCGTTTATTTTATCTGGGAGATGAAAATAATACATCCCTGATTCATTCAGTGTTAGTTGCGCTAGACAGCAAATAAAGTGTTGCCTGATATGGCGCTTTTACGGAATAGTGGGCTGCATTGGGACCATTATGAAACATAATCCATGTCCCACTCCTCTGCAGAGGCAGTTCTGTGTGAAGACAATGTAACATATTTTTTCTCCAAACTTGGCTGACATGGTGTTAACCATGGCAGATGATGTCTCCCTGCCTTATTACGCGTGGCATTTATGGTTTGTAAACTGGTGTATATTTAGGTCTGCTTGTTGACCTTGGTTTCGCAGTCAACATAAGACAACATCAGCACCCTTAACCAAATAGGGATGGTTCTTTGATGCTAAAGTATATGATATAGAATGTCAATGATGGGTAGTGATCCTGAGGTCAGACAAGGCAGAACCCCCCCTTAAAGTTGATAGCAACGATGTGATTGGCTTAAGGAAACCTTGGTAGAGTCTGGTTGGTAAACTTAAGTGAACACCCACAATCAGCTGATAGTCTTCCCGACTGAACTTTCGTTAAATTTCAATAACATTTTTGGGCATTATATCCATGACATTGTGTCTTAACCCGCTGTGAGCAATGCCGCACTGCACCGTTTTAACTTGAACTTTTGTTAGACACCCTGCTTTTATTAATTCCTGTCTTTCATTTTGAAAGGACCGCAATGGAATGAGGAAAGACTCATTTGTGCAGCTGAAATAAGGAGTAATCTAAACGATCATTTCATAATAATAAGATTTTCTGTTACTTTTTCTTGACATACTATGCAATGACATATTTTATGACATTTTCAACATACTATATTATGCCTTTTTATGATATTTTTATGGCATACTCTACTATGAATTTTTAATGACATACTGTACTCTCACTTTTTTTAACGACATTTTCATGACATTTTGATAGGCAGTGTTACGCCCATTGACTTAACCCTGGCCTATTTTTGGAAGAGAGCTGTCTCTCTGTGTTTCAGGTCTGTCACGCCCCCCTTTCAGTGCCTGGAGCACCCACACCTGAGGGTCATCAGTCCGTAAGTGGAGCTGGATGTCAACCATCAGATGCAGTGCTTCTGTCCTCTTTCTGTTTGATGGTGCTACTGCCGTGAGCGTTCGTACTGCTGAACCTGTGTTTTGATTGTTCCTGAGTACAGGTCTATGTGGTTACCCTCTGTCTTGGCTGGCTAGTTGGCACAGAGGTGGTTAGTAACCAGTCTGGGTAACTTTGGGGAAGCCGTGCAGGGTTTTGCCATATGCGTTGTCATTATTGTTTTTTTACTGTCCTTGTGGTTAGTTAGGGAGCTCAGTGTTGTTGTTTTTATGTTTCTGTAGGCCAGTTGAACTTCTTATTTTCTAGTTTCTAGTGTGGGGGAGTTGTGATATAGTATATCGACTATATAGTACTATGATTTTTGAATGACATCTCTATGGCATTCTTAACTATGCCTTTGTTTAGTTTATTTTTTTCGACAAACTTTACTATTATTTATATTCTAATAAAAAGAAATACTTACCATGACTTTTTAATGATCAACTTAAAGCTCATCTCTATGCTTTTGTACTTTATATGACTTATTCCAACATAATATAGTATGATTTTTTTTTTTTTGAAAAACTGTACTACTCATTTTTCATGACACTTTTACTATACTACTATACTATGACTTTTAACGAACTGCTGTTCTATGACTTTTTTTACATGCTATACTATGACTATTTTATGACTGTTTAAGACATAATATATTATATACTACACCATCATTTTTTTATATACTATACTATGCCTGTTTACAACATACTTTATTATGACTTTTATGACATACTACACCATGACTTCTCTGACTTTTTCGACATGCTATAGAAGCCTTTTTTCATAACATTTTTTACTTGCTTTCCAATGACATTCTTAATAATATTTTTTACCTACTTTACAATGACTTTATCCTAATGCTATGACTTATCTTTTTCTTTTGATATACTATAGATTAACTTTTTTATACATGATATACTTTTTTAGAATTTTTTCTGACATACTTTATTATATTTTTATGAAATGCTTTGCCACGACTTTTTTCTACATACTATAGAATTTCTTTTGATATCTTTTTTCAACAGGCTATACTTTTTTAATGAAATTTTCCTCATTCTATACTATGAGTTTTTTACTCAGTATACTTTTTGGATTGCTACATTTTGTATGATATACTGTAATTTCCTTTTTGCATGCTGAACTATGACTTTGTTTTTACTTTTTTCAAAATAATATACTATGACTTTTAAAAAATATTTTTAACATATACAAGGATTTTATTTATTTAACATTTTTAACATACTATATATACTATAACTTTATAAAAGCTTTTTCCAACACACTAGACAATTACTTTTTTGCCATACTATGCTATGACTTTTTAAAGTTATTTTGACATACTATAGTATGACTCCTTTCGACACTGATTTTTTTTCAAATGATGTTAAACATGCCATATTTTTTTTAAACTCACTATACTATTACTCCTTTTTTACTTTTTCGACATACTATGCTATGATTTTTTTTCTGACATACTATGATTTTTTCCGACATACTATTCTATGGCTTTTTTTTTTTTAACTTTTTTGGACATAATATACTTTTTCTTTTTAACTCTTTGCAATACACTGTACCATGATCTTCTATTGGCTATTTTCTGAATACTATTCCATGACTTTTTTTTTTGACTTTTTTCAATATACTCTATATTTTTCTATATACTATACATCTATACATTTTTATTTAACTTTTTCGACAACCTATATTCTGACCTTATTTAAACATACTTTACTATGACTTATTTTCTGCCATACTATACTATGACTTTTTCCGACATATTATACTATGACTTTTTTTTAACTTTTTCTGAATACTATACTATTACTTTGTTTTTAGCTTCATTCAAAACGGTATACTTTGAAGATTTTCATTATTTCGATATACTAGACGATGACAATTTTTTTCCCAACATGTTTACTTTCCCTTTTTCCACCTTTTTCAACATACTACACTTTGTTTGATGACTTTTTGTTTTACTTTTTCCAGCATTCTTAACTATGCCTAACTAAGCCTTTTTTTTACCCACTATACTGTGACGTTTTTTTTTTAATTACTTTTTTATGACTTTGGGGGAATTTCTATACTATGACTTTTTTGACATACTATACTATGACCTTTATTTTACTTTGTTCGACAAAATTTACTGTTATGTTTTTTCACCTTTTCCAACAAACTTTACTATGATTTCTTTTTCTTTTTTCGACAGTTTACAAAATTACTTTTTTGGGGCTTTTTCCGACATGCTATACTGTAAAAATTGTTGACGTTTTTCAACATTCTATACTTTAACCGTTTTGACTTTTTTCGACATTATTTACTAGGATTTTGTTTTACTTTTTTGACATACTATTGTTTCAATTTGTTTTAAATTTTTTGAACATTCATATACTATGATTTCTTTTTCACTTTTTCCAACAAACTGTACTATGACTTTCTTTTCCAACATACTATACTATGACTATTTTTACTTTTTTGGACATATGTTATAGTATGCCTTTTTTTGGAAGTTATTTAGAAAACACCTTTTTGACTTTTTTCAATATACTGTACTAAGATTTTTTTTCTTTTACTTTTTTAAACACATTTTACCAGAAACTTTTTTTGACATGCTATACTATGACTTTTAAAATGTTCTTTCAACATACAATACGACGCTTTTTTAGTGTTCTTTAACATACTATAGAATACTACTTGTCATACTAGACATACTATCCTGGGAATCTTTTGATATTTTTTGACATAAAAAATGTCATAGTATACTATATTCACTTTATTAGACTTTTTTTGAAAATTACGTTTTTATCCTCTTATTTTTTATAAACATAAGAGGATTTTGAGGCTAACTATAGATAACTTTTTTTGACTTACTATACTTTGATTTTTCTTTACTTTTTTCGTCATACTACTTTTTTACTTTTGCGATATACAAAGCAATTACCTTCTTTTGGGTTTTCTTTTGCACACTCTACTATGACATTTTTTTTACTTCATTTAAAACTTTGAAGTCTTGCAGTTTTTTCGACAAACTATACAATTACTTTTTATTTGATTTTATTCAACATACTATACTAAGACATTTTTATACTTTTTTTACCTACTTTACTGTGACGTTTTTCGAATTAATATACTATGACTTTTTATGACATACTATACTTTGACTTATTTTTACTCTTTTTGGCATACTATACTATGACCATTATTTGACTTTTCTCGACATACTGTATTGTTATTTAAATGTTCTTCCTCTTTTCGAAATACTATGCTGTGACTCTTTTTGTCATGCTATGATACGACTTTTTGGGGGCTTTTTGCAATACACTTGACTATGACATTTCATGATTTTTTTGTCGTACTCTACTATGACTTTTTTTAGACATACTATACAGTTTTTTTACTGTTTTTTAGAAATACTTCACTATGACTTTTTTTCCCAGATACTATACTACTTGCTAATTTACATTACTTTTTTATTAGACATATTATACTATAACGTTCTTTGATTTTTTTCTAACATACAACACTATAACTTTTTTTTCCCTCATCCTATTCAATGGCATCTTTTTTTACTTTTTTGACATACCATACACCATGGCCTTTTAGGAAATACTATACTGTGACGCTTTAAAAACTTTTTTTTCTTACTATACTTTGACTTATTTTTTACTTTTTTCAAGTACTTAACTATTTATTTTCAACATACTAAACTATTGCTATTAATGGAGATACTATACTATGACTTTTTTTGACATTTTTAAGAATACTCCACTATTACTTTTGTTATTTTTCTTGACAAATTATACTATGACTTCTTTAACTTTTTGTTTTTTACTTTTAAGTAATATTATACTTTTTTACATACTTTGCTATGAATTTTTCGACACACTCTTCTCGACATACTGTACTATGACATTTTTGGATTTTTTCAATATACTATCATATAACCTTTTCCGGCATACTATACTATGACTTTCATTTTTTTCTACATACAGGACTATGATTTTTTTACTTTTTTTGACATACTTTATACAATGACTTGTTTGACTCCTCCAACATAGTACAACTATGATATATATATATATATATATATATATTACCTTTTTTAGACAGGCAAACCAGTGAGAGCAACACAGACAAAAAAAACGCTCTTATAACTTTGGCAACATATTTTGTGTTTATGTACTACATAACTCACAGAAAGAAGCGGATCGAGAAAAAAGATCCTCAAGGCCTTTTAAAATCCCTTCCTCGCTCTCTCTCTTCTTCTCTCTTTCTCACTCAATCCTTTTAACTATCTTGCTCCTTTGCAGCACACCCAAGGTCAAACAGTGAGCATCTGAGTTGTTCATGGATCACACAAAACACCTCTCAGCAAAGCACAGCCAGGGTTGGCTGTGGACGCAAAGCACTGATGGACTGAAGTGAACTGCCCAGCAATAATGCAGCAATCATTGATAAATCAGCAGCATGAATATAGAAACTGGCATTAGAGTAGCACTAATAAGAAACCATTTACACAGACATTACATTTAAATCACTGTAAATCATGACTGTGGTACACATTACAATAAAAATGATTTCCTGACAGAAAGAAACATTAACTGTGACAGCCTAGCTGTACATACTTTCATGTACACTAAGCTACTGTAGGAAAGAAATGGTGTGATTGGGAGTGAAACCTCAATATTAAAGGCTTCTCAGACTGCACAGCGGCCATATACAAGGCATTTATTATTCAATCCCTATATTGCCAGAATAAACATTTAATGTGAAAGAAAGCCATTAACACCTACAGACTTTCACCTGTTTTTTTAACATCCCAACACACTCTGAGGAATAATGAGGAGGCAGAGATGTACGTGGAGGGGACAGCAAAAGCATGCATATTAAATATCCTTACACTCCTTTCCATAGCCTTTAAACCCACTTTTCATTATCTTTTCCATCCAATACATCCTCCCATCCCTGTCACATAGACTCATGTTGCAAGTCTTCACAGTCAGATTCACCTATCTTCTCCTCATCTCTCTTCCTCCTTCTCTTCTGTTTTCATCTACTCCTCTGTCCTCTCACCCTCCAGCCATCAGTTATCTCCCTCAGGGTGAGGCAGGGAAGGGCACCACTGCCCTTGGATCTCAAGAGCACTCTCAACATCTGTGCCTGGATTTTTATTTTCTTACAGGGGGCAGTGACACACACAGCAAACTCACTGCAATGCCAAACACTACAAATGTACAGAGCCCACAAAAGGTCACACATTACCTTGCTATGATTTTTGCTTTGCTTCTGATCCCCAGAGAAAGGTTGAACTGTATTATGAAATTAATTATGCCTGTTATGCCGCAGGTCTTGACCACAGCCTGAGTGGGTGCACCCTCTGCTGTGGCTGGCTAGCTACTGTTACGGTTTCAGATGTTTGATGAGTTATTCTGCACTCAGGGGTGTACAAAAAAATAAACCAATCAAATGAGTCTTTTGGCGACAAGCTAGCCCCATGGGTCATATAAAACCACACTTTATTGTTTGTGGATCAGAGGCTAGAAGCTAAAGCAATATGGAGAGAAAAGAAGAATGTATGGTTGGATATAAGGCAAATACCTTATTTTTTCAAAACAGCAGGTTGAAAATCAGCAAAACTTCCCTTTCATTGCTCCATGGCCCTTCTGCATCTAAAAACAGTTGAGGGAGGTGTGTGTGTGTGTGTGTGTGTGTGTGTGGTATTGTCCTAAATCCTAAGCCTGCCCCCTTTTTAAATGCAAAGGATTTTATTTAAATCCCTCTTGTAACTGTACACCACTCAACTATTCCATTTCACTGGGAAATATGTTACAGTACAGAAGCTAATGTCATGTCATATTCTTGATGATTGTTAATGTTTTCCCTTTCTCTTTGCAAAGACAGCCTATTACATTTAGCAACTTTTACCTCTATTAAATCTGTTTCACCTTTCAGTAGTGGTTGCTGATGTGTTGCCCTTCATGGTTGGAGTGAGGGCAATATAAGGGCAAATAATTGGACAGAGACAACACACTTCATTACCTGTTATATCTATTATTGTTATTTATGTCTGCAAGTTTGTCTAGTAATTAATAAGTGCAGACGCATATACGATATGGCTTAAGGTTTTGTTTAACGTTAATCCATTTTACTTTGCAGCTTACGCTATATCTTTTCATTTACTTACCCTTTCAAATGGAGGTCAATGGTTGTCAGCAGAAAAAATAGAACATTATACAAAAGTACCAAACCAGATTGACCTTAAAGGATTAAAGGCTTTTCCTCCTCTAGGACACTTGATTTGATATTTTGCAATCAGGAGCTTACGGTAACATTTTCAGCCTTCATATTCAGCATCTCTCCTCATTATCCAGAAAGAACCTTAGAATTCCAAGATAAGGTTAATGAGCTTGTATCTACTTTCATTTTTTTGCTTAATGACAAGATGCTCTGCAGAAGTTGATGTTATGTTGGCATGCACATTGCACTGATGACCTTTGACCTTTAAATCCCCATTCACTACATGCTCTGAGATGTGCTGTTAAGCCTGAGATCGAGCTAATGCAGTAGCATAACAGGAAAATGACCCCTGGTTCAATGCCAGTCATTGTTAGTCAGTTATGGTGTGTAAACCCTATGGACTGTGAAATATTGCTGATGGACACTCTTCATTCTATTCCTCGAATAATTGTGGGAGGAAATCTGTTCGGCGCTGATGCCAATGAGGGTTATGACCCATATCCTCATCATGATCATGGCTGTGTTTATCATTGTCTGCATCATCATCATCATTATGAGCCCCACCTGCTTACATCACCTGTCCAGTATATAGTCTGGGCACTGGTGATGGTATTCAGTGGTACATGCAGCCCACTGAACACCATCATAAAAATACATTATAATTACCTCACCTGAAAGCAGGAAATAGCTTTCACCATAAGATTAATAGCCCGAGTCCAAGTGTTCAGTTTAACTGCCACATAAGGGTTGGTTTAATTTAAATCTAAAGTGAAGCATAAAAAGGGGGAGGAAGGTGTAAAAACAAACTTGTTTTGTGGGAAAAAAAGAATCGTAAAGGATTTAAACGTTGCACAAAATGGGAACGCATGGGAGTCAAGGGTGAATGACCTCAATTTAATTCTAAGCTAATTGTTGAGGGAAAGGAGGAATTGGGTTTGCCAGAGTGAGAAAGAAGAGAGGGGTTGTTGATCTAACACCTAACCAGAGAACGGCTGTGCAAAGGCAGAGGAATGTATGTTAAATATGCCACTGAGGTTTTCAGTGAAACTTTCCTGTCTTCTGCTCTTGCTGAGGCACTTTGTCTTGGTGCGGAGAAAACAGCTGGTGTGTGTGTGGTTGGGTGAGTAGATGTGTTTATATGATTGTGCTGTGTGTGTGACCTTACATGCTAACTAGTGAATGGAGGAGAGAAATCAGAAGAATGCTGTTGAGGCAAAAGGGGACTGCAAGCACTTGAACACACAATCAGAAGTACACACACATCTCTCTGAGCCAGAGAACATATGGGCTAACAACACAAAATGCTGGCAATTCTGCTTCAAATTGGGAGCCAGCTGTGGCACAGTGACAAGGTGGATATTTCACTCTTGGATTGTTATCTCTTCTATTAAACTAACGTATGGAGTCATTTAAGGTGGCTCTGGACAGGGGATCTGGATAAAAAAAAAAAGGCAGAGAGAAAAAAGGGGTCTGTAAAAAGAAGTGAATAAAGAAGAAGTAATAATGTTTTGGGTGAATAAGCCTAATGCAGCTCGTTGGCTGACCTTTAGATTCCTGATTATGGAGTTATTTAGAACTACAGCTACAAGCAATGATTATATTCATTATCGATAACATCAGAAGTGGAAGGTATAAGTATACTGTGCTCAAGTATTGTTACTGTGAAAAAAAAAAGAGTAAAACCATTTGTGTACAAATTTACAAAAATTAAAGTCAGTTAAAATGTCCCCTGAGTAAACGTTATTGCCTTATATTTTTTAAGGGAAGGTCACACTGTTGGAACAACATAAGCCACATGAGCTCTTATGTCCAAGGCAACAAAACAGTTTCATGCTATACAATGGTCTTCCTCAGTTTAGCCTTGTCAGTACCCGATCCGTTCCAGCGTGCATGCGCAGAATGTAACTTATTTTACGACACTGCCTGATCCGTTCCACAAATGCGTAAAATATTATTTTATTTTTATTTGCTTTGAGTTAGAGTTGGTTGTGACTGAGAAGGACCGGACCTGGACGTGACCCCTATGGACCGGACCGACAAAAACAGACTGTTTAATACTCTTTTTTTGGCGATCGAATTGGAAATTTTAAGCTATGCCCTACAGACAGATGTTACATCATTTAAGAAACATTGTCAGAAACTTCTTCTTCTACAGACAGTCATATAGAGAGAGTTCATATTTGGTAAAGATACAGCGGGTAAAATAAGTATTGAACACATCACCATTTTACTCAGTAAATATACTGTATATGTAAATTTATATCTTATATATGTTTAAAACGTATTTTTTAGATGTGTATATATATATATTTTTTTTAGATGTGTATATACTGTATGTGTAAATTGGCATTTACATTTTAGTTCAGGAGATCGTGATGATCCATGTCAGGATTTAGGGATGCCGATGGCCATAAAACAATTCAGAAGAAGAACTCCTTCAAATGTTCAAACATGCATGGTACAAATCGGGCAGGAATAAGTACGTGAATGCGCAGAACGGATCGGGTACTGACAAGCCTCCCAGACAAAACTCGGACAAAAAATGGCTGACAATAAACAAAACAAAAATAAACTATGGAAACAGCTGCGGGTGCAACATGGAATACTAAGCTACATTAAGTACACAGACTGCCGCTTCTTATAGAATCAACATCAGAATAAAACATCAGCAAGGCAAACAACCTGGAGCTGTCTAAACAATATAAACTTCAAAGTGCTTCAGCCACAAACAAACCTATTAAAGCAAAGAAGAGAGCGACACAGTTTAGACTAGGCACGCAACGCTATGTTGCTTGGCAACGCAGTGGTTGTTGAAATACTCCACTGGAGAGAGTTTGTTGTTGTACTCACATGTCTGAATGGCATTCTGCAATTCTTGAGCACCATGAAGTCCTCCTCAATCTGCCATGATTGCCCTTTTTCAAGATGTCAAAGCTCTGCAGTCACTTCAAGGATTATTGTCATAAACAGAAGAGAAAACTTACACACCTCACTGACTGTAAAATTTCCTCAGTGAAAGCGGCAGCCACCGCTGGAGGATCAACCATGAAAATGTTAGCAAGACCCCGAATGCAGTTGTACAATACAAGTTCAAGTACAATAAATTAAAAATATTCAAAAACTTGGTTCTGATTAGGGGCCTGAATCACTGTTTTGTGGGTTTTGTGAAATTTCAAGTAAAACATAACACTTTGAGGAAAGTATATTCAAGTCAATGTTGTGCTCTTTTTCTGTGAAGGACAACGCTGTTTTCTGCATTGCTCTTAAGCAGTAAACGCCACTGAGCTAATATAATGTGCTGGTATAAGCTTCTTCTATCCTCTTCCCTTTCCTGCAGTTGAGTCTCAGTCGCTGCTTATCTGTTTACTGGCCGGCACCCATCATGTCTGGCTCCACTGTAACAACAGCAACTAATGTCGTCTTCCCACGTAACATGACACTTGCTGCACTGCGTTCTCTGTCATGATAGACAGCATGTACACACCCACACATATACACACAGCAGTCAATATGCGCCGCGCCTGCACACACACACACACACACACACACACACACACACACACACACACACACACACACACACACACACACACACACACACACACACACACACACACACACACACAATCTGTGGCTCACAGTGACACAATCTCCAAACAGAAAAAAAACTGGCAAAACTTCACATATAGAAGAACCTATTCCCTTCACATAACTGATGATTCCAAAAATGAACCTGAGGGAGAAGATGATGTGAAGAGCTATTTGGCCATCTGTGGACTTGATCTTCAGATGGAAGATGTCAAAGCAAAGTAAAACACGTATTCCTCAAGGGAGCAGTTAAGCTTGTTCCAGGGCTTCAGTTCCAGTGGCTACAGGAGCCTCAAACACACACTTTCTATTGCAGAACATAATGCAGCGGCATCCCTGTCCAATAACTCATATAGAGGTCAGTGCACACGGTGTATACTGTAGCGCTTCATCTATAGATAGTCTCAGCTGTTATGCATGTCCTACACATTCAGTCCGCGGTATGATGTATAACCACTGATGCTCTGCTCTCATCTCTGTTGTGGTTCTGGGTCCCTTGTTAGAGTCGCAGTCCAGATGAGCCCATCCATCAGAGGGGTTTGATCCTTGTCCTGCTGGGTTGATTCTAAACCCCTCATGCTGCGTGGAGTGGCACTGAACCAATTCACCATCTGCCTGAGTCGGGCATGGTTTCCTCCTTCCACAGTCACCAAGCAATGCTTGAAGGTGCACGTGTGATACTGAGCCACCTGTTCCAAATAAATAAGGGGCAACATTTCACCTTTACAACTAGATAAAAAAGCCAACTACAAACTGCAGAGCAAGAGTTTTAAAAATTAAACTTAAAATTAAACTTAACTGTTGACTTACAATAACGGTGCCATCTTGTAATCTTCACCTGTCGGCCTATAGTTTACATTAGCCATCTTTGTGTTTTTATGTCTCTTTGAATGTCTGTGTGTTTTATTGGCTGGAGTCCGGGATGGCAGAGACAAGGGAGCGACTTCTATTTTTCTTTTTGTCCTTCTTGGGGGTCGTGCGTTTACTCCAAGGGACCACCTTCTGCCAGCGGTTGTGGCTGCTCGGATTTGGCAAAGAAAACCCCAGCACTGGGTGTCACAGCTGGCTGTTGGAGCGCTGGGTGTAAGCTGTGTAAGGGCAGAAACAGAAAGTTTGCTGAGCAAGTGGGGAGTCAGGGTAGCTGTCCCCCGGGTTTCGAGCAGGATTTGCTGGGGTTTCCTCTGGCTGAATTCAAGCTAACTGCTAATGGAAGTGCGAAGCAGCATCCAGGTAGCAGTGAGGACGAGGAGTTTCTGCTACTTTGGATTTAATCCAATGAACAAACTATATAGTGCACACTAGACCGTGGATGTATGACTGACAGGCACTCAGGGCAGCTCTACTTGGTTCTCTGATCTCTGGACTGAGGGTCTATGGTGAGTTACTATCGCCTTTCAAAGAACAAGTGGTATTACAAGACAGGACGGGCCGAGGCTAGTAGGTTAGCATGTTAATTTCAGTAGATTTCTTTGTAGAAGTAACTAGCTGCTCATTTCTTGTTTTATCCTTTGGGTCTTCCCAGGTGACAGACTCACTGACAGATATGACTAATTTAGATGTTGCTTGTAAACATAATTAGAGCTGCAATCTGCAAATACATTTTTTTGATTAATTGATTCGTTGTTTGGTCTATGAAAAGTCAAAACATTAACCTGCAGAGGTGTGCAGAACAATGCCATCTTTGATGGCTGCTCTGCATTACTTTTAACAGCCAGTGTCCACGTTCCATAGAGCACTGAAAGGAATCTGTTCCTTATTCCCCATACATGATGGATGCATGAGGTCTCTACATCCAGAGGTTTCTGGAAGGTAATATAGTCGTGCGATGAAACACTGTGACTTCACATTTGTTATGTGTCATGCTTTTTAAATCTAAAGTGAAGGCTTTAAATTAGAAATTGGTACAGTCTTACGTGTATTGGGTCAGCGACCAAATCCAATAAACAATGAAGAGATTTCAAAGTGCACGGGGGTCAGTTTGAATACAATCCCTAGTTTTACTTTGTCCTTCTCTTCCACCCTGCACCTCTGTTCTCAACAGTCCGCAGTGACCCAGGAAAAAACTCATCCATCAATTTGACCATGTCCCGCTGTGCCCGTCATTACAGTACATGCCTGAGGGGGGGTGAATGTCCTGGACTGTGGCACCATGAGACTGCTCTAAGCCCAGAGCCATCTGGCTACGCTACATTTCCCAAAAGCTTAGTGTGATTTGCATTTCTGCATTTCCCTCTGGTGCCTTATATACGCTATGTTTGTCTTGTGCTTTTATTTCATCCCCTCTTTAACAGTGACATTTAATGAGATTATATAAACTTCACAGTTCTGTACCTCCATTTCTGCAAATGTCTCCTCTCCTGCTTCCCCCCTCTTCATTTAAGGGCTCCAACTTATTCCTGTAAGGTTAAGAAACATCACTGAATTTGAGGACCATCTGGTTGCCAAATTCGTAAAGTACTAAGATATTTTTTCCGTGTTAGTGCTGCCTTCAGTCTTCAGAGCCTCTGTTCTCCTCCTCTCTGTGCCACGTCATCAACTTTCTGACCATGGAGTGGGGTCAAAGGTTAATATCAGTACTTGTTCTCACTAGAAATGAGCTGTAAAATGTTTATATTAGTTTTGATTACAAGATAAGAGAGCAATTTTTCTCACAGTCTCCAGCTGAGGAGCTTTTAAAGTGACTCTGCTGCTTACCTGGGCCCATTATTATAAAACCATCTGCCCTCGTCCCAAAAATGAAATGAGTTTGATCTCTTTTTCCATCTCCTTCCCCCGGTTCATTTCTCCTTTCATTAGTGGTGATTCTGCCTCCATATGTCTACTTTGATAACAAAACATGGCAGGAGTACAGCACTTCCCAAGAACTGTAGCTATTGGTGGATAGCAGATGGATGATGTCCATGTTCCAAGTTGCCCTTACAGGGATCAAGTTGAACTGATGTTTTCAAAACATACACATCTGGTTGCTGTTGATTATAGTGCACGAGGTTATCCAACTATGGGGTGAATTGTTTTTGGAATAAAGTCAGTCAATATTTTAGTAAAGCTCTATCACACCAATTTGTTGGCTATGGTTGATAAAGTGGCAAATTGCTATGGTTAACAGTTAAATGTGTTGGCTCAGTTTGTTATATATTAAAACGTGACAGAGAAAGTTCTAAAAGCTTTAAAACAATTTTAGCTGTTATTTACAAGTGCTTATATCTGCAAACTAGTCCTGGACAGTTTGTCAGAGCTGCTCCTGAGATTAAAGCTGCAGAGCCTGGACAGATTTAGAATATTCAGTTTTAGCACTCTTTGAACATGTGCATGAAAAAGTTACAGCAAAATAATTATGAAACTTAAACCCCTCCAAATCTTAGTTTGAAATATTTTCAAGACATGGGACCTCACTTTTGAATTTCCTTTTTTAATCTCTCTCACTTTTACAATTAATTCACTAAAAGAACACCAAACTGTGTCTTCTTACAAGGTAAAATAATGCTCTTTTTCTTTATAGATAATCCTTCTAAAGATGCACTATAACAGTCAAAGATAATGCAGTAAAAGGTAGCTCCATTTAAATGGAATTTAAAATGGCTAGGATTCTAGGATTATCATTATGTTGCTTGTTTTGGTACGCTTACATTACTAATCAAGATAAGCATGATAACCAATGTACTTTATTTACTATAATTAATTGATGCTTGATGATATGATTCCATGTAAATTTAAAAAAAAAAACACATTTGTATTGCTTGTTTTTTAAGAACCTCTGACTCTTCAAACCAAACCAACATCATGTAAAACACTTCTTTCTGATCTGCACAGAACATCCCTGGAACTTTTCCGATATAGTGCACTAAATCTGACATTATATGAAATTGGTTTGTTATAAACTGAAGTTTGGAAAAGTCAACGGAGGTTGACAATTCGTCACTACAGTCTTTTGCAGCATGAGGCAACACTATCATTAATACATGGAGCAGGGCGGCGCAGTGCGGAACATCACAGACGTGAAGTGCAGGTGGACTATTTTAGTCCACATCATCAATCATTAAAACAAGCCACTGTATAGACGGACATGGGTGGACAGAAAGACAGGAAGGCAGCAGATGACATGCAGCCAGGCGCGTCCATTATGAACAAGATTTACTATGAAATATCTTGCATGTATCATCTGAAAATTCAGGTGTTGTTTGCTGGCTGAACAGAAGTGTGATAAACATCAGACTGACTGTATGATACTGGTACGACATATTACCATCAGGTACACAGAGAGGCTCCATCCTGACTTGTAGTCTACTTATTATTAATGGATGCTCAAGCCAGATGAGGAAATGAGTACAGTGAAGGCACCTACAGGTGAGGCACCCAGTCTGCCCTTGTCCGACTCATCTATAAACCATAGAAAGGGGCCCATTATCTTCTGTACCCATTTAAATATTTAACTATCCATACTGCAGTACCCAATTGCACTGCTGACTGTCAGTGGTTTTATCTTATGATGGTGTATGCAAAGCAATACACTACTTAATTAACCCTTACTCATCAATTTCCCCCCCTTGCATGCAGCAGCAGGCGCAGTTCGACTTAAATCATGATTTATTTGGCGCACAGGTACAATCTCAATCCTTTTTAAATAGAGGAATTTAAGGTTTTTCCTAGACAGCAGGCACACACAGTCAATATCACAGCTCTGTTTGATAGCTGCAGTGGGAAATGTTGTATACAAAAGATTTATATACAGGTGTAAAAAAAAAAAAAAGGAGACAAGAAGTGTTGTTTAGCCTTATGATTCAGGTCTGATATTCCTGGTTGATCAGGATCAAACTCCAGGGGATCACATGAGTTTTCAGTTCAGATGTTGGGTAGTAATCCTGTCTAAATCTAGCTGTAGTTTCGGCAGTAGCCTGCTGGGCTCAGATCAGATCTGTTTTGTTCTTTTTTATTTCAGTGTCAAACCTTTTCTTTTTAACATGCTCCAAAACATTAATTAATTTCAAAACACACTGCCAGTAACAACACAAGACCACATACTGAAATATAGTTTATATTTGAGAAAATATAGTGATAAATATTTCACATGCCTACAGTTTCCATATGTAATGTCACAAGTGTATACTGTCACATACCTTTACATTTTATGGTAACCTTATACTGTTACATGACATTCAACTGAGGTGCTATTCTTTAAAATACTTTAAACGGCAACAAGTACTTTTTGGTTGTACTTTTGGTTTATCAGATCCTGTAATACATTACCCAAAGAAACATCACATTAAAACAGTAATTTAAATTCACAAAATCCTTTCATGGACTCTGTTTTTTGTTGTAACTGATAATTTATACATTTATCCATGTTACATGAAATATATATCTTGCATCTGGTGAGGTCTCTACCTTCTCAGAACTGAAAACCTTTTCCTTACCAGTGTTGCAGTGGTAAGGCAACATGAATGTTTACAATAATGTGAATTTGGTGAGGGATTATCACACCCAGGCAGTGTGTGTCCTGATATGTACTATTGCCCTTGAGACAAAAAAAAAGGCTACTGGGAGCCCATATGTTACACTAAATCCTGTGACGGAGCTGTTCCGAGCTTCTACTGAGAGAGACAATATAAAGATACACATCTGGTTATAAGAGCATATTGAATACAGAAATAATGCAATTCCAATAAAACTGTGGTATGCTGGGTATATGGGATAACACACATACATATTTCAAGATGGCAGCTTACAGATGTAATGTAAGATAACTGGAATTGAAGAATGCATGAATACCCACATGGAGTGAATTACACAATGGAGGTTCACGAAAGCTGAAAGCTTGCTGTATTAGCCGGAGGTCAGAAAAGTTGATCAGCAACTCGTACACTTCTTTAAATATAATTTTGACCTATCCCAAAAACAGTATGTATGTATAACAGCACCAGCAGATGAGCAAGTTTTCATACATAAATTCATACACATATTAAAAACTAAGAAGGAAATGCTTCTCTTTTTAGGCTTTGTTACATTCTCCTTTGGCCTGTGATCTTATAATGCATTACAATGATTGATAATAAAACTTTCTATGAGATTATCAACCTTAAGGCAATAGTTTAACATTCAACAT
Organism: Anoplopoma fimbria; assembly: GCF_027596085.1. Taxonomy (NCBI): domain Eukaryota; kingdom Metazoa; phylum Chordata; class Actinopteri; order Perciformes; family Anoplopomatidae; genus Anoplopoma; species Anoplopoma fimbria. The sequence goes on from NC_072467.1 coordinate 9,930,645, forward strand.
ATTACATTTTTTACCCACTTTCTAACTGAAAGTTAGACAAGAAGGCCAGTATGACTCTATGTAGAATAAGCCAGCAGTCAATTAGCTTAATTTAGCATAATGACAGGAAACAGCTAGCTAGCCTGGCTCTGTTGTAACACTTACAAGTCCAGCATACCAGCACCTCAAAGAATTACCATTAACTTGGCCAGAAACCAGTAACGTCCTTGAGGAGTTATTTTTTAAAATCATTGAGCAGTGCCAAGCTAGCTGTCTTCCTAATTCCAGAACTTATGCTGAGCTAAGCTAATCAGGTGCTGGCTCTAGTTTCATATTCAGTGTACAGACATGAGAGTGATATAGATCTCCTGATCAAACATTGTACAACGAAGAAAAAGTATAACTCCCAAAATGCCAAACTATTGCTTGATTACAATCATACAAAAACAACGTATTACAGCTGAGGTGAGATAGGACATGGTACTCAGTCACTTTTATATTTAGAAAAATCCTATGCATTGTCAGATTAGGAAAAAGTAATTTAGAATTTTATCAAAATGTTCTATCATGTATATATTTTCTACATGCTGACCCTGAGGATAATACTGAACTACACATGAGATGGAATTCTGCTACCTTTACTAATGTTATCCTATGGCTCAGGGAGGCATACTGGCAGCAACAGGAGGACCTTGGTTGTACGATGCAAACCATAACCATTTCAGTGTGTAATTTAAACAGAATGTTTGCTGAGAAGAAACTAAAAACAGACAGGTTTAGATTAGCAGACAGACACAAACTGGCTGCTAAGTAAAAAATGTGAGCAAAAGACTCCACTGCTTAATTAAATCATGCCTTGGGGGAATTAAAACGAAACCTGTGCTGACTACTGATCAGCTGCTGGTACTGATTTGTTTCATCCTGCATAGTTTCGATAGAAAACTATCGAGAAGAAGGGTGAAAGAACCATAGCTCAGCTTTTGAGGCTACTTTTAAATTGGTGTTTAGATAAGAAACAACTTCTGAATAACAACATTTCTAAGGCTGGAGTGGATGAGGAAGGTTTCAATGTTTCTGTAATGGCATGCATAACATAAACTGTCCTCTGTTTAATGGGGCATCTCTGGGTAAAAGAAGAACCTTCAAAGATCACCCCTTAAAGAATTACTAAACATGCGATGAAAGGGAAACTGAATATTCTAATCAAAGGGACTGAACAAAAATAAAGGGGGATGGTATGTTTTCTTTTGGCTAAGGGAAGGGTAGTTGGACTTTCTAGGAGGGCAGAGAGTGGTGTTTTACCCCCCCCCCCCGATTCATATTATATTTTATCCCTCCCTTGATATAGGTAATCATTACTATATAAATCTGTTATGCAACTCAGTCCCAGTGTGGGTTATACAATAGGTAATAAGATATATAACTTATCTAATACATAAGTCTGATCTAATTGTTTTTTTTTTTTCAGTTGGAAGATGGGGTGGGGTAAAGATATTACAGCTAAAGTCCCCATCTAGAGCCAGTGTTTGGTTTGTACGGTCTGGGCCACTCTAGAAATATTGCAGTGCAACATGGCGGACTCCGTGAAAAGGAAACGTTCCCTATGTAGATATGAAGGCTCATTCTAAGCTAACAAAACATGATTCTTAGTCTCAGATGATTACAAACTTATAAAAACATAGTTATGAATATCATATTCTATTCCTGCAAAAGATCCCCCTAAATCCTACACACTGGTCCTTTAAATTAGGGTACACAATTAAACAAGATGTACCATTTCAATATTGTGAAATATTATTTTGAAATATAGTGGGGAGGATGCCGTTTAATTTTTTTATTCAAAGGGAAGGTCCAAAAACAATATGAGTAACTAGGGGGATTGTTTTCCTTTTTAAAAAAGTGAAAGACAAGATTTAACCCCCCCTCCCAACGCCAATCATTTTCATACAGTCCCTTAAGGTAAATTTATTTCAGCATGAAACCAAGTCGCACTTGGTCAGGTTTCATTTCCAAGTACTGTTTGCTTCGGAGTCAAAAAACAGCATTGGGTGATAAGTGCGTTGACACTTAATGTGATCAATATGAGATCAAGGTAAAATATACTGTCTATGTGAAAGAAAAGACAATGCCACAAATATTCAGTAATACTGTTACATTACATATTTTGATCTGAAGTCTGACGTGTTCTTTGGTATCCACGAAAGATTGTGTGACTGAGGTACAGTACAAAGCAATGCGGCATGACCACATGTTTTCATTGCTTTTCTAATACTTTGTAAAGACCTGCATTGTTTGTCAATTACACCACAAAGCAGAGTTGTAACACACAGATTGATGTCCTGTGTATTAACAATTACTTGGTGTAGCTAATGTGGTTTTGGCTTGGTGCTGCAATAATCAATTTCGGCTGCAAGACACACCAGCAAGCATGCCACACCTAAGCACACACAGACAAGCACAAAAACACGCACACACTCACACACTAGGTATCATGACAACAGTTCAGTGAGGTGTGTAGTGTGAACTGGGAGACTCATCAATCAGGCAGTAGATTGCAGTACAGGGCTAACAGCTGCCAGTACAACAGCACAGATCTGCTGTTAGTTAGCTGCCAATGTGAGTAATGTTTCTCTCTTACAGTTTCCATGTGCACTTCACTTCAGGATCCAGGTAATGTAACAAGTGAATATATAGTATCAAATGCTAAAAAGGCTCAAAAGTGCTGCCTTACCTTAATCAAAAGTTTGATCAAGGCTAAAATGGCTTGCTTAATTGCACTTGAAGGTAAATTATTTGGGTCTGATGATCCCAAATCCAATCTATCTATCTATCTATCTATCTATCTATCTATCTATCTATCTATCTATCTATCTATCTATCTATCTATCTATCTATCTATCTATCTATCTATCTATCTATCTATCTATATAGGTCTGCCTCTGCTCTTGAGGCTAAATGTCAACTTTGCAGCGGATTTTATTAAAAAAACTTAAATAATAAGACTCGTTGAAATATCACACAAGCCCTGGTTTTTACGTTGCCCAAAGCAACAGCCATGTTCATCCTAGTTTGACCCGTGTGTCTTGGCTGTATAAAAGGACCTGCAGCAGGATGGCCACGTCAATTATGATCTGAACTGACCCGCAAACCCAAAACTGAGCCGGGCTTTCGTTCGTCACGAAGTAGGTGGTCTTGAAGACGTCCCCCGCGGTCCACAGCAGCACCATCTTCACACTGGAGCAATGGGGACACAGAGAGGTGAAGGCGTGAGGACAGGGAGAATTAAGGAGTTTTTCTCTCAAAGGAATGATTTGACATTGAGGATACTTTGCATAAATACTGGAAACAGCTAACCTGGCTCTGTATGAAATCACAACGTATTATTTGTACACTTTGGTTTTAGTGTGGATTAAACAAAGAGGATATAACTTGTTAGTGAGCTTAACAGATTCTGGTGGGTAGATTTTTTCACAACCTGACAGAGCCAGGCTAGCTGTTTCCCCATTTCTAGTATTTATGCTAAGCTCAGCTAACATTTCCCTAAATGCAAAAAAGTAAAAAAACAACAACTATCAGCCAAAAATAAGTAGTTCCTCCCTTGCACATTTATCTGTGAACGTTTGACAGATTTTTTAAAGCATCTTTATTTAGTTCCTGCTGTATTAGAAACTGCAGGGCTGCAGTAAAAAAAATAATCAATGAACAGGGTGAAGTTTGGCTTAAACTACCAATTGATCATCACACCAAGATAGAAAAAAATTAAGGAAAGAGAAAGACACACCAAGATTGCCTGTCTGAGAGACAAACAGGCTGAGAAGAAAGACCTTGAAGAAGACACTAATCATCTGCCATGCCGGCAGCCTGATGACAACACAACACCCTCAGGGAATCCTCTGAAACTTTATCACTGCTTCTTGTTCTCCTCCACTCATCACTTTCTGTCTTGTTTTCATCCTTTATCATTTTTCTTTCCTGTGCTATTATTCGACCCCATCCTTTTTGTGATGCCGGCTCAAGCATTTATCGTTATGTTTCTTTAACTCTTATGTCTGATTCATAGTCCTGTAGCTGTGGTGCTGTGCACCTATGCATTCAGTGCGGGCACCTATCATGTAGCATGGTGATTCTTTTTGATTTGGAACTGCGGTTTCCAAATCCTTTGTCAGGTGGTCATTGATTTATGTGATGGCCACCATTCAATTGTTCCACTTCAGTTAGACCTAACGCAATTCCATGGCTGAAATTGGACGATAAGGAGAAGCTCATGTGCCTAGAATAAATAAAGTGGTTGTTGTTTTCCTAACAGGATGTGAGGTACTTAGCCAGAAAAACTAACCTCCCGGCTCTGATGGCCAATTAAACCTCTGCAGCTTCAGGGGGGGCCTAGCATTTTTCAGGAGGTGCGCGGTGCATCTCATCAGCTCTCTGCCAGTTACGCAAATCATCTATGCTGCTCTGCACAATCTTTACCACAGAAATATATATGAGGCATTACCCTTCACAGTCTCTGCCCTCACTCCTACTCCACCTACTCTCTGCTCCCTCCTCTATTCTTGCTCTCTGGACAGCAAAGCCCCATAGGGATGAATGTAATATGAGTTTATTCTTTTTATTAGGGATGACTGGGCTCGGGGATGGAGCAGGACCATCAGTCATCAATAAGACACAATGTAAGGGTCAGAGAGGGGCAAGGGAGAAAAGAGACAGAGACAGAGACAGAGAACCTGCAGAGGACAGCATTTATCTAGCATGCAGTACGAGGGACAGCACGAAGACAACACCACCACCAGAGACATGGCCCTCTATGAAAGGGGAGGAGACCTCTGTGAGATAGATATGGAGGATGAGTGCGTATGGGGGCAGAGGCAGCCTAATGACTTTGGGGACAGCTTGTCCTGTGCTATCCTTGAGCTATCCTTGCAGAGCCATGTCAAACCTCTTACTCTCCCTGGGCTGCCTCCAGGGCCCCGGTGAGGAACCGAAATATTTGCAGCAAACAATCCTTCCCTTGCATGGAACCGAGGTCATCATTATTCAACAAATCTGTGAATGTATTAAATCTAGACACTGCATGTGGTATCGAAAATGTGATAAACAACTTAAGACTGACTCAGGCTGCAAACACAGCTCTGCTGGAGAGCTACATGGGCTGAAATAAAAAATATATTTTTTGCTAAGAAAACAGTTTTTATGTCCTTGGTGTGTTCTTTTATCTGTTTACTTACTTTATAAAAAAATGTAATCACCCAAAAAAAAAGAATTTCATTTTGGTTCAGACCTACAATGTCTGTGGTACATAGTTATGAACAAACGAGACATGAACGCCTGGTTAAAAAGCAAATGTATCGCCGGCCTTAGTCCCGGCTGTGATTTTAGCACTCCATACATTACTCCTTAACCATCAGCAATGGTGCATCTTGGTGGTGTGTCCTCTCAACATTTCTCTAATAATTTTACACCATGACTGAAGTTAATAAGTTTGCTGATGACACAACTCTGGTGGAAAGTAATACAATAGGACAAAAAAAATATCATTTGCTTTTGAAAAATGGAAAAGTGGTACACATGGATGTCGTCATCAGTACCATTATAGTTTATATTTCCTTACACAAAAAATTAGAATAACACTATAACTTAAAAAAAAATGGATTGATTAGCAAGATAACGCACCCTTGATGATTTTTTCTCGCTACAGTTGGCGGGAAATGACCAGTAACTTATGAAGGCTTATGTTAGCAAACTTATAATCCTGTATAAAAGAAATGACTGAGTCAGTTTGACCTTCTTTGTGACTCTTCTGTACTTTTGCTGCTGTCACACTTTGTTTTATTACTTACCCTTACCTAGCCAACTATACAAAGCCAATCTGCTTCTGTCAACACACACGCCTCTTCCCTCTTCTGTCCTCCCACCTCCAATTTAACCACCTCAGGCTTTAGCAAGAACCAGGCTATTTCCACCTCTCCCAAAGGATGACCAAGGAGCGCTTGTTCCGAGCACATCTGAGTCTCACTGATGTGTTCTGCTCCCCTAACAATTTAAACCATCAGGGTAAACATTCCAAGGTTTGATTGAATTGCTCCAAAAATAAGTGTGCTAAAGAATTTAAAATCGTTATGCTTTTACTTCCTTCTTCTCTAAGCTGCTGGCATCCCTCAGGGGAAATAATTGCTTTATGTTTCACTGAAGTTTTTTGTTCCTCAGAGAGCACCCTTTGCTGAAATTTGGATTTCTTGTTTCATCTCTCCTCATTTTTCCAACTTTGTTCTTTTCTCCGTTGTCCCGCTCAACTGTCATCTTTTCTTTTTATTTCTACTGTCATTGCCTTTACTCCGCTCCTCTCTTCTCTATTAAAGGGAATAAAGTCAGTGACTTTTATCAGCTTCAACTGCACACCATGATAAAGTCAATAATGAAGTCGCATTTTACAGCACAGAAAGCTAGCTTGTTGGAACAAATTTTCCCAAAAATAACTTGTGAAGAACATTCCATTTCAAACAATGTAATTAAGAATAATACTGTCATCTTTTTTCAAAATTCATGTTACTGTATAAACACGGGAAAGAAAACTCAAGATTTATTGAAATTCAAAATGAACAGTGTACAAGCACAACAAGCCATACCTTGTATTCTAGAGGGGAATGTCCATCTCCATCTCACCCATATCAGTAAACTATGGTACTGTTCTCTAAACTAACACAAAATGGAGAAAATGAGTGAACAGTACTGAATGGATAAACGTGACACGAAACCAACCGAGCGTTGGTAATGTGAGGAAGCATCTTGCGTTCCTCCCCATAGATGAATAAATAGGAATGAAGGTAATGCTAAAAAAATGTTTTGTTAATGTTTTGCAAACTTTGTTAAATGCTAATTTACCTAGTAACTAGCCACTAAAGTGAAGCAGAGCAGCAGAAGTTTAATTTAGCTGACCTCTTACTTAAAAATGAGTGCAGAGCTTTATTGCTCGCACAGCTGCACAAGAGAGCACAGCTTCTCTCCCTATTGGAAAAAATGGCTTTCTCTATGTGATGTTGAACTTGCACTTTTAGTGTGAAATCTCTGTTCAAGATGGTTTCTTGAAAGAGTGTCAGCACTGAGACTGGTTGGTTGCAAAATTATTGACAAAACAAAACAAAGAAGTTGAGTCCTATGGAAAATATGAGTCTGGGACAGGAGGTGAGTAAAAATGTATTAATACCCTATTAACATATTAATCATTTGTGGATAATTTGCACTATATAACCATAAAAGTATCAGTAGTAGAAGAGTTAGATAATGTACACATGCAGCTGGTTAGAGCTGCAAATCAGTGAATAAAGTTGAAAAAGGAGGACAAAGAAGCAGAAAATGAGAAATTATCTTTCGACAGAGAGAATTATTTTATTCAGAAAAGGCAATTTTTATTGTTTTCTACCACTTGAAAACAAAACTTTTTTTCACATCACTCAGTTTTATAACATTGTCTCCTCTGTTTCACTACTGTCGTCTAACTCATTTCTGCTTTGTCCTCTTCTCAGCCTCTGTCTAACCTTCCCTCCCATCTTTTGCCCTACCTCACACTCCCAAATTCTCCGTTCCCCCGTTGGCTAATTTCTTTGCTCAAGAGACGGCAAACATCATTAACGAGGATGAGTCATTAGCAATGTAATTAAGCAGGGCGGGTCATCTGTACAAAAGCACTCTCTGCAGCAGTGCAGCAGAAAAGAGACAAAATGCCATTTGAGGTCGTTCCTCTCTGGCAGGAACACACACACACACACACACACACACACACACACACACACACACACACACACACACACACACACACACACACACACACACACACACACACACACACACACACACACACACACACACATTTTATAGACTCTGTCTGTTTGTCATGCTAGTCTCATGTAGCTCCATCTGGTCGAGATACCATTAAATGTGAGACTTGTGCCTCAGTTGACAGGTGATGAAAGAAACACATTGAACACAGAACAAACACTTGAACTTGGTCGAGAGTGAAGCTTTGAGTGTCCACAGGGAGAAGGAGTTATTATGGTATTGATTTAGAAATATTGACTGACTGATTACCTCAGTGTCACGCACACATACATCAACCAGCATGTGCGCCAGTTTGCTTTAACTTGCACCAAGACACATTAAAAATGCAGAGCAACAGAAAAAGCAACCAATGAAACTGCTCATTAGCTTCATGCTCTCACCAAAGCATATACACACACAAGCATACACACCCATACACACACACACAAAAAACACACACTGATGCACACACATGCACTCCCACTGACTAATTTCAGCTCAGCCCGGACAAGTCTCTCATCGATTACTACTGACCTGACGCCTTCATCTGAGCAAGTGGCAAAACATGAGAGAGTGAAAGGGTGGAGATGGTGAGCTGCATACTTCAAGGATGGAAAGAAAAAGAAGGGAGCTTGGAGATGGATGAGGGAAGATGGAGGTATAAAGGGGATGACAATGTATCCGGGCAGGGGGACGATAAATCTAGAAAAGGATGAGAAAAGGAGCCACCCTGATAGTCAGAGAGTAACAGGATAGGGCAGAGCAATAGAGGAAGGGAAGGGAGGGGGTGGGGGTCTGATTGCATGGTGTGATGGCGGTGTCGTATGTGGGCCAGGCAGCAATTGTGCTGTGTATTGAACGAGTGCTGTCAGGCCGGCTATTAGCTCCTCTAAGCGGCTGGAGTGGACAAGTGGAACACTACTACAGGAAACATGGCTGAGTGACATTTGGAAAGAGCGACAGGGAAGGGGGGAGGGGAGGGAATTAAAAGGACATGAGCGTGGTTCATGCATTTTAGTGATTTCCTGGCCCAAATGTTAGCAGTTAGTTGCCTGATATTTAAATTTCACTTTGTGAAACAGCAAAATTAAGGTCTAAAATAACTATAAAGCTGATCCAATGGTAAATTAGTGTTAAATGAATTTACAACTGTTAAATACAATTATACATGCTGTCTGTAACAGTATATTGTAGCAGAGGAAAATGTTTTAAATCTATCTACCTAGTGCCAATGTTTGGAATTTTGTTCAATTTATTTCACTATAATCTCAAAACTTCAGTGTTAAAGGGTGTTAGAGGGTCCCGGGACAGAGGATGTCGCATGTGTACAGATTGTAAAGCCCTCTGAGGCAAATTTGTAATTTGTGATTCTGGGCTATACAAAATAAACTGAATTGAATTGAATTGAATTAAACAGGCCCTATTATGCTATTTTCCGGGTGCATATTTTTATCTCAAGTTATAGTTACAACATGTTTACATGCGTTAATGCTCCTAATCTGCCTTGTTTTTCTCATCATGCTGTCCTGCACCACCTCTTCTCACCCTCTCTCCGTTGTAGCGCCAGAGCCCGTCTACGAAGAGCCTGGGCACTCCCTATACGCCCCATTGTACCGATTTTGGTTGTAGTTCCATGAGACATCCACTGGGGGTGATCGCGGGCGAGTCCAGATTGAATGGGAGTCTATGGGGCTAAACGGCTAATTATGCCTCTTTCACCTGCTTGTCGTTGAAATATCGCAAATTTTATTGTAGATTCCGCAAGTTCAATATAGATTATGGTTCAAAAGTCAAATGAGTGAGTACTTATGTCCTTTCGATTTCTTACAGTTTGGGCCGTTGTTGGCCGTATACGCTAGCATTCTGCTAATGAATGCTGATTGGTCAGGGACGGACTTGCGACTGATTACGACCAGAGACCCCTCTTGACGGCATCTGAAGCTGAAGCGCATCGGAAACATTATCTTAAGGAGGACTTTCCGTCGAAGTTATTTTTGCGTACTGTATTTATATTATATATATATATATATTATACTATTATATGTTAATAAAAGGAAGTGCCGAAGTGATTCAGAAACTGCCGTAAAGCAGTACCTCTGACAGTGTGACGTCATCGCATTTTTTGAACACCTTTTTAGAACAGATACGTGACCTTAAAAAATGCAATATTCAGCTGAGTTTATTATTTTAGCCCCACCCTTTGATAGCAACTTTCAAATTACTTGACAAAAAATTACATCGTGAGAAAAGTGGATTCTGAGGATAAAACCCCGTTGGCTCCCATTCATTCTGGACTCGCCTACGAGCGCCCGTGGTCAAAGATTATTACTGCAACCAGTCCGGAAACCCGGAACTAACCCGCGAGTGCCAGTTCTCCTCATATTAGACATTCTCTGGTAGCGCTTTCTCCTCCCGCCAGAAAGCAAAGTCTGCCCTGATTGGCCCTTGATTACGTCACTTGTGTGGTGAAGAAGAGAATTCAATCGAGCCGTTTCAGGCAGCTCAGGAGCTTCTGAGGGGGAGGATAACTCCTTTTAGGCATGGACTTCAGGTTATACACTCTATCGACCTTTTACATGTACAAAAATATATATAACACACTAAAGGAGAGGGAAAAAGTGGAAAAGCATAATAGGGCCACTTTAAGGAATGTTGGGCAAACAAGAAAATACACCATTTTAAATCATTTAAATCTGTTTGGACATTTGTCATACACATTCAACAATAAAGTGATTCATCCCTCCACAAAACTCCTCACAACCATAGATCTTCACTTTATATTCAAATTCCCAAGGTTTCTGGAGAAGCCTAATACCTCAATCTGGATTACAGTGATACCTGTGTAAATAGTGCATAAAACAACACGCTGGTTACATAATGTAATCTATTGGTTAAGCTATATAACACTTGAAACAATAGGGAGTGGAAGGCCAACAGTCTGACTGGTACTGCAGCTTGTGGATAAAAAGTTACAGATATACCTTCTCAGAACAAGTACTCCATTAGGTTTACACTATTCTATGTCCACTTTGCATATTTTAACTTCCCTGCAGATTGCTAACTGTTCTCCCCTCTCTAACCCTCAGCTAGTTTATCTGTACCAATCTTTCTCTGATTTTGTATTCAATCCACACACCCTCCATCACTCTTTCGCCTTCTCGATTTCCCCCCCTGTCTTCAACCTGCTTATACATCTTCATCCACAGCCCTACTTCTCTTCTCTGCCTCTACTACTGTCAACTGTTTTCCTGTTTTTATCTTGTCCCAGCCTCCTCTGCTGCCTTCCACCTTGTTCGCTGCCCAAGCTACCACTGGATGGATGGATGGATATTGGGATGAAGGAATGGAGGAAATGCCAACTGAAAAGAAATGCTGCTTTAAGTTTTTGCAGGCATAAACTGGACTGCTATTATCTTTCTGCACTCATGCAAAGAACTTTGTATCCACATATGTACATTTTACGACTGCAGTCCAGAGTACAAATGTGAAGGTGACCGTGTAGTCAATGGCCTAGCTGTCATGCAAAGTTTACAGAAACAATGGGGACTAAAGTCTAAAACTGTGAAATCACTTGAAAGACCCGATTCCATTTAAGGCTGAGACACACTGGGTGCACTGGTTTGAGAACTCATTTTGACCAAAAGTATGTCATTGGACACATTTTCCACTACTGTTGTGAAGTTAGTAGCGGCTGTTCACAAAGTAAACCCAGTGCAGTCGCTTTAAGTTTAACAGTGAGACTGTTAGACAGTCCTTATAATGGCCTGATAATACTGATACTCATGTCCATGGAAAGAGACACACTGGAGCAGCAAGGGATGACTTTGAAAGTTTCAAAGAGCTTCAATCACCTTTTCCATCTCTTTTTCAGTGCAACCATGCATGTGTGCATTGGCATGATGTGTGTGTGTCCAAGCCTGCGTATCTTTGTACATACATGTGTGCGCCCACACATGAGGGTGTTTGAGGTGATTTAGCAGCAGGGCTGTAGCTCTCCCTGAGGGGGAGAGGGGTGCAGATAGAGAGACAAAAATCAAAAAGGCCCAACAGGAGAGAAGCCAAGCTGCTCTTAACCCACTAACTATGAATTATGCATGTTGATCGATCGCACACAGGCAAACAATAAAAAAAGTTCCCCAACCTGCCAGAAAAAGATGGATTCTACTTCACCAAACGAAGCGGAGGGGAAGTGAGGAGAAGGAGGAGTATGACACAGAGTTCGCTTTAGGGATATTTTAGATACTTATTATACCGGAGAACGTAAAAAAGTCGGAATAGATGAGATAGCGTGTTGGTAATGACTTTTGTTTTGATTTGTCGTAGCTTTGTGTTAGAAAATGGTTACAGAAAAACAAAATTAAAGCACATTCTGCAAGGCTACACAATCCTCTAAAATGTATTTTAATAAGCTAAAGGAAATTCACTCACTTATGATACCTTGTTATTTCCTGACAGGAACATTTTAAGCAGAGCCCCACTTCAGTGTGAAAAGCTACTCAATACTGTAGTACAAACAACAGTTGGTGATCCCTGTCACTTATGGTTGGGACTCAGATCATCTCAATGACAAAACGTTCCCATAATTTTGCAATGTGTATGTAATTGAGAAAACATAATTTACTGCAGAACGCAATCAGTTAAGAACATTTTTCATTAAATAAGTGATTAAACATACATGTACTGATGGATAGACACAAGAAATCCCTCGGTATTTTTCAGATAAAAGGAAAGAGCAAGAAACCCGGTAACCCCAGCCAGCTCACATTATGATGTGCAATCATAAAAACAATCTCAAGTTTATGGGATAATCATGATGTTGGCCCTCATTTCTAAATAGTACGGACGTCTTTGCTTGCTGAGGAGGAGTTTTGTCCAAAATCTTTGTGTCACACATTTATCAGAGGAAGTCCGAATGGTCAGATCTGTTTTCTATTGCCTGACATTGGTAACAGGTAACAGTTCAACACCATGCTACTTTGGGTCGCACATGTTACTTTTATGTCTCCATTATTTAAGAATTTAGAAAGTTTGATCTGGATATGTATTCAAATACAAATAGTAAGAATGCATGTGCCAGATTCATTCAAGTAAGTGCAAGTATTTATGAGAAAAACAGTGTATCGTTAAAAAATACAAATTAATGCTTATTAATACCACAAAAAATACATAATTCCAAAGAAAGTTAGTACTACTGTGTTATATGTCCCTCTCTTGTTGTTCTGCTGCCAAGTCTAATCCAACCCTGCCTCAATACAGGTATAATATAAATCACATACTGTACATAGCAACCATCCCTTCTATATTACTATGATTGAAGTGCCCTTGAGCAAAGGCCCTAACCCCTAACTCAGTGGCCATCAGATCAGACTGTCCAGTTGTGAATGTGTATAATTCTGCGCATTTAGCCCGCCAGCTTATTTCCACTATTATTTTTCGATTTCCAACATTGTTTGAAATATTCAGAGTATATGACACCGTGTAAAGTCAAAGAATCAAGCTGTTTCTAGTTGTTCATTAAATACTGACTTCACAGAGATATTGCAGGTTTTCATCTGACAACGTTTAGTTGTTGAGTTATGCTGTCACCTGTTTGGCCTGTTTATACAAAACAACAATGTGTTTTTGTGTGTGAGTGATTGCTCAGCACTCTGTGCTCGGCTCACTGGGGAGTCCGCCTGTTTTTCTCTTCCCTCTCATTAAACCTTTATCTATTTTGCCTCCTTTCCAGTTCTCCTCTCCCAATTCTGCAGCAAAACTTTGCAAAACTTTTCCAATGTCATTCCATGACAGTGGAGGGGACACTGGTGTCACTGGTGGTGGCACCCTGTCTGTCCCGATGACTGAAAAGTATGCTATGCAGACAAATGCAGAACTGCTTTCCTTCTCAACAGATATGTATCTTTGTTAGTTTCCTTTCCCTAGACAGTTCCTCTGCACTGTGTCTCTCAATTCAATTTACTGCATTTTATTGTCATGAATGAGATGTCAAACTACCAACATTCAGTCTAGGAAGAATATAGAATATATACATAAACACCTGTCGTATTATTGGGTGCAGCTGCACATCCAGCTCCCATTCCCTCTCTATGTCACTCCGTCACTCTCACACCATCCAAGGCTAGCAGCTTGTTTCTTGCTCTTAGTTCTGAGTAACACCCTTCAAGCGTTAATGGCGGTCTTATTACCATGTCCCTTGAATGACAGCCTAATGGCCTAGTGGCCATTTCGAACAAAGGGACAGTACCTTTACAGTTTGGTCCTGAGGGATATCATGCAGAAACTGTACTGACCTTTAAGCACTTTGTGACCTATGAACCATAGTTTTGTGTCCCAAAAGGGAGCATATCTGGGAGGTGTGGACCATGAACACTGGCTGCATATGTGGTACCCATGCGCAGTGTTCTATATATGGCATCAATCGGTGGAAGAAGATGTGATTAAAGAATGTGCTTCTATGTCTATGTACTATCAAATAAACAGTTGTCTCCCACCACAGATTTTGCTACACAGCAAACTTTCCGAACCGCTAACCTTGGCTTACACCTGCTTCAAAAAGCTCTAAACATTGATGACTGAAATCATTGATGGTGGGGCCCCCAATTTAAACTTAATAGTGTCATTTGAATTTTCTTAATAGTCTCAATTTTACATTGTGCCTCTTTTTTTTTACTATTATTCCCAGCTAAACTACTTGTGAACCAGGCGCTGGCAGAATTTCCTCTATTGCCTCTTTGGCTGACAGTGTTGTTAGGTGCCATGCCAGAGAGATGCCCCGAGGTGCACTAGGATTATATTTCTGAAACAATGACCAGGACACATTGTTTTTATGTATGCAGATCTGATGTTTTCACATCTCAGATGAATCAAAGGCACTAAAAACTTACTATGTAGGTCATTATAGGAGTTCGTCTTATTTGATTGGACTGCATTGTAACTCTGCAAGGATAACTGATACAATACTTCTCATTATTCTAGATAAGGTTCATTCATGAACAAGACATTATTGATGAATAAGTGTCTACGGCCATGCTAATCAGAGTACAGCTGAGAATAATGGGAATGTCATTTGTTTTCTTTGGATCATTAATAAAAAAAAGGATAATGTTCAGTAGATTTCTTTTTAATGAAAAATAAATAAAGTAAATGAAGTACTTGCCAAAACTGGCAACTTAGAGTTGACTTAGAAAATGAAGATAATTAAAGCCCCAGACAGCAGAATGTGATAACTTGTTATCTGATAATATAAAAACCATTCATGTGATTGTTCTGGTTTGCTGTAAATAATAAAAAGACAAGATTAGCTGATCCACTACAAGTAACTGACATTTTTCAAATAATAGTATAATCTTTTAAAGTATGATCAGAGCAAAACTTTCAGACATTCAATGGGTGTAACTCTTGCAGTGTAATGATTTGTTGCTTTTCTGTTTTGTTACATTTTTTATTATATATGACTTAGATTTTGTTGTACGAATAAAACAAGCACATTTCTTTAGTCTAAACTATATAAAAAAACTAACATTTTAGATGTAATAATACTCATGTGCAGCTTTATTTTGTATATAAAATTTGGTTGTGTATATGTGGCATCTCATTTTTATCCTGAATATTTATGTAACATATGTGCATATAAAAGAAGCCAAGTCTTTACAGGAACTGATAAAAGGAAGTGTAATGGATATACAGCAGAAAGTTTTTATCATTTAAATACAATTTGTCAAGATCATTGAATTTCCTCTATCAACCCGACCACTTCCATCACCAACAATAGTGCATGTTTTCTTCTCACAGTCAGCAGGGCAACTAGAGTTCATTCAGTAAATGGCTCTTCAATTGTATTTGTGTCTCTCTGTGTGAGATAAGTGCGTGTTTGCATGGCATGAGAGTGTACATGCATTTCGTGCTTGCATCATATATTGCATAAGCAGAGCACATATAATAGTGTTAGCTAGGGCACAGTTAACACGATCAAAGCCATTGCATTAGTCCGTGCAGTAGCTCTCACTGTTAAATTAAGTCCTGTCTTTCCTGGGGCAAGACAAGAGAGTGATAGTGAGAGATAGTGCTTTGAGAACATTACAGTACATGGTAGAGATTTTGAGAGGAGCAATTTGGGGTGTTTTTGCTGTGTCTAGTCTTTTGGCTGTACTGTGTGAATCAATTTCTGGATGCATTATTATTTTTTCTGGAGAAACCAAATAAAGTAAGACATCATGCAATTTTGAGTGCATTTGGAAAAACATTTATACATGCAATCTTCCAATATAATACTCTTTTCTTTTCCATAATGGCAATGAATTTCGTTAAATGTCAACAACTTGGGACAAAACTGAAGCAGAGCTGCATAAAGCCCAAAACCCAGTAGCAACAGCCATGTGCCCATTATTTTCTATGTTAAGCCAGGGCACAGCTTAGTAAAAAAAAACAAAAAACACACAAAATATTTGGAAGTGCAATCTTCTTTAAACCAAGAATATATTTGCTCACCAGAGGCAACTGTTTGTTTTGAGATTCTTCGCATCTCCACTACCTTGACCTCTTCTCTTTGCAAATTTCCCCGCTGCGGGACTAATAAAGGATTATCTTATCTTATCTTATCTTCTCAGTGGACCAAAGCTATCACGATGTGGGTGGAGATACTTAGTTTAAAAATCAATTCATAAAAAAAATCAAAAAATCTGATAAGCCATAGCAGCATAGTTTTGGTCATTTCTTAAGGAACTGCCAAAATACGTAGAGAACCCATGATCAACAAACCTGTTTTAACAATTCTTCACTTGATTACTTTTTTACTGATCTGCATATGTGTTACAGTGGTTACTAAATCATCCAGCATAATCATTTAGATTATTCTATAGATTGTTGAGAGTTCCAACTATCAGCAAATAGATTAAGTAAATCTAATTTTAATTTACCTTCTGAATAAATAACGTATTTAATATCTCATTTGATTGGTGTTTCGTTTGTGGTGTGAACACAAATCAGACCAGAGTTTCTTTGGAAAGGATTGAGACCCACCTTTTCAAGCGGTCTCAGTCCAGTTGTTTGGTCTGCACCAAAGTTAGAATGACAGAGTTCACGCAATCTGGTACCAAAACCAAATGTGCAAACCAACTACAGTTTGTTTGAACCGCACCGAACAGCTTAGGTATGGAAGCACCCTAAAGTGCATTAAAGAGGCAAGAAATAAAAGGGGCACACTTTCAGATGTGACTTTTTCTATAACTCATTCAGTCTTGCCTTTCTCACTCTCTGACTTTTTCACTGTATCTTTCCATCAGCACTCTCTCCCTTCCTGCGTTTCCCTGGAGTTGTGGTATGAGTGTGCATGTGTGCGAACACACACATGCACATGTGCAGATTGTCAATAGTGACCATGCAGCATAATAACACTGAGCACGACTGAACTTGCCTGTGTGTGTCTCTCTCCAACAACATGCATGTGAGTGAAGGTGATCATTAGTCGAGCTGGAAAAGGTGAGCAGTCCTTGATTAAATGGATCCATACACTCACCATCACACCTTAGTAATAGGACTCAGGGGAATCTGACTGAATGACAACATATAACAGTTTCACATGGGATAGCATGAGAAGAAAGTGCAGACTAGGTGCTGCATCATCATATCTGGAAAACAGTTTGTTCAAGGTTATTGAACAAATTAAAGAATCTTTAAGTACACGTGATGAGGGTCAAAAGATGTAAATCATGGAAAGCGCATATAGACATAAGTGCTGAATGGGCTGGTCCCAACCCTGCTGGGTCATTCATCCAATTAGGCCAGGAAGATCGATAGCAAGGTTATAAAATACTAATGCTGAAATTGCAGTATTTTCTGGAAAGAGTTATTTAATAATGTAAAGTGTATTCCTATAACTGTGTTGTTTTGGAGGTTTATATTATATCATCACATTATTGAGTATGCAGGGACTTGGCCATAGATCTGAGTTTAGCGAATTGATGTTCCTGACTTTATCATCAGTCATCTCAGAGTTCTAATGCAGTGTTATTGCATATTTAATCTTTAGTGTGGTATTAAGTTGGATGGATGCTCACAGGAAGTGCAAGCCCAGATGTACACCCTGAGGACCCTTTATGTGAAATGGGGCATATTACAGAGGAAGAACATCTTGCCATTCATACAGTAAATCACCTATACTGCTGAATATTTAAGTACACTCTTGCGTGTGAAGACTTTAAAAATAATATATATTCATAGCTTATTTTTTGTTTTGTTTCTATGGATGCATGTGTGATATGAGGCAAAATATGTACAGGCTTGACTGAATTCTCCTCGGGATGTTTCAGTATGAAAGCTACTTTGATGAGTACGCCCTCCAAATGTAGATATTCATGAATCAAGGCACTTCTGGGGAATCATCAAAAACAAACCAAAACATTTTTTTTTTAGATTCATAAGACTGTTAAGAAAAATATCTTAACTACTGAAAGCTTTGCCAAGTGTTAAGTGCTAGTCTAATAAGCAGGTCTGCTAACTAAAATACACTAAACATCAGCATGTTCGCATTGCCATTGTGAGCATGTTATCATGCCAACATTAGCATTTACCTCAAAGCACTGCTGTGCCTAAGTACACCCTCACAGAGAAGCTAGCATGGCTGTAAACTTTTAGTCTTGCTAAACACTTCCAAGTTTAGGACTGTTAGTCAGACAGAACAAGAAATGTAATGACATCATTTTGAGAGAGAGAGGGAATTGAAATTGGCCTATTCTTTATGATTTTTCAGATATTTTGATGAAAAAAATAATAAATTTCATTTTAATCAACAATTTAATGAATCATAGGTCTTAGCCATTAAAAACACTTATTTTTAAGTATTGCATTTGTGTATGAAAGAACTTTGCTTCAAGATATGATAAACCAAAACCCAACTCGAGGGAGAGTCGTTTATTCAATCTGACGTCACTGCAAAATCCTAATTTTAGGATCATCATCATATTCCCCTGGTATGCATGTCATTTATGTCTGTTTGACATCCTTAATATCTACTGAAAACAAAATGACATGGGCTGTTTCCTGGAGAGAAAACGGATATATTTAGCTTTTTCTCTACAGGCTCTTTTTCAGGATGAGTGACCAGCAAAGCATGCGACTACACCACACACACACACACACACACACACACACACACACACACACACACACACACACACACACACACACACACACACACACACACACACACACACACACACACAAAATGTACGTATGGTTTCCGCACTAATGACAGATGAGACATAATGAGGAAATAATTATCATAATTAGTATGAGGTTCTGTGCCATTAGGGGTGTAATTGATCTCACGGTCCTCTACCTGAGAGGCTAATCAACGTACACATTGACCTTTGTACACTGTGACATAATCGTCACAAGAACAACATTCAAAATGCAGGCTAATCCATTTTTTGTCCCACTCCTTCACCCTCTACTTCCTCTTTCCGTTCAAGGTGACCTTGAATTTAATGCAAGTACAGACTTAACTTCGGAAATTACCTCAAAATGTTGCATGAAATAATACTATCAAGAACATTTCTCAAATGGAATATGTTGATTCTTTTCACAGATTTTAGAGGGCAGATAAGTTGTTATTTTAAAGTATTATCATCACTGTATTTATTTTTGTATTTAGTTTACTTTAATCATTGTAGTTTAAATATGAGGCCTGAAAGGAGGGATGGTATGCAACATTTAACTTTTTTTAATTTATTTTTTACGTAAATCAGTGTGTTACTGTTTGTCATAAGTAATGCATTTACCCTTTCACTGAAATGGATAGATAACCATAGATATTTGTTTATAACTGGGTTTATCCAAACCTTGACTCACGGCTCTAATGATTATAAATTACCTTATTAGCAAACTTTGTTCAGGAGAATACAAATGACTTGCACTCCCTGGACATTAAGGTTAATGAGAGTACTTTCTATTAGAAGTTAGAGAGCACTAATGAAGTTCTGTGGCGGTGTGCCACTGTATGCCAATGTGAGTACAGTGAATTATGAGCTTTCTGCACAGCTCTGCTTAACCTTAAAGCACGCTTTACCTCATGCCTTTGGTGGAGCGGTTGTGAAAGTTTTGCAGCAGCTGTGGGAGGCCCAGCATGGCCTCGAACATCACGGCCAGGGAGCCCAGCGTCTCCACAAACACGACCGAGTCCAGCAGCAGCAGGGTGATGACCGCAAACAGCACAGTAAAGCCGAAGCAGAAGAGCAGGTAGTCCTCAAATGCGCTCCACTTCCAGAAGTAGCGAAAGTCCAAGTCTGGAGTGGGGAGAGAACAAAGTAGATACAGAGAGACAATTGAACTTATCCTCAGAACTTGTTGTTGGTACTGCTTACAGTCTGAAAAAACTAAATTGAGAAGATTCGACAGGTAGAGGAGAGAGGAAACAGGGAGGAAAGTGAAAATTGGGGAAAAGTTTGGAAGGATTTGAAGAAAATAGAGCAGACAGAAGAGCCTGGAGAGTTAATCGAATAAAGAAGCGTGTGTGTGTGTGTGTGTGTGTGTGTGTGTGTGTGTGTGTGTGTGTGTGTGTGTGTGTGTGTGTGTGTGTGTGTGTGTGTGTGTGTGTGAGAGAGAGTTTGTAGTGCAGAAGGGTGAAAAGGTTCTTACAGTAAGTGCGGATGGAAACGGAAGCGCAAGAGTGGCAGGCAGAGATTGAAAGTGGACAGCGTGAAATGGACATGAGAAGGAAAGAGCGGTAATAAGAGCATTCCATTAAAGGACGCATAGAAATTCTGCAAAGGCAGCATTCCTAAATCATCAGCGTGAGTGAATGGAACAAAGATTTATGAGATACATGAAAGCTTTTACATTTCTATTACCTGGAATAATCTGGCTTTGGTGAGGCCTTAGAAAGTCTATTACCTTGGGCTTCAAACTATCTTTTCCACCGACAAACCTCTATTCATCATGTGTGGCCT
Source organism: Anoplopoma fimbria (assembly GCF_027596085.1). Lineage (NCBI taxonomy): Eukaryota > Metazoa > Chordata > Actinopteri > Perciformes > Anoplopomatidae > Anoplopoma > Anoplopoma fimbria. Next base: position 9,951,380 of record NC_072467.1, read on the forward strand.
TTCACTGATAAATACCATGTTGTTTGCTTAAACAGCTACTCATCTCACTACAGATTTCACAGCTTTGAGGCTGGTTCAGGATCTGCCATGGAAATCTTAGGCCAACTTCATCTACATTCTCTTCACCATCAGCCATCTCCTCAATGGACCATAATGTGAGATGATCGACAGTCTCTCATTGCTTATTCATTTCCACGGAGCAGTGGAAAACCAGCTGACATCAGCTAAAGGGGATTGATGGCAAGTAAGAGCACATTAGTTAGCGTGGGGAGTCACGTGTGACGCCCATACAGCGGAGCTCCTCACTTCAACATGTGCCGCTGTTACCTTTCACACTGACTGAATAGTTCCATGTAAATTAGAAGAAATGCATGAATGTGCATGTCCTTGAATTTCTACATATATATGAGAGACAAATGCTGAAATCAAAGACAGATAAGAGAAACCTTTTAAAATGTGGCAGTTTGAGAGCTGCAACATATTATTCCATTTGGTGATTAAATATATCGATTATTTTACTTTTGATTAGCGGATTTATCTATCAAATGTTATAAAATAGGATACCCCTATAAAAGTAACAAAGCAAGACAATTTTTCTTTCTTTTTTAAATTAATCATCAAAACTGTTGTTAATTAATCTTTTGTCAACCAACTTATCAATTAAATGAGCAAATGTTCCAGCACCATTTTGGTCAGGACTTGGATTAGTATAAGGAAGTGTACTGTACTACAGCGCTAAAACAATTAGACAATTAATAGACTAGTTAAATCAAATTTTATATTTGCTTCATGGTCTTCTAAATGTATGTATCTGCTGGCCTTTCTAAATGTTTTTTGTATTAAATTAAATTAAAATTTTATTACGTCTTTTATAGGCTAAGATTGTTTAAAAAATAAAATCTATATAAAATTGTAAATCGTGTCTGGTGTTAAAACTTTTCAGATGGTTGGCCTTATTCAGAGATGGTAATTAGGTTTTTCAGTAGTCAATCCGGACAACATCTCTTACTCCAGAGCAGCATTTTCAGATTCAACAGAGCCTCATTCATAAATATCATCTCACATACTGTACATAGTTGGTCACACAAAATATTCAGTGCACACACACACACACACACACACACACACACACACACACACACACACACACACACACACACACACACACACACACACACACACACACACACACACACACACACACACACAGTCAACACCGGGCTTGGACACTTCCCATTCCACTCCAGTGAGCTGCATCTGATGTTGCATCCTGGGACAGAGAGAGTGAGACATCCTGCAGCGAGTGCAGCGCGGCATGTTTGTGGCAGACAGCGAACGTGATTAATGGCTTTATTACAGAGAGCCACAAAAGACACATCGCCCACTGCTGATAACACACACGTGAGGCGGGAGAGGAGAGCGAAACAAGACACAAACACACACACACACACACACAGTTGCTCCTCAGCTCTTCCACACACATAATACTTGAGAAATGTCGACTCTCGGGGCGCGACATATGTCTGTCCTCACAAGCCATGATACTGACAGAAGCCAAAGTGAACCTGGCACATTTCAGCTCCAGATCACAAGCGCCTCTTCACTGCTGGTGCCTGTTTTACTTCACCACAACGTCAAACCTGAGTCACTGCAGACACTGGCGGCTAGCGATTCGGGGGAAACTTAGAGGCCGCCCCTTTATGAATGAGGCCGGGCTGGTGAAGTATAAACATGCTGACAGCAGCAACAATGAGAGGAGTGGTATTTCAAAACTACTGTCAACTTTTCAGTTTATAAAAGCTTCCTGCCGAGCCTCTCCTGTTTTCCTATCTTCATTTTTAATTCAGCTTCCCCTTCCCCTCTCTCGTGCTAATCATCAGCACACAGACACACACTTAGACACACACTTAAACATGCTAGTCCTCTTACGAAGCAAATTTATTTTCATACTGAAAACAACACACCCACTTCCCCCTCCTCTTATCCCAACTCCCTCTCTCTGTCTCTCTGTCTCTCTCTCTCTCTTTATCCCATTCCATCTCTCACTTATACAGCCTTGTATGTTTACCTGCATAATGAAATTGCCCGGAAGAGCAAAATGAGAATGGAAAGCTATGCATCATTCATGGAGTCATCTGTTTTATTTGTCCTCCTATATCATGCATTATCCTCAGCTCCCCTTTCCCTAACCAGCTCACTTTCTTCCTTTAACTTCTTCCTTTTTTTTTCCACCCACCTCGCAGACTAAAAATTGTCTTCTCTTCACCACATACACACACACACACACACACACACACACACACACACACACACACACACACACACACACACACACACACACACACACACACACACACACACACACACACACACACACACACACACACACACACACACACAGCTCCTCTGTGGCGGCTGTCCTGTCAGCCACCAGAACAGGACAGGTGGCTTGGCCTTTTCCAAACAGCATCCTCCTGTCTGGTGTGTTGTGTCGCAGCCAGGGATGCACTTCAAAGACCCCAGAGACTGCCGGGAGGGGGCGAGACACTCCTTCTTCACACATACTCTTTGCACAAAGCCCATGCAAGATCAAACAATTCAATTTACTAAAACGGGCGAGGAAGCAGCCGCGATGATGTCAATAACTGTGTATGAAGTAACTCAGGAAGGATGTTGCTCAGGCAGGGTAAGTCAATCAATTTATGTGTGTGTGTGTGTGTGTGTGTGTGTGTGTGTGTGTGTGTGTGTGTGTGTGTGTGTGTGTGTGTGTGTGTGTGTTTGTGTGTGCATGTGTGTTCAAGTGTAAGTGCAATTGTGACAGCCTTAGCAGGTGTTGTATCAAGACTTGATTTCGGCGCTTGTTAGAGCTAAAGAGCACCCTCACACAAGCTGCACAAAGGGGGATGGAGAGGACGATTAGAGGTGAAAGGGAGGAAGGAGGGCGAGCGAGTCAGAGAGAGAGAGAGAGTAGCCTTGAGTCAGTCACGTAGATTGACTGAGGCTAAACTCGCAGTATTTCCCATCAGGTCGAGCAGGGAAAGCACAGTGCGGAGAGCAGAGAGACAAGAGCAGAGAGACAGAGACAAGGATAGACTGACAGCTAGAGAGCACTATATGCTGACTCAGCACTGTTAGTCTGCGAGCAGGACGACTCGGCTCTGTGGAGCCTCCTCTGTGTACTTTAAGATGTGTGAAAGATGCTGTTCGAGATCTTTCGCAGGCTGTCTTTGGGGGGCTCGGCTTACTAGTCAAAAACTGAGAATGGGTCTTGTTCTTGTAGGAAATGCAGGATGTAATGGACTTTTGAGATTATTATAATGGGGGAAAAAAACTACTTTGTTAGAAGTAGTAGATCAGGAAACCCAAGGGATAACTTACTATAAAATCTTAACCTGATCCAGAAACTGGTCAAGGGCAATCTCACAATTTCTATGAGCTGAGCCTGTAGACAGCCTTTGGTTTTTCAGCTCATGAACACAGCTCTGCAGAGTATTGACATCACAGACACTCCAGAAAATCTTTAATAAGGACACCACAGGCACTCTGCAATCATTTGGACAGACAGAGTCACTGAACCATTCTAAACTCCCTCTCTCACTCTAACTCTCTCTCTCCGACAGACTGAAAACCAAAGGAAAAGGAGGCTTGTTTCTGCAGCACAAACACAACTTGGCTCACCAGCAGAACAGGTCTAAGGGAAGACAGATAGGAAGGGGTCCAGTGCCTCCCTCTCTTTCGGTCAGCTCTCTGAATAATACAAAGGCTTCTAAAATAATGTCCACTCATTAAGTTACTGTGGGAATGTAACACACTGAAGCACACACAACAACAAATTGCCCTCCCAGTGGATTCAGTCTCTTGAACTAGTTCATATTTAACTTAACTTAAGAGCAGAAAAAAAACGTCATTACACAACTGCCTGCTCTGGTAAAACATTTGGTTAATTTATTAGGGCTAATATGAGAATTGCTGACTGAACTCTCCAACTTCTTTGCATGCATTTATCACAAAATCATCAAAACACTAAATTTTTACATTTATTTATGTGCAGGGCCCAGAACAATCCACACACTTACAAATCAACACAAACCTAATTAAAGTAAACCAATAAAAGTGGAATTAAAAAGAAACAATGATGATAAGAACCATCTCCTTATAATTCTAGAAAAGCTCCTATTTTTCTTCATCTACCACTCCTCCACACCATTTGTTCCATTTCACATTCCCTCCCTCCTCATTAACTCTTTAGATGCTTTCTAGTTGAGAGGGGATGCTGCACAATGTCAGACTGGCACCATCACTGTGAGGAGAACGAAGGGCTCGAGACCAGTCATGCGTTACAGGGGGTTATTTGTGGCAACATGGACTGCTATTTCTGCCCAAATTGACATCCGTCTAGCTGTAAACTTTCCAGTCATGTTTTTGAGAGCTTCGGTCAACAGCTACTGCACGTCTTCAATCACACAAAATGGCAACATTTGACCCACAAGAATGGGCTCTTAATTAGCTGTCAAAAAAAGTAAATATTATCTAATTTAGAGTAGACCAGGCAGAGAAAAACAAATGAACAGTAATTAATGTCTCGTTTACTGGAAAACCTACAAACAAAATAACTGCAAATGTGCAAGAAAGTGATAAGCACTGAAAAGTGCAATGGAAAAGTGAAAAAAAACAATGCCGTTAAGGACATTTTCACTGGGGCAAGCAGGATTAATATAATACTTTGCGTTGTTGTATTCATTCAGGCTGATATTTTTTGTGCATTTTGCCGAAACATTCAAATTTCTGATCTCATCTTGAGAAAGTACACACTATATTGTATAGAAATGCCTGAATATACACACATAAACACCCACACACATGCGGGAATCACAAAAGGCCAGTGCAATTACTGTAGCTTCTATATGTGTTTGCAACAAGGGGATGGGGCATACTGGTGTAGGCTGTCAACACATTAGGCATTGGAATTTTGATTTTTTTTTCTGTTGCATTATCTTCTCGACTTACATATCTTAAATCCAGTCTTGGATTTGCTGCTTCACTGCCCAGGGTGTCGTGATTACATCCTCTGTTCATTTATTTTATATGAGGTAAATTAATAAATAAATTAAATTGTAACAGTCACAAAGGGCCACATTGAATCTTCAGTCCCTGACGGCACTGCAGCGATCTCTCTAAGCTGTGTTTGGTCACATCTGTCAAAAAAGCCTTTCTGATCTTTTAATGCATATCTATTCACAGGGACGTCTGGAACATTCAGTTACATAATATTTTGTGAATTCCAAAAGTCGCTCAGGCAGAAACATCCAAGTAATACATTTACAAGTCAACAGTTCACAGTAGCTAGTTTGGATGCCTATGGTGAGCCGCTGCATCAATAGGTTTCCTAGTGGCATCACACACCGGCTGCTTCACCCCCGGTGTGTGAAGGAGAGGTACCGCAGGTCCTTCCTTCCTGCTGCTGTCAGGCTGCACAACCAACTCTGCTCCCAGCAGACCACATGACCACATGACAATAATAACATGACAATAAAAACCTGTGCAATACATTACACATTACACTGTGCAATAATAGTTAAAAAGTTAAAAATAGTTGAAATAGTTGTTGTTTTTTTTTCTCTGTCTGTAAATATAATATTTCAGTTATTGTTGTTTTTTCTACTGTTTTTTTTTTATTGCTTATTTATAATACTTGTTTTATTTTTATTTTTCATTTTTTATTTTTTAGCTTGTCTTCTTCTACTATGTCTCTTGTGTGCACTTTACTCTACGCTGTTGTAAGCCTGCAAATTTCCCCGCTGCGGGACTAATAAAGGATTATCTTAACTTATCTTATCTTATCTTAAAGAATGTTCTAAAGCCTGAATGGTTGAAAGCTAAGATGAATGTTATATTAGGACAGTTAGTTCAGAACAATTACTGGATATTTATGGAGGTCAAGAGCAGTTCTGAGCAAAGAGAGAAATATACGTCCTTAAGCACGGCAACTAAAAAACAAATTCAAAGAAAACTCACAAAAACCTACAAATAACACTATCAATTTAAGCACATTTATTACAACATTTTCAAATGACAGGCTCCCTCCTTTATAGCTATTAAACCCCTGCCTCTATGATAACAACTGCTATTAAATTTATCTAACTAGCATCACTTCACTAAAACAAAAAGTTATAAGTAACTACAGTGCACTGGCACGATAAGTATTTGAAACCGTATGGGCCTGAATTGTTATACTTTGCATCACAGCATAGAGCTGTTAACGGCGTAAACTTGCTGGTTAATTCTGCATTACCTTGGCAGTGCGACTTCAAAGATGCTCCCCAGGAGTAAGACAAATTAATTTATGAATCGCAAAACAAAGGGGTGTGTCTTTCCCTAACAGGAGCTAGCTTGTGAGCTTGCAGATGCTGAGCTTTCTTAAGCACAAAGAATAGTGTCAGTATTTGCATAATGTACATTTTGTCTATTTGTGTCAACAGATATACATCCGTGTACACTGACAACATAGTAGTAGATACAGAGTCATATACCGATCTGCTCTCCATGTCCGTTTTGAGAATATTTAAAGAGCATCTCGACATGAAAAAAAATCACATTTTATAATGACTTTTGATTTAACATTTGGTTTTTAATCAAATTAGATTTTTACTACTACTGTATATACTTTGCATTTACTGTATATATACTATAAATTCTAACTGATATCATTATATAAAGTTTATGTCTAATTTATCTATTTATCACCTCTTGTTAACTGCATACATTTGCAGATAATCAAAAAACAATAAAAAGAGAGAGAGGTCTTTCGGTCACAGTCTGGTCGGCTTGCAGCAAATAATAATCATCTTTCGCCAAGAACACTTTTTCCTCTGAGTTTTGCCGCAGTAGCACTTCTGAAAGTGGGAAGCCTTGACCTTGCCAGTGAACCATGGCTGTGTTTTTCCACAACTGATTGCTTCCTCGCTGAGTGTATGTGTGTGTTCCCTCTACCCTATTGACCCAGACGAGGCATAACTAATGACCTCTTCTGGCATTAACGACCCACAACAATAGTTCTGTGACCGCCCGACCTCTGCAATGTTCTCATGTATTCCACATTTAAACCCGTTTCATTAAATAACATAAAGAGCTCCATAGCTGAGCCACAACATACACTCCCTCACTGACGGGGACTCAACGCCGGTTACCTCACACGCATTGCAGGAGCTACTTCAGTGTGATATTCCTGTTAATGGATAGATAGAAACAGTCAGAAAAGGTCTATTCAAACATTTTCTGTAAGGGACAGGAAGATTGACGGCCCGCTCCTGCGTTTGTTTGTGTGTATCCTGACAGAACACCATCCATCAGTACAGTCAGTGGATGACTTCTCCACACCTAACAACATTTGTTTCAGCTTCAGGTCCATTGACAGTTATGGCATACTGTCAAACACATCCACCGCCACCATCCAATCTACCTTTTAACATTCATTCTCGCTCTAGTGCCTCCATCCACTTTCGTCCCTGAAAGTCATTGGCAGGCGTCTGCAGCTCTGAGATAAATGAGGGAGTCAGTGAGCTTGCAGTTTCCACCACTCCCCAAAAAAGAACTCCATCCAGTCAGGTTCAAGGCCTAGCTTTCTGCCATTACCATGTGGTCTGTATCTATACAGGTATATGTGTTTGCTTATGTGTCCTTTCATAGGCTTGCATAAGGTTAGACAATAATGCAAATTGTTCTTTGAATTTGAGTGTAATCACACCATGTCTATATGATCATTCAGTTTCATTGTATTCTATTGATATTCACTTAATTCTAATTCAAAATTTACCAAATGAGTTGTGGTTTGTCTTTGTTTGCAAAGAGTTTTGACTGATGTAATACATAACAGATATACATAACAGAAGAACATAGTGCATTGGACATCCATTCATTATTTTGATATGGTTCTGCATACATTTGGCATATTATATATTACTGTATATAGATAAAAAGTGATAGATGGAATACTTTATTTATCCCTAGATGGGAAATTGCATCATTAAAGCATAGTTGAAATAAGTGATAAATTATGAAATAAAATAATGAAAAACATAAATAACAAAACTAAATCTTAACTAGAAGCTGAACTTGAAGGGGACATATGCGTCTGAAACGCTTCATTTTAGTGCAAGTCTCTTTGAAGCCCAGTGTGCTCTGATTGGCTTGCGAGAAAGATATGTTGCACATTTGCAAAGTTAGTTCTCAAGCCGTGGGTTCAGATATTAATGAAGTGTCTATATTCTAATTAAACTGTATGTGAGGGGGCAAAATCTGAATGGCTTGTTGAATCACTAGTTTTCTGATCAAAGCACTGACTGGCTTGTCTCATTATAAAGTTTGTGGGTTATTTTCAAAATATATCACGTTTAAAAACTAGAACCAAACTCAAAATATACTCGACCATGGTGAAGTAATACTATGTACTTGGTTAGTACAAGTCTAGCAGATACTTTTTACTGTCATGTATCGATGTGACAAGGTGTTGGAAAAACATTCTTGACATTAATAACATGATAATGAATTCAACAATATTTCCATGCTCAGCGTACGCAAATGTCACTACAATGGATTTTCTTAGTCCCACTTCATTTATATCTCCCATGCTCTGCTAAAGGTCATCTTATGCCCGTTGGACCCAAGTCGGCCACATACAAAGTGCATAAGTTAAGTAAAAAAAAAAAAAAAAAGAGAGAGATCCAATCTGGACAGTTAGACACAAATCGAAACAGACCAGAGGATAATTAGACCTGATCTGAAATGCAAATGGAACAAATGGAAACACTGAGATCTAAACTGGTGGAGAAACATGCTGCTTTTAGAGAGGACATGTTATTTTCCCCTGCACTTTATACTTCACACTCACTCCACATATTTCTCTTGTGATCATGAAAATGCACCACATGATAGAGAGTCTGCTTGGATCAACTCAAGCGAATTGACACACAGACCTGGGACACTCTACAACACATCGGTAACCTTTCGACCCCAAGAAGACCTCTGCTCTCAGTTTCTCTCTTGCTGTCTTCTTTATAGCTCTTGTTTTATTGTCCCTCTCACAACTTGTAAATCCAAACCCCTCCTCCCTTTCCCCATCCTGTACCCTTCTTCCCCTGCATATACCCAGTTCTATCAAGCAGAGAAAATAAGAGATAAAAAAAGCTCTTTATTGGCGTTGTCCTTCAGTCCTGATAGCATCTGTATAAGCCTTGTAATCTTGCCACGCACGCCAGCAAAATCCCTAAATGTCTCAAATCTTTTCAAGATCACACAAGATCGGTTGTGACTGCAGGAGGTTTGGCCTCAAGAAACCTCTGTGAAGTTGGTTGCTCGTATAGGATTTGCTGTCTACAGCAAAGTCAGAGTTTGACGTTAAAGTTCTGTTGTTCCGTTTCATGTAGTTTTCAAAGGTTATCCGTTGTGATGAGTGAGCAGATATGTTTTCTTCTTATTGTTGTTGATGAGCTGTTATCTACTAATGCCAAACATTGAGGCTTCCATCTCTGCCAGCAATGACATAACAGACACTAAGTCGTAGTAAAACCCAGTTTCCCCAAATCATTCATGTTTAACTATTCTTTATTAATAATTTTGTTCTCAGAAACTTAAAAAGATGCTGACAGACTGACTCAAATTTTTACTAAAAGTAGAACAATGGCTGATGGGACATCGGGAGATTCAGATGAGGCAAAAGATCCCAGGCCTCGCTTTTATTAGCGCTTTCAAACCAGTGCTGGCAGCTCGTGCTGTCAGATTCGGGTTGTGAGTGCTCGTTAGATACGAGCTGATTCATATCAGAGCACCGCGCCGAAGATGAGCTGACCGCCAGCAGAAAAGTCCATCTTTTATAGCTGTGTCTATAATTGTTACTACATGACACAATGCAGCCCCTCAGTATGTGAACTGTGACACATTTTGTATTGTTCTAGCTCTACTCCAGCACGTTGGGTGACTTTGAGATTAAAGTGATGGCTTTCAGCTTTAAGTGTGTTTGATGTTCATATTCATATTGGTCTTACAAATTTGGACTTGTAGGGTTTTTTATGTCATGCTATTTAGGTATAATGCAGCAGGACAATGGTATAACTGTCTGTGTGCCAAGGACCTTTTCATATAAATTCATTTTTATGTCATAAATCTGAGTGCTTAGCCACTCTTGCTTCGTCTGATAATGCAAATGTCCCCCTGATACTGCCTATGTGTGTTGGCATTAGACATCAAATCTGTATATTTATAGATTTTTTATAAGTTTACCTGTATTTGTAAAAGGATAGTCCCAGGCCGTGGTCATGGTATACATCCATGAAGAAATAGTTATACTATTCACTTGCATGTTATACACAACAAGCTGACCAATTCTTAAGTAACTAACTATTTGAGTAGTTATTTTGATAACATTATGGAATCACTGGGCATCATGCAACATTTTCAGATTGTCATGCTCCTACGAGTTCGTACACAAGCTATCTTAAATGTTGAAACGTAATTTAAGTGTTGTAAGTTTCTTGTTTGAACTTGATGAATGCAAACTGTTCATGAGGAGATGTGGTTTCATGAGATTTGTTCTCATGTTGAGCACCTGATTCACTGCGTTTAATTCACAAAATGGGCTAAAAGAAGGATTTCACAACTATGAGAGAACGATACAATAGTGGGTTCTTATTCAAGATATCTTTATTTTTTGTCGTATTTTAATGATTTTTAGACATTTTTTGTTTTACATTCTTTAGGTATGGTTTCCTTATCATTTATGATCTAATCTCATGCCAAAACATTTATTTCCATACACTTTTTCCATTTCAACATCATTAATCATATATTATTCGTGCATATTGGTTTGTCAATTACCAAATATGCTAAACTTGGTCCAGTGCTCCACCCTCTTAAGACTTTAATTTTGATATCCGTGATTTTATTCTCTCTTATCTTGGGACCTCTCTGAAGAACACATTTAGAACAAACTGGCCCAATGTTTCGAAACATGGAGGCAATAATAGTTGTTTTTGTTGCAATAGTTAAGGGAATCATGATGATATTCTGTAGTATTTTTTATGTGGATCAAATATATTTATTCAAAAATACAGTATGTTATATTAAAGTGGCCCTATTATGCTTTCCACTTTTTCCCTCTCCTTTAGTGTGTTATATATATTCTTGTACATGTAAAAGGTCCGTAGAGTGTAAAACCTGAAGTCCACGCCAAAAAGGAGTTACCCTCCCCCTCAGAAGCTCCTGAGCTGCCTGAAACGGCTCGATTGAATTATCTCCTTCACTTCCGTAACTTTATGAGGTCATAATGTTACAGAAGTGACGTAAAACTGCTTCCGGCTAGTTTGGCCCACAAACAACAAAAGAGGGACGGAGCTGAAGCTCCGGAGGAAGAGTTTTTTGAAATGTGAAACGTTGACCAATCACAACAGAGCGGGTAAGCTGACCAATCAGAGCAGACTTTGCTTTCTGGAGGGAGGAGCAAGCGCTACAACGGAGCATTTCAGAGAGAAGGTGAGAAGAGGTGCTGCAGGACAGCCAGGATGAGAAAAACAAGGCGGATAATGAGCATTAACGCATGCAAACATGTTCTAACTGTAACTTGAGATAAAAATATGCACCCGGAAAATAGCATAATAGGGCCTGTTTAAGACAGAAAACAATTGACTTTGTGAAACAGCTTTAAGTGTGTACATAGTGAGTTGGCAACTGTAGAGGATGTTACAATGGTGACCGTGTAAAAAATGACGGCACATTCTAATCTCCTTGTGATGTCATAGTTCGCACAGAACCCAGTAGGCATTCAGTTATTTCTACACTCTTTACATCTTTTGTGAAACAGATTGATTAAGTCACATCGATTGGTAAGAGCTTCACATCTGAAAATATTATATCCTTTTAGATTTATAAATATTGAATTTGCATACAAGGACATATTTTCTGATTATTCAAATGCGTTATCATATTGTCTTTTTTGCTGTCTCAGAGGATCTGCGCCACTTTTATAAATACACTCAGTTTTATTATGAACTTAGCCGAGCTTTGCACAACACAGGATATAAATACTATGAAATATGTAAGGTATAAACCATCCTGACTTATGGATCTCTATATACTGCCTTCATGTTCACAGAATACAACATATAGTAAAATAGCTAGCCACGATGATATAATTAACAAGAATTAATGTATTATCATTTTAGTTGACGTCTGTTACATATTTAAATAACAAATAATTTTTGATTAAAACAACATAACTATTTAGTAAAAAAAAGGGATTTTCCCCCAGTGAGAGAGAATTCAAATTACAAAAAAGTTATAAAATGCAAAAAGTTTTCTCTTTGGCTTCTTTGATAATGGCAGACAAAAAAGGGTTCTGAATGGCTGTAGTGTTGGTGTCGTGGGCGATGGAGCTGTGTGTCTTATGATGACAACTAGACCGAGTGGTGTAGCAAGATGCTGAGATGCAGTGACCTTGGTGCTGAGGATGGGGGAGTGAAGTGGATGGAATTGAGGAGGTGACGAGGAGGTGGACTGAGATTGAAGAGAACCAGACTTGGGCTCTATCTCATACACACTCTGACAGACACAGGCAGACACACAAACACATGTCAGTGGTATGGGTGTAAATACAGTACAGCACCTCATGATGTGCATATAAACAAAAGCACACCGACTGTTTTTCTCTTCTTCGCCCTGCTTCCTTCTTGTTTAAGACACACAACACACACACACACACACACACACACACACACACACACACACACACACACACACACACACACACACACACACACACACACACACACACACACACACACACACACACACACACACACTCACACTCACTCAAAGAGTCAAAGTTAAACCCGGCTGCATGTGAAGGTGATCTGCTCCAATAATCAGCTGTTGACCAGATGGAAGAGGCGGTGGGTCCAGATAAGGACATACACACATGGGACCTAAAGGCTCCAAACTATTTATTAGGGTCTGCTAGGGCAGACACGTTATCAATGGGAGGCTTTCTTCCTATAGAGATAATCAGGTGTAAATAATAGATAATGGGACTAGGACACAAAGTCAGCTATTATTAGCTGCAAAGTGACATTGTGTATTTAAAAATCTTTCCAGATCCAACAATGACTACGTTTACATGCACACTCATGTTCCAATATTATTCAGAATATGAGGATATTCCGAATTTTATACGGCTCATGTAGACATCATATTCTGAATAAATCCTTATTCTGAATGGAGCACTTTCCAATTAAAACATGTGGGATATGTCGATATTTTTCTGGATTTAGGAGCTTTATATGGACATGTATACAGCGCATTCCAAATATGCGTCTCATTAGGTTTTTTTTAACGACATGGGATTCACTGGCCCCGATGATAAGGATGCGGCTCGGGGTCGCTTTACATTAATCATGGTCTTTACATGGTCTGAATTTGTACATTGACAGTTCAATTTAATGTTTAACCCACTGACAATTGAATACAGCCTGCAACATTATGTAATTATTGGGTACATTAGGGCACATATTTTGTAATACCATGGATATAAACAAGCACACACAAACACACACAGGCAGTGTTCATAAAACCTATTGCTCCATTTAATCATGTTACCCAATGCTTGTGATCAATCCCACATGAGAGCCACTATGAGGTCCCATGTAGGCTCTACACTGTGGATGAGCGAGTTCCTAAATACAATCTGACGTATTTAGACGACAAAGCGTTTTATATAAATGAGACATGAGGTTTAACAACTGCAGATGACAGATAACACAAAATAAATACTTTTTGTTTGATTAAGTTCAAATTTGTATAAGTTACACGTGAATAAACACGATTTGATTCAGTGTGGCTTATGTTGTAAATATTTAAACAGGCAACACCACTCCACATCTCCTGCTTAGTCACAGTTCTGGGAATGGGCTCTGACTATGAATGGATGACGTGTAATATGGATTACACAAAAAAACAATTTTGTGTAATCTACACGACTGCCACTGACATCACATGCACACAGTGAAAGTTAACTAACAGTTAACAATTTAACATAGATTGGTGAGTGAGCCCAAGAATCATAAGAAATGTTTTTTTCTGTAAGAAACAGAAGATATCTGTATCTATTGCGTTCTAGTCTCTCACTGGATGTGACACAAACGTACGCACACTCGCACATACACAACCACAACCACTTATTAATCTTCTTCCTCAGGGCACAATTACCTCATCACCCAGTCAGAGTAATTAGCACAGCAGTGCCTCATTTAAAGTCATTATTTGGATAAAAGGTCCATTGACCTTCCTCACAACGCAACTTGTTACTTTCTTATGTTCCTCTCTCCCTGTGTGTGTGTGTAGTTACCAACTGGAGATAATGTCCATGTCAGTTTACTGAGATTGTTTAAACCTGTAGCTTTTTATACAGCTATATTACTGGGAGTGTGGCGATGCAATGCAAGGGCTAACAAGGCTACTGACTTTGGTGAACAGCAGAGATTAAGCAAAAGGGGTAAATATGAACATTTTTAAGCACTTTCTCAATGGTAAACACATAATACAGAGCAAAAAGTATCATATTGATTGACACCAACAGCTGAAATAATAATAATAATAATGGATTTTATTTATATAGCACACTTTAAAATACAAAGAAATCTCAAGGTGCTGCACAGGGTAAAACAATCACAATAATCAAATATAATAATAAAACGCTAAAGACAAACAAAAAAGTAAAATAGAAATTTAAATAAATGATTTAATTTAATCATAATGAACATCAATATGACATATATTCTTTCTTTGTCTTTTAGTATTGCAATGCTTTTTTCGTTTGTTTTTTACATTCTCTACACAGTGGTGATAAAGAAACAAGAAGAAGCCATGGAAAATATATAATGACCAAAGAAAAATGCAAACCAGCTGCTCAGATTAAGTTTATATATTTAGCTTTTAATTGAAATCTGTGTAATGAACCCAAATTGTTGACAAATCTATGTTAACTACTGTAAAAGTAGACTGCCTGTCAATCTGTTGGTGATACAAAAATCAGGTGGCCATGCTAATGCTTTAGTTAATTTACTTTAGTTTATCCGACATTCTGCCTCTTTTACCTTTAAATAGGACACATTAAGTAAAGTTTGCTTTTTTGCTTCTTTGTTTAGTGCCAGAAAATTTCATCCAGTGATAGGGAAAAAAATTGTGACTGACTGTGATATTCATGAAATGCAAACGCATTGCTTGATAAAAGTTTGGATTTGTACATCTTGAAGTGATTTTATGTTGCTTGAAAAAGGGATGTATAGACTTCATTCTCACACTAGCAAAGGACGGACCGAGGTTTAAGAATCTTATCATATCACTTTCCACAAAAATACTACAACACAGAATCTCAGTGTATTGACACTGACTGATGTTGCACACTGTCAAAAACAATCTTAACAACAGGGACTGGGCCTGTCTGGGCCTGTTCATAAACAGCTTTATAAAACACCTCAGAATCTGATCACACACTGATGGTCAGTAGCTCCCCACTTGTCCCAGACAAGTCTGGACATAATAATAATAATAATTACTTTTTCCGTTGGGTGGATGACGGACACCCTGGCTTTCAGTGCTTGTTTTAACAACATCATTGCAGATGGAATAGAATCGGATGTATCTGCCAGCATGGTCTTACTGTGAGGTTGCATCAGTGTCCACTTGCTTGTTTTAGCAGTTCAGAGTGAAGAGAAGAGATTTGAAGAAAGATTTAAAGGGCTGGGGAGAGAAAGGGGGAGTAAATAAATGTAGTTTAAGAATGAAAAAAAAGAAAAGGTGGAGCAGAGAAAGAAATGGTTGGCTGCAGAGATATTTCTGCTGCTTCTGCAGTGAGGAACCTCTCGGGGGGACAAACTGAAATGTTTCCATGTAAGAGTTTATATGACATATTGTCCAATGATTCTTCTCCATGTCAATGCGATACATGAATACATTCATCTGAGGAGCAGTGGCAAGTTGATTAAAGAGCTAAATTCACGATTTCCAACACAAATAAATCTGTGTCACCAATTTAATTATTTCCCTACCCTAATATCTACAGAGAAACGACAGTCTGGTAGTTATTTATCACATTCGGACAAACAGTAAAGCAGATTTGCTGCAGGGTTTGCAAATCTATAAAGCTTCAAAAAGTTATTGCTTGCAAAAATGAAAGTTTCAAACATAAAGTAGTTGAATTATTGTAGGGTATTCAGCAAAATATAGTTCCTTGTGTTAAAAGAGTCATGTTAAACTGACTCAGTTAGGATTAATCTAACAGCAATGATAATTAAAAAACTGTTAATCACAGCCCACTTGATAATTATATGAGTTGCTTTTTGAACATCCTGCTTTGGTGTGTGTGTGTGTGTGTGTGTGTGTGTGTGTGTGTGTGTGTGTGTGTGTGTGTGTGTGTGTGTGTGTGTGTGTGTGTGTGTGTGTGTGTGTGTGTGCGTGCATGCGTGTGTGTTTGGGTTTGAGGGTAGTCCTGCAGGCAGTGGCGTTCTCAGGAAGCACAGTGGGACATGTTGGTGGCGAGTCAGAGAAGTCTGCATAAGTCTGGTATCTTATGGACAGCACGGTGCCCAGGGCACAGCATCACCTCCAATTAGGAAAGTGGGACAGCAGGCACCCTGCTACATCCTGTACTACACACACAGCTGCAAGTTCCTGTTCCTCTGCAAAATGGATCATCCCAGAATTTTTGTCGAGTTTAGAGAATGAAAACTTTCGTTGAGGGGATGGGTTTTTATGTCAAGGCAAGTTTGTGTTGGGTGACCCAGAGTTTTTCAAATCATGACACCATTGGACAAATGCAGCTAAATTCCCTACACCTTAGATAATGTATATTTGGCCAGGTATCCACTGAAATAAGCCAATAAACCAATTAAGAATAAAGATTTTTTGACAAGTGTTGTGTGTTTTATTGCTTATAAAACATACAACATGCAGAGCGACAGACAGAAGGAGTTTTCTCTTGTTTGACTGTATTGCATACATTCTGATCAGAGTACAACACACTGAGCAACAAAGCCATAGAGGGTGAAGGACGAGAGGTTGAAGTCAATCTCATTTAGGTTTCACTCAATGAGGGAATAATGAGCTTAAACCTCTCATGGATCTGTTTATCATACCAGCTCCTTGACATTGTGGAGTCAAGGACTAATGTGCATTAACCCTCAGAGAATTGCATGAGTCACTGGACAATTAAGTTCACCTTACATGCATCGCTGGAGGACGAGAAAATTCCTATGTTGTATCACAGGCCAAGGCCCAACAAGATAACTACAACATTATTACTGTATAATTTCCTTGATAGGGGTCATACACTTTGGGAATTTGTGTCGAATAGTATTCTTGGTGTGTGGCTTTAGTTATCCAGCCAGCCACAATGCAGCTGGTCAGGCTGCCGGCGGCTGGCAATAGTAAAGAGGCCATCAATTGTGATGAGAAAAGGGGGGGAGAAAACAACGAGTCGGACCACCATCCAAATACACATTCAGCCAAGGCAAACCACAACAGGGCTAATGTCCCCCATCCCCTGAGAGGGTGCCATCCCAGTGAGTACATAGAGCACTGATTACTAAAGAAAAATATGTATTACTACTTTTATCTTGTCTTATAAATCTATTATTACTATGTCACTAAAAAAACTCAATGTTGAATATCATATATCTAAATCCTGACTTATGATTACGATGCCAAAGAAATCTGAAGTGACAGAAATCACACAGCTCTTGTGTAGTGAAAATGCCAATTTGTGCTGTCATTATTTTAAATGTAATATTTTGGAGATTTGAACTGTTCATTGGACAAAACTAACTATTTGATGACAACTCTCTGGGCTCTTTTACAATTTTCTACAGACAATATTATTGATTAATATAGATAATTAATTGCTACCAAAAATAATTTAGCCATGTTTGTCCATTTGGAGTACGAAAAAATATTCTTTATAATTAAACAAACGTGGTTTATTCAATCTTTAGTCAGTATCAGGTAACATTTTAAATACTATAGCAGCATTATTTATACATATATTGATAAATATTGTTATTCAAACCCATGAGGAAATGTATTGTGATACTCTCTTTGTCATATTACACAGAGTAGGGGTTTCTGGTACTACTTCACCTACTTCCAAGGTGAATGGAGAAGGGAAAAAGTCTGAAGAGGTCTAATCCCAGCAACATTTGTAGTTTGTAGACCAACTTTATTGTTTAGACCAGCGTTTTTTACTTGTGGCTTTTCTGTGGCTTGTCATATTAAACAGACGAACAAGCGAACAAGCTTAGGATGGTTTTTCATCGACTTAACAGGCACTCTGAAGGTATTGACTTCGTGTTAGCTGGCATCTGGCCGGCCTGATATATGGATGTCTTAATCGACAGTTCAGAAAAACACAACACACTCACACAATCTGGTACCCACACACTAAAACAGTTGTGCGACATGCTTTAAGACTCCCTCACACACGCATGTATATAACAGATGGGTCCACACAGTGTTTTCACACACACACACACACACACACACACACACACACACACACACACACACACACACACACACACACACACACACACACACACACACACACACACACACACAACGACACACAGACCTGTCGGGTTTTATGGCGGAGATGGATGGTGATAGATGCTGTCTGTTTGTCAGGTCGTCTCTCTAGTGCTGGTCTAATGAGGCGACACACTGTCCTGACTGACACAACCAGTTCAGCGGGGTCAAAGACAAGTTCAGGATTTCTAACCCACATCCATAAATAACCACAACGTATCGGAGCAGACCCTCAGAGAGAGGCTGAGCCATTTTCTCAATATCAAATTTTTGATTAGAGAGCCGAAAGCAAGTTTCTATTCTGTTTCATTTTTTTCTCAATCGGGTTGGTCTGATGAAAAGTATCTCCATCAAATAATTTTCAATAAAACAAGTAACCCTGTGAAACTAACTCTGCATGTAGACTGAATGTAGATGTTTTGCCTTACTTTGGCTGATTAGTTTTCCCGCCCTTTCAGGTGCAACAAAGCTTACAGATGAGTGGAAAGAGAGGTCAATCAGGTACTGTCTGAACAAACCCACACAGTCCTGAGCAGATTTCTAATCCAGGGAAACAGTGGGTGTACAGTGGGTATGATAGGGCTTCAAAAATCAACTTATTTATTATGAAAAGTTATATCATCGGTGCATTTATGTGCTTGTGGGAAGGTTAGTCATTTGAGATTCGTGAGTAGGCGGCAAAAATTCATTGAATGCCCAAGCAATAGGGTCAAATATCAGACCCTTACTCATAAATTTCTACAGAAGAAGCTAGGGGCAAAATAAGAAAATTAAACAAATGCAGAAAATGACCTGGAAAGTATACTGATATATTAATATACAATGAAGTTTGGAGCACTTCATAGTAGGAAAAAGCTGAGTTTTCGCTAATAACATTGAAATGTGTTATGTACGGGTTACACAGCCTTGATATAGCAGTAAACAATCTACCTGAGCAGAGAATTAAGTCACTCTACCTCTGTGTATGATGTAATTCAAGTTTATCATTGCTTTGTTGACATAGCTGGGCTGGCCGCGCGTGATGATAGTGCATCTAAGCGTGCCCCACTGGCTAGCTCAGGGGGGCCACTATGCATTACGCTCATACAGAGGTTACAGCTGATAACGCCGTGCAGTCCGACGTCGTCGTCGTCGCGGAGGCGTAGCACCCAACCTCTGTTTCCCCCTCAGGTAAACACTGTTAGCTCTGTCAGCATTTTTGCAGCAGTTTGCACTGTTAGCAGCAAGCCGACGGCTCAGCTGTTGTCATGTTGAAAGCCCTTGAAAGGCAATAGGAATGCTCCCAATATTGTACATAGCACCGCCAACGATGGCGCTATTCTAATCAGGTATCCCCGTAAACTGAGACAGTGAGCCAGCATGTACAATAGGACCCTGAAACCAAAAGGAATACAGCAATCATTAATTTTGGTTCATGTGTTATATTTTGTAAAATAATCACATATATATAGAGAAAATCAGAAGTAGATAGATAATTCATTTCAGGACGCAAACACTCCTACTGCAAAATGCATCGAACACTTCAGAGACACACCACGCAAACTATTGAAGCAAAATAATGATCTCCACATATACTCCCTCCGAGGTATGTTATACCATTTCCATTTTTTAAACATTCTGCCCAAGTAATCCAATATGCTCGACTGCTAATAAAGCAACTCTCGCCTACCTGACTTCATTTGACTTGCCAATTAAACTGTTATCTGGGGTTTAATTAAACTCTTGACGTTGAGAGTAAGCACAACACTTTTCTGTGTGTTGTAGGATATGCAAAATGAAACTGGTTGGGTAGCACAGTGTCTGTCTTTGTGTCCGTGTGTGTGCTTGTTACACCTGATTTGTCTTGCTGCAGTAGTGCTGCCTGAGTGTTGCAGATAAGGGTGAGTGGCAGAGTCATCATACTCTGCACTGCACCATTCAGTAATTCAGAGACAAATGCAACATGCATGTATGTAAGTGCAAAAGACTGACAATTCCAGCCTATTAGACACAGGGAAACACACTCACGGACAGACGAGGCACTCCCTTAAGATGTAGCCCAGATTTTGTCTTCAAATGCAGCCAAAAGTCACAAATTAATTTGAGAAAATGCAAAGACCTTCGCCTTAAAAGTGGTACGCTGACTCAAGGTCACAACTCTTTAATACAGTATAAAGGAGTAATGTGGACAGTAGCGTACTCATCCGAAGAAGCAGCCACAAGACTGGGAAGTAAAATGTTTGGAGCTCGGGTGCAGCCTGGTAGAAGATGAGAGTTGGGAGTGAAAAATAAATTATTCAGCTTTCCCTCCCCTTCAAGCTGTCTTTCAGAAATAAAGCACTGAGCCCCAAACCGTAGTTATCTGTCTATTGATCCAGTAGTTTATTTAAAGGGCATATTCCAAATCAAATACATTTTTTCCTCAAATGAATATTTAGCTGTATGGCAGCCTAAGTTAGTTATCACTGCTCAGTGCAGAACAGCAGAGAGCTGTGGCTGTATAGAACAGTTATAGTGTGAATTTATGTGGCAATAAATTGTTTTAACCTGGGTGAATAAAAGCAGAGTGATAGCTCACTTTGCAACATTACAGACAAACGAATTAGCCACTGAATGAGCACACATCCTTTAAACAATTCCCGTCACGCATGCATTGTCTGCTGCGTCTAACCTCTCCCGAAAAGGTTATCAAGAGCAAATTGAAATTGCTTTCGCCACTTGAGTGCCAATGGTTTTAAGGATGACTACAGGGTCAACACCAGCTATCAGAGATCCCATCTATTCCTCAGTTTATGGTCTGGTAGGCTCTCACAAACATGATGTTTTATTGCAATTGTGGCTCTTTGCTAGAGGACTCACAAAGTGGTGAGAGCTGCTATTGTTTGCTGGTTAAATGCAGTAAATAATGTACTGTAAAAGAAATACACTGCATGCACAGGTTACGAACAAAAAATACCTTAAGAGGTGAGATTAAGCGTTGTAGTAGTTAGGCTTGCTTTACCCACTCCAACCAGTAGAGGAGGATGTTGTTCCTCTCATTATTTGTTTTAAAATGAACTTCTGGTTGCACCTCAACTCCAAACTTCTATTCAAATTTTACACTTAAATAATTCATAGAATACTAGATGTAGTTCTGTGAATAAAGAACTAATTTGCCTTCACTCAGTTTCCCCAGTCCTTACATTTTCAACTTTAACTTGTTCAAAGATACTCCCCACTTTCATTGCACCTAGCCTGAGGTCACATTTGTCTTTGAACACAATCTCTCCCCTCGGCCCCCTATCAGCCTCCCAATCCCTGTATCATAAGGCCAGGATTGTTAATGTGGCACCCTGGGGCAGCAACTGGAAGTCACTGCAAAGTCGTAACTCTGAGTCAGCTCAGTGTTATGAGTGAGACCATTACAAAGACTCTGCAGGTATAAAACACCACGGCTCCAATTTTTAATCTATAAATCAGCAAAACTTTAATTTTCTTTAACTTGGTTCTTTGGATAATATTCTTCAGAGATGATAACTTTTACTTTACAGTCAATTTTTTATTCTAACTATTGAATATCTACTCATTTATGGAGTTTTACCTCTATTGGTGGTAATGTAAAGAGTTAAATTGTAATGGGCTCTGTCACAAAAACTCCCAAACAGCCTTGTTTTTTGCTGACCTTTCATTCTGTATTTATAGCAACCATCACAGGATTAAAGCAGTATAAAGAGCTAAAGTAGAGCATACCAACATTCACAAACACACACGTATACACACACAAAGCAAAAACATTTAATTCACCCAGTCCATATCTCCTCAGACACATTAATGATAATGAAGGTGACCTCGCTGGAGAATTTAATTACAGTCTAATCATGTTGATTCTCTCTCAGCTTTCACTTAGATGAAAAAGGAAATGCTTAAAAAATTAAAAACTAATCTGCACTCTCACTTTGTTTGTGCATCCTTTGAAAAGCATTGCAAATTGTATATGGTTCCAGTCAGACTGTGCAAGTCAAAATGAAATACATACTGGCACAAGAAGAGAATTTGTGTTTGCGTCCTGATAAAATCATTGCTGGCGCTCTGGCATTGCTGACAAGGAAACAGTGAATATAAAATACCTCACTGATAAATGAGTAAAACAACATTACAACCCCAACTTGATGCAAAACAACAATTCATTCCCAGGACGTTTGCTTGCTTGTGGACCACACTCCTTGCGGTCATGCCAACATGGCACCATCTGCACATTGTGCTCCATTTCTCTGCATACATCAGAAAGGGATCCAGTATTGTTTCCTGGCAACGCTCGTAAACACCTACACTTTATAAAGGACAGCATTATTTAAACTAACCATGGATGGAAACAAGTATACAAGCAGACCGGCAGGCAAACCCATCGTGAAAACGGCATAAATGTGATTATCTTAAGCGTATTTAACTTATGTCAAAGCATTTAGGATCACAAAGCCAGCTTTATTTTGCAACAAAAAAAACTTGGTTGAACCCCGTATGAGTAAAGGTCGCATGCCAGATGTAGTTGGCAGCACATTGAACACCCTTAGGCGATCGTAGGAACAAAATTCCGCAGACATTTATCATTAAAATATGGAAAAGCACCTACTACAATACACTCATGGCAAGTAGGGGAAAAGGGACCACTCTCACTCTCTTAATCTCACTTGATCATCAAATTTGTGTTTTTCTTATGTGTGTGTATGTATCTTAAAGTGAAAAATGAGGTCAGTAAGTAGGGAACAGGTGATGGCAGGCAGACCACCGGATCGGAGAGGTGGTCTGACTGAAGTGTGCCTGGTATGGCACACTTCAGTCTCATATGTCCCTGCTGAAAGAAGAAGTGAAGGGCAGGAGGAGGAGGAGAAGAGCTGGGAGATAAAACAGCAACAGCAGGACAGAAAGAAGCAGTGGAGGAAGGTGGGAAAAAAAAGAAAGGAGGCGGGAGATGAGAAAGATAAAGGGCAGAGAAGAGTGCTGGGTGGGTAGCGGAGAAATGACAGGAGAGGGAGCTCAGCGTGATAGATCTTCAAAAATAGTTTGCAATCACGCCAACATGCATCTTGGGGGAGAAGAAAAACTACTTTACATATAGATGACCCTGAACTGTTGGAAGACTAAGCGTTGGAGGGAGAAGCCAGACAGTTGGAACCAAAGACTGTTCTGATCTATTCTTGTCCGGACCCCACCATCCCCCGTCCTACCCGAGCGCTGTGAAACCGGACCTCAGGCCCGTTCTTTGGAGAGAGGGGGAGGGGCTTGATGTGAGAGGGTGGTCATGTTGTGGTTTAGTAGCCGGGGGTCATAATGGACAAACTCATCAATCACTTTGAATCGTGTCTCTGTATCTACGACTGTTTAACGTAGAGGATACACATGGCTAACAGGCAGACTTATTGTCCAATGTATTTGCAACATGTGTATAAATACTGGGCAGAGATACATACAAAGCCAATGGAAATCATCCGCAACCGATCCAACACTAGTCGCCAGAAATAATTGTATTCAACTTAAAAAACATTAAGTGTGGGCTCATGGTGAGTAATACACCATTTCCGAGACAAGAGAAGCACAGATGACAAAGATAAAGATGATCCTTGCTCTTAGCCCCAAACACAAGCAATCTGTAGTCCCACAATCCAGAAATCACTCTGAAGAACAATTGCCACTGACAGCGACACAAAATGACCCGCATTCTGTTTTACTTTATAAAGAAACATTCGTCCTCCTGGCAAATAAATGGACATAAAATCAAACACTGACCACAATTTATGTTTTCAATAACGCATTCTGCTCTGCATGATCAGAGTACTACAAGATCCCATCATTGAATTTCCCTCCGTATGCTGTTATCTTATAAAAATTGCAATTAGATTGAGTTTCTGTCAGCCCATTTGCAAAAGCAATCAACTCAAGCTCCTGTAAAATAATAAATAAAATACAATTACCCATAAAAGACAGCACCCTATAAAGAGTGACCCTGAAAATACTCTTGGATGGGCTCCCTCCTTCGCAGACACATACACACACACACACACAGTGATTGCTGATGCTTCAACTTTGGCCCTCTCAATCCCATCTCCGATTCTCCCTCACCCTGCACCGATGCTTCAGCCACACACACACACACACACACACACACACACACACACACACACACACACACACACACACACACACACACACACACACACACACACACACACACACACACACACAGTCGTGCCCGGAATAGACTAATCTCGTGTGTGATATTACAGAAGCTAATACATCCATAGGACATTTATGCTTTGCACTGTCTTACATATCTTGAAATCTATACCACAATGTTATTACCATTCAGGCTTTAACATAACCAGCGTGCAGAAGCATCTAGGTTAATGTCTGGACACGAGGAGCCTTATGTAACTTTTCAATAAAGACTAAGGCAAGTGGATATTGGATTGGTGTTAACTAAGTGGCCGTCAGGTGAGGCATTTTGAAAACAGCAGCCTTGCCAGTTAAGCTTTTCCAATGGCACCCTCTTTTGGCAAGAAGTAGGAGTTGAAGCACTTCACACCTAAACTGCTGACAGAGAATGCTGGATATGTCGTTTACTACCCTGACATTATTTCTAACTACTCTGGTCGTATGACTGTGATTATGTTGTTCGTTGTCGGTTACCTGAAAGTCGGTGTTGCCTGGTGCTCACTCGGTTGGTGTTTTGGACCGCGCAGCAGAGGTGGAGCATGGCGAACATGGTGAGGATCATCACCACACTCTGCAGCAGCAAGGTGAGCTCAAACTGCTTCCCTATCCTGCAAGGACGCAACAAAAACACCCACCACATTACAGACTTTACTGAGTTGATATAGGAGTAAAAACACATATGACCTTTGCAATAAGGACAACAACAACATAAAAACAAGGCATGTCTATACCACAGTTAACACACAATACTATACTATTCACTTATATGGGTTTTATTATAGGACATGTCATACACGCTGTCCTATAATAAAACATGCCATTCAGGCTATAAGCGGCACAGAAAGACCTCATAAATAATACAATGTTCCCACCAGATTCTATAAAGAATCTATTAAATTCCATGTTCTGTCCCTGCAGTGGGAACAATGACCTGTGTAAAACTATTTAAGAAGCCTCAAAGTGAACGGCATATGTCTCACATTATATAATGAATCTCATTTTATTCTGTGAATATATTCCTATTCCATTAATTTGTGACACCAAGACTGATCTGTGGGATGACTTTGTAAATGGCCTGTGCCTTCCAAAGGGCAAAGCAAGCAGAAAAAAGTCTAAAGACAGATAAAAACACAGGCCTTTCCCAATCTTCCTCACCAGAAGAAGATGCGCAGGATGTTGGCTATGAGTAGCACCAGACAGACTCTGGTGGAGAAGCCCTCGCTGTTGCTGCTCGTCTGGATGTCCTGGTACTGAGGCACATAGGGCAGCGCCCCCCCGAACACCATGAGGCAGGACGCCATCCAGGACAGCAATGACCATGACTCCTCCATGTCCTCCTCCTGCAGAACCACCTCTGCATCCATCACACCCAGATAAGCTCAGAGGTGTCCAGGGGGTCTAAAGGTTGCGCCTTGGGAAGAAATATAATGAGGTAGCCGGAGGTCTGGATTAGCATTGCCAGAGCACATCAGCAGTGAAACGTATTTAGCTGATCGCATTTAAATACCTCAGTTATGCATTTTAAATAACTGCCCCTGCTGAGTCCGACTACACAATGCTCGCTCCTACCACATACAAAATTACATTAAAGCAAGACGATGACAATGGCCTAATGGTCAGTATAGCCAAACGTATGCAAATTTAAATATATCTTTAGAGAGAATTAAAATTATGTATGAAACATTAGACCAACAGTCTTTTTTTACTGAATACATGTCAAAGCAGAAAGGTGCAGGTTAAATGATGAATGGTGGCTGAATTACATTTACATAGTAAAACTTACTTTTGAATTATTTCATGAGGTTATAGAGTCCACGCTAGATAATGTGTATATTCCTATCAGTCTTTAAAATACACAGCAGCAACAACAATATAATGTACAGGTTCCAGCACTTTTTCTGTAGCTACTGTACATATTTACATAAGTCAACTTGAGCACACCAGTATTTCCACTACCTTTTGTTTCCCACCATTGGCAAATAAGCCAGGATATTTAATTTCACTTACTGACAGATTTTTCTGTCAAAACAAAATATTTTTGTTGTTAATTTTGTAAAACATGTATAAGATAAAGCTTCAAAACATTTACAATTAGTTTGCTTTGCTTCTTTGTTTGTAATTTAACGAACAAATGATTAAGTAATAAAATAATAGTGTTTCATTTTTCAACACGCAGTGCATTCAGTATATGCACATATACAGTCATGTGGTACATACTGAACAGTCAGAGGTGGTTACCGTATGTGAATAGAAATAGTCCAACAGATATACATGTACTGTAGTACTATGTACAAACACAAACACTTCACTAACACAATTGCATTCGAGCTGACTTAATGACAGGTTCAGGTACTTAGGTGCTCTAATCCTAAAAAGAAGGTGGTGTTTTGAGTGCTAGCAGGCATTCTTGAGAGGATAATAACATCAATGACTAAAGGTTTTAAATTCCTTTTACTCCCTACAGAACAAATAGATTGATTCATTACATTTCAGACAATGTGATCTTGTAATACAGATAAACAGCGGCTTAAAAATGGAATTGTTATTTGGACAACATGTTTGGTGTAAGAGCCATGTGTTGCTGTGTACACAAAACCATGACCTACAATTTCTAAGCAAAAAGTGAGAATAAAAGGAAATTGGTGTGGCGTGATTCACACGTGACTGTGTGATTATTCTCGTGTCTGTGTAATAACAAAAGTGTAACTTAACAGTCAGATTTTTTTATTGACAAATCTGAAACATAAACATTAACTTATTTGCTCCCATACATATTTTGCAGGCTGTGTCAGCTGATAAGTCGCTCAGTATGGTTCAGTTAAAACACTAAGGACTAGTTTAGTCATGACACAATAAAAAAAACCTCCCCAGCAGGTTCTCTGGTGGTAACTTTTTATCACACTCACTGCTTGATTGCTGATAGCAGGCTAATTCAACACAACAGGAGATGCAGCTGCACTTGGAGCACCGAGAGTCATCCAGAAGATGAAGCGGGTCTGATTACTCATTAGACATCTGTTATTTCACATAACTCAGCTGTAAGTAAGGGCATAAGGAAATCAATATTCCAGCCAAGACCTCACTGCTTTGGAAGATAGAGCCAGGAAGGTGGCTCTGGTGGAGCAAAAGCCAATTCTGTAAAGTTATCTGGACCTCTGAATGTCTCCCTGTTATTTCTCTAGAACGTTTAAAAACAAAGATTATCAAGAATGCAAAGTGAAAGCAATAACTGCAGAGCAGCCCTTGAACATAATCCATGAGAGTGTGTTTTTATAGGTTCCCGACAGTTAAACATTGCTCAAGAATTGAACAATCCAAGGTGTCCTAAGCTATTTCCTTCTGCATGGCTGTGTGAGTAAACCATCACACACACACACCACACACACACACACACACACACACACACACACACACACACACACACACACACACCGCAGCAGCAGCAGCAGCAGCAGCCTGGTGTGTTGGGCTACTACTAGTAACAGGGCATG
This sequence comes from Anoplopoma fimbria, assembly GCF_027596085.1. Classification (NCBI taxonomy): domain Eukaryota; kingdom Metazoa; phylum Chordata; class Actinopteri; order Perciformes; family Anoplopomatidae; genus Anoplopoma; species Anoplopoma fimbria. The sequence goes on from NC_072467.1 coordinate 9,979,660, forward strand.
CTGTTATGCAAGCATAGCTTTATGGGGTTGGGTCACTTGACATGTCTGAACATACAGGCATCATTTTTCGGCTACTGGGCTACTACAGTAACAGCACGCAAAGAAACAGCTAATACACGGTCTGGTTACATTGTATACAGAGCAGGTTTACTGCGTGCAATGTCAACAACTGTGTTTGACTCTAAAACCCCAAAACAAACGTCCTCTGAGAGAGCCTGTATCTTTGTTCTGAAGGGCTATTTTGTTTTTTTTAAAAAGCGCGCTCACAGCACGGACAAAGCCCACCGGTCTAAATGTGTATCGCCCCTGATACCGATTTGTATGATTGTCTAGGTAGCAATATTTAAGATTTTTGCGTGTTGTAGGTAAACAATGAACAGCACTCAACTTTACTCACCAGTCGCCTTCATTCACCTTGTCAAAACAAAACACCCTCTCGCACGCTCACGGGGTACGCGCTTATCAGCTTCACAAACACACTGGGTCCCCTGGCAGCTCCAACTTTCAGATCCCAACTCGATCTCAAGATGTGAAAACGCATCGGACACACGCACACGCACACACACACACATACACACACACGCACACACACTTAACGTTACCACATCCCAGTCGACATGTAACGTTAGCTCGTTAAGACACGTAAAGGGATGCAAACTAACTCTACTAAACAAATGAATTTTGTTTTGGTCTTCTCCATATGTGTTTTAAACAACATTACTAAAGTAATGTACACGCTCCTCATCCAAAAACTACATAGTCCACATCACCTAGTGCCCTGGTACAGCTCTCGCGAGACTTTGCGTGTTGCGGAACAGCTGACTGTGCGGTGGGTGGTGCCAGAGACTGCTATCTATTGAGAGCAGTTACACACCTGATAGTGAACACTAGCGATAGACTGCTGTCTCAATCCAAGTCCTGTTTAGAAACTGATAATTATTTACACCACAACATGGCTGAGACGGACCCCAAGTCGGTGCAGGACCTTACCAATGTGGTGAGTGGCAACCGAGGTGGCAAGCTAGCGTTAGCGACAGCAGCCTAGCTAGCAATGATGGCAATACGAATGCTAACGATGCTAAGCTATCGTCAGCTAGTTTGCGAGCAGAGGTTAGCCACCTTTAGCACATCAGCAGCATTTGATGGTTGTTTGTTTGTTTGTATAATTGAACACGTTTAATGGCTTGGCTTGTTCAACCTGTTTACTGAAGCCAGGACGTCCTGACCTTTTGTTTAGCACGTGTTATGTAACGCTGATGGTCAGCTGGGCTTCTTCATGACATCACCAAATCACAACAGAGTCAACCGCATAGAGTCACACAAACAGAAGTGTAGGTCCAGGGTGATGTGACTTCTGTAGAGACGCGTGCTCCAATAGTAATTAAAGTGTCCATTAAAGTCATGTTGAATGGTTACATTTCACTTACAGAACTTGTAGCTGGGGTAATGTTTCTGAGTGTTGTCATGGAGATTAGTAAAAAAAACCTGTTACCCTCAAAAACTTTCAACACTCCCCTGTGGTAGTTTTTTTTTCTTTCTTTCTTTTGTCTATACACTTTTGTATTTACAGCCACTGTCTTGAAAAGCATCTTTCCTCAAAGGAACCCAGTTATACACATTTTCTATACATGTTTTTAATAAAGCTTTATTTGATCATACTGCCTCTTGAGATTAAGGTACCTCTTAACCCCAAGTCGTTGGCATCTGATGAACACATATGGTGAAATTAAAATGAGTCTCTGTGGGCATAGACACCACTTTAGAAAACATCGTTATAGAGCCACATTATATGATGGGCACCAATACAGAATAGTATGAATCTGTTGTGGGTTCATTGCACTGCACATATGCTTACACAGTGAATTAAAGAATCATCTCCCTTGGTAACAGAACTTTTACATTGTTGTCAAGGAAACTAGATACTTTTAACATTGTACTGCTTTTTAAATCATTCATAGACCACAGGCATGATGCATTTGAGTGGGAGTGCTGATGTTTTTCAGTGCCAGAGGTAATGATATAGTCCACTGACAGCATCACTACTTAAATCGTCTTGATTGTCTTAGACTCAAATTAAACTGCTGCATTTAATGTATGCTGTCATCTTGAGCAGAGTAAATTTAATCACTAGATTGATTTATTTGTGGCTTAGTAGTTTTACTTACAGTATTTGTGCTGTGTGTTTCACAGGTCCAGACTCTGCTGCAACAGATGCAGGACAAGTTCCAGACCATGTCAGACCAGATCATCGGGAGGAATATCCTAATCAATCATTTAAAATGCAATCAATTGTTCAATGATTAAATGAGCTTGTGGTACAGATTTTAATCTAATATAATGATGGATTGATGTGTCAGTGGGGGACTGACCAGGACATAATTTAACCCATTTTAAAAATTACTTTGTGAGTTTTTTATGTTAGTTATATACCTTAACTGCTCCTCCACTTGATGAGATGAGCACGCGCATTGATGACTTGGAGAAGAACATCGCCGACCTGATGACCCAGGCTGGTGTTGAAGAGATTGAGGCAGCACCGGAAAAGGTTAAAGAGGGTCAAGGCTCCTAATGAAGGTAAGCGGTAGACCCATCTAGCTTTTGAATCAGTGCAACAACAGTGAACCCTAATTGCTTTTATTCATGCCTTCAATTTTGCTTCAAAGGTCCATGGTTGTGTCCCTCTTCCTGATTGACTCATGAATCATAAGAATATATAAATATCAGAAGATTGTCATTTGCCTTTAGTTTTACATATCTTAAGTGAATCATTTTATTAAGGATGTTGTGTCGGTTTTGCTGCGTCGGATGTAAACGTAAATTAATCCACCTTCTTTGAACCAGTTTACTCAAACACAGTCCATTTGTTTTGTTTTGTCCCGCAGGTTCCCAAGTATAACGGTGTGAAGTCGGTCCTACATTCAGGAGCAGCAGACTTTTCGAACCTGAAAATGACTATTGATTTGGTGTGTCGTTGTGTGAAATGCTTTTTTATATATTGAATATTGTGATAAACGGTTAGTTATGTAATGACTTGAAAAGTGGAACGTTATTTGTAAGTTAGAATAGTGTGATATGCCCTTCAGAACCATGTGCAGCGACTCAGAGGTTATGTTGCGCTGCCATCATATATCTTAATTAATGAAATCCCATGATGTTATGGCTGATTGGGACAGTTTTGCCTTAGCCTGTGCTGAGAAGTACAACCTGCAGGCTAGTTGGCCAGTGGAACCTCAAACCCTACCAACATGGGAAATGGGCAACGTGGACATCTGAAGCCTGTGGGGTTTTACAAACAACACTGTTACTACCAAGCTCTGGGATGCATTCCAATTTCAACTGATTTTTCTTCTATTAAAGCTATTTAATACAGTGCTCTCTGTCATGTATTACATAATAAATATTTGGCCAGGTAATGAATGCATTTAAAAAAAAATTGATTTATAACTCCTAGGTGCTCATTGTATTATGTATTTCTTTTTTTAAGCCAGAGTTGCATTTGATCTCGCTAACTATCTGAAATGTCTCAGTGTTGCATGTTTTTATTGTATTGAAAATACAGTCTATTGTTACAATTAAGGCTCAACTAGACTGGGAAACTGGGAATTTACTTTCAATAATTGTCAATAAGATGTTTAACTGACATTTTAAGTGTATCGAATTAGAGGTTATTGCAACAATGTCTACTTAAAAACGTGCCACTTAACTGCATAGTAGGAACCTTTATTCAAATAAGTGCAAACAAAATTTACAAACAAAACAAATAACCAAATTAAGTGCCAAAAGCATTCAAACAGAAATGAACAGCAGTAAGCAAACTTGTTACACAATCTCATGAAGTACAAAATCAGTAGTGAACATATTATGAATGCAACATTAAAGTTCTGTATGTATTATAAAGTGAATGGTTCCTTAATTGCATTTTAATATCCGCTTATTAAAGTTAGAACTCAAAGTCCTCCTCCGTCATGTCGATGGCCCAGGCGAACTTGTCCCTTTGGCTCTTGTTGTAGATTTTTTCTATAGTTACCTCCATGTTCTTACACCTGAACCAATGGGGAAAAAAAACAAAAACGATTAAGTAAACTCGCCAAAATAAATAGTTTAACCCACCAGTTTATCTTCTGACAGGTCCCAAATCTTTTCTCTTAAAAAATAAGCACAGAGGTATTCTGATAGAGAATGAAAAAGCTCTGATAGAACGCAAGTAATAAAAATAAACCCCAAAATGTAATGGGCTATAAATGAGTGTGAAAACGATTTTAAAATCCTTATCATATACTGTTGACTGGTAAGCATAATTAGTATTCAATTAATTATTTTTTACTGACATAAGTGCTGCGTTTGAAGATGAACAAATTATTGTAATGAATAAATACTAGCAATACACAACATCATATCTAAAAGTAACACATATTTGCATTGATGCGGCAGAGAGGAAAACTACAGATATTAGAACAGCATTGTGCAAGTGTCAGCTAGCTGCCTGTTTTTTGTGAGAATGTTTTATAGCAGGAGTTTTTCAGGAAAGACTGGTACATCAGTGAGAGATTTGTTTACACATTTGTATCAGATCCACAGAGATGAACTTGGCCACACAACTCAGTTTACTATGATGTTTAACACAGATTTAAAGACAACCAGCAACACAAAACTAGAAAGCCCGAGTTCAGCCCCAAATGAGGGAGCTGACTCAATCATTTTGCTTTGTGATACAGGTCAAAGGTGGAGGTGGTCCAGGTGGTTCTATTGGAAACCTTTGTTTGTCTCTGTGCTCTCAAATAGGCACGCAGGTGCATGAGTATGTAGGTTAAGCTGTGTTTTCACCAAGTCATCAAGGTTGTTTAGAGTCGTCGTTAGTGTTCACTCACCAAGCCACGCTGATACGTGGGTCCAGGTAGTTGAGCTTTGAGGTACCCAGTGCAATCTGTTTGTTTTCCTCTCTGTCAGTCGCCTGGACCTCCATCTTCAGCAGCTGCTCCTCACAGCGATTCACTGCTGCCTTCTTCCGGTCCACCAGTCTGACAGAAAACAGAGATTTGGTCTTTCAATGTGAATTCTTTCCACATTCTGGGCAAGCAAAAAGGAGTGTGCTTGCAGCAGTTTTGTGTAAATAACTTGAGGTAGAAAATGTCCAACCTGCAGAAAACCAGTAAATATTGTAAAACACACTTGGGGATAGGGGTGATAGACAGGAGTAAATAGATCAATGTGTGGGGCTTGAACTTCGCAAATGGCTTACATTTTCCATTGAAACAAGTGTTCCTTCTCTGTAGGCCAAGCTCTACCTCATAATGTTCTCTGTATCATAATGATCCAGTGAACAAACATTTCGATCATGAATGAAATGCAATGCACACAGGAAAGCAGTGGTCCATTCAGGATGTCGTACTGTACAGCAACGTAAAACTAACACTGTTTTCTTTTGGCTAAAGGCATAAAGACTAAAAGGAAAAGCGGGGAAGCTCATCTCTGTGAGTTAACAGCAGGGCTGCCACCAACACTAACACAATTTTATGGTCAAGAACCTTCTTTCTTACAGCTTTAACCTACGGCTCATTATTCACCGTGAAGCAGTTATCTCTGTTGTTTGGAGGCACTTAAACCTGCCGGGTACCTTTCTATTGGTTCTTGTTGTCATTATAATTTTCTTGTCCACAGCTTGCGTTTTTTTTTTTTTAAAGCTCTATTGTGACACGTACGTCTGCAGCTTGGGGTCTGAGCTCCCTTTGGTCTTCGCCTCCTTCTTGGCCTGTTTCAGCTCCGTTTTTGCCAGGGACAGCGATTCCTTTCGGGCATCAATCTGGGTGGAACACATATGGACATGGACATGTTGTTATATATTTGGATTACTGTAAGCTTTAAAATATCACTGAGTGGGCTGGAAAGGTTGTGAAATCTGTGCTGGCCTTTTTCAACAAAATGTGACACAAGAACAGGTAAATTATCATCCTCTGTAAATGTTAATGCAAAGAATGACTGTGTCCAATAAAACCAAGTCAAGCTGTTCTTACCTTGGACTGAAGGTTAGCCATGGACTGATCGAAGGTCTTTGGCGGCGCCCGCTGGTGGTTACACAGAATGGCAACTGCTCTGTTTGCCCTGTTGTAGGAGAGCAGTTTCTCTGGCTCATTGTCGGACTCTTTGGAGTGTGACAGAAGAGTTATTTGAACAGGAAAATCAAATCTGACCAGAGTTATGCACAGAAATTTTAAAGATAAAATCATGATGTGTCAAATCTTGACCTTGATGACACACACACACACGCACACACACACACACACGCTGCTGTTATTTCATTTAATTTATTCAGATCGCTATAAGCTTCATCTACTGTTCCTGGGGTCCACACAACATACGGTAGAACCACATGCCATTCTGCAGATTGGCTCTCAGTGGCAATCCAGAAATGAGAAAAGAGTGTGCCACTTCTATCTCTGAATGAGAAACGGTGGCAGAGGCAGCCAATGGGACCCTGATAAGAGTGAGGCAGAGATTCACAGCACTGTGCACAGTGATAATGTACTCCTGCATTGGCTGGAAAAGCTGGCTGACGTCAGGGTATCTTGAATCGAGCAAGCTAAAAATAAATTAAAAACATCAAAAGTGTGGCAGTTTTATAATGGGACTCCATGACACAAGCATTCAGGTAGTAAGACAATGATAGGGGCCGGCCAGACTGAGAAAAAAGCTACACTATTAAAAGATACTGATTCCTTTTTAGCTGATAGCACTATGAGCCAGTGCTTTTTGTAATGTAATGTTAAACTGCTTTATAGCATGGTGAGTGTGTGGGACTTACTGTTTGTGAGCTCTTTGAGCTGCTGCTGTAAGGTGATGGAGGCGTTGTATGTCCTGAAGACCTTGGCAGTCAGACCGGCCATTAGAGAACCTAGGTGCTTGTTCAGCGCGCCTGTCTGCAAGGAGAAATGGGAAGGAGAGGGACAAAGAGACGCAGACGACACATTCACATCAGTGTGCTTTTGCAACAAATACCACAAAACCATTTGACCAACTGAAGCAATCCTCTACCACTAGGTGGCACTGTGGCATTGTGCTACTGCAGTATTTAAAGCCCCTGAACTGTACCATAACAAATAAAACGCATATAACACCACCACTGCCTTCATTATCATCATCAGCCATTAGAGCAGAGAATTAAAAGAGATCAGAGTACCATTTCCCCTCTGACATTTCAGTAGGTATTATAACAAGTTAGAGCCGTCATATTCAGTGGTTAGATAGCCATTAGCTCCAGTCAAATGGCTGCAGCTTCAACACCACAGGAAGGAGATTTAACGGAGTTAACAGTGTAAGGGCACACGCTGGTATGAAAGAAAAACAAACACGTATGCTCGCTGAGCACGTACTGATATGAGGTGTGAACACATGGACTTGAGCGGCAGAGAGCGCATGCATTTCTAAACACAGATGAAAGCTCACAGGCGTGCTGGTGAGCTCACAGCTCTGGCAGAAGAATACATCATTCTGATGATTCTGGTGAGGATTACATTAATGATGTGCTTGGTTTAATCAGAGCAGGGTCAGGACCCGGCTGTTGGGGGCCCCAGACTTGTGTGAATGTGTTTCCCTGCAGGATCCTATTAGAAACAGGGCGAGGGAGGGTTTTTCATGTATCCATACGTGTGCATGCACATGATGGAGGACGCACAGGTACACGCACAGGTACACACACATGCGCACACACACCTTTTGCTGTCGTGCCTGCTTTGCTAATGAGCTACCTAACTCTGCTCCTGCAACGCTAATGAAGGTGTCTGCAGGTCTGTGGGGCAAGTATGATTTCACATCCCCTACTCCCTTGGCATGGTGTTTTGTATGCGCACAAAGGTGTGTGTGTGTGTGTGTGTGTGTTTGTGCGGGTCATCCATGTCATCTTCCAAGGCATTTATCACATCTGGCCATTACTGCAGTACAAATATTCTCATATCTAAAACACAGGATGCTATGTACTGGAACTTTCTGGAACTGGAATTTGTGGTGACGTCAACTAATGCCAGGGAGTAATATTGACTGTTATAGTGCTAAACTATAGCCAGGTGTTCTCTGCATCAGTTCACTGTTTTTAAGGAAAAAAGGGATGCAAAAGAGTGCAGGGGAAATTAAATGTGCCAAATAAATCAGGTCAAAGGGAGGGAATATACTACATGGCCCGTAGTTATCCATTTTTTTTTTTTACTAGGATGTAGTAAAAAAATAAATCCCTCTGAGGTTACAGTTAACCTGGAACTGCAGACTATGCGTTTACTGTAGCTCTAATGATGTTGACCCTGGAGAGGAGACCTCTAGCAAACCTGACAAATACCTTCATTTTTAGTTCAGATCAGACCTCAAGTGTGTGTGTGGACCTGTGTGTGTGTGCGCACAATCACCATGGCATCCAATATAGAGGAGCGCTCCTGCACTCTCCCTCAGAAAATGTTATTCACTACAATTGGGCCGTAATGTTTGAAACACCGAATGCGTACAGCTATCTGAAAACATGGGCCACATTAAACCAACATTCTTTAGTGCATTCTGCACTCCAATGTGGATTATTTTAGTAAAATCAATATAACTGTATTCTGCATTTCAGCTTGGCGTTTTGTGAACGGACAACTGGAAAACAGAATTCCTCCGGCCACGGCTGGTGCCGCTGCGGAAACATAAAAAAATGATTTTTCCAAGCTCTAATTCTGTCTCTGTGTGTTGCTTCTCATACTATATTCAGTTTTAATCTCAAAATATGCCACATTGTTGAAAATAAAGACACCAACTTCTGTTACACTGTGAAGGTAAAGGTGTAAAGCTGAGATACCAATTTTACACCATTACTTCTGTCAATATTTGTGTAACGACCGAGTTCCACATCCCAGTTTGCACAATTTTTATGCCTTTCCCCTCTCTAGTAGCTCTCAGAACTGGACACCAAGATTTAACTTGTGTTTTTCACTTACATTTCAGTCCTTATTTGTTCAATACGTCTTCCACCATCTCTCTACATTGAGGTTTGTGAGGATAGCATCACACTCCACAGCGCCACCACACCATTTCCATCCTTCTTCCCATTTCCACATCATCCTCCTCCTCCTCCGCCTTACAGCTGCTGCCTGGTTGTCAACTCTATCCTTTGCCTTTTCCCTCCCTCCATCTTTCCTCCACCTCTCTTCCAGCCATCTTCCACCTTCTCCCTCCTCCACCGGACCAGCTGTCACATTCCTATCGCTCCGTCTACTCCTCCACACACACCCTCCCTCCGCTCTCTCAGTGGCCTGGCCTTTGCAGGTGCCAATCAGGCCTGCCCACAGCAGCCATTACCATTCCACCTCCAACACGCCCTGACATTTCTTGACACACTAGAGGGCAGAGAGCAGAGGCACCGCACTCCTTCCTTCAATTGCTCCATCTCCTCATCTCACCCGCTCATTCCTGTCCCGCCTTGCGTCTTCCTTCTCCCACCTGTCAATCTTTAGATACAGACACGTGACTGGCTCTCAAAGCTTCCTTGTGCTTTCTTATCTGCATATCTCTCTCACTCTGTTTTGTTAACCGCCTCTGCTCCAGAGTGACCATTCATCTCTTGCATACGTTTCGACCTACAGCCCTGCTTCTCTTGAGTTTATCTCAAGAGAAGCAGGGGCAGCTTGGGGCGGCTGTGGCTCAGTGGAGAGCAGGGTCGTCCCCCAATCAGAGGATCGGCGGTTCGATCCCTGGCTCTGGCAGTCCATGTCGATGTGTCCTTGGGCAAGACACTTAACCCCAAATTGCTCCCGCAGGCTGTTCCTGCGGTGTATGTATGTGTATGTATGTTAGTTAGGGTCCTGATGGTCAGGTGGCACCTTGCATGGTAGCTCCTGTCATCAGTGTATGAATGGGTGTGAATGGGTGAATGATTAGTAATGTAAAAGCGCTTTGAGTGGTCGGAAGACTAGAAAAGCGCTATACAAGTACAGTCCATTTACCATTTACCATTCAAGACAAGATATTTCCTAGCAATCAGAGCACTTAACCCGAGATTACCAGGCTTTTAGCTGCTCTAGCTGTCGGACGGTTTCCACGACAAGCTTGTATATTGACTGATTCTGAATGTGTCCTCAACAAGGATAATCTATTAGCCTTGGGTACAGTCCAAATAGAAAGATTATGCTGTTGTTTATAAGGACGGATTGCACCCTGAAGAGCCCCTCGTCTCCCTGCGGTGGACTAACCATGTGTACAACTGCAGCATGCTGTGTGGCCTTGCTGCCTGCAGGTAGAGGAAGCAGATTTTTATGTGTGGAAATTCATCTGCCCAGCATGTTCACCCTCGATTACCACTTGTGCAGCTTCATTTTTTACTGCCAGTGTCCATCCCCTCTCTTTTGAAACTCCTTTTTCTGCTTTAGTCTCCCTGCTCCCAATACTCTCCCCCTTCTCTTCAATTTACCTCTTTCATCTCTCCACACCAACGGCTCATCCTCATTCAATCTCATCTCTTAGACCTTACAATTTAGTCCCTATTTTTCCTTTACTGCAGCCTTCTGTACCAAGAAAACATTACAAAAATATATATATATATTTTACTTTCACAATCTTTTTTCTGCCTTTTCTTTCAATATCACACACCTTAAAAACACCAGAAAATAAAATGGTTTTCACAAAAAATGAAATAATAGAATCAAATAAAAATAATTAGAAAATGCTGTTTGCATTTAGTGAGACACTCACATTGAGGCGGTCAAAGAGGTCATCTCCAGGCTGTTTGTTCTCCAGGAACAGTTTAAGATTCTTAAAAACCTGAAAAGACATAAAGACAAAATTTGATCATGCATGTGCATTGTAAGAACTGTGGAACAGCAGAGCGGCCAATCAGTTACCGGTCATCAAATGGCAACATTACAGGAACAACTGTGGCAATTTGTATATCTTTCTGATACAAGTAAGAAATGGCATTCAATATACCAATAACTTCATCGATAAAAAATTTGGGAAAAAGATTGTGATTTTTTAAAGACTAGCTTACAAATCAGATCTATAACACCATAAATTACACTCTTACACAGATACATTATAATAAACGTGTAATAAAGGGTCCTTGGTGTGCATGTGTGTGTGTGTATCTGGAGTCTGACTTCATTTGTCCATCTTAGAACAGAGCCAGATGAGTGAAATTGGCACTTTTACATCTGACATTTCCAGGGACTGTGTGGCTTCCGCAGATGCCCCGTTCCCCTAATAAACTTGTAAAATATGCAAGGCACCAATTAATAGCAACAGATGTGTTGCTTTACAAAACACACTGACATATTCACTGGCTGATTTGCGTGGCACTTGTGTTCCCCTTGGCAAACAATCTGAAATTATAAGTGCTTTAGGGATGAAAATGTAAATCAGTGTCTGTCTAAAAGTCTCTGAGAAGCAGAGACACCTAAGTAAGCTTGCCTAATTGGTTTAGTTATGCGTTTGGGTGTGTGTTAAGAATAGAAAAGCATACTTAAATAAATGCTCAGCAGGCTGAAGTACCCAACACAACGCGTTTATGCATCGGCAGGTGTCCCAAACACTCTGGGGCTATTTGATAAAGACGTTCAGTGTTGTAACTGGTTTACAAATTAAGAAATAAGAAGGGATTTGTTTTTAAACAATAGAGAGATACACTGAGGTGCTAATCAGTCACTGTGTAGGCATCAATGGTTGGGAAAGACACATTAGCAATGGCTTATTATCAATCCTTTTGGCTACTTCCCATTCCTGCACTAAACAATGACTTGACTTTTTCTTTCCTATTTAATTACATATGGGGCATACTGTTTTGGTCCACAAATTCGCTCCACTTCATTTCCGCTTTTGTATTCATCCCCTGTAGTGCCCTATGTTCTATTTTTTGCAGAAGCAGCAAATTGCATAAACAGTACATACAAGTCAAATGTTTAAAACCGAATTATTAGATTATAGTAAGAAAATGGAAATCCCCTCCCCATCCATGCTTGTTCCATGATTATATTCCAAGTGACATTTAGCAGCAATCTCACTGATTTCCTTGGGAATTGATGATGTTAAAATATGCAAGGGACTAATTATTTCTGGCTAATGTGTTGCTTTTGAATGCACTCATTTGAATAATTATACATTCTGCCAAGAAAGAAAACACTTTGGCTGTCAGGTGCTAACATTTCTTTTGCCCATCTCTGGAACAGGAGATAGCATGGGCTGAGACCAGAGGAGGGATTTGAATTTACATATGCATACATACACTCACACACTCACACACACACAAATGTGACAGCTGTTTGACAGATTGGAACAACTAAACACGATAGAAAAAATAAGACTCATTAGGTTTTACTTGTATTGTGACCTTGGCTAACCTGCTCATTACAGTACGCATCACTATTTACTGTATCACAAACTACCGACAAGAGCAACAATATTGAATTACTTTCTGTTTAAAAATAACCTTGTTGGCATTAGTGTAAACTATAAAGACACCTGACAGCACTAAGCCTTGCCAAGATTTAATATCAGATAATATCTGGTGCTGAGAGGCAGAAAGACAGAGATTAAACATAGGAAGTTGGGATGGGCATTTCAAGCAAAATTACCATTTGATACTTACGAGGAACTATTCGATCGCCCACCGCAGCTGCTCCATTTGGAGAGAGACAGTAGGTAAAACAGTGTGCAGACATGGCATATTTTCAAATCTATCTCGATTAATTAAAGATACATTCCGACCAAATTAATGTAACAGTGGAAAGACTGATCAAAATGGTTTTGGTGAGTTTAATTTAGTTTTGGTTGAGTTTGAATGAAGTGTTTCAGGATGCTCCGCCCATCAAACAATTCTCCAAACTGAACTTGGAGGGGGCGCTGTGCCACACACAGGCAGACGGGAAATAGCTGAACTGAACTTGCCACACACGTTTTACCGCTTGAGACTATTAAGTTAAATAATAACTTGGAGACAAAATATGCCAAAAAATACAGAATTTTGTCAAATTAAATGACCCATCCCTTATAGAAAAACATCCTAAACTTCTACTTGAGGAGTTGCATTCTGTGGTATTTATGTCTGTGGACATTCTTATGTCATTGGGGTTGGGGTGAGACTACACAATCCTGGCTAACAAATTGGAGGTGTGGACTGAAAGAATTAAGACATTTAAAAGACAGGATGTGGTCTTAAGAAATATTTTACTGAGATGCATTATGGGAAAAGAAGGATCCAAGCTTGATCCTTCTTCGTAGGGACTCAAATTCTCAGCCTCTGCTGTTTCAATTTTATTTTGCCTTTTTTTGTCTCTTGCAATATGAAATAGTTGGAATACACGTGTTGTTTAACTCAAGTTAAAAAAAAAGCTGTTCTTAAGGAACAATTGATTAGATGCACCCTCAGACTGAGACTTCTGCTGTCATAAGTGAAAAACAAAAAAAACAGAAAAAACAGCAAAAAGATTATCATAATTATCCATTTTTCTGCTAATTATTTTGATTAATTCATTCCATAAAATGCCAGAAATAAAGACAATGCTTATCACAAGTTATGTCAGCCAGGGCTGCTTTAAAAATGCTTATTTTTTCCGACCATCAATGTAAAATTCACTATAACACTATAAAACAACAAGGGGAGGTAACATTGAAAGAAAAGGATTTAACTGTATTCTAAGATTCCACAAACTGTCACCAGCAATTGTGGTAGCAATTAGCAAAGTAGCAAACATGTTACGATGAGAAGCAGACTGGAGCGGAGGGACAGATCAACAGTTCTAACAGGCAGACAATTTAAACCACCACAGCCACAGGAATCCAATCTGTGCCCAGGGGACATTTCTCAGTTCCCTCTCTGCTGCAGGCTCTGTGCATGTCGATATGCATGCACGTGACCTTCTCTGCAGGGACTTCTGCCAAGACCCAAAGGGCAAAATCTAGATTATCATAATGAAATATATTGGTTTTGTACTGCAATTAACAGCCCTTATGTTGTCAGAAGAAGAGCTCATCAAACAAACAGAGAGGAGTTGCCTTTTATTAACTCTTTGTATTTCCAGAAAAATATTTTCAGGTCCAAGCAAAGACGTGAAAGCAGAGTTGAACTTGAGTGTGGAAGTGCTTTTGGCGCTTACTGTTCCTTTACCTTTTTGATGACGGGGACCTTGTTGTAGTAACGAATGGAGTCTTTACCCAGGAAGTCAAATTCCACCACGCACTCATTGCCTTCCAGTTTCTCATGAAGGGTGATGTGCTCCACACGTAGCGAGCAGCAACCAACTGTGTCTGCAGTCTCTCCCTCCTCCTTCTCATTACCAGCTCTCAGCGCCAGCTTTTTTTGGGGTCAGAAAATACAGAGAAAAATGCATAAATCTACACACACACTACCAGCACTTTTACCATCATCCTTCCCATTTATAGAACAAACGTGCCGATCAGATGATCACAAGACACGAGATAGAAATCTGCAAAGTAAACACAACAAAGCAGAATTTGGCATGAGCCAAAAGCAATCACACACTCACTCCATCATTTCACTTAATGCACACCGAGATAATTAGCTTGGTGTGGCTGGTAGAAAAATGGCTACATATAATCCATTTGTTTCATTGTAAAAGATCTTCCTTCCAGCTATGTGAAAAGACAGAAAAGGCAATCAAGACACAAAGCATTGATTTCCAATATGTTCAGATGGCTCTTGGTATCAGACCGAAGTGCTAAGGAGAATCTATGAAACTGACAGCAGTTCATTTCTAGCACTGTTGTCTTAACATCTTAAAACATGGTACTGCTAATTGCTGCAGAAGGCAGCAAGTTTTTCCTTGATTAACAGCTCAGAACCAGACCTTGTCTATGAAGTAGAGGGCCACAGCTCTTTGTCGTGTCACCATCTGTTTGGATTTGAGATCCTGGTTGTACTGGTTACGGATGTCTTCCACGCATAACTTTAGTTTCCGGGCAATCTCGTATTTCTCCCAGTCCTTTTCTCCCTATGTAGGATGAAATGTATGGAAAGAAGGCAGAAGAAGAGTGGTGTAGACCAGCAGGAAGGGAAAAATGAGGAAGGGAGACAGCGAGAAGGAGGGATAACAATAGGGGAGACAGCAGAGAGAGGAAAGAGGAGAAAGGCAAACATGAAACAAAGAACTAAAGAAACAAAATGACAACATCAAGTAATTTTCTTTGAAAAGCCTCTGATCAAAACAGTAATCAAAATGGTAATCATGACATGAATGCAGGCTGCAATATCACACAACTGTATTAACAAAATTGTCTTTGCCTGTTTGGCACTGGCTATAGTGTATATTGGGAGATGGGACTAAGACACAATTAAACCCACCATCGGTGAATACACGCACATATTGTCATGGATACTAACAGTGGAATAACTTAACCTTTACAAATGAAAGATGGAAAGAGAAGGAAGAGGAAGAGTGAATAAATAGAGGTGGGCGAAAAGAGAGAAAGGGAAATAATGACAAGATGTCGCACATGTCTTTTTCAACACACATAACTCACATTTCCCATTTGCTCTGCAAACAAAACCATAATGGCTTTTTAATATTTTAGAAACAAAAAATATTAGGAATGAATTGCAAATCTACTGCACAAACAGTTTGGGTGTTGTTGACCAAGACAAGGATGTATGCTTGGTGCTTATAGTCATACAATACAGATATAATGTCAGAGTTATAGTTCTGGTCTGAGGTCAACAGTGTCAGGACCGATAAAGGAACAAGCTGCTTTCAAGAGGACACCCTCTGAATTTGTATGCAAATAAAACAAACATGCTTCAAACAAAGGCACAGGCTTAATTTGAAACCAAAAGGGTTTAAACCAGCCTTTCTATATCTGTTAAAAGTGTAAAGATTATTTGTAAGTTGACTGACAAACCGTTGCCCAACAATTTGTAAAAATAGATACAATACGTTTTTCGTTAAGGAACAACATGCAGGATAAGAGTACATTGATGTGCAAAGGTTCACACCTACAGGAAAGATGTTTGGTCATTTTTTTGTAATGATTGTTGGTGCCTACGCTTCACGGCAGCTAGATTCGCGCGATATGACTATGAGGATCACACAAGAAATCCATCATGTCAGGCTTAAAGTGATTTGTTTTCGAACTACAGTGTTTCAGACCAATCAGCATCCTGTGAGGAGCTACTGGCGGGGTTAGTGTGTGTGTGTGTGTTTCTTGCAATGACACAGAGACTGTGTCAACTGTTCGTTCAAAACAACAATGGCAGCGGTTAGCGTTGACGCTGTAATAGCATCAGTTATATCACAACTGGCAAGTAGTTCTTAATTGAAAGAAGAGCAAAATATGTTTTTGCTCGTCACTTGACTGACTTCAGCAAGAGTTTGATTGACAGATGGTGCATTCAATCACCTGAAAAGTATTATTTTACAGTTCCTGCAACAGTTTCCAATGACGGCATCTAAGATGGTTCCGTCTAACAAACCGTCTGGCGCCTTGATTGCATATTTTGACTGATTAAATATTTGTGCTACTTGTATATATTTTAACTGAATATATCTTGTTACTCTCAGTTGGATTGCAAGCTGTTTTAGAGACATTCATTTCAATGTGTGCTAGAGGCAGCAAGAGGCACGCAGCCAATATTATTTGCCAATTTGCAGACACCAATCTGACCTCAAAGAACTAGCACCAACAATGGCAAGCTGATCGTATGCTTGAATCGCTTAGTTCAAAATAAAAAAACTGAGTGAGCAGACCCATATTTTTATTTCACATTTTCTTCTTTCTCAGCAAAACATGGCGCCTACATTACCCACATTTCTTTCTTGTTGTTGGTGTTGTTAGCCCATGGTGATTTGCCAGTGGGATGTGACAAGAAAAAACAAGGCCAATAAGGCTTAGTAGCTTGGTAAAAAAACAACATACATTTTACATGGTATATCCTAAATACAACCCATGTTGACCATTTTTCAAGGCTGACTATAAGGTTTTAAATGATGAATGTTTTTTTGGTTTCCCACCTTTCAGTCAGTGACTGGTCTCCATTCATGTTCGGTGGTAAAATTAAATCAACTTAAATTACCTGTAAAAGCTGCCTTGAGATACATGACAGCTGTCACTTTTGTCAATATTACATTTCTGTTGAGTGGCGAGCAGCTGAGAACAGAGGCTGCTATGGCAACATTTGACTGGTGGTGCATTAAGGTGCTTGCAGGACAATTGGGTTAGTGTATATATTAACTGAAAATCCAATCTAAAAACCTAAAGTGTTGAAAAAGCATTTGAGTTAAATAAAGTCACACAAGCAAAGACAGTCGGCACCTGCCTGTCCTTCAACTATAACCAAAAAACAACTGTTTAAATTAAAGTGCATTTAGTCCTGAGCTGGATATAGCGTATGTGCCTCTTATACATAAGTAGGACCATTTCTTGCCTGTTTGCAGCAAACTACTACTTTTCTACCTTGAGCTTTGAGTTGGCATTCAGCATGATGTATTTAATGGAGCTCTGGATGTTCTCAGTCCAGCTGGCCAGCCATGTCACAGTGTTGTCATGTCGAACCTCCTTCCAACGGTGACCAGCAGGCGGCACGGGGACGCAGGCTTGTCTGTCAATTAAAGAGAGAACGCAAGACAGAATGTGTGTGTGAGTAGTCACAGCATTGGTGTAGAAGCCAGTGTCCTATAGGGGCTCACGCCTTCTAACCATAAAAGTATGACACCAGTACCAGAAATAGATTCAACGGCTATGTAATATTCATTTTTAAATGTTCCTTTTAACATTAAGACACATATTAACATGTTAAAAATTAACAGTCAAAATCCAAACAGCATTATCTATAGCATTGTACTATCATTGCCTGTGCAGCTGTCAATATGGATACCTATTGCTTCATACTAAGATACATAGTAATGGATTTTTTCGAAAACATTGAAAAGTTTTTTCTCATGATTTACAGCTTTTAAAACACTTTTTGCATTGAAGTCTTCCAGCTAGAAGGTCACATCAAAAGGTGTTACCACTGGGTTTTTAGCAGACTTTACACCAATCTTTACTTATGCATCACCATGCATTAACACGTCTCTGTGTACAGTTTGACCCCTTTGCCTCACTCTCACTTGCCGCAGTTGATGATGACATCCTCTGGTTGGATCCTCTTTTTCAGCATGCCCTGTTTTGGATGCTCTCCTCTACCCCGGAACAGCCCTGGAGGCTCAATCTTAAAGTTGCCGATGCGCTCTTTGTGGTGGTCAAGCAGACAGTAGCCGTATTCATCCACTATCTTCTGGTTGGCCTCTTTCATAACCTACAACAGAAATCAAACAAAAACAAATGATAATTTGAACTTCATTATTTTTTCCAACCAAAATGATCCATGTTGACCTTCTTTAGACACAAACAGGAAGAACCGAATGATACGGAATATCTGGCACAGACTGAGGAAAAAAAACAAAAAAAACACCTGAACCTTACCAGTTTCTCCTCTTTGGTCATGACTTTCCTGGCCTCCACCTTGGCTTTATGCATGGCATGGATCTCTCCAAAGTTACATTTGTCAAGATTTTTAATCAGTGACCTCTCCTCATGGGTCATCTCCTAAACAGATACAAACACACAAATCCGACACTCAAGTGTGATCCCTTGTTGAGTCTGGAATTTCTGTAAGTTATATCTGCATTAAAACAGGGATCGCCTTTAGTGATAAAAAGATAGTATATTTGAAAGTAATTAACATCAATTTTGACCATCAATGTATTTCTTCAGTCAATAGTTTTTTGTGATGGGCATTTCCACCATTTCCTGGACTAAATAATCGATTATCCATCCATCCATTTTCCGCCAGTTATTGGGAGCATGGTCAGAATCAATCAGATATATGAAAAATGATCAAATTAATCTATAATGAAAAAAAAACATTTGTTGCAACCCAAGTATCTTGGAATGCCAAAATTACTCTCTTTGCCATGTTGAATAAATTGCATCATAAATTGCATTAATGACGATACAATGACACTTGGATCCAAAGTTCAATGGAAATTCTGATGAAACTAACTGAATTGGTAAATAAAAACTTCAAGACACTGCTTCTGTGCAGAGTCAAAATGTTGAACTGAAGGAAAATAGACAAAGGATCTGCCCACAATGATGCTTTATTCAATTTACTAGGAGCTATTTATAAAGAACACAACCTTTGACTGTCAAATAGCGCATTATACAATAACGCAACATAAAAAAAACCAAATGAGACGAGCATGATCAAAGCAGATAAGTGATGAGTGACTTTATGGAGGCTGAGCGTACAAAAGAAAAAGTGGTAGTGTTTTGTAAGGCCAGAATGTAGAAGGCATGACACAGCAGCACAATGAAGGCAGCAGAAGGGCAGCTGAGTTTCAACTATAATTGTCAACTTTCTAAAGTTATTGCACAAGCGGTCACACCATCAAAGAGGTCACGAAAAGGGCAGCAAACCGGAGCAATTCTGTGGCTCTTGGAAGTTTCGGGTGCCAAAATGTCAATACAACACGAGTGGCTTTTACAATGAATTCATGCACAAACACACGACCCTCTACAGAAAACACTCTTGACAGAATAGACATGCAGTCAGACTCCGTGTCTAAGGATGACTGACACCCAACAGTGGGCGGGCACTGAGGGCAGTGGAGCGAGGAAGAGTTTTTCCGGCTATAATAACAGTTTAATTGGATTTGTTCATATGCAGGGGAGCTACTTGTATGGATTAGCATATCAATGCCTTCACACAAATCGTATTTTCAAGCGCATTGAGCACTAAGCAGCGCAAAATTAATTCTGCATGATATGACTTGGGGCTTGGCACGGTGTTTCCTCTATACATAGGACATCCTGACAGACATCAGGGTGCAGATACCAGCCACAGTCACCCAACAGCACTTTAGGAGCACATTTTCTACAATTTACAACACAAAGCTGGAATACAGAAAACAAATACTGTTCTAGGATGTTATCAATAGTTCAAGTTTTGACTAAGACAAAGCACTCATGTACGTAAGAACATTATAGTTGACAGTTCTTGGACATCATCCTCATAGCAGCATCAATAGAAATGCAGCTGGACAAATGACAAAACGGTTGACATTCAGAAATCTGACAAAACAAGTAAAGCAAGGGAATCTCTTTTATATGAAATTTTAAAGGGCTTGTTTTCATTAAAATGTCAAATTCATTTAATTAAATTTGAAGTACTATGGATAAACTTCTGAGCTATAGGTGTCAGCTTAGAGGGTTAGTACGGGGTCAGGTTTCGACTGTATAAGATTATTGTTCAACAGGATATTTGTGTCCTCGATAACAGAAAATATTGAATTTACTCCTGATAAGATGCTAGCAATATGATTTTTTGTTATTATGGTTATATAAATATAATTTATGGTGCTGTCAGATTGCTGCTTGACCGCTCCATTAAGCTACAGATGCGTGCAAGAGAGTAAAAAGTTCATGACCCCATTGAAATGTTGTTTTTGAAATGCTTAACACCAACACGTAGCAGAATATTTTGGAAATTATTACATCTAACTTTTTAAATAAATATTGACTTTCGGAGAAGAGACTAAGATAATTACCGAGACGAAGACATAGCACCACGTCGCTCCCTGAGAGAGTGTGTGTTTAAGAGAGAGGGGGGAAGAGGAGTTGGAAGGCTGTGGACTATTGCACGAAATTTTTCTGTAACTTATACATAACAATTAAAATTTCACCATTATTAATGAAGCTTCAAACTATTGGGTACAGCCAAAAAAACAGCCAGAAAAATGTCCGTTCTCATTAACAAATATAATGCAAATGCACCCATTTGACGGTTCTTTGGTTTTAAACCAAACGAAAAAGGAGAGCCTCTGAATGAAGTGATGTATAAACTGTGCAATTAAAAAAAAATCGGGACTAAAGATGGAAACACCACAAATATCCGCTCCCAACTTAAAACTCACCATCTAACAGAATACTCAAGTCAGCCACCAACTCCATCAACGAAGAGCAGCTGGACCAAAAACTCCTATCACCAGGAGCAATCAACCCTCAATCATCTGGGCTTCTGCAAAGGCAACCAACTATAAACATGAGAGTCAACAGGGCGAGACTGTATGAAGGCAGCTACAACCATTTAACTGTAGAGGTCAGAAAAATTGTTTCTGAGATGCACCGCAATGCGGACGTGAGCGACTCCATGCAGCGACGTAACTTAATCAGGAGTTCAGTTTTATTTCAATTCAGTGCAAGTCTTTACTGCTTTACTTCGTGGCCGGCTGTGGCTCAGTGGAGAGCAGGGTCGTCCTCCAATCAGAGGATCGGCGGTTCGATCCCTGGCTCCGGCAGTCCATGCCGGTGTGTCCTTGGGCAAGACACTTAACCCCAAATTGCTCCCGCAGGCTGTTCCTGTGGTGTGTGTATGTATGTGTATGAATGTTAGTTAGGGTTCTGATGTGCAGGTGGCACCTTGCATGGTGGCTCCTGTCATCAGTGTATGAATGGGTGTGAATGGGTGATTGATTGGTAATGTCAAAGCGCTTTGAGTGGTCGGAAGACTAGAAAAGCGCTATACAAGCACAATCAATTATTATTATTATTATTATCATTACTTTGCTGTCATTAACTGTCTTTCACACTCGTTTCTCTCCTCTCCCCTAATCTCCGTTTCACCCAGGGCCGAGTTCAAACCCCTCTACCGGCAACATGCCGAGGTGTCCTTGAGCAAGACACCTAACCCCAAGTTGCTCCCCGGGCGCTTCATTGCAGCCCACTGCTCCTCCGGGATGGGTTAAATGCAGAGAAATAATTTCCCCATTGTGGGACTAATAAAGGCTTAATTATTATTATTAATTATTATAAACACTCCTTGTGCCCAGAGTAGAGAGACGGCACCAATATACCAATATTAGCTCCTCTGATTCAACAATGTTGGTCTGAAAAAAGAAAAGCATGAAGGCTGAAATTCAACCGTGGTGTTGTTAACCCTGTCGGGAGAACCACGTAACAGTAGAATTGCTCTAAATAATGAAAAGTAACTCACTGCTATACACATTCAGGGCCTTTAGTGTCCTGTCCTAGAACTGCTATGTAATAACCTTATTTGTGTATATTACAGCACACTTGTAATGCACTGCAGAAGGATTTATCTTTTGTTTTATATGTAATGAGGCACTGGTATTAAGACCTTTTTTACATTACAGACTATGTAGATTACTGACTGTCAAGGGTTTTTTTTTTTTTTGGATGATCATTTAAAAAAAAAGCACTTACTGCCTATATATTGTATACCACTTATGGGTATTGGAACATATGCATCTCCATATAGTCCATGTCTTGATGATCATTTTGGATCTCCAGATCATTTCCTCATCATCTCTGGGTTCTGTTATTCACTCGCATGACTTCTCTTACCATTGTTATGCCGATGACACCCAGCTGGTCTTGTCATTTCCTCCCGGTGACACCCAAGTGGAGGCACGCATTGCTGCGTGCTTGGCTGACATCTCAAAGTGGATGGCGACACACCACCTGAAGCTCAACCTGGACAAAACCAAGCTACTGTTCCTCCCGGGGAAGGGTTGCCGGCACCGAGACCTGTCCATCACCATTGATGATGCCGTGGTGACGCCAACTCGGACTGTGAGGAATCTGGGTGTGACCCTGGACGACCAACTGTCGTTCTCAGCAAACATTGCATCGGTCACACGCTCCTGCAGATTCCTCCTCTACAACATCAGGAGGATTCGCCCCTTCCTCACTGAGGAGACGGTGCAGGTGCTCATCCAGGCTCTGGTCATCTCCCGCCTGGACTACTGCAACTCACTACTTGCCGGAGCCCCGGCGTCGGCCATCAGACCTCTGGAGCTTGTCCAGAAAGCTGCAGCTCGTCTGGTGTTCAATCGCCCCAAGTTCTCCCACACAACTTCCCTTCTCCGTTCTCTACACTGGCTCCCTGTAAGAGCTCGCATCCAGTTTAAGACTCTGGTGTTAGCCTACAGGGCAGTGAAAGGAACAGCTCCTTCCTATCTCCAGGCCATGGTCAAGCCCTACACCCCCGCCCGACCACTTCGCTCTGCTGCCTCGGGGCGATTGGTTGCCCCGTCGCTCAGAGGTCCCTGTGGCCAATCGACCCAGTCACAGCTTTTTTCTGTCCTGGCCCCACAGTGGTGGAATGAACCCCGCACTGACGTCAGGACAGCAGAGTCGCTGCCCATCTTTCGGCGCAGGCTGAAAACTCACCTCTTCATGAAGTACTACCCTGAGCCTTCCTCGTAGCACTTATTGCATTCGTATTAGTTTGTTGCACTTATTGTATTCGTATCAGTTCGTTGCACTTATTGTATTCGTATTCGTTTATTGCACTTATCTTATTCGTATTAGTTTGTTGCAATTATTGTTTTCATAGTAATTTGCTTCTGCACTATACTTTTGCTCTGGTTTATGCTTTTAGATGCTTGTTTAAGAAAGGAGATGCACTTATGACTTCTGGTGACTAGTAGTTCTCTTGAATACCTATGTTGAATACACTTCCTGTAAGTCGCTTTGGATAAAAGCGTCTGCTAAATGACTGTAATGTAATGTAAATGTATCCTTTTTAACTCACAGCAATATTGTCATTAGGGGAATTTCAATTTTTCCAATCTAAGACTTTCTTTCTTGCTTTACCTTCCTCCAATCGTTAAAGTAGTTCTCTCGGAACACCTTCTTGGTGGTGTAATCATGGTCCAACATCTGGGCAAAGAACATTGCCACCTCTTCAGCTGCCAGGCTCAGCTTCACTTCCTTACCTGCACACAGACAAACACAAGCTCAAGGTCAACTCCACAACACAGGACAGGTTTCTTAAATTGCTTTATGGCCTCTCTGTCCTAATTTACATGTTACAAAAACAAAGACACTCAAACACACACACCTTTGGAAGCTCAGCTCTAAATCCTAAATGCTACAGTATAACAGCCACCTCAGCTCCTCTAGA
The DNA here is from genome assembly GCF_027596085.1 of Anoplopoma fimbria. Taxonomy (NCBI): domain Eukaryota; kingdom Metazoa; phylum Chordata; class Actinopteri; order Perciformes; family Anoplopomatidae; genus Anoplopoma; species Anoplopoma fimbria. The sequence goes on from NC_072467.1 coordinate 10,003,586, forward strand.
GTCCTGTCAGACTAATGCATGTATTTATAGTGGTGACAAAGAGACAAGGACAAAGATCTACATTCAGCCCCACTACTAAGAGTGAGCTACAAACAAGTACACGCAAGCACAGGAATTAATAAATCAAACAGACTCCCTGTAGGACGCTGTTGTGGCTTGACTGCGTAACAAAGCAAAAACAATCACAGTCATCAATCAGCGTTTGACCCAACACACCTTTAGCGTCCTGAAGATCCAATTGTTTAGTGCATGTCTTGTGTTTGTGCGTCCCTGTACACCTTTATCCATACATCTGCCTCCTTCAAAGACCTCTTGTTTTACTCGCAACTTTGTCCACTGCTCCTCGAAAGGTTAGTCAAATTTGAGAATCTACATAATTCCAGTGTGATTTCAAAGCAGTTTCTTTTGATGTTGCAGTATAATTTGCCCATTGCCATTGCATCTCTACACATTGAGCATTGCGTTGCAGCCATCAGGTTTGAGCCCCAGTAAGCCCATTTATTAACACCATTGTGGCAGTTGGGACGACTACAACACACGCTGTAAGACTTTCCTTAAGCTTGCGGACATTATGTACTTACACTTTCTTTGCTTTTGTTGTCTAATGAGATTAGAACAAAGTCGAACTTTAAGGATTTCCTTTTGAGTTGAAACAAAAACAGCGTTTGTAAACTTAGCAAGTTTTTATTTTTGGTGTATTGAGCTGTTGTGTGATGTCTATTTTTTTGATTATTTGTAGTGACCATATTTTTATTTTTGTTATCACTACTTCTGCCTTCCCAATTTATTCCTTGTTTTAGATAACAGTTTTGTGTCATTTTGACAGATTTCATTTTGGATTTTTTTTTTATTTTTTTTTACACTTTTCAGCTTTTATGATGAATTTATAAAGCATAAATGAAGAAAATCAGAAAAGAAAAATAATCCCAGAAAACAATTATTTTTATTGTGTAGTGCTTGAAGTTGATTAATTTACTTTGAACGGTCTGAATAGCTTCTGAGAGGTACCAAGATTACTTAAAATTATAGTCATGAGTGAAAACATTTGTGTGAAACCCTTTCAACCCTTTTTGCATCACACTTTCTGACACATTCAACTTCCATGCTCAACTGACCATCATAGTAGAAGTGAACGTCATCTGGCAGAGGCTGGTAGTCAGGAGGGAAGTAGGGTCCATTGTGTTCCAGGAACTTCCATTTCACCCCATCTTCATACTTATCTTCCTCCCACCTGACAGAAAGCAAGAGGTTGTGAAAATGAGGATGCTCTCTGGTTTTCCCATGTAGTTTGTGTTTGACTGTGTGAGTGTGTGGTTGGGGTGGGTCCAGGTCAATGCTAGATAAAAAAAAAAAAAAAGAGCAGCATTTCCAAACCATCTCCAGCGACTCTGTTCCTCCTCCTCTTTCTTTTTGATCTTCAGCTGTCTTGCCTCCTCAATATCCTCTTTTGTCCTCTTTGGTTTTTTTGAGACTGAATGCTCTCCCTCCTCTTTCTTTACTGTCTGTGCCGAGAAAAACATTTGCAATGTGAATTTAAACACTCCCATTGTGAACCACATTTTCAGCAAACTTGTATAGTGGGAGTATTATTGATGTAGACAGATAACCTCGAGAAGACAGAGGATTACCTTTTCTGTTCTCTTCTTCGACTTATTTTTCTGAGCTTCTCCGTCATTTTCTTCGTTCTGCCCATGTCGCTTATTTTTCTTCTTTGAGCTGCAGGTACCCAGAAAACAGACAGAGAACCGTTATAGCGAACATATTTTGGAAAAGAAAGGTGGAAGCAATTAACTACCAAATTTAAATATTCATATGCAAATATTACCATGGATCTCAGATGCCAAAACAACTTTGTTAATCTAATATTAGAAAAAAAAAAAAAACTACATATAAAATATGCTTTCATTTCTGGCCAATCCGTGGCTAAAAGTGCTGACTCACGTAGGTGAAGTAGTGGAGTGTGAAGGGCCTTCCATAGACTCATCCTTGATTCTTTTCCTTTTCAATCCTTTTTTCTTGGCAGCAAAGTCATCGTCCTCTGGCTCCTGTTTCACGGACTCTCTGGACCATAAAAAAAAAGTCATTGTCAATATGAAGTTGAGTGAACTTCTCATCTTTACTTTGTTAATGGTTGCTCTGTTTCAATCAGAACTCTGCTTTGTAGTCTTTTGAAGGTACATTTATTTTCATATGTCGAAATACACAGCACATAGTAGGCTACAGCTTTGTAGTTAAGCTTAGAGTAAAGAAACAGTCGCCCCTCTTCAACCCCAGTTCACAAGCACTGTTTTTTACCATCACATTTTATAAACGCTCCTTATTTGACCCTATTTGGGATCCTCTTTTCTTTAATATTGTTGTACTTGAATAAAACACATTTCAAAGATCTTATTCTATTTTTTTTCTTGAGTTTGACTCGGAAAATCTGATTTCAGCTGTTCATTTTGAACTAGGCTAATGGCTCTTTTTCACTGCTGTCTGCCACACTGCTGGCTACAGAATGAGGACAAAATTACCCTGCCATACAAAATAGAGAGGGGGAAGAAAAAATCAAGCCCTCAATGACCACAAGAAATCACACATAATTATGGTAATTAAGCACATTATCAAAACAGTAATGATAATGACAAAATTACAGCAATTAGAAATAAAAAAATAATAATTATACAACTGCAAGCTTGGATTTCCCTGCAGAGTACGGAATAACTGGGTAGGAAAATGGTCAAATTAAGAAATCAACAAATTAGAGTCACCACCGCTAATAAATAACAGTGTTCTATTTCTTTGACATAACAGTTAGTTAAGGGGGAGATGTGGTTAATGTAAAGCCTGTAATTGTCAAACTGGCTTTCTGAATTCTAATTACAAGACACTATAGAAGCAACTACCTGGTACACTTAGTATGAGCCTAATGCGCTCTCTCTGCACTTCTACTGTATGACTCTTGATGTCTTCTGATTGAGAGTAATGAGCCTTCTCCCAGCTTCTCTGGTCTCTGACTCCATCTGTACACTGTACGTGTTTGGGTTCAGAACAAAGATGATATGGGACCTTTGTTCTACATTTTGGACGTCAACAGTTAAAAATTGAAGGGAAAATCTTACTTAAATTTCATTTTTGAAAAAGATTAAAAAAGACAAGTCAATACAGTATTAATGTTGAAGTACCTGTAGGAAAAGCTCAGGAGTAATTATTAAAATTGATGATGTATCAGTACATATTCAAGGTTAGCAGAAAACAACAAAAGTTGACCGTGTTGGACAACTTTTTTATGTCATCACTGACCATTAAAGACTATTTTTTTAATCAAACATATCGTCACTTACATTTTTTTTGTCCTTGTTTTTATCCAGCCAGTCAAGTTCAATTATAATACAAACTCCTAACCCTTCTGCCATGTACACAGTACTGTTCTTCCAGCAACTGTCCAGTGCAGAACCATCACAGCTCTCAAGTGCATGACGACATAATTAGGTATTTCAGTCCAAACCACTTACAACACAAAAAGTCCATGCATGCTTTGAGTGATTATTCCACCTTGCGTACATTCTCCTGTACTTACAGTAAGTACAGGAGAATACGAGCTAAATACAGTTACACCAACTTAATTGGTTCCAACAGGTTACCTTTTGCATAAGGCTTTTAGCGGGGCAGCTGTGGTGTAGTGGAGAGCAAGGTAGTTCTCCAATCAGAGGGTCGGTGGTTTGATACCCGGCTTCGGCAGTTGATGTGTCCTTGGGCAAGACACTTAACCCCAAATTGCTCCTGAAGGCTTGCCATCGGTGTGGACTGGATGTTGCATGAATGTTAGTTAGAGTCTGATGGTGGCACCTTGCATGGTAGCCTGTCATCAGTGTGTGAATGGGTGAATGATATGTAATATACTACTGATTGTAAGTCGCTTTGGATAAAAGCGTCTGCTAAATGACTGTAGTGTAATGTAATGTAATGTAGCGCTGGCTCCCATCAGGGACGGAGAGATTTTTAATGACATGTGAATGCAGAAGCCCCACTGCCTGCCTGCAGGTGTCAGTGTGTCACAAGCACATTCATGCTGACAATCAACCCACTTAACCTTCGCAGTAGGTTAACTACTTGAGAGCCAAAGATCTATTTATAGTCATTTCAAATTACACATATGGAAAACCGCTTAGTCCAACTATTTCCTTGTTCTCCTTAGGGTAAAGATGTTCCTAATGCCTTATTTCCCTGACGTTTTAACAAAAAAAATTCCTTGGACTACTCGATTAGTCTAAAAGTAAGAATACACAAAAAAAAAAAAAACAGTCAACATGTTGCACAATTTAATTCTAGATGTTAAATATTGTGTGTGAGAGCAATTTGAAATAGTTAATTTCCTGTTTAGAAATACGCTTCACAAACTCGGTCTGTGTTGAAATATTTGATGAAACGACAGCAAGGACTGTGGTCTAAGAAGAGACACGGTTTGGCATAGCTTATACCATTCATTATAATTAAAGCGTGCAAGTTACCGAAAACCTTCTCTTCCCCACACACACACACACACACACACACACACACACACACACACACACACACACACACACACACACACACACACACACACACACACACACACGGTGTGTGTGTGTGTGTGTGTGTGTGTGTGTGTGTGTGTACAGCGATGTGTGTTGGTGAATAAATGCTAGCAACCGTTAGCAACATCTTGTGCTTAAGTTTATTGAAGGTGGGTTGACATTTTTTCAATGAACCCAGCAACTAATTAGGAAAGAGAAGGCGAAGGCAGGCGGGGGCCGGGAGAACACGGCCGGGTGGAGGTAAATTGGAGGCAGCAAAATTCAGATTAGATCAGAGAGTTCACGCTGCTACAGAAGGAGCTGGTGGTTCTTTGCAGCAACAGCTGAGACAGAAACTAGTACATCTGGTGCTGACTAGCAAGGCTAGCAACGTTAACTCAACTAGTCGACTAATCATGCACATCCCTACTTCAGGGCTGTACTGAATGTTACATTTTTTTACAATCAGGCTTGTGTGAAGGTTCTTCGAATGAAGTTTTGACAGTCGTTCATCAAATTTTATGACATCCAAAAAAAAGGAAATCCTCAAACAAAATCTTCAATCTATTCAAGTGATTCATCAGTTATCTATATATATTTATTAAAATCAATACTCGTCATGTTACACATGCTTCCTGTTTGTGCCCCGCATGCTGGAGGGTCAACTGTTTTTATCCGCAGTGAAAATATTTTTTCTTGTTATTGGAAATGTTTTGATCAGACAAGCTGGCAACAATCCTATGCAGCCACCACTGGAATCTTATTCTACAAGTATTATATTATTAATAATATTAGTGTGGCCTGATCTTTATCTGCAACAGTGCAGAAATACCAGGTTTAAACATAATGAATAGACATGTAAAAAAGAAAAGGTTGGAAATGTACAGACCTAGTTCTCTTATTTGTTAAGTGTGTGCTGTTGCCGAGCCGTTCAGTTCACTGTTCAATGTGGAGAGAAGGAAAAACTGTGTGTGCAGAAATGGTCATGTTTTTTTGGTATACTGCACCATTGAGCAAAATCCATAAAAAGCTATACAAAAGAGGGTGGGTCAATGCGTCCATTGACATTTACGGTCTATGGTTCTAATAGCCTTATGTTTCTTCTCTAACTCTGCTGCGAGCCCTTAACTTTCCTCCCTGCATGAAACCCATTCAGCTGGCACAGTTGCCACCTGAGCCTTTCTTTAGGGGAAAAAAACCCTGAAGGGAAACATTAACAGACAGAATTTAGCAAAATAGTTTTTCCAACGGGCGTCTCTTTTGAAATGTCTATTGTCATATCAGGTCAGGTTAAGTCCACATCTGGGAAACAATCCATTAACAACTCTGTAGAAACACTGCTGTGAGACAGACAATTCACGGATATTTGTTCTTCAATGCTGATTAAAATGCATTTTCTGTGAGACAGCTTAACACATTGTAAAATGAAAAATTGGGGATGGTTTCTGTCCAGGACCATTCAACATCAAAACACATGAATTCATTTCCATCACTTCAGGAGGGAAAGAGAAAAATAAGATATCTATCGCCATGGTAACTTTTTAATAAGATTGGGCCTGTGTTAAAATTTGCAGAACGGTTTGATATTAAGCCAAACAAAAGACCATACCGGTATTAAAAAAATACATGAGGTGTCACACGTGACTCAGTCGCTGCTCCAGAGCATTACGTAATGAGACTGAGCAAGCCTTGTTTCCATATTGACAAAGTTTTTTTTAATTTATTTTTTAGACGCCGTGTCTCGTCTGCCCCAAAAAACACATAAACTTTCTTGTAAACATTCACAATCTACCGTGTGCATCCCCTTCCCCCCTATTTCATCTCCTTCATGTTGCCTGGCAATAAATTGCACAAAACATGTCAGCTACTAGTGGCTCTGTTAGTCCAGTTAATAAACAAACATAGTATTATATCGTTTACATTGTCATATTGCTTATAACTGTAACATATTTTATGTTAGTCCCTGTAAATTGTATCCCACTGGTTGCCGTAGGAAAAAAGGATTTTAAGATTTAAGCTTGCACACCGGACCAGCAAAGCTGGAAATCAATCCAACTCCACTTGTCAGTTTATTATCACAGCTTTAAATCAGGTACAGTCTACTTGTATTATGACTTCATCCCTACCTGGGGCTGCTGGCTGACTCCAGTGTTTCAGTCTTAAGTGTCTTGACCTGAGGGGAGGAGTTCAACACAGCATGACTGTAATGCAATGCACACAGATGGCCTATGACACTTACACTGCGCAGTAACTGTGTTCATGTTTACATAAACATACGTATGCATGAAGTGTTTAAACATTCATACAATCAAAAGAGGCCATGTCAGATATTCTGGCTTCTGGTGAGTACATGCATGCACATCTGTTGCGCATCATATTTTTTTATCTAAAAACATGTAAACACATCATGCAAAGTCCTTTATCTGAGGCTCTTGGTTAGAAGCTGGCATAAGTAAGATAAGATTAAGATAAGAGTAAGATAATAACTTCCATGAGTCTGGGTGTTGGTATGCATGTAAATATTCCCTGAAAATGATGTGGGAATCTGACAGCACAGAGGTAACCTAGTAGGACAAGCTGTTGCACATAATGAAGCCTCAACAGTCTGCACTGGGGTCAGTGGGTAACGGGCTGGAATCCTCACCCTGGTGCTAATTCCAGACAGGACACGAGTTATGGAGGACTCACATGTCCATCACAATCCTTCCACTGGTCAAGATGACACTGAATTTCCATTGGGATGTTCTTAATTGCCTTCAGCCTATGTAGGACATCTGTGTAGATGTTTGGCCACATCCAGCCCTGGGCAGTATTGAGATAAGGGAAGTACATTTGTGATTTACCTTTTTATGAGACTTCCCATTCTCTGTTTTCTCTGTAGCTTTAGTTGACTTTGCACTGCTCATCAGGATGTCAAGATCCGCCGGGATGAAAAGGAGAGAAAAAGAAAAGGCTTGTTACTGATAGTTTTTTTATTATATGAGCACTTAAGAGATATATCGTGAGAGAGTGGGAGAAAGTGGCATGACTTTTTTTTTTTTTTACAGTGACAAGACTGATTAGTATATAGTTTAAACTTTAAACTATATACTAATCAGTACCACTTTAAAGTGTACCTAAAGCTAGAGTCGGTAACTTTAATAAATATAATTTTGTCATATATTCTCAAACTGTCACTTGACGCAATATGAATCAATATTCTGTTGGCGAATAGCCTTTTTCTTGCCTCAAATGTTTTTAGACACATATTTTAGTGTACTGTTTAGCTGTAGAATGAGAAATGAGCCGTGATTGTGGTGGATGGTATACCGGTTTCATCACCATTACTGTCACGTTCGGTCAGGATTTTTCAATAATGTCTTCACCTTGATAAAAACACATTTTGGTTTGACATGAGTGCAAAAAGACACATTTGGGTTTTAGCACACACACACAAGGACAAGGGAAATACAACACTGATGAACCTAGATCATCTAAACGGCGTATTTTCAAAACTCTTTCTTCAAGTGGATTAAGATGTAAAAGGTTATGTCAGCTCTGGGTTTTTGAAAGATTGTAAATTTATTTAAGTGTAATGTAATTGCCATTTTGGCTGCAGTGAAGTAAACTTATACCTCATTCTCATTTGGAGACAATAAATACATCTGTTCCATTAAACAGTAGTTCTATTTCTGAAGATATGTTCTGTTACTTTCCAATAAAGATTGGTAGAATCATGTTTTGAGTATGTTTAAAAATGTTGGTCTTATCAACCACCAACCAAAGAAAATGTTATCATTTTTACAGCTATCTTAACATACGTTTCTGAAAACACAGAAGTAACAATACATTACTAGAATCTTGATTAATATTTGATCAGCACTGACTTGTTTTACCGTTAAATCAGCGATTATCTGTCTCATGAACTACTCTTAAGATATAGTGAAATTTTTAGCATTTTGGCAAAAAGGTTTTTTTGCATTAAAGTTACCAACTGTAGCTTTAAAGGTGAGAGAATATCAGCTCAATGTTAGATTCATGTCTTTATCTGGTAAGTATCCTTCTAGTATGAAAACATTATAAAACGCCATCCTCTCATAGTTCTGAACATGTTTCTTTACAGCATGACCTTTCCACCCTTCAGGGCTAGATGTAACATGGAATTGAGCAGCAATTATGTCCTGCCTATATTATTTTTTTTATTCAGAATTTCCAATTTTTTTTTACATCAGACTATGGCAGTACAACATTTAAAGGAAGAGGCCCCTTTCATGCTCAGGAAAATGTGTTCCAGGAGTCTTGTAGCTGATGAGGATCAGTGGAAACTTAATCAGTAATTCAGTCAGTGTGCCATGAAATAACATGAGGCTGGCTGTAACAGAGAGCTGCCTGCTATACTGCCAGAAGCGCTTTCAGGTGTCTATTCATCTCCCTGCTCCCATCAATTACACATGCCAATGACAGATCACTCCACATTCATTTGTCTGCTCACATATGCATGGTAATGAGCGCATCAGATATCAAGGTAAATTAATGTATTCATATGAAGATAGAGTACCCACTGTACTCTAGTGAATTTAATGCTTGCGCTTGGTGCCACTGGCCCGCTCGACAACTCAGGCAGCGTAGCATTCTCTTGATAGCGCTTTTGTGTCCATCCTTTAGAAGCACACTTATCCTGCCATATGCATCTCACTCTTATTGACTCTGATTTATCACATTGCAAGAATGTGATGTTTATCCATATTGATTTTTTTAAAAACACATAACAACACAAAAGGCCATGCTCCTTACAAAGAGCAATAGAAAAAAACAGCTTTGATGTGTGGCCTGATGCTGAACAGATGTTGGTTGTGCTGCTGTCGGGTCATAATCATTTATTGTAAAGGAGCTGCTTTAACTTGACAGCTGTGACAGAGTAACTATAAAGTTAAATTAACCGATTAGAAAAGGACTTTTGATGGAATGATAAGTAGGTGCCTGCCTTGACTGGGCCTGTCAAAAAAATAATTATTTCCATCTTTACTTTCTCACACACACACACGCACACGCACACGCACACACACACACACACACAATAAGGCTTCTCACCTGTTCTTGATCGTATCTCCCCCGGCACCAGCGCTGTCATTGTCACTCAGCCTTTTCAGCCTCGTTGCTTTGTTCTTGGCCTTCCCTTCTCCTTTAGCGTCCTTCTCTCTTCCCATCTCTCACATGTAGCTCTGTAGAGCAAGGTGGACAAAGACGTAAATGGTTTTAGCAAATAGATTTAAGGCAAGGGTGGAAAAAAAAAAACCAGGGTTCACAATGTAAAAAAATAATAACCGCCCTGGAGAGCTATGACTTGTCCGAGTTAGCAAATTAGCTAGCTAGCGTTAGCTGAGAGAAAATACATTCATTTTAACGTGAAGGTCGGTTAGCTAAAAACAAATAATCTCCTATTCAACGTTTTCAGAACATCAAATGTCCAGCGAGCGAAAATCTAACTCTGAAGTATCATAGGACTTGAAATGTCGACAAATACTATATTTCGTAAAAATACAAACTTTTTAGGCGGCTCAATCCCCTCGATACAGCGGAAACCCGCCCGATGTTTGCTGGCGTCGAGCTGAGCACGCGTCAGTTCCAGTTGAGTCCTGATTGGTTGAGGGAGTTCCGGGAGTTGACAGACGGGTGTACGTCAGGTGGCGTTACACCGTTTTCTGCTACACGTCTAATTATGTGACCTGTCTTGGCAGGGTGACGTCATTCGGTGACGTGCGTTTCCCCTCGGCGTTTAGGTGTCGCAGATATTACTAGCTTGGGGTTCTACTTAACGTGTGACATTTCTGGGACATCAACGATCTGACAAGGCTTGAAAGGATACGATGCAGCATAGCATTACATTACATTACATTACAGTCATTTAGCAGACGCTTTTATCCAAAGCGACTTACAATAAGTGTATTCAACATAGGTATTCAAGAGAACTACTAGTCACCAGAAGTCATGTGCATCTCCTTTCTTAAACAAGCATCTAAGAGCATAAACCAGAGCAAACGTAAAGTGCAGAAACAAACTAATACGAATAGAATAAGTGCTAAGTGGAAGGCTCAGGGTAGTACTTCTTGAGCATCACTGTGTTTGGGCATGTAATGGGTTCGTGTGGTAATGGTCTGCTATAGGCCTACCTACAGATTAATATGTCAAGTTTTACACAGTCAGTTTAATTTTATTATAACTTGGATAGATCAGGCAAAACTTGTATCATCGTTTGTTTTGTTGTTTTGTTCTCTTATCATTTAGAAAGTAAAATGTAATATTAACTGTGTGTGTGTGTGTGTGTGTCTGTGTGATAAAAACAGTGTCAGTAAAGATTATAGATAATAAATAATGGAGTAAGACATTTTGTCACAGTCTCTGGAGATACCGTTGCATCTAACAGCAAGCAGGTCTCAAGGAACACCTGGCTTGGTGACCTCAGTTTGGCTCCTGATTAACCTCCTTCAACCCTATACTCCAGGTATTTAGTTTACATTATGGTAGCACACCCTTTCTTCTACAGCTATTTGTTCTCATTTTCTACAGCATTTAAACAGACCAATCTAGTCTTTTTTTGTCTTCCTAGCCTTTCCTCTGCTGAGGCAAGGATTTATGTCCATCAGTCCCACTTCATCCCAAACCCAGAGGCCGCAGTATAGGCTATAACTGACTGCGGCTCAAACTTTCTGGAAAGGTGGTGGTAAAACTATGGGTTTTTGAAAGACAATTCTGAAATATTTTCTTTTGTACTGAAACTTTAGATAATTGTTATTATCTCTGCCACATTTTATTCTTATCATAATTGCCTTCTTGTCAGAGTAGAAACCCTTTAAATCAGCAATAAGACGATTACAAGGTTCCTCATTAAAAACCAGGATAATTTATATTATTTGGCTTCTTGACTTAATCTATGAGGAAATGATAACATATATTCAGCAATAAAATTATTTATTAATTTTAACTTCACTTAATAAAATGGAACACTGAAATATGAAAAAAGCACAAAAGATCATTGCACCCAACAAAAACTGTTTAAATACCTTCATACTGCAGGCGTATCAAATATTGCAGTGGATGACATGATTAAGTGGCCCATAGTTAATATACCCTAAGTATTGGTAGATCCATCTTTAGGGAGGCATATCAAACATTATCAAGCACAAAGTACAGATGGTTGATGTTTTCACCTTCAATGCAGTTTTCTCTGCAGTATACTTCTCTACTGTCTTACAGGCAAATATAGTTGCCCAGCAGGTACTCTAATCCTGAACATGAACACAAAGTAGGTTACATTAAAGATTCAAAACAATGAAATCAAAAAGTGGTTGCTGCTGGTTATAATTATTTCTATTTTTATTTATATATAACCTTGGTGATCTGAGAAAAAAAACATAAGTAAGACTCTATTCTCACAGCTCTTCTCAATCAAATACAGGGGAAACAAATCAATATTAGACAGTGATAACACACACCAATGATGGCAAGGCCTCAGTGGTGGCTGTTAGTGGATATGCATCATTATCTGTTTTCTTCTTTTCCCTTTTATATACACATTTCCAGAAGTGAGGGAAGGTGCTCACTATTTAATGCTGAGAAGCCCCTTACCCATCACCTTTGTCTGTTGATACTTTAAAATAATGTACAATGAAATATACAACAATACAAGTGATGTAATTTGTATAGTCTACTGTGTTTCTATTGTGGCAGCTGCCGTAAAAAATATGATTTGGGGTCTCAGTATGACGTTAAGAACAACAGACCTTTCTTTGGTATAAGTTAAATGTTAATATTATTATCCTTCTTTCAAGCAGACTCCCATTTTTCAGCTACATATTATAAAAAAATATATATCAACAACAATCCTCTCCGTCATTGGTTTGGAAACAAAGTATTGCTCATAGGCGGTCTGCAGACCATAAGATTTTAATATTAAAGTGGCTAAATTGGATGTCGACATAATAAATCATTTGAGGTTTACCCTTCTTGGAATAAAACACATAAAAATAAAAAAAAATAAAAAAAATTTATGGGAACATGAATACGGCAAAATAATTTTTAGGAATGAGCATTTGTTCGAAAAAATCCTGAAGACATATTTGATTGAATCAAAATCTTGGTCTGATTTCTGAATACATTTTCCATAAATCAAAGTAGCTTTATACAGTCTTTAACTTTTTAATTTGCTACAGACACAACATATAAAAAAAACTGATCAAACTGTTGGAAGTAACAGCTTTTTAAACAAGTGTAATGTTGATTCTATATCTGATTAATAAAAATAACATAGAAGACATCTTTATATTGAATTTGTTACATGGATAAAAGTCATGTAAAAAATTTGATTGGCTATAAAGAATGTGAAAGGGTCTTTCCAACTGTTTTAATAAAGATAAAGGAAATCCAGTTGACCGCCATAGCATTGGGGTGTGAGCTATTGCACATTCTTGTCTTTTTGGTGATTTTTTTGTATGTAAATTGTTACACTTTCAGTCTCAGATATGTAGTCGACTCCCGCCATTCTGAGTCTGTGAATTTCACCTCTCATTTAGCCACACGCGGGAGCTTTTACCTATGTTTTTTAAACTACCTGTCATAAACCTTCTGGCTTGTTGTCGCGACAGCTGTACTGTCTCTTTAAGAGACCCGGAAACGCTTCCCACCAGTGTGTTCACTGGTCGCGGGCGGTCCCGGGTCCAACACAGACAGCTGAGCATGATACTCCATCCTGCCAACTGGGCTTTTCGAAGCAGTGTGTGGTGCTGGCGAAACCGGGCTGTCATCAAAGCAGCTCTGAAGGCCTCGGACGTCAACGGTTGGCGTTGGTACTCGACCTCACTTCGTGGCGGTGTCACGGGCATGGAGGAGATACTGGCCAGGGTCGTTTCACCTTTACCCACGTACGAAACGAGAGACAAATCCCCTCCTCCCCCCGATTCAAACAGCTTGGAGTTCATGCAATTTTACGGAAACCTCGACAAGGAAGACAAACTGGGCTTCCTAACGAAGCTCTCGCAAGACTTCGGAGTAGACCACAAAGGCGTCTCAGAGCTCGCGTTGAGGCTGTTGGACGCTCAGCTACGAGACCTGGCCACTATTCTGCAGGTTGAAGACAGGCTGCGATACGGCTTGACTCCCCGTTATAAACAGTTGCTTAACCATATAAGCAGGGTCGAGGGTGGGGTGAAGTTTCTGGTGGATCTCAGAGCCGATGTGCTTGAAATAATCTCAGCCAAAGCTAGCGAAAGCCCGCAGATAAGGGTAATTCATTTGTTTACATTTTCTACGGGTGCTCGCATGAGTCAAGAAGTGCTGTTAGCGCTTAGGCATTTGGCATCTCCAGCCTGAATAGCTGAACCTTTATTTTCAGTAGTTTAGAGACATTATATGTGCTATATTTTAACAGCATTAGCAGTAGGCTGAGTATAGCTGCTTACACAACTCACCCCCACACTAACTGCACTCCTTGCTCCTATCACATGGCTCGAATTGCCTCACAGCTTGTAGGAATGACCTTTGTCCCAGTTTACCTTCTTAATCAAGCTGGAGGAACTAAATCTTATTTTTTTTTTTATTTCCTTATTGCGTTTATACAAATAAGATAATGCAAGCTTTTTGGCACATGACAGTGCCAAGCTCAATTTCAGGGCTACCTTCAAATTTGTTGCTCTTCTTTGCTGGACTGATCCACTTACTCAAATGCTCTGGTGTTAAAATAGAGCCTGTAATAATATTTAATTAGTGAATATAAATCAAGCATGAAATGAATATGCTAAATTATTTTTTTAAAGCAAAAGTTTAAAAAAAAAAAAAAAATAATAAAAAAAATATATATACATGAATAAACATCACACAGCCGTGGTCCCCATGCTATTTGTCCCCCCCTTAATATCACATTTAGCAACTTATTTTTCAGAAAAGCTTCTCTTTTGAGTCTCATTATTCAGTCATTCATGTTCAGTCACATTTAATTACAATTTTCAATTCAGTTCAGCACTTGAGTGTAGGAGTGTTCATGCGCACCTTGGACTAAGAGTGGAATATTTTACAGACGGCAAGCTTGCTGCCATAAATCCATGCTCTTTTGTGCAGGTTTGTTCAAGAATACAAATTAACTCAGGGTGTTAATCTCATCTAAGACATGCCTTGATTTCTTTTTTTCCCAAAACCCAACTGTATACAAAGTATGAAATGTACCGTAGATGTTTTGCTATTAATACATGCTCACTCACTCAGTGAATAGAAAGAGTAATTTGATGCTGACTCTTTTACTAACATGTATTGAGAGTGCAGCTTGTAGTTAAAGCACATCAAAGCTTGCATTCTACCTACTTTCTTCCTCCGGTAATTAGTTGTGGAAAAGATGAAACAGGATTTTTTTTAATCAATTATTTTTTTAGCTTGACAAAGGTTACAAAACTGTGTTCTTGCTGTTGGCTGTTTATCTAAGTTGGGATCATACCGAGCTGAAGCTGCATGAAGCTTTATTTACAAATCTACAAGTAGCTTGCAGGCTGGAGAACTGCTATTTGTTTGTGTCAAAGACCATGAGCATCTCTTTTAATAAAAATACAGTATAAGCAGTATAAACACAATTTAGGATTTAGTGGCTTAATCCAAAACAAATACTTCTTCTGTCATAGTTGACATGTCGTGTCCACTTTTCTGAAACGGATTAGATGACTTGCAGGCTGCTGATTTGTAAAGTTGTTATGCTGAGATGCAAGAGTCTGTAATGGTCAAACTAAACTTGCCCCGCTTGAGATCATTCGGGGACCATTTAAAGCAAGCTTACTGATCATCATGACATCTTCTGTCTTTGGATACTGATTGAGGTTGGAGTGAAAACAGCTTTCTATCAACGTTCTATCAAATTTTATGTTTGTTTGGCTTTGGAAAAGAGCTTTATATGACCCTGACTGCACCATCGCCAGAGGACTTCTGGCCTCTTCTCTCCAGCTCAATACCTATTTTATTCCAGCTGAGAGTTGGTTCAGATGCATTTAATCTCAATAACCAAGGCCTACTGAGACCTTTTGTAGCTTAAAAAGGTCTAAGCTACCTACAGTGTACTCTCACTGAGTGCCGGCCACCTTGGTCTTGGGGGTGCACAGCAATCCTTTCTTGTTATGGCCAGAATTGATTGAGCTAAAATTTAGAAAAGGTCATGGTAAATATAAAGCTTTTAGTACATGTATTGATAGTAAGCCAAGGGGAGAGAAAAGCGTGCAGTCCATGATGGTTCAGTGATCAAAGTAGCACAAAACCATAGAGGGGGAAAAAATTATACAATTCCAAAGATTACTAAAGGAATGGAAGTTTCAAAGTTTTATCAAGGCTACAGATACTTTGGTTATTGCAAGAGGGTTGACTTCTGCTTTACACTAGTCTCTTCTGGTCGGTATATTGCTTTTTGATGTTCCTTCCTACTCCTACCTAAATAACTGTCATTCTTGTCCATCTGTCCACAAACTGAGTGGATGAAAGATGTTAAGACAAGTCAGAGATATCTTTTTAGTTGGCTCCTTCGGATTTCACAGAGTATCAGTGAGGCTATTTTCCCCCACTGACACACTGCCAGGCTGACAAGTGGCATGCAGCCTACTGGAGTAAAAGTACTGGCACACTCTGAGTTTGACCTGTAAACACTTTGGCAGCCGGTGGTCATTTGGCTTAGGAAAGACAGACTGTTCCTTCCAGGCACTGCAGTCTCCATCGCTCTGTATAATCACAATATAACTGCAGCTCAAGGTAACAGAGGCTGTATCAGCTTGCACTATAGGAGCCTCACTGCTTTTATACTGTTTCAGTGTAAAAAAAGTATTTCTTTATTTTCTCTATAATGGAGTGCAGGATTTTTGTCTTTTCCCTTCCCTCCTTTCTTCCGTGTCTCTCCTAACCTCAAGCTTCCAATGCTAGACCCTTCAATTTCAAAAGACTTCATCTTCTGCTAGGTCAATGGAATACACTTCTCAGTCTGGCCTTCCTTTTGTGGGTGAGAATTGGCTACCCAAGGCAGCGGCTGCACTCTCACGGGTTGTTTATGTGCTGCGTTTTCCACAGAAATGCTAGGTTGGGATTACCGGCCATTTTATAGATTATTTCAACTCTGGCAGATGCTGAGGATAGAGGAACACAAATACACGTATATATACACACACACACTCCTTCAGACAAGTAGTGGTGTTACTGGCTAAACTTTTGAACTTTTGATTTGCTCCTCACTCAACAGAATTTTCCAGCGTGAGTCCTCTGACCTATAGAGATACATAAAACAGGGGGCAAATGCAGATATGTGGGGAAGAATTCCAAATTTAGTTAGTTTAGGTTTTGATAGTGGCTCGCAGAGAATTCCAGCCAGTGGCTTTTACGCCATGACTGTACTTGAGCTTGTTTGTATTAGCCATTATTATGACTGACAAGCTGGCATTAAAGTAAGCCTGAAGTGAAGACATCCAAAGGAACAGCCAATATAAGCTGTATTTATATGCCTGAGTGTGTTTGAGTGCGTGCACCGCGTCCACCTGTTTGTGTGTTTGCAAGAGATTTGCTTTAAATGAAGTCTGACCTTTGCGGGAGGACAGGCCTGCTTTGAAATGGCAAGTTGTTTATTGAAGTGCCTCCTCTACACCCATTGCAAGCGCAAACAAATCACTACTCATAATGTGAAAACATTCAAACAGCATACAAACGCCTAGGGGATAATACACACCCCGCACGGTGTGTAAGATAGCGTTCTGGAATAGTTCATAGCCGACAGACAAACTTGAGCAACTTGGAAGTCGGTCAATAAGATAGAGCTTGTAAGTTTCCTCAATAAAAATAGGTCTATAAGGCTGTTAGGATGGTGTTTATCCACCTCTTTTAATAGTCTTATGAAAGTTTTAATTTTTCAGAATAAAGTTATGGTGTTCCTAATGCATAAGATAGACAAGAATGACAAAAAAAAAGCCTCCATAGCAAAGTAAAAGGACAGTGCTCAGATCAGTTAATGTAGTGGAGACCACAACATCCTTTTCCATTTTCATCATAAAGGATATATCTGCATACCAGTGTTTTATTTTAACAATATATAGTTCCTATTGTGAAATACAAATGCACCATTCAGCTTTCATTTTCCTGACTACAAAGGAAAAAATGTGGTGAATTTTTTCAAATTTTCTGCTGGATGTGGATGTTAATTTTAAACCCACACCTTTTCTTTTTCTCCCAGGACCTGAACGGCACGCTGAAGAGCTTGCTGTCCGAGTGGTTCTCTGTTGGTCTGCTCCGACTGGAGAGAATCACCTGGCAGTCCCCCTGCGAGATCCTACAGAGGATCAGCCAGTAAGGGCATTCACGCTCTCTAATACTGTGGTTCTCCTCTGTCTTTCTATTCCTCCTTAATTTCATCACACTCTCTTTTCTTATATTGAAATTATACAGCCCTGAACAGTGATTGCCAATCATAGCTTAACAGACTTCAATAGAGTGCTTCTGGGATAACATATTTTTGTAGGTCAATCCAAACAGTGTTTTATAGAATTAAACATGGAAAAATGTAAGATCCATCTCTTATCATACTACAGCTGTCCTCCGAATCTTCAACTTTGGCACAGGGCTTTAACTAGAGTTATTTAGCATGCGATCATGTATGTAGCCATCGAATTCATATTTAAGACACCTTTTTACAGGGTTCTTGTTTTAAAACAAGTCAGCTGGAAACATTACAAAGTCATTCAGAGGCGGCATTAAAACCAACTCCCAAAATCTGCCAGCAACAGTTTTTTCCGGAGGAACATGAGCTGCAAATATAAACCCAGCTTTTGTCTTCCTCTGTCTGAAATCCAGGGCCCAGTGATTCAAAAATTACCAACAAATTTTGAGTACTAATTGTACCCCGTTATCACTGTAAATTGAAAAAATGTTCCATACAAAATGGACAGCTTGACAGGTGTAGCAACAGTAGCTATGGAGGGCGGGACTTAGCGAACGGTCAATTGAAAACTGCTGGACTAACTGTCAGCCCTCTGCCAGGTATGAGGCAGTGCACCCTATAAGGAACTGGACGGACCTGAAGCGCAGAGTGGGGCCATACCGCCGTTGTTATGCCTTCACCCATGCCGCCATGCCAGGAGAACCCCTTGTTGTACTACACGTGGCCCTCACTGAAGACATCGCTGATAACATTCAGGTCAGAATCAATAGCTGCAGGCTGTTGTAATGGTTTGTCTCACTTTACCACACCTTGGGGGATAGTTAAACACCTGGGATTTACTACTTTGTTCCTCCTCCTAGCTGACAAATGGATTATTGCTGTGTGAAAAACAATACATAGACCTTTAAACTGCACATCCCTCTGGGAGCAGCCTCTACAGGGCTGACTTCCTTTTAGTTTGGTATTTACAGTGAGGAAAAGGTGGTTTCGACAACTCTGCAATTCGAGAATATTCCATGGTGTGATATACTGCACCCATATCCACAGTTTTGCTCCAGCAGCTGTGGCATAGCAATAAGAGACTCCTTCATTGGTTGCAGTTATCTAGCCAAGCTGACAATGGGCTTGTATCTGGATGAATGATGCCCAATTTTTCTTTGCGACTTGACAAAAATGTGTATTTTTCACCGTAGAGTATCGTCCGCGAGTTCGCCACTCTCGACTCCGAGGAGGATGTAAATAAGATAAATGCGGCCATCTTCTACTCCATCTCCTCCACCCAGGCCGGCCTTCAAGGGGTGGAGCTGGGCAACTACCTCATCAAGAGGGTGGTCCGAGAACTACAGGTGAGTGCGGGTGGGGCGTAGGATGTAGTGTATTACAATGGTCAGCAAAAAGAACTATAGCTGTGGGACTAGGATTGGATGTTGCAGCATTTAAGTATTAAAATACAAGTTTTCAACAATGAATGGTACTCCACATCATTTCAATCCCTGGCCTTTGCATAAACTGTACATTTTAGGATCTTTGAGGAAACGATGCAACAATGATTACCGTATTTTCCGCACTATAAGGCGCACTTAAAAGCCTTTAATTTTCTCAAAAAACGACAGTGCGCCTTATAATCCGGAGCGCTTTATATATGGATTAATTCTGGTTGTGCTTACTGACCTCGAAGCGATTTTGTGTGGTACACGGCGCTCTGTCAAAATGTTTTAGTACGACTTTGGTAAACTACGAAGCCGCACCGCAGCAGCATCACGGCCACCGTAGTCAGGAGCGTCGCGGAGTAATACATACTGTGCTTCACCATCATATTACAGTGTGTGTGTATAAGGACCCCAACATGGCTCCTGTCAAGAGACACGCTTACGACGCGGACTTCAAACTCAAGGCTGTCAGTCACGCAGTAGAACATGGGAATAGAGCAGCTGCGAGAGAATTCAACATTAATGAATCAATGGTACGGAAGTGGAGGAAGTGTGACTGACTGACTGTTTTGTTTCGCTTAATGCGCCTTATAGTCCGGTGCGCCTTATATATGAAAAAAGATCGAAAATAGACCATTCATTGACAGTGCGCCTTATAATCCAGTGCGCCCTATAGTGCGGAAAATACGGTACAATTCAAGGATGAACTCAATAATGTTGTGATGTTCTGAAAAGGTTTCTGCATTGTATATTACCTAATTCAAAACAAATTATTTCTGCTTGTTTGACGTGTATTTTATTTTGGTAGTTTTACTAATTAAAACACTGTGAAATTAGAGCCTAAGCCATTGTAAAATACTGTAATAGAATAATTACTTGAATCAATTCTATTTTAATTCCTTTAAAGACTTGGCTTCGGTTAAACCTAAAGTCACAGAAAAGGCAACATTATGTGAACACTGGTTCACATAATGTTGTGAACCAGTGTTCACCCTTCCCAATTAAAGCTACATAACACCTTATCATTTACAGTGCGCAGATCCAGCTGCTAACTCCTGCAGAGCTCCTCAGCTCCTCTCCTATGGTGTAGAGTGTTGTTAGTCTCCTCCACAGGATGTTTCACTCTCTATGACTCATGCGCTGAATTCAATTAAAAGGCTTTACTGTGGCCTTCAGGTGCGGCCCAGCTGGCACAGCGTTATTCCAGTGAGAAATATAGCTGTGCCAGGCAAGAGTTTTTGTTTGATTGCTTTTCAAAAGTTTTTATTTGTGTCTCAGTGCTGAATCATAAATATCCCCCTTGTTCTAGCACTTGCTTATACACATGAATGCATACATAGACAGGACTGTAGTCACTAGACAGGCAGTAATGAAATCTCATCCATCCCTCTCAATAAGCGCAGAAGAGCCCTTCACGTCAGGCCGCTCCAGCAAGCTCTTGTTAAACGATTGGATGATTGAAAGGAACATGATAAGCCACTCCAACAGATGGAAAGCAGCTCTTTACAGTGTATCATGAAAACAATCAGGTTTCAGAGCTTTAAGCTGCTCCCACGTTAGTTATTCAAACAATGGAGCTGTTTCGATTGGTGCAAGCTTTTCACTGATTGCTATTTTCATTGTGGCAACATATGGTACAGTTAGCTCAGCAGATAGTGTGTTGTGATTTCTATTTTTGTATTAGGGCTATTTATGTCAGAGTGGAGTGTAGTTGATATTGCTGTGACAGCCTTACAGTTTGTGACTGTTGTCTTCATTAAGAGGTCTACTAGCTTTGCAACCCAGCCTCTTCTCCTGTCGTCTTTGTTGACTTTCTAATGCAAAAATAATAATCTTTTTAGCTTCTCTATGCTACCCTACAGATAGAGTAGGCTATATTTGTTTTGATGGGACCGTCCATTTGTCTACTATAAATATTAATATTGAAATCAATTAATTTGTTGTTTTCAAGGTATTAACTTCACTAAATTGCATTACATCCATAAGAGTTAATATTCAGAGTTATTAAGCTATTTTTGTTGTTTTGCTAGAAAATTTAGCTTTAGCTAATGTTTTTTCCTGATTAGTGTAGCATGTATAGCTGCTGTTACTTAACTGGTAGTAATGTTGAATACTGAAATTAATTACCAAGATGTTGGTTCATCAAAGTTGCTATTTTTTATTTATAGTTAACAGCTAGGGTAAAAAGGGAATTTAGTTTTAGATGGCTATCTCTCTAGCTAGCTTTTTATTGGTATCAAGCCAGAGCCAAATTTTAGAAAGTATCCATTTCTATAGCATAAGAATTGTTAACATTGTAAAACAGATTGTAAAAAAGCAGATTCCGAATGTATATGTTGCTACTGGATTTTGGGTTTGTAACGCAGTATAAAGTACTATTGGAACTTGTACTTTTCAATATGTCCTCCATCCTTTTTTGTGGACGCTTTTATCCAAAGCACTCCATTGGTGTTATTATTTTTTCATGACCCTAGTGGGAGTCCAACTCCTGACCCCAACAGTGTAAGTGCAATACCCCCGAAGCTACCCAAAAACCACAACACAAACTTGTATTCTGCAAGCTTGTATTCTGCAGAGGGCTAAGATTTCTGACAGTGCTTTACCTTATGTAAAGGTGAAGGGAAGAGCGGCGCAGCCACAGAGGTACCACTATGATGATGGATAGATGATAGAGTGGAAAAGAAAAGGTCACAGCCGTGATTTAAAGTGAAGGGAGGAGGTCTTGCTTGTCTTTGTAGATTGGCCCCTAGAGCACAGGTCTGGCACTGCTCGTCCTTTTTTCTCTGTATCCTTTCCTCCCTGTTCCTTTTTCACCTCTCCTACCCCCTTTTTCCTTATTTCCACTAACCTCTCTTTCCATCCTCCTCATCCTCAGTCCCTTGGGAGCAGCCCGGTAGTTAAAAGTAGAAGTTGAAGTGAAGAGGGCAAGATCATGGTACAGTGGAATAAGAAAAAACATAAGGGGAGAGCCAGCGGGGCGTGGAACGTGAGAAGGCTGGATCTGGAAGTGAAGGAAGGGCCAAATCAAGGATGATGAAAATAAAACAATGTCGCAGAGCAGCATGTCCCTCCAGGGACTGTCTGACACTTCCACTTTTATCTGCAGCAACTTTCACTCCTCTCCCTGCCACATCGCTCAGTCACTTATCAAACCAGATGCCTGAGCGCGAAGATGGGCACAGAAAAGGGGGCGGATTTTTGGCGAGAGGAGAGGGAAGCGGGGTGGAGGAGAACTGGTGAGCTGGGTGGGCGGGGGTTGTGTGGTCGAGATGAGACAGAGAAATGGGGGAGAGGCGAGTGAGGGAAGAGGACAGGTATTAAAGGTGAGAGTGCAAGGAATGGAGCAGGAGGAAGATAGAATAAGAGGGAGGGAGAGAAGGGATCATCAATCTCCATCAGCAGGATCGTGAAGCAATGGAGTTGATTTGTAATGCCGTCTCTGTCTGAGGAACTGAAGGCCTGAGCTTCAGACTGAGTGCAGACAAGAAAATGTTGTTTTGTGTTTTTGATACTGAGGGGGAGTATGCATCTCCTTTATCTCCACCGTTGCAAAGCCGGGTGCCCCTGCAGTCTAGTGTGGATCAAATCTTTGCTGCCTCTAATCTGTTTTCTTCACACCGTTACCTTGTGTTCTCATCCCTTTCACTTCTTTAGCTTTCTCTTTTGTTTTCCTCTCTTCAAGCTGGTTAAGGCAAGTTGAGGCAATTCTGTGTTGATGTGTCTTCGCATGAATGCAAATGATGGTGCGACATTGCGTTTCAAAAAAAGGGATTTTAAAAATAAACTTTTTTAACACTTAAATGCAATGCATACCTTATATAAGGTCTTTAGAGACCTGTTCCATATTTAGCACAGATTGGGCTACACGCAAAAAAAATAACATTGCTCCTGAACATTTCAGAACATAATATTGATAAAAGTACATTCCAATAATTTATTTGGGGATTTATTTCTTTTTTGGAACATTTAAAGAGATAGAGTGAACTTGAAAAAGGTATATATTTCAACATAGCTTTTTAGATATTATTTGTTGATGCATATTGCACTGTGTTGCACACACGCTACTGTAACTGCTGAATGACCAAACACAAATTAACCAGCCCAGTATGACCTGAGCTAGCTCGGTCATACTCCTGCTTCAGTTCTGATTCTGAATTATCTGACTGATCAATTTGTGTAAAAATAAAAACCCTCCAACATCCAAGAACTTGCTGCTCTCCAGTGTGCTCGAAACACTGATGCTGCACCATCTTGTTTATCTTAACCCTGAATCACAGTGCGTTTTAACACTCAAGGGATAGGGATAATGTTTGTCGCTGATCAAAGAGATGTGCTTACATCTCCCACCAAATGCAAGAACGCAATACCGGCAGAAATGAAAGGGATCGCAACGATTAGAAATTTGGCAACTTGAAAAATGCACCGCTGCTCGCTTGTTTAAAGGTTTACATGCCGACCAACGACGCTACTTATATAAACTGGCCAGCAATCGAATGAAAACTGAACAAATTTTCCCTTGATAATATCAAATAAAACTTTTAAGTACTAAAATTACCAGCAGGGTAAATAAACGCTAGCAAAAAATGTAGGCTAAGTATGCCTTACAACTTATTCAACAGAGATGTTCACTAGCTAAAAAAAGATTTATATTTTAACCATGTCTGAATAGAGACTACATTTCACTGTCCATTCTATGGCCTCAACACAAAGAGTGAATTTTGTTCTTTTTTTTTTATTTTTATTGATTATCCCATCGCACCTTTTAAAAGAATGTGTCATACCTAGCAACGGGGTCAACCAGGGATTACTAGACATTTTCAGGCAAAGTAAGGAGCTCTCTTAAAATACTCTCACAATGTTTTTTGGAATAGGCAACCTGAAGTATACGTTTGAGGGTTAACTCTAATCTGCCTCCCCCACCTCTCTCCTCATGTCTTCCAGAGCGAGTTCCCTCACATGGCCCAGTTCTCCAGCCTGTCTCCGATCCCGGGCTTCTCCTCCTGGCTCCAAAGTCTGCTCAGCCAGTACAGGAAGGAAGGCCGGGGCTCCGACCTCCTCTCTGAGCAGGAGTGGAAGGAGGTGGAACAGGCCACGGACTCGGCCCCGGGGTCTGCAGCCATTGAGGCCCTCCGCAAGCTGATCGCCACCAGTGAGTGGATGCGTTCCGAGCGCCTTACCCGTGTCCTGGAGCCTGTCCTGATGCGTCTCTGTGCCTGGTACCTCTACGGGGAGAAGAGGCGAGGCTACGCTCTCAACCCAGTGGCCAACTTCCACCTGCAAAACGGCGCCACCATGTGGCGGCTCAACTGGAGCGCCGACACCAGCCCGAGGGGCGTGGCAAACTCCTGCGGCATCATGGTAAACTACCGTTACTTCCTGAACGAGACGTCTAAAAACAGCGCTCTTTACCTGCAGAACAAGGTCATCACTGCGTCGGAGCAGGTGCTGGGGCTGGTGACCCAATTTCAGAAGAGCAGCAAACTGTGAGAAAGAGACAAGGGTAAACCCACAAATAAAAATCTGTTCTGTTAGATGGCACTTGATATCATTAATTTGAAACTGAAGGACTTAATTATAAAATGGTTGACATATTATTTAAACTGCTTCAGATATACCACTGAATAGATGTCAGCTGATATTATTTTTGAATTGAAATTAGAACATTTCTCACATGATGTGTCTCATCCCATCGTCTGTATGTAGTGCATAGGTTAGGCTTCCTGCCTCATTGGGTTTCTGGTTGAGGCTGTTTGATATTGTGTAAGTGCCTCTCAGGCTGAGAGACTGTAGCTAATGAAGCACGAGGCATCCATCAATGCTTTACCATGTTCCTGGATAACAGTGTGTGTAATGGTGAAGCAAGAGCAATGATGGAGTGCAGCAACTGGAATAAATGATGTTTAGATTCTTTCATTTGGCTGAACTGTCTCACTGCAAACATGTTGATGAATGGGAGAGAGTTGGACTGTGTTTTTCTTTTATTCATGGGAAGGGTTTTTATAGTGTTTATATACACCTGCTTATTCCCGCTAAAGCTCAGTACACAAAAGGCATGAAATCAGTGAGTGCATATATGATTTAATTTGACATAACTCTTAACAAAACAGTTTTTTCTTTCATCGACTGTGCTCATTCTGATCCACTGGACTGGACCCTCCTGGTGCCTCATTCAAACAATTTTATTTTGTTGATAATTTTTGCCTACACACACACACACATACACACCACCAACAACAGCTCCAGAGAGCCATCGTTGATGTTCTAACTGCTCTGTACAGGTGCCAAGAAGGGCTCATATAAGCCCACACTCCATTGTTGTGATATATAATATATCACAGCAAGTTGACTGTGAAATAACATTTTATCTCTCCAAGGAGCCAAACTTTCTTCTCTGTTTTTTTTTCACACCATCTGTAGCCCCCCCCCAACCCACACCCCTATTTTCTTGTCTCTCCCCGTGCTGCTCTGTGTCCTAGAAACTAATGGAGTGGGAAATAAAGTTAAAGCAAATGGCTAGATTGATGGTGTTCAGTTGTGAAGAAAGGGGGAGGAGAATAAAGAGAGCATAAAAAGGACAGTTGTTTAAAGGATGCCCTTGACAGACAGTACGAGTGTCTCCGGAGATATTGGAGACAATAAGAGACGCATACTCCTCTGTGTGTGATGGGACACAGAGGAGAGTGACACTTTCATGCCATTTCACAGTGGAGTACAATGCACACTTATATATGTTGCCAGGAAACAATGATGATCTATTCCACACCTGCTGCTGGCTTGTTTTGAGTAACGGTTACCTAGAAACGACCTATGGTAGTGACCACACAGAGCTGTATGGGTTAGATCTCAAGCAGCTTTTAAAAATGAACTCTTTACAAGTATTATATGTCGTACGGTGAAGTAATTACTTTTTCACAGTAGTCAGGTTTTACCCATTGGAAGAATAAGAAGACAAATAGCACACACAGTGAGCTGTTACAGCACTGAAATACAATTTAGGGATGCATCGTGTTCCGCTAAATGAAATAATACAAACCCCTTCTGTGGATGCTTAAGAGGATGGGTCCACTTTTCATGCGTTAAATGGAGCTCATTTGAAAATGGCTGCTTAAATGAATATAATCTCAATTATTACTTAAACACGTGAACTGTAATGAATTGGCAGTAAAATTGGAAAGCCATGTTCAAGCTTTTTTGTAGACAAATGTCACGGCACGTATTCTGATCACTGACAGTTTTCAAATTGGCACAATGTGTACTTAGACCAGTCTTCATTTATATCTAATCAGATTGCAGTTTTGTCACATTTCCAGCCGAGCACATGTTAGTAATGGATTCACAGCCAAGTTCAATATTGTACTGCTACGTTGTCTGACATGTCTTAGAGACAATACTTTCCAAAAAGCTGCAGAAGACCTGATTACAATTGATTAGAAACTGTCTGCTGTGGAAATTCATGCCTCATCTAAAAATAATTCAGTAATTCAGACGATCCATTCATCTATTTATTTTTTTAGGATGTGGAGAGCATGTGTGCGTGGCGGTGGTGTATTTAATTTCTTATCGCTCATTTGGAGGAAATTGCCTTACAAATCAAGCTAATCCATTTTTTACAGATCACAGTGGTCTAAAAAGTCAGAGTGTGATGGTAGAGTGGTGGCCGTGGCATTTTCATGTTCTAATTCATTCTGATAAGGTCTGAGATATAAAAGCCTTTTGTCTTCATCTGTATGGAAAGTTTGAAGTACAACTATAGAACTGGAATGTAACACTGACAAACTCTGGTATGTTTCTATATATTTCATAATATATTAGAATGTTGTCAATAAAAGTTAAACATAAAGTGGGTTACAGCAAAACATGTGGAGTTCCAAAACCACTCAAACATTTAAAATTTAAAATACTGATATAATCTCTGATCGGAAATGGATTCAATAGATTCACATTGTCCCTTAGCTGTTAATCAGAGAGCTGCAAATTTCCATCCGAACACTGGTGGTGTTTTTCTCCCAAATGAAAATGCTTCAATCGCATGTCATTTCATTGAAGTGCTTGATTGTATTAAATGGTATAGAGTATAAACATTGGCACTGGCACAGAACACACACAAACCCATTCCAACAGTTCCTGTGATCACTGTGCCACTGAGGAAAACACGGAGCGTACAAACGTGCCGAATCAGATTTTTATTTTTATTGTTATCCCAGACAGCATACAATAAACTGTGACATTTGCCAAGTACTGAGAAAAGGCTTAATTGTTGCTTTTTATTGCAATACAAAATCCACTGGACCTAAGCAATGCTTAAACACCCTGAAAATCTGGTTTCAAATATTATTTGTTTTGTAACATTAAAGAATTATGACTTAATAAGCAACAATCAAAGATAAAGCTTGGGGAAAAAAACCATTTGGTATTGTTTAACACTCAGGACTGTGTGGGTGTAGTCAGATCAGATCTCTTCAACAGTAGCCCCCCCCAAAAAAACATGTCATGTCAACTGTCATCATATTTTAATTTAAATGTTGCTAAATTCTGATTGCTGATTAAAAGTATGTGACATCACCTTTTTTTCCAGCAGATCCCAGCCTTCTTCGAACCGGTAAGAACCTGTGGATAAATGCACGTAGACAGCATGTCTAATGTGAGATAAGCAAAACGGCTTCAACTTTGGCAGAACATTTTAGGATCCAACCACTTGCAGACAGATGATTATTGAATAAAGATTTCTCGGCCTTTAAAGCTGCATAATAGACCCTTTTACAGTTTGTAAACAATTATGACATACGTAAGTGTGCACACGCAGGTACAGCGGAGTGCAATGGCTTGGCTATGCTACCTCTCATCGGCTCACCACATGTTTAAGGCGAGCCGGCAGCTCACAGCTAGAGGTGCTAACAGCGCTAACAGTGCAAACTATGTTAAATACAGTTCCTTTAACTTGCTACTGACCGACCTACTTTTCAGGAAAGTAAAGTCAGTAAAGTGTAACTAGTGTGTTTTTAATAGGAAATAAGTTTTTATGTGGCTCAGAAAGTCAAAGGCACTTCCTCATGTGTTTTTCTTTTTTTTTTAGGGCATCAGCTCATGTTGAAGGATGTGTCCGCTGAAATTTTATAGGGTGTGGCATTTTATTGTAACACTTACTCCTGACATTTGAGGGAAATCAATGCATCCCGCTTCTGCACTTGAGTCATTTTTTATGAGGACTTTTGCAGACATGTTCTAAATGTCATTGTGTGGTCTGTTCACAGCAGTGTTCGCGGGTAAATGATGATGTGTGGAAAGTGGGATTTTCAGTTAAAACTGAAGGGAGAGGCAGTTTTTACCTGCAGGCCATTGACTTATCTGTGTGTGTGTGTGAGGGGGACAGTTCATCCAAGTGTGGTAATCCATTCTTCCTGGTTGCGGTCACTGGCCCTCCTTCATGCTTCTCACCTCAGATCATCACCATTCTCCTCCTTCTCCACCCCTTGGTAACCCGACCCTGCACCACAGCTCATCCAATCCCCTTGGTCTGTCTTCAAAGGGCTTCACGGTTTTACGAGCAATCCGGACACACACATACACACAACACACACACACACACACACACACACACACACACACACACACACACACACACACACACACACACACACACACACACACACACACACT
Source organism: Anoplopoma fimbria (assembly GCF_027596085.1). Taxonomy (NCBI): domain Eukaryota; kingdom Metazoa; phylum Chordata; class Actinopteri; order Perciformes; family Anoplopomatidae; genus Anoplopoma; species Anoplopoma fimbria. Next base: position 10,032,625 of record NC_072467.1, read on the forward strand.
CTACATGTTCATAGCCACACACTGCCTTTTGAATCTGCCCATATTTTGCAAGATATAACCTTTAGAGGGCAGCAGAGTTTCACTCAGAGTGAATTGTTTGACACTGAGCAGTAGTTTGAATAATGCTTCCCTGATGTGTAGGCTGGCCAAACACCTTCTTTGCTTTTCTAAATTCCTTTACCTCTCTCTTGCTCTTCTGGCATACCTTCCTTTCTTTCCTTTTTCTGTTCTTGCTGTCATTCCTTTAAGCTCACCCCACCCACCCATTCTGTCCCAGTTGCGGAGTGAGTTGGAGATTGACAGATCTTCTATATCTGGTTATAGGCTGTAATTAAAACTAATTTGGATTGCTGATGGCATTTTCTGCCCCCCCCTCATCCACTGCAATTAGTCAGTATGAGCTGACCTGACGTCTTGTATCAGAATAGGTTATTGAATGAAAAAAGAGGTAAACAGGCAGAGGTAGCAGTGGTATCACCCAAGGGTGAAAGCCACTCCAGGCTTGATACAGCTGCCAGACAGATTGAAATGAGAGTGTGAAAACTCTCTCTCCCTGCCTCCGTCTCTCTCATACACACACATACATGCATACATACATACATACATACATACATACATACATACATACATTGATACATACATACACTAACCGTCCATTGATTCTAACAGTTCGCTGGATCACTTTGACATTTTTCCAGAAAAACATTGAACAGAGGTTAAAGAGCATAAAGCGTACACACATTCTCGGTTGGCCGTTACTGAGTTCACTGATCAGGTAAACAGATTGACACCCAGAGGTGATGATCACTCACAAATCAACCTTCATTTCTCATTCCCTCTCTTCATCCTCTGCTCTTGATATCCAGACTGCCTGGTAATTTCTGGAAACACCTTTCTGTCTCTCTTGCTGCTAATATAAAGTGCCTCCTACTGTGCATGAGTCAGATTTTTCATACTTTTGACAGTTGGGAAACAAACCAGATGTTAAGAGATTTAGGAAAACAGATGCTCTGACACACATTGTTTGTACTTGCTCTATGTCATCGTTCCGCATAGTTTAATTGACAGAGTAGAAAAACTTCTTGAAGAGACCAAGATGTAGAGCCTAATATTTGCATTTTACAACACAATGGCACATTTAGCTGTCAGTTTTTTGATTGTGCAGAAATGTTGTCAAACTTCTTGTTTATTGAAATGATTGCCATTACAGATGATTGGTAACCCACAATGTCACCAAAGCACCAGCTATTCTATGTAGATGCAGACATTACTACAACAAACTACCTGATCCACATTAAAGAGTCAACAACCATGTTAGTGAGTCTATAAGGCTGTATCAGGCACAGGGGAGTTTTGACCTAAAAATATGCTAATGTTCAGCAGATATCATGTTCAGTATCCTCAGCATTTTATTTTGGCGGTAGGCATACTAACGTTAGGTAATAAGCACTCAACCCAATTTGTTCATATTTGTTCATAAACCAAAGTATCTGACAAACGGACTCTTTGACCAGATGATTGCACTAATACATTGTTAAGGGTTAACCAAAATTATAACAATTAATTTTGCGAGGTGCATGAATGTCTGTACCAATTTCCATGACAACCTTAGTTGAGAAGACATTTCACCCAAAAACTAAAAATGTCAACCTGGTGATGGCTCTTGATGAAAAGTCACGGGATCACCAAAGTCATTAGGATTCAACCTTAGGAACCATGTCTGCACAAAATGTGTTGGTAATCCATCCAATATTTTAGTCTGGACCAAAGTGGTGTACGGACTGATTGACCGGCTGAACCTGCCACAAGCATGGCTAAGAAAAAGAATAGTAAAAATTGATTCAGCGAAGGCAAAGACATTCTGACTTTTAATAATGGTCAAGCTCCAAAAACATTGGATCCCATGCTGTAACCAACAGGCCTTCCCTCCCTGGTGCCCAATTCAAAAGTTTGTAACACAGGCTTTCTGTTACATACATCAAGCGGAAACTCAGATTACCTCAGATTGACAAAGCTCCTTCACAGCTACAGAAGATGTTATATCAATGATAATGAGTCTCTATTCATATTAGTAATAGAATATTTTAGGATAATTTATGCAGTCATGCTACTAATTAATGTTTCATAAAAAGCTCACAGGTGTGTTCTTCATACTCCGTCTAGTAAAGACCTCCTAATTCATTTTTAATGAATTCCAGCTTGTCTCTTCAAAATATTCCTTTATCTGATGAAATATACAACACATGCAGTGAGAGAGACTTTTCTTCTTACTTTTCCTCTCTTCCACTGACAAGCTGAGTAATGAGTCAATGGCTTTTCCTGTCAACACGGTTTGTCTTTTACAGTCACTGCGTGCATCCCGGCGACCCATTAAGGCTGCAGACCTCCTCTACACTTTCAGTCTCGCTCATGCATCCGCAGAGTTATCTTCAAAAATCGCTTTACTCCATTTCCCTCCCTCAGATCAGCTCCCACCGCACTCTCTCCCCGTCTCCCTCTGTCTCGACTCTGTGTCTACCTCCCCCTTCATCCAGGGCTGCATATTGAAAGGTTGCACTTCATGAAGCTGTGAGTCTCATTTAAATAGATGCAGCAGCTGGGCTGACACGCAAGCCTCACCTCGTGAATCCATGCTCCTCTTGCAACAGGAGAGAGGGGAGAGCGGAAGCCGACAATGGTGTGACAAATTGCGTTTTCTTATTTTCATTCCGCTGATTTGTTCCTTCCCTCTGCTGCACTGCCACCCATCAACACCCCCACTACCCGGCACCCACACCCATCTGCCACTCCCCCATCCTGTTTTACCATTTCGCTCTATCCCTTCGAGCGGAAGGCCTATAGCTGTGGTAATGAGGAAGGTTAATTGGCCTTGCTGTGTCTTTAGGAAGCTGGATAGTGACGATAACAGTGTTAGGATGGGGGGGATGACAATTTTCTCTGGATGCCCACCTGCTTACCCTCTGCTGTTTTCACATAATCTGCAATCCTCCCCACTGAAAGTCCTTTTTTTGTCTAGGCAGCGTGCCGACAAAAGAGAGACTTTCCACGTGGAAACTTTCATACACACACGACGCCCTTTCACGCTATTCAATTACTCCGGGGTCACACTCTGATGCTGGATGCCATCAGAAAGCTGAGTTAATTTGCATTTCCAGGAAATGATAGCACAATTTGGGCGAAAAGGAGAGGCGACAAAATGTTCAGGTGATGGATTACCTGTCTCTGGCAATTTTCAAGGATGTGCAAGTTGTTGATGTTTGCGTAGTGAAATGACCGAAAATAATGTTTACCTGGATACATTCTAGTTTTGGATCATATTGGGGTTATAATGTGAAAATGGAACAAAAGACACCTGGTTATTCATATACCTGTACACGGAACAGCATCCATGTTTCTATTACCTCAGCCAATGAGGATGATCTCAGTTTAGTTTCGAGAGTAGTTATCTGGACTGGGTTAGACCACTCTATGTGATCACCAGTGATGGAAAATGAGACTGACAATACAGTTTATCATTAAACATTAGTGTTATACAGAAAACCTCATCAGACTAACTTCGACCTAATTTACAAAAAATGAGTAGATAAGAAAAGTAATAAAAGTAAATGCAGTATTTATGTGTTATTCCCCTGTACAGAAAGGGGTTGTGAGGTCAACGCAATCCATTATTCCTAATCTGTCTCTTTCTTTCTATTTACCCTAACTTTCATCAGCACAAACACCCCGTTCCTCTCCATTTCCACTCTATCTCAGCCACTCCCTTCTTTTCTCCATTCTAGTTGCTTCATCCATCTCGATGCTGCGGTCAGTTGGGCCAATCCAGGTGACCGATGAGCAGGGCCATCGATCACTATAAACTCTGCCTTTTACAGTTAATGAAATCCCTGTTCGCTCACTCCGTATGCAAAGTGTCTGGTGGAGCTCCACCACACACACACACACACACACACACACACACACACACACACACACACACACACACACACACACACACACACACACACACACACACACACACACATAAGTCGAGTGTCGGTGGGAACTTGATTAAATCAATACTAGTAGAGAGAGATGGAGAAGCAGACGGATGGATTCAGCGGAGCATATTCATGTGTTGCGCTCAACACTGCTGCTTATTCACCATCAAGCATCTGTTGCCTTTTTCTTCTTGATTTTTTGCCCCTGTCTGACTCTGCCTCTCTGCATGTTTTTTTCTACGTGGCATTTATGAATGATATGAAGGAGCCTTTGATTAGTGGTGAGGTGTTCGGGTGAATCGTGACTGACTGGCAGAGAGTCAAGATTCAATACAGACCCTGATCACAGGCACATATCAAGGTTCTCCATGAACCAACGAATGCAACAAACAAGATGCACACAGTGAGGACAAGTTAAATCACTGGGGGTCAGAGAAGCTGTTGCTAGGAGCACATGTGATCAAGTGGTGCCTCTGAAAACCTTGATTGCTTTAAAGAAAAACAACACATATATACACACATATAATGTGTGTATGAAGGATGTAGGATGAAAGTTATCCCATAGTTTAACAAGCCAAGGATGAATGAGTGAAGTATTGTAGGATGCCATTGTGGCAGTGGTGGATGTTGTTAATTTATACTCCATGTCAACAAACTGATATATATGTTTGGAAGAGGATGCCCCCCAGGATTCTCATCTTACTTGCTACATGCTTAGCATCACATTGTCAGTATTGGATTTTATGTTAACTGTTTGCAAGGAATGTGGGCTGATCCAATCTCAGCCAAAAACATAACCCTTGCATGTGTGGAAAAAGAAACCTGCAACACACTTTGCTACGAAAAACCGACATAAATAAAAAAAAAAATCATTAAAAGAAAATGTGTACCCTTGTTATTTTCATCGAATGTTTCACTTACTCAAGAGGGATGTGCTGAAAACCCATCTTCCTCCATAACCACACCACCTATAGCTAGCATCCATCCACATGCATGTTAATAGGCAGCATGGAAACATATCTAAATTTCAAATTTAAGGAAAGTGTTGGCACTAATTATGTGGACATCAAGTCTGTGCTGGTGGAGGATTTTAGAAGCGAGAGTAGAAGGCTCCAATCCAGCAGCTGTCCCCTGCTGAGTGCTAATATGCAGCACAGGTAGCCAAGATCAGCCACACTTTAATGCTTCTCCAGACTTGTTTGGGCAGGAAAAAGAGGAATTTCAAGCCTCATACTTCATGAAACGACACAGTATGCGCCAACATCCATCAGAAAGTGGCAGCACACAATAAGTAATAATGTTACACATGTGGCCGGCAAAAAAAAGGGACCAGTTTCTCATACTAGAGGGCGCGTGGCCCATTTCATGCACTAATGATCACTGCTGTATACTGTTACCTGCACACAAGATGACAAAAAGTGACAAATCTGTCCATGTGATACAAGTAGCGCTCCAGGTATTTCACCTGGAGGAGACTTAGCCAACCAAGACTGGAGCAGTCTCCTGTCACAACGCTCTGCGGGAGGGTGTCTGAGCCTGCCCCAGTGGGGAGTCACCTCCTACACTGAACTAGCTGAATCGGATGAATAAAATGAAGCAGGCAGCAGCAAGAGAGAGGAGAGGCCTGGTAGTGGAATGAATGTATCCCTGTCTCAGACTAGTTGCTGAACTTCAGTAAACTTCCGAAATGATTATGCTTTAATTAATTAATTAATTCTTTGACCTTCTTTACTTCTACTCCTTTAGTATGCATAGTGACCCACAGCAAAGAAAACATCTTAAATGGAGCTGTGCAGGGAGAGCCGCAGCTTTACCCCTGGAGGTCGTTTGTGGCTGTGACACGTGTGTTAAAGACAGGAAGACACATTGTCCACTGTGGCGGATGCCGAGGTGAGGGAATCATGCTTTTTAGTATGTTTTAATTTAATTAACCTAGTAGAAATGGCCTTTTTAGTTTGGAACTGAGAGACAATAGTAGCATTGCAGTGTAGAATCAATGCTTAATGGTGACTTAACAGAACATGGTTTGTAATTTAATTTCTTGGATATAACAATAAAACAATAATGTTGACCACAGCTGAGGTGCATATGACACTTTTTTCATGGTGTCAGTGCATTCTGTGAAAAGGACAGAAGATGTATTTCACCCAAAATATTGGCTTATTCTGTCACGCAAAAATATCTTACAGATATGTGTTGACGTTTGGGCAGTTAATAAATGGTGTAGTGTTATATAAGATAAACCCTTAACTGCTCTTTAGTAATACACAAATAACAGCTACACAGCAGCATCAGTGTGCACAAATGAGCTGACAGCCGTCCAGCTGCTCCAGCAGGCAGTCTGCCACAAACAGTACTTCTCTCTGACTTTATCCTGAACAGACAGGACCTTAAGGTGGCCTGATAGTCCACTGCTGTCAGGGAAGTGTCAAATTATTCATGATTCTGCTGCCACATACCGGATGCAATACAAATTACAGCAATGCATTTTTCTTATAAAAAAGGACAGGAAGGGTTTACTGCACTATACAACACTAAAACTTTCATAAACTCAGCATGCCAATAATGTGTGTCGTAAGCAAGTTCTTGATATACAGACTGTGGTGCAGAGGGCATTATTAAACTACTGGATATTAATTTTACAAATATACATGCTACATGTGGTTTTGAAATGGTGTGTTTTCACTTTGATGTGCCTTAAAACATCTGAGACCACCTCTGTAGGTGGTTGAAATAGCGGATTAAGAACTGTTGTCAAGACATCTTAGGGGCTTTTACATCAGAATTTTAATGAAGTTAAACCTTATCACAATGCCTAACACACACGCACGCACGCACGCACGCACGCACACACACACACACACACACACACACACACACACACACACACACACTGTCACCGTAGCTTTTTATCCATGGCTTTTTTCCCTCAATTTTCTAGGAAGACAAAAAACACACGCACAGACAGACACGCGTTAGGGTGTTTGCGCAGCCTTGAAATGGAAGACCAAAGGAACATTAATGGATCTATCAAGCCTCTCGCTGTCCTCCTTCCAACCATAGAGACATCACAAACAACCTTGTTGCTACTCGACCACGGACAGCTTAACCAATCTCAGGCAAAGCAGAGGAATAAACAAGTCTGCAGAAGAGATGGGGATGAGAATAGAGCAGTGGGGAGAGGGAAAGAGGAACAACATCAAAGAAATAGCATATATATTTCTATATTTCTGAGGGTTCCGGTATGGCCAGCAGATATCTGGGCCAAGAGGCCACTTTGTTTTCAGCGCGCTGCTCATTTTTTACATTCCTTTTAGCAATTTGAAATGCGAAACTGGTGTTAAAGTTGAGAGACAATGTGTACAACTGTATTGTTTCACAAGTATCCAGTTTACAAGATAAATTTTGGCCAATGTGTTCCACCTCTTTTTCTGTTTACCTGCATTCGACTAAAGCCTGCTCAAGCGTGTTTAGGCAAATAAGACTACAAACAGAAACTCTCTATAGAAATTATAAAATATATTAAGAGAGAGGATATTCTTCCTTCCTCATATAGCGCAATTAAATATTATCCTTTTACAGATACAGATCACCCTAGGATTAATATCTCCAGTAAAATGTGGTATGACGAGGAATCCTAATAATCAATTGAGTTGCCTTTAGAACATATCACCTGCTTTTTGTATCTAGACTTGAATCAAAGGAACTACAGAATCAAAGTGGTTTCACTTTGTAGGAGTAGTTTGTCGTAGACTTTGTAGTAGAAGTAATTAATGTTTCTTTATTCTGACACGTTATATTTTTGCACCAGTTAATAGATTTTATTCTGACATACGTATAAAAAAAGAAGCCAATAACCCCTAATTTCTTAGCACAGGCCTCTGCAGGGGCATCTGTCAATTCTAAACAATTATTCTATTATATAGGCTATGGTTAAAATGATACAGTAAAGGGCACACACACTCACACAATATACAGTACTGTATATTACAATGTCATATTACTGCATTCAATTGCATTTCTTAAAGTGCTGCTATACAGGCACTTCCATTTTTCCCTCCCATCTCAATTCATTGTAATAGCCTTAATTCATCTAAATATAACTGAATAAAGTATAACTCTCTTTCTCCTCTTATTTATTAACCTTTTATCTCGCTTTCTCTCTCTCTCTTTCATTTTGCCTAATGCTTCTCAAATGTGTATTTTTCTCTGCCTTTGCCTTCTTTACAGCCCATGTCTTGCAAGGTTCTTCCACTACTGTATAGCACAAGATGTAAACAACTACCCATTTACTCAGGATAATCCACAAATCTTGTTTTAAGTGGCAACTTTTTTCTACAAAAGGTATAGAAAAATAAACAATTGCAGGAAAACATGAGGGAAAGGAAATTGTGTATGCCATTCAGCCTGCCAGTTTGGTCACATATATGAGTCAATTTTTCAATCTTTCTCCAGCTGAAATGTTCCCAACTTCAACAAGGAAAAACATTAAATGGCAATCATACTGTAGTCTACTCCCTTACAGTGTGAGACAGATCCAGTTAGTCAACGGTGAATCCATATAGGGTGAGTTAAGGGAGACAGGGAAAATCCTTGTCCTCTAGATGTACCAGCAGTGTCAATAGATATGGGAGAAGTCAGGCGCTTAATGATTCATTATGATGTCCATGCATGACATCCAGCATTAGCATATCAAATCATGCTAGTGCTGAGCTGCCCTTGAGTTGAAGACAAGGCGGAGAATGTGCATGTTTGCATGTCAGAATTAGAAGGGGAAGCAGAATACACATGCATGTAGACTTCACGCCTCAAATATTCTCACTCCTCTTTCTAACACTAGCAAAGCCATTAGCAAACTATTGAGTTGTTACAAAATGGCAAAATCATAATGGTATCAGATCAGGCTCCGGAAACAATGTTTGTGCTGGTACTGATACTTTCCATCTGTTTTCATTAAAATGAAAATGAGACAGCTCATCCATCTTTCTGCCAACGTGATTTGTCTGTATCTAGGGAACAAGGAATGTGAAAGCATTCAATATCCAATATCTATTCAAATGACTATCCAACTGGTATGTACAGTATGTATTTCAATAAATTAACCATGGCTGAGGTCATGAAACCACACATTTCTCATGAAGATTGAATTCAAATTTCAAAAAGTTTGTTTGGCCATGAGAAATAAGTTGTAGTGATCACTGACTGTAGAAGTCTGTCACATGAGGTAATTCAAGTATAATTCACCTATTCTACCATTGTGACTCTAAAACAATGAGAAGAACTGACAATAAAAATTAAAGGGTGTTGCATCATTCTTAAATGGTTACCTGCATTGCTAGCCCTCAGTAGCCGCGCTTTATTGAAAGTGAGTAATTACTTTAGAGTATTTTATTTAATACTAAAGTGTACGTTTTTGCTCCTTCCTGGTGCGTTGCTAAGTGACATCGTTGAAGTGAATAAATGTAAAAGTAAATTCAAGGGGGATTTTGACAATCATTATAATTCATTAACGTACAAAAATTACCATTAACATGCTCTCCTCTACTCAAAGACACCAGACTTATTAAGACAACAGTAGTTTTACCTCGCAGATTGTCATAGACTATCCACTGTTTCCACATCACAACTCTGGTTTGAGAAATAACTGAAATAAAACAGAAGTAATCACCGTAACATTCAAAAGTTCACTAATCCTTCTGCTGGTCCAAGGCGTCACGTACATCTCGTCATTGAACATGACACACAAGAAAACAAAAACTGGGGATTGGACAATCACTGTTTGGGGGAGGGGTTTAATTAACCTTATATAGAGCGTGTGGGCGTTTTGGTCACGTTTATGTTATGGATAACACACAGTAGATAAAGAGTTATGGTACTGAACTATGGACAGGGAGGGGACAGTTGTAGAGGCAGTTTGGTTTGGTGATGGAAGTGGAAGAGTGCATGGCTGCATGTAGGATCCATTATTATTACAAAGCAAACTGATCAGCTGCAGCGGAATAGGCCTTAATCTCCTCCCAATTATTGCTCGATTTCTTTGTTCTTCTTCTGTAAATTGTATCCCCTTTAAGTTTTCATCCTTTGGTTTCCTCTCCTCTCCATCTTGCTGTGGTTTCCTCTCTGTCATCAGGTCAGAGTCTGGAGAAATGCTTGTTGTGAGAGTGACCCTGCTGAAGAGGTCACCTCTTCCTTGCTTGCTCCCCCTCTTCTGCCCTTTTCCTTCCATCTCCTTGAACTTTGTGGTTGGCATCCTCTTTCATGAACTCCACTCTGCCGTGATCACTCGTCATTTTCAGATCTTGTTGCTGTCCTCTTTGCAGGCAGGTCTTAGTCGTTTATCTCCTACTGAGCAAGGAGAGTTTCCAAAAGGAAGGAGATGTCCTTTTCTTTAGTCTCCTCTTCCCCCTACCTCAGTTTGATGTCAGTTTGGTCTTGTTTGTAACCTTCTTCATGTTTTGGGCATCTGTTTTAGGTATGAACAACTGTCTTCCCAATTTTCTTTGTAGACTCCTATTTGCATTCACCAGTTTAATTCTTTCATCCTGCCAGATGAGCTACTATTCTCCTCCCTCAGGGTTTTTATAGCCGAACAACGGGCTAGTTTTACGTGACCAAACTCTGAGAATTTATGGGGAGTTTATTTCTTTATTATATCACTAAATATTCATGAAGATTCAAATGATCTTTGTGAGGGTGGTTATTTTAGAGCAGCACCACACCTCTGCATTCACCGTTTTTGTTTCTAACATACATACATACATACATACATACATACATACATACATACATACATACATACATACATATATAATTTCAAATGCATTCGCAATGCAGCTTTAGGTGTTTCATGTGAGTGTTAGGATGCATAGATGTAAAACTATATACACAGATGACTGAGTTATTGAGTGCATGATGACAAAAGTTGTGATTGTAATAATGATGTAAAATAATTACAAGATTCCCATGGAAGCTCATTTATATCTGTGTTAAAACTCAATGTTTGTATATCAGTTCCCTTCGGCTTAGGTCAGGGGTGTCCAAACTTTTTTCACTGAGGGCCACATATAGAAAAATATACGAAAGGCTGGGCCACTCACTAGAGGAGAGGGGGCGGGGCTTATCTCCATGGAAACCTCTGTCAACAAATCCATTTATTTCACCATCAACCATGCAATAAATAAATACTATTTCTGCTTTATACTTGTTGTGGCAGTCCCAGATATCCTGGGAAACTAAACGCCGTCTTGTCTGAGTTCATAACATCATCTGTGGATTTATTCGAGCCGTATGAACCGAAATTAAACAATTTTACTGTGATTTAATTGCAATAAATGTACAAAAAGGGACGCTGAAATAACAACATAATGATGGTGGTTTGTAAAAAGTCAGAATTCATGTTTTGTTAGTTCTCTCTGCAGGAGGAGAAGGAAATCACTTTTAAAATGCCTGTTTTGTGAATGGAGCTCAGATCGATGACAGAGTGACAGGAGGAGAAGCTCAACGCTGATTGGCTGTCGCAACACAGCGTCCCGCGAATATTTCACCTGATTCGCGCCGCCAGTTGGCCCGCGGGCCGTAGTTTGGACATCCCTGGCTTAGGAAATCTCCCTATTGTACTACAAGAGGAAATCATTGTTGGAACAAGGCAGCTTAAAGTCCATCCACACGGTAATGTGTATGTGTGATGGGGTGCTCTTTCGCAAGCATTGTGTGAATAGGAAGAGAAAAAAGTATCCTATTTAACATCCATATGCATGTGGTTTTAGCGTCATACTGTCACTCGATTCTGTTATAGAGGCTGCTGATTGGTCAGTATGTATTTCCATAACATCTTTCTTTCCAGTTAGACAACAACATGTTTTTTTCGCGATTGTTATCAATATGAGGTTGACATTCCTGTGAGACGGATATCGACTGAGGAAAGGTCTGCCAGAAGGCGTACATCTGTGTGTTGTATTTTTAGAAAAGAGCAGATTTTCACACATGCTGAAAGAATTAATATAATACCATGAATGTGGGAGGGTCTGTGTGAACTGCCTGGATTCATATGTTGTATGCAAATGTTGTGTATAGTCTGGGTGAGCACCATCATAAGCAAATAGCTGTTATTTTCCCCTGGAATTCCATATGTTATGTTAGCTAGACAGGGATGACAGGTGAGAGGTAAATAAAAGGTGAAAAAGCAAGGACAAAAGCAATTGCTTCATTTCTAAATACTGAATATGTCAGAAATTGAGGTATCATGACGTGTTTTCTTCATAGACGATGCTCTTTACTCAAGTTACAGCTACATCTTTGAAATACCCTACAAATATATATTAGCAACTGCTTGTAACAAAGTCTACCTTACAGTAAGTCTAGCTGGAGGACAATATTGCATGTCCTTAGTGTTTCCACCATGCTTTTATACTATAATTAAAACAAGTCACTTTTCATTCTCACTTTCTTCTTCCTGTATATATGTGGGGGTGTGTGTTGGAGAGACAATGAGGGTATAATGTACATTACACAAGCATGCAGAGAAGATGTGATTCTGTTTCTGAATGCCAACAGGCCATTTCTGCTAACTGTGATAAGTGCACTGTATTTACAGGTAAACCGACTGAAAGAGTGCACCATACGACGTATAATACCCATCTGATTGATGCTAGAAGGCGCTAGCTATTTCATGTGTTTTATGTGATCCGAGTAGTCGGAGCAATCATGGAAGAATAGAGCAGGCCTGCTTACTCAAGACACCCACCGTACATTATGCAAAGAATCTATGGAAGTATATTGGTGACCAAAGATTTGAGAAAGCACTAGACAAATCAGAGCGCTATTCAGTCTGAAATGCAACGTTCGGGTGCGCATAGGCACAGATTTGAAAGAGCGGAATTAGATTTGTGCATGAGGGATGTCAGAATCTTGAGCATAACAATGATTTTGAGCAGAGAGAAATTTAGCAATTGCTCTCACTCACTTTTGGTTGAATCCTCCAAGCGCAAACTCAAACTGAGAGCGATGCTATCGAATGAAGTCTGGGACACGGTCTTGAGATATGGGGTATGGCACATGGGCAGTGTAACTGGAGCATTTTTGTTGGCGCTAGAAAAAAAGGGAAGCTGTCCGCTAAGGTCCTCTTTGGATGCCCTCGGCCTGACAGAACTTTTGGGTACGCTTCCTGGCCAGATAGGGAGCTTTTTGTCAAGTGCAGACCATGTTTTTTTGCTGTACCCCAATTATATGACGCGTGACATCTTCTCCTTTAACTTTACTTGACTGAGAGCAGATTGTCATCTGTTCCGTTTGACCTGTAAGTGAAGGGTCATTATATTGAACCCTTCTTTCTACTTTCAAATAGTTCTGACAGTGGTGTTTTTAAACCACCAGATTGAGACAAAAGCAGTATTGGGTTGGTTATGTACGAAATGCGTTGAAACCAAAAGACTAAGGTCCCATTGTCTAGTTTAAACCAATTAAAGCCATTATAGCAGGGGGATTTTCAGAGTCAAATTTATTCAGAAGTAAGTACTAGCTATACATCATAGTGGCTGTGTTAACGTGTTAATTTTGCTTCATGTTAACTTGGTGTGAATTCCTGAACCAGATGTTGGGTTTTTCTTATTTCCCCTTTTTTTTGTTTTGATGAATATTTTGAACAGATTAAACTAAAAGAACCATTATAGGAAAAAACATCTATAAATTACTAATTGTCACATCAGAGTGGAATGCTGCACCTAAAAATCTAACAATTTCTGTGAACTGGTCCTACTCCATGTGGGATTCAAAAACACTAATGGTTCAAATAAATAATACTACCAATAATACAATTATTATCAGCTGTGGCTAAACCAGAATTACAGCATTTTCAAAATAGAATTGAAACAAATCTAACATGCCATTATATATCAACTACGTAGTTTCAGTAAGGGGGTCAGCTCAATCTCAATTTTGGCTGAATTTAATCTACAGTGCAGATTTGCACCCCAACAATTGAAAATGTCATATATGTCATATAGTGGCTAATTTGCTCTTTACAGAAGCAATGTATTCAAAAAGCTAACTTTTTCTTTATGCAGGCCTTAACTTGGATAAAGACATGATGTTGACATCTTAATGCAGGCGTGTCCAGTTGCAGCATCCTGGTGAATAATTGTTTTAAAGTGACCTCTTGCGCTCTCAACTGCACAGAAGCCAAAACAACAAGAGGAAATTGAGAGAGCAGACTCAGGAATGAATGCATGCGTGGCCAGGATTGCATGCCCAAATGGCTGGCTCTGAATCCTGTTAATCCAACTCTGTGCGCTCTTAAATGTCGACCTTTAGACTGAGTAGTGCTCAGAATTTGTCTTGTTTCTCTCAAATTTTAGTCATCAATTTACTTCCATACTCTCTTTGCATAATATATGGTGGGTGTGTTGACAAAGGAAGCCTGTTCCAATCCTCCATGATTGCATCTACTTAGATACATTAAGATAAAAAAAACTTTATTGTCCATTACTTGACTTTACTTTTTTTGGTTTTTACAAACTTTTGTCTTCAATATTTTTCCATAAGAAATATTCTGTGCCTTTACACATTCATTCACAAGGTTATGCACACACACACACACACACACACACACACACACACACACACACACACACACACACACACACACACACACACACACACACACACACACACACACACACACACACACACACACACATATATAATCACATCTTCATGATGCATTTTTGAAAACACTCTTCTCTGAGTCCCCTGAGGCTCCCACTTCAGCCTTGCTTAGATAACTCTTACACAGTCATGATTCAAACTACACACAAACGGCACAGCCACTGAAACTGCCTTTTTTTTCTCCTTTTTTAAATTATGCTGTTTATTCTTGTTTTTTGCCTTCATTAGCGAGTGCACAGTGGAGATTGACAGGCAAATGGAGAGAGAAGAGGACAGAGGGATAACACATAACCATCTATTCAGACCAAGGACATCCCGATTACTTTTGTATGAGCTTTAAAGTGAGTTCAGACTGGGCACAAAGCAAATTTAGCAGTAAGTGTGCCATCATATGCAGTCAAAGGAAATACATTAATGGGCGTGGGTTCACTGACTGACATTTTACTGAAAATAGAGATTTAATTTATGTTTGATCAGAACTTTTTCTGGAGTTACTGTATGTGCTCATTTAGTTCATGATCACAGACACACACTGAAATACTGTAGATATTGTATAACATCTGAGGGCAGGGTACTGTTAACCTACCTGCAACAAAAAAACTGATACAATTACCAAAGCAGGCTTGGTGGCAGGGAAAAAAATCACTTAGTGTTCTTCTGAAAATAGTTGGACCTACTAGTAATACTTTCAGTACAGTTCAAACAGTTAGGACAGGTAATAGCTGTCAAATAGATCATCTGTTGATACAGTATCAGTAAAGATCTCTCTGATAAACCTAGTGCGACCAGTCTAGCACTAGTAGATAGACAAAGTTAGCAACCTTCTGGTAGCAGGCATAGCATTGTGAGGCTAAAGAGACAGATTATTTTCCTCAAGAATGAGTGGAGAGCAAAACAGAGCTAAAAAGAGAGCTAATGCATTCAACCAGTGTCCAAAATACAACTGTTTGCAACAACAACTGTTTATTATATACAGTTTGCAAGTAACATTTTAAATGTTTGTGTTGTGCAGCTAGTTTCCACTGCCATGAGGTAAAAAAACAAAAACTAATGCAGGTTTAAAACAAAGTCAGAAGGTCAGCAATGGATTGGCAGTTTCTAACAAGGCTACAAAACAGGGTTTTAATTACAAATCCATAAAAAGATTTTGCATCTTGTTCTATTCTATTTAATTTATCGGCAACAAATAATGGCAAATTACAAGGCAGACAACAGGTTACTTATGTATAAAGATGGAAGGAGGAATGGCTGTAACTCTGTGGCAACTAAAGGTGAATGCTGAGAACTGTAGGGTGAAGCCGGTTAATCTAGGACATTGTGGGACATCTAACAGTAAATTCCAGAGTGTTTATTTCCTGTTATACCAAAATCCGGTAAACAGGGTTTTACTATAGGGTTGGCATGGATGTCATGTGACTGAAATCACATGACTTCGGGATGTTGTCACAGAAAGGGGTGCGGCACTTGCCAATCAGGAAGCTCCTCTGGGAAGTGCATGACAAGGTCAGCGACATTGGATTCTGACAAGATTAAGGATAAATCTGTCATAAATAAAACAATGTTGCTAATTATTTTGAAACTATGTTTGTGATCTATTCAAGCAACAAAACATGCATTTAAGTGTGAAAAATGTGTTTGTTATTTCCCCGAAACATTTTGTTGTTGTCCCACTTTATTTTAATATGTCTGCAAATGTGGGGCAGCATGCTTTGGGCGATGTGGGATATTCTGCATTAGGGGCTTCCTGAGGTTGCAAAATGTTGGTAGACAATGCTTTGTCCACACACACACACACACACACACACACACACACACACACACACACACACACACACACACACACACACACACACACACACACACACACACCAACACACTAAGTATTTTGTAGTTGTTCATTACGTACAAATGTGAATCATTAGTCAGCTAAATTATGAAAATATCCATGACCTATAATTAACTCAATGAAATGTGTTACAGGATCCAATGGCAACACAGCGTTAGGAAAAGAGAGGGCAACAGAAAGCACAAGGAAGAGAGAGAAAGAGGGAAACGAGAGAAGTAGGAAGAAGCTAAACCAATGGAGTGAGACTAGAACGAAGGGAGCTATACCAGGTAGCCAGTTGAGTCAGGTAGTGTCTTTTAGCTTCACTTTTTAGCCTGGAATGTTCCGAAGTGGACTCTTCAGCGAAGAGTTGAAGGCACAGGGGCAAAAGCACAGAATAGCTGATTATCTCCCAAGAAGATGTAAATGTCCTTGCAGAGCTTGTTAGGAGACTTGGAAAAAGATGGTTTCCCCTAAAGATGAAACATATTCAGAATTTTACCTTCGATCTGCTTAAATTAGAGGGATGAAGGGTCTTTCCGCAACCAAGGATAAGCTGGTCACGCCTGGTTTCAGAGGTTCCTGGTACGGAAGTCTAACCTGATCAGAAAGCCTGAGGATCTTACTGCTTCCAGAGCAGCTGGCTTCAACTGCCTGCTAGTTATGAAGTGGTTCAAGGATTATGAAGATGTCATGAGGTCCCTGGGCTAAGAAAATGCAAAGGACTTATTTAGAACTGCCATGACACCACTTCCTCTCCTCCAGGGTGTTTGCCAAGGTTGGGGGGAACATATTTCAAGGATTACTTCTGGTGAGAAGGGAGAGACCACCAACTACCCTCACAGTTTGAATGCTTCCACTGTTTGAATAATTCTATTCAAGGGCAAACATCTGAGGGCAGAGTGGCTCTGGGTTGTCCAACAAACACAGTGGTTATAATGTCTGACACAGTCAGTTTATTCCACGTTCACACGTTGTTCTGCTTGATGGACACAGCTCCAACGTTTTTATTGTGGAGATTTCAACCCGAATGATGGACAATAATGTCCACGTCCTACCATCACACCTACCACACCACTGACTACCTGCAAACAGCAGTGGGAATCGATGATGCCCTCTTTGCGGTAAGTGATACGCCGGAGAGAGAGCATCACGAAAGACTTCCTAGTGCCCCATCAACCCCCTCAGTGTCTTCTGCAGGCAGAATACCTCCTAGTGCCTCCATCCTGAGACCATCTACAGGCAGCACAGCTCCTTTTTACCATGAGTCTTTCTGTAGACATACCTGTGTTTCCACATGTGAACACAACCTCCAGTTTTTAGTGCACCAGGTCAAAATTATTTGACATAAAAAAATCTGATTCTGCATTTAAATTCAGTCTGACTCTCCTCATAAGGATTACCGTCTTCCATGATGAGTCATGACAAATTATGGAAATGAAATTGTTTTGTTTAATGCTCTGTCTCTGCAAATGATTGTGGTCACGGTACTGAAAAAAAGGTCTCACAGCAAGAGCTGGCCATTACACAATTACATGCAAATTAATGAACAAATAAACACGATGGGCAATCAATAAATCCATTAAGTGGACCAGTCTACTGGGTCTCTCATGGCGTCTGTAACATTACCAACCAAGTGACTACACCAAAGAAGAAGTGGACAGTTGGTAACAAAGCTAAATCGTTCATGACTGACATCTTAAATTAATATATGGGTCGGAAAACAATTTAACAGATTGCTTCTTCACCATTGATTTACCCTTTTCCATCTTCTCTTCACAGATTCAAACTACTTAGCACACAATGCTCGTTAAGATACTGTAGCTGGCTGGCTGATTCACATTCAGCTCCTCAGCTGTTTAAATCAACTTCAAAATGATGGACATAAACCACACTCATAACAAATCTGCAGGAAGAATTTGACTCCTCACCACACTGGCCTGGTCTCACAGTTCGGTCACTCAGCTTAATTAGATTGGAAATATTAATTGCTGGTCTCAGTAGCATATAGAGACTGATTTTGACAATTATGCCATGTAGTGTCACAGTGCGGCGCTCACATGATTCTGCAGAGAGCGTTAACCCTCTGCAAACTGCTCACCACACCCCACCTTGTTGCACCGTCTTGCCTCTCTGTCTATCAAGTTTTAATTGCTCTGTTATTCATATTTAACTTTCACTCGCCCTCTGACAGAATCAAGATTGTTAATCACTGGACAGGCTTAGCAGAGTTCTGGGCATGTCTTCTGACAACCTGCATGATCACTGAGACTATTAGCTCTTCATTTTAAACCTTCTCACATAATTGTTAGATGTGTGGTCAGATTTGTTAAAATCCACTGAACATATAGCATGGTAGTGATGCCACTATTAAATGACCCATGCCTCAAAGCACTGGTCAGTTTGCTACATGGAACATTAAACTTCCAAATTACACTAGATAGATATATAGAAATAATACTAAGATATGAGAGTGGTACTCGGATTTAGTATTGCACTTGCATAAAGTTGCAGGACTCACAAAAGACATGAAAGAACAAAATTGAATTAAGGGTCAAGCTCCAAATTTGCTGTATAACACAACAATTTCACATGATCAAATGTCCATTTTTGCTTCACTCAAGCTATATACTGTAGTTTATGTTGTTTATGTAGTGAATGTGCTGTAGTAAACAACCAGTGTCAGGTATGCCTTTTCTGGGAAAAACACAGTAAATTAGGTGTTATTTGTCCAGGCTTCAGCAGCAGCGGTAAAAGTATAAATGGTAAATGGTAAATGATGCAAGTGTTGGCCACAAAATGTAAATACTAACCCTAACCCTGACAAATGGTTGGTTTAGAACCGACCAGGGTTACCACACATGGACAACATTTCAAAATCTTTCTTTGATTTTTCAAGGACTTATGATTCAATTTACATGACCATTAACATCCGATAACTACACAAAAAGAACTTTCAGCCTGGTTTCACCAAACGGCTTTTGAATGAAATTACAATTTGTAAGTCTTTAGAGTTCAATAACAACTCCATTCTTGCTTTTTGCATGTCATTTTTTTCCCATGTGGTCTGTAGGTTACTAGGGAATACCGATACCGATACAGCTATTGCATACTGGGCCGATACATACTCAAATAGCTGGATCATATATCAGTGACAATGAGGCCATCTATTCAATTCAGTTCTATGTTTACATATTATATACATTATAAACTGGAATTTAATTACCTTATTTAGGTTCTGACCAAGTTGTTGTTGCACTAGAAACGTTTACACTTGAATTGAAATTGTCAGATTTTTACCAAGTTGCTTGTATAATTGTAATAATTGTATAAACGCTTGTATATGCTACGCTCAGACCAAGTGGAGTAGTATAAAAAGTGAGAAAGGCTCCATATGGATGGAGAGGAGGTGGATGAGTTTAACACAGGACTTTCAGCCAGGAGGCTTGTGTATGTGGCTGGTGTTCGTGTCCCAAAGCTTTATAACACAGACTGACACACACATTTTGGCTGTGGCAGTAGGCTATTCAAGCCCAGATGATTGTCTCCCCTGTCACGTCCTCCAGCTCTTCTGGGGGTAGCCCAAGGCGTTCCCAGGCCAGATGGGATATGTAATCCCTCCAGCATGTTTTGGGTCTGCCTTGGGTCTCCTCTGGCTGAATGTGCCCAGTACAATACTGGAGATGACCAGGAGGGCATCCTGATCAGAGGACTGAGCCAGCTCAACCAGTCCCAAAGGGTGAACCCAGACTGTGAAGTCAACTCAGCTGCTTAAATCTGCATTCTCACTCTGTTGGTCATTTGTCAGAATTTAGAACAATATTGTAGGTGAGGACTGGAACATACATTTTGTAAATTAAGATCTGTGCCTTCAGGCTCAGCTCTCAGGCACGGTGCTGGCTCCAGACTTGTCAATGATGATCTTCATCCTAACTCTATGACCTCCAGTGTGCCTGAAATATAAAATATAGGACAGTGCAAAATCCATCATATTTGATCAGATCTTCATTAGTTTTGTATGTAAAATGCAAAGTAACATCTTTTTCTTTGATATTTGTTCAGTGTTATTTCTATCAACTCATTCTAGTCGTACAATTGACGTCCAGATTATTGACAGGTCCAACATAGTTTCTCAACTAATTCTTGTCGTCACTGGATGTCCAGATTATGGCCTGGCAAACCAGTCATAATGTCAACAGACGTCGCCTGCTCAGTGAGAAGTATCTATAGCCGTAAATTTAGGGGATTAAAAAGGTATGATATTTACCCCTGAAATAGACAACAACAATAGAATTTGATTAAAAAACAATTTCAGGGATGTGTAAATGTATATAATTGTTTAACACAATTACACCACACCAAACTCCGCCCTCAAAAGTTATACTGGAAAGCTTTTTTAAATAATTATCAGTCATTTTTTGCTATCTATAAGAACCACCATGGGAATAAATAAGATCCAACGCACAGCACTAATTAAAGAAATATATATATACAACACTTTTACAGTTGGTGCGCCTGTTACTCACAATATTTCCTCCTTCAAAAAGATGAAGAACATTGAATGAACACCATAGAGTGATGTCTCACCCAATAAATAAAAAAATGATACACGTCTTGTCTTGTTGTCTTGTAATAGACTCCATTCTAAATGATCACAAATTCTGATTAAAACACCAGGAGCAAATGCCAGGAAAAAGTATGACTGGTGTTAACTACATGCCAGATTTATCACAGCACACAAGGCCAATTGCCTCCTGAGTTACCGTATGACTGGTTGCCACCACCTTCATCAAATCACAAAGGTGCTATCTTTTGGAAAAATTGAGGTCCATAAGATGTCCAAGTTGGAGAATCAATAGTAAGGAGCATTGAAGATGTTCTAGAGTCTCTGATGGAAGAAAACCTTGCTACTGTTTATCTACCACATAAAATAGGCAGAACAGTCAGGTTGCTTTAACTGTAAATTAAAATAATTTGGTGTGTATTGTTCATGTGTATCTTTATACTCTCACACACAATCCCTCAAGTTGCTGGTAAGGTACATGAAATGGCTTTTATCATCTGCATTGTGCCTTTGTTCCTTTTGGCAGCATGGATTTTCTATCTTTTTCATCCACCGGTGTTTTGACTTGCCATTAATCTGCAATTTCACACTGTTTCCATCATTTTCAACCAGGTGACTCGGCTCCCCATCACAATAAAACAAAATCGCGTTGCGGAGTGACAATAGCCTCAGTGGCGTGGTCACTGTGATCAGGCAACTCCCTGCGTACTCCTGGATAAAGGCACAGCCTGTATTTTCAGTCTAGCGTGGGATATTGCGAAAGGCACGCCAAAGGCTAAACCTGTTCATACCCTACAACTGCACGTAAACCAAGTCTGTGATTTTGTGTGCGCACTGATGGGACCAGCTGGTAGGACATCGGCCTGTTGTGGTTAATTTGTTGCAGGGGGGTCCAGTGCCAACTAGGCATATCCTGTTTTCCTGCTTCGTTAGACACATTTAAACACAAACGTGCAAATACTGGACTCATTCTGACTGTATACACAGCCATTCTGGTGAACTGCAGGGGGCAGATTAGCATGTTTGATTCCATTGTTGAAGAGGCACTAGGGTGAACAACATCGCAGCCATATTAGCCAAGGGTATTATACAGAATGTGTCCTGCTTGGAAAATGTGCCATTTCAGCAGGTCACTATCATATCTGGGCAGCTCTGCCATCCCCTGTGGTGCTCATTTAGTTGAATTTCTTGTCTTTGTTTGAGCCAGTCAACGTTGTTAGCCCTTAACCGCTGCACTCCTCCTCCTCGTTCTCCCTCTCTTCCTTTATCTCTCTTTCTCTCTCTATCTGTCTTTCTCTCTCAGGCAAAGTAAAAACGCAAAGTCGTTGTTCAGAACGGCAGTGTCTCAGCAAACCCAGGGGAAATGTGCTGGGAATTGCTTTCATTTTGTTAAAGACGGGGGGCATTCTTTTCTTTTGTGTTCAGCACGACCAGGCACAGCTGTTTCACAATTCAATATGAACTTCCTTACAAATGGATTTTCCTCCACTGGTTTTCCTAAACCTCTTCCTCTCTTACAGCTTTGTTTCGCACAGTTGTAATTTGTTTGCTCTTATCAGAAGAAATGGAATGGAAATGTTCAAATAGGTAGATGTCAATATCATTAATGCTATTTTATTGAGGACACAATATTACTACTTATAATAATACAACTAATAAAATGTCAACTCCAAACTTGAGCAAACGTTAAAAGAGAATACAAGGAACAATAATCTCTGTCACTTGCAAGCTGGTTGTCAGTGACTGCACTCTCTTTTCTGTGGATATTGAAATGTTCATCAAAGGTATAACCCCGGCTAAACGTGGCAGAATGGATACTGTTACTGGTACTACATTTATTGTGTGCCCACAAAATCCAGTTTAGTCCAATTTGACATACAGTGGGTGACAGTGAGCTGGTTGTGAAGAAATCCAGGAAGTCTAGTTTGAGTACAGATCCAGGAATTTTAAGGCTTATCAGATTCCAAAACACTGTTACACATTGTCTTTTCAAAAACGTTAAACAGCATTCTACTGGGAATATGTGCTTTCACATTTTTGCTTTTCCAATACATTGTCTTGCCAGATTACGTTGCGCTGAGTTTTTTTTATGGGAACCTTTTGCATCAATGAGGTTCCCTCAGTTGAATGCAACCATACACACAATAACACCTTGGGGCAGCCCAGTACAACCAAGCTGTCTATAAGGCTTTAAGCAGCGCTACTGGAGCTGTTGGGGACTCAAGCTAGGTCAATCAACTTTTTTGCGTGGATTAAGGAGTTTTGTAATAAATGCAGACTGTGCGTGCAGGGCTTTTCAAACATGACCATCAAATACTGATAAAAACAAAGATTAAAAAGTAAAATGTCAATCAATTTTTATTATTAATATGTTTGAGGACTTTAGAAAGACAAAAACAAAATATCTTAAATGCCTAATCAAATTGTTTACAAGATATTCAACTGTTAACCGCAGTTTCTTTATTACATTTGTTGTTCCAAATATTTGATTCCTTTCTTAACAGGAATTGTATAAAGAAGATAAAGGATTCCTCGGGGATATTAAACAAAACCTTCATCAAGGGCAGCTCAGTGGTGGGAACTGAGGGAGGGGCTCTTTCACTTTCAGAGGGATCAACATTCTTCGTATAATATATGAAAGATGCTCCGCCTGTTCAGTGGTTGAAACAACAACATCTTTAGTGTCTCTTCAGTGTAAAGACTGATGATTTATTTCTCTGTTCATTAATGTACAGTTCTGTCAGATGCAGATAAAGCTGAGACATTTTCAACATGGAGTGCTCTGGAGGGCTCCACAAATTGTGAGGGAACATTTTTATATTTAGGGAGACGTGTTCAGAAAAGCATGCTATGTGAACATCAGAGATATCTGTTGGCCCCAAAAGATGGCTAATGCCTCAGGACAGTCTGTTGCATTGACCTGACAGAAAGATCTGATGTATACTCGCTTCCTCTGCTTCTAATTAGCTGCCCTGCCAGTGTTGGTTTCCTCTCGACTTCCACAAATAGAAGTCACCTTACCCCTTTCTGGATTGACAGGCTGCTTGATTTGGATTGATATTCATTCTCTCTCAGACCATCAGCTCATCAACGTATTCAGTAATCACAAGCTGCAGTTTGGCGGATGCTCATCAGGTCATCCTTGTAGTTCCTCAGTGGAGACTTTTTCACCTACATCACCATCTGCCTCACTGCAATCAGTATGACTTGAAAGGCTGTTACAAACAGCACTGGGGAGATGAAGTATCCTCTTGCTATTCCCACTTACATCTGTTTCCAGCCAGTTATGAAATCTTGTAAAGCTGCATGTTGCTGAGGTACCTTGTGATCAGCGCGATTTTTTGCAGTCTGGGACATGGAAGAACTCCAGCGTGAAGCTGAAGAGCTGGGGAAAAACTGACCCGTAAGTGTTGAGCAAAAAAAAAAGTATGTCTGACTTCTGAACTGCGACGCAGATAAGCAATATCATTTTTTTCCAGATTTGTTTTTTGAAAATAGTCAATAAGCAGCTGTATGCTGTGTACATTCTGTGTTAGTCCTTTTTTTGCAGGGATTTAACTAATGCCGCCAGGAAACGATTAGCTTAGCTTAGCGATAAAGACTGGCAGCAGGGGAAAACAGGTAGTTTGGCTCTTTTCCAAAGATCAAAATAAAATCACCTATGGGCACCTATACAGCTCACATAAAAAACGACTTTGTGTACCATTCGTTCGATACACAAACAGGAAACAACAAATGGAAAAAAGGATATTGTAGGTTTACAGGGAGTTCCACCGTGGAGCTATTTCTTTGCAAGACACATAGCCTACTGTAACACAAAAGACAACAACTAACAAATAGAATTCAAACTTGAAAAACTGATTTGTGGAGGTTAGGAAGTACTTAGCGGTTGAACTTCGCTCTCAAGCTCTCTTATTTTCATTCTCTACACCCCTATTACACGTTTTGTGTGTACGATCAAGTACAACACCATGGATGCCTTTTGGGTAGATACTGTTTCAAAGTGTGCGCCCTTAAGGCTCGGTCACACCAGGATTTAAAATGGGGAAATTTCGTAACGTAGGTGAAATTAATCTGAGCAAATGTTCTGCATAGAAATCAGCCTTGGTGGGCTCTGATCCTTAAATTTGCCTCCTGGGGAAGCTTTATGACGTCGTACAAAAGCTTGGGCTATGTAGAGACTTCAAGAACTGCCATGGTCTGCATCAGTTTACTGTACAACACGTACAGTAAATAGTACAGTGATAATTAATGTGCTAAATCCTACACAATAAATTAATCCCCAAGGTATATACATCTCAACAATGCAACACCTCCAGAGAGAGATGTAAATCTGCTTTTGCATCTACATATTGTGAGTTGAAGGCTTATTTTGTTATCGGAATGGTTAAATAAAAGGTTGAAATACACTGTGGTTACTGTTACTGAGGTCAGCAAGCCATCGTGACAACTCACAAAAATCCTATTAGTTAATCATAGACTTGGAGAGATGACATGTTGCCCTTGACAACACATCAAACCCCCACATACAGACAGATGTTAATCACATCACTCCTTGTATTTGAGCACAGAAAAAAATCATTGGAGATTTCTTTCATTTCCATTATAAAAAACACTGTCAGTTTCACGAGAAAAAAGCAAGTGATTAGTAAACAATTACTTTAGTATGTGGTTATGCTGTGCATTCAGACAGCTATTGTAATTTCAGACATATGGCTTTACTTGTAAAAAAGACAGCCCTTAAAAGTCTAATTTGCATTAATGCTACAATTTGTTCTCTAACCATTATAAACACCATATGTTTCAATTAAATACTGTCTTATAAATGTGAATCTAAAAGAAGCTATTACATAAACTGCAGGCTGTTCCCATTTGCTGTTCGTACTTATACCTACGAAAAGTAATGCACTATAATTCGCACATTACCCACACAGTAGTGAGCCAAGATGTGCAGAGCGGCCTCTAAGAAAGTCTGGGGATGTAACATACGGAGCAAAAAAGTCAGCGTAGGTTTTGATGGATGGGTCAAACAAACACAGGACTGTTACCCAGGAAACCGCTGTTTGTGTCCCGTGTGAAACCAAAAGTCAACGTCGACTTATCTAAACTTACTTTTGTTACATAACGTACGTACAGTCAGGTCCATAAATATTTGGACATTGACACAATTTACATCATTTTGGCTCTGTACACAACCACAATGGATTTGAAATGACACAATCAAGATGTGCTTTGAGTGCAGACGTTCAGCTTTAATTTGAGGGTATTTACATCCAAATCAGGTGAACACTGAAGCAATTACAACAAATTATATACATGGTCCCCCCTTTTGAAGGGACCAAAAGTAATTGGACAAAATAACATAATCATAAATCAAATTGTCACTTTTAATATTTGGTTGCAAATCCTTTGCAGTCAATTACAGCCCGAAGTCTCGAAACCATAGACATCACCAGCCGCTGGGTTTCATCCCTGGTGATGCTCTGCCAGGCCTCTACTGCAACTGTCTTCAGTTCCTGCTTGTTCCTTGGGCAGTTTCCCTTCAGCTTTGTCTTCAGCAAGTGAAATGCATGCTCAATTGGATTTAGGTCAGGTGATTGACTTGGCCATTGCAGAACATTCCACTTCTTTGCCTTGATAAACTCTTTGGTTGCGTTTGCAGTATGCTTCGGGTCATTGTCCATCTGCACTGTGATGCGCCGTCCAAAGAGTTTTGAAGCATTTGGCTGAATATGAGCAGATAATATTGCCCGAAACACATCAGAATTCATCCTGCTGCTTTTGTCAGCAGTCACATAATCAATAAATACGAGGGAACCAGTTCCATTGGCAGCCATACATGCCCACGCCATAACACTACCACCACCATGCTTCACTGATGAGGGGGTATGCTTTGGATCATGAGCAGTTCCTTCCCTTCTCCATACTCTTCTCTTTCCATCATTCTGGTCCAAGTTGATCTTTGCCTCATCTGTCCATAGGATGTTGTTCCAGAACTGTACAGGCTTTTTTAGATGTTTTTTGGCAAACTCTAATCTGGTCTTCCTATTTTTGAGGCTCACCAATGGTTTACATCTTGTGGTGAACCCTCTGTATTTACTCTGGTGAAGGCTTCTCTTGATTGTTGACTTTGACACAGATACGCCTACCTCCTGGAGAGTGTTCTTGATCTGGCCAACTGTTGTGAAGGGGTTTTTCTTCACCTGGTAAAGAATTCTTCGGTCATCAACCACAGTTGTTTTCCTTGGTCTTCCGGGTCTTTTGGTGTTGCTGAGCTCACCAGTGCTTTCTTTCTTTTTAAGAATGTACCAAACAGTGGATTTGGCCACACCTAATGTTTTTGCTATCTCTCTGATGGGTTTGTTTTGATTCTTCAGCCTAATGATGGCTTGCTTCACTGATAGCGACAGCTCTTTGGACTTCATATTGAGAATTGACAGCAACAGATTCCAAATGCAAATCCCACACTTGAAATGAACTCTAGACCTTTTATCTGCTCCTTGTTAATTAAATAATGAGGGAATAAACACACCTGGCTATGGAACAGCTGATCAGCCAATTGTCCAATTACTTTTGGTCCCTTCAAAACGGAGGGACCTCGTATAAAATGTCTTGTAATTCCTACATTGTTCACCTGATTTGGATGTAAATACCCTCAAATTGAAGCTGAAAGTCTGCACTCAAAGCACGTCTTGATTGTTTCATTTCAAATCCATTGTGGTTGTGTACAGAGCCAATATGATGAAAATTGTGTCAATGTCCAAATATTTATGGACCTGACTGTAGGTGTCATAAGTACGTAAGTTAGGTAACAAAATAAGTTAAAGAAAATGTAATTATTTGAACCAAAACCATGACCTTTTCCTGAACCTAAAGTAGATTGCCTAACCAGGTTGTGCACTGCAGGGGCACTGACCACTTGTGTTTCTTAGACATTCTAAGAAGAACACAGGCAAGAACAAAAACATATAACTTTCTGTAAAATATCACAAGAACCATTTTTTGAGAATACTTTTAGCGCTGTGACATTTACTATCTATTTTTTGGGAATAACAAACAAAGACAGCTTTGCCAAATACTTCTCAGATATGTTGTTTAAGTATCATCAGGTAGTATGTCAGATGTTTACTGTACCTGGCAGCCCTTTGCCGTTTGGACAGTTTACTGCAGGAGACCAGCTCAGCAGTCCGACCAAGGACAACGTTAGGTTATTAAGTAAATCTACTCAGCAATTGTTGCCTTCCCCTTGGCTCCCCCTCACTCTATGCCAGGGGCTCCTTGTGTGATTGTTTTCAAGTAACAGGCGGTGAAAATGGCCATCTCATTATTTTTAATGGGTGTTTGAGATGGGCTCCATTGCAGTGGTGCGCTGTCATTTAGATGCCTGGGAAGAGAGCGGGATGAAAAGGAAAAATGGATGAGGTGCACGGGAGACTTCTCAGTTGTGGTAGAGGTGTGCTCTAACTATTGTTGCAGCTGCGAGAGTGTCTTAACGCGTGTTTACTTTGATCAGAGTCGTGCTGACAGTGAGAGAATGGAGGAGTAGGAAATAAGAGAGAAGAAAGAAATTAGAAATATATATAGGAAATAAGACATAGAGATAAATCTGTTCTTTATACACTGAGCTGTGTTTGCATCTGGCTGTTACAGAGACCTCCACAGCACATGATAATTGTGATCATTTTTCAGTCCACATTACTCAGCTGGCTAGTGGGTTCATCTTTTAGCCCCCACCCCACCAACACTGTGATTAGGTGAACATATCTTCTAGAACCCTGGAGCTCCCAGCAGCCCCAACAAAATGCCATTTTTTCACCGTATTTTCCATCTAGATGAGTTTTAATTAAGTCTCCTCGCTGCGCTCCCCTGTGGCTGCTCTAATCAGACCACGGGAACGTTGCCTTTTCCTCGCTTTTTCTGTAGGGATCCTGTGGCATCTGTTGAGGCCCCCCCCGTAATACCCCCTCTGTCAGTCTGCCTGCACACTGGGAAAGACAAAAGACACAGGCACTGGGGTGAGCTTTTTCGATACAGCAAAAGACAATCAGTGGGTGGTTGTCGTATCATTGATTAAGATTGGTGAGGTTATTACACTGCATGGATATGCACAGATGCTCCCCGATGAAGGCCAGGCCAAAATGCGCTGGACTACTAATTCATAAAAGTAGACATGTGGAAAAAAACATTGGAAATAAGAAGCTTGCTTTAATCTCAATTATTTTGTTTCTTTGTTTGGCATTTATTACATCTTATGAAATATTCTAATAAAGTGTCATAGCTAGACATCACATGTCTATCAAGCTCTACATTTCTCCACATGTTGAAGCAATGTACATGGGGCTGTATCGAGGGCATGATCAGACAGTTTATTTGCTCTGCAATCGTTAGCAGGCCTGGCTAACTAGCTAACTACCTACATGTAGAAACCTAACAGGTGGTGGAAGAAGGACTCAGAGCTTTTACCTAAGCAGCAATACCACAGTGTAAAAATACTGTTAAAATTCCTGAAGATCTTCATTAAGTAAAATTAAATCATTCTTGGCAAACTATACTTTAAGTAGCCTACCAAAAGTACTCATTGTGCTGAATGGCCCTTTTAAATATATTGTGTAAGAGAGTCAGTGAGTGTGGGTGGGACTCGGATTGGACACAGACAGGCAGGTGAACAGGCTTTAATTGAAACCAAAGTGTTCGTATAACAAATACAAAAGTTGCCCAATGGGATGGTACGGTTACGTCTATTCAGGACTGTCAGCATGCCCGTAATTACCACTGGGAACAGGGCGGCACGTTCATCTGAATGTACGAAAAAAGGAACCCCCCCCAAAAAAGTTGTTATCCATCAATACAGGTTCAAGCTCACACTTTTACCATGTTTGATTACACTCCTCGGGTTGAGGCAGCATTCACTGTTCTAGTGGCACATAGTGGTATAACACAAAAGAAACATAAGAAGAAGATACTCCATGCGTGTGTGGGCGTATATGTGCAAAGAGACATTTTGGTTAAAAGAGACAATAGACCGTGAGACAAAAGGTGGACTGATACGTTGCAGTTTGGAGGTGAGAACCAAGCCATTTAATTAATCAAACAACACTCCCATAACAATATTGTTGGCAGCATGTCGTGGGTTGTCCTGTGATCACTGTCTCTCTATGGGTAACTTGCTTCACTAGAACTAACAGATGAGAGCTTGGCTCTTCAGTCTTCAAAGTGGTCACTTCCATTTTGTCAGTATGAATCACTGTGACAGATGCTTCACCGTTTTTTTAAGTGACCTTATCAGTCAGCTAGGTTCACCCTTCTCCATCTAGACTTCATCTCCTCTTCTCTGGGGAGTTTTCTTTTCTTGTTTTGAGCCTGAAGCGTCCTCATCGGCCCACTTCCTTCTGGGTCGAGCTGGACCAGTGTCTTCTGGAGAGCTCAGTAGTTGTAAAAAATTCAATGAAAAAAGGTCTTAATGAGCAATTCTGGGAACGGATGAATTACACTTTTCAATTAAAAGCATCATAATATTTTACAATACAGAAGAGAAGACCTTCATCGATTCCAGATAAATTGCTTACAAGGGTGTGTGTGTTGCCATAGGTAAGCATACTTTTGACTCTGTCTATCAGCGCTCTTTCAAGGTTTAAACTCCCCTTTGAGTGGTTTAAATCTGTAAAATCTTTTTTTTGTTGATGAATGTATTTATTAATTTAACAGTTGCAATGAAATACAATGAACATTTAGGATAAAATTCTCCCCCGGTACCACATACACTTTCTGTAAACACAAAGAATCGCTTGAAATCTTAAAGCAGGGTATCAGCCCATGGAGCCGCCAAAAAGGACAAAGAAAGTCTCACATTTTACAGATAGCCAATCAAAAAAACCCTATTGATAAAACAGTTTTCACAATAGGTTTGCTGTGAAGCGCAATGGATTTCTGCTAAAAATAGCCCTGACCATGACCATATACAATTTGAAGTAGTTTCACTGTACATTATTGTACAGAAAAAGATAAGCTTAGCCATAAACTCTTGTTTATAGTCTTCTCTTAACTGTCAGTTTCTTAAATACAAAATTTTTGGTCAGACAGATGCCTGACTAAAAGCCTGAGATGCCAGCGTGCAGGATTTCATTCATTTCATATCTTTTCTGGTTTGCTGTCAGTTAATCACCTGTACCAATTGGGTCTAAATAGTCACACCCATCCATGCTTCAGGATTGTTACAGGCTTAGTCAAAGCCGATGACAGCCACTGCTGCAAATTGTTCATTCATTTTCCGTAACCTGCTTATCCAGTTAAGGGTTGCAGGGGTGCTGGAGCCAATCTCAGCTGTCAATGGGCGAAGGCAGGGTACACCCTGGACAGGTCGCCAGTCTGTCGCAGGGCTGACATATATAGACAGACAACCATTCACATCCACACCTACAGGCAATTTAGAGTCTTCAATGAACCTTCGTTGCATGTCTTTGGACTGTGGGAGGAAGCCGGAGAACCCGGAGAATGAACCTTAGTTGCATGTCTTTGGACTGTGGGAGGAAGCCGGAGAACCCGGAGAGAACCCACACTGACAACATGCAAACTCCACACAGAACCCAGGCCCCTCTTGCTGTGTGGTGACAGTGCTAACCACTACACCACCGTGCAGACCCACTGCTGCAAATTGTCCACCATCATAATATTTTAAGGATTTAGATCTTGATAAACGCTCCCTATGCTCTTTAGAAACTCTAGAGCATCAGCCAGTGGAAATCATGCATTGTTAGCTTTGTCAACAAAATGATGACAAAAAAGTTTATTGACACTTTTTTCCAGAATTACAATGTAGGGATAACAAAACACGTACAAATATGCACTTTTGAAAATGAACAAAGACAAAATGTAATACAGATTTTGACTATTAATTACAAACAGTCAATTATGTGAATAAGTAAACATAGCTATTTCCCTCATAAAGTTTTGAGATAGACGTACAGGTGTGCTGAAGTGAAAGTACACATTAAGAATGATGAGACTAAGAGGGTCTTTGACCTTAATTTGAAAAAACTGAAGATGTAAATGTATACACCACTATTTTACATATACTGCAAAATACTATCCTTGCAGTTAAAGAAGAAATAATTCATTATGTCAGCTTTTCGAAAACCCAAGACAATAACAATCTTTGTAGGTGAAGGAGTTGTTCCATCTGACGACATTAGATTTTGTGGTTTTACATGTTATGTCTGAAATAAGCCCTGTTCAAGATAGCACATCCACTCTAAAGTATTTCATCAGCACATTATTAGCAGCTCGGTTCTGCTCGTTATTGGATTAAGGGGAGTTTGCAATCCCAGGCAGACTTATTTTCAGAGATTGTGTTACCTTTGCCAAAAAAAATTCCCCAAGTATGTCAACAGCCAAACGGTTATGTTAAAATGAAATAAGATCTGACTCTTGTCATGCCTATAATTGGACTGACGGACTAGCTCTACACTACAATACAACAATTAAATGGCAGGAAACTTTTCGCCTGAGACTGCATTTTCAAACAACTGGAGATAACGTTTAATTAGCAAGCAGCTGATAAAATCTGCCAGCAACAGTTGTCCTTTCAGCTGACAAAATCGACAGTTGTTGGATTGAAATGAGAAGCCAGCTATTGTTTACCTCCGTCTGAAATCAAGGATCCATTGGCCCCAACACTACCATGAATCCCAAGTGGTATCTGCCATTCATAATTATAACCTTTCTTTTTGTAAACGTGTGTGTTCCTTGCAAGAATGTTGTATTTATTATTATTAGACAACCTTACAGCGACCCATAATGATCGTATTTCAACAAGGAAACACATCTGCTAACGTTAGGTCAACATACACTTAGTTTCCTCTAAGTGTATGTTATACACTTTTATTAGGTTATATTTTTTCGGCTTACAGTATGTTTAACTTTCATTGACATTGCAAGAAAGGGTATTCAGAATAATCAAAAAAATGAGTTCCTTACTGCTACTTTAGGCAAGGCCTGCCCTGCTAAGCTGGTCCAGTAGTTAGGGTCAGGATAGCCCGTTGGGCAGGGCATAGGACCAATCAGGTTACCGGTACCTTGGCAAGCATGGACGCCTGGCCAATCTAAGGTCTTGAATCCTACACACGGTGAATCCTGCCAAGAAAAGCAGTGGGAGTCATAATAACGCCTCAAGTCAGACTCCAAACAGCAAGGTTTTGTTTAAAATAATATACAAAATAAATATAACACATGGTCAATTGTCTGTGCTCTCCGAGTGGCGACTGCCATTCTATTTTTTTTAAATAAAATGCTTCTAAATCATTTCAGTGTCAGTGTGTATAACCCATATATAATGATAACTTTGGGGAGTGGCTTTGAAGGGAGGCCTGAATAGACGTGCTGTCAGTGTTGGCAACTTGGAGACTGTCTGGCTAGATTTAGGGACTTTTGGAGCTAATGATGCTACTTTCATTTTGTTTTACAGTTGGATCAATTTAAAAATCGAGGGTACTTTTGGTCTTTTCTCAACATTACCAACTCTAGCTTTAATTGTGCAAGAAATTTTTCTAATCACAAGTTAACAAATCAGTGTCTGATCTCAGAGTGATTGATTAAAGAGCATCTACCCATTGATTACCCTTCATCATGGTAATCATCTGTGCCATACAAATATTTCCAGATGTGTAACCGCGACTGTGTGTATTTACGTGTATTAGTATGTGTTTGTCCAAGTGCTTAGGAGATGTTTGATAATCATACAGTGTTCAGGATAAAAAAACAAACGTGTGCTCTATTTGTCCAATTACATGTGGATACATGTGCTTAAATGAAAGTTTGAGTCAAGAAGTGTTCAATTTCTAGAAGAAGGGCATTGTCTTCTCATAATTGTGTTCTTTCTTCCCCTACAAAAGGATTAGACAAAGAATCCAAACGGAGACGGTTGGTAGGTTTGACGCCTTATCGTTGCTCATTTCTCCATGAACCAAATTTGCTGCTTGATATATCCACATTGTTCTCGGTTTATTTATGGGTCGGATCCAAATGAATGAATCCCTGATTTTTTCACCAGCCTCGTCTCTGTCTTTCTGTGTGGAATTAATGAGAAGAGTTACAAATTAAAGTGTGATTACAATTTGTCACATTTATCACTGTTTCTCAGGAGGTAAGGTACAGTAAGGGTTAACACTTAAAGGGTTCAGGTTATACTACCTTTTAGGAATTAATGTGTTTGTGTGTGCGTGTGTTTGTTCAATGTTAATCAGGAAAATAAAAGATAGCTATTTTTAAAACCCTTCAGCGTCATAGTATTAGCTGTGTTTCTCTCTTATTATTGTCTAAAAGCAAGAGGCCTTTGTTTAAGTGTGTCAACTCCCCGTGCACTGCTATCATTAGCGGTGGAACAAGAGGATGAGATGACAAGACGAGCCCCGACTTTAAATCACTTAAAAACACGTCAGCTTAAGAGAAATTCCACAGAGATCTCAAGAGAGTGATTTAGATTTCACTTGCCTGTTGCATATTAAGGCATGTTTTCCCACTAAGAATCCTTTTTGGTAGGGTAGATGTTTCATAGCAATTAGGAATAGAATAGCATGGAGTGGATGCACAGGTGGATCAGGGGCAAGAAAGCCCATCTTCAACTGCAGAGACCAGGACTCAACACCAGTTAACACTCCATGATCTAAATGCAGCATGCTCTGCAGGGATGCGGGTTAATGAGCACCTCCTACACACTTGTAGATGGCTAAGAGGCTCTTAGAAAGCTCCTGGGTCAGCAGGAGAAACCAAACAATACATGTTTATCATTCTCCTCTCACCTAATATAACAATCTCTTCTAGTTGATAAGCCACTTTCTTGAAGTAATGGTCTCAGTTTCTATTTCTACTATTTTCTTTAATACTCCCTCATGCTCTTGTATAGTTAATACGGACATTATAACAGAATGACATTCAATGATGCTTATATTCATGAAACGTATAGGAACCCTCATTGCTTGATTTGTGGTTTAATTTGTGCTTAAAACTAATGTCTTAAAGTAGACTTTCTAAAACTGAGATTCAGTACCATGAGTCACAACAGGCAGCAAGCTTGAAACTCTTGCTTTTGACTGTACATCAAGCTTTTTTTTGATATTTACTCCTTTGTATGGCTTACAACACTTTTCCCTTTGCGATGCATGTATTTTTAATATATAGTACGCATTACAGACAGTGAATTTAGCATTCTCTTCAGCACAACACACAGCTAATGTTAAGAAGGTTTAAACAATGTGCAATTGCAAAAGTCCCGCATTGAAAAAAGTAAAAGTACAAAACTATTAGCATCAAAATATATTTAAAGTACCAAAAGTAAAAGTTCTAACTATACAGAATGTCCCATTTATAAATGTAATTATTGACTAATATGTTTATTGCTTTAATATTGCGGGTCGTAAATGTGAAGCTAATTTTAATCATATATATATACATATATATATATATACTGTATATAAATACACACATTACATACTGCTGGGTAGCTTGTGAATTACTCCCTGGGGACCAAGTACAAGTGGTAAAAAATAGATATACTCAAGTAAAGTACCTCAAATTTGTAGTAAAGTACTTAAGTAAATGTATTTTGTTACTTTTCAACACTGCTCTCAGGAACTGTTTTGTTAACACATGCGCTGACACAACATCTAATTAATAGGTTAGCAATTAAATTTTTTTTTCCTATGAACCCTCTTTTCATTGAGATAAAACTTGGAAAACCTAAGAACAACAATCAAGATCTTAATTCATTTAATTTGGCAATTAAATAATAGAAAACTATTGAATTTTAAGCGGGAGAAAAGCATTTTAAAAAGTAGGCAAACACAGGAAAAGTTGTCATCCTGATTGAACTTTCGCTAAGCTGCATGTCTTGCCACATGCAGTTTGGGTCTTTTCCCTCCCAACCTAAACAATTAGTGGATTACAGGGTTGTGCTTGTCAACAGTGAATGGAACCTTACCGCTTGCAAATGATGTTGGGGACTCCTGACTCTCTAATCACCTTAGAAACAGGAGCAGCGTCTTTGCAGCGGCACTAAAAACAATGCTGCGGTTGCGCTTTTGCATATGTGTGTGTAAATCAAGAAGCACCCACATAATGCTCACATTTTTATCACTGGTGCCAGAGATAGCGAGAAACTCAGTAAAAAGAGCATTGTGCATTTCTCAGACAAACAAACACACACGTAAGGAAGGAAAAGCACGTTGTTGTTTTTTCTTGAGCTCTATTATCAACATGTTGATGATGTTCCCCTTTCCATTAAAATTCAAAACAACAGAAAAATGTCTCTAAGGGATAATCTCATTTGGGAAAGAATTGGCTATTGTTACCAGCTGTGGGATAACACCATCCGGTCTATATCTTTTTTCAAGAGTAGATATCAGTCTTTTTTTAGGATATAGTTTTTTTTGTCGCATTAATATTTGGCTATGGCTGCTAAACTGGAAGAGGAGAGAGACAGACAGACTGAGATAGTGTGGAAGCTAAAACAGAGCAGAAGGAGGGGAGGAGGTGGAGGGCGGCAAGGGATGAATAAGGATGATGAAGGACCAGGACCAGGGCAAAGATTATCCCCAGGGCTTGTACTGTGGCTCTGTTCCTCCAGCTTGAAGGTCCCTTTAGGAGGTTAGGGTCAGGCAGCAGCCCAAATCGATGGGCCCGAGAAGGGACCAGGAGGCTCAATGCTAATACCTGCTCCATGATAATACCGCCCGCTGAATCCCTGCTGGGTAATGTCATCCATCACCCTTCTGCCGCCACCAGCACAGATAGCGGAGGAGGAAGAGAGAGACACAGTATTGCACAGATAGATAGATTGCTGAGGATTGCTCTTGTGTCCCTGCTGTATATCCCAGAGCTGATTTTAATAAACGTGGTAATAGGGCAGAGAGGAAGTCCCTGCACATGTGTCTCTGGCCCTTCAGAGAGAGAGATAAATGCCAGGTCTTGCGGGTCTAGTGGGACAGAAAGATGTTAATCCATATATTACATATTACTTGCCCCGGCCTCTGCGTCACAGCGCAGATGCATCATACTAGCTATTGATTGGCCCCTGTCTTGACAAGGGCTTCTAAATAAGATATTTCATCCTCGTGAGAGAAGCCCACTGTATTCATTTTCTAACCAGAGGCCCACAGCCGGGCCAGTGTTTATTTGCCTCAAGTTTAATTTACTTTTATGAAAGGTTTAGTTTTTGTATTGGGCAATGTCAGAAACTATGTTCCATCTCCAGGGGAGAGTAAATTAAACAACTGTTTGTTGGAGGCGCAGGGTGGAAACACTTCATTCTGCCTTCATACATCTTAGAGGCACTACACCTTTTCCAGTTCTATCACAACCCTTTTAAGGGCTTTTTACAACTTCATGAGCAAAAACACATTTTGTACTGTTTGTTTTTTGTTATGTGATCGTCATATGGATTCTGGTTTCTATTTGTGCTTATTACCAGCCAAAATTAAATGTATGGTGAAAACACTACATTCTTTTGAACATCTTAGAGGGAAAAAAAAACTGCTGCACTGCTCTGGGGGCTGTTGCATGAGTGATAAATCAATGAAATTTGAAGACTTAACAGACACTGCAGTCACAGTAGGAAAAACACAGATTTGAATATTGATCAACTGGTTCTTTTTTAACACTTGCATATTTACAGATGCAGTTTTAAAAATGAAGCAAATGCTAGAAACACAACTAATGATCTCTCTCTTTCCTTCTGCTTCTGTTTATAGCTCTACCTCTTAGGCCTTGTTTAGACTGCAAGCCAAATGCGTTTTTTGGTTTATCCAGACTGTACCCAGATTGATTTTTAGAAAGTCTGGACAGCAAAATAAACAAACAATGAAATGCAATTTTTTGCGAATCGGATCCAAACCCCATTTGGAGGTGGATTGAAATGCTATTACAATTGGATTTATAATCCTTGACACACTCACAGTACTTTGCAGGTGGCAACCACACCTCTAGTGCATGGTGAAGCCCACCAGCACAGCAGCACGGAACATCGCAATGTTTAGCAGCCGTCGCTGAGTTTGTCTGGTGCAAAGGAGGAGCTCTGTGCGACTTGTTGACAGCATGATTGTTGGTGGGGGAAAAATGATGGAATTTCCATTCATCATGCTTCTGTATTTGCAAGCTGTGTCCCAAGACGCCTACTTCATTACCACGGTGACCCATGCAGATAGGTTAGTGATGTTTGCACACACAAATCGTATCTGATGACTTGCAAATGACGGATGCGGACAGTCTGTCTTAAATATCTGATTCTAGAAACATGGGATTTGCCTGAAGTCTGAAAATAGCCTCAGTCCTCTCTGTGTATTTGTTTGAACTCACCATATGCTCATTACTGCTGTGCCTCACTGGACCTCTAGACACCTTTGTATGCTTTCTCGCTTCCGAGAATAACCTGACTCAGTAGCCTGCCAGCTCATCTTCTCTGCCTAGACTCATTAGCCATTGTATACAATACTTAGTTCTTATCAAGAGAGTTGCTCTCTGTTTTCCATGTTTGCTTGCAACGAAAGGTCTTTTTACACAATTTCTTCTCCTTTCCACACCTGACAGTAGAACAAACACTTAAAAAACTCATGTAAACATAGGCTGGACACACATGAGAGGTAAATAGTAATGCAATGGGTTTATTAAGATGTAACACATTAGTTGTTCAATATATTTCTACAAGTTAGACCACAACCTTTGGGTCAGTCTCTTTGCTTTGTTCCACTAGAGATAAGAGCATGCCGTGGGTGTCAGTATATTTATAGTCACTATCTCCCCATGGAGCAGTGCTTTAACTGTTGCCTCTCTTATCAGTAGTGTCCTTCTTCGCAAAATGCACCGAGCATTTAAACCGACCCAACAAGCTGATCTAATCGCTCTCTCCCTCTTCCTCACTCCTTCTTCTCCCGCGGCCGAAATGTTCTGAGCACAACTGAAGGAGAGAAAGGGGCATTTGAGGAGAAACCTGCACTCCTCGATGTTTGTTTCTAATGACAGTGTTTTCCCTCCTTTTATTCCACTCACTATATGCTCTATGTAACATTGTGTTAAAAAAAGGTGTCAGAGTGAGAAGATATATGTAGTGTGGGCTATCTGTGGAGGCCAGAAGGAGGAGTGAGGGAGAGAGGCTATAATGGCAAACATTCATTCTTATTAGCTTCCACTTGAATCACTTAGCCAGTTGACTTCCTGTATTCTCCCAACTTCACTGCTGTTCAATGAGCTGCCCTTCAGCCATCTTTAAAGCCACTGAAGGCTTTCAGTATTATTTTTCCATTAACTTCCTTCTCTGCTCAAACATACTCATAAATGGGTTCTAATATTTTGTTATGTTTTTGAAAATTTCTGCATTTGTTTCCCTAACAAGTGTAGCAACACCAGACCCTCTAAGTCATTGGAGTTGATTCATTATGTTCTTCCTCTAGTGGCACATGTGATTATGGAAATGCTAAATGAGGGTAGGTATCGCTGCATACACTGTATAGTAGGCACTTAACTTTCACTTTAGGGAAATCTTTGAATTTAAACATTGGCTGCTTTCATATGCTGATGTGTATATGTGTTACCATGGTAACCAAAATACTTAAATGCATATATATATATATTATATGTTGTTTATAAGAGCGCTTACCTGACAGATCACAGCAAGCAGTTGCATTGAAGTAGTTAAGCTTTAGATTTTTTAACAATCACATAACAATCTTTGGTTGGTCAGTTCTACTTTCACACCACAAAAGAACCATCAAAGTCGGCGTGGAAGGAGATAGAGGTCCACTCTTACAGGTGGTCTCGGCCCAGTTGTTTAGTCAGTAACACAGATTGGCAACTTTCACACCAAGCTAAAAAAAAAAAAATGTAATGGAAAAATGCACAAGAGTTTGCTTTATGAGCAATCAAACAGGTAAAGTCACCCTTACTGTAATGCTAAAGCTTTGAGCCTTTTATGCTTCAGAATTGTAGTGTGTGGGCTCCCTCCTGTCATAACATGACAATGCCATCATGGATCCGTTGAGGTCTGTAAAAAAGAACAATCTTTCTTCGTTTGCTGTGGAACATGACTGGTCTGCAGTGAATCCTGACCTCAAGCAAATTCATTATAGAAGACTGTGAGTCATGCCTTATCGCCCAACACCACCAAAATGTTACTTTTGATGTACATTTATGTAAGTCTCCTAGATGAAAAGAAGTGTTTATTTAACCCAACCATTTGTTTGAGTGTCCACACACTTTAAGTCATGCATGTCCACTTTTTGGAAGACGGAGCTCTGCTCACTCTATTTCTCTGTGTATCCGTTTACTAACAAACAGATAGAATAGAAAATAGAATAGAATTTCTCCTGCAGCAGTGACAATGTCACAATGGATTAATTAGTCGTATTACAAAGTAATATGTATCCGACACAGAGGTCTCATGTGGGTCCACATACTGTTTCCTAATGAAGGAAGCCAATAGTTTAGCAACAGGTCCGTGTGGTTATCTGAGGAGTTCATAATGTTGGTAATGGGCTGAAGAGACCAAATGCCAGAGATAATCCAATGGTAATTTAATGCAACACTGCAAGAAGAAAACTGTTAGAGTGAGTGAGCTAGAGGGAAATGAGAGAATAAGAGAGCAAGAGTGATCCACGGTTGATTTTCTGTCTATATTGTAAGACAGCGATCCGTCTTCCACTGGCAAGATCAATATACTTAGGGGATACAACAGTTAATCATGAGCCACACAAACATTTGTATGGGAAGCACACGCTCTTGCACATACATGTGATTAAAACAGGCCATACAATTACACACACAATTATACAGACTTTAAACAATGTTTGAGCTGACACCAGAGCTTATCTGTCACCAGAGCTGGGCTGGAATGAATGAGAAAATGTGTATTTGCGTTTACCTGACAGAAATGTGCTAGTGTTAACACCTTCAACAGCTTTTATAGCTTATAAAAGCTATACGGGTCCAGGATGAGGCGGCGTGGGATCCAGGCGCGCTCCTCCGGCCCGTATCCCTCCCAGTCGACGAGGTACTGGTACCCCCGGCCTCGGCGGCGCACATCCAGTAGCTGCCGGACGGTGAACGCTGGGTGGTCATCGATGATCCGGGCTGGTGGGGGGGGGAAATGGCTGGAGGGCATAAAGGACTGACTGATACCGGTTTCAACTGGGAGACATGGAAGGTGGGGTGGATTCTCATGGACTTGGGTAACTTCAGTTTCACAACAGAGGCGTTAATCACACTAACAATCTCAAAGGGACCGATGAATCTGGGTGACAGTTTTCTAGACTCCGTTCTTAATGGGATGTCCTTAGCGGACAACCACACTCTGACCTGGTTGGTAGTTGGGTGCCGGGGTACCGTGGTGGTCAGCGAGGCACCGGTTGCAGTCAGCGGTGCGGAGGAGAGCCTGTGAGATGAACTGGGGCCCCCTGTCCGAAACAATGTCAGAGGGGATTCCGTGGAGGCGGAAGACATGGTGGACCAGTAGCTCGGCCGTCTCTAAGGCTGTGGGGAGCTGAGGGAGAGCCACAAAGTGAACTGCTTTGGAAAAGCGGTCAACAATGGTTAGTATGGTGGATTTACCTAGGGATGGGGGTAGCCCTGTGACAAAGTCCAGTGCGATGTGAGACCACGGACGGGGGGCGAAGCAGGCCGGCAGGGGGTCGGTGGGAGGACTTTCCACGAGCACACACCGTGCAGGCGGAAACAAAGGCTTGAGTGTCAGCATCCATGGTGGCCCACCAGAAGTGTCTCTTCAGGAGGCACAGGGTGCGACCCACGCCCGGATGGCAGGCAACTCGAGATGTATGTCCCCACTGGAGAACGAACAGAGTCAGGGACAAAGAGACAATTGGGGGGGCCATTACCTGGGTCTGGCTGGGAAGCTTGCGCCCTCTTGACCAGGGACTCGATCTCCCAGGTAGCGGCTGCCACCACACAGGAAGACGGGAGGATGGTATCAGGGCTGGTGGGGGACTCTTCGGAGGTGAACTGGCGAGAGAGGGCATCCGGTTTAACATTCCTGGAACCAGGCCGGTAGGTGAGTGTGAAGCTGAATCGACCGAAGAACAGCGCCCAACGAGCCTGACCAGGGTTAAGGCGTTTAGCAGTCTGGATGTAAGCCAGGTTCTTATGGTCCGTCCATACAATGAATGGGTGTTCTGCTCCCTCTAACCAGTGTCTCCATTCCTCCAAGGCGAGTTTTACCACCAACAACTCATGGTTTCCCACATCGTAGTTGCGTTCGGCTGGGGATAGTCATCGGGAATAGAAGGCACAGGGGTGGAGTTTCTGGTCGGAGAGGGAGCGTTGAGAGAGGACTGCCCCGAAATGCACGGCACGTTCCCAAGTTCCCTGCATAGCGCTCCGGCACCGGGACATGGGGTTCTCTGGAAGGGGGAGCCGGGGGGCTGGAGCCGCTGTGGGGGCAGGCTGGTCGGGCTGGACTACGGGAGCTGGGCTCGAGAGGCTAGCGGTCAGTCTGTCAACCTGGCTGCCAATCCTGGCCACATGGGGCGTGAGGGTTTTGAGGGTCTCCATTACCTCACGGAGGAACTGGTCGTGCTGACCTAGGAGGGAGTCTTGGTGGGCGAGGGTTTGGCGGAGAGAGTCTGCGCCTGCTGGGTCCATGTTGGCCAGATCGTTCTGTTACGATCTATGGGAGGGACCCAAATGCAGATACACACACACTCGGAGAGAAGGAATAGTGAACAGGGTTTATTTAGTATGGTTATCCGGGAAATGGAGGTGGAGGAAGGGGAGAATTTCGGTAGGCGAGGACAGAGAGGGAGTGGATGCTGGCTGAGCTGCAGGCACGGAGGGGAACGGAGCGGCAAGCAGGTGAGTATGGTCCTATGGTACAGGGAGAACAAGGTTAGAGGGAATCACAGAACTGGCAAGAATACTCAAAAAGCACAAATACACAAAGGCCTGGAGTGCGATCTACCACTGTGGTTGAAACAACGATCTGGCGGTGAGTGAGTGGATGACCGGGGTTGATATACTGCAGAGTTGATGAGTAGATTGAAGGCAGGTGTGTGGCTTGGAGCAGGTGAGTATGCTTGGCAGTAATCAGGGAGCTGGGGAGAGTGAGAGGAGTGACACGCCCACCTCACAGACACACACAGAGATAAACAAACAAGGGAGCACAGGAGACACAAGGGCAAGGGAAAACACATGAAACACAAGGAATAACCAGAGACATGGCCATGGCCATGACGGACAGGAGTTGGATCAGGCTTTGTTTCGCCCATTAATTCGTTATCCAAAAGTTAATTTGTACATTTTGTCGATGTTTTTCTTCCATAACTGTTATATAATTTAAAGGCCCTATGGTCCACCCACACATATGTTTTCTCTTATGGTGCCTGATCAGATCTCCTCTGAGGACTGTGTGGCTGTGTACACACACTTTGCCTGACTGAAATCTCTAAGAGCTCTCGTATTGGTTCAAATTTAACCTGAGCAAAGGTGTAATTAAAGGTCATTAACTCACATTTGGCAGTTGCCACAGTAATTATAACAGTAGCAAAGGAGAAAGTCCGGTAACGTAGTCAAAAGGGGAAACAAGCAAAGGACTTTCACCCAGGAAACCACTGTTTGTGTCCTGTATGAAGTTACTAACGTAACCACGTCAAGTACTACGTCACATACATATCAAACGTACTTTTTATAACACAAACCATGATCTTTCCTCAACTTTACCAAGTAGTTTTTGTTGCATTAACATGTGTTTAAAAGTGGTCACATGTTTAAAACTGCCATTGTGCAACAGTTTCATAAGGTTAAACAGGACAGACATGTTGTTTTAGGAGTCATTGGCAAATGACCTATTGTGTTGTTTAGGTATGAGGACGTGCTGCTCTTTCTTGTTGTGTTGCTTGTCTTTGTGGTCATGTTTTGCCTGTTTAATGTTGTCTTTTGTCTCTTCTCCTCATTGTGGTCGTTTTGCATCTTTATGTATTCTCTTCTTGTGTCTCTTTGTAGTTGTTTTCTGTCTCTTGTGGATTTCCCTCTATTAGTTGTTACAGAGTCCTGTTGATGCCTTGATACTTTCTGCTGTGAAGATTGGCAGTAGCGTGCAGTATTGGAACCCATTTTATCCCATTGTTCAATAGGAAGGTAAATTGG
Organism: Anoplopoma fimbria; assembly: GCF_027596085.1. Classification (NCBI taxonomy): domain Eukaryota; kingdom Metazoa; phylum Chordata; class Actinopteri; order Perciformes; family Anoplopomatidae; genus Anoplopoma; species Anoplopoma fimbria. The sequence goes on from NC_072467.1 coordinate 10,076,786, forward strand.
ATGTGTGAGGATCTTGGCAGCTGCCTATTGTGCCTGTAAGAAGTGCCAGCAAATGAGCAAGCCATTAGTTGTTTTTTCAACTTTAACATTACTCACAAAAACTCTCAGTTTATTATTTGCCCTTGACACAGACTGAAGAGGAAGAGAGCAGTTGGAACTCAGAGTGTGAAAAATGTTTCATTACTTACTTGTAGACTGCAATTAAAAATGGGAAAGCAACATGTAAAACTCTCTCAATGTGACCTTGATGAAGATTGTGCTGGTGCTGGCCTGTGCTGCTCTGGTTTTTAACTTTTATTCCACAGTCCGTTAAAAAGAAGAAAAGCTTAATCTTTTTCCGTGCTTTTTGCAATTTCCTTTCACCACATTGCCGAGGAATTATTATCTTTTTGTTCTCTTGTTTTTGTGTTTCTTTTCTTATTTATCTCCAATATTCCTTCAGGGAAGACAGCAAAGTGCTTGCAATGAAAGCTTCTCAGACAGAACCAAGCCAAACATGACAATAACTCTGTATAATACGATAAGTAGCTTAGCTAACCACTTTGCTGACACACAACCTCTAAACTGGTCTCCCAAATCCTCAGCTTCAACTTCAGGGCTTCTTGTGTCAAATCAAATTCAGGCATTAACAGGCAGAGGTTTGATATTAAAGCCCCTAGGTGATGCAAGATTGGGCTTGAAAAATGATTGCAATTAGAGTGTGCACAGTATATTTTCCAATTGGTAGTCAGTGTTTGTCTTGTAATTCACTACATTGCATAATTTAATACATTGAGGCAGTCTTCAATATTGGACTAAGTGGTCTTTGACTTTACCTTGTATCCACTTCAGTGCATTAGCCTGAAGACAAGGGTCTTTGTTTGTATGGGTTTGCTTCTACAGGGTAAAGTGAGAGTCTGGTTACGTTTATAGAATGTGATAATACTACAAGGTGGTTTTTAAACAGGTTATTAAACACATCATAGCACACAGCTAAAAGTTACTTGCTACAAGGTAAGGAACAAGTGCTGGAGCAAGCACAATAACAAGGATTAACATTTTTGGCAGATTACTCTGTTTTTTTAAAGCAGTGCCTGCTGCACAATGTAATGGTGTCATTGAAATGAAGGAAGGTCCTGTGCTTTTTGGAGTAATGCTATTGTTGGTCTCAAAGGCCCATTAGAAAGATTTTTTGCATGAATGCAAGAGTGTGTTTGTATGTGTGAGATCAAGCCAGAGGACTGGGAGTGACATGACAAGAATGCACATGTATTCAATATTTTTAAATGTTCAGTATAATCACGTTTGATTACTTATTTGATTAGACCCCATAATCTAAAATTACACAGATAAGAATAGAGTTACACAAAAGAGGAGCTATGGTTTGAGAAAGAGAGGATGGCATAGAGGGAGTTAAAGCCACACAAATCAATATTTCTGTATTAACAATGGATAACATGACTGTGTTTGATGTGAAAGGGCTCAGCTGCAATGACAAACCAAGAGTTTCTTTCATCTCTGTGGACCATCTCTCAGCTAATTGTTTTATTTTCATAACCTGCAACTCTATGATTGCCTCAGTAACGCCACTTAGTTCAGCATTGTTCCCATGCTGCAGCAAGCATCTGTTTTCAGCAAAAAGTGGTTACTAACCTTCTGTGCACTACCTGGCCAGCACCAACTGATAGAGTTGGTAACTAGATGCTGAACATAGTAGAGCAATTAGTAGTTGAAGAGCCACATATTTCCCTCAGGAGAAGCAAAAATGGACTTAAATGAGAGTGAATATTGGACTTCAGATTTATGAGGTACCCAGATATAAAACTTGCTCTGTCTGCTGGATGATAATGGAATGTATTTGGCTGACTGTTTGCTAAAATTTGCTATAATAACATTTTACGCTAAATATCAATATCATACTTACAGCTTATTCAGCTGAGTCCCAGGGGCCAAAAATAAGTAAATAAATAATAGATTCATGCATCTTTAAAGTGTTGTGCAGGTGAGAGCACGAGGCAACAAGGGAAGGACCCAAACACAGACAAGCAAAGCAGACAAGGACAGTTCAATGATTTGTGACCAAAGTGAAGGTGTATTATATAAAGCCTAACAGGCAGCTGCTTGTTGGGAAGCAACCACACACAACTACATGGCAACTTTGACTATCTGGCAGAGAATGAGTGAAAATGGGACGGTTAAATACTGCAGGGCTGACAGGGAAAGTGGAAACAGGTGAGCAGGTTAATGAGGGAGTCAGGTGACTGGGGCAGGTGGAAACATCTGAGGATATTTGGTGGACAGGTAGAGAATGACAGTGAACGGGTTTGGGGACGTAGGAATATCACTGGAGGAGATACATACAAGAAAAGTAAAATAAATAAATACTTATCAACTTGCAAGTTTTATTTTCTGCAGAGAAACTCCCACGCCCAAGTGTTTTTATGATACACTGAGTGCTTAACATTTCACTGGCAATACTACATATACAATTGGTTGACTTGAGCACAATTTGAAGGCAGGACATTAAATGTAACATTTATGGTGGTATTATCAGGGCTTGAGTTCCCAGGCATTGTTGAATCCCGCTGTGTAGGATCCATGTTCACAAACCACACTCCGCAAGCTCTCTCTGTTATAACTTATTTAGTGTGTCAATACATGATCACACAGAGCAGGCGTCGTCATTGACATATTTTTTATGTGTCTGCTGTCAGACAACTGCACTCACATGAAATAATGAATTGAGAGTTCCAGTTAAGAAGCAGCAGGGAGCACGGCCTTGGTTACTCTGTAACATTTAGCATAGTAATAGTAATAGTAAACCACTATTTCATACCGAGTGGTTTACTGTTTCGTGAAGGAAGGAACAAACAGATTTGCACAATGTGAACCCATAAAATTTGATCATTTTCAGTTGTTTTGACCAGAAAGTCGTGAAGGAAGACGAAATTTGATCATTTTCAGTTGTTTTGACCGCGAGTGCATTTGGGAAAAGAAAACATTTTCTATTCAAATTGAGGTTGCACACTGCCTTTGAAGCCTTTTAAGACTTTGAATAGTATATTGTATTTTCATTTTTTAAAAATGCATCTTAAATATCAAGCTAGAGACATTCAATCAACCCCATCGACCAAGTAAGTGGACACAGCAAAGTATGTTCCAATGCACCCTGCTAAGATAACTTATTACTGCTGGTTTGGAGCCTTCTTGGTAATGGTAATGGTAATGGTACTGTGAGTTTTATCTGCACAAGCGAACAAACATGGCCTCAGGTTCACTCCGGGCTTAGATAGCCTGCTTATTTTCCAATTCTGAAAAAACCAAAGTGATTGGGGAAGTAGAGAGGACAGACTTCTTTTAATGGCTTTGCCTCCACAGTTAACAAAGTAAAAGAGTAAAGCATAGACAGCAACAGTTATCAGTGACACTGCTGGCCACTGTAAGACTAACATACAGATTTCCTCTTGGCTCAATAAAGAACTCAGCTATTTGAGTTATCTTTGTTTCACAGGAGGTCATGATGAGCAAATGAAACCTCTTCTCTCACTTAATTTCTGCCACAGCTGATAATATATGAGTGCCATGCAAGGATTTTATTTAGTCATTTCCTACCATAGTGATTTGACAGCTAATAAGAGAGGGAATTCATCCCTGGGTGCTGTTAATCGCCAAGCAAATTCCCCTAATTGTAATGCAAATTGACTCTATTTGTACAACATTACTGTAAATCCTCAGTAAACTGCACTAATTCTGTTAGATGATCTACACACTTACACCCACAGAGCATTGCAGAGAAGTGTTACCTAAATGTAAAATTAAAAAGTCCCACAATCACATGAGAAATACAGATACACTCACACACACACACACACACACACACACACACACACACACACACACACACACACACACACACACACACACACACACACACACACACACACAATGGAGACCTCATTGACAGCTTCGCTTGTCATTTCGCTCACGGAAACTGAAAGTGCACTTTATTGGGCCGCACTGTCAGGACTACGGTGTATTTAAAACACAACTCAACGAAAGTGTTTTACCTTCACTCTCACAGGCTTTTATTTTCTAAAATGAATATGGGGAAGCTGCTAGGACGAAGATTGTGGGGCGGCTGTGGCGTAGTGGAGAGCAAGGTAGTTCTCCAATCAGAGGGTCGGTGGTTCGATACCCGGCTTCGGCAGTCGATGTGTCCTTGAGCAAGACACTTAACCCCAAGTTGCTCCCGAAGGCTTGCCATCGGTGTGGACTGGATGTTGCATGAATGTTAGTTAGAGTCTGATGGTGGCACCTTGCATGGTAGCCTGTCATCAGTGTGTGAATGGGTGAATGATATGTAATATACTACTGACTGTAAGTCGCTTTGGATAAAAGCGTCTGCTAAATGACTGTAATGTAATGTAATGTAATAATAATATATGATTGTTCCATTTGTGAATCTATGAAAAGGCGAAGCGGACAAAAAAACAACAACCCCATGTTAACGTAAGAGCAGAGGGATGGCACCTGCAGAGAGAACAAAATGCCAAACAGTCAGCCATAGAGAGTGGTGACATTTTTTTACTCATGTGGCACAGAAATCTAGTTTCCTTGTTATTACTGTTGACTTATTCCTGTAACATCAGTACTCATCAAAGCCCATAGTACATAAATTTGCCCTTAATGTGTTCCTGTGGCCACCCGAACACCCATTGAGTTTCATCATTGTGAATCTATCCTGGGAGTGAATGTGCTGAGTCTGTTCGCTGCTCCTTATAGTTATCACGGGGGAAATTACAGGCATCCGACCGCAAGGAGACACAATGAGCCAACGGTGAAAACAAATTGGTACTCTGGGGAGCTCTAATGCCTCCTTTTTGCCACCTGGTGTGGTGGGGACAACATGAAAAAAAATACTTAAGCTGGTGCGATGGAGGTTGGTCCTGCAGAGGACTCTGTGTGTTTGTGTGTGTATGTTTTGAAAGTGTAAACAATAAGAATAATATTCACTATGCATGTTAAGCAGCTCAGCATGGTGTCTCCACACACATTTTTTTCTGATATTGCGTGGTTAAAAACAATGCAAAGGTCAGGCTGATTTGCATCAAACAAATAGAGATCTTCATGTTACCGCTGTGTGCAAAAGTAAAGCATCATTGTTATATTCCCTGTTGATTTCATGGGTTGTTCTGTACTTTAATTCATTATCACATGGGACCAGCAAATGGAATTACACGCTGTATGGTGCGTTAAAGCCCACAGACATCCCAAACAACCACCTATTTTCCATTATTTTGTTTGTATAGCAAAGCCTCTGACTGTTTCTTTTAAATCTGCAAAAAAGACCTACAGTATTTCATCTCAGGGCACAGTACAATACTGATATGACTTATACTTAAATTAACATGTGATTTTAAAAGACCACAGGCCCTGAAATGGGTCCCAGTGGAACTGGCATAAAAGCTAGTGACATGTTGCCAATTCTTACCAAGTCCCAACAATGATATACCCTATGAGGCTACACATTGTTAGCCTCGAGGTAAACTATCTGAATAACTCTAAGCCCCGACAAAACAAACAGAAGCAAAATTAACTGAAGCTGTTTCATATAAATATGGTACCTGAGAAGCACACAAAATCTAGACACTCACTCTCTGTGGCCTTATTTTAATCTTTATCACAGCTTGGTTAGTGCAAATCAGTTGAACACTATATCTTCCTATACAAAGTTTTGAAAAGGTATGGTGCTTGTGGATGAATCAAATTTTTATCCACAGGGATTTCGTCCTTTGATTCAGCCAGTAATATTTGACGGGATATCACACGAAGGCAGATGCTGTGTCGTAACCGTCACACACTGACATCCAGAACCTCCATCTATCTTTTATTGCCTCATTTGCATATCAAGGCCTCCTGCTTAACACCTTTCTGTGCATAAGACAACACCGAAAATGAGAGAACAGTGTGTTAGCGACCTTGAAATGCATGAATGACAAACTGAGAGGAGGAGAAAAATGTTCAATTGAGACTTAATATGGTGTTTTGTGTACTTGTGTTGACTCGGCAACATGGATATTTGACTTGGATAGAGAATTAAAACCTCCAGACCTTCAAAAGAGGTTGAAGGAATAGTTCAACACTGAGAAAAATGCTTATTTGCTATCTCTTAGATAGGACGATTGATACCACTTATATGAGTGTGCTCTAACTAGAGCTATAGAGCTAGAGCTTGGAGGCAGTTAGCTTAGTTTAGCAACACTACTGTAATAAGTGGGAAACAGCAAGCACTGAAATTGTCACAGCACATCATTGCTCATAAAACCATTTTTCACATTTCTGTTTGTGTAATGTATAAACACACAGATGTAAGATCATAATTTCATTAAACCTTAGACTTTAGACAGTGACGGGCTCCTGGGTTTTTCCTGCTAACAGACTTTATGCTAAGCTAAGCTTAGTCTGGCTCTAGCTGTTTATTTAACTAACAAATGTGAGAATGGTACCAAACTTTTAATTTAATTTATAGAATAAAGAATATGCGTTTATTTCCAAAACTCCCAAACAAATATTATCATTGATTGTCAGATACCTTTAAAACCTAAACACAAGTACATCCTGCCGACTAAATGGCCGACTGAAATATTCTTTGCTAGATATTGTATAATGTGAGACAGCTGCTTTAATATGATCTTTTATATCTCCATTTCCACTGTGTGCCACCAAAAATGTACTCTTGCAGTGTGTGCAGACCGAAGCAATTTCGTTGCCAGGTACTTTACAAAAGAAAGGAGGAAGTCTCCTGGAGCTCTTGAGAAAAGACCGACTTTCTCTTCGGTATGACAGCTAACCATTAACATACTGACTGTTCTGTCAGAAAGAGCATCAAGCCTTTATAATAGCCTTGACAACTACACATTGATTAACACATGTACACATCAGTGTTGAATTCAGATACGTGGTGCATTGTTAATGCTTTTATATTGTGTTAGGTAATAATGAGTGGGACAGAACATGATAAATGTAACATATGTAAGTGCTGAAAGCAAGTATAATATTGTTGTTACTATTTTAAACTTGATCAAAATCAAGATAATTAAGTAGTGACTTTTGAAAACCAGGACATTTTAGTGTTTTACAGACAACCAGCTTGAATCCAGGACAATCTTAGACATAAATCGACAGGTCAGCTTAGTCCATTTATTCCCTTAAGGCAGTAAGAGAGGGCTTTGGAAATGTTACGCCTAAATAAAAACACCTAAGCTTTAGCAGATGCACTATGTATGCTGTCAAATTGTTAATCTGAGAGTATTTCAATTTTAAGATTTTGTCTCCATCATAGCTCTCTTATGTACCACACTTAATCTCACAAAAAAATGTATTCCAAACAAGAATATCAAGAGCAATACAAGACTCTCCTGCAGCAATTCGTCCTTGTCTGATCATTTTTGCTGGAGGGTTGACTTTACATCCACAATACTCCTAATCTGTTTTAAATGGTTTGCTTCATTTCACAAAAGATACTGGTATGTTATTTTGCAAAGGTTTCGCAATAGAAGACAGTTAATCAATATAATCATCACAAATGCATTCCTCAAGAGGATCCATGGTCATTGATTGTTAACCAGTTGCCAAGCAAATTTCAGTATCAGTTGATAAATAACCCTGGTGTCTGTTCGAGACGTGATGAAATGAAATAGCAGAGTGGGACAATGTGTCTACATTACGCTCTGTAGAAGGAAAGACCTTGGGAACAAAAAAAAACTGCTTCTTATTGCAGACTCTTAATCAAAACGCATTACAGATACAAGCTGGAGGAATGTACTCTCATCTCAGTGCGGATCAAGGTCGATGTTGGCTCTTCCTCTCTTTTTGCCTCTTTCATCTGGAGCATGTAGTACAGCTTGACATGAATATCCACGCCCTTGAGAAGGGCATCCCTGCTGTGTCAAGGTGGGTAATACAGTTGGGACTATATTAAAAGAACATATTTGGCACATATACTTACAAGACTGACTAGAGTTAGAGTTTATTTTATTTTGCACAAGTAGGGGTGGTGACAAAAATAGCGATTGGCATCACACAATGAGCACAAAAAAACACGGCTGAGGCTGAGGGACCAAATCAGGGGATTTAAAAAGTTATCACAATTCATCTTTAGGGAACCATGAATGCCTCTAGGCCGACCGAATCTTATTGTAATCCATCACCATCGAGACATTTCAGTCAAAACACCTTATGGTAGTGCCAGAGCAAAAATTTGGGTACCAGCAAAGTCAGTAGGATTTATCGTTTAGGAACAATGAATGTCAAGGGTTTTCTACCAATGAATCCAATAACTTTGGAGACAATGACAAGTATAGGCTTCAACTTTTGTTGTCTGTAAAATAATTAATGGTAATCCATACAATAATTGAGATATTTGGGCAGTGGTAGTGGACCGACTGACTGACATCACAATTCCTAGAGATGCTGCTAGCATGACTAAAAAGCATCAAAGCCATTATAAGAAAAAGTATTTTAGAGTTGCATAGGTGCAGCTATAATGTACCAACAATCTCCCATGGAAATCAATCATAAACTATCTATCTCAAAATCTTCTGTTCTGAAATACAAAGATACTGAAACATTACCTGTTATTTATCTTTCAAGTTGTTTCTCCATGTACAATTTATAAGTATGCTCTGGATGGCTATGAGAGATGCTTTGTCATCCCAACCAGTGATGACGGTTTAAGTGCAAGGTTTTCAACTTGTGTATATTAATCTGTAGTAGTAAAATAGTTGGATGCAAGGAAAAACTACAGGCTGCTATTTAAGCTTGGATCTCTCTGCGTAATTAGTAAATGGACTTGAGTTTATATAGCTGCCATACAAGGTGCCACCTGACCAAACTAATGCAATTCACTCACACACACCGATGGCTCAGCCCTCAGGAGCAATATGGGGTTTAGTATCTTGCCCAAGGACAGTTGCGGAAGACATGGATCAAACCACAGATCTTCTTAATAGAGGACGACCAGCTTTACCTCTGAGTATACTGTACAGCCGAAGACATGGAGCGAGGAGAGGCCAAGGCTGCAGCAAGGCAGTGTGGCCTTTAGGGAACCTGAGCTGCCAGAGGAAAAACATACTGTTTGTTGTAAGAGAAGCGCAAGTCATGTGGATAAGAGCAAAGCCTGTACTGTAGTGTGTGTGCATAGGGAGTATGTGGTGGAGTGAGAGAGAGAGAATAACAGTGAATTTAGAGGCGACGTTGTACTGAAGCTTGAGCGTAATGCATCCATGTGCATGTAGGCCCTGCTGGCACGACTCAGTAAGCCGAAAAAATAAACTAAATCTTGATCAACATAGCACACACAGGATTGTTTTGCTTCAATTGACTACATTTACCATCAACACTGAAGGGACATATACATAAAAGGTGCGGAATTTTGCCTTTAGAAGAATGAGGGTGACATGACCAGTGGATTGAGGTAGGTGAGGCTACATAATTAGAGTGATGAGCGAGGGAAAATAACAGTTGATGGATGAAGGAGAGAATAAAGAGACCCTTTAGGCCTGGTTGAATATATTGCTACTGTAATTGCCACCAATATCTGCCAATGGCCCATTCAACATTCGTCACGAGTTAAGGGCGTTACTTAACCTTGCTAAGCCTAAGTGGGAAGAGAGTGAAAATGATAATTGAGTGGTCATTACAGATGAGGATCTTGTGTTAATAGGTGCTAAATGATCATCTAGGAGGGAATAAATGAGTCTGAATGGCTGAGTGAGAGAGGGTGGATGAAGGATATTAGTATCATTATTATTAGATACTATGGTTGCTTTTGGCATTGCCAGAATTAAAGTCAAACAAAGCTTCGAGGAGGAAATCCTCCACGCTAGCAAAGCTATAAAGCGGGACTTCTACGTAGTTAGTGAAATTAAAATGCTCAACCAATGGATGGTTTTGTTTTGAAGCCACAAAGAGGCGGACAAAATGTCCCCTTAGCTTTACTCAAGCCATATGAAAACTCATAAAGTTTGTTTTAAACATGGTAGCCACTTTGTTAACATAAAAGTTTCGTCCTTCCTTTCAGTACTCACCTTGTCCTACTTTGTCATTTCTTGCAACTAAGAGAATATTTCTCTTAGCTGCTTTTTACCCACCAGTGTCTGATATGAAACACAAGAATTAAACACAAATCATGAATCAGTTAAGCCCCAACAGATGTGCATATAGAAATATGTGCCAATGCATCACACAATATTCTACATGGGAGGTGGGTGTTAAAAGATTGTACGAAACTGAGAAACTGTTGTGAAATTGTGTTATGTTAATTGCACCCATAATTTCCTCATGCCAGTCCGGTACAGGTTAATAAGCAAATACTTCTGAGTGCTTACACATGTGTAAGTGCAAATATAGCCGCATGCATCTGTCTATTTCAATCTCAGCAATACTACACTGAGAAAGAAAACTGTTTTTTAGGAGTATGTCTGTTGAGTCAACTGTAATTTGCTGTCAACAGAAGGTTCCATTTGATCCAAAAGGTTTTCTTTTAAAACCTCTATCCTCAAAATCAATACAGTATAGTGCATATGATAGGTTCTCTTAAGTAGAGTAAGCATGCGTGTTGACGTCTATACATGTCAAAGGCAGAGATCACACATTACAGAATAATTGAAGGCAATAACTGAATTCCAGCAGCTATAAACTAATCTCAGTTGTGAAGTAATGCAAAAGTAAAACAGGAAGACAGAGAGATGTAAAGGCTCACTGCTAGTTAAAATAGTTTTCAAAAGTGTGAGGAATTTTTGATTAAAGCTGACAGCTACCTGTATTGGAAGCTGTTATCAGAATGCAATCCAGACATCACTTACGGTGTTGCATCTTTGTTTTATTCTATTAAACATTTGTGTAAAATTGTAATATCTAGCATAAGAATTCTTGAGATATGGTGAAAAATTTGTTTTATGAGGTCACATTGACCTTTGACCAGCAAGTTCTAATCAGTTCATCCTTGAGTGCAAGTGGAACGTTTGTGCCATTTGCTCAAAGTGTTTGTTGAGATAACGCTTTCACGAGAAAGATAATAATGAAACATAATGAAAAAAGTTAAAGTCATGAATAAATGGACTTTTTTTTTTTTACATCAAACTGAAATTGGGTTTTTATTTTGGCTCTAAAGAACCAGAACCTGAAATAAAATACCCATTATTATATATGCAGAATATCCTGTTGTCAGCATGCACCAGTGGACAAACACTTTTTTAACCTGTCTGGGTGGGAATCAATTTGTTGCCTTTATGTTCAGCAACTGTTGACAAAAGAAAAGAAAAAAGCATTAAAAAGCTGTTTTATTCTCTTTTGTGTTCACTTGGTTGCTTATTAACTTGCCTTATTCATCATCTCTCCTTGAAGAAAGAAATCAGAGAGTATGAGAGGCTGAAGCCTTTCTGTACTATCGGCTTAAATGAATCATTGGGTGAGTCACAATCATTCACAGACAATAAATGTTTTACACTGACAACACCCTTTAATGCTATAGATTGGTCACCTTTCTCTGTGGAGCAGAGCACTGCTATTAAAAAAACGTACTTGCATTTACCAACTTTTTAAGGTTGTTAAATTTGTTGCTTACTTTTGCATTCACAACGTTTTAGCACATGAAAGCACAACTTCAATTGTTCCAGTATTGTGGGGCTATTTCCACTTTGACTAGCTAGACTTCACTCTTGTATACGGGGCTGTACATAATAAACTGAATTTCCACAGCTCACATTAATGTGTTGAAACAGACTGGCATAATCTTTTACGTGTGAAGGACCCCATGTGGGCCTTAAAAGTTTTTGCCAGGCTAAGCTAGACCTTTGGGGCTCTTCAGAGCTGGCATTTATTCCCTGCATGATTGCTTAATGGTGCACAACCTGCTACCTGTAACCACTGGTGTAGCTGCTTCTTCTCAGAAGGGAGACAGGGAAAGGGTCAACTTTTCTACAATACTTTTAGGGGATCAAAAAGAAAGATCAGTGTCATTGCCCTGGTTGTGTTACCTAGAGAAATAGAGAACCTTTCCTGAGTCAACTTATGGCTGCGCTTTATGTTGAGAACTTCTTCTATGAGTGTGTTTCCATCCACCTGTTCTCATGCGCATTTTCAATTTGGTTTAAAAAAAACAAAAAAACATTGGAAATGCCGGCAAAGTGAAAAAAGTGAAACTACTGCAAAAACATTTATACGCTTGGCTTAGGTGGAAAACTTGGTGCGGCCATAGAAACAAAGCAGGTCAAAGTGCAAAGTAACTCAGCAAATGATTTATGACATAACGCATGTAACCTAAACGTCCACAGAACCTGCTGCTCAAAATGATGGCATACAAACATCATGTCTTTGTGGAGCAACGCGGAGACTGTAACGTTTGTTAAATCAAAATCCAACTGTATAGCGAAGAATCCATGTCTGTCCGTCTGCTTGTCTGTCTGTCTGTCTGTCTGTCTGTGTCTAAAAATGGTCAACTGAGTTGTTCTGGTGGCCTAGTAGTCAAGATGCAAAGTGTGATAATTTTATTTTGCATTTTTACATAAGAGCATAATATATGATGTGATCTAAAAGTGCTAAAAACTTTAATTTTACATCGAGGGGGACCTTTGATGCATAAAATGTCCCTAAAATCACTTTGATGAAAGTCTGTCCACCATGATGGTAGACGGGCTCCTTATCTTTTGTAGCCTTTTGTGATGTGGCTCAGACAGGTACACTCCCTCACAGGCACGGCTGCTGTGATTCAAACCTGTATCCACTAGCTATGCTGTTATTTATGAGAATCTAAAAAGTGCCCCTCAAGGCCATCAACTCATTCTTCATGTCTAACATCAATTTATTTTGGCTTCTTTGTTACGGATGGTATCCCATAAGTCCACGGACCCAGGCTAAGTCCCTTAACCTCGATACCCTGCCACTCCATGGTCACTGAAGATTAATGGATTCAGAGGTGAATTTTGACTGCCCACTTTGAACCAACAAAGGCTGACAGTACTTTCAAATTAATTTCAAGTGCAGTATAAACAAAATCAAGGGTTGTAAGGCTGTTGCTGCTGCATCCCAAATGTTTTGGAAAATCAAGCCCTAGTATCACAGCCTTCAGCTCATTTGTGCATTTATTTTCTCTCAAACTCCTGTGTCACTCAAACTGTCACCCCTCATCATTACAGCTTGTTCAAAAATGCTGCCAAAAAGGTTCAATATCTAGCTACCCTCATCATATCTGCCCAATTTTAGTGTCTCGCCACTGGTTTTACAGAGACTAAAAGTGCCTTTTAGAATCAGGGCTGAGGTTTTATTGATTACTTTAAAAACACACATAAACATGGTTTACGTGACTGACCTTTTAAATCTGTGAGCCATTAGTGAACCGTGAGTTTTGCTTGGGCAGAAAATCTTTTCCACTCATGAATGCTCCACTATATGTTCACCTGCTAGTTGCTAACTTTTTCTGGCAGGCATCATCCAGTGGGTTTTTAGAGCTTTTTACCTGACAACATCTTCTGTGTTTGTTGCTGAGGAGAACTTTGAGAGGCAATCAAAACAGTTAAGTTGCAGGATGTAAAACAACAAACTCAAAGACACCAAATGCTCTGTAGAGTCTGTGGGTCTGTGCACATTACACATGGTCATTTTCTCCATTTGCAATTATAAAAATGATGATTAGAGTGAAAATCCAACACAGGTGGCATTGTTTAATTGCTAAATAATCATAAGCAATTCAGTACAGGAGTGTTACAACCAATAAAGTTACATATACGTTACATCTAATCATTAGCTGATCACTCAAACAAATCAATTTGTTGACCAGGCTCCAGATGTTTTTGTAATTTGTAATAGAGGTTAAAAGACTGCGTAAAAAATTGTTTGAGAGTAGGAAAATACATTGAACTCCTCAGAGACCTGTCTGACCGCAAGATAAAACAATGAAAATATTCTTAACATAGCATACACTTAAACTGATATTGATTGAAGTTGAGCCTTACTTTTAGGTGGCTAATAGCCACAGCAGTACATTGCTTTGTTTCTTCACACTGGAGCCATGCTGACCACCATCTAATGTAGGTAACACACTGACTTTGTAGAAGTACCTCTTACAGTTCCACTTCAAAACACCCTAACTATCCCTTTGGGAATGTACAATTTGCCTACCAGCACCTCTAAATCTCATTGATTTAACACTTTATATCTCCTTTTTTGTATCCGCACAAAAAATGTAGAGTTTAATAGGGGTTATGTGCCGTACTATATCTTGGCAGGAAGCAGTGACTTCCTGTCGCCGTTTGACTTAGATCTTGGATGGGTTGCCTTCGCTGCCCTCATAGTTCAACTTTTTGAACTTATCGTCTCATCTAACTCACAGGAAGAAAGTGAATAAGTGTCTTTTCAAACATCAAACTACTTCTTTAAGGTAAAATTGTCAAATATGCAGGAATGCATATATGTTAGGGACTTTTACACATGCTAAAACTCCTGGAAAATGTGCAAACAACTCCTTTCCCTATAGATCAATTGCCCATTCAGAAAAACACATAATTTGCAAAACATCAACGTGTGAATTTTCAGTAACGGCTTTATTAAATTAGTGCAAAAGACAGACGTAACTCATTCAAAATGTCATCTTTTTCTTGAAGGTAGTCCTCCACACAAAACCCACACAAGCTACGTTCTTTTGATGAGAGCAAGAAAGAAAGCGAATCTATCCACCAAAACCACAGCCTTTGATTTCTTCTTACACATCTTCTCGTGACTTGTAATGACAGATGGAGAGGAAAGAATCAACGGGAGACAAAATCCAACCTAAACACATGGCAGCCATCAAAACAAGACTCCTGATTCTGCAATTAATCACAGATTTCAAAATTATAAAAAACAAAACAAGGAAAAGATGTTACAATAAAATAGTCAACACATCAATAGCATTAGAAATAGTGCCTAAAATTCACAGAAAAAAGGGTTCCTCTTTTTTATTTACTCACTGTGTTGGTGACAAAAGAACTTGCAATCAAAGTACATAAGTTAATCAATACTGTATATTTATACAATGGTAAAAAATAAAATATTTATATAATAGTACTTTTTTTTTTAAGGTTTACGCCGTTACTATAAAGATATACTGTTTTCCACTCCATGACAACTAATGCAATAAAAACAGAAGCAAATCGAAGAAACGACTCCAGAGAGTGTCTGACTTTGAAGGCTTATGGCTACCACCTTGTCCTAAAAGACCACAACCACTGCAGACAAAGAAACAGGCTTTGTTCTCTCCGCTTAAAGAGGGAAACAAGATCAAACACAGTCTGCGACGAGAAAAGAAAGGAACACATCAAAAAAGTCAATGCTCTTCCCCGACCAGGACAGTAGCTCAGCCTTCGCAGTGTTGTCTGGCCCGCTGAGAGACACAGAGGTCAATAGATAGACGAGGGAGACAGGGAAGAAGAGGCAGAAAGATAGGGGGATTATGTATATGCATGAAGAAAGGGTGAGCGAAGGAGGGATGGAGCAGAGGGGAAAAAGAAAATAGAGGTAGCAATGGGCAGAAAAAGAGGGAAAGAGGAGGAACAAAAGGAAACTGGGGATGCAGAGAGTTTGGGATGAACTGTGGGAAAAGACCAGAGGTTTAAGGTGAGGTCCAATACAAAATTGATTTATAGCTTTTGTTTTGTAACAATATCAATATACATGTTGTTTCAAGTATCTCCTACGGATGTGGCATGTTGCCATGAACACTGCTAACACCCAATGTTTGTCTGCCAATGCAATGGTGCGCTGCCAAAATGGAATACAATTGAAACTGTGAAAAAGAAGTGGCATAATTGATGTTGGGGGAAGTGAACAGGAGAGAGGAAAGATTGCGAAAAACGTCAAATAGAGTCAGGAAAACATGAGGAGATGAGAGAAGACCGAAGTGGGGAAAGACACATGCCACGAGGAAAGTAAAGATCAGGAGGAGACGAGAGCGGTGAGAGGATAAGTGAGATATTTAAAATATAAAAAGCTGAGGTGTTATACAGCAGTTGTGCCAGTGGGGATTGTGTGTATCTTCTTGTTTGATTCGTCACGGTGAGAAGTCTTCTTCTCGCTTCATCATCTTTTTTCGTCTTCTTCTTCTCCTCCTCTCCTAAGCCTGGGTTGCGTGGGGGAGATAAGTCGTTGCTTTTCAGTGTTGCAAAAAGGACTACGGGAGGTTTCAGCAGAATCTACAGGCCTGGAGGGAGAGGAGATGAAAGAGGAGGAGGAGACAGCAGAGGAGAGGGAGGTTGAGAGGAAAAAGAGGAGGGGAGGAATGTGTTGGAAAGAGAGGAGAAAAAGGACAGGAGATACTGTAAAGTAAAGGTCATCACTGAACCAGATCAATTGCAATCAATTACGCAGGACAGGTGATGGCATCGCATCATTAAAGATTCAGTGAGGAAAGACCAGAGAAGTTATAATTGTTCACTCTTAGGCAGTAGCAACCAAGTAATTGGCTTTAATGTGAACGTCCGAGCTTAAAACTGTGTCAGCGTGTACCTTCCTCAATGTCCTGGACGGTTCAATCAATATGGCTGAGTACACGCAACACTCTCCAAACTTAAGAGAGCTGAAAAGTGCACCTGGCTTTTGATTTATCATACCATCAGGAGACACTTTCTGGAGTGGCTTCAGTGAAGATTAATTGGCTACTGGCGTGTACTTGTAGAATACTTAACTTTTTACTTCAGAATGAGGTAAGTTTACGCCTTTTGAGGACAGCTTCCAAGCAGAAAATAGGGCCATGTTTTCGACAAATCAGCCCGAGATAAACTCCCCCTTGTCTCTTAGGGGGAAAATATGTTTCAATTTACACAACATAATCTTTTACGAGACACCTATGAGCTTCAAAGCATCACAGAACATATGTTAACTTGGACTGATGCTGTGTTTTCCCTGGTGGTACAGAGTCTGAAAAAAGAAGGAAAAAAAAGTGTAGGGTATGTTCCCTGGTAATGTGACAGTTTGTCTCATCAGTCTGGTAGAATTGCTTTCAACGAGCTGGTTTGAAATTTGATACAAACAAACACATGCAGTCACATCAATACACACAGCAGGCACACACCACACACACACACACACACACACACACACACACACACACACACACACACACACACACACACACACACACACACACACACAACGCAGTCTGAAAAGTGAGAGTTTATTGATTGCCTCTCTGTCAGCCATCCCCTCCTAGTCTGCTCCCTATTTCTGACATGTTTGGAGATCGCTGAGCATTCGACAGAATCCCTCCTCACACCTGCTGGCCATTTCGCTCATTCTCTCTCCTCTTTTTCTTTCCCTGTCTCTTTTTTTTCTGATATGTCTGGATTGGATTTGGCGCTGTGGGCTTCAACGATGTCCTTAAACTCTGATTTAGGAGAAAGTAAGAGTCAAGCAGTCAAACTAAATAAAATAAGTATTCATACAGTATCATAAGCAGGTCCAGCTGCAACCAAAATGTTCAGGAAGAGGTCACTACTGAATTCAGATTGCACTGTGGATATGAGCACTTCACTAAATTAACAACATACTTCACAAGAACTAGAAATACTTCACACTCTGAAAGGCAAGAGGCAAATCCAGGTCATTCAACCTTTTGGTCCTCTGTCGAACACGGTGCACAAATTTGTCTACAAATTCATTTTTCAATAGAAATGTCCAATTATTTATTTTCAACCCAACTCACCACTGGTAAATCTTCATCGCCTTAGATAAATTATATCACAAAAATGTAGCCTAACTCGAATTGTAAAATGTAAATATAAAAATGTCAGTTTTGTAATGATCAAATAAAAGTCTGTCAGCTTAGCATAATATTTCCCAATCATTCAAATTGCATGCATAGTACTAGCAATGAAAAAAGCTTATTTCATGTATCACATATGAATAAAACAAATCAATACCTAACAGTTTTATGTGGATGAATATTTAAAACATGATAAAAAATCCACAGAACTTTAAGAAAGGTGCCAGATAATGGTTCTCCTAAAAAATTATTATTATTGTGAATTAATCATTTAAATGGATATATGACCTTTGGCCAGTATTATAATAACGTTGGTATCACGCGGTATCTTTGTGTCATCAGTGATCAAGTTAGCATGGAAAAACTTGTGAATGGCTGAGTTTGACAGTAAGCGCCTGGAGTCATTACCAATCCCAAGTTCTCTACTGTTCCTGGCCTCACTGACTAATATCTGACTGCTTCCCATCAGGCTGCAGAATACATGAATATTTACAGTGGTAACAAGTGAAAACTGACGTTAGCACATGTTTGCTATCTTAGCTAGCTTAGCTTAATTGTCCGAACAACAGTAACCAATAAATTATATTTTGGCATATTGAAACAAAACCAACAACAACTACCAACAGCCATAGTCCTTACAACCTTTACTAAAGTGTTATCACTGGTTAGATTGTCAACTTGATAAATATAACAGCTTCAATCCCTGAAGATATACGTTAGCATTAGTGCGAATGTTATCGTTTCCTCAATCAATGTAGGCTATAACAAAGATGCACATCTGTGGGGATTTAAAAGTTGACTGATAAATAAGCATACCTACGTACACCCTCCACTACACCATTGCTTAGATGACAAACTAAAGTTTTCCCAGCAGTAGATAGCCAGATCCTAAGATTACCAAGATAACATTACACAACTCTTGAAACACCATCGCATTAAGTTAGTAAGCAATAAGTGAATATGCATAGATATCTACAAATCCCAGCAGGTTTTACAGGATGAAAGTTGCAAGACACATGTAATATGTGCTTTTTACTGTAAATAATGTAGAAAAGAAAGAGAGACTACTTTTCTGCAGTATATGCTGTTAACTGGGACTGTTTTTAAGTCACTGTTAGTACATCTCAGTACAGATGCAGCAGTTACTGCGAAGAACGGATCAGGTGTACCATAAGCATTCTTCCTTACTTAACAGGCTTACCTTTAAGCCTTGCCTTTTAGTGCTAATCTAGCAAAATGCATGCAGGAAAACGTGGTGTAAAACAACCAATTTGGAGGTGGCAATTTGTCATAGCTACTGTTTGTTTCTAAAGGGTTTACTGTTGCATTATGCTTTTTTTGCGTTTCTTTTGCGAGCGCATGAGTGGGCTGAACTGCTGCTCTCACTGTTCTTTTGTGCTTTGTTTAATAAGTTGGCAGCCAGTATCAGTCAGACAAACTCATCATGCGTTTCGACTGTTGACATGCCAATATGTGTTTTTGTCTTTATCCGCCTTCATCTCTACCACTCTCCTTCTCTGCACATCTCTCTTTCGCTCTCGATGAGATTAGGTGGCGGTCTTGAGGAATGTGAGCTATAATTTTCCCAGACATCCTGAAATGAATTGGTCTGTACACTTCAAAAAAATTCTGAGGCGATCGAAGCGAGCCTGAATGGGGGCGAATATCTAATAGGGTGGAGGGTACGGAACAGGAGGGTGTGGGGCCGATTGATTTTTCTTTCTCCATTGTTTTCTCTCCGATGCCCCCCTTTTCATAACGTTCAGCACTAACTGTTCCCCAAAAAAAGGAAATAAAAGTTGAGAAACACTCCGAAGCACTCGAGACTCAGATATTGGTTTTTGCAAATCTAATGAGACTCTGGCAGCTCACATGAAGAGCTAGGTATAAAGGAGCCAATTCTCCCCCTCCGGCTAAAAAGTCATGGCCTTGACATGAAAATACATTGCCGAATCAATTCACCTCAGCTCCCGCGCAGACACAGGCTATGAACTCATAGGTCAGAAACAGATGAAAGAGAGAATTATAGGTAGGGATAAGGCAAAGCCAGAAAGAGAGGGATGGACAGAATATAATCACTATGCCTGAGGTTGGCTGAGTTCTGAATGAGTCACTTTATGTTACAGCTAGCAGAATTAGCTGCACTACCACACTGTGCTGCTATGGAGAATCACAGAGGGTAAGATTTTATAATGATACCTGCTACAGTACATCTCTTCTCGATGTGCGTTTCTTGCTGTGGTTGTTGGTCTATATAAAACTCATAAAAATAAGTTTTGAATGTAACATATCAGTGTGACATTGATCACGGCCGACATAATGTTCTCACTTCTGTCTACTGCTGAGAAAAGGTTTCATATATACAGAATACACAGCCTTAAGTTCCTGTATATATATATATACAACCTTCTCACTATCCTGTCACAACACTATGTGAGGAAACAGCTACCAGTGCCAGAAAATGAGCACCAGACAGAAAGGAATACATTTTTCGCCATCTACGTATATGGATGACCTAATGGAAGATCACAGAGATTCACTGATGTTGACTTATCCTACCGTCTCCACTTATTGTAAGTCTTTCTAGGTAAAAGCCGAAGCTTAATGCGGAAAATGTAAATTTAACAAGCCGCGGGAAGCGAGGAGGAATCAAATAGGACACTGGAGGGAACAGTAACCATTTTCCAGCCTTTCTAATTGCTGAGAGGAAAGGAGGGTGACAGTTGATTAGCTCAGGTATGTCACGGCTGCTAGACGAAAACGGCGGCATTGCAGCATGAAGAAGAAACATTATAGGAGAAGACAGAAATCTGTCAGGGTTACACTGACTATAATGAAAGGTAATGAGCCTTACCAACCCAGAATTGAATGATGAATGAGTTTAGAAAATAACTATTTGTTAGTGAAAAGATGACTGATGATGACTTTAGTTAAAATCGTATTATGTATGATAATAAGATGATGATCATCTTTAGTAAATATTCAAATCTGCATTGAATAATTTTACATTATTTAATATTGTAAACATATTATTAAGTGCATTACATATGGATGTCCAAATCAATAATTTTAAACACACACATTGAATATAACATTCATAGTTTATAATATATATCTTAATATATCCTACTTTATATAAGCGTAAAGGGTAATCACTTCTAAAACACATTTTAAAGAATCAGAAAATATTAAGAGTTTATTTTTGGTATATTCCCATCCTGTGTTTTTATTTACATTTGGATCACAGATTAAGTCATTGCTGAACTGCATATTTTACACAAACACAATGAAAAGTAATATAACTTAAACATAATTTCTTGACTTCTACAATTTATTAAAAGTAATAGCAATAGGTTGTTTTTGGAAGAAACAATTATATTCTAGAAAGTAGTTTTTATTTTAAGTGGCATAGTCACTATGCCACTTAAAATAAAAAATATTGTATTTCTCTGTAGGGTTCTTTAAATCATTTTGACAGGATTTTCCAAAGACCCCCCTTAAACGCAATACTGATTACGCATATGCTTACTACCATTTCTACTCTTAAATGCCATCGGAACTACCTGTATTCTTTAACTTTTAAACTTAAACAATTCAGATATATTTTATAGTGCTAAACAGAGACACATTTCAACTGGAATCATGTAAAAGTAACATATGAAATTAATCAAATGTATTAATCCCACAGTGGGGAAATTTGCATTGGTATTGAATGTTAATATCACTTATATACCTTTAAACAGAGCTTGATTTTATTCGAATGCATTTGGACTCAACTTGATATGATTTCAAAAATAATTATTTAACTGATCTTAAAAGCTTCAAGTGAACAGTATCAAAACTTTGAGCAATTGCTTCAACTTTAAAAAATGAACTTATTTCTGTGTGTCGCAGTCACATCAAAATCTATTGGCCCAAAGCTATCATGGGTGGGAGTAATGGACCCAATATGCTTGTTTTTATTGGCAGAAATTTTGTAATTTATAGCAAATTATGACACAGTGACACGGACCCCTGGGGGTCCCCTAAACACACTTTGAGAATCACTAACTTAATCCAGGTTGAAAAAATACGTAAGTGAGCCTCTAAACAGTATTTTAGAGAGATAGCTTCGCTGCCTATAGGCTTTTGTCTGAAGAGACGATACACCTCTTTAAATTCATATCACACATATCACAGTTCAAAGATCAATAAGCCTCGACAGCTTGATCTGAAGGCAAAAACAACCCCTCCGCCAAACACTACAGTCTGACGCGAGGTATCTTCAAAGGAAACTGTGAAAAAAGCCATCTTTTTACAAGAGTAAATAAGCCCCTAAACATCCTGTCTCTATAGCTGGGAGGGGATTAGTGTAGAGCCGGAGAAGGAAGAGGAAAAGTGGCTGTCGGAGCGAGGCGAGGGATCACAGAGGAGGAATAGTGTGGACTAAAACCCCCAGGGGGATGGAGGTAAATTAGTGGCATCTGTGCTGGGAGCTGTTTGTTGTGTTTAATGGTAAATGCTTTGTTTTTTACCCCGCCCTCTCACTCGGTCTCCTTTACTCTTGGAATTACATTATTACTCTTGCTGAAATTACAGAGAAGCACACAGAGACAGTCCTCTGCAGTGCATTACTACTGCAGACAAAGCTGCAGCTCTAGCCTGTAATCCTGCACGGAAGATTTTAGCAAGCGGTTTGAGCTCATGGACCTTCCTAAATAGAGCACATGCAGTGTAGGATGAAATTGGTGTGCATATCTGTGCGTGTCTATGTACTGTATGTGAGAGAAGACGTAGAAATACGGGTAAGAGCATCAGCATCTGCTCCCTCAGAGATTTTCATTTTATCATCCTATTTATCCTCCCTTATAAGCCTTGTTCACACACAGCCACTTTGGGCAGCAACATATTAATCTTCATAGCCCAGCCATGTCCACTCCACATATATGTGTAAAATAAAAAGTATTTACATACTGTCCAACCTGGACAGTTATTGCCTCCAGTCACACATCCTCAACTTCAGCAATATCATTTTGAGCAACAGTGGGGCTGCAGCAAGGAGATAGTGCATGTGCTGTACAGTGCACAGCAGTTCACATGTGTACTGATAGGGGGCAGTGTGGTCATCTGTGTTGGTTCGCTACCTGTAAGCTGTACTACCGGAGAAAGCTGAGCATTCCTCCTTGTGATTACTTTTAAAATTAGGAATCATTCTTACGAGTTGCCGTCCTTTTTTGTGTGCACCCGCAGTCTATGCGTGTACGTCTGGTCTGCACTTAGTTTGTCCAAAAGTCTTATCTTAGGTGAACAACGGATGCTTTCATATGGCCATTTAACACCCTGAATCGGAGTGTGTATGTGTGTTTGTCTTTATATATCCGCAAGCATTCCCTCTACAGAACTGTAGGATAAAACCATAATTGTTCCCTACTTTATGGCCTTCAGTGTGTGTGTGTGTGTGTGTGTGTGTGTGTGTGTGTGTGTGTGTGTGTGTGTGTGAGAGAGAGAGTTTATGACACACTGCTCACAAAAGAAAGGCTTACAATGGAGTGGAGTGAAAGTAGGCCCCCGCTAAACCCCGGGATTTAACTGCAACAGCAAACAAAGGTCTCGTAAGCATCAGAAGACACAGTATATGTTGGCACTCTGCGCACACACACACACACACACACACACACACACACACACACACACACACACACACACACACACACACACACACACACACACACACACACACACACACACACACAGGCACACGCTCGCTCTCCCTCTCCGTCCTGCAGGGTTACATACATTATTTAAGGGTCTGAAAAGCAACCCCGCTGGAGTGTTCTAGGGATGAGAGGTAGGACAGAATGCCAGTGAGGACATGGCGATACTTTTGGTAGTGTTGCTTAGCTGAAGAATCGCTGAAGGAGTTGGGGGGAAAAAGTGTGGAGGATTGAGGTTTGGATGCAAAGGTGAGATCCGGTCGATGACAGCAATAGTGCAGTTTCACACCACTTCACAACCCATACATCACTTAGATTCCTTTGGCTTCAAGTAGATACTAACAACAAGAGAAAATCTGTCAGTGGGGCTGAGATGATCTTTCTCTTCTCCAAAAATCTATGGTTAATCAATTCTCTTGATTCAAGTGTAATTTTAGCGAGGCTCTTGGGATAATTTGAGTTTCTCTGTCTTGTTTGAGTTTGAAGAAAATATATGAATTTGTGTCACATCAGTTTTTAAAGGAAAATGTGTTATTTTTTGTCAACATAGCATTTTCTGTTTCTAGTCATTTTCTCTCTCCTCTTGAGCCTCACTCATAAAGACATCAACACTCGAATACATAGAAATACATTATACACAGTCAAAACACACACACACACACACACACACACACACACACACACACACACACACACACAATGTGTGTAGTGGAAACGGACGCAGCGGACAAGACCCACGTATGTAGGTGTGTGATTATTTACTAAAACTCGTATGTAATCCCCAGTGGCAATTCATTACTTTGTGCTTTACTTTGATATAATCGTCAAATGAGAGATGGACTTCAATGATTGAGCTGTAGGGTTTTAGGCTACCCAACAGTTTGAGGCGTCATTGGTAACGTTGACATTCAAATTCTCAATCAACTTTTAAATGCTAAGCACATTTCTTTTTTTTTTTGCATCTCCATAGTTGCAGATATAGATCAGACTACTCCTATCAGTTTCCTCTAAGTACATCTAAAGCAGAGCACAGCTATCATAAATATCCTCTGCGCTCCTGTTTCATAGGCAGGCATATTGAACAATCGACATATGTGGACCGTTATAGGAGAATATCTCCACACGCAGCAGAGGAGAGACAGGTGGAGTGACATGGACGAACATTGTCTGTACCAGTTACAAACAGGCTGAGTAGTGAATAGTATTATATTCATAGTATAAGATTCACATGGTGGCTGTGTAGATTTTTTCTGACTTGTAAGGTTTCCAATAACTCCAGAGCCTTGTAAAGTCCAAAAGTCAACATTTATAGGAAAATAGATTATATAATGATTTCCAAAATTAACAACGTGATTTTATTCAACAAAATATTCTACATTAATCCACATTTGTTGACGTTTAACCTTTTAAAAAGAACATTTTCATTGTGGTAACAAAACGGTTTGCTCTCCTTCTTGCTGCGCAGAAAGAGAGGCAGCAATTCCGCTTTATATTCATTAAAGAAAGTTGATTTAAAAAAAATAAAATAATAATAATAATTTGATCCAATGAATCACTTTATTCAAATGGAGGATTGGATAAATTTGCTTAGATGTTTTGGAGTAATGCGCCGACAGTATAATAATAAAGAAATAAAAAAATTCTGCAAAGGAACACAGATCTGGACGTTGATTACCATGGCAACAGTGCACACTTGCACACACATGCCTGTGTGTTAGGAGTCACAAGAGCGCATGCACGTGCATCTGCATGGCTCAGCTGTACTAATCACACAAGAACGCACATACATACACACATGTACAAGCATCCTGGTTTCTGTCAAACATTGAACTAATCATAAAAAATGTGTTGCCAGACGTAGATATTAGGGCTACAAAATGAAATACACTGACAGTAAAGATTCTGGAGATATGTTTCATATAAATGTTACCACATTATATTGATTAAAATAGTTATTACATGGGCTTTACTTCACTTGATGCTATTTTTGGTACATGAACTAAATGTTTTGTACACAGGGTTCGGGGCTAAGAGAGAAAGCGAGCTAGAATAGAGTGAGGGAAAGGTAAGAGAGAGACGCAAGGAGCCAGAGAGATTCAGAAAATTGTACTGCTGCATGGTCATGCATACGCCTGTAGCCTGGTGGGCAAAAGCAGAACAAAACAGAAGAGTTTAATCTCCACACCTTTATTCTCGTCTCCTTTCACCATCCTTTGCCTCGGGCTCTTACCATTTTTCTTCCCCCTCATCTCTCTTCTGCAGGGTCAAAGTTCAGCTTGGAGATAAGGGAATTGAAACAGGATCCTCTCTGCCTCTCTGTCAGACTACCTGACTATACACTGCAGTGATCAGTCCCCTCTATCTGTCCCCCAGCACAGGTCTCTGTGATGAGCTCGAGCAGGAGTCATCTCTCTGGGCGCGCACGTGTGTGTGTGTAAGGATGTTCTGCGCTGAATTGGTGGAACCAATGTTTCCCAGATGTAATACTATCCGAGATTCCCAACGGAGACAAGCATGCACACACACACACACCGTCCTTGTTTCCTCTCTCTCCGTACTCCAACCTCCAGCTCCAGGGTAACGGCGCTCTCTTTTACATTCTACTCTGACAACCCATACATGCTTCAGTCCAAATGAAAGGACAAGTACACGGGCACAGAACCAGGCAGCCCAAGAATCTGTCATTCGGAGCAGGTATTTGGCTAATGAATGCCACCGTCCATCACCGCACTATTTACAGTGGAGTAATGAATGCTACTGTCGTTCAGAGTCAAAGGACATCTGCGGAGAAGACTCTCTTAATGTCGTCTTGGCATGTCAACCAATTATCATGCTTTCTAGTACAGACACTGCTACTGCTGCTGCTGCCATGGCAACGGCAGATAACAAAATATTTCTTAAAAAGGAGAGCGTGAAAAGCTAACTGACTGTTCCAGCTGGCATGCTCTCAGGATCGCTGCCATGAAACTTTCTGAGAGGTGGCTGCTCGCCCGCGAATGCTGACACAGCATCAGCTTACGCTCATGATGAGTGTGTTGCATTGAAACCGAGACTAATGGTCTATCAACGCTGGAGCGTGGCGTGCTTTCGCTGTTGCTTGCCACACATTGTCAGTTAAATTTTACACTTTGTGTCCTGTGAATCATGGCTTTTTTAAGAGAAGGTGCAGGCAACTAAGTGCTCTGACTGCATCACGAGAGAACAATATGATGAGTTCTTCAAACTGACCATTTCCATACACAGCGCAGTCATCTGCTATGAAAGAGCGTTCGGAGGAAAGTTATGCATCAATAGACAGAATGATCCATAGCCAGAGGAAGACCGATGGCTCCTGCTAGATGCTGTGATGCGCGGATGATAGAGAAAATGAGAAGATGAGGTGCAGAGATTCTGCCTGTAAGCAAAGGATTATGGAGGAGAGTGCGGCTGATTGCTAAATAGAAAAAGCAAAAGGGCAGAAGAAGTGGTGCAAGGGAGGAGAAACAGTGTCAGAGAGGGATGAGGGATTAGAGGAATGAGTGATCAACGGAATGTGAGCGGGAGAAAGAAGATGTTATGATCAGTAGAACAAAAAGAGAGCTGGAAAGAGGAAAGGAGACATTACCGTGAATGTCTGATGAACTTCAATGAAATATATCACAGTCAAACACAAATCAGCAGGAAAAAAGATGATATAAATACGACCAGTTTTAAGGCTAAAATATCACTCTCCTTTTCTTTATTTTGTTTTGCCTTTTCTTTTCCTCACTTATTCCAAGTCATCTTCTTCTTCTCTTCTCTTCCCACTCTCACCATCCCTCCCGCTGAACCCCGCCTCCGACGCACAGCGAGCTCGACTATAAACTACAGAGAACAAGCTCAAACGGGAGAAGAGGATCTGGGGGTCCTAAAGTTGCAAATTATTTTTCTTCTCACCAAACTAGCTGTTGGACGTCCTCCATTACGTTTGTGTTGTGAATGCAGGGGGCTGAATTATTCATGCTATCACTAATGGCCTAAAGAGATATTCTGAGTAAATTCAAGTTTGACTTCCCGGGAAAGTGCTTCAGGCATGGCATCAAAAAACAAAATAGACATACTTTTGCAAAATGGATGGAATAATAGCACACTGATACACTATTCCAATAGTGTATCACAAACACAAAAACATTTGTGTGACTTTTATTCACTGAGTACCATAAATTGCTTCCCTTTTGAATACACTTATCCTAAGTCAGTAACATTTGACAACTTGTCTGTATTGATTTCTTGCCAAATGGTAAACTGGAAGGAACACCCCATATTGCTTTAGTATTAATCTGTGTTTAAAGGATGCCAGAACATAAAACAGCATCTCAACTTCTCATTTATCCTGTGCTGTGGTTCTGGTTGTACTTACAGAGTAGGGCGAGCAGGAGTGTCGCGAGCAGCACGAGAAGGCTGGCCCGGTGGGTGTGGCCAGAGCTGCAGTGCATCTTGTTCTTCTTGCAGACGCACACTTGAACTTTGACCTCTGTGAGGTTGGACAAAGGGGGCACCCCTGAGTCAGTGATGAGCAACGGGAGCTGGTAGTTGGCTTTCTTCAGACTATGCAAAAGCATGATTTGGGAGTGTGTGGCTGTGGGAGACACACAGAAGAAGAGGGAGGTTAAATAAAGTGAAAGCACAGTAATCCTCCATCCTGCATGTGTTGTCCATCTAGTCCGCATTTAACAGCTGCCCATTTTTGCAAGCCAGAACTAAATATGTGTATCTTAACAGAAAATACTTGTATGCCTCAAGTAAGTGTCTGCCAAGCCAGTCATGACAACTGAAGCGACACAGATTGGCACCACTAAGATTGTTACATTCTGTTGCATCACACTTTAAAATTCTTTAAGAGACACAAAAGGAAATTCTGGAGCCACCTCGCTTCATGCTGATTTGTGCCACTTTATGCAAAGCTGCACATTTCACTTGTCTGCCACGGCTTTTTAACTCCAGTAAGGTGACTTTTGGTTTTGTATTTAATTTACATTGTCCAACTGTGTGCTCAAAACAGTGTCATAGGGCATAGGACATGCAGAGAACCTCCTTTGCATGAATCAACCCCACTTCTCTGGCTCATCAGTGTATTTTGATTGAATTTCCCGAAGTTTCTATAAACCCTTTCCAGCACCAT
Organism: Anoplopoma fimbria; assembly: GCF_027596085.1. NCBI lineage: Eukaryota > Metazoa > Chordata > Actinopteri > Perciformes > Anoplopomatidae > Anoplopoma > Anoplopoma fimbria. The sequence continues at coordinate 10,105,392 of NC_072467.1, forward strand.
CAGATGTCCCTCAGACAGATTCCTCCACAAGCATTTTAATTTTTAACAATCATGCTGTATTCATGTTATAGTTGTGAAAATCTGTTGAGGCATTTATCATGAATATTCAGAGTGATCACACATACAGATGAGTGACAAATTAATGAGAAAACCAATGTAAAGTTTCACGAAGTTGTTGTTCCACCACAAACCGCTTTTAATAATATATGTTCTAGAGTTATATACTGTGGAGGTATAACCACCAGCTCTCCTTCCTGTGGTTCCACACACAAACACAAACAAACACACACACACAGACCCAGCAGAGACTAGACGAGCACAGTGCCAGTCCATTTCTCTGGGAGCGGGCTCTTTCTCTGCTGGCCCTATCTGTCTCTTCCAGCGGTGGTGATTGAGGAGTGTCTGTACCTCCCTCTCCCGCTGTCAGTCACAGCTAATACCTCTGGGCAGGTTTTAGCTCTGCTCTGTCACTCAAACATACACAGACAGCACTGCCGGTCATGCAACCCTGAATCAATGTCTTGGTTGTCTGTCTATCCTCATCCTTCTCCTCATCGTTCCATTATTTTACTCCCCATCCTTATCATGTGATCCGTACTAGTTAAGGCTTATCTGCTCTGTAGTCAGCATGGATGGTTATAGAACTGCACTCAGGTGAAATGACTGGATTATTCTCGCGGTGAAATCGACTTTTGTTACTTTTTTCTCTCTCTCATCCTTTTCACACTTTCTTTTTCTTTCGTTTATTTTTATCCCTACATTCCCCAGGGGGCTTTTTGGCAACCCTGTGAGAATGGACTCAAAGCTCATAAAATACTGAGGGTGAAATAACAGGAAAGAAAAGTGACTTATATACACGGATACAACAAGTTTGGTGCTGTGCTCTGTTAAGGTTGTTGTTGGTGAACAAACGTATGAAAGATTTATTGATTGTGGTTTTTTCAATAGGCGACACATTTCCTGTTATTAAACTCTAAAACAGTTCATTTCAAGAGGATACACATCTTTTTTTTTTTAATATATAAAATACTCACAGTTGACCCTGGTAACCTTCCATGTTTTATCGAGGCCGAGCTGTTTTCCCAATTCTATCTTAAAGGGTGCAGCGTTGGGCGGGAGGTCCTTATCCCGCCCCCCAACTATGGCCACATCATGGGAGTCTTCACACACCCGCGCTACCGATGGTACCACATAGGGGGCATTATCATTGTAGTCTTCCAGGTAAATGACCAATGAGCCGGTGCCTGTGGCTGGAGGGATGCCTGGAAACACACAAATGATACACATATTATGGTAGGGAAAAGAAGAAAGTGTTGATTGAATCACTCTGAAAAATGTAGTGCTGTTCCTCATTGTGTGGAGAATGGGAACAGTAACGATCTGGGCAGATGTTAAAAGAGAAATAAAGCAATGTGGCTGCGGTTAAACATGGTGTACTCATGATTATTCTAAAGTCAATTTCCTTAAAATGTTTTTCATTCTGCCATGACCAAATGTCTTTCAGCTGAAATCCAAGAGCAAAAAACAAAAATGCTAATGAACCTAATAAGATCCATTCTGATCTTTTCAACTCTGCTGACCTAATTCAACCCAAACAAAACAAAAAACGTCTATAATTATAATGCCAGAAGAGCATGAATCACAGTGGCTTGTGTTTTGCAAGAGAACATTTTGATTTGGCACACCGCTTGCTTCTCTGCTTGTATGAGATTACGCCTTATTGAAGGATGCAGGGTTAAAAAGCATGCTTGGCTCTTCTCTGTTACGGCTCGCTATTTCACCGCGATTAGAGGTTATTAAAAAAAATCCACACGGCATCCAAAACAGCCCCAGAGGTCAGTCAGCAATTAACACCTAAAGACAAGATCTGTAATTGGAAAATGGGTCTCCTCCACCTTTTCAAGGTAAAAAAAATATATATTTGCAGACAATTTAGGGCAGGGAGCGGGGAACAATCAAGTCAAGATATATGTGCAATAAATGTCAAGAGACGCCAGAATAAAAACCCAGTCTGGGTTCATACGGTGACGGTAGAGAAAGCTGAGCACACTGAGCAGGAAATGTTCCCGCCATGAAATGCTGATTAGGTGAAAGTTAACTTTTAAGGACTTACAAAACAAAAAACAAACTAATAAGGTAAAATCACTGGGGGGTTTCAGGTTGAAATACGACACAAGCAGACTTTTTGGTAAATCTTTTCCAGTTTTATGATGGACAGTTTTAGTCAGAGCCCGATCATCAATTCAAACCAGATATGAATAAAATCAAACTTTCTGGTCCATCATGACAATAGTGGCAGATTTACCGCCGGCAAGCACACATTTTGAAAACAATGAGTTTAATTTCAGACATTGACAGACAGAAGAATTTCCATCAAACCGTTGGTTTTGTCACCTGAAATGAGATTGTGTTGAATGAGTTTGAACTTTATCAATTAATGGATTAGCTTTATGAATGGATAGTTGCTTGTTTTAGGAGGTGCTGCAATACCCCTACTTCCTGGGTCCATGCTAGTTGTGTTAATAATTATGTAATTATATATTATATAATAAATAAATTGAAAATGGAGGTTGAATGAAAATGAATATGTCCCTGCTTGTGGGCAGATTGTTGGTGGTCTATACTAAATGCCAAATCAAATTCAAGGTTTATTAATGAATCTAAGTTAAGACTGTAATAGCCCTCAAATCTAAAGTCTATGCATTGATTAGTTTGATCAATATTGCCTACAGATCCATCCTTACTCCTGAATCAATATATCAGCATTTGAAAAACACTTTTGCCTAACAGTTTTGAACAAGACTCGTTCTTCACTGCCTTTGGACTGTTTTTTGGTTTTGGAAAGGCTGAAAAAAAGCCACCACCCTCAAAATTCTTAAAATGCGGAGTATCTCTCTTACTACATTACATTTACATTACATTACAGTCATTTAGCAGACGCTTTTATCCAAAGCGACTTACAGGAAGTGTATTCAACATAGGTATTCAAGAGAACTACTAGTCACCAGAAGTGCATCTCCTTTCTCTCTACAACCTCATGCACACTACTTCAACAACTAAAGAAAACCAAAGCTTGACAGGACAACCGTGTTTAATTACCATTGGTAAGCTATGATTGAGGGAGGGATTTTAGGAACGGTCATCTTTTAGCGAGAATGAATGCTACTGTTTTACATTTAGAAACGGATCCAAGAGAATTTAAAACTTTAAAACACTTTTGGCAGTTTGCTTCTTTACAATGAGTTAAAAAGGAGACCCAAGAACTGGTGAAAGGTTATCATCATTTATTTCATTTAGATGTCATATACAGTACACAACCTAAGGTCGTAAACTAAACAGCCATAAACATACTGCAAGTCCTTGTGCAGGAACTTCTCACCTCCGAGAATACCCCAGGCTACATAACAGCAATGTCAAATAGACCTGAAAATAATTCAGATGGAAAAATTCTCATCTCCATGCTGGGGCTTTTTATTTACGCACAACCTCTTAAACAGAAGCAACATAAAGTTTCCCAAGCTGCTAAATCCCTCTGGCAGAGCGATGGAGGCAAGTGTCCAAGTGCTAAACATGAACTATTTGTGCAAATGCATGAACGTACTGTAGGTCAAGTGTAGTGGAAACCTTAAAAGGCATGAGTAGGTGCAGACTCTCAAGGATAATGGCGGTAATCCAACTTCAACCCCCCCCCACCCACCCACCACACACACACACACACAAGGGCCTACTCACTCTCCCCGCATTCCCACCAACCATCATAACAATTACAGAGCTGAAATACTCCTTGTACCAGAGCAGAGAAATAGTGATAACAGTAAGTTAATATACTTCCATCAGATATTTTGATAGTTGGGTGTAGCAACACAAAATTTTCATTCACAACATAAGACAGACTAGAAATGAATGATGGATGGTAGATGCAGACTCTGTTATATACACCTGCAGCTAAAACATTTTCTGCTTCATACCGGTCTGCAGGGAGTCATATCTAAAAATGTTAAGTGTTTATCAAATAATCATCACAATCTGTTTGTTTGCTAAACTCAAAAGTGTAATTTCATTCTCAGCTGTGAAGCCATCAGCCGACTGTGATTGGGAGAGATAGACAGAAATCAGATGAAATGGTTGCGAGTTTGGCATTTCGACTGTATAATAATCGTGAAATGACTGCTTTTTCTGCATGGAGTCAAGGAATGAAACAAAACAGCAAACAACCCTTTTACAGATAAATACGGCTGTGACAATATCAGCGGCGAATCAAGAGCAGAGAGGAATTACTTTAGCAAGAGCAGACGGATAATGTGTTGAAAAGCAAATCAAAGACAGTAGCTCTTCAGGCGAGACCTTAGATTATCTATTATCACTCGACACCAAGACAGCGAGGATGGGGCTCAGATCCCCGTCAGTGAAAAAGATGAACATTTTGCCCCATTTGTGGTGGGAGAGGCCGTCTCTGTGCTTGGCTAGCTTTAAATGAAGCTGTTTGTCTTAAATGAACACTCCCCAGACATAATCACTCTAATTCTCTGCCCCTCTCTTCTCCTTCTCCTCCTTCTCCCCCATTGCATCATCCCTATGTCATCATCAGCCTGCCATGGCATCAGTGGAGCTTGTCTGCTGGCCTCTGCTTCACACCGCTCTGTCACTAAAGTTCTGATTAAACACCCTGCAATTTATTGATCTTTGCCGCTACAACGTGTCTACCCTACTCTGCGTGTTAAGCACTAAAACATACATAAAAAGTAAACTAGGCAATAATAAAGAAACAGGACATGAGAGGAATTGCTGTGATGCCAAAATAACATGGTCATTTTCAGGGGGATGAAAATGTGTATGAAAACTGTCCTCTCATCGTCTTACTAGTTTTCAGTGTCAAAAATGAATTCATCGGGGCATCAAGCTATCAAACTGTGCTGGCAGTTCCTGTCCAAGTCACAGAGGTTTTAACCAACAGAAACCTTGAAATGAGGACAAAGGTTTTTGCTCTATCTGCCTCTTGGGAAGTGTATGTGTGTTATTTAAGGCTTGAGCCTCTTCCTCTACTAACTCAGACAACAATTTCACTCTGAGTGACTTACTCAATTATTTTGCTGCTTTGGCAATTGCTACATTCCAAATGCAAATTGTCAGTCTCAATGGCCATGTTGGTCGGTAGAGAGTAATGAAACATCAGCCACAGCAAATAACTAGTGAATATGGCAGTTTAGTAATAAGCTGTTCCAGCTCTGTGCCCATATTTTCTTTCAAAATGCATAATTCCAGGGAAACTCTGAACTATATGTCTATGAACCTCTCTAATGGTTCTGTGTTATTCAACGGCCATGATTTAAGATTTATTTTAGTTGTAGGTGGCTTAAAGGAATGGCAGCAATTTTGTGAACAAGCCCACATGCACGTTAAACTCTGTGATTCTGTACTTAATTACATGGTTCTTTAAATTCAATGCTTACGTCAGCATTCTAACATGAAGATATAATATTTACCATTATTTACTAGTATTCGGTATTCCTGTATTTGGTCACAAACAGAACATTTGGACAAATACCATTTTTTACCTTATGGTTGCGCTACATTGAGAATTGAGGAATCACCAAAATAGTTACAATTCGTCCTGAGGGGGACGGCCTGAATGTCTGAACCAAATCTCATGGCTATCTGTAAATAAATTGTAGAAATATTTTATAAAAAAAAACTAAACTGTAAACCTCATGATGGCCCTAGAGGAAAAGTCTGGGAATCACCAGAGTCAGGAGGCTTTATCATCTTGTGACCAAAAATCTCTGCACAAATTCTCATGGCATCCCTGCAATAATTGACAGACAGACGTTGGCCTCCCTGGGGAGACTCTGCTAGCATAGCTAAAAATCTGCATTACCTACCCAGTGCATAGAACAGGAGAGACATCTTATTCTGCATAAGCCTTCCCTCCTTGTTTTTATTACAGTCCATCTCCCATCAGCAATGGTTAACCCTGGATGTTTTAATCCAAATGTGCCTTCAAGTGAGTATGTTTTGTCGAATCTGGAGTAGTCCAATCATATTCGAGCACTGACATTGTCAAAATAACATAAATGTAGATGGAAATCCCTGCACTTCCCTCCTTTTTCTGATCTTCTTTATGCAGGGTTTAATTAGGTTGAAGGGATGAAATCAGAATGTTTCAAAACTTAATAAGCTAAGTAACTTCTTTATTCAAGTGAAGAGTGTTTTTGTAAAAATGTGATAATAAATGATGTATTATTTTCAATGACAATTGTAACAGTCCAAAGCTAAAATTAACTTTCCACAAGTGGGGATTGATTCTGATAAATTGGTTTCAGAGCAGGAATTACACTAATTAAAGGGTGAGATTAGGTTTAATTGTCTTCATCAGAGTCCCTCTTCAAAATGAAAAGGAGCAAAGCCCTCGGGCCAGTTCAGGCAGACAATTCCAGTACAGTTACTGCACTCGCACATAACAAACTCTAAAACAGTAAATTAATCATATACAAATCCAAGGCAAACTTTGCAATATGGCAGCCAATTAAAAAATATTTTGGTCTGGAATGCTGCTGCTGCACAAATCATTTGGAAGAAATTTCTGTAAAACACCATCTGGAAATGCTTCTGCTGCTCTTGCGGTATTTCAAAAGCAGCACCTCCACCTTGTAACTAACTACCTGTAGGCTTTAATTTGAAGTTAGGTTGTACTTGTGAGTGTGGAGGTCAATGTGTAGACACCAAATACAATCTCTGTATATACAGTACTATGCACATACTCACACAATGGGGGGACTGCACAGTCTGGTGATACCTTTCTGTCAGATTTACGCTATCATGTAATCCTTTTTTTAGGAGCAAGATTATTGATTATAACACCTTTAAAGTAATATTAATTATATTTCTTACAATGAAAGTTGGATGATGATGATGATGAAGCATAATAAGAAAAGTTTTGGGACTGCTAGAAGCTAACTGACTTATTTCTGTTCACTTATGATAAAATGAAACATCACCAACATTTCACTCATAAAGTGATGTGCTTCCAGACGGATAAAAAATATTGAAATGGAAGGCAAACCATTTAAATTATATCCCATTTTGAAGAACAACAACTTCTTCTCAATCTTCAACAACTGGTGACGCACAAAACCAATAAACTTTTACTGCATCACTGGAGATTTACATAATGTCCAGTGGCAAACACACAAAAAATTGGATAGAATAAAAACATTACAGACATTAAAATATTCCATTAGTTAGTCCACTCAGCATAATCGTGGTGAAAGTGGATGTAATTTCCAATACATTTGTGAAGACATAGTTAATTTTAGTTGTGATATCGTAATATTAAGACTAAAATTATGGATGCAGCAAAGGTGAACATCGAGGAATTTCTGCAAGCGCCACTTTCATCATCTCCAACCTCCTCCTTTAGGCTTTACCCTCCTGCTCCATCTCCATCGTCCACCACTACTCCCGACACCTCCACCTGCCCGTGGCCGGTGGTTAGACAGCCCTGTTATTCTCCCGTCTGCCCAGAGATGAGAGGAGCAAGCAGACTGATTGACTCCTGGGGCCGCCGGGGCTAATCCACAGCTACAGGCTGCAAACTAACCTTTCTTTCTCTCTCGCTTCCCTTCTTTCTCTCTATCTAACCCCCAAACACTCTTTTTCTCCCAACACTTTGGCTCTAGGCTAATGCTCTATTTATGTCTGACTGTCACTTTCCGTTGTAATCGCTTTATTTTTCTTTCTGTTCTCTGACTTTTTCCTCCCAATGAAAAAGAAGGAAAGACGGGGTTGTGACCAGCAGCAGTTTGAAATGTACCAATTTCTGCCCCTGCACGGTAGGGTGAATATAAAATCCATGATCTGTTTGCAGCCTGTCTCTCCTCTTGGGGAGAAAACGTGTTGCACTTGTGAAGTATTTATGAGAGGAGGTGAGGGCAGGGACCACAACAAATTTGAAAGGGGGAAATGTACAGCAAGTTCCAATTTTCATTTTTTGGCAGAGTCATACATTTGATCAGTTTTTCTTACTGTGAAATAAGTCTGGCAAGTGCTCTGGCCATGAGTGAATTCACAGGATTAAAAAAAAGACCACTTGTAGAGTTTGTCACCAAGGACAAGGCTGAAACAAGACTATTCTAATCTGGCTACGTTTCTTTTTCTCATTAGAACAACAATTATATACCAGGGCAGCTTGGATACAAACAACCAGTGGATGATGCCCTTGGCTAGAAATATTCAGCATTGTTATTACTATGATTATTTTCTTCGGCCACATAAAAGTGTGTGATGAAGGAAATGAAATAACAACAAGCTGGGACTAGAGGAAGCCAGGAGCAGGGCCCGCGTTTGAGGAATGGCTCATTGAAAAATGTCACAATACATCATGCTGCTGCTTAACAGTCAGCGAGACTAAGTCACAGGTGGACCACAGCAAGGTAATAGAGGAGAAAGACAAAAGACAAATGAAGGCAAAATCTAAAATGAGAAAGGTAGAAGATGAGAGCAGGAGGAAGGAGCTTTGAAGGGGAGTGATTTTGAAAATGACATGATTATTTGAAATGTATGCCATGGCAGCAAAATTGACTGAAAACGAGGTAATTCTATTCCCCATCACTTTACTGTGTGAAACAGCAATACCTTACTCTTCATCACCACTTGCACATACAGCAACAGCACAATACCGAGACATCCCATTTCTCTTCGTTTCCTTTAACAGCTTCCTGGGTCCATTCTTGTGAAAACTGTTTACAACTCCATTCAAACACATCCAGCCGCAGTATGAGCCATAATGAGTTCACATTATATTAGGAGCCGTATACTATTACACTGGGATACTTCTTTTCCCTCTGGGTTGAACAGCGTTGTCCTGTATTGTCCTCAGTTAAGAGGTGATTCCAAAGCCAGCGTAGACTAGAATTATGAGACCAGAATCAATGAACAGTGAAACTACAATAGAAGTAAAATTACAAAAAGAAAGAGAGAGATTTTTCCATCAGGCTGAGGATTAACTAAGATAGGTTAAAAGAATATTGTCTTAAATAAAACAATTTCAAAGCTATTTTTACTGCAACTGTTTTAATTATTCGTAAATATATAAAAGTTGGGAGTGCCTTAACATGAGTTGATTTTAAGAATTCAGCTTCTCTGAAAGTTTTTCATTGAAAGCAAAATAAGAAGCAATTAATTTGAAAAAAAAATGTATTTGGTGAATTTAGGCATTGCTTGGCTTGTACACAACATATATACATTTGTAGTAAGATCCCTTGTGGATCTAAAATGACACAAGTGACTTTGCGGTTTAGCTCTGATTTTTTTTAAGAGTGGATCCGGCACAGATTAAACTTCAAAAGATAAGTGTTATTTATCAGATTCTTTGGGGTTTCTTCTCCCTTTTTCAGTCCAAAGGGAGTTAAGTCCTTATCAGCTTATAGTGTAGTAGAACAAACTTAAAGAAAACAGACTCTAGAGTGCCTAAAGATGTGCCACAGATCACTTCACTTTCCTTCAGTCAGTGTAATTCATGGAACAAACAGCTACCTTCACCGTCTTTGCTCTCACTGTAATGTTGAAGGATACAGCATCCTATCTGGTTTAGTATTTTCCACTTCCCCTCTATCTATCTTGCCACTGCACGAGTCCCAGACCTTGTTAAAACTCCCTTCAGATAACCCACTTCATTCTGTCCCATCACTCATCGGTCTCCGCAGGGCTTCGGCAAACACTATCACATGACGCCCTGCTAATCTTATTGGCTGATCAGAACTGTAAATGAACCCAGCCAGAGCCAATTACAAAAGGCACAAGTCATTAAGAGAGATGACTTCGGGGAGAGAAGCGGTGCTGGGGACAGGTGCATCGCAAATTACTTTCAGAATAGAGTTTGGGTTATCAGTTGCTGGCTATTATGCCAAGTGATTTGAAAAGGAAGGTATTGATACGGCTTAAAGGAGGCTTACACCGCAAGCTCTTTTTGTGCTAATTAAACACCTAAATTGCCCTCCTTGGAGAGATTTCCTGTTCTGGTCTGCTCCCAGAGAAACTTTGCTACAGGATTTTTACTGCGATAAAGTGTCGGATCAAAATTAAGAAATAAAGTGTCTACAAATCAAAGTGAAACAACTTTAATTAAGTTTGTTGATATCACAATATTCACACAGCACTTACGCAAGATCTAATGGCCTACTGTGCAAAACTGTGATTGAATAAAAGCTTCTTTTAAACAGTTTATCTGTTTTACTGTGCAGATCGCAATAAACCAAATTTAGTCACACATTCAAAAATGATTAAAAACGCTATACAGGCACCTGTTCTCCCCATGCCTATACCTGCTCCCCATTCCCAGATTGTCTATAAGCTTTTTTCTCAGCAAACATTTTGACATGTGGCAGCTGAAGTGTATATAATACAGATGAATGATGGTTGGATTTCATTGAGCTTCTTTGGTTTCAGGGTCCTGGTGTTGCGCATACTAGCCCACTGCCTGATTTTCATGGTTAACTAGGCCAATTTAAATTGTAATTATGTTATTAGTTATGTTATAAGAAATGTATGCTTCTCATACAATCACAAAAAACATGGGAAATATCCTAAATCTCTTCATTGCATTCACATTTCCCCTCAAAATTATCTGGTGCATGGATCTTAGCTCCTCCCACTACGAGGAGAGAATTATCGCGGAAACACATTTTTGCAGAAATGAGACGTCCTTTCCTTTGAACCTTCTTCTCGAGTTTCTCATAACCACAGCACAGCTGGATCAGATGTCAGTCAGCTTTACAGCTCTGTAGTGACTTCTGATGTTTTGGAATCTTGTATTTGCACACACTACACTGTCCAAATAATCATAACATTTATATTTATACTGTGTACAGATCAGTAGAAGCCAGTGTGTAAATGGTCTTCGGACACTCAATGCACATGTACCATTTCCACATTGCTGCTGTTATCACAGAGCCATCATTTCTAACTAGTGGATGAATAAGAAAAACTAAATCTATGATAAAAATCTATATTATTTAAATGATAATTATCACTCATGTCTCCTCAGGGATTCCTCCTTGCTGCTCATAACATTGGAGCGGCCTTCATTAAGATGAACTGGAACAATTTCCAGTTCAAGTCAGGAGCGAGGAACGATCAAACAACGTAACTGGGTTTTTTCTCACTGTCACTTTAAAAAGCCTCACCGATCAGCCAGGCCCGGTCAGCCAGATGTATACATGCACTGTGTAAAGGGGGACCATATTCTTGAGAAAAAGAAATCCAAAGCAAGTGGAAAGGTCACCTAACTTCCTCCTCCTGATAGCTTAAACAAGTTGAGCCAAAGCTATAGTTAGCAGCAGTAGCTAGCAGGTCTTCCATGCAAAAAGCAATGAAATAAGAGTCTTCACCCATGCTAGACGCTCCGCAAGGCTGTACTTAAGCACAGACATTCTTTGAGCTAAATGGGAATGTCAGCCTGCAAAAATACTCACAATGACAATGCTAAAAAGTTGATGTAAAGCAGGTATATGGTGAACGGTGTACACCATCTTAGTTTAGAGTCAGCATGCTAAGGTTTCCTAATCGGCACTTAACAGCTGAGTCTGATGAACATATTATTAGTTTTGCAGATATTTGGTCATCAACCAAAGTATTAGACAGATATATTTTTGACCTGATGATGTGGCTGGAGAAAAAGTCAAGGGATCATAAAATGTACCCTTGTATTTCAATAGCTGTTGTACAAATAGTTGTTAATATATTTAACTCAAATCCAGCAGTCTGTCAATCTCATGGAAGCACCAGAGGAGAAGTCAGGGATAAGTCTGGGAACAACGAATGTGGCAAACTTTAATGGCATTCCATTACATATCTGTTATATTTCAGTCTACTTGTGTTCGTTGGCATATGAGCTTGCACCTTGACGGTTATTGACTTTGGTGACATCATGTAAATCCCAGCAGAGCTCCACCCAGCTTCAACCCGAGCAGAGGTCTAATCAGCCAGAGTTATAAAAGACACCTGGGCTTGGCCATTACTATTCCACTACAAGGTTTCTGAATGATCTGTCCACGAAATTATTAAAAAGGTCATTATATCACAGTTATTAAAGTTACAAACGTTGGAAGTATTGTAATTATTTCAGTTTCCTCAGTCAAAGATGGAAGAAACATTTCCGTTCATTGTATATTTTGTCCAAGCAGCAAATTGCTTTCAATTTCAAAGTCTATTGAAGCTGATATGGCAGCACAGCCAGGTCTGAGCAATTCTGTGCAGACTCTATGTGAAAGGTGTTAATTGAGGTGGCCTTTATAGCAACCAAGAAACTGTGAGGCTTTGTAATTAAAAACACCCTAAAGCACTGTATATCACACTGCCAGCATACAGCCCAGAATACAAAGATGGTGCCTCTAACTCCTCTTCAGGAACTAAGCCTTTTGACAGATTTCCTATGTTGGTCTAATGACATACATCTAGATAAACTGAAGGAAATCCTCCATCAGCCGTGTTTGCCTGATTCCATCATCTGACTTCATCTTTCATTATCTATGCCTCTCCATCTCTACTACCCACTCATCTCATTTCATTTCATTTGGATCCCTGTTATTAAAACTGCACCCAAAGCTGTTCATATCTCCACAGAGGAAGCCCTCGTGGAAAATCCTGATCCATAGATGTGCTGGGTTAGGGGACAGGAGGTGGTGGAGGGGCACTTTTTACATTTTATCACATTGAATATACTTCCTTTCCACATGACCAGTACTTTCAGTATTTTACAAAACAAGTATCCCAGTATCACTGCACTCAAACAGACTTTCTCTTGCTGAGTGGGCAGAGGCGTGTTTGTTTCAGCGTGCCAGGCCCAGCGATCACTTCTGATCTGAGGATGAATCAGTATTCCAAGGACACGAGAGAGGCACGGCCTGATAACAGCCAACAACAGAGAGCGAGACGTCTCTTGCCTGGCAAAGCTGAACAAAGGTATACGTTAATCACAGACGTGAGCCTGTTTACAAGGTGACGGCTTCCCCAAGAGGTTCAAGCCGAGACATGAAAGACAGAGGCAGTCATGGGGGGACAGGAAGAGGGAGACGGAGGTCGGGGTTGGTGCTACTAAAGTGCTAAAGTGAGAAAGACACAGTGTGTATTTGGGGTTAATGAGGCAGTGCGGCAAGACAGGGGAGGCAACAGCGGGCAAGACCGTGTCGAGCTGTGATCTTCTGCGTATTCTAGAGCATATCCCATTACCCTGCCATTACCCTGGGTCAAGATGCCTTGATTCCCCACCCTCACACTGGCGTCACCCCTGCCTACTGCTACACAGGGTCATAATTGATTGGCTGTGCAAGAACACTTTTCAGTAAAGTAGTTAACCTGCTTGCCTCTGTGTCTCTGTCTCCATAAAGGGATTGACACCAGAGGGATATATAGATATTTGTATATATACTTGGGATTGAAAGTGACCTTAAGACAAGTAAGAGGCATGTCACGTCCAGAATACATATAAGCCTGTTTTGTCAAATGACATCCGACAGAGCCTTAGATCTAATTTTCCTACCCAACTTTGTCCAGTCTTTTTAATTTTCACCTTTTTTTTTCTCCCCGAGACTGTTGAGCTTGTCTCATTTTCTTCCATGTTTCTCTTTTTGTCTCCTTGACATTGAGCCTCCCGTTACTATATTTGCTATTCTATTAGACGGGGTCTGCTCTTTAGCTGATGCTCTCTGGGCTCTAGTCTAATGGATTCTTTGGAAAATTATACAGGGCCGTCATGGCTGATTTCTAGCATTTACTATGTCTCTATCTGCTAACAGCTCAGTCCCAAATCCCCTTTTAATCAAACATTGATTAATCAATAGCTTAATCAGGGTTTGGTAGAGTTTCTTTATACATTCAAACTGGAGAACTAAGAGACTGAGCTATCTGTAAACACTGACAGTAATCCTCACAAATGTTAAAGACTTCTATTTTCTCCATTCTATCCTTGGCCGGAGGATTTCAGCGCACTGGGCTGACACACTGTCTCATTGTGCTTTATTATTTCGCTGCTGTAGTTTGGGGCAGCCTGATCACAGCTGGCTAAAGACACAACATGAGTCTATCTATCTGAATTTAGCTTGCCAGGCAGCCTCACTGTGTTCTTCTGACATGACAGACAGTTAGCAGAGAAACCATTGTGTCTGGGATGGCCTGAAACAGGGAAATTACTCAGACCATTACAGCAATGAGCAGCACACTGGTTTCCTGCACTTAGTATGGGCAATAAGGCAGCACAGTGGCGAACATCGTACACGAAGATGGACACATGTAGAGGCACACACACACACACACACACACACACACACACACACACACACACACACACACACACACACACACACACACACACACACACACACACACACACACACACACACACACACACACACACACACACACACACACACACACACACACACACACACACAGCGGGTATCTCTGCTACTGACAGCCAGCTACCACTGTCAGTCTTTTTCTCTCTTCTGAGGGAAGAGATGATGAACCTATTATGTGGACCTGTCACAGAGCGATGGGAAGATACACACATGCTGCACACACACGCACGCACACACAGTCCGATATAATTTTACATCCATCTGAGCACCAAAGTGTTTTTTTTGTAACCCATTAGAATTCAGCATCCCCTCTCTCCTTTTGCCTCCTGCTTTTGATTTAAACCAGAGGGGATGTGATCTGACTGTGATGAATGCTGAGACTTATCACACTGCTCAGTCTTAGTGCGTGAATGTGTGTGTAATACTTAATATTCCCGTACTTAACAAATGTCTCTTTGACTGTGTCGAGGTTGGCTCACTGTTGTACTGATAGAGACAGACAGACAGACAGACAGACAGACAGACAGACAGACAGACAGACAGACAGACACAGACAGACAGACACACACACACACACACACACACACACACACACACACACACACACACACACACACACACACACTGCCTGCATACTAAATGGTGGTCACTCCTCCGTACGTCAATGTGTTCAAAGCAAACACTGCTCAGCTCTTTTGTGCATAACTTAAGAGTATTTAATAGTGGGTTTGGTGGCAGCACTCTCTGACGATGGCATGTGTGTGAGTATGTGTGAGTGTGCTGCCGCGTTTCACACGACTGGGGCTTTGATAATGTATTCATGCCTCCCAATGACAAATGGCTCCCACCAGGAGGCGGTTTAACATTTAAATGAGGAGCAGGAGAAAACATTGAACCACAACACACAGCAGTGAGTGGATACGCAAGGGGCAAGCTAGAGAGGCACCGCGTGTACCCGGACAAAGACTTTTAAAAAAACAGGATGAACACACAGCTTCAAATCACCCACACATAAACACATCCGGCGACACAGACTATAAAAAGCTAATGTGAAGGAAGGAGAAGGGAGTAAGATGCTGGAACAGCTGGTCTCCCGGTGGGGAATCACAGAGCAGAAGAGAATTTGTTGGCGTGCAAAACCAGCAGCTACTGATGAGAGTTTATATAAACAGCCTGTCAAGCCCTCTGCTCTGGTTGGAACAACGTCTCCTCAAACAATACAGCGCTGCTCTGCCAACCTGCCAGGTTCCTACTGCCCAGGCCAAACTGGGTTGTGGCTTTTCTTTAACTCAGAAACAGAGACTTGTGATGGGAGGAGGGAGACAATGTGCACAAATACAGATGCATTGATGAAAGTGAGCACCGGTGCATGTCAATAAACAGATACGTTTACACTCAGGCATGCACATGCATATGTTTGCACATTCATTCAAGTCTACAACTTCACACGCCATGGAGTGAAAAATGGCCCTGTCTGCCTCTCCTGCAAGGGCAGCTAATTGCTATGGCAACAGAGTGTAACTACCAGACTACAGACTCACTGCTGTAAATTCTCCAGCTGTGATGACCCTTGACCTTGACACTGACATTATCATTACCTCACTACCTTGTTGAACCCCCCAGATCCTGTGTTCCTCTCTTCCCTTCTCTTCTGTTCGTCTTATTTCTGTCTACCATCTTAGCGTCTCTTCCCTGATCATCAGACTCTCCTCCTTCCCAATAGTATGTGTGTTCCATTGTTCACCATCTGTTGCGGCCTGGAGGCCTGCTCCAGCTGACCTGCCTTCATGCTGTTAACCAGGAACTACAGTCAATCTGTTGCTAACCATGCAAAACATTTACCAAGAGTATACTCCCCATTTAAAGATAGCACACAAGGTCAAATCGGCTTAAACTGGGGCAGACCACAAAGGAGAAAATATTTATTTCAGGAAAAACTCTCATCCATTCAGTTACACACAGCAAGAATAAAGGTTGCCAGCAGCATATTTTCTTTTTGAATAGTATTCATTTTGTAAAAATATAATTTCATGGTCGATAGAAAGTAGATTTTAAGTTTCACATGTTGAAAAATTGATCCATATATATTATGTAATGTTGTCTAAGACATACTTTAGTACCTGTTGCTTTCAATCGATTTTTCTTTCTCCAGAATATGTTTTCCCAATTGTCTTTTTGAGTACAGGTGCTTCTCATATAAGCCTCGCCTTTATCCTCCTCCCTTGCTGTTTTACACAGATCTATTTCTCACTCTCATCCTCCTCCTCTCAAGTGCAGGGTAGATAGGTATTTATCTAAGGTCTCCACATAAAGATAAAGATGAAGATGTCAGGGTCAATCGATATCCTGTTGGTAGTCTACATAGGTGGGTTGTCATACGCTCATTGTGCAGATCGCCGTGGGGCAGGAGCAGATTTGTCCTGTCAATGACAGAGTGAGCAGCGAGAGAGTCGAGGAAGGGGGCGAGTGGATATCAGCATTCTGCTCACATTTCAACCAAGTGCAAACACACTGCACGCATGCAAGCATCAATTCAGTGGGGTTGTTAAAGATCTGGGTGAAGGGATTTTTATGGTTCTTGTTACTTATATCTGTGTAGACTAGTGGCCTAGGAGCAGCATGGACCAAGAGCATCTAATCCTTCCCCTTCTACATGTTGGACATACGTAAGATTAAGTGCAGTTTGAGTTTTATGGTTTGGCAATGTCGGTCCACCTCAAGTCTGAAATATCTCAACAATGTATCATCGGATGGATTGCTGTAAACATTGTTGGATTCTCCAGATGCTTAGACTTCTATTTTAGCACCACCGCTTCCCATTTTTGGGGCCAGTCAAATGTCAACTATCAACAATCGAATGTACTGCCATGAAATTTGGTACATAGATTTCTGTACCCCCCTCAATATGCAACATTGGTGATCCTCTGCCTTTTAATCTAGTGCCATCATCGGGTCAGAATTGTATCGTGTCCAACAATTATGTGGAACCCATCTGCTATGGGTCTGAGGACGATTTAGCCTCTAGGGGCAACGGCCAATATATCTGGGGTTCTGGTGTCGGTAAACTTAATTAGAGGAATGTAAAGATATTTGTTCTCCAAAACTCATTTTTTGGAAAAGTCAAACCTCTCTTACTGAGTTAGATGAGATGATTGATATCACTTTTAACTCTGTCCAATAAATATAAAATTATAGCTAGCATCTGTTTATTTTAGTTTAGCACATACTTGACCACTATATTTTATTTTAACTATATAGTGGTCAAGTATGTTATTTTAATTTTGATATTTTCGAAAGAAACAAAACAATATATCATTTGTTTATACGTTAATGAATTAGTAAGCAACATTAAGAGGTGCTACAAATAAGAAGGTGGATTTTTGTTTCCTTCAAATAGAGTCAGGTTAGCTATTTCGCCCCGTTTCAAGTCTTTGTGCTGATCTGCTGGTGGTAGCTTTATATTTACGAAAAAAGACACAAGAGTGGTATCAATCTTTGAATCTGACATTCGGCAAGAAACAAATAAGTGTATTTCCCAAAATGGTAAATTATTTATTTAAAGCAGATAACACTGTTGCCATCAGTATCTTGAAAACTTGAAGCTGTAAACCATCTTCTTATCCCGTATCCTCTTCTGGCTCCAACACCAATCTTCATCATTTCTCTTCTTCCCCCCCAACCCCCGGCTTTATATCTTTTTCCTGTTATCACCTTTCATGTCCCTTCCTTTCTCTTGTTCCTTTGACCCTTCCACCTCCTCCTCCTGCCCCATCATTACTCCTCTTTCAACGCTCATCTTTCTGAGCCTGCCGAATTCCCCAGCACAACAGTACTATTCTGCTGCCTACTAATAGAATCTCTCAGTTCTTTTAATGGATCTGTCAGAATCTCCCTGAGCACGGGAGACCAGATAGATTGATACGGAGAGGGAGAGAGACATTGAAAGAGAGGGACAAAGAGACAGCGAGACACAGGAAGAGAGAAGCCCAGAGAAAAAGGAGAGAGACGCAAAGGGGCTCTCAACACTTTCATCTGTGCCTTTGAAAGTCTCAGAGCAGCAGCTCCACTGACACCGGCAACCAGTGACCATATGTTCTGTTAGAAGCAATGCCACTTAAGGCCATCACATTGTCAACACGGGATAATGACAGTTTCACTGTGGCCAGGTGAAAGTAACCAACAGGGTGAGTCCTTACCAAGAGTGAACTGTGCTTAATGCAGAGGCACGCTTTGTTTCTACTTTTTCAAGTTTGCTTCGATAGTGAGAATAAATCTATAGTGGGAAGCCTTGTTGGCTAGCTGCCAATGCATAAAGTCAAATCTTTATCATAATAATATCCCACTCATTTAACACCTTACATTGTTTAACTAGTGGTAGCTAAAGTGAACTAAGCTTATCTGTGGTGCTATGGTGGTTTTACACCTTTAATTAAAAAGGGTAGGAAGAACTTAATTATTAAGTTTATTAACATTATTAATTATTTAATTAAGTACAGTTTTATCATCCTTACTAACAATCCAAGTCCTCACTGAATTGTTCAAAACAAACCTTTGACACTTTTTGTGCATGGTTGTTTCCTGGGAAATATCTACAAGGAACCAATGTAGGACAATCATTTCAAAGCCTTTATTGACTAGCTAATAACTACTGTTGCATTATATTAGAGACACTACATTAGTGCCCAAATGGATATATATTTATCTGAAGGTTTTACAAATTATTTATTCACATATACTGTTTTTGTCTAACTAACCTCTTTCATTTTCATACAGTGGGGTATCTGTAACTCACCGTTATCTGTGGCGATGAAGCTAGCTGTGTATTTGTTGTCATGGACATAAGGAGACTCACGGTCCAGCGAGGCCGAGGTGTTGACAGTTCCTGTGACTGGGCTCACACTCAGCCAGCCTGCTGGGTCTCGCAAAACAGCATACCTGGAAGAAAAGTAAGTAAAAACAGTAAGAAGTTGTTAATGGACTTTCTAGTCCTATGACCACTCAAAGCGCTTGAACACTACATGTCATTCACCATTTCAAAACCCATTCATACACTGATGGCAGGGGCTACTATTCATGACACCACCAACCATCAGGACTCATCATTTACATCTATTCATACACAGTAGAAAAGCTACGGGAGGTTGTGAACAAATAAGCACCAGAACACCTACTATACATATACACAAAAGATGTCTTTCCAGTTTATTTTGTTCCTATATTTTTAGATTCAATGAGCCTCACAGACAGACTGCTCCATGGATGCAAGAACAGACAAGACATGCATTTCTGTTCTCCACATCTGTTCTGTACAGTGTACAGCTGAATTACCAACACCAGCTTCAAAACATTCCCATTAAGAGAAGTAATACAACAAGATTTTAAATTTTTAGGACATCTGGCATAGGAAATCTGGTTGCATTAGACGATAAATGCTAATGCTCAGAAAAAAATATATAAAAAATATGTATAAATCATAAGTCATTCTTTTGTTTAGTTATGTTTTACCCAAATATGTCGGACCCTCGAGCAACAAGAGCAGCTAACAAATACATGAAAAAAAGAATGTCAAATCAAGGCTAACTATTTTTATTTATTTTTTACACAATCTCAAGGACATCAAGAATTATTTTAAAATGTTTTCAGCTGCTCTCACAAAGAATACCAACTCTTTGTGTTACCTTGGAAACTCAAGGTGAAACCTTTTCATGTACAGTTATTTCATAAACAAGTAGTCTTTGTCAGATATAAAAGGTTCTACAATGCACCTGTACATGTGTGTGTCTGGTTTGTGGGCATGTTTACTACATTGCGGGTACTCGCCTTCCTATTGAGGACAAGATGCATGTTTCCATAACGTTACAATTTAGGCTAAAGACTTGGTTTAGGGTGACAGTTAGGGTTAGGAATCAGGCAAGGAACAGTTATGACTGGGTTGAGGGTTAATCTCTAGGAAATAAATGTCAGTCAATATAATGTGTGTGTGTGTGTGTGTGTGTCCAGCTGGGATGATCGATGGTACTTAAAGTTGTAGGACTAAAATATGTTTGTTTCTTTTCCACTGTTCTGGAGAAATAAGCATTTGTTGAGATGAATAATTTAGTATTTGTTGTGAACTTCTAAAACATGGTGCTGCAGGTAACAGTATGCCAAAGAAGCTCACAATGGTATGGCCTAATAACCAAACATTACAACTAAGATTGCATATAAGATTTTTTCAGTGAAAGGAAGAAGGATGTTGTGTGGTCTGATATAATAATAATAATAATCTCTCCGTATCGGCTCTACCCCTGTGCACATGCATGTGTAGGTGACTGGAGCAGCAGAAACAGCTCCTGCAGGGCTCAGATTTGAAGATGATGGACAACCTCTCCAAAATCTTGTGGGCGAACGGCCAAGTCGGCATCTCCTTGAAAAACAGCCAAAGAGCGGATCGCGACCCTGCTAATGTGGCCACTCAGCCAGCCACTGATGGCTGGTAGATGGTGATTGGAAGGGGCTTGCATCGGTGTTAATGTCACAAGTGATTGATTTTGAAGCTCATTTGCACTAGTTTTCGATACACATTCAGAAATGTGCACACACGTATATACTTTAAGCACATACTATGTGTACCTTCAGACAAGGTCCTCTTCCTACATGCACAAACAAACACACACTGAGAGACACAAGACTACAGAATTTCTTCACCACAAGGCCACGCTTTGCTAAAGTGCTCAGCAGTAGACAAATTGTCTTTGAAATGGAGCTCCTCAGCTAACAGAGCGCGACAAAGCCTTGGGAAATGGCTTTGCAATCAACCTCTGCTCACACCTTTCCCCTCTCGCTCTCAGTCACACACACTTTCCCTGCCAGTGATTACTACTGTTAACCAACACATATGTTCTACTGTAACAAAAGAGGCAGCTCGCCTGCTGCGAGGTTAAATGCACTCTTAATAATGACACATATTCCATTGTACATGCTCTCTTTCCTACACACACTCAAACACACATGGATCAGCCACATGATTCATAAGGCCAACTACTCCGATAAAACAGAGCCTGGCTCACAGGTTATTAACCTCCATATGTCTCTCTCCTCCCATCACTGGCTTCACTGGCAGACACACACGCTGTGTTACTTCACCATTTTGTCATCCCCACATTGTGACACCGAGACACACGCAAAAACACACGCACACACACATGCACAAGAGTACAATGAAGCCTTTAGGATATTTAATGTCAAGTACGTAAGGATCTACCAAAAATGTAATGTATATTTATATTATCTGTATGTGTCAGTGTACTACGGCATGAACAATATTGCTATTATATTATCTTAGGGATCTTATTGTATTGCTCAGCAAATATCCTGGTAATAATTCTTTAAATAAATAGTTTGCTATTTTGAGAGATATTCTTATTCACAGTTGGTTAGCTTAGTGTAGTTTAAAGACTAGAAACAGGCCATAACAACTGTCTGGCATGGGTCTCTCCAATTTAGTAAAGCAGTAAGAACACAACGACACTGTGACGCAAAGACTGCTTCCAGGCTCTGTTCAAAATCGCACATCAACATACTGCCTTGTACATACTCAATCATGTGTATCAATCAATATGTACTGTTCCCAATGAGTAGAGAGCATATGTGGCCACCGAGAGAAAAAGCACTGAACCCAGCCTCTTGTTTTGGAGTGCTCAACACGCTCGCAGGGCTTCCAGTTGAAAATCTCTGAACTTTCCAGAAAAGCACTGGTGCAGAAAAAGGAGAAGCTTGTTTTGGTCGTGTCTGTCAATCCCCAGTTTTATGTGACAATCAGACACATATCATAAAGGAGACCAGAAAGCCCATTTGTGAGAGCAAATCTGCTAGGCGGACACAGAATGTTGCTGCAGGCCGGATCGTCAGACCTGCTCTAACGATACGGCTGTCAGATTGAGCGCTTACAAGCTCATCTATACAAAGAATGAGGAAAGGCATCCTTCAGTTGCAGCTCACACTGCATTCTCATAAAGTCTTGCAAATCTAACATACATCTGGATATTTCTCACATGCACTAAATCCACATACCATTCAGATGAAACACACTGCATACTCTATTTTACATCATGCTTATGCGATTCAGAAGCTAAGCTCAGCTAAAAGCTGTCAAATTCAGCAGCACAGAAACTTTTCAAAAAGAAAGTGGATAACTGCATTTCCCAAAATGTTTAACTATAAATTTAATAACCAAACGCATGTGGTACTCAAAATGTTTTCTTAAATGCAAAGTCTATAATTTTCTCTCAAATGTCAATTTCGATTCTGGCTTCAAAAACCCATTTAGTGTAACAGCAACAATATTAAACTAGAACATGTGCTGTGTAATACATACATTTTGACATTATATCCCTCTGTGACTTATTTCAGAGTGAGCAAAAAACCCCTCTGTGTTAACCAGAATTTCAAATCAGCAGAGCAGCCCAACCAGCTCATCCTTGAAATCTTCCCTTAAATGTGAATTTTCATTCCACATGAACTCACAGATTCACTCTAAAGCACAAACCCTGGGAATCTCTTTCAGACACGTAGGGTATTCCATCACTGGCAGCCAAATACAATGGAGCTATGAAGGCTGTTGAGTAAAATATCAGGCTATTATGTTTCATCCAAAAGTAGAAGTTCTGAAGTAGTGTACTGCTTCTGTCTGCTTTAGTGCATGCTCAAGGGTAGCCACTAAATGAGTCCGATCCACTGCTCCTCCTCGATGTGCAAACATGGGGACAGTCCATTAGAGCCCTTTAAAGGGCAAATTAGAAAGACATTAAAAAGCCATTAGGAATATTCATCTGGTTATACGTTGGTTATCTCCAAAACCAGAGAGGGGCCCAAACAAATCAGTCAACAAATGAGACAGCGCCCAAACACAATGACCACACATGTCCTCATTTAGTTGCAAATACACACACCTGCTTAAAACGTGCACACACAAAAGCAAGCAAAAAAGTAAAACACATGACTGGAAGCAAAAGTCTCTCATGAGGTTGCTTGCACTGTGAAAAAATTGTTATGGCAGCAGAGTGATTTGTCCAGATTTTTTGCTTGAGTGGCAGAAAGAGCCATGGCGTGAGGCACACACTGTGACCTCAATGTTGGTCTTTCACCAGTCTGCAGAGCTACACCCCGAGGGACTACTCTGAGCTGCTATAGCTGGTATCATAGCCCAGTCAGGGGTTGTGTATATGTGTGTGTGTGTGTGTGTGTGTGTGTGTGTGTGTGTGTGTGTGTGTGTGTGTGTGTGTGTGTGTGTGTGTGTGTGTGTGTGTGTGTGTGTGTGTGTGTGTAAGAGTGCAGGTTTTGGTAAGGGATTGCCCTTAGTTGTAAGAGGACACAGAGGAGCCTGGACGGAGCTGGCAGGAGTCTGGGCATCTGTCTTACTTTCAGGTGACTCATTAGATCCATAGCCAAAGACGTAATATAATACCAACCTACAAGGGTCTTTTACATTATTTTACATAAAGAATAGCCTTCCTTACAATGTTTATAAAAAATAAAGGATTGGTTTAAATTATAAGTTAGATAGAAATTATGCACTTTCAAGTTGCAAAATACTTTGATTTAAGAAAATTGCAGGCATTTGCCAATTTTTGTTAAGTAGTAAAAAAGCATGTAATTTTGCAGGGGGCTGTAATTTTTGCATTAAGTAAGGAAATAAAAAACAACGAAACAATGTAATCACAAAAAAAATGATGGCACAAATAATGTGTGATACAATTAAACAATTAAATAAAAAAAACAAGTTTCACTGTCGCTCTTTTGGATTGGTTGAGAGAGATAAGCTCCTTCTAACTCTGATCTCAGCCTTGTTCCTCAGTTTTCTCAGACAACTCAAAGGGGTCTGGGAGCAGGAGATAGAAAGAGGCTTGCCGCCCACTCATAATCCAGTTACGTCAGGAGCAAAATGCTCGCATACATTGTGCCCATCTGTGTGTGTTTTTGTGTCAATAACAGGTGCGGTAGGGATACACTGAAAAGGAGAGACACAATTTATGGTAAGAGCTAATTTAGAGAGAAGATAAAAGCTGAGTAGTGAGTGCCGTGAAGGAAAGCTCTTCGCATAAATGCAGATTATTGCTCTTGTTTGTTTTCTCTGAAGAAAGATATGTTGCTGCCACCTCTTCTAAGAAGCAATAATAGAGTCTTGATTCCTCTTTTAAATGCATATAGGTTTGTTGGATCAACAGTTTTAATTAATATTGATGAAGGATCTCAAATGGGGTTGAAAAATGTACTTTCTGAATTGGACGTTGCACTTTTCTGATACAAAAAGTTGACCACTAAAGTGCTTTTCAATTCGGTTAATTTGTTTCCTATCATACAGTGTGTAGTTTGTTCCACCTGTTGTTTGGGACTATGAAGATACGCCCATTAATGTAATATTAATCACAATATTAAATTGACCAAAATGTTAGAGATCAACGTGGGAGTTTATATTACATACTTTTATTCTTGTATAAATAACATACCACATAGGACATATCAAGTTGATAAACACTGACACTGTCCTCCTGCAGAAAAATGACAGTATTTATGGTAGAATTTACCAAAAGTCTGCATTCGTCCCCTACCAGCATTTAACGCTCCTGTTTCACATTGTTTCTTCCTGAAGCAAATCTCTCTTAAAGGGCAATTTAGTATTGCACTTTCAAAAAGTTGGGGAACTCACAAGAGACAGATTAAAAAAAAACAATGGTCGACACAGTGGTCTGCCATTTGGTGCTGGGCAGGCAGGGTAGAAACGATATGCAGCAGCCACATGGTGCTGCTAGTGAAGAAATTAATTAGAGCACTGAGACTGAACCAAACCTTTAAAGCCTTTGTTCTGTAGGGCTGAAGGGGAAATTCAGAGATTTTCTCTGTAGGTGATCAGTCCAGCTCTAATAAGACCCCACCCGTAGAGGTAATATCTAAAAAGTTAATTTACAGGTTTAGGAGTCATTTTTGGAATCATACTGGTCATTTTGACACAGCTCCCACAGTTCCTGAGTCAAACTACCCAGAGTTACAGATCAGGTTAGAGTCCATGAGTAACTCCCAAAGCATACGCTGAAATCGTCTATCTCTCTCTCTTAAATAGGCCCTATTATGCTATTTTCCGGGTGCATATTTTTATCTCAAGTTACAGTTACAACATGTTTACATGCGTTAATGCTCATAATCCGCCTTGTTTTTCTCATCATGCTGTCCTGCAGCACCTCTTCTCACCCTCTCTCTCTGCTCCGTTGTAGCGCTTGCTCCTCCCTCCAGAAAGCAAAGTCTGCTCTGATTGGTCAGCTATCCCGCTCTGTTGTGATTGGTCAACGTTTCACATTTCAAAAAAATCTTCCTCCGTAGCTTCAGCTCTGTTTCTCTCTTTTGTTGTTTGAGGGCGGGCCAAACTAGCCGGAAGGAGTGCCATTATGACCTCATAAAGTTACAGAAGTAAAGGAGATAATTCAATCGAGCCGTTTCAGGCAGCTCAGGAGCTTCTGAGGGGGAGGATAACTCCTTTTAGGTGTGGACTTCAGGTTTTACACTCTACCGACCTTTTACATGTAAAATATATAAAAATATATCTAACACACTAAAGGAGAGGGAAAAAGTGGAAAAGCATAATAGGGCCACATTAAAGCTGAGCTGCTGAGCCTGTGTGGTGATGCAGGGGTTGATGGGTATTCATGCCCTCACCTCCCTCTCCGAATGAGCATCATTAAGTTTCACAAAACTGCCATAACAATCCAGGACAGCTGGTCAGGTCATGCATATACTGACTTTAAGAGGTAAATTGGTTTTCCAGCTCAGGGTCTGGTGCCCCCTTGTGAGATGATTTTTTTTGGGGTCAAAGGAAGATTTACTTAAATTGGAATTGTATGCAAATAATATGCCAGTGCTGTATTTATTATACAATGTTACTGTTGATCCTTGTATAATACATTCTACTTAGCTCTTGGGCTAACTCAAAAATCAAATGCATCCTTTCTTTCAGTGATAAAGTTCATTACCAACACACCTATATCAGGCTGTTGCAGGCTTCACTACATAAGCAAAGGATTGTGAGTTGTTCAAAGGTACACAGTGAATACAGGTAGGGGCAAAGGAAAGGTTGGAAGCTAGACTACTGTTTGGCAGATTAAAAAGCCCAGTAGTAAGGGAGAGATAGTGATGCAAAATGAGACAAAGATCTGTGTCAAACAACAACACAATATGTGATTCCCAGGTGTTTCTAATAAGCTTTAAAGCATCATGATTCAAACTGTCTGAAGCAAAGGGAAATGCATCCAAATAGAATATGTAAATTGATGTAAGTTTGTAAAGAGAGGGGGAGGTCATATAACTCTGCTATGTTTGTTCACTTGAAAAGCTGACCATTTTGTCCTCCTACTAAACTATTATAAAGTACCTTATACCCTCTTTACAGACACACACACACACACACACCAACAGTACCACATAAGAGCTTAGACTTGCTATTTCAAGTGTCAGTGTTCCCCACTTTCAGTTTTCTGCAGTGCACTGCAAACTTAGTGTGTACTCATACACTTGGATGCCAATGACAGCATATTACAGGAAAACCTATTTTGCATTTATCTCACTACCCCCTTCACTTCCCCCCATTTTCTGACTTTCTCTCTTGTTCTCTCTGTCCTCACTCTTACATTATCATGCTATCTTTAAAATGACTCTCAATCATTTTATTTTTCTCTCTTCTGTCAGCAAGATCTACCCGTGATTGGAGTCTAACTTACAGAGAGGAAGAAAGTATCATAGTGTGTTTCTATCTGAGAACTGCTGTGTGTGAGCAGTAGATATAAGAACACTCAAAGAGACACATAGTAAAAGTGCAGGGGTTGTGCCAACTTGGGTTTGGCCGTACCATCTGTACACTTCATCCAAATCCACAGCTAATAAAGCGAGAGGAGGAGGAAAGAGAGAGGGAACGTGCGCAGGGCAGGGAGAGCGAGATAAGAATGGGGATCAAGGATCGCGATAAGACGGGAACACATGAGAACTGGAACTGTGAATAAATGTGCAATGCCAATGAATCCCGCTTTTTATCGCAGACTCCTCCAAGTCTCCTTTTGGCTCTAGTTCATCTCTGGTGGTGTCATCTGAGGAGCCAGTCAGAGTGCTGTGCAGGTTCAGTTTTGCAAACCTGTAGCCCAAAATTATCTCTAAATCTATTTTTGATGCAACTCGATCCATTTAAATAAGTCTATTGACCTAAACTTTCCTGTATCTAAACCCGCTGAGAGGTCCTATGGGGTTAGATAGTGAGGCAATGATGAAAATAACAAAAAAAAGAAGTGATGGGCGGATTACAGAGGCAAAAGTCTCCATGTTTTAAAACGATTCTGTGAACTTGCATTTAGCATTCAGACCACCTCATTGGCAGAGGCGCAGACTGAGTCCTCTCAAATGTCATGTGTTATGTACGCACAGCTCATACAGTGTGGGTACCTGCATTAAAGTGGCAATGATCTATATTTTTATGTTAATTATAGATTCCACAGCTACTTGTATGTGACAAGTGTCACTCGTAATGACAATCCTGCAGAGAGTTTTCATAGTTTGGGCCCACAACGTTCGGTTTAGTCTCATTGCTCACTTCAGCGGCTACAGCAGGCAGGTTTTTGACTGACTGCACACTACCTGCCCAGCACCCAGTGGGAGAGAGACAGTGTACGCCTCTAGATAATCAACCAAGTCAAGCATGTACTGTAGCTGACAAATATTTTCCTCCAGGAGTTGGTGGAGACCAAAACCAGAGCTAAAAATAGGGTGAATATGGGACTAACACTCACCACTCTGCCAGAAACACAGCTCCAAATGAATGCTTATGTTTCCAAGCTAATGAGAAGATCTCCAAACATCATATTGAGATTTAAGTGGCCAGACAATTACTGACTGTTAGAATGAATAAAAATCTAGTCGAGGTGGACATTAACAATACTTCTTTTTGTACCTTTCTCCTGTTATTACCTTCTCTGAAAGTACCATGAACCAGAAGTTACCCAACTCATTGCAGGAATCTGGTGCCCATTTTTGGCACAAGACCTGAAATAGCCCTCCCACTGAACAGAAACAATCACTGGATTTCATTTTGAACATGTCTTATAGCTAAAGTGGGGCATTAACTGTAATATAAGTCAGAGGTCAAAACCATTTGTGTTCCTTTTAAGCTGTGATAAACTTTGAGGCATATTGAAAATTCGGTCTCTCTCATTTTTATTCTTTTTTTCTGAGACAGAGGGAGAAAAAGAGAGAGAGAATTTGGCTTTGAAGCCTTTGTGGCTGAAAAATAAGGGACTCCTTTGGGGTCACCTACAAAGTCCTCGGTCAGCCGCTCTGGGCTGGATTTCAACTTGAGCTGAACTGAGCTGAGCTGCCCAGTTTTGGGCCAACCACTGCTCCAGGCCATGTGGACAAATTACCCGTGCCACACCTGTTCATATTTCTGCTCTGTATCAGCACAGTGCAGCAGGTCTATACAGGGGAAATAAATGTGACAGCACTAGGAAAGGGGAAAGCAAACGCTGCCGCCTGTCGCATCAATCATCTGTCACAGAGATTCAGTCGAGGGTTTGTCTTTGTGTACGTGTCAGCGGGGCAAGTATGTGAACTTGGACACTAGAGGTGTAAGAGAAGGTGTGACGTGCGTGACTGAGATTTAATTAAGGTATCGACAGTGCTGGATGTGTATATGCATTGTTAGGAAAAGGCTGAGGGGTTTAATTGGCAATCATGGAAGACTGTCACAGCATGCCTTCACAAGATGTAGTAAAAAGTATTTCCTGTCATTCTTCATCCTTACCATGCATACACCTTCAAGACATCCCCTATCAAAGCCTGACCTTAACATATGAGTAGGCAGGGAACAGCTAATAGGAACACATTAAACCACACCACTTAGCTACAACCTTAATCATAGATGAGTTATGCATAAGGCAACACACGAATCAGACATTATATGTGTGAATTAAAGGAGAGAAAGGTGAAAGACTGGGAAAAATGGACTCAGTGGAGAGGTGGTTACAGAGAGAAAGGATGCTGTCTGAATGTAAGGAGTGACAGGAGACGCTTTCCTTTACCTTTAATTATATTCTTTGTACTCGGATTTCCTCTTTGCATGTCTCTATGGGCTGAAGCGCCAGAGAGGACAGTCTCTTTGTTTTGTTTTGTTTTGTCTACTAATTACAGTTACTGATCCAGCATCCTGTCCTAGCTTGAGCGTGACGAAATAATGACCCAACTTATACGTTTGATTTACCTTTTTACACAACCTCAAAGGCTCTCTTCGCTCTTTCCACTATTGTTTGCTGAGAGCCAGGTAGAGTCTACAGGAGGCTCTCTGCCAACTCCACTCAACAACTGCAGACAGTCGGCTGGGTGTGCTGAACAAAGACCCACTGTGTCGACTTAACAGCAACAGTGGAGCAAGCGCAGAGGGAAGGCGGGCTGGAATGAGAATGAGAGGTTTGCGTTGTCAATATTTGGCAGGAACAGGGACGAGTATGCGAGGACACTCCTTTGAAACACGAATGCAGAGAGACGGCACAGGAGTGGATCCGCACATGCATACAGTGACACCAGTGTGCTCGGCTCACTGGGTGCAACATCATTTTCATAAATTAGCAAGCTTGAGTAACACCACAAAGGACAAAAAAACGGTATTATCATAATAGGTGCATAATAGCACCTCTTTGCATCAGTGGAAAAGCATAACCTTGTAATTAAGAGGAAGAAAAGCAATTTACTACTGCTTCACAGCACAGCATCACTCTCTACCCGTTCCTCTTGGCATATTTTGGGATTGTTTTAATTATTTCCTGGCATTCTGACTGTAAAACTAAAGCCTCTCCCTGCGAAACCTCTCCCTCTCTCTCTGTCTTTCTCTCTCTCTCTAACTCTCTCTCCCCTCATGTACCGCGTGTCGGCAAGCCTTTACTCAGCTGCTAGAAATGAGAAACAAATCTAAACATCTGATTAGCCCGCAATCAGCCCCCTCACATCCCCGAGGGACAGATGAAAGAGAGGGTAGAAAAAATAGAGGAGACTGTATGGCTCAGCCTGTTTCGCTCTGCAGAGACATTAAAATGAAAAACCGGCAACTCATATCCTTGAAACTTTCTCTAAGACAGCCCGTCTTCTGCTCTTAGATGATGCAATGCTGCCTCAAACTGTAGCATTCGTGGTCCTGTCCCCTTTTAGGTGGCAGTTTGGTAGGTTTGGAGGTTTGAAGAAGTATGCAAAGTGATGCAGCAACTTTACACTGTTGGCAAATGGCAGTTTCATTCAGATTCGACATCCTTAAGCAAGCCAGCACAGCACATTTAAGGCACAGTGAAAACCAATTAAACTCCCTTTCTTCTAGCCACTTAGTTGAGGGTATCCATCCATCCATCCATTTTCCGTAACCTGCTTATCCAGTTAAGGGTCGCAGGGGTGCTGGAGCCGATCCCAGCTGTCAATGGGCGAAGGCAGGGTACACCCTGGACAGGTCGCCAGTCTGTCGCAGGGCTGACATATAGAGACAAACAACCATTCACACTCACATCCACACCTACGGGCAATTTAGAGTCTTCAATGCACCTAAGCTGCATGTCTTTTGACTGTGGGAGGAAGCCGGAGAACCCGGAGAGAACCCACGCTGACACAGGGAGAACATGCAAACTCCACACAGAAGGTTGTCCAGCCCGGGAATTGAACCCGGGCCCCTCTTGCTGTGAGGCGACAGTGCTAACCACTACACCACCGTGTAGCCCTAGTTGAGGGTATGCATGGGTTAATTACGTCCATTTGTCTGTATACTGGTTTCTGATGAGAAAAGACAAGATTTGATAACAAATTTCAAACCTTCAAACTGTTTTGCTCTGACAAAATCAATGCCTCTTATTGCACTGCAAACAATGACTTAACAGACCTGAGCCATGGCGAGAGAAAAGTTCTATGAACATATCGGTGCATCATACCAAACTAAATAATAAGAGCAAAACAAACTTTGGCTGGATTCATTTAAACAGGGCACCAATGCAGGAATCAATATACCATAGATATCGTAGCTTCTACAATTATCATTAATCTGTTACTATATGCTAGTTTGCAGGTTTACGTTTCTGTATTAAGCTTATGTAAACTGTCATGAAAAATGGACACGTGCAGTCATCAAAATAAGGAAAAAATTTGATTATGTGTAGTTTTTCACACTAAGCCTACACACAAAATTGTTGTACCAATGATCCAGTTACCGGCTCTGCGGTTTTGGGTTCTTTTTACAGGGTTAATTTTTAATGTGATGCGTTGACAGAAAGGGAGAGACTGGGAAGGAGACAGGCAGCGAACTTCAGGTCAAACAAATCTGCCCTGCTGTTGTGTGAGTATGGCCACTTTGAACTTTGGGCAAACTTTTGGAATTAGTTAGCACAAGTTCAGCAAAAGTATTATTGATTTCCTCTTTACTTTACTCTCCTTCTTCATCCCACAGTAACTTTGCACTTTGTGAACGTTGCAGCATCCAGAATGGTTAACAGGCCCAGCATATCTGGCCGGACACATTTGCAGGGCAGTCTCAGCCAATCAAATCTTCTTTAATGACAATCTACTTGTATTATTAAAAACGTGTGACAGTCAGTGGATGAATTATTCTCCGCTGGCTCCTTCCCAACATTCTGTCCTCCCCTGTGTGCTCTCTTGGTGTGTTTTACTGTCATCTTTATCTCGTTTCCTGCATCCTCTCTGTCTCTCTTTTTTTTGCTTTTGTTCGTTCTCCCGTGTAGACAGGGACAATTCCAGTGACATCTTAAGGTGATCACACTGTCTGACCCCTCACAGGTCAGCCTTTGTAGCATTCAACACCTCTCTCCTTCACACAGACTCTGTCATCCTCACAGTCTGTCTGTCCGCTCGTTCGTTGATCTGTCTCACTCTCTCCTCCCTTACCTCGTCTCCTCAAAGCTACCTGCCAGTTTTCACGCCTGGCATTCCAGCTTCCCATCCTTCTTCCTTTAAGTCCCATCCCTTTTAACTTGAAAATTACCAGAGTTAGAAGTAAAAGTAGACTGCTTCTGAATTATGGACGACTCAACTGTTTGAGATTCTTTCTATTTTCAAAAACCAGGAGAGGAAAATAGGTTAAATGTACTTCAGAGAAGATGGAGAAGTCGACCTCGGAGCATGGGCTAAACTGGGACATGTAGTATAGTACATCATGACAACATATACATCTGAAACCCACTTGATTTTTTTTTTTTTTTTCAATGCTATTGATCGTTTCCCCCACTCAGACTTTTCATCCGTCTGTGGTTCAAAGCATTCAGTTTTATCTGTCTACAGCTTTTCCATGTGGTGGAAAATCTTTGGAAATGTCTGGTACATTTCGACCTGTTGTGTGGTTTTAGTGGAAAAAAGCTGAAAATATTTACTGTGATCACTTGAAAGAAAACACACACACACACACACACACACACACACACACTGGACAAGCAAAAATATCAAGAAGACAAAGAAAAGCAATGTTAGTATCACCTCTGCAGACTGTCCTCCATGATTCACTGCACTCAAGTGTTCAACTATGGCCATGAGTGCATTCGCTTTCTGCTGAGAACACCCTCTCCTTTCCCATCAAGCATCAATTACTTCAATGTAAATAGTTATTTGACAACCGATGAAAGTCCTGTCACTGGAAAGGAGACGTAATTGAATTAGTCAAACTTTCTTAATGACACTTTAGATTATTTGCTCCCCTCTTCACAGCCTACTGGATTGGCACCGGAGCAACATGAAGAGTCAATTTTTTAGGATATGATTTCAGTAAATATTAGAGTTAACTTTCTGACTAAACTTTTTACAGATTACAAGGTACAAAACTACCCTGAAGCGCTACATATTTCCTCAATGTCAAGCACCCACGCAACAAGAAAAACACTTCTAGAGTCAGAGGTTTACCAGAAATTCAGTAAAAAACTTTCTCTGTCTCCCGTTTCGTTCTCTCTGTCATAACACCATTCTACTTGACTAAAGCCCTTAACCAATGAATAGGGCGAGAATATTTCTACAGACAAATTCCCCCACAGCCTAAAAGTTTGGCCTAAATACTGAACAGAATTAAAAAAGACTCACGTTTGCTGTAATTATGTAACGTGTCCGTTTACAAGAGAGAGGGAGTAAAGACAGTCTAAGGCCAGTTTTTAGTTTGAGGAAAGGAAAAAATGCTTTGTTCTTTTTTTAAATACATTTTTTTTCTTCCCTGCACCGAATTAAATACATTTAAACATGACTTCTGTTTAAATTTGTTTAAAAGTATGTATAAATAGAAGTATCATGTTATTCATGTGAACTGTTGGTGTTGTGTGAAACCATTTTTACATCATTAAGATTTAATTACACCTCTTTCAGAATCGTTTGCCTCATGTCATCAACATTATGAATATAAGACCATTTGGAGTCTTGGCTACTTCAAAGTGTTTGTGGTCAAAGTGTAACAGATTTCATTTATTTATTTGCTGAAATGTTACAGCCTCACAGGCAAATAACCTTTTTCTCGACAATATGAAGAAGAAAAATACAAGGTAAAGGAAAGCTGTCTAATAACCTGGATAATGAGGTGGCCCTGATTAACCCTGCTAGGTTCTTCTTGGCTGTGGACTGGAAACCAGGCTAATGAGAAGCTTCACAGCACAGCCTGTACCTAAACTATCTGCAGTGTTTGAAGCATATTCCTAAAACTTCAAAGAGAATCAATAATTGTTGCAATTTGAGTGATTAAGACCTTCGGACAAAATTTCCATTTATGTGCATGGGTGTCTTAAAGCTTGATCTTAATTCTGCGATCCTGTGTAAAACATGTATTAAGATCGAAACTGAAGTGATTAATACCTCACTAGGCAATCTGTAGCACAATTATGGACGAGGTATCATAAAGACACCTTTGTTCCTGCACCTGCTCTCTAGATGTCCTCAGTGAGCTTCTTGCAACTGCAGGTCCCCTGATTGCTGCTGTGATCAACACCTGCCTGCACACCTGTCTTGGATCAGCTAATTAGTGTTTCAGTATGTTCAAAAAATTCTCACATTGTCTGGGATTGTGTTCTTGCAATATTTCCTATTGCTCTAGATCGGTGTAGCTGAAGCCACTTATGGTGGCTCTGGTCAAGTTAGGGTCGTTTGAATCCATTTCAAACTCAGCATACAGAAAAGTGAATGTTTTCTTTCAGCTCATCTGCGTTACAGACGATAAGGCGATCAACCTTCTCTTCTTTTTCAGGAGGGTTTCAAATTTTAAGAATTGAACCACTTAGCACAATGTTCTCTGCTATTTTTCCTTACAAATAAAGTCAGATTTTCTGAAAAAAAGGACTAATTGGAATTGTTCGACATTTTGGGAACTACTTTAGGAAAAAAAACATCTGTCTGCCAGTAACCCTATAGCTCACTATTAACATGTACCTCACTTGTTTAATACGCACACAAATATTTTCCCTCTCTTTTCTCTTCCTCTGAAATATTACAATGTTTTTTGATAAAATATTGAACTTGCGTACATACATATTTTTTTCCTATTAAATATGATTTAGAGTGACCAGCTAACCATGTCCATTGTATAAACTTGCACTTGACTTTGGTGAAGAGCAAACTCCCAGGAGAAGGTGTGTGTTTGGTCAAAAATGGGCTGTAAATTAGTTTCTGCATCTTCTTCCTCCGCCTGATCTAATAAATGTGGTGGGGGTGGATGTAGGTAGGCAGCCAACCATCCTCTACAGCTCCATACCATATTCACTAAGAAGGCTGGTCTCATCCTGCATACGTGGCTATACCTATGAAAAATAATGCACCGTAGTTCGTAGGTATCCTATGAAATCATTTTTCATGTTATCAACACATTAATGATTTAGGAAGTATAAAAACTGCACTGGCCCACACAGGGCGATTGGGAACTGCTGAGTTCCACATCACAAAAGTTAAATATAATTTGACTGTGACTATAGCTACCATTTTAATTAAAAATCCCATCTTAACAGACCCCCAGTATAGTAGTGCATCTGTATGTTTATCTCTGTGTTTTTCTTTTACTGAGTTTAAGCAGCTCATCTCAAGCTTCACAATTTGGCAATGGCTAAAAATGTCATCTGCAATTATCAATTAAGCTAAAGCAGCATGGTAAATATTTTATTCCACATTAATCCTGTTGAAATGGGGCCTGTTTTTGCTCTGGGTCTAACTGCTGTCTAGAAATGTCCCCCAATGCAGATTTGCACAGGTTTAAGAACAGCCCTCCTGTGTATTATAAATCACACTAGGACCCCAGGTAACAATAGTCCTGTGCAAATACTGCTAAGCTGCATAGTGTTATGCAAATGTTGAGTTTAGCAGATGGCTACGTTTTGTTTCTCCACATGCTATTTCTTGCCAAAAAAGTGCATGGACAAGACTGTTATGTAAAGTGTTAAGTAAAAACAATAAAAGCCTGTTAAGTGTACGTGCATTTATCTTAAGGACTTAAATAGTCCTCACAAATACAGACATACAAGCATGCATGTGTGTGTGTTGGGAACTTTGTGCTACTCACTCTGACCGGCGAGTCACACCGATTGTGTTCTATGTCAAATGCATTTGACCTATGCATCCCAAAGGGCAGACACACTGAGACACAGACTCACAAATACACACAAACATCCACACTAACAGAGTTATTCAGAGACAGACAGGGAAGGAAAGAGGAAGGTAAACAGATCTCCTCCTATTTTTTTTTTTTTTTTTTTAAACAGATTTTTTTTTTTTACTTTTGTTTACTACACGCTCTCTCCCTAGTTCAACCATTCCAACTGTCTTTCTTTCACACTGTCCTCAACCTGTCTGCAGGTCACAGTTATGACACTTCAAAGTCACTGTTACTGGCAAAATGTCAGAGGATGAAATGACTACCAACACAGAGGCCATGAAATAAATACAGAAATGTATGCTGAAGATGAGAGGAGCGGAGCAGCAAAGATAAAGTTAGAAGGATGCAAATATACGACTTGGAAGATCAGTCAAAGATGCAAAGAAGGTGTCGTAAACAGAGAGCCCGCCATGGCTATAGATAGATAAAATGTCACCAAATTATTTGGGGAAGGCTTTTAAGTCATCAGCATAGTTTAAAAATACAAATGGAAATATCAAAATAGTTGGTGTGTCAGAAAGAAATGCGTAAACAGACGAGAACTAGCCAACCTCGGAACCTAACCCAACCCCAATCTGAGTGAGTCATATAGAAATTCATTCTTTTATGCTGTCGTTCAATGATAACATACTGCTGAAACTTGTGCTGAGTGCTATTCAGGAGCAGTGGATGTGGTAAATGGGTTACTGAAGACCCATAGCTGCTGAAGGACGAGCAGATAAGACGCAGTCAAGACTGTATGCTAAATAGAAAAACAGTTTTTCTACTTCACACTTGGTTTGGAGAAAAGCTTTCACTGCTCGATAGTCGGATGTATGAAGTCAGTGAAAGAGGAACTTTTATAACCCTGATTCTACCTTTCTAGTTTAAGGGGTATCAAATCCCCCAGTGATATCATTTCAGAATGAAGCTAAGAGGCCCTAATGATCCAAGATCTCTTAAACCTGCATGACCTCTAGCCACGCTTGAGGCTTGGTTCTATGGACAGAAAAATAACATATATCTATTATCTATCTATATATATATATATATATTTACTTTTGATGTGCAAAGTTTGTTTAGATTTTAAATCAAATAATGGCCATTGACCAATGTTAAGGTTAAATCAACAAAGGCAACACAAACTTCCAAAATACAGATAGACCTCGGCCAATCACATGGAGCTACTGGATATAGATTAAAATAAGCTTCTTGCCTAAGGGAGTGTATAATAGAGCATGGTTCTTGTTCTTCCCAGAAACTCAGAGTAAAATATGTATTCAGAGACCAGTTTGTGTTCTTAGACATTTTGAAATTGATAGGGTCATGTGACCTGACTGGTGAACTCAGACTCTACTTGTCAAAGCTTTATGGGCACAAGTCCCGACTCCTATGCAACATTTTGTTGAACAACTCCACGTTATGCATTTGATACGGACATGGAGACTACGTTTCACAGCCCATAAAGCAGCATCAATAATTTGAGCATTAAAGTCACAATGTGGTGAGTTTTATTTCCCCCGGGTCATTATTATCCCCATGTGTTTACTTAACACAATTTTTGGCGTGATATATATCTCCAAGGGTGCAGAAATAGAGCATTCTCAATCGAGAACAAATTAGGCCTGAAAGCCAATAACTGCAATGAGTTTTCTATCTTGTAAAAGGAAGTGCATCACACACCATAGGGCTCCATCTGGTATTGAAATTAATACTTTTGAATGTAGCATATAGTGAAAATAACAGCCTTCCTCTTATAATGATGGTAATATTTGAGGGAAGGGCATTTTCTGTAACATAGTTAAAGTTAATGATCCTATTCTGTGAATTTTCAGTTGACTGGGGTGGATGGTTTGACCTGTGCCAGTAAATCGCAAATTGCCCAGGCAGAATATTTCATCTGTTTATACAACACAGACGAATAAAGATGCCTAACAAGCAATGAAAGCATTGGGTAAGCAGGGATGGATGAGATGGGAATCAGATGAGAGGGATACAACTATCTGAAAGCTAACTGACATAAGAGAACTGCCCTGCTATGAAAGAAAAAAAGTTAAGTGCTTCTCAAAGAGTCCCATTAGCAAACAAGACTTGATTATGTTGCTAATCTGAACAGAGGAAAACTGAATGAATGTCAGAAAGCTCATTACTGATAATACTGAGATACAGCAGATGTCATTCAACTGCACGCCACAAACATGCTCTCTCCCATTCATTTCATCTTCTCATTTTTGTATACACAGGACAAGTACAGTTTTGCAACTCTGGCCCTTTTTCCACAATTTTCAGCCCATGCTCCTTACCTGATGCTCTGTATCTGTAAACTATCTGGATCTGTGGCGTTGAGTGAGGCCACAAAGCTGCCCAAAGGAATGTTTTCCATCCTGGTGACTATCAGGGGGTCGGGGAAGAAGACGGGGCCCTCGTTGATGTCCTGGACCGTGACATGGACGGTGGCTGTGGAGCTGGGCCCATAGCCGACATCAGGAACCAGTGGGTCCTCGTTCTCCACTTTGATGAGTAGCTTGTGTAACGTTAAGTCCTCGTAGTCCAGAGGCTGAAGAAGGGGGAAGTGATAATGAATGTAAGAGAAGGTTGATTGTATTACCAACTGCCGCATATGAATGCATTGGATAGTTTGATGTACTTTACCTTGACAACAGACAGCATTCCCTCATTATTGTCTGGGTTGGTCTGGATCTCAAAGCTCAGTGTGGGATCTCCGTTAATTATAGAGTAGATCGCTCTCCACGCCCCCGTATCTGGGTCATCCCTGTCGTCTACTGTCAGGTTGACCACCACTCCCGTAGAGCCCTCGTACACAAACGCCTCGAACTGTTAGAGAAGACAGACAGACAAATCACCATTAGTGAGCAAGATGAACTGAGGATACCAACATCTATAGAATATAACGAACAAATCAGCCTGGACTCAGACAGAAAGGAGACAGAGAGGATGGTTTAGACAAAGACTTTCTATCCAGACTGGATTTAAGCTACGCCCTAGGTGAATTTTAGAGTCAGCACGACTGCATACTAAGTCAATAGAAAGACACGAGTGGATGACAAAATAAATCAAGGCAAAGGCATCTCCCCAATTTGATAATGTTTCAAATGTATCACTTTCAGACACAGATTGCACAGTCAAGTGGGGAAATTTGTGACAGCTTTCAGGCTGGTTGGTCATTTAAGGTACCCTGTGGAGTTTTTGACCACTAGGGGTGCAGTGGAACAATAGTTTTACGAGTGGCACCCTGTTTGGTTTGCATATTGCACACATGTGAGCATTGTAACTTGTAGTTTCTTGCTATTTCACCAGTGGCATACATGCACAACGAAGCATTAAAATGCTGCAACAAATATAACGAAGAAGAAGACTGCAAGCAAATCCTGCATTAACAATGCAGGATTTAAATAATTCAAAACAATAGGCCTTGTAGGTGCTTTTTGAGGATGGAAATAGGCTCAATATGTTTGTTAAACCTCAAGGATAAACAAGTTGCATTTCATGACAAACACTGAAGTAAACTTAACATGGTCACCTTTAAGCCTTCTTCCTTTTTATATATTTCATTATCATCCGCATCATTCAAATTGAAATCTATAGGGAGAAGACTGTCATGTAAAGCTTCTCATTTTTGGCTATTTATCTCTCCTCGTTTGTCCTTTCGATAAATTCCGTCTCAGTGATACAGCTGTGAAATGCCGAAGCTATTTTTATTATCTGGAGCTACAGCTGAATAGAGGGAAAGAAATTAAGAACATAAAAAAAAGAAATGAGGAAGTATGCGAAGAAATGTAATAGTGGAGTCCCATATTCTGCAGTCAAATAAAGCATTTGCGTTTGAATGCATGGACAAACAGCACAAGTAACAGAATAAACACTCGTTGTGGATTCTCCACAGTGCCTCTCATTTACCTTTCAGTGTCAATCATTCCCCACCTCTCTGCTCATTGTTGGCAGCAAGCCTCAATCAGATTCCTATCGATGCATTCTGCCAGCAAACCTCTCACTAAAGACTACATCTTGAACAGGGGTACCATTGCAGAAGCTCCAGGCAGGCAGAAGCAATGCTGTGTGTGTGTGTGTGTGTGTGTGTGTGTGTGTGTGTGTGTGTGTGTGTGTGTGTGTGTGTGTGTGTGTGTGTGTCAAGACCATTATAGTGTCAGAGCTTACAGTGTAATCTTTTAGACACAGAACACTCTGTTTAAGGATAGTGCTGGTCCAGCCTAGATTACTGCATCTCCTGTCAACCCACGGTATTGTTGTTTCACAGATTACCCTCTTACCGCCTTACACTGCCTGGCTCCTTGCATTTATCTGAAAAGACACAAACATTGATTTCTTCTCTTCTCTTTCCTTTCTTTTCTCCCTTTTTTTATTCATTCAAAGCTTGTTTTAAAAAAAAAAAAAACGCACATTGAACTGTTGAACAGTCATTTAGGACAGAGAGGATGGAGGCACAATGTTCTTTAAAGAAGGAGGTTATGTTTGTGCCCACATGGGCATTGTTGGCCCTTTTGTCCTGCAAGCCTGCGGCAGTCTGGTACAAAAGCATCATGTGAAAATTAGGAGGCTGTTGGAAACATAAAAAAGCCAAGTGCCAATTTTTTTAAACAAGTGGGACGTACTGGAATTCAAATTTAAACAGCAATTGCCTCAGCTTTAGTGAAGAACCCGAAGCAGTGAAAGCTATTTTTGCAAACATTACCTCCGCTACATGTACTCAAAGACACATGCACTGTGATCAGAGGCAAATGCACGTCATTGGCCTTGCCATGCTCGTCCTCCTATTCTGGACATCAGAAGAGCAGAAGACTCAAATGCAACATTTGAGAGCTCTCTCTCTCTCCTCACAAACACAAAAATACAGAACAGACACACAGACAACAGCCACTTAGATTGGCTTTAATCATGTGGGGCAGTCATGCGTTTGGCGGAAACGTTGTATTCTGTGCGATGTGGCCACTGGGCTCCTGCCCTGCTGCTGATAAGGCCTCAATTCCACCTGGAGCACAAAGCAACCAGTCACCTGAAAGACTAGAAGGAAATGACTATGGGGCTGAGCTTCTAGTCTGAAATGACTTAAACACATTAAGAGAGAGACGGGAGAGATGGCCAAAGAGGAATAAAAAAGGTATGCCTTAAAGTTTCCTGTAATCCAAGTGTTTGTATGTGTGTGTGTGTGTGTGTGTGTGTGTGTGTGTGTGTGTGTGTGTGTGTGTGTGTGTGTGTGTGTGTGTGTGTGTGTTTTGCTTTGCTTTTTTCTATCTGAGACTCCTAGCCCCAGGCAGAACGCCAGTTACTTTAGTGGTTCTCGCTGAGTCCACTCTGGGAAAAAGATGATCACAGGACCAGGACAATGCAGGCCAAGAGTCACACACACACTTTACAGGATATCACATGACTACCATTCTTTTGGAGACTTACCCTAACCCTTACCATAACCGCCACTTGTCTAATCCTAACCTTTACCCTAACCTTTAACCAACCCTTTTGGAGACTTACCCTAACCCTTACCATAACCGCCACTTGTCTAATCCTAACCTTTACCCTAACCTTTAACCAACCCTTCACCCTAACAGGTTATGGAAACATGTCCCCAAAAGGCTGGTGAGTCCCCACAATGTGAGTGTGTGAAACACACAAAAACGCACAAATACATTAATGCATTTAAATTATTGTAAAATAAACAGAAGCAGACAGAGGGACAGACAGAGGGACAGACAGACAGACAGACAGACAGACAGACAGACAGACAGACAGACAGAGACAGATAGATAGATGAGTTGACAGAGGCCATAAATCACAGCGTCCTCCAGTTTAGACATTTAAGATTTCAAGGAGTAAAAATGACAGTGTTGCATTGATTTTCTGTTTCCCATCTCCTTTAATGCCTGACTTTTTCAATAATCTGTCCCATAAATCTTCAAGGTAATGCCATCCTGCCAAAAGATAATGACTGATTTGAGGCACAACAACTTAAGAGGAAAAGATAAATGAATGGATAATGTCAAGTTTCAGTCTAGAGATTCAGTGCTGTAATTTCTGATTGCCCTATTTATACCTTTGATTGTGATGGCGGCTTTTGTTTGTTTGTTATTACAGCTTGTCGTATGTGTATGATTTATGTGTACCTGCTATAGGAACATGATGCTACAGCTTGGTGTGCTGACCCATTAATCACTCTGTTCCTAAAAAATAAATGCATTGAACAGACATTTTCTTGCTGTAAGTGTTATTGGGTCTGCATGTTTAAGTCTAATTACTGAATATCTTGGACATCACAGTTAACCATTTTGCTGCTGTGGTTTGGAAATGTCTTTTTATTTTTACTATGGTTCAAAGTATCCATTGATTTTTCATCACTGTGCAGTACAAACACTGTATGTTGTATTATTGTTAAATGGTTATGCAGTGCAAAATCTGCACTTAAACTGCATTACAATTAAACAATGATTTAACATAGACAACAACGTATGCAGACATGATCATCACAGTATTGTATGACACAGCTTTATCCTTCGCAAAAGTTTAATAATTCATTTCTATACCATACCAAACTGAATAGAAACCAGAGCCTGTCTGGAACAGTAGTAAAAATCTCACATGTCATGCACTTATGTATGTGATCTGTAGTTAAAGAGCTTAAGGTGGAACACAGTCAATGTACCTTTAAATGAGCATGCATGAAAAAATGCATTTTTACATAATCTGTATTATGTAACACCTACGCAACTGACCTTTGCAATCTGCCTCATACACAGAATGCAATTTAAACATGACCTTTAATATTAAGTCATATCTGTAACCTCACTGTTTAAATAGTTAAGCTTGTATATGACACTACCAATAGCCTTATGTGACTGTCAGAGTCAAATTGCCTCACCTCTCTCTGAGGTGAGATGAGGAGGTGCTGATTGCTGGCTGCATTATCAGACCATTATGAGGACATAGAGCTTCCACTGCTTCAAGTAAAGTAAACAAAACCAACAACCAAATCTGTCCATTTTAGCACTTTGTTTAATAATGCAGTAATTGCCAAGTATTTCTATTTGACCTGCAATTATCGGATCATGTCATATGTTCCAAGTAATTTCTTGGCATTAATGAGAAAATTATATAATCACCTATAGTCAGTGCCACTATACACGTTAGACAAGATACAGCGGTGGTTCAGGTTCCACCTGCTAGCTAATGAAACCTAGTGATGTGGGTTCAGCATTTACAAGGTCAGAGATGCCAATACATTTAAGCCATTCTGATGGCATGGTTCTAAAAATGGCAGTTTCACTCCGTAGTTCTGTCAATTTGTAACACTTTGGTCAAGACTGAAATATCTTGGCAACTATTGGATGAATAGACAATGTTGTACGGATATACCTTCTTCCCTGAGGATGAATCTAAATTACTTTAGTGACCACCTTACTATTCTGTAGCCTCCCACCAAAATCAAATCATGACAAATACTGGATTTCTTTACAACAAAGCTTTGAGTAGATATTTTTTGAATGGTGGAGCTAAAGTAAGTGAGCATGTTTGTGTGATTTCTTACAATAGTATTATTGACAGGAGATCAGTAAGATTCATATTCACTTTTCATATATGTTCACACCAGGCCTGTTGTTTTGCGGTGCTGGGTTGTTCCTTTTTTCCAATTTGAAATAAATAAATAAGTTTAATTATGAAGTAGTGTTTAGCACTTTGAGGTGTCAGAAGACATAAAGGTGCTTTTTACAAGTGTATCCATTAACAGTTTATCCATTTATCATTTACCAGTGACTCTATCCAATATTGTGTTACTATAGCATGTTTAAAAAAAAATGCAGTGTTTGTCTAAAACTTAGATTATTTTTCCCATGTTGTTCAGCCCTAATCAGAACCTAAGATAGTAAACATGTGCAACCAAAGCAAAACAGCTGGTTGATTTCTTCAATCACAACATGTCACCACAAAACATTCATCTGGACACTGTCAACATCATTCAATGTACTTCTTCTGCAACAGATGGGGGTGCAAAGGAAGCCTGGAATTCTGGCAAAGGGCCCGGGAAAGATATGTGAAGCCTTGGAAGAGTATAGGCCTACACATCTGTCAGCTTTACTGAACACTAAATGCTCTGTGCCTCATTAACACTACTATGGAAATTGCCTCCTATTTCTTATACAGGCTTTTAATTTGTCTTTCATTGCCAGCTGGCTTTGTTTGGTCGTTACAAAACACTGACTAAGACCTTTTTCTTCTAGTCTGACTGTTGTGTGCAGAGCTATGGCCGATACAAGGATAAAGACAGAAAGATGGAGACAGATATGAACCAGGTTTAAGCAAAAAAAAGTGTTTGTTTTGATACTTGCTGCTATAAACACTCAGGTTTATTATTACAGCTTTTCCATCTTGGGCTCCCTCTCATAAACATTCCCAAGTAAAGAGATGACGGTTATTACAGTCAAGTAAACACACATATGCTGAACCAAATTCTTACAGATATTACACAGCACCATACACTCACATACAAACACACAAGCAGAGACGAATGGAGATCAACTTATTTTATTCCTGGATGTCTGTCATATTGTGTTATGAATACAGATGGCAGTTAGGGCTGCACTGACAGGCAGCAAGACAGACAGTCGAGCAGCTGTTCGTTTGTCCTAATGGAAAGTACTTTGTGACACGTCCCTGCTGCCCCAAAGATTTGTTCTGAAAGGGAACACGCGTTACAGTGGCCCATCACATTAAACCTCCTGAGACAAGACGG
Organism: Anoplopoma fimbria; assembly: GCF_027596085.1. Lineage (NCBI taxonomy): Eukaryota > Metazoa > Chordata > Actinopteri > Perciformes > Anoplopomatidae > Anoplopoma > Anoplopoma fimbria. The sequence goes on from NC_072467.1 coordinate 10,150,135, forward strand.
TTTTGCCTCTGAGTAGCATTTGCTCCCTTATCACATCTCGGCAGGGAGGCGCTGCAGCAGAGGCATTTTAAGTTTGTGCTCCTGGACGTGTTGGTTCATTTTAAACCAAATCTTTCTGAGCATTTTTATCACTTTTTTCTAACTGCTTTGAAGTCTATCTCTTCTTATTTGCTACTTTTTGAACCTTCCAGTTCTTAAAAAGCATGTAAGCTGTCTACTGTAAGTGGATAAACCCTAGTACACCGTCTGAAAAAATAAATGACAAACACAAATCTAAAAATGACGTGACATCTTGAATATAACATCTCAATTTTTTTTTTATAGTCTTGAAACTTTGCACGATGTTGCAATGCACTAACTTAGTATTTCCAGGACTCTTTGATAAAATACTGAGGTAGAATTTGTAGAGGTAAAAGTCAAGATTAGAAAGAAATCCCACTGACTTAAACAGGAATCATGTACAATTCCAAGCAGCCACTTGTCCTTTTTTGCTTTCAAAAGCAGCTTAACTCTCAGCAGAACGAGGTGTAGACAGACCGCAAATCTGTAAAAGGGAACCATTTTCCTTGTTCAGTACCAGCAAAAGGCTGAAATTAAACCAGGTGCACGTGATCAATCATCTTCCTACACAAATCGGTACACAGTGTCTGTGTATTGGCAACTTACCTCTCTGTCTAACCCCCCACCTGCATTTTATCCTTCGCCCTATCTTTAATCCTGCATACAGTAAGTGTGCCTGGAGAGTTAATGAGCTTACCTGTTTCTTTATTAAATTTGAACAGTGTCTGCTCAGGCTGCTTCTAAAGATAGATTTTCGATGAATCTGACAGAATTTTCAGCAAAGCAGCTTTTCTACCTTTGCGGAACATGACAGCCCTCATATTTCTCAATGCAGTAAAAAAAGAAAAATGATCTTCAAAAAAAATACAGGCACAGAGTATATTAAATAACCGGATGCTATAAAAACACGAAAAATCATTTAAGTGTTACAGTTGATGCACAACATCAGATAGAATCAGACAGCCTGGGAAGTTCTGCTTCCCAGAGTTTTGTCCAAACAACATCAATCTGATAGTCCCCGCCTACTTGCTGCTGCATTTTGCTGGAAAAAGTTCTGGTTGTTCATTTCAACTTTGTACATCTACCACCAAGTAGACTGCTAAACTGCTCACCATGACTTTCTATGAGGACAAAGTCCTTGAAAGTGCTCTCCTTTTGAATTTTAACTTGCATAGCTGGTGTTCAACACACAGCAAGAAATATAAAACAGACAACCTAGGAGCCTAGTATTTTTTTTTTTAGCTTTTTTATTTTGACTGCTTGCCTTAAAACCCCCTACACTACCAAGATATTATACATATGTACGATACAATTTCTATATTAAAGCACACATCTCTCTTACATTTTGAACGTCTGACTATACTTGGCCAGGTTGCACACAAGTGACTCCCATAATTGGGTGATGAGTGATGTCATACTACATCACTCATCACCCTATTCCATGTGGTCTATCACACTTATTTATACTGCTTCTTTACTCTGCATTTCCACCAAGCAGTCCAGTTCAGTTCAGTTTGTTAAACATCATAACGTTTGTTTCCGTATTTCCATTAACTGTGGATAGTACCTGGTACTTTTTTTTGGTACCACCTTCCAAACAAGATGAGCCAATGCTAGCAGAGAGTAGACATACTGAAGACAAATCAGCCACTTTTAAGCAGTCAAGTTCTCGTCAGTAGCGACTACTAGTTTTTTTGTTCACTGAACCCAAATAAAGAAAAATGGCAGCGACGAGAGGATTCAGTGAGTGTCCCGTTGAAGGTGATGTCGCTGCATTACGTGGCTTTGCTACGCTGCTTAGCTGATTATCATGCCTGCACTGAGGTGGTATTATCCGCAGAAGAAGAGAAACAAAGCACCGGCCTGGTACCAAAAAGTGAATTGAGTCGAGAAGAGCCGTACGATGTAATGAAAACACGGCATTAGAGACTGGGAGTGTGAGGAGTGTCTGAATAAAATGGATTCATGGGTTACCTGTTTTATGCAGCACGCTTGCTTGACATGAAGTAATAAAAATGACCTCATATGCACACTTGTCAAATAATGGAAAATGGAATAACCGAGCAAATGTAGAATAAAATATAATTGCAAATATGATCTTACATATGGATAAGAATTGCTTCAGCAAGAAAACTATTTTTATTCTTTAAATTTAAAAATGTATCCACGGGAAAGTTAGGAGCGGACCAACATAATGTAATATTAGATTTTTCAAGGACATATTATATCTCACCACATCTCACTCTAACTTGATCCTAGAATGTATGTGTCAAATAACACATCCACTCATGCACACATGCACACCCTGCGCACACCCATGCACCTTCGTCCTTCGCAAAAAAATGCCCCTAACCGAACACACAGTGCTCAAATCCTTTCCCATCCCTTCTTCTTTGTGACAGAGATTTCTGGCCAACCTGGCCGCCGTATCACCCAGGGTAAGCACCGTATGTATCTCTGAGCTAGTGAAGCAATCATGCAAGGCCTGGACTAATCCGTGACACCCGTTAGCCATCCCCCGAGACAGACCAGCACTGACAGCGCCCTGCTGCCCTGAGCCTGGTGCTACACCCATCACTGCTAACGTCTTTATCAGTGGGACAGATGGATTGCAGGCGAGCATATTCTCCTGGTCATAATGGAGGAGGGCGGGCAGGAAAGAAGTGAGAGGAAGGGGAAGCAGACAGAGAGACAGCCAGGTACAGAGAATGGGTCCAAAATTGAATGAGAAAAAAAAAAAAACCACAACTAGCAGTCAGGGAGTTTGAGTGACAGGAGTGAAGACGTCCATCATGGCCTTGTTATGAGGAGCTGGGGGAAATAAGCCCGGTTAGACATGGCGTTGAATTAGCAGAGCCAGAGAGAAGAGGGGGCGAGATTGGGAGTCCATGGGGGGTTGAAGAAAATAAAGGGAGGATCAGTATATTGGAGGAGGAATGATATAACAAGGAAGGAAAAGAGACGTGAAGGGCAAAAGGTGCTCTGTGTGGAGAAGACAGGTATGCCAGCGTCTGCTCTGATACCAGCAGCTGGTACAAAGGTTTAACAATGCCTGCAGAAGTTCTCCGGTACAGCTGATCAAATTCAACACAGCAGCAAATCCCACACACAGTGCACCTAAGACTAAGAGTAAACACACTGAGATAATATTACCCCAGTTTTGATTGGCAGTGAAAATACAACTGGAGAAATATTCATCTTCGTTACAGGAGCATACTTTACATATCTGGCCTTTCAGATGACAAAGCTACGGAGGGATTCCGTATCATTATTTTCTCCCCCTCATAAAAACAGGATTAGATCCCTCGCTATAAAAATGAATCAGGTCAGAGCCCAATCCCCTACAGAAGCAAAATTTAATAAATGTCATAGTAAAGAAGAATACCTTAGCTTATGATTTTAAAAATGGAAGATAGATCACACTGAATCATCCATCCTTAAAAATAACTTAGTAAGGGGAAAAGAACTGTCAGTTTGGCTTGCTGTTGAGATAATTCTTAAATCTTTTATGAAAGGTTTTTAACATGCTCTATATGTTCATATTTCAATATTGCACCAGTGATTGTCAGTGGAATTTGTATTTTACTTCAGGCAGCTTTTCACTTCTGAAGAGCTGCTTTAAAGTCAAACTGAAATTTGAATTCCTTTACTTTTATTAAGAAATCATTATATATTATTAGTCTTTGTTCTGACTTCTGTAGTCTTCTTTTTTTCCAAAGCTGAAAATACCAAAGAGAGGCAATTTAAATTGAATTGGAGTGGGGAGAGAAGCAGGACATTACATTGACCAATAAGCAGCCAAAAAACAAACACAAAAGTGACCTGTAATTGTTTCTACTTAAGAGTGAATTTAAATGTCAGTCAACTGTAAAACATAGAAAATGCCAACCCAGAGGCCTCTTACAGTGTTTCCACCAATATGTCCAGAAACATTTTTTTCTTCTTATAAAAAACTGAAAATAAAATAATGCACAAAGCTGCTGGAACATTTTAGGTTGACATTACTGTCTTTAAGGGGCTATGCCCAGCTCAGTTTTTAAGATAGAGTTAGGGACATTTTTTGCAAGGGAAAAACTGGCATGGCCATTTTCAAAGGGGTCCTTTGACCTCTTACCTCAAGATATCTCATTAAAAATGGGTTCTTAGTACTCACAAGTCTTCCCTTTAGAGACATGCCCGCTTTAGGTGAATCCAATGCCTTGCAGTTGTTTGCATGCAGTATAAATGTGTGATTTTGGACTATTACAAAAATGCTGTATTTGAGTATTTGCATCAAGCATCAAGTGCCCAACTGTATTTTATATGTGATGATATTAGTCCACATAGAAGCCATTTTATTGTAGTTAGACCATCAATTAAAAACTTAATGTCAATGTATAAAAGGACCTGCTGTGAACTTGAGGATAATAACTGTCTCATGAAACTTTATAACCATAAACTAGAAACCTAGGTAATTCAGAAGATTTATGGCATGCCTACCTATATTGACAATAAAGGGGTTTCTGAGCAGTTTCAAGAACAGAAGTATTAGTAATTAAATCGCTTAAAATGCAACCTCCAATTGTCAAAAGATTTTGACACAAAATCACAGCAGGTAATTTTTTCTAAATGAGATATTATGAAGGTATTTATTACAATATTTGAGTAGCCAAAAGCATTTAGAACCACATCTGCGAAACAAATGGTATCAACCCCAAAATTGCTGCAACAACATATGACACATAATTGATCATGGGAGTTGCAATCAAATTCTTCCATCATGATGTTCTAAACCCTTATACACTCTTAACTCACACATTTAAAAAGGATCCTAAACAAAACACAATGTTAATAACAACTTTATGTTTAGTCAAAAATGTGCACCCTGCTTAACTTCATGCCCAATTAATGTTCAGGTCCCCAGCTCCCCCCCCCCCCCCTGATTATTATTCCTTTGCAAAGCATCACACTGATGCTCACATGTTTTATAATTATTTTACACAAGAATAACTTCAGCAACGTCAATGCAGAAAGATAAATTAGGGAGGAAAAGGAGAACAGATTCCCTGCTGGCTGATCTGAGGATGTACTCACGAGTGGAGTGGTGGTCTGAGGCTTAAGACTTAACAAGTTATGAATAGCTGTCTCTACACGAGCTGTGGTAGGTATGTCTAAAAGGCACCCTACGTGGGGATTATGTTTGCTGAATTCAAACAAAATGTCAACTCATAAAACCCAGCTAGACTGGATTTAATGAATAATAACAGAAAGGAACACATCTCCTGAACATTTTTGCTTTTACTCTCTCTCAGTATCCTTCTATGTTGGACTCTTTCTACTCATTTTTTATCCTTCCCTCTATCTTTCTCTGCTTGAGTCCCGCACACAAGCTTGAAGATGAGCTTTTAAAGCTTACATCTTGTCTGCAGGAGGTGGTGTCTTCAGAAAAAGACAAGTTTCTTCTGAAGGAAGGGATTTTGGAAAGTTTTATGAAAAGACTTGAATATTTGAATAATTTATACAGTGAAAGCTTGAGAGCCGCCGCAGATACGTACTCTCAAACACACTCACAATAAGATAGCGGTCATCTGAGAGGTCAAAGATGATTCATGAGCAGGTTGGAAGCGGTCAGGGAGAGTAGATGCTAGAGGATTTATACGGGGAGCTTAGCGCCTTCAAACACTTGTTTTTTAAAAGCTCAATTTCTCCATGCCGTTAAACAGATCTCGTCCTAGTAAGAAATGAGAACATTAACTGGGACACTAACATGGTGCTCTCTGCACTGCCCTGCCGAGCCCTCTGAGCTGTAAAGTTTCACATCTGTGCAGTGCTCCTTACAAGCTCCCCTGACAGCCCAATGCATCATGGGAGGGCTGTAGGGTCGGTTCGGTTGGGGCAAAGCGGGATGTGTCTCAAAACCTGACAACGGCTTTCGGCGTTTCCATTATGAACAACACAAGTCAGTGTTACAACTTTACCTTAAGGCACATGGAGGGTCTTTTTCTACAGGACCTCATTCTTGTTTCACCTCCAGAGGTGAGGAAGGATGAAGAGGGAGAGGAAAACAGCTTTGGCAGCAGCTTTTGACAAATGCATCATGAGGTGGCACAAACGGCCAATACGTGCGATTAATTGTGTGCTATTTTCTATTTTTTTTGCACATGTACGTTATATTTTATAGCGTGACTGCCAGGCACCGGTTTAGTCTGTTAGCTTTTCACTAATGCCTTAAGGCATTGCTGACTAAACAAACCATCACTGAACCACAACACATCTACTCCCACTCCTGCGCCCATATTTCCCTTATCTTTCCTCTGCACCCATACCACCCAGTTACACTAATACATGTCACATGTTCTGCACACACATACACACTATGATCTGTACTGGACATTTTCCGAGCTTTACTTTTACAAGAAAAGGACAGAGATGTTTTTTATATGAGAAAGTAAAGGTCACAGTGAGTTACATTAGACCTTGAGTGGGTGAAAACACATGTTCATGAAATGTGTAGCCCCAAGGTATATTTGTCCCATTTCAGTTTGCTCTTTGCATTGTTTTCTGGTTATATGTTTACCTAATGTCCTAATAAATTCAGAATCCAGTACATTTCCATAGCACTTATTCCATCTGTACAACAAAATTATGTCATGCAATCTGTTGCTCTGACTTTCTCTTTTAAATAGAATTACTAGCATTACTCACTTATTAACACCAATTTAATTATGTTGCTGTTCTTTTGACGAATGATAAGCTACTGTCAATAACACGTAACTATTCCTGCACAGTTGTTTCACATTAAAAGCACTCTGGTGAGTCAAAGAGAAGTGAATGTGTCATTAACAGCCGCTTAATACTGATTGAAAGAATGGGAAAGCAACATTTATAGAGACTGTTTAGCAAATGATAACAGTATTTCTGCAGATTGGTATAATATGGTATTGTATGACATTACACTGCTGTTATACTGGTGGAATTAGTGAAGACTATTTGTAATGTCCTGAATGCGAAGCAGAAATGTGAAATATTTATGGCGAAATAGTGAAGAGAGGGTTCTGCAAAAGGTACTGCAAATAATTTCATTTTCTGATTTACATTTCATTCTCAGGTATGATTTGCACTGAGCTCAGACCAGCTAACTATTTCAAAATCAAAGAAAGCTACTACACAGAACAGAAAGCCACCCACAGTCTGCAGAGCATCATCACCCTTCACAAATGAAAAAAAGCGTATCCTTGAAAGTGTCAAAAGAGAAGGTTGAAGCACACATCAGAACCCTCCACATCGATGAGCTGAAAGACAAACCAAAACTTATCCCTGCTGACATCCCACCAATTTCATACTCACAAACATAGTTTTTAATTCAATTTGACATCAGCCCTCCCAAGATGGGTGAGATGAAGAAGGCAAGATCGGCATTTGCACTAGGCCTATACAGTCTACTAGAATGCTCAGGATGATCTGAAATTCCTCTGGAGTCTGGCAAAGAGCGAGGGGGCAGTGCTGATCGCAAAAGAAAACAATTCAACCACCTTCCATATAGATGATTTAACAACTTTCCCCATCTACAATAGACATTTGGAAAAGCTTCATCAAACATCACATGGGCAAGGATGAAGATTAAACCCAGCAAGGGCAGAAGCATCTTCACTGTCAAAGGTCAAGTCAGCGATCAAAGATTTCATGTTGATCGAACACTTTTTAGAAATGTGAAAAGCCTATGCAAATGGTAGAATGGTTTAAACACATCAAAAAGAATACAACCATGGACATAGCTCGCATCAACAAGACCTTACTGCTAAGAAAACTCAAGTTATGGTGCTTCCAGTTTAGTATTACACCAAGACTCGTGTGGGTTTAAACTGTGTATGAAATCCCCAGATTAGCACACGTTTAACAGTATTTTGGACTTCTACCATGTTTAAGTCCTGTCGTACTGTATGGGAACAGCTAATTGGAATTAACTATTGCAAGTCTTGATGAAGTTTTTAAGTGCACCAAGCAAGGATGGTCATGTACACAGTTGACTGGCTAACATTGTGGAATTGACTGTACCAAGGGAAGACCACTGATGACCGCGATACCGTTTCTATCCTCCTTTTCACTACCCCAATCCCACTGACAAAATAAAAAATGTTGATATACCACAGGAATTTAAACATCGAGTCCTATTAGCTATCCATTATTATCTTTAACTGCTTATCCTGTTCAGTGTCGCTGTGGGGGCTGGAGCCGATCCCAGCTGACATTGGGTGAAGGCAGGGTACACCCTAGACAGGCCGCCAGACTATCGCAGGGCTGACATATATAGACAGACAACCATTCATGCTAACATCCACACCTACGGGCAATTTAGAGTTTTTAATAAGCCTTAAGATGCACGTCTTTGGACTGTGGGAGGAAGCCGGAGAACCTGGAGAGAGCCAACGCTGCCATGGGGAGAACATGCAACCCCACACAGAAGGCCCGTCTAGCCCAGAAATCAAACCCTGGCTCATTTTGCTGTGAGTCAACAGTGCTAGCCTTGCACACCACCGTGCAGCCCTTTTTTAGCTATACATGTATTATTATTGAAAATATTTATATTTTTTATTTGAGAATTTATGGTAATTACCACCATATTGTGCTTCACCTCTAGTCTGTTTGGGCAGTAATTGTAATGTGTGCCACCAAGGGCCAGGGACCCCCCACAATCTGAGTAGACTAAGGAATTTTGCTTGTAATCTGTTAGTCAGTTATGACTAGGGGTGAAGGAAAATAATCAATAACAGTACTCAGCATGTTGCAAAATGCTTAAAATCGCAGTAATATCTTGTCCTGACTTAAGTATTGTGATAATATTGTATTGTCAGGCCTCTGGTGATTCCCACCCCTAGTAATAACAGTAACTTTAAAAACGTATTCTTTACCAAGGTATTTATAAAATGATTTATAGTAGAACTGACTGCACTTGTGATAAAAGGTCATACCGTATACCTCCATAATCCAACAAATTGGTTAGAGAGCCCATCCGCAACCAGGAGACCTTGGTTCAAGCTTGCTATTGGGAAGAATCGGCCCTGTTGATGTGACCTGTGTCCTTGATAAATTGCAGTACATCAGTCAGCTCTAACTGACCCTTTCTTCTGACCTCCCTCGAAGGGTAAGCACACAGAATTTTTTCAGCATTATGTTTGTTGCCACTATATGGGAGCGACAAGGGAAATAAGAAGAAAATTCACCCTTCAAAAGAAAAAGCGAGGGAAAAAAAGAGATGTTTCTCACCAGTGGATGTGTGAACTCAGGGGCATGGTCGTTTTTGTCCGTGATGGTGATGGTAGCCGTGGCTGTTCCTGTTAGGCCCACCTCACTTCCTGCCATGTCCTTGGCCACAATCTCTAACTCATATGTTGTGGTCGGTAGTGTCTGGAAAATAAACACATGGTGGTACAGAGTTAAAGATAATACATATATACATGCAAACCTTTATCTAAGTCTCAACAATAATTTACAATGATTAAAAGTTAAAGAAATCCGAACAAAAAAGGACAATGCTCAGTGAAAACAATTGCATATATATTTCTGCATCAGGGAGGACGCATGCACACAACCGTCCACAAACTAGTGTGTGGTGATAATCGTCAGATAAACTATTTGAGAGGCTAGTCAATAAAAATAATTTCTAGATGAATGATTAGCCATGTGAGCAATTAAATGAATCCACCTTAAGCAAAGCTAACACTTATCATCATGTTTACATTGCTATAAGTCCCTTTGACAAAGCTTGAAAGCTTTTATAATAATCCACTACAGGCTTGAATCTATCATCAAATTGACTGGATAATGGCTGAAAAATATCATCATAGTGTAAATTTGGACCTTCACACTCACAGACCAGTGTTAAAAGCTCCAGCAAACACACGCCATCTCTAGGGAAAGGTCAGCAATCCACATTTTATATATGTGAGACCAGATAAGGTAGTCAAAGAGAGAGAAAAAAGGTCCCCCTAAGCTATACAGTATTGGATCAAATATAAGCTTCCTACGGACGGTTTACGCTTAAGATTCCAGAGGGTCTTAGAGCTGTTTTTTAAACACATCTTCCACAATGCTCTGGGGCATCGAAGATCAAGAGTTTTAGCCCCTGCCTGAAAAAAGAACCTATTTCCCTTTACATAATCTGCAAAATCATAGCGATCATTCAGGCATTTAGAGATTTTTAGGGCTTTTGCAAGGCTTTTTCGAATCTTCACAGATATTTTTGTTGTTGATTTGATGTTGGAGATGAAAGAGTGAGTATTAATAAAACCCAAACTGCACCCATGTCTGCTGATTCTACATTCCTACACAAGCTAGGGAGAGGGATCCATCCTTGATTACAAAGTAGCTTTCCAGAAGCGCAACCATCCAAATTAGATATGTAATTAATTTACTGGCCGGTCAGCATTTGTAATCTATATAACAATTGGAGAAATCCAGCTCATACATACAGCGAGAGGAAAGCTTTCATAATGATCATAGCAGGGATAATCATGTGTTGCCATAATTCATGCCTAATTGAAATGTTGATTCTGGTGTATAAATAACAGGAGGTAGGGGCTGGTAAAGCCAACATTTATTTATCCGCTGCAGTGTTTTCTCCCTGCTGGGGGTGTTAACTGTCAAATGCTTAATAAACTTCATCCTTCTGTCTCACTGAAAATGCTGCTGAAGCTCTCGCCTGCATTGTAGATTCACCTCTGAGTGAATGCACACTGTTCTCATGGACCCCTGGTACAAAAAACAGAGGAGTGGGATGCACACAAACTTGTGGAATACGCATTTACAAACAAACACACATACACAAACACACTCACCCATTTGTTGTTTTGAATAAAAAGCAACAAACTAGAAAAATAAATCATTGAAAAAATGATGATGATGACAAGAATTTGATTTTTTTTGCTCCTGGTTTTCCTTGTTTTGTCTGTCGGATAGGCTTTTCATTCGGCCCTTGCTTGTTTAACACACTAACTAAAATGCCTATAGGAGGGCATTTATGGGCCAGCTGATGGCCACTAAGGTACTGCTCTAGCTGAGCCTGTTTTACAGCGTAATCACATTAGACAACTGTTCAGGCTCCTTGTAAACGTGTTTTCTTAGCTAGTGAAAGATTTAAATTGAAATTTCATGACTTTTTTACAGCATTGCATGGTTGGATTAAGCCAGCAGAAGTGAAACAATACTAGTGATGCATTATTTCTGATTTCATGTCTATTTTATGCTTTCATTAATGCCAGCTCATGGTTGGCAATAATAAAAGCTAGCCTAAAAATATTAAGAATATTCATCCTCTCCAATTGCATTTATATTGATGTTTACTATACACACTCTGGCTATCATTATCAGAGTGTGTATGATTTCTTATCTATAATTTGCTCTGCCTCATAATGTCCCTGATCTTTATACCAGGGGACAGTTAACCTGATTATTGTTGATGATGTTGTTTACTAAAAGAAGAGCTGTGACCCAACATCCCCTCACGTTGCACACAAATCCTCTGCTCCGCTCAGTGTCAAACTGAGCAGCAGTGGTAGTTGTCTGTGTGTGTGTGTGTGTGGTCTACTTTTGCCTCATCAAAAATAGTGCTCTAATCTATTTCATCTGAGGCAGGCAGGGGGATCACACGATCAATGGGTAGACACCTTGAGGCCCTTTTTAATTATCACATCACCTAGAACGTAGACACAGTGATAAATCACATATTGAGGTCAGGAGCAACATTATGGAAGGCTTAAGGTCAAAGACTGAGATTTCAAGAGTGGTCATTAGAAATACCAAATGAACTCAAAACAGGAAATAATTTAAATGCTCTTTACTGTCTGATTTTTATGTACAGGGGACATGATATACAGAATAAAGGACTAGCTGAGAGGCTAGTGATTCCATTCTGTCGTAAACACCATCCTTTCAAGCAAGCAATCCAGTGGAGCTAGGAAAGAGTGAGACAATAAACAGGTGTTTTTATCAATAGTTTGTGCACATAGTGGGTGACAGGGGTGTCCCTCACAACCAGCTCCTGCTCAATCAACTGTGCTGGCAGATGGTGCTCCCTGTGAGTTTATTAAACCCATGCACACAACTACATGTGAATACACACACATGATGATTGTAAAAAACACACACCTGTACACTTTTGCCCTCCAGCTGGAGAAGAGAAGGACTTTGGAATACTTGCAGTCTCAGTGGAGTCTAAACACATTGAGTGTGAACTCCTCTGGTGACTGACAACGTCTTAATGAGTATTTCCTGAGTCTCAACTCAATTATAAACTCCCTGGAAGTACCTGGCCAAGAAAATCTGTTCAAATTCACTAGAGATACAGAGGTACAGCAACGGGGAATTTTACCTTCAGGTGTCAGAAAACTTCTTCTGGCATAATGTTGATTGAGATACTCAGTCAGCTTTTTTTTAGGTCTTTGTTAATTTGTCTGGAAATACTTGATTAAACTTTAGGGAGCAGCTTAAGTTTTAAAGCCATAGGAAAGATTTACTCTTGGCCTATTTTTCCTGTGGGTCCAAGTAGACAAAATTGAGTGATTGGCTGCATTTTCATACAAATATGAAGCTTTAGTGGTCAACCTACAGTAATAACCCTATTACTTCGTATGTGTTTTGCATGCTTGCAAGACTGATTTACTTTAACATATCAATATGGACCAAAGTTTAAGAGTCTAAGGGCTTCTGTGAAGGTTGCACTTGAGCTAAACACTAATATCAGCTTGCCAACATGCTCACGATGACAACGACAACATACTGATGTTTAATGGATCTAATGTGTGTATCATGTTAACCTTTGCTAATCATCACTAAAAACAACAGACAGCTGAGGCTTATGGGAAGGTCAGTTGTCCCAGGTAAATGGTAATTCACCAAAGTATAGGTCAAATTACAAATATGACCCGATATTGGCGCTAGATGCAAAGTTAAGTGATCACAAGAGTTATTGCAAATCACGTGAAGCATTAATGTCTGAATACAATTTTAGGGCAATCCATCCAATAGTTGTTGAGATATTTAACTCCCGACCAACAACCACTGCCACTGCCATCCCTAAAGTGATACCACTAGCATGGCTAAAAATCCTCCTAATTATATCTCAATACTCAGTTTACTGCTGCATGTAGTACCTGTAGGAGTAAAACAAAGTCTACACTGGTACTACTGTTCCTGCTGAGAGACTGACTAAAGGCAGCACCACATTTGTCCACTCAAGCAACTTTGCTTCATTGAAGACAAGTGTGATCTTTAGTGAACTCTTGGAATATCAGAGTTAACTCAGATGAATATCAGCCTGAAAGGAAGCACTGTATCCACTTGACGAGTAGCATTGCTTTCTTTCCGATGCACTGTATAATTTTCTTTGTAAAACGTAAGTGGGAGAAAAACCAGGAAGCCACAAGTGATTTCATTGAGCGATTGTGTTTGTGAAAGCTGACGTATAAAACTGAACAAAGAGCTAATGAAGTCGAGCGTACCAAATGATATGGCAGGCCTTGTTTAAGAGACATCTGATCGGAGAATGACATTTGAGACCGTCACATTCTGCCTTGAAAGGATTTCACAAAGCCCCTCGAGTGAGGGCTGATCCCCGGATCAAAGCAAGCAGAAAGGAGAGGATGAGAGTAAGAAAGAGAGAGAGAGAGAGAGAGGAATGGAGAGGGATGAGTGAGGAAAGGAAGAGAACAGAGTAAGAGAGAAAGAGAGTGGCCTGACATCTCTGAGACACTACATTATCTCTCTGGATAGGTGTGATATTATAAAATTGGCAGTGAGTTCTTTGTTCTCCTCTGGCCCTTCACTATTACTCACTCTCAGCACCAAACCACTGGCTATTCTTCAGGCCTCTTTTCAAATGCTTACAGACATGATGACAGACTTAAAACAGGCTTAGGAATAAAAAATCCAGAGATATATGAAAATCCACTAGAGACATTATTTCTACAAGAACGATAATATACCGCTCACCTTTTAGCCTTCATCAGCTTAATTTTTCTACCTCTCTTCCTTTTTTTTCTTCTGGTGGAAAGCTTTTTTTCACTGAACTGTATACATTTTCAGGTTGCAAGGTTCACTTTGCCTTTATGATCTCTTGAGCTTTGTTTCTCACGGTGTTTCCATCCGTCATAGTCAAAGCCCATTCATACAAATTTTCTCTAAATCGCTGTGATGTGGGGGGACAGTTACACTAATACATATGAAGCTTTTAGACGGAAAGCTGTAACTGTCCTGTTCTCTGTCAGAATCACTCACAAGATAGGTTCACAATTCTTTCAGGATCCACTGTCCTTGTTCCATTCAAAGTATTCAAGTTATAAGGCTTTAGCAGTCTGTGTGAATCTAATTAAGTGGGTTCCCTCCAGAGTTACAGTCTTTTCAGTACTTGTTACTATCCTCCACTGCAGCTCAACAAGGAAACACTCTCAGGGAAAACAAAGGGAATTTCGTACTAAAAGGACGGTAACTTTGGAAGCTATCCACTTGATCTGAACTGAGACTGCTTAAGCTTCAGATATACTTCAGATAAACAGGAATTCATTTTACCACAGAAGAGAACTGCGGATCACTTACTCACTGAGCTGAAGACAGTCTTAAAAACTTGTGAACCTATCCTTTTCATCAAGAGAGACATAAAGAAACAAGGCAAAGAGTCTGCAGCCATGCTTGCAGCTGGGTTGAGCCAGCTGTACTTTCAGCTAAATGCACTACTAACACACACACTGCATGCTAACATGATCTCAGTTGCAATGCTAACATGCTTATGTTTATATAGCAGGAACAATCTTTAGATGAATCAATGGCCCTGGATGAAAAGTTTAGAGGATTGGCAATTCATCTTCAGGGGGGCATGGATATCTGTACCAAAAGTTTATGGCAATCCAAAGTTGTTGAGAAGTTTCACTCAAGACCACAATTGTCCTTCTCATGGTGGTGCTAGAGGAAAGGTCACATGATCCCCAAAGGTATAGGATTCTTCCTCTAGGCAGTTTGAAGTCTGCACAAAATGTCAGATATAATGTTGAGATATTTCAGTATAAACCAGTGTGGTTGACGGACCGATCAGCAGGCTGACTAAAGAACAGACCCACATTGGCATCCCTATAGCGCCATTCTGCATCTCGATTGATATCTCTCTTGTAATTTACTATGTATGTACTAATTTCGCCTCTTTGGTTTTGAATATACCTTTTTTCAAGATGCTCAAAACTTTTAGTTGGGGTTGTTGCTGGACAGTAGACAGCTTAGTAGGTAGTGGCATGATGTCTGCAGCTGGCAACGTTGCTGCGCTCAGAGAAAGTCAGAAAGATGCAGATCACAGATCAACTGGAGTGAAACCAGTTTATAGTATAACACTGCAAGCTGGTATCACAAGAGTGCTACACCATTAGATGGGCAGGTGTGTGGAAATGTGTGTGTCGGTTGACATGAGCTTTAGTAACTCAGGAACTCCAGTCACAGTATGTGTGACAGTTTTCTTCAAATGCCAGTCATACTTTCATGTCAGTTTAAAATACAGAGCCTCATATAGTTATGCATATGTATTAATGCACTGCTTTTTCGTTTTTACCAATAATTAGATTCCAAACTCTCTCTCAGTCATTTTAGCTCCACTTCCCCTCACAGGTCGCTGACAGCCTCCTGCACTCCACCTCTATAGACATATGATTAATCACTCTGACAATAGTTAATTACAGTAGGAAGGCAGCCACGTGAGACCCTTATCTGGGCCACTGCAACCTACGCAAGTGATCTATTTCTTTCATCAGCCTCTTAAGCGTGGTTAGCATTCACCCAGAGAAGAGAGCGAGAGACATATGGGGGTGGTAGTGGGAGTGTGACACTTTGATAACAGTGTTTAATTTTATGGGTTTCCCCCACTCTCCTCTATCTGCAAATTTCCCCGCTGCGGGACTAATAAAGGATTATCTTATCTTATCTTATCTGTTAATTCAAAACACGAATATTGATAGCTGCTGCATTATGATGAATCTAAAACACCTCTAGTTTATCTAGTATGCAAAAAAAAGTATTGTTTTAGTGATTCCACCATGACATTAAGCTGCATCCATATACCTAGATAACATTAAAAAGTGAGGCCTGAGCTTTAATGCATTTAACCAATTAATGCGTTTCTTCAAGAGTCATTCCAACTGACATCAAGAGCAGTTTTTCATTTTGGCACCATGCCTTCTAACTGAACTCAAAGAAATATTTAATGAAAAATTAATGATAGGACATTAATTATTTTCAAATCTTACATGTAGAGAACAGAAAGAGCATGATGTAAAAGGTTGTCGACTGTGACATGCCCTAAGATCCCTTTCAACACCTAACATTAAAAAATAATTTTCAACGTGTAATGACTAATATATTTTTTACGCACTTCTCTTAAAGGACTCCAAGGATTTTAAATGGTTATATTTACTAGCAGTGACAGCCACACTGAGTGTTTTCACCTTGTGAGTCTGTGAGTGAGTCCTGGAAACACCGACTATAGCAGGACCTAGTTTTGAGTATTTTGCCATATTTCTGTCGGTCCGTGGGCAGATTTTGTCACACGATATTGTCATAACCACGCAAGATCCATAACTCTACAGGTATTTATTTGGGATCAAAATGAAGGCAGAGTTTGCAGAAGTGTGCAAGGGCACCCCCGAGGTAGGGAAGGCGGAGGTGGGGAAGGTGCCATCTGTCCCCTACTTTAGACCCCTGGTCCGAATTGGCATTGCAGCTGGTGTTATCCCATCACAAGATGGTCTGTAGTTTAATATCTGTTTTGAAATGGATTTTTAGATTTTAATTAAGTTTTTCTATTATGTTTTGCATTCCAATTTTTGCACCCAGCTTGAAAGTTGCTGCATGCATTTCCCTCCACAATGACCGTGTCTCTACCGACTTTAATGAAAAGGTCAATTCATTTTTTATTTTATGTATTGAGATGTTATGTAATTTTACATGGGAGACTAAACACCTGTGGTACATCACTAAAAGAAACATGCAGAGTAACGTGATTTGAATACAGATTTTACAACTAGACCATAACTGCTAAGGGTTTACTTGACATCTTAAAATGTGGAATTAACAGGCTATTATCTTGACTTGAGTCTCCATCATTTATAACATAAAATTTGAGAATTTACCATAAGAATGAATCAGGTAGATCTAGCCTTGATGCCGAATATACCGACACAGCATTGCATTGGAGGAAGGAATTGCCACTGCTAGATTCTGATTTCTTGGCTCTCCCAAAAGCATTTTTCACACTTAGTCCAGAGATATTTCATCTCCCCCCCAGGGGACATCATCATGCCCAAAAAATGAAAACTGACACATGAGAGAGGACTGGTCAAGCTTTTCCCCTTCCCATAGGTCTTTCCTTGCAATTTGTGGACTATCGCTCCCACAACGGTGGGATAATAACTGACAAATTATGCATTCTACTTCCTTGCTCACACTTTATAACACTGTCTACATGGCAGGCATAGTGTGAGCAGCATGTTAGCAGAGCAGCACCTTCAGACCTCCTTCTGTGTCTAGACAGGATGCATTCAGGGACAGTAGCTACCACCTGCATTTTGACAACACTCAGAACTCAGAACCTCATATGCGCCGTCATTAGTTGCGAATCTAAGAACGTTACTCAGACCGACATCTTCCACAATACTAATCGGCCTGCAGTTTGTAGCTATCCACTTCGCTGTGGCATTTGTTAGCTTGTCTTGCTTTTGTTTATCTATACTTCTCCCACACGCTGCATCCAACGTAGTCTGCCAAAGCCTCCCTCCACTGTTTGTTAAAAATATGTAAGCATCGAAGAAATATTAGCAGCATGTAAATGAGGGCAGGTGAGGGCTTCAAGTACTAATCTAGTCTTCTACAGCTCTCTCTTTCTAAAACACACACACACACACACTGTTAAACAGTTCAAGTTGGTTCAAATAAAAAAATGACTTGACTGAATTGAGGTTGAATAATTAGTTTAAAGTCATCTCAATATATTAAGTTGAATCAACCACTGAAATGTCATGGTCAGATTTGCTTTAAATTTTCTTAGTTTAAAAAGACAGTTCTTGACCTTTGCACTGTGTTCGAGCGTTAGCATGAAAACAATTTCTGAGACCATCGGCTGACGGTCTGATGAGGAATAAGCCTCTGGGGGAAAGGGGCTATATTTCTGGGGTTCTGGTGTAGCCTTCTGATAACCAAGCCTGCTTCCTCTTGCCTGCGCTACTCATTGTCTACAGTCCGATTAGCGACGCGAAATGCTGGACCGGAGTTGGAGTTGAGAGATGACCTGTACAACTATTTTGTTTCACAAGTAGCCAGTTTAAAATCTAGTTTTAACCAATCAAAAGATAAATCATTGCCATACAATAGCCTGTGGGGTCCAAGAATGCATTCCGGTCAATGCTTTATGCCCGTATACCTGCATTTGACCAAAGCCTGCTCGAACATGATTTGGTTCAATACTACTCAGACTACAATGTACGTATATCAGAAGGCTTTTCAAGCTATTCTCAGAATGTTTTCATATATCAACCACAAACATAGGAGAGTTTTATCCCCTAAACATGCTGGAAGTCATGCAAATCTTGTTTATTTAAAGCAGGGGTCTCAAACTCAATTTGGCTTGGGGCCACTGCTGGTATTGTCGTCTCATAGGAGGGCCACTTCAACGTTCAAGCACTACAAGAAAGCGCAATACTTTTGAAAATTTACTTTTTTATTTCCATGTTTTTAATAACTTATTGAAACATTGCACTGAACCAACACATACAATCCCTGAATACATTTGTGCTTTATTCTATTTCTTGCCAGAGACCTGGCAGCGCTTCTGCTCACACAGCTGAGCAACATTTGCCCTGATCAAGGTTACAGTAGAAACTCTGAGTACAGCTTCAACATGGGCATCACTAGGTACTTGCATTTATTAAAGTTCATAGTCAAGAAAAGTTTTTCACACAGATACGTGCTTCCAAAAAGGCACATTGCCCGACTGAACATTTTTGACAGCTCAGGGAAGGATGGAAGTAATTCTCTCATGAATTGTCCAGTCATGTCTGCTTTTCCCTGTGCCTCTCTGAATTTAGCTTTTAGATCACTGTTGCACTGCAAGTCAATAAGTTCCATTTGCAACATACTTGGGACACTCTCCACATCAGCTGAGAAGGGGTCAGCAAACAGCTGGAAAGTGTCACAGCGTGCCTTGAAGTCAGCAAAACGCTGATCAAACTCCTGCAGAAGGTTTTCACTAGCA
This sequence comes from Anoplopoma fimbria, assembly GCF_027596085.1. NCBI lineage: Eukaryota > Metazoa > Chordata > Actinopteri > Perciformes > Anoplopomatidae > Anoplopoma > Anoplopoma fimbria. Next base: position 10,169,450 of record NC_072467.1, read on the forward strand.
CAGGCATATTCACCACCACTGAAGGCTGTGCCCTCCTCCACGAGAGACCTGCATGTTGTGAAATGGCTGAGATATTTTACAGAAAGCTGAGTTTTCCACAATTTCAGTTTAGCGGAGAAGGCTTTCACATTTTCATAAGCTGCAGTGATAAGCTGACCAGGGCCCTGGAGCTTCAGGTCAAGGATGTTCAGCTCCTGTGTTAAGTCCACTAGGAATGCAAGGTCCATAACCCACCCTGGATCATCAGGTTCAGGAACATCCATTCTGTCATCTTCCATGAATTTCTTCACTTCTGCTCTTAAGTCAAAAAATATCTTCAGAACACTACTAAATGATGTACTTTTACTTTCACCATATGTTGTAAAAAGGCCCTGAACTGGCGGTGCTGTAAACTCCTGGACCTGATGTAACTGATACATCTCAGGACAGCAGACATGACATGCTGCACAGTGCCTGTTGGTGTACGATGCAGTGCAGAACGACTGCTGGATCTGCATTTTCCTCTAACTTTCTTTGAACCAGCGCTACCAGTCGGTCATAGACGGGGCTCCATCCGTGGTAATGCCCACCAGTCTGTTCGCACAGCTCCTGGAATATATCCTTGGCTGTGGTGCGGCCGTGCATTGGACACAAACTCAGCAGCTCTTCTGCTTTATCGGGGACTGTTATTGCCGACGGACAGGTGTCGGTATGTGACTGCAGACCACATTGGGCTACATTATTTTCTTACTTTTCTTTTATCTCGCCGCGTACGCATCACTTTGATTTATTTTGTCAGAGAGAGACATATATACGTATAATGTCCCGCTGGGCAGCAACTTAAAAAACTTTTTTTTGGAGGTGTTGTGAACGCAGCGCTGGGACGAATGTCCGCGTTTGCCTAATAGAAACGAGGCAGCCAGCCAGGCACGGAAGAGAACTCTCCATGGCAACGCTGCTGTAACTGTCACTCATTGAGAATGTTTCTCTGCTTGCATCAAGCCCGGTCGATGTCCCGCCCCCAAGAGCCATACACCCACCGTGATTGGTAGGTTCGTTCAGCTCCGCACACAACACTGTAAAGTGCCATTCATATAAAACTCGCGGGCCGCACTAACATTAAACTTTCATATTAAGGTGGGGGCCACAAAATATCGTCTAGCGGGCCGCAATTGGCCCGCGGGCCGCGAGTTTGAGACCCCTGATTTAAAGAGTTTAGAACCATCGTTAGCTTATTCATGTCAAATCTAAAGACTTTAAATCAGGTGGACTCCTGAAATTAATTCCCACACAAAATTCCTGTACGATTTGTTACATTGTTTTACAATGTAAAAATAGAAGAATCACTGTTGGAAATCTGCAGCTAGCTTTGGAGACTGAGGGTCATTGACAGGGATGAATACAATTTTTTATTTAAAAACCACTGAAAATGATACAAATTTCTTATTATTTGCTCTTGAATATTCTCCTTTGCATCGACGATATGAGGACTCTGTTACCAACATCTACTGTTTATCATCAGTCATGTGCATGCAAAAGTTGTCTAAGGTAAGTGTGTAAGTTTAGAGCAACCTAAAACTAGCTTAACAGGTAAATAACGGAAAGCATGGTTGGAGGGACATAAGAGTATCACCTCATTCATCTGCGGTGAATAATAGGCACTGCAGTCATATATTTTGAGCATAAAAAGTTACTGTGTGGAAGATTAAATATGTAAATGGGCCAAGATCCAATATGACTAAAGCATAATTTCAAGGATTTGACATAAGTGCAATTTGTAATATTCATTCAGGAAGAGATCCCAAGGCTTAAAGACACAAGTTAATCATCTTAAATGCCTTTCAAATTTTGTTGAGCAGTGCTGTAAAACTACCAAAAGCTACAAATCCTTCTGCGCGTTATCTCCTGTAGCTATTCAGTGAGATTTATCTGATCGATTCACTGTCCAGTAATCAGTGCAGTGACAAAAACAGGTAGGTTTGGAGACTGTTGCCAGTCACAGTATATCATGTTGATAACAGAGAATGCAAGAATATGGCTTTTCTGTGAGCCAGCAGTAATTTTCAGTACAGCAACACCACAAAGTTAAACAACATAGTATATTTTAGCACAATCTGAAAGACAATTGATTTTAAAGTTTAAACTTTAGTTAAAGCAGTGCCGCCCACTCTTCAAAATGACCTTGTTGAGCATACATGGGCGGAAAGCTTGAAAATACAAAACACGTTCCACTTTCAGCCTGTAGTTGGAAAAAAAATCACACCTCGGATAATTTTGCATCACTTGGCTCCGATTCCTCACTCCGTACTCACAGGATATATTTAGATGGTTCTTATTCATGCCCTATACTTTGCCGTGTAATGAGAGGATTAAAGTGTTAAATTGGTGAAGCGCTCCTTTAATATATAGGGCCAATGAAAAAAAAATATCAGAAATGGATGCTGTGCTGGAGAACTATCAGTGTTCATGGTTTTAATTCCAGTGCAAAGTTTCATTCATTGAGTCTGTAGTTCCTCATTTGTCAGTTAGTAGTGTTTAGAAAACATTTTTCAAATAGAAAACTGATATGTTTTTCTTTTCTCTGAAAAGTTACACTGTTTATTCGGATACTGGAAGGAAACTGCAGGTAAGAAAGGAAGGATTATATAAAAAATGAAGTGCAATGCAGCTATTGGTGAGATATGAAGTCTCTGAAAGGCACCAAAAAGGGGTCATGTCCACCAAAGCGTTTTTTCCTGAGGACAATGGGATATTTGTATTAATACTATGCAATAAACGCCAGAAGCTTGACGAGGTGCTGAGTATCTATTCTGCTTTGAGCCCTCTGGTTTCCCCTCAGGTGAACACTGTTAGCTCTGCCAGCCTTTTCGTTGTAGTTTGCAAAGTTAGCACTGTTAGCAACGTTAGCTATGAGCCGCCAGCTTGCCGTTGACATGTTGAGAGCCGTTCCAAGTACATAGAAATGCTCCCAATCTTAGATACATCACCTTTAATGACAATTGTTCTACTCTGTTGTTTTAATGTTATTTTGTAATGCAGTATAAAGCATGAGGCTAATCGTGGGTTTTCAGGGTTCTGCATGTGTAAATATTGTTTATTCCTGTTTGTATCTATCAAAGTGATATGTTCATGTTTGAGGACTCTTGGAAGTTGAGCTAAACAAAAAATATCCTAAAAAACATAAAATCAAAAGGAATTGTTCAAAAATGCACATAGACCTCTTGAAATCCTGAAATTTAAAGCAAAAGTTTGGCATAAAGAATAAAATAAATCCTTTAAACTGGTGCCTTTAGTGTTCGGTATGGTTCACATCTCTAATTTGTGTTGATTAAATCGTTTAGTTGCTAAATACATATAGATTAAAAGAGCTGTTTTGTAGTTCTATATTTCTCTCTATGCTTTAGGCAAATGTTTACTGAAATAATTGAAATATAATTGCATCATTGCTCGCTTAAATCAAAGCCTAGTTTGCAGTTATTTCCTCCAGTGGGTTATACGTTCATCTAGATTGCATGAAGCCACAACACTCAGCATCCCACACAAAATAAAAAAAATATTTAATAAGCCACTCCGAATGGATTACTCTGTATCTGCCTTACTTGTACAACAGAAGTATGGACTTGACAAGTACAAGTGTCAGGCTACCACACCAGATCTTCTCTACAGAGAACAAAATTAATAGTTCAAATGTTTCAAACAAACAAAACAGAGAGCAATTGAACATGCATTCAAGTGAAACAAGGCCCAATTATCCCCCATAGCTGATGCTCAAAGGACTGTCAAGTTTGGTATTTAGTTCTATATTTCTCTCTATCTTTCATCCTCTGATTTCATCTGTTCCTTTTTCTTTGTTTGCACTCTTCCCACATAAGCTTTTGTGACAACAGTTGCGAGGATTTTCTTATTGTTTGTCAGAGTTTGTCTTTTTTCTCTTCTTTGTTTACTCATTCCAAGAAACGTGTGATTGAATTTCCTTTTGCCATGAGAACAGCCTGAATTCTTCAAGGCATGTATTGAACAGGGTGCCGGAAATGCTTACAAAGATTATGACCAATTGATAGGACCCCGATGATTCAGTTATAACCATTACCCCCAGTTATTGTAGTTTTTTGCAATTAAACAAGCAGACTGCCAACATTCAGGCCACTGTAAAGGGTCTGGTTATGCTGGGATATGGGCCTGTGGAGGATGACATGTATTTACTGAGATGGTTCAGCTTCCTGCTGAAGTTCTCCACCTCCTCCATACCAATTCCCAAAAAACTGCCAACTCTGGAAACTCCCACATAGAAGGTACATTTCTGGGCAGGGTTAAATTTGATCTCATTAGTATCCTGCAACATACAGTAAATTGACTGCAATAGACTGGCAACCTGTCTGGAGTATTTTCCTGCCTGAAGCCAAATGTATGCTGGGATGGTCTCCAGTCCCTCAACACCCTGACAAGGACAAAGCTGGTAAGGAGAATAGATAGATGGATAGTTTCAGGAATTTAAACAGCGTTGGAGGAATCATCCAGAATCATATGGCCAGAAACATATGGCATACAGCCATTTTTTTCCATATGGACAAAAACTTTTTGGATTGAATTAAATAGCCCATAAAAAAATGTCCCATTTTGCTAACATGTTGCTGATCAGCTTTGCAGTAGGGATGTAATGCATAACTATCTGTTTATGTCTATGCTCTCCAAGCATGCTTTTTGGCCTAAATAGTTCTGCTGCTCCTTTAGAGGAACTGCCCACTGGGGAGTTCCCTGGAGAAGGGCTTTAAGCTGTTCGCATTCACACTGCTAATGGGAAAGCTGAAGTGACCTAAGCCGGACCGCACAGCTGGTTCACATCTCCAGCCGGGCGATTGGCAAGTTAGCCACATTCGCTACAAAATCAAATTTTTTTGTAATACAAGAATAAACAAACAACTATTTTTCATGTTCTAATAAAGACCTGATGCAGTTTCATTCTGAATAGGTTTCTTTGGAGGGGTGTGCTTTGTGATGTTGTTATTGGCTGTAAAATTGTGTGTCCATAACCAAAATGAGACTCTGACTGAGGAAAACTTTCCCAAAACAAATGAATCACATGTGTTGGTAGAAAAACATTCTAAATCATTACACTTTCACCAGGTTTTGCTGTTGACAAAAGGCAGGATATCTCCATTTATAAACGTGTGAGCCAAACTGACTCTTTCCTGAGAGAGTGAGAAAAGAAACTGTAGACCATCTGCACCAACATTTGACAAGATGTGTTGTCAAACACATCAAGAAGAAATACATCTGAACTGTTTTTTGCTAAGGGCTGCTGTTTTGTTGCCTTTTTCATCCATCTTGACGATCAGTAGACGCTGTAACTTGGCTGTTTTTGAAATGCAGTTACCTACTCATCTTGCACTAACAATCAAGTCACTTCATCAGCAATTGAATCACACATTTTACAGTTAGTGGAACACCTGAACCTGAACATCTAAAGCCTTTATGAATGCTTCACACAAATCCTTTATTTAGTAGATCTCACTCTGTGTCTATTGCAGTCAGTTCCTTGTAAAAAGGGATATATATTGCACTTAAAAAGTTAAGATTCTACTTATAGCCTTTCCATACAAGAGTCTCATAAGTTTTGGTTCTATTGAAGGTGTATTCAACCTGTGTTTGACCCATGAAACTGCCCATGAAATATGAAATATGACCACTTCATAATGGCTTAAGTCAGTTTCAATTGTCGCTGCAGCAAACCCCTCTGCATGCTCTATTGCTCTGTTTTAAAAAGTTGGGGAGCTGGTTGAATGTTGTTTAAAACATTAGTAAAATCATATTAAATTCTTAAAGGAATAGTTCAACATTACTATACTGGCCTGGTGATTCTGGGTGGAACAAGGGACATGCCGTTTGATTTTTGAAGAGGGGTTTGGTATAAAAGGAATAGTTAGACTTTTGGGCAAACCATATATTTATTTTATGATGAGAGTTGAAGTGAATACAAGACATTGTATTTTGTATGGGTATACAGAAATGGTAGTAAAAGCCCCCTGTTTCCTGTCAATACGCTGAACTAGCCAGTTGCTGTTTCCGGCTACATATTTACGAACCAGACATGAGAGTGGCATCAATCATCTCATTTACTCCCTGCAAGACAGCAAAAAAAGGTATTTCCCAAAATGTAAAATTATTCCTTTAATAAAAAGCCGTATTATTTGTTGTGATTGTGATGCATTTAAAACAAAACACAGTAAAACTGCACATCTGTGTTCTCTCTGCTCCTTTTTTCCCCCTTTCTTTAGAGTGTGCATACTGACTGGGGTGGGGCAGCGTTGACCATATTTATCCCGCCTCATCAGGCCAATTAGTATCAGGATGATAAGCTGCTGCTGCAACGGTGTCCCTCAGCTCTCTCTGATGAGTGCGGGGCTAATTGGGGTCAAGGTTGGGTTTAAGGCTACGGTGAGTTGGAGCAGAAAGCACAAGCTGGGGCTAATCTAATCAGGTGCACCATCAGACCACAGTCTAATCGCATCATTTAGTGAGCAGTTAGATGTATACTGGGGAATGAAATAGTCCCCTATTACCACGTATACCTCCACACCAAGAGTGAAACATACATTGTATTTGTGTGTGTGTGAGCAGCGGTGTACGTGTGTGTCTGTGAGGGTGAGAGAGTGTTTGAGTTAAGTGCAATCACCATCCTGCGCCTGCCACCATCAAAGCTATCAAAGGACCATCTGGGAAGCGTGCACATGTGCGTGCATGTGTGTGTGTGTGTGTGCGACAGCAGCCCCGGATCCTTCAGTGAAGAGCCCAGGTGTTCCTGTTAAAGTGTTAATTAGATTAGTGCAGATCAAACGGGGGTGGCATTCGCAGGGGACCAGAGGTGGCGGTGCTATCCCGCCGGGGCGCCGGTTCCAACTACTCCTCGTCATCCACCAAGTAGGATGAATCAATCATTAACCGGACTCATTTGATTGTTCCCCTGAACTGCATGGTAACCAAATAAGGGACGTTTGCAGATTTATGTAGAGGATGGGAAAGGGTGTGATACAGTAAGAGGACAAGAAACTATAGACCTGTTGAACTAACTAAGTGAGGGTGTTTCTAGTTAGATCAATGCACATCTGCATGTGTCTTGTGCTTGTTACTGTATTACAGAGCTGCATGATTACAGTCATTCTATTCACATGATTTGCTCAAAAAAAAGTCACCCCTTTGGAAAATATAAAAACAGAAAAGTAAGATTCAGAGATTGAGCAATGAACTGAATCTGTTAAAACCAATGTTAGGTTTAAACACAACACAAACTCTGTATATACATATGTAAAAGTGGCGCCTTAACATTTTTCATAGAACATTGCTACTTTAAAAGCCGTGTTTCGAAGCAATCTACAGAGAAAATACAGTTTTCTTTGGTTTTCACATCATACTGTTAATCAGTTGCAAAACCTTATACGTGTGTAGTTGTGATCAAAATGAAGGCGCCAAATCTTTCTACCCAGGAAGTGTGGAAGTGGCCATTGGTCCCCCAACTTTAAACCCCTGGCCCGTTTGGTGTCGATGCTGCTGGTGTAATCCCATCGCAAGATGGTCTGTAGGCGTCAGTCTGCCACATAGACAATCAGGGGAAAAAAGCTCCCAGTTTAATGATGTTGTTCCTGTGGAACTAAAAATGCACCTGAAATGTACTTTGATAAAGCACTGATTACTTATTTTCTTTAATATTCATCTTTTATTATTCTGTGGATCACATATCGGAAATCAAGTGAATTGACTTTCAACTTAATATACTGTGTGTGTGCACGGCTGCAGTAACAACTGCAGTAAGAAGTTGAAATCAGTTGTACCTCAGCAAAATCGCTTGGCTGTCAGAAGTAGACAATTTAGCAAATAATGTATTTATAGCCAAATATGTGGTAAAAGTGGATTCCTGTTTCAAACCTGTCCACCCACTCACTCAAGTAGTTGCCATGTGCACACTTTTGTCAAACTGCGTTCAGAGGAGACCCTGTCACCTTATCTCAACAATGAAGCTGCTGAGGAAAAGAAGTTTATTCCAAATCATTTTAGGATTAGCAAATCACACAAAGCCTGATAGTTTAGAAGAAAAACTAACAAAGTAATTAAGCTTAGCTTCACTGCTCTGCCTTAATAATATTAAGTCGAAAATCATGGCTTATTTTCCTCCTCATCCACATGTTGTTGCTTCAAAACATTAAATCCTCATCAGTATTGTAACAAATCTAGCCAAGTTCTTTGAGGCCTGGCATGCAGATAATTGCATGCAGAATCTAATCCACAGACATATTTAAAGAAAGCCCATTAGAATATGTGTCTAGACATAACACAAACAGACACACAACTGCACACATCCACAAACACATACACACACACACACACACACACACACACACACACACACACACACACACACACACACACACACACACACACACACACACACACACACACACACACACACACATCCACAGTTAATCTTAGTGGGTTGGCTTTTTCCTTTATCTAAGTCCAGAAACATTTAAAAAACAAACCCAGCTAAGTGTGGCTGTGTTACGACAGAGCCATAGGGACTGAGGACCAGGAACAGGAAGGAACACAGGTGGTAGCGCACATCAATTCCACATCAAGTAGCAGCTACTGATGTGGATTTGTCTGAGCTGCACAACGGGGAATGGCAACAGATGTTTGCTCAAAATCTTGAAATGTTGAATGTTCTTCCTTCTTCACCGAATAGTAACATGGTGGAATGACGATATGGAGAGAAACTCCTTGGAGGCTTTGTTTCTGGGAACACTGTTGTTATGCTAGTACCACTGAGTAACATTTGCCTTAACACAGCAAGGGAACAAAGTCCTGGCAAACAGAAAGTATTGACTGTAATTGGCGAAGGGGCAATTCAAACTGACAGTGATTTATTAAATAATTTCTCGTTCATTGTTGAATCTATATTTTTCCCTTGCATACTTGAAGCATTCTTTATTGACAGCCAATCAAATCTCCTACTTGCTAATCGTTGATCTAAAATGATATTTAAGAACCACATTTTTTTTCCAATGTGGTTATTAGGTGCTTTGTTGAAGGATAGGTATAACAAATGATTCAGAATCATTGAAACTAAAGAATGATTCCACAAATCAACTGCACAATTCAAATTCATGATATCTTCACACAAGACTACTGGCCCCTCCCTACCTTTCAGACCTCCTCCACGCCCCAACCCGTTGCCTCAGGTCCGCCGGACCCGGGGTGACAGGGCCTTCTCAGTTGCTGCACCCTCCCTCTGGAACGCCCTCCCCATCCACATCCGTCAGGCTCCCACCCTATCATCATTCAAACAAGCCCTCAAAAGCCACCTCTTCAAACTCGCCTTCACCTGCTAACCCCTGCTCCCTTTCCCTCCCTACCCTCCACTACATGACTCATTCCGCACAGCTTCTCCAGTTTTCTTTTTTACTAAAATGTTCTGTTTGTTTGTTTTGTTTGCTCCTTTGTGTTCTTTTTTTGTTTTGTTTGTCTTGCCCTATGTAAAGCGTCTTTGAGTACCTAGAAAAGCGCTATATAAAATTAAAGTATTATTATTATTATTATTATTATTAAGACTATAGCAAATCCGACCATTCCACTTATCTATTCACTTTATAATGGTAGTACTGTGGATCCAAATCCAGGCAGAGGAGCAAAGCCTAGGTAGAGCTGAGGTGCAACAAGCACACAGTAAACACCTTGTTGAAACAGACTCACCCCAAAACATACAGTTTCTCAGCCAAAATATTCCTCAGAATGAAGAATGTTTTTTAAAACTAAACCAAGACACACATTTGTGGCCCTAAGTCAGCCATCTGAAGTTGACAAAAGGATTTCAGTAACTTCAGTGACTGAGGAGTCTGATGCCATGCTGAAACTATAGGCTTACAGACAATTTGCAAAAAAAGGAAAAAATCCTGTCACAATATCCAATTTTGATCTGGCCTCTGAGCTAATTCACTTATGCTCTGTTTGACAGGTTCATATTGACAGATTGACGGCCACTCAAAGCCTCACACACATCTCTGCCATCCTAGGATCGTGACTCATCTTGAGTACTTACTATACATAAAGTGTACATACGTTAACACTGTGTGACTTCCGTACTAGAAAACACCATAACAGTACTTCCCATCAACCTGCAAGCCCTCTGTGATACAATTGATGTATTGCCGGGTATAAAATCAAGTTTATCTGTAAAGCCCAATATCATGTTCAATATCCTGTGAACTTGTAAATGCCACAGAGATATTGTATGTGATATATCTGTGGTGTTTACAGGCTACACCTTTAATCTGGTCTAACCGCTCTAAACGAGGAAAAACTTTTAGAAGTGTATAATTACTTGGCGAAATTTACACTTGTTACATATTCCGCTGAAATATCCAGTTGAAAATAGTCCCAAAACTTTTATCCTTGAGCTTGTATAGTTAAAATTTGAGGGAACAATTGCTGAAGTTATGACACGAAAGATGTAGCTGATTTTGAAGCAGTTGAAGAGGCCCGAGTGACAATGGAAACAGAGGCACTGAGAGAAATTTAAGCGGTGTTGAAGTTGAAGGAGTTGAAGTGTCAAGTTGAAGTGTCAAGTTGAAGCGTTGGAATGTCAGTGTGAGCGCTGAAAGGAGCTGAACGTGGAGATGGAGCTGAGAGTTCAAACAAAAAGCGTTGTGTTGTCACATCTGGTAGTGCTGCCCCAGGCAAAGGTGCATCTTTCTATTGACTTTGTGTGCAACTGACTGACTCAAAAATCTGTCTTCTGGTCTGTCTGACCGTCACTTATCATGTAAAAATGGGCAATTACAAAAAAAAAACAGCAGCTTGACTGGAATGAATGGGTGACATAGTGGTAGTTGTGCTGTCTGATTACTGATCATTAAGTATCCTAATATTTACTGTAAAGTGTCAAACATAGAGAACCTTCATTTTAATCACCAGCTATTGGAAACAAGCAGCCGTGAATGCAGACTTTGTGAAAATAGTGCTATGTGTAATGTGTGGTTGTGATGTGCTTGGCTTTGTTTGTTTCTTTTTTATTACTGCTACCGAAGCAGCTATAATGTCTCGTATTGTATCGTATCGCATCGCATTGCATCGTATCGTATTGTATCGTATCTTAACTTATCTTAACGTATCGCATCGTATCGTATCATATTGTATCGTATCCCATCATATCATATCATATCATATCTTATCGTATTGCATCATTTAATTTTTCTTCCAAAACAAAGTACTGGCATGGAGGTGAGTTCGAACTGCCAGAAACATCAACCCATCACCAATTGTAATTATCAACAATAAAACTGTAACAAACCTGGGCCTGAGTATACTTGATCGTCACAATTTTATCCGTATACTCTAAAGAAGATTATTATGAAAGACATAGTTGTGGTATGCTTACCTATAATTGCTTTCTAAATCATCATGGAAATAAAACATGTAACATTGGAGCAAATTATATTGTACTTGCATCACAAAAGGGAGTAAGCTTTTAATGTGCAGCTCGGCATCTAGGGAGCTCGCTGTTTGCTTTTTGTCTGCTCCTCACTACTGAAGCACTCTTTCATCAGGGAACAAGGTATACAGTGGCAGGACCACATACTGAGAGCTTAGGTTTGTCTGTCGACTGAAGACTGTTTCACCACGTCTCTCTGAGGAGGTTGCTTTCAATGGGGAGAAGAAAAGAGCGCCGGCACAGAGGAGAGTGTATAAATATGCATCTACACACCCACACAACATGTATACATATACAGGGCAGTATAAGTACAAAACACATCATAAATACATTCAAATGAAACACACACTGATTGTAGAATTTGTTTCATGGAGTGAGTGCATAACTTTCTGAGAAATTTCTGATTTTATCTTTTCATTTGTGACAGCAGAACTGGCTTCCATCCTTATATTCCGCTATTCTCTTTGTACTTTGTCTCCTCCTCTCCTCCTCCTCCTCCTCCTCTGTGTATCACCCCTCCATAAGATAGCACTTCCTTTTAAGAGCAACAATGTCATGATGCAATTTGGTGGAACGGGGGTTGTAGAAACTTTCATGACATATGGTACTAATGTATGGATTGTTTTACCAAACATTAACAAAGATACGTGTTTGTTGAGCATAACTGTTGAATGTGAAAACTTTTTAAGAGTAAAAAATACTAAAAATAACATTTCTAGACAAGAGAATAATTACTTTGGTAACTGGATTGACCTGTGCTCCCTTTGATATGAATTCAATCTTGCAGTTCTTTCCAAGGAACCATTTGCAATGCTTAAATAAATATCATCTACTGAACTCTTCATCTATTTTAGTAATAATAACACAATGTCAAAGTTCTTTCAAAGGAAATCTCATGTGAAGTTGTCATGTGACATGCCCACTTTTTTCTAACAAATTCTTTGGAGCTAATGATTCTCTCCACAGTGAAAACATTATTTGTCCCGTCTTTTCTCACACGAAATGTCCTCATCTCTCAGGAGAGTGATATGTTGGGGGCGGAAATGGAGTTATCCGTCCCCAGCTCCTGCTGCAATGGGGACAGCTTGCTTATAATTGCTGGGAAATGTCACCACAGTTGATTACCAGTGATTTGCCCTACTGCAAAGGGAATCCAAATAAAAAGTAGAGTTGATGAGTGCATATTTAATGAGGCTCATGCATACTAATGCAGGCATCTCATTCCGCTCTATTTCCTTACATAAACACATGCAAATTCCTGGTACGAGTCAGTGAAAACATAGAAAGTCAACCTAATGAATGACATACTGATATATGCTGTCATTATCTCAGCTAAGTGGTCAATGTGGATTCATTTTGGTTTAGTACTTCCAGCTGTCAGAAAATGTCAGCAACAGATGAACGCCGAAAAAATTGTAGTCAGGCAATACAATTGTTATTGAATCTTAAGGTTTAAATGTGATGCTTAGAAAGCCGGTAGTTGACATGCAGACCATGTAAGTTTACATTAAGTGTGCACCTCACAGAAGTTTGAAATGTAAATAGAAATAGGTAATGAATTAAATGTATGCTCTTTGCAGTGCATGCATGTCACCTACGATTACTTTTCAAGTGAAACGTATGTCCTTTAGAAGAAATCATTATTTCATTGGAGAGAGACCAATACATACAAAACAGAAAAAAGAACCCAAACAGAAAAAAATGGAAATCCATTTCATCAACATAAGCTTGAAGCGAGAAAATGAATTAGACTGCAGTAATTCTAGGGACAAATGGCCAAATAGAAGACCACTACATTTTTGGGGAGGCGTCATTAAACTTCATGCTGATAAAACAAGTAAATAATGAGAAGAATTGTGGTTTGAAATGTTGGTATCAAGAATAAAAATGGAACTCAATCTGTATGCTAGTGTTTGCACTGAGACTTTGCTGGCCCAGCTGTTTGTGACCAGGACCCCTTCTGAGAGTCTAATGAAACAGCTTGAATATTTGAGACACAGAGTCTTGTCACGCACAGCGAAAGGACCCACACAACGTTACCTGCTAGAGGCACATCAAATTATTTTGGTCACAGTGAGCATATGGGCTAACAATTTTGCCAATAGCCTGTAAAGTACTTGAGTAACACACATAATCAAGTTTATAGTGCCCTTATTGGTTTCAGGCTTTTAACAATTTTGGACACACACTTGATGCTGTAATTTGACATAAAGAGCCCAAGTTCGTAGTCCATTTCTTTGATAGTTGTCCCTCTAAGCACAAAGTTGTCTGCAACAAGCTGTTGACCTGCCATGCTTTATTTCACTTGCACCTGTTTGGATTCTCCAATATGTAAATCTGCCCGACTCGGCGGGTAAATCAGCATCTGCTGGATGCCAGGCAGGGAATACAGATGCAGGCAGATTAGGTTATTTGGGGAGGCTCCTCACGTCTGCCTACTAAGAAGCAGCAAAACGACTTGGCCACAGCAGCTCCGGCACTGCCATTCTTCAACTGGATTGATTCTCACCAACCACTGGCAATCTGACTCATCAATATTCAGAATCAATCTGCTCTAAATTAGCTCCAGCCTCAGGATTTTAACCCTGTAAGTGGAATGCTGTGATTATAATCAAGGATAAGGAAGAAGGGGCCACATCTACTTGCTGTACAGTGGAAAGAGGATGGTGTAAGTGATTCATTTTTTTTCTTTTTAGATTTGGATGTTATCTCAAACACATTCTTATTGCACGAAAATCTGCTTGCCTGTTTATGTAGAGTACATCATACTTAAGTATTACACCTTTTTTTTTACTTAGAATCCTGGAATGCGGAGCAACTTGAAGCTATGCTTTCAACTACACCAAACAATGAGTCCTGAGAGAGTGGAAGGATTCAAGGTCAAAACTGATGGGCTGATCTGGAGACATGTTACACTGAACTAAAATAAGATTGTGTGTCAGCCATAACAGTCTAAACTGAACTATTTGGGCAGAACAGGACTAAAGAGGTTATTTGGACTGGGGTACACTTTGGGTGGTATTATTTCATTTTTGGATTGGGTTTTTAGATTACTTTAGTCTTATTTCTACGACTAGTTTCATGAAGGTTTAACCAATTGCTATTTCGTTTGGCTGAAAATGTTTCAGCTGTCTTTTCACAGTAAGTTTCATTCTTTTATAAAACTCCTCGGTAACTTTTAAGTTAACTGTTGATATTTCTACTTTGCAGATGGTTGCGTACTTACAGTATGTGTCTGCATAAAACTCTCAGTCCATTATGCAAAATACTTTTGTGCAAGAAGCTTATCTCTGTTTTGCTTCATAGTCTAAATTGTGAGGATTGCATCATCATGCAATTGTATACATGATGGCACAGCACATCAAAATGAGTTTGGCTTTTTCTTTGTCTTTAATCCTGCCTACAATAAACTTCTGAGCTTCTAGACTCCATTCCTCAAAGTACTGTTTCATTCTGAGACAATTAAGGTTACAGCCTTATCAAAATCCAGTCCAATAGACCAAAAGTATAGAAATACATATTTTTAGTAGTAAATGCTAAAAAATTAGTAAAACGATGACGCTCAAATGGTAGCACGTTGAATATAATGTTTAGGGGAATTGTGACTCTGCCTGGATACTCCTCTCTTCTCTTTATTCTCTACTTCTGGCCACAGTCTAAGCATTATATGAGAAGGATTTGAATTAATGGTGCACAGCATTAAGTGCTGTCAGTCAAGTGGATTTCCAGTAACATTTAGATTTCTTTTTTTACATTGTTCAAATGTTTTATAACAAGAAAAAGGTTGGTTTCTATTTCATTCTTCCTGACTGACCTTTGCACTGGATATCTTCTTCTAGCATATGTGTAGGTCAAGTCATTATTAAAACAGTCATCTGTAAACATGTGACATAGGGTGCACATCCGAGTACACTCGCATCATCACGTAATCTGTTCCCTTTATCTTCTCGCAATTGAGGAAACTGAAGTCAATTTGACTCACTACTTTTGAGGTTTGTTCCTTTGTTTCTTTCGCCCACCAGAGGCTGGGGCAAGCTTTTTCTTTTCAAACTTCATTTTACTGTGACCGGTTCAAGCGCTCAAGGAGAATGTGGAGTCCACTGCCAATTTATGTAGGACTGACTTTTAAACTGACTATAGCAAACTTTTTGTTTGCTCTAGTGGTTGTAAGAAGGGTAAACCCCTGCCAAAACAGAGACTTTCTAGTTGAATTGTGGATGATTCTCCACACTTATAGGTCACAGGGCCTGCCTACACCTATTACTGTAAGTGTCACTCTACTTGAAGTGTGTCCGTGTACTGGGCAGCTTTGGAAGGGGTCGTTCTGCAAGACATTTGTGCTGCCACAACCTGGGAGTCTTCATGTGCTTTCACTCACTATTACCGTGTCAATGTGGCAGCTCCCAATGCTAAGTCAACAGCAGTCCTGTCAATGGCTTCTATTCCGTAGTGCGGAAAGCATTCTTCGTGACCTTGCTGGCAAAGGTCATCCAGACCTAAAGCAATGGCGTCTGGCTGTCCGGAAGAATGAAAAGGAACAAGAGTTCAGAGTCTAACTATGGTTCTATGAATTCTTAATGACGTTCGGCTTTTCTACTGTGGTGTGCACCCTACATCATTGCATGGTCACATGTGACATTGTTAGTAAACAACTTGACCTGCATAAAAGCAAGTAGGAAATATCCAGTGCTAAAGCACCGCTGTCTGGCAGTCAGCCAGAATTCATAGAACTGTAGTTACATTCATAACTCTTGATTTATTCCTGATATGACAATGGTTTCCACCATGAAGAAGAAGGTGCTCCAGTAGATGCACCTACAGAATATATTGCTCTTGTAAACACATTTACTTTCAATACTAATGGAGCAAAATTTAGTTCCTGCAGTAAAATTGCCCTGTTGCAATGCATCAAAAATCCATACAAACAATGCATTGTTTTTTCTCATGAGTCATTTTTTTCATGAGGCTGCTTCTCCCCTGTCTCACTTAAGCCCTGCAGAGCTGGAGACCAAATTGCATCCTGCATTCCCAACCTCTACTCAACTTCGATGACATCTTCATCTAAATGATAAATAATAATCCCTCCTACCGTGCAGAGGAAGTGAAAAATAAGAACATTCTAATGAGTTCAGGTTCATTGCACACAATGAGGCTTGCCTGTTTCGTAATTAGACCTATAGCAGCCAACATCACATCCTGCTGCAGGCTTAATTTGCCCATTACGTTTCTAAGACAGTAGCCAAATTGTTTGGCATAGTCGCACTTGTATAAAGATCAATGACAATCTTGTGTGCAATGACCCCCGTTGATTGTATTTGTTGTAATTAGTAACTTTATAATGGGTTTTACCAAAACAAATATTCCTTATTCTTCTGATTTCGCCATTGCCTTTCTAACTGCTGATGTCCAAAATTCTAAGTGGTACTTATTGAATTTGTGCAGTTTATTCAACAGAATTAATACATTTACTGCAGGACCTTGGTAGGATAACTGCTGCCTGGTGTGAGTAATGATTCTGAGTGTAAGTAAGGCTTAGATAGTGGGGCAAGTATCTACTTCCTACCTCAGGCAAGAGTCAACTGCCTCCACAGTTTTGCAGCTTACTTATATTGCACTGACAGCTCAATATCAGTTGACAATTACTCACATGGCAGCTACATGTGTATATTATAGTTCAAATGAAAAATGTTGTAAGTTTTTTTTTTCTCTTTGAGGGATTTATATCAAAGTCAAATTGGCATACGCATCATCCACAAAGAGTATGTAAGCTTTTGAATAGGATCTGTTTAAATCTCCATAATCCTTGACACCAAAATTAAACTGCACTGTTTGATCGTTGAAGGCACACTCCCGTCAAGCCTCTCCTCCAACTTCAGTAAAACAGACAGGCAAGAAAAAAGAAAACAGACAAAGATGCCACTATGCCAGAGTAAAACCCTGCCGGTTTTATTGTCCCAGACCTGACACTTTGAAGAGATGTACAGTAATTCCAGCTAAGTGTGTCTATGATTCCTACTTTCATATGTATGTTTTAACATCATTGGCCAAGAGGGATAATTTTTTTGTCACACTGAATCTCTCCTCCATACATCAAGAAGTACAGAGACCGATACGAGCCCCGATGTAGTTGTTGGAAAAAGTTGTCATAATGAATTATTGAAGGGTAAATGAAGGTTTCATGTTTGAACTAGTTGTAACTGCACTCACTGCTTCATCCTCTTGACTCTTCTAACTGCACTTTGTGTCAGGGTTAATCATATATTATCACCTATTTATAATAAAAATCCTATCTTGTTTCTGTTGAATATAACTTTTTCCACATTGTACATGTCTTAACTGGATGAATGTGAAGCTGCTAGATAAGGAATAAGGATAAGTACGGTACATTATGTTTTCCCTATGGCCCAGTTTTCATAGAGATGTTTGATGTCATGAGACAGTTGACCAACCCAGTCTTCAGGTGGACATTTGATACAAGAATTAAGTGATTAATACATTATTTATTTTCCTAAAATTAGGGAGAAAGTGGGTGCACAGCATGATCCCTAATAGATTGTTTGTTGCATGGTAGATTGTCTGCTTCCTGCTTTCCTACAGGTTTATATGTCATAAGTAACATATTTATAATGTCAAGGTAAATCATGGAAATGTCAACTCGATAGACAAGATATTTTGGACTCACACAAACAGTAAAGACAGTTTTATAGTTTTTTCTAATTTTCCTCAATTTAGTTTTGGGGCTCGGTCAAACCAGCTTTTTGTCCCATTAGAGACCAAACAAACTGTAAGTCACCAAGTGAACTAATGTATCTGCTTTAGTAGATGCAATATACGAAGATATTAGGCTAGCAAATGCTTTTTTTCCTATTTCAAACAAAATACTATTTATTAAAATGATGAACAATTTTCCCCCCAAATAACTTAATTTGATCTTTTCAGGGTCATTTCTACCACTTTCTCAGTTTAAAAAAATGCAGCTGCAGGTGTTTATAAAGGTAATTTAATGATGTATGTGTGTGTTTGTCTTGGTGTACCATACATTTGTACATAGTGAGTTTGTGAGGGACATGCATTCTCATTTTCTCTATCAGGGTGCTGCTGTTATCGTTGTGGCCCAGAGGCCACAGGACTTATCAGGCAAACATTCATCCATGCAGGTCACTGCCAGAACCCAGAGCCGCTGTATGACAGCTGGACTATGGCTTCAACGCAAACCTTCGTCCCCAGGATTGTACTCCGAGAAAAAAGAGCTCAAATATTGACTCTATTCCACTGAACAAACTTCAGAGGAAGTTTCCGCGGTGACTGTCTCACATGCTGCTTTGTATCGCCACAAGCTTGGTGAGCCACGGGATGGGCCTACTGTATCTCTAGCATTCAGAGGGATGGGGAAATTTCTTAATTGCCTTTTGAGCAGATGCCGTAATGTAAGCAGTATTCAAAATGCCCCTCTGTGGGCTCATTGAATATATTGCTTATAATGCACCCATCAATGCACTGCAACATACAATGCAAATGGTAGAATTGCCATCACAAGTCATAAAAGGAAGTGTTCAACATAGAGGGAAATATGCTTATTAGCTTCTTTGCATGAAGTTAGAGAGGAAGATTGAATCACTCTCATACAGTCAATATGTTGCTGGAGCAAGCAGCTGGTTAGCTTAGCACAAAGACGGTAAAAAAGAGTAAACAGTTGGCCTGGCTCCATCCAAACGTATCAAAATCTGCTTAAGAGCACCTCTCAAGCTAAGGAATTAAAAAATGATATCTTTTTTGGTAACTCTGTGAAAAAATATCCTCATACTTGTATTTATCCAAAGGACTGAACATTATAATAGCTTTGTGTGGAACAAAAATATTATATTTGGGTCTGTTCAGGCATCCTCTCAGAATACAGAGAAGCCCAAAATAAAAACTACAACAATGTAGCTGACAGTCGGTATTGATCCTTTGCTATCTATTTATGTTGTACACTGATTTTGTAGTGTTATTTCCAAGTCATCTAAAGTTTCCTGTGGGATTCCACTGAAAATATTGCAAACAGACATCTAAAATAGAACAACAAACCAATGATTTCTTTGTATGATTGTCCAGGGAGAATCATGCAAGAGAGAAAGAGAGAGAGAGAGAGAGAGAGAGAGAGAGAGAGAGAGAGAGAGAGAGAGAGAGAGGACTGTAGGAATATGAGGCTAGTTTGAGTACATTTAATCCTACTCTGGCTCAGACTGGCAACAAATAGATTAAACAAGATTAAATGGAAAGTGGCAGGACAGAAGGTTTAACTCCCTATTTGACTATTTGGACTTAACTAAATAAAAGCCAATTTACAGAATCCCACTGCTGGGCTCCACAAGGAGAATTACAGTATGACCTCTGCACATATGCCACAATTTGTGTCAATGCCAACTTCCTCTTCTCATTTTCTCTTTTTACAAAAGAGAAAGAACTATAAACTGAAATCAAAGCTGCAAACAACTGATCTGTCTCCCCTGAAGGAGGGGTGCAGATGGCTATTTGGAGCGTCTATAAATATGGCCAACTAAAGAGAGACCCCCCCCCCATAGCATTGTGTCTGCTTAAGCAGAGACAATGAACCATGCTGAATTTCATCAGCAAAGAGACAGTGGCATGGAAAAGGGAACAATAAAAAATACTGAGCACACAACAAGAAACTTTTCCAATCAATGCACTTTCTCATGGAGACAGGGTGAAATTAATTCTCGCCTGATGGGCTATTGTAGGGGGACGTAAGAGCTGTTGACAAATACTCTTTATCCTCAGGTCAATGAGGATGCTAACAAATATGGGATGAAAGAGAAGGAGTGGGGGCAGACAGCAGTGGGAAGTGTTGTGAAGAATGAGACAGTAGGGAGGGAGGGAGGGGACAGACAGAGAGAGAGGCAGAAGTGAGGCAAAGAGCGATCAAGAGGGATGTAAGAGTGTTGAAGCTCTCTCTAAGCCTAATGACCATCACCAGGACCTCCCTGAGATTCCTGAAGCCCTCACTTCCACTTAGCATGGACGTTTCCCTCCGAGCAGCAAGCGGTTGTCTCACCCTAATTATTCCGCCCTCCACCTGCACGCCGCAGTCTGCTTGTCACTCCCCTTCATCTCTCTATTCTCAGGTCTCACCCTTCTGTCCTTTCCTCCCTCCTTCTCTCCGCTGCCCTTTCAATACCTCCTTAGGACACAGGAAAAGTCAGAACTCTCCATTCTCGTAGATTATTTCTGAATTTTAAAAAGGTCTTGTGTGTGTGTGTGTGTGTGTGTGTGTGTGTGTGTGTGTGTGTGTGTGTGTGTGTGTGTGTGTTGTGTGTTTTGTGTGTGTGTGTTTTTTCTTTTTCTGTGTGAATAATAATTAGAATGAGTCAGTTTTAAAATGTTCCATCTTTTGCCATTTTAGATTTGTTTGTTTTTAGGACCAATTTCAAAATCCTTCAGAGTAGCAACATTTAGTAGCACCATTTTTGGATAATTAGTGGGGGAGAATACATACTAAGGATTACTATTGCCTATCATTATTATGCACTCTTCCTCCTTCTTACTTTTTACGGTTTATTTTTACTTTCAATATTAGCATTATTCATACCAGACTCTCTGTACCTGGGAATTGACAAAAACAAGTTGGAGCAGAAAGAAGGGTTTTACATTTAGTGAGAATCATCCAGTCACCAAGTGAAACCTGAAAGGCCTTGTGGTACTTGCCACCCTTTTCATTAGTAAAACTCAAAGGTTGGGAATTCAAATAAGAAACCTGGAAATTGATAAAGGAAAATAAAGTAAGGGAGAGGCGGAGGAGTTTCGAGGGATCCAGCAATTTTTTTAGTATTACACGTCCACAATATTGGGGGTCTCACATATATTTAGAAAGCAACAGAGGCCAAGATATAGACCCTTCCGTCCTAGTAAACCCTACATAATTTAATCCCTACACCATCAGTTTGTAATGCAGGCTTTCTTTTATAATTCTGTAGTCCTCAAACCAGACCCAAAACAGCCCTGATGATATAACCATAGTTAAATTTACCATCACAGAAGACATTATTCAAATATGTTCAAAGATGTTTGTAATGGAAACATACCATTATTTGTGAAATTATTTCACCGTCTCAGACCTAATTCTTTAATCACAGCTTGATGAGAGTCAATTGGCTTCACAGAAAAAAAAAATTCCATCATCTGCCAGCTTCTTAAGTTTTAGACTTTGAACAGATTGTGTTGCTGCAGTGTATCTTCCCCTGTGCCACATGGACATAAATAATGGATGTTTGAAAAGTCATTACAGCACTCTGGGATGCCAAGCAGGTTACTGAATGTACACAGTAGAAACTCATCGAGCTCTGGCAAACCGCACGGGGAAGAGATGACTTTGCTGTGATTTTAATTGCTCACAAATGAACAACATCATTTTGCCTTTGTTTTAATCACGAAAATGTCTCTCCGAAGAAAAATTGGTTTTGGTATGTGGGTAAATTGTGAACGTTCAGAGCAAATATTAAGATTAAAGTTGCAATAAACGGGAGTCATTAGTATAGGAGCAAACAACTTTTTGCCAAGTAAATATATGGAAGTAATGTTTACCTGAGGAGAGAATTTAGTCACTCTCCCTATGTGTGTGTTGTAATTCCAGCTTCTCCTTGGTTTGTTGACATAGATGGGCAGGCCGCCTGTGCGTTTAGTGCATATTCGTGCACGTGAGCGTGAACACACATAGCTACCACCTCAGGTTTCCCCTCAGGTAAACACTGTTTTTTTTTTTTAAGGCTTTACGAGTAAATGAACGATATGGCTATACAGTTACTGTGTTTCCGTCCTCTATAATCGAAAGGCAGAATGGCGAGGCTGACACGTACATAGGTCTCTCTTGGGTCTTTGACAATGGAGACAGTTTGCGCTAAGTTCTCTGCTAGTTCGATGCACGTTGCGGCATGGAGGTCTGATGGTAGGAAGTAACCGATCCTGCCGCGATAGTTCGCGAAATATTTAATATCTGACTTTTTACAAACAACCATCATTATGTTGTTATTTCGGCATCCCTTTTTGTACATTTATTGCAATTAAAATCACAGTAAAATTGTTTATTTTCGGTTCATACAGCTGTAGTAAACCAGCCGACGTGTGGCTTGCTGGATTCAGTGAATACGGCTAGACGAAATCCACCGAGCGCCTCCGGATGATGTTTTGAACCCAGACAAGACGGCGTTTAGTTTCCCGGGATATCTGGGACTGCCACAACAAGTATAGAGCAGATATAGTAGTTATTTCTTGCATGGTTGATGGCGGAAATAAATAGCTGAGTTGACAACGGACCACGGCATTAGACTTCAAAGAAGAGGGTACAGAGTTAAAGACAGTAGGGAATGGGAATTTTGACTCGTATAAGTTGACCAAATCTGTCAAGCATTATTTGTTTCCATTACTAATTATATTAATCTTTTAAAGACCTATCAAATTAGCAAAAATTAAATTGTACATCAGACTTTTTCTTTAGGTCATAATCTAATATGAAAATAATTTATTTTCTAAAAGTAATCACGGTACCGTATCTCTTAATTTTTACCTCTATTATGAAATGTGTCCAGCCTTATTCCTCTCCGTTGTTCCATCCTCTTAGTGCCTTAATGATCACATTTTTCACCTTTCACCTTTCTCCTTCTTATTTCCATTTTCCCTGACTCGTCTCATCCAACCGAGCCCCTACCTTGTTGTTCTCTCTGGTCCCAGGCTTTCAGTGACTTCTGTCAGTGAGACTCAATTAAAGCAAAAGGGGAATGAAAAAAAAATAAGATTAACAACACACACTTTTACCCACAATGCCCAGGGGACTCAATTTATCTTGAGGAATGCGCTGCTTAAAAAAAAAAAAAAAAAACTGTGATTGACACCTCTAACCTTCATTGGGATGTAATCTTCATCTTTAGCACTCAGAGATCTAATTAATTAGGGGGAATCTCATTTCCTCACTAATGCAACTGGACAGAGGCATGATAGAAGAGGGAGAGAAGGGAGGAGGAGCATGGAGGATGGAGGGAAGAGAGGAGGAGGAGGAGAGGAAGGATTCAGATGGAAGGGGAAAGGAGGGGAACCGTATTTCATCAATGCCTGTGAACGGTGTCCACCTTGTTCATTTCAGGGAAGAACAAGAGAGAGTGAGGTGGTTGGGTTCACACCAACTACACTGTATTGATTACAGCTGCCAGAACTCTGGCTACTGGCCATCACATAAGGAGACACTGCAGTAACATTCTTTATAATGGGTTCTCTTGGTAATGTACTCAAGTGTTTCACTTTCTTTTCTGGACTTCTTTTCTGTGTTAAAGCCATCATCTACAGTATGTGGGAGGAAGTGTTATCTGGTTGTTTTGTCTTCTTGCTGCACTGCAAACAGTTGCATGTCAAATTAAGTAATTTACATGTCATTCAACCGAATCTTGAGCGACTCGAAAATACACATAATTTGAACATTACGACTGTGGTTGCCTGTACCTTTCCTTTTTAAACATGACAAACCGTAATTTGTTGTTTTACTGTAGCAAATGTCAAGTGTGTGAACAGCAGTAGAAGACAATGTCAGTAAAAGTGCTGTTCTTGAGAAAGAAGCTAAATATGAATATTTTAAGTGTTGAACAAATCTGGATGGTTCATAAGCCTAAAATAAGGGATTGTATTTGACATCAGCCACTGCAAAATACTGAACTTAATGAACTGTATAATGAACGTTCTATGAACCCCTGGTCTGCCCTATACGCTGAATACACAATAGTGTAGAGCCTAAAGTATCTTTTTCTTTTTTCAATGAAGAAGAATATTTGATATGACAATGTGAGTGAAGTGAGGTGAGTTTACAAGTATATTTTAAGCCAATAAAAAGTTTAATCATTCGACCAAAGCCTGCTCAAACGTGATTAGACAATACTACTGAGAAAAGAAACGGAAACCAGTACGCTTTGATACCAGAATCTTGTTCCTTTTAAAGGAAGCAATTATTTTATGGAAATACCTTATTAGCCAAATTATTATTAAGCACACAGTACCTTTATGTCTTAAAAAAACGTCATGAGGGGAACTTTAACATATTAAAAATGCAATGCCTTATATGTTAATGATAAGTCTTTAACAAAAGACAATCACCTCATATGGAAACATGTTATATAGAGTGATCTACATGCATCTTTCATTTCATATTGTAATTTCCTATAACTAGCGTTACTTTACAATAAAAGTCTTTTAAAATAAAGGTTTATTTGTATTATGTATTTTCATCATCTTCTAGATGATCTCCATGTGTTAATATAGTTCTCAACTGAATTAATTTTAACAGCCCCAGTTAGAAGTACTTCCGATATTGAGCACACCGAGACCAAAACACATACTTCATGAACTAGGCAAATTAAAACCGAAAGGCAAATCAATCTCAAAAGTTCATTTTAAATTCAATTTTAGGTAAATTTAGGTAATGAAAACTCGCGAAGAGCACCCCTTTTCTACAGTACGAGCACATAAGGTCCAAACTTCATACAGGAAGCAACAGGGTAAATAAAAAATAAAAATGTATCGACTTTTTCTGAAGGGTAGAAAGACCTATGAATATATTTCACATTTCTTGTAGTCCACACTGGTTGTAGTTAATTTATACACACCGGCTGTAGTTCATTTATACACACCGGCTGTAGTTCATTTATATACTGTAGGTCTAGATGCTCTCAGTTTTGCAGATATACACTGCTGTATCTTTAAATTACCTCCACACAAATCTGAAGCTACTGAAGACTACAGATATGGTTGAAAAAAAAACCCCATCTTGCCTGGGCAGTGAATACAAAGTGCATCGGCTTCTTTGTTGTTGCTATGAATAAAAATCCCTACGCGGTTGCTAAAAATGATCATCCATCATGCTACAGTCGCTTCACCCACGAACGTTCCCGGGTCTCACTTCTCCATTAAGCTGGAGACAGGAGGCTGCATCTCTTAGCAGATATCGCACCGGCACTTCACTCTCCCTCTGATCATTCGTCCTTCTTGTCGGCCACCTCACAGGCTGCACTGCGTCTCCTCACACTGGCCACTCTGAGCCTTCTGGGCCTCCTAACTCTGTCTATACTTGCCTGCATCTCTCACCACCCAGCTCATCTACGTCGCACCTTTCCAATCTCCAGATCATAATAGGGGGATGAAAGGGAGTTTATAAACTGAAGTGCACATCAGATCTGCTGTAATGAAATCTTATCAATGTGTTCCCCTCGCTGTATTATTTGCATATAAATGACATAATATAATAACTCTCTCAGGCTTCTCTACCTGGGAGGAGTAAATATCTCTCTGTCTGCTTTGTCTCGTTGCTGTGACACGAGGAAACGAGACGCTAATTGAAGAGAGGAAAGCATCTTTATGTGACGACTGACATTCAATTATGTGTGGGGGATCAGATTAGGTGGTGCCCCCGGAAATGTTTGAAAACAACATTTTGCAGAGCGGCAACTCTGAAGGCAGCCGAGGATGTCATTTGAATGGCTGTTTGAGGCCCGGCGCTGAACGGCGCTGCTCTGAATGGAATCACTATGCTATGACCTGCGAGTAATTGGATGTCCAGAGTGAAGTGTTGACAGAGAAAGGGGAGGCGAGGCTGACAGAAACAAAAAGAAAGCGATAGACAGTGAGACAGGGAGACAAAGAGAGAAAATAAAACAAAATGAAAATCAGTGAGAAGACAATGCAAGGGACGGACACAACGAGAGGGGGAAAGAAAAGCACAATAAAGAGGGAAAGAATCACAACCATGAAAGCAGAGGAAGCCAGTTTGGTTTTTCCACAGCGGGGGAACCTGCCAAAGCTTCGGGTTGTCATTCATCACAGCGCACAGGCATGTAATAATAATAATAATAATAATCAATCCTTTATTAGTCCCACAATGGGGAAATTATTTCTCTGCATTTAACCCATCCCGGAGGAGCAGTGGGCTGCAATGAAGCGCCCGGGGAGCAACTTGGGGTTAGGTGTCTCGCTCAAGGACACCTCGGCATGTTGCCGGTAGAGGGGCTTGAACCACCAACCTTGTGGTTACGGGACAAGCGCTCTACCTCATGTAGCCACTCTGGCCACCGAGCCAAATAAGCCATTAGACAGGATAAGCTTTCTTATCAGCCGAACGCTGTCAGGAAGCACACTGCCAAGGTCGCACCAAACAAACACCGGGTCACTTTACTTACAGCCACCGTTACGTACGATACTGCTGATCAGAGATAATTGTGTACATTCATCCATCTACCTGTCACTCTGGATTTGTACCCGTTAAGCATAACAGAGCAAGAGATGTAAGGTAAGAAAAAACATTAACAGTGCAGGCAGCAGGATGGTAAGTCCTTAATAAACTACTGACAGACGATGTGCGTGCCTCAGCAAAGAATACAACCCATCCTGGTTATGTATACAGTAAAACAGGCTGCATATATTCAACTGACTAGCATTTTTAGGTGCACATATTTCTTTCCTATAATGCTTGTTAAGCACTGCCATTCAATCTGAAAGTCACCTTCAGCTAAAAAACAAACAAACATGTTGTTTACGGCATTGGTTGTTAAGATGTACTATTTGTCTGACAGAATAAAAATGGTTTTAACAAGCACTCACGACGTATCTTCACAGATGGAAGGGAATGGAGGAAAAAAATGAACTCAAAATAAAAAATAAACATTCAGGTTTACCTGCTTGAATATAAACATCACAATTCCACCACCCACACACACACACACACACACACACACACACACACACACGCACGCACGCACACACACACACATCCATTGTATCTCCATGTAATTCACCTTTGTAGAACATGGAAGGGGATGGAGGGGTCGGCCGACTCCATCGATTGGCTATCCTTAGCAGTGACAGCTCCCAGATTGGCCAGAGAGCATTAGAGAGTCAGAAAGTCACACTGCCATTAGCAGTCTGTCCTCTCTGGTTACAGCCTGCCTGCACACAGACACTCCATAGACTGAAATAGATCACAACGACTGTGTGTGTGTGTGTGTGTGTGTGTGTGTGTGTGTGTGTGTGTCTGTGGCATCGGCAGATGTCTGTGCTCATGCCTAGGATATGTGATCACTGTATCAGTGTAGTAGCGTTAAATACATTCTGCATGAAGTTCAAGCCAATAACCTCAGCTCTCCACTTTCATTTTTCCTATTTGGTTACCTCTCAGAACACCAAATCCTCGTCTGGACAGCAAGGCATGCTTTCCACATCTATTTGCGTGTGTGTCTCTGTGTGCTGGTAAATTGGTATTCACCATGTCATCAGGGCAGTATAAATCAGAATATATGAATGATTGTACACGTGTTTATTTGAAGATTCATGCTCGTTACAAGTGACTGTATACGAGTCACATGACTAGACATGAGCGAACTTAGAGGAGCCTTGTTATTTTTGAGACCAGAGGGACATTTACTGTGCTCCCTGCCTGCATGCCTCCATCATCCCCAGCTCTCCTCACTCCTTTTCTGATTAACCTCTCCACTCCTCCAGTTCACAAGCCTCTGAAAAAGGATGCACTGCGTAAGGGCTGTGTGAATGCGAAGTGATGCAAGAAAGCAAAGTTTTCTGAGAGAACTTTAGGGTTACGAATGATGTAACTCATGGGGTTACCGTATTTTTCGCACTATAAAAGCCTTTAATTTTCTCAAAAAACGACAGTGCGCCTTATAATCCGGAGCGCCTTATATATGGATTAATTCTGGTTGTGCTTACTGACCTCGAAGCGGTTTTGTGTGGTACACGGCGCTCTGTCAACATGTTTTAGTACGACTTTGGTAAACTACAAAGCCGCACCGCAGCAGCATTACGGCCACCGTAGTCAGGAGCGTCGCGGAGTAATACATACTGTGCTTCACCATAATATTACAGTGTGTGTGTATAAGGACCCAGCATGGCTCCTGTCAAGAGACACGCTTACGACGCGGACTTCACACTCAAGGCTGTCAGTCACGCAGTAGAACATGGGAATAGAGCAGCTGCGAGAGAATTCAACGTTAATGAATCAATGGTACGGAAGTGGAGGAAGTTTGACTGACTGACTGTTTTGTTTCGCTTAATGCGCCTTATAGTCCGGTGCGCCTTATATATGAAAAAAGATCGAAAATAGACCATTCATTGACAGTGCGCCTTATAATCCAGTGCGCCCTATAGTGCGGAAAATACGGTACATCACAGATTGGTTCATTTAAGCTTGGACAAACATAATTCCTTTCTATCTGTCAGAGAGATAACATAACACATCACACACGGCCTCTGTCAAGCAGCCATATGCTCGCCTTCACAAGAGGGGGCCATGTTGGTGAGAGGTTTCAACCCTTTTCTTTCTCACATTACCAATCAGATGTTTATCAGTATATTGACTTTTCTGATCAAATTCTACATTTAACAAAAAGTAAAAAAATGTAAAGAAGCTGCATTTAACATTTTGAACAATAATTTAGCAGGAGGATGATTAGATAATTTAGTCACTCTCCCTCTGTGTGTGTTGTTATCAGAGTTCTCCTTCTTTGTTTACGTAGCCGGGCCATCTGAGCGTGCTTTTAGTGCATGTTAGTGCATGTGGGCACCCCACTGGTTAGCTCACAGCCGCCACTCTGCACTGCTCTCATATAGCGGTTACAACTGGTAACGCCATCCAGTCCCCCCTCACACTGTTAGAACTGTTACTACGTTAGCTGTGGGAGGCAGACTCGCTGTTGACATGTTGGCACTTTTTAATTCCAGTTCCTGTCGAACAGTCGTGTTTATTCATGTGGTAGCTACACTGCACAGCCTAAGCTCATCAGCAGACACTCTCAGATTTCTGAAGATAACAGGTGAAGATGGACATTTATGTGAAGCAGATTGATTTCCTCTTCCAGCTTTCGGGATATTAAGAGAGATTTACATGTGTATTCAGTGTAAGATATGAACTTCCTCTTTTCAGACTTATGAAAATGGCCTCATCCCCCACAGCAATATTAGCTGTCAAAAATTACAGCCTGCCATTGATCCAGCAGCGTTGTGTGTCAGACAGTGAGGAGGAGACGTGCCCACAGTGAAGTGAGGAGAAAAACATAGAGCGGCTGAGTAAATGTACATATCAAGACAGGATTTTACACCAAAGAGAAAACACCAGAGGGGAAATGAAACTGATTTCAATGTGACAAAATTGATTTTCCAATTTCCTCCGGATTGCTTTCCGCTTCCCCGGAGAAGGAATGATATCTATCCAAACACACTCAGAGCTCAACCTGAATTATGTGAAATTTGGACAACGGAGGGGCAAAATTTGGTCATCTCTCGCTCTTCCTTTCTTGGTCTTTGTTTTGGTGTGTAAACCTCTTACTTTCTCTCTCTGTCAAACATATACTGAAAACATATGCTGGCCATGCTGTCTCCAAAAAAACTATATTCTGCATGGCAGATGGATTGGATATGTGACATGCCGGAGCCATATTTATGAGAATGTGCTGAAGTGGCTGGGCTTAAATCTCTCCAGACCTAGACAAGGACAGTTTAGAACTTATGCTTTCTGCACTTCCATCTGGCTCTGCTGACTGAAGTAGTATTACTTTTCACAGAGATGCTGCACTGCGGCTGGACTACTGCTTAATTCCCAGAGGACATTTTTGAAAAATCCAGCAGACTAATAAATTATGGCGGTGTGAGGGGGCTAGATAATTGTAGATACAACATAAAGACAACATGGCGCTTCGGGCTTAAACAGCTACAAGGTGGCCACATCTTTCATTGACTGTGACACTTCTCATACTCAAAAAGGAAGATTTGTGCGTATTGAGTTGCTGTAGAACACAAATGAGTTGGCTCCGCAGAGGAAAAACAAGGAGAAAACACTGATGTCAGGAAGGTATTAGTCACATCAGTGATACTTCATGAAGAGAAGATAAAATGGAAAATCCTCAGCCATCAGGTTTTTTTTCCTAAAGTTTTTATAATCATTTTGTGTGGGAAGACACACTTCGTTAAAAGAGTCAAAATCTATGATTTGAAGTCCACTTAACTCCACATCCCAGATTATTTTTTTTTTCAGACTTGTAATCTTAACCCCAACCCACGATGACACAAGTGACATCACTTTAGGCAAGTTATCAGACTTCACACAGCCCCATCTGGAGCCACAAAAGGCTTCATACAACTTTTAGTAAATATTTAAAATCGGTGTGCAATCCCGTTACCAGGACAGTCTGCTCCCATACAGGTCTGAAGAAACTAAAGAAACCCCGGCTCCAACAGGTTGAACAGGTAATAACAAAAACCTCTTCATATATCTCTGCATCAAAGCAGCTGGAAATGTGACAGGAACAGGTGTGCAATCAGCCCCGTCCAGACAGCTCCCAATGAGAATCATTGGGTGGCCGCTAAGGTGCTCATTAAATCAGCTGTGTGAGTGAAATAATCAAACTTGACTCCAATGTGAATCCACCCACATACAGAGACAGCAGACTTGGGTCTCAGGTCTTGTTGACTTTGAAGGACTTACTAATATCTTCAAGAGTTTATCGCCTATGGAAAATAAAATGATCAGAGATTTATTGAGGCCACAAACAGGCTGACAATTTGGCTGTGTGTGCCTACTTTGAAGGCATTCAACTGCATATACCAACACCAGCCTGTTAATGGTTGTAATAAATCTTGGCATGGAGGAGTACTGTTATTGTTTTTCCTATTTGTTCTTTTCATGGATCTTTTGAAAAACCCTTGAAATGACATCCTTCAAAAGGCTCACTATCACCGAGAAGTAAGACCAGCATACATCTCTTGAAACATTCAATCTCTCAATCGCCTCAGAAAGCACCAACCGTGCTCACTGCATTGATTACAGTACATCTAATTTCACCGTCCTTTTAATCAATTACGCCTCTATCAAACAGTTTACCGTAGCTCGGGGAACGGCTCATCAGGGCGGTTAGCCGCCATGGTTCCAGCAGTTCCGGATGGGAGGTTTTCAGCCGGGCTTGTTGGACACCACCAGAGCCGGCGGATGAGTGTGTATCACCTCAATTAAACTATGCGCTAAGTGTCTGACAACAGCTAATATTCCTCTTCCACCAGCAAACCCAATCGATGTTCTGGCATTCGTCACCCTGCTGAAAAAGCAATCATCCCGTTGTCTCGCTCCGGTTAGACGGGGAAATGGAGAGACTCTCATCTGGCTTCTGCGCCCGCTCATTGGAATGCACCAGCGCTTATTCTCACAAAGACACACACACGTGGGTGGCATGTGACACACACACATACTGTATTTACACACTTTCTTCATTCTACTCACTTGCAGCATTGATGACATGTTGAGAGAGACTAGATGTACCACGAAAATGGCAGCAACACATGTAAGGCTTGTGACAATAACATGTCCAGCGATGAGTCACACTCTGTTCCGCTCGGAACAGGTTGTGTTCCACTTGGAACAGAGTGTGACACCACACACACACACACACACACACACATTTGCACACTTTTGTCAAGTCAACCCACCTCTCTGTCAAGTAACTTGTCGGCGATGACAGTGACTATGTCGCCTCTTTCTGCATCGATGAAGAACATGTTCGGGGACGGCTTGTCCGGCGACTGCCTAACGATACTGTAGCGCAGTGCTGCGTTATCTGTACCGGGGTCGTCCGCGTCGAGTGCCGTCATTGTCATCACCGTGGTACCTGGAGGAGACAGTGACAGACAAGGTTGAGTACGAGCTCGAACATTTTTATTTGACATTTGTGAGAGAGGGAGCTAAACACATGTGTGAATACGGTATTTTAGAAGGCTGAAACACCCTTTTTTAAGATACAGCAGGAATTTCTTTTGGATTCTGTAGATTGATGAGCATTTTTAATTGCGTAACCAAAACACAATGTAAAAAGCTCCTGAAATATGTTAGTTCTCTCAAACAGACTCTTTCAAAAGGTACGCACATTTTGACATTTTTTATTTCAAAAGCTTTACGTTCCTAAACTTTGTAGATGCACGTTTTAAGCTTGAAAAGAAATTCAGGAATTACTGGAACACATGTTCATGCTAAGACAGTTTCGCCAAGACAAAAACAGTACGACAGGTTTGTTCTCTAAATTATATTTACAAATGTGTATTATGATATGCATTGTGTTTGGGGATCCAAACTGAGGGCAATCATAGCAGCTGATGTTTGAAAAGAGCAATTTGAAACTACTGATAGCCGCTTAAAAAGTTAGCCTCTCCCAATCATGTGTTTTCTCTCCGGTGTCAGCTCGAACAGCACGGCGCATTTGATTTGGTAATGGGAACAAAAATGGAAATCTCGCCCGCTGCAGCTGAGCTGAAATAGGAGGCAATCCTTGACACACCCTCAACCCTCAATCTCTCCTTCCTGTCAGCGACGAGACTCTCACACAGATTCAGCGGGACTCACTCAATCCACACATACAGAAATGAGCACAGGCAAACGCACGGATATGTGCCTCACACACACACACATTAAGTTGTGTCACTTCTGAGTGGTGTTTTTCCATTTCTCCATTGCGGGCAGAAGTGTCTATAAACTGCATCTCCATCCAGTGCTTCATGTTATTGCTGTCACCAGCTTTCAGTCAGACACCTCTGGTTAAAACTTCACCGGATGAATACCTCCTCCATTTGTTTAAGCTTTAAGTTTCACTCGCTTTCAGAGAGATACGTGACTGCATTCTGATGAGACGGTGTGCTTCCGATACAGATGGATACTTCTGAAATGTAGAACTGATTAACGTGTGTGTGTGTGTGTGTGTGTGTGTGTGTGTGTATGTGTGTGAAAAGTGATTTATTAAAAAAGGTGGGTTGAGGTTTTTTTTATACTATACACAGTAACAAAGTATAGACAGTAGATTCGGTCATAATTCAGAAATAACACAACTAATCAATGTTTATGAATCTGCTTTCAGTTTTTTTTTCTTTTTATCAATAGTCTAGCAGCCATTTAGCTTATGAAAGTCTTGCCTGTGTTACCTTACAGAAAGATGTTTATTTTGTGAAATAATTAAGCCCACTGCAGTTTTATCTGTTTTCTGACAACAAACCCCCTTGTGATTTCTTACTTGACCCACATACTTACCGAAACATTCTCCTAAGCACCAAATAACAGCAGTGCGTTGCATGGCTCATAAACATCAATCTCTTTTCATGCTTCTCCTTAATACCCGATGTTACTTTGCCACAGTGCATTAGCCCAACTATTCAAATAAGACACAAAAAGGTCTACCGCAAAATATGCAAAGTCTACATTAAATAATAATGGCTTAGTTCCAAACGTCTTTAGTCCAGTTGAAGGTAATGAGGGGCAGAGAGGTGTGGGTTTTATCCCCTTGGCATTTGCACTTCAAGGTGAAACCGCTAATGGTTAAGTAAACCAGTAATCCTTCCTCTGCAGAATAATTACACAGTCCCATCTCCTCCATTACCTGTATTCTGTTCCACTTCACACCTTGAAGCCACACTGTCAGAGATGACTCAGTGAGCCTGCCAACAAACACACACCGGTTTTGCACACGGACACACCGACCGGCAGCAAATTAGTGTTAAGAAATGATGACTAAATTGGTTATCTTGAACAGATCTCAATGAATTATGATCTCATTCTGGCTGGTTAAGGTCTCTCGAATGCAACGCAATCATATAACATGTTTTATGTGATGTCGGAGTGGCCCTCTCAATCCTCACTGTCTTCATCAGATACCATAATTCCACTCACAAATGAGTATCATGTAACCAATAAGCAGTGGGTCGGTCCAGAATACAACACAGCATCACTCAGCTTACATGATAAACATCTAGCATGCTGTAATGGGACAATGGGGCCGATTATAACTAACAATGATGTCTGTTGTGTTTAATCATAACATGACATTGTGTATGTTGCCTCAGCGAGGACTCATTGCCCTGTCCTATCAGCTTCAGCCTCTGGCGGGAGGCAAGGCCCAATCAATCTTAACTGCATTGGATGGTTATATGGTGGGATGGAGGTGAATGCGCAGGACTGCCATTACCTCGCTATCACTTGGACCAATCTGCCGTGCTGCTGGATGACACCAGCTCAGACTAGACGAGGAGAAAAGTGATACAATCAAGATTGAGACGGCAGAGAGAGAGTCTGCAAGCACACTGTCTGTCAAGTGAAATGCGTTGAACATGTGCGGTGCTCAATCAACAAGAAGAGAAAGAGTGAGAAACGGAGAGCTGGACTGTGAGGTAAAACATCACCGATTCACACAGAAAACGAGAGCGCACACAGATACACATGTCGTGGATTGATTTCATCACTGGGGCTGGTGGGACACAACGCTGTTGCCTACAGCTAACTCCTATATCTTTCTCAAACACCAAGGGAAATCAGTAGGGGGGTGGGGGGGGGGGCTGCAGATCTGTGGGTGCCACCAGGGAACTGACACAGTGTGAAGAGCCACGATGAAGCAAGAGAGCGCAGACTTTTTTTTAAAAGGGTAAATGTGATGCTAGGATGTGTTTGAGCCTATGTGTGTGTCTATGTGACAGAGATCCACATGAGTGTGAGTGATTGTAATTTTATTTTAAATTATTCAAAATGTACGATGGATGTTTCAAAAGCTGAAATGGGATTTCTATTAATCAGACTCAAATGACTGAGGAGTAAGAGCTGACCCACTCTATTCTCAGGTGTGAATGAGATCAAAGGGAGATCAAAGATGAATCATCTCATCCAATACCAATACTGTTGAGATTGTACATGACTATGAATTACACGCACATAAGTAGCAGAAAGCAGTGCTTGATAGAGACAAACAGAAAGTTGAAATCTGCAAAAGTAGTAGAAAATGCCAACACTAAACATTTGGTTAACCTACGTTGATTTCTTAGTACTTTTTTTTGGCCCTAATTATTGACATTATATCTGTCCATATTTACTATGTAGTCAAGCTGAGGTTCTGAGTAATGAAATTACATATTTGGGGCAGATCATACCCATAAGTGTCGCTTTTTCAAAATGCCCCATGGCAAAGCGAGTCCGGCAAAGCAGCTGATGAGCTTGTTGAGCGGGGGTTGCCTTTGCAACTGGGTGCTCAAATGTAAATAACGATGAAAAAAATTTACTCAATGCAGACATCGTGCTCTTGGGGTTGCTCTGCTGTTAAAAGAGTTAAAGGAAAACGCTAATTACATTCGCCATTCCTACAACATCTACCGGCATCAAAAGAAGAAGTGGCCGCCTCGGTCAAGTGTGACATTGACGAGTTGAGAATATTTTTGCTTTAATGCGCGTCCAAAAATAGCCCAAAAAATATGCGGCACATGGCGCAAGAGCTTAGCGCACACCAGGCTTGCGGTACCATAGTGGTACCACAGTTGTAAGGAGGTTTGCTTGTGTTGCCAGCACTGTCAATAAACTCTGATCAAACCACACTCGAATGGTCCTATTCAAACTTGTTAGCTGCTGAATGATTATTAATGATAAATAAGTATATATTTTGACTTTTACTTTGATTGTTGTTTATTTAGTAAATAATCCTTAATATTATAGAGAAACACTTTCTAAAAACAAGTGTCCATTGGCTTTAAAATATGAGTACAAGTTATTTTACTGGAGCACTCAGTTCCACAACACATTCAGACTAGCAATGCAACTGTTTTATTTTACTCATGGTTCAAACTTGCTTCTCCCCTCAGCGGCAGTCTACTTGTATTTCTAAAGGGCAGAGTAGTAACACCATTCAAAAACTTACACCTGATGCAGTGGCTCCCAACATTGGGGTCACAATACCAGATGGTTGCATGATGAATCTTAGCGGTTTTGAGATGATTAACACTGTAGAAAATAGTAAATATAAAGATAATTCTGCTAAAGAACTGATATTACTTTTCCTGACTTTTCTCTAATATTACCTTTTTGTTCAGTATTTTTACCTCTTCAAGTCTCTGAAACTGTTAAAAGGAAGCAATTAACTCTCACAACTGACATTTTGACATGTCGCAGTTCAAAAAGCACAGGTGTAAATAAGAAAAAATATTTTTTGCATGTGGTTATAAGTTTCAGAAACAATAAATGACTAATGAGTATTTTTATTTCATCCTTGCCGCCAGCAATAGACTACTCTGCAGGGAGGAGAGCGGGTGGCTGATCCAGGAGATGAGCCTTTAGTTAGCGGTTAGCAGTAGCAACTAGCATTCAGCCAGTGCAAATCACAGCGCCGGGAGTTGCTGGCCAGCAGCAGAACTGGGTCTATTACGGCTGCAACAGAAAGTTTGCTGATCCTGCGGGAAATCAGGGCAGTTCCCCCTGGGATCGAACACCCGTCGCTGGGGTTTGCAATTGCTGAATTTGTGTTAATACAGCTCCTCTCATTGACGGTCCGTCTCCTGAGGCTGTCTCCGCACTGAAATAGGAAACATATACCTGCAATTTTGGATTTAATTCGGTTAAGAAACTACCAAAACGTTCCTGGACCGTACAGCAGTACAGTTAGTGGCACAGTAAACACAAAATAAGCATCACAAAAAGAAATAGCAGGGTTATTTTTTACCTGCTCTCCAAGTTTAGCCAGTTTGGTTGAATTTTGCGTATTCTTGCCTGTTAGTTGGCAATTTTTAGTTTTAACCAATGACTGTGAATTTAAATTGTATGGACCCAGTAGTAGAGGTGAAATGCTGACCAATACATCTAGCTAAGCCAGATTTTACACATTGCAACTTTAACATAAACAGGGACATATATTTTCAGAAAAGAGAGTATCTAAATGATGTTTGCTTGGACAACATAAGAAGCTTCAATGCACTTTTCATCACAATGCATTGTTGATGAAACAACTATTCAAGCGAAAAGTGGCTTCTGAGATTTTCATTCTTTGCCTATCCATCTTTTTCCACTCACGTCTAAAATGAGTCTCCTCTCCTCAACTCTTGATACACGCAGTCCTGTCTTTGAAGTAGTAAGGTGTGTATTGGTGATGCAGCACCGGGTTGTCTGTGTGACTGAATGCTGCGTTGTACTCGACCTATCTGCGCTGTTTGCCTGCCTATTTTTACCACTACACCACTCTTGAGTGTTTTGAAATCCAATTGTCTGTTTTCCTCTCTGTCTTTTGTTAAACTTGTCATTTCAAAGAGATAATTCTAAAGACCTGATTTTCTCTTGATCAAATCACGTCCTGCTTGCACTGGCAAATGGCTGTCGTATATAATCTGCAATAGCGCAATACACATTTTTGGGAATTTTAAACTTACTTTAAATTGTTTACCTTTTACTTGTATGCAGGGTTACACCAAACTACATAGTGAATGTGTGATGGTCTGGTATATTGGTACGTAGGCCTGCTCCATACTTCTCCAGCCCGTTAAACTGTTTTGTATTCCCATCATCTCATAGGCGCTGTCAGCATATCCATAGCTATTTGCCAAATTATTCATTCCAGTGGACTGAACCTCCTCGCCTGCTCACCTTCCTGGTTGCTATCACTCCCAAACGGTGCCATCTGCACTATCCTACATGACTGTACCAAAAGCATCTCCAGAGGGTTTTCCTGTCGATGCTGTACACCTAGTAAACTCTGTGGCTCATTCTCAAGACCCAAAGGGAAGATATGTCTATATGAAAAAAGGAATAGGAAAATAAAAAATAAAACTGTATTCATCTGCCGGTAAACTGCACATACAACAATTTGGTATATGTTCTCCCAAGTAAACTAAGTGTACAAAGATTATATATGGGCATTAAATGACTTCATGTTATAACTAGATAGAAGATAATAACAAAATTGTCTCTGGCAGGTTTTTTTTAATATTCTGAAATATATAAATACCATCTACCAAAAACTTCTACAGAAGTGCCTTTCCTGAAAATTGTTTAATGCAAACACAACTGCTCAGATAAAATTATTCCTTTAGGTCAAAATGTCATTCTTTGCCAACCTCTAACCCAAGAACATTATTACAGTGCATTCTTCTTCATTTCCAGCACAGCATGTACATCTTTTCATATTGTGCCCGGATCGATCTGCAACTTGATTCTTTTGTTATATTTCTTGTTTGCAGCACAAATTCAAATCTATATTTACAGCTCCGGGGTGAAGCAACCGTTGTTTTGAATACAGTTTCACCATTCAGCTAGTTGTAAAACTTCTCCAAATAAATTAATTTAGATGCTACACGATAGCGGCTGAAGCTGTGAATGTGGAGAACTGTTGTCGAGCTCTGCAGCATGGAAACTAAATTTGAGATAATGAGCATTGAGCTGACACTGATGTGACTGGAGAGAAAAACAGCCCAGCTCCCTCTTCTGCCCCCTCCACAATGAAGTTTCCCCATTCTATCTCCTCAGCCCCTGTCAGCTCAGGTCATAGCTGGACCAGTGGCAAAAGCTACATAATAAACAATTCATGCTCGATACAGCACAATGTAATCCACAAAGGAATAAGAATAAAGTACAGGCAGTCAGCATCTTATAAAAAAACAGTGTATGGATGGAAGGGTTACATAATACTGTATATCTACGACAATCCTGGTGCCATATAATGAATAGATACAAAACATAAGTTTGTGCTAGTGGTTGTACTGATGCACAGTTTACAAACACAGATTGACAGAGGGATGGTTATTGTTTTCCTCACAGCATACCAATGACACATTTGCTCATGAGAATATAAATAACTGGCTAATGAGAAAATAAATAACGCAAAAGCTAATGAACAGAAGAACCTGGGAAACAACTCTTCCATCTAAGCAATAACAATCACAGCTGGCTAATGAAATCACATCTTAACTTGATAATTGAAAAAATAATTGAATTATATAGTCATTGGAGAGGGGGAAAAAAAGAGTTGGGTATGGAGCGTTCATAAGAAAATAGTCAGAATAAATAAACATTTACATTCCAGGTGTGTATTCATGTATTTTAATATGCACCCGCTTCTAATGTTCATATGAAGTCACTGGGCCAAACATGGGACAAGGCATTTATGCAAATGAAAGGTCAAAAAGCAATTATTTTCAGTTCAACCTGGTTAAACTAACAGTAGACCTCTACATATGTCAGTTTCTCATCAGAATACATTATGATTTACCACAATGGACCACTTCAAATGGATCAAATCAAGAGTGCTTAACACCAAGTTGAAGTGACTTCCTAACAATGGCTCCAACTCCTTCTCTTCTGTCTAAAGTTTTCAAACATATGTGGTCTACACTCTAAAGTAGAAGAAAGGATTTAAGTACATGATATAAAATCATTATAATTCACATTACTTTGTACCTCTTGGCTTCTTAATCAATTCAATCATCAGTAATTTCATTCTGATTTGGTTGGATCTCTCTTGGAACACTTTCATGATTATTGAACATTTATTAAGACATGTTGAAACAAGTACAAACATGTACCGCTGGGAAAATCTGTGAACAGAAAATTGAACTTGTCACATCAGCCACTGTTTCAGAAAATGCAACGGCAACACCTGTTGGTTTAATTTAAACAAAATGTACAAAATAGCATATGCTCTCATTCACACCTCCTTCGTCCAGTTGTAGTTCACAGTGTCAATATAGTTGGTTTTGCCAATGATTACTGATACAAACGCTGAACAAATTTAAAAGTCCAGTAAATTATTTCCAGTGTTTGCTGTTGGTAAGTAACTCGTAGATACGAAAGCCACACATTTGCATTTTCTGCAGAATTTCCCCTTGTCTCAGATAATTTCATTTGTACTGAGTTTTTAATAATTTGTTCATCATTTATTAGGCTATTTATTATTTTAGCCAGGTAAGCACTATGAACAAGACAATGCTTTTTTCAATTTAGTGCCAATCATACCCCTGAGCGACAGGTGAGGAAAACTGTGCAGACACAAAAACACAGAAGAACATGCAAACCCCAATAACAGAGCCATCATGCTGTTTTAAATCATAAAAAATATTAAATATTTTAATACACCATTCAGAACCACAACATAAGATGTTATGTTTGTCTGTGTTCATGTTCATGTCTTAAGCACCAACACCATGTGTGCAACAGCAAAAACTACACAACTATTTCACTAGAGATTGAAATAAGGGTTTTTCCCTTCATAGCTAACTCTCCTGTATTTGCATATCTCTGCATGGCCCCACCTCTTCCACTGGCATAATGAACGCTACATGTCCCATTGTGGAGCCAAATGTCAGGCGCTGAGGTTGGCCGACAGTCCACGGAGCATAATGACCGGCTGAACCACCTCCTCTCATGACCCCGAGATGAGCCCAGAGGATGGGAGAGGAAAGTAAAAATAAAAACTAGATGTGAGAAGAAAACAGACCATTTCTATGCTAAATTCTTAAGGCAAGAATATAGCATAGAAATGGTGAGGCAGAAGAGGCAGCCATATCTCCATAAAATTAAGTTCCCATAAAACTACTGCATTATGAACGACATTTAGAGGGAAAATTATTTTGCTGTGGATTACGCTCCCATGTGATCCAAGTACTTTTGTTACCTAAACATAACCGAGTAGCAGTTTCGTCGCATAAGCCTAACCAAGTAGGTTTGTTGTTTTTTTTTTTTTTTTGTGACCATGAAGTTTATTACTTAACACAATTAAGTAGTTCCATAGCTGCGTCTGTCTTTTTTTTTTGTAAACCACGTGTTTGAGGTCTTAAAACTGCAACCTTCCGCTCTGGTAAAACTTATGTTTCTCTCCAAATGTAATTCAGAGTACAGTTAAGTTGTATGTGAATGTACATTTGTAGTAGACAGGGTTGGAAGGGGAGAAGAGTTCAAGCACCTAAGTAGGTTTGTAGAGAGATGTATAAAGAGAAGCAAAGGTTGTTAGAAGAAAGTGTGTAGGGTAATATGGAGGCTCAAGAAACAATCTCCCTCTCATCTCAAAGAAAAGATGCAGAGGGGAAGCGTGTGGTTGAAGGTTAATGAAATGTGATATTTTGAGAATGTACCGAAGCTGTTGACTCAGCTGTGCACGGCACACAGTTGCAACAGTAATCAGCAAACTCAATAACAACCTAGGGTGTATTGATTAAGGGAAAACTTCAGCAGCCACACCACATGATGCCATCATTAAAGTATATCTAATTACCCTGTGGCTGTGATGCCACCAGACATGTCCAAACGGTTCACACTTTCAATGTTGTGCCAAAGCAAAAAAACTAGTCATTAATCTCAGGGGGTGGGCAGGGAAGTGACAGAATATTGCGATCGTTTTCTTAAGCTTAATTAATCATCTTGGTGTGGTCACAATTAGACATCAGATCATGTCTGATTGTTCTCACGCTTATCTGGCTGAAGCTTCCTTAGAGGAATGCTTGATGGATCCACAAAGACGATCTCCACAGAGACCGACAGAGACTCTGGAGGAGCAGAAAAACTCTCCACTTGAACTGATATCATCTTTATTGCCAGGAGGTGGGTGGATAGTAAGAGCTGGAAATAGAGTGGGCGGTCATATCAAAGAGTTGAAATTATTT
Organism: Anoplopoma fimbria; assembly: GCF_027596085.1. NCBI lineage: Eukaryota > Metazoa > Chordata > Actinopteri > Perciformes > Anoplopomatidae > Anoplopoma > Anoplopoma fimbria. Next base: position 10,211,364 of record NC_072467.1, read on the forward strand.
ACTATTCATTTGCAGTAATTTTCCACTCATTTTCTCTTCTCTATAACTGTGATCCAACATGCACTGGCCAAGACATTTGCAGTTGCTTAGCTGTCAGAATACAAGTATTTGTTGTGCCCTATCTACCTCTGTCTGCCTTCCTCGCCGTTTCACGCTTGGCTTTGAGGGTTAGTTTGTGAGCCAAGGTTTAATCGTAAGGGGAGACTTTCATCTTAACTAGATTTTGGAATATGGACTGAAGGCTCAAGGCAACTCATTAAAATGCAAGACCCAGGGGAGCCATTTGAGAGAAAGATCGCAACCTCTCACACAGGATTTTTATGCAGGAAGTACGCCAACTATTAAGAGACAGATTACACAAAAGAGCCAGACAATGCATGATTTCATGGAGTTTAGCAACATTCAATCAGGTATATTATTTCATACAAAGCCATACATTTCCTTTGGTAATTTATCAGCTTAACATCTAAATAGCCACTTGGTCCTGGTTAATACAATGCAATTAATTGGACCAATCGTCTGATAGTATTCTTTTTATTGAACCAAATACGTATATACGGGTGGAAAATTAAAAGAAAAAACCTGAATGAATAAATGAAGAAACATTTCTATACTATTTGTTTCTATACAGGGCATGATTGGTCACTGAATGGTTTGATGAGTACGGAAATACTCAAATATCAAAGGACCAAAACACAGGTGTAAGATTTTGTAGGGACATTTAAGACCTTGTTCCCCACCACCATCATGAACTCACCATTAGGCAACATCAAGAATGCAGTTAATCTCTCCAGTAAGACTTTGTCAAGGAGCACTGCAGTTGTCCTGGAGGCAAAGCCACTAAATGCTGTTTTTTCCTTCAACTTGTCAGCCATCTATACAGTACCCATTGTTCAATACTGCCAACTACTGAGATTAATGCCAGCATGTTGTAATGAACATGTATTTAACAGGTTTTAAATTCCTAGAAATTAATGATTGGAAGAAGTTTGTTAAAAGGTGCTGATTATGGGGAAGTTCGTTTTCCTTTCCCAGTTAACTTTTAACGTAATGAGTTCACAACTCTGTACCCTCTGTTAGCCTGCTAGTCAGATTGGGCAACACGCTTTTCATAACTTTCAATGATATTAAGTTGTCTGATTCAAACAAAATACAGACAAAGAAGAAGTATATTTTACGGCATTCACTTGAAATAGTTATTGTATTTATATTCATATTAATTAATAAGGCAACCTGAGGAGACCCATGCAGTTTAAGTTTTCCTTTGAAGATTTGAATGTGGAGGCTTGGCTCAATAAACAAACCGCCTGCTGCACATCGCTGTACTTATACCCAGCATGGCAATGTCTAAAACAGACAGCATGCATTCAAATTAAGGGGTGAGAATGAAAACCTCTCAAAAACATTAAATAAGGTAATGGTTTAAGACTAAAAATAATGCATCGAAAATAGATAAAAAAGTTTGTTTGAAATAGGTGGATTAAAGACAACCCACCTCTTTAGTTAGTGTTCAATAATAGGGTTATATTTTAGGTTAGAGTTAGGATTTGGACAATTTGATTAGGAATTCAAAAAAGGGTAAATTTAAGTTGTATGCAATGTTAGTATGAGGTGTCTACTGTCTGGACAGTTTTTGGGAATTGAAGTTACACTTGAACTGATCCTGGACAGATTGATTTGTCACATCACTTTCGCTAATTCAAAGCAATTTTAGGAAAAAAGAAAAAAGAGAAAGTACTGTAGCTTCTACATTTTTTTCAGAGTGGCTACTGTGAACAGTATGTATATAAGACAGGGCTAGCAATGAGTGACTGATGATATCCCTGACAAGCACAGTCATGCAAATTTGCATTGTAAGCGTGTGTGCAGGTTTAAGAACAGGTGTTAGTGTGATTGAGCGCTGAGCCGTGAGTGCAGCAGCCACTGGTCTGCAGCGATGAGAGGACACTGCTGGCTCACAGCTTTCAGGGGACTGTAAGTGCAGCGAGAAGGAACATCTTCAGTACAGCTCGTCCTTCCCATAGAGACACATCTGTGTCAAATCCATATGCTTAGATCCACATACACCTTCACACTTCCAGACAGGCATGGAGAAACACAGATATAAAAATATACAATATGCAGTCCCGATATGGGTCACAGAAAAGCATCAATGTGGAGCTGCCAAATTTTACTTTTTATTTGCCCCTTGTACTGCCTTGCTTCCCATAACATCAAACAGATATAATACAGTTACGTTATGATGTTGAACAGGAAGATATAGCTGTAGATAAATTAAATACTCATGTCATTGCACATATCCCCTGGAAGTGTAGGATTAACAATAATGTTCCATGCAGTCTGTCTCTGGGGGTGATAACCCTCTATATAATTCTCAAAATGGCCCTGTAACTCAGCTGGGAATGTGTGATTCACCAATCCATAATCTCTTAGCTCCTCCACCATTGAGGTTCCAGCTAATGACTCCACTCACTAAATCAAGACAAAAGATACTTCCCTTTTAAAAGGACACTTCAATTAATTACCCCCGGAAAATCCCTCTAATTCTGTAATTCTGTACCAGGGGCTCAGTGAATAAAACTGAAAACCTATTAGTGGGCATTCATCTGATCGCACCCAGGAAAAATAGGCAATCAGTAAGGAGCAGCTAGCTACTGTACAGCAGAGCAGAGGGACGGGGAGGAGAGGACGCGGGGCCTGGATTGAGTCTTATAGCACGTATAAAGCTACTGTGGAGGTACAAGAGCCTTCTTGTTTGTTACATTAGAAGTTGCATCATTCTTTAGACTTCAATTTGCAGTGGAATCCCTTTGACGTGCACTGACCATTAGCAAACAAAATGTTGATTTTGTGTTAATACTAGAGAAATTGTCCGCCTGAATGATCTGAGTTTCTTTTCATACTCAGCTTTACTTGGTTTAAGATTGAAAGTGACTGCAGTAAAATGTACACCACATTGTCTATTTATTGAGCAAACTGTCCATTTATTTACAATATTACCTGCAAGTTCTATCAGTACAATCAGGTCCAATAGAAAAGTGGAATAAGCATGTATCTTATTGATTTCCACCCAAAATGCACTCCTTTCTAGGAGCAACAATGTCTGATAAGGTGGTAGAGTTGTGCTGAGATAGTAATATACATATAACTCAGCAACTAATATGTATCTCAATGAAAACTCAACTGAATACCATTGCCCCTCAGAGATCTTAGCATTTATTAAAACTAATACATTTTACTAAAGCTTTCCACAGCCAGCAAGTATTCATTAAAAGAGCACCAATGTACAAGGTCCAATATGCACAACGAAACAAAGCTGCGACTAAACCTTTATAGTACACTGACAAAACCCAAGTAAAATGATCAGCCTATTTTAATTATCAGTATACTTTTAAAGGACAGACACACGATGGATGACTTGGTGAGAGTAGGACAAAGTCATGAATTAAGTGGCTGTTAGAGCAATATTTTGTTCAGCCATTGTTCTTGATTTATACGCCGTAGCAACACAATCAGTGACATCAAAACAATCACCACTTGATGAAGCACTTTGGTTGGAGTACATTACTCAGATTCAGACTCTCTTTGGTGCTCTGCGTGTCCTTGGATCTATTTGTCGGCTTCATTCTTTTGAGCACTTACAAGAGCAGTTGCAGTTGCAGGCTAAAAGTAACAGATTGCTAGTGCCCCACTGCTATTTGTTTGTCCTTGACTTGGAGGGTTATGATCATGACAATTCGCAGCGTTCAGTGCTGCTAGAGTACAGGATGTTGGAGGACAGCACTCTGACAGTGACTGGAGGATGATATACAGATATACACAGAAAATGCCTTTTAGACTCTTGTGTAAAAGAGTGAGCATGCTTTGAACAAACTGAAACAAAAGCTAGGGGGGACTAAATGTGTGATCAGAAAACAATCATATGTTGTTTTGTTTAATCTGGTGTACGTGTTGGAGCTCTACCTAACTGTCTGACTTGGCGTCTGGCTATGTGTAAAGGCCATACTAGCTATGTTTGACCGGTGGCATCAAGTACTGTAGTTGATGGCAATATTGCATTATCTTAGCGACAGAACACAAGTTGGCCAGTTAGAAACAATGCTGTTATTAGTATTAGCTATATTTTATACTGTCCATAGACTGTGTTACAGAGTTCAATTGAGATGGTGTATGGTTTACCCAACAATAGGCTAATAGGGTTTTACCATTGGGTTTTGATTATTGGAGAAAATAAGCTGTGTGGCAAACACAAGTTTATGATACTTACACGTTTTGTTCAGAATGCTAATCTTAACAAATGACCACTCTTGTGATTTTTGAAGCAACTGAAATGAACTGAACTGAATGCAACCGCCAGAGGTAAAAAGCTGATGATAGGCTATAAGCGAACATCACCACAGTCATATGACTTCAACTCTCTCTAAAAAGCCTTTCCCCTGATTGTGACATCAAGCGTAAATCTGCAAGTTGGAAAGTTTGAGTTGGATAGTTTGAGTTGGATAGTTTGAGTTGGATAGTTTGCAAGAGTGTCAGTATGAACACAACAAGGCTGTAAAGGCAGACCAGTGATTAGAAAAATGACCGTGTCTGGTGAGATGATGTTAAGTGTCCTTGCAACCTCTGTAGTACATTATTTGTGTCATAGAACAAAACATTGAAATCTTGTTAGCTTGTCTTAATCATAGACTTTATGCCTGCCCAAAACTAACCAAATCCTACTAGATAACTTTTTTCTTTTAAATCCATTGACTTCAAGACGAGAGAACCAGAAGTGCGGACATGCTAAGTCATTTCCTGGTTTTAGGACTCATTCTGCCGGCTTCCTATAAAGAGACAGCTGATTGATCAGTTTTAGTTTGCTTTATGCTAATGTCTTAGGCAAATAACTCTCTATTACACATAGGGCACATTAGCAAAAGCTAAGATTAAAACTATTGAGATATGGCGGACATTTGACAGAACTTCATTCCAAAGCAAATTCATTTTACATAACACTACACTTAATAAAGCATGGCTATTGAGAAAAACACTAGAGAGACAGAGTGGAACAGAGATGAATTCAAAATAACTACGAGAAATGTAGAGACATGGAAGGAGAAAAACAATTGCATTTAACCAAAGGGGTTACAAGGTTCAATTCAATTTTTATAAGCTTTTTGTCTTTTTGGGATATTGTTGTGAAAAGAGATGTTCAAAAAGATGACCAGAGGGCTTGAATCGCGGCAGATATCTTCCAGACTGACCTTTAACTTGTCAAAGATGTACCATATTGCTCTGATGGATGCTCTGATTTCTTCAAATGGAGGTATTGCTCACAGCTATAGAGTGATGTATGATGGGCAATGCTTTATTTATCCCTGTGCGTCACAAAAGAACAACAAAATGAAAAAGGAGTCTTTGAAGTGAAAGGGACATGGTTGAATTAATTTCCATTTAAAACAATTTATTTTGTATTCCATCAACAATCAAAGACAAGGAATAGAGGTCTATTACCATCAAACACTGACTAACAATACCTTGTGTCCATGCAGAGAAGAATAGTAAGCATCTGTTTGAAAGTGGAACATGGTATTATGATCAAATGTAGGACCTATAAGAATATAGTGTACATATTCTTCAAGATTAAATACATATTCTGATTTGACAGTAAAACTAGTAAAACCAGTTTTATTTATTCCATATCACAGATTTGCCTTAATGGGTTTACAGCATAATGTGATGTGACCTGGTTGCTCATGCCGCTGAGAATGAACATTCAACACACAAGCTTTTTTTATGCCATATTTCTCAATCCAAGTATATCTGCACAGTAAAAAAAAAAATGTGGCAAACTGAATTAAAAGTGTGGGTGGTGAAAATATTTAACTATCTAGCAAGCCAAAGACACCAATATATTTTTCTCAGGAGCTGGACGATCAAACCAGAGCCAGAGGGCAAGTGAATATCAGACTTACAAGTCAACCTATGATACAAAGCAGGGCTCCACAGAGAAGTCTGTGTTGCTGTGTTTTTGCTGCAGGCAGTTTATTAACACGTTAGCCTGGAGAACTTGACCTGGTATAGTACATCCAGCCCAGTATCCCTCGGAATTACACAGGAAATTCCACTTTCACAATTTTTAATGATTCCGATTTTTGTATTTAATGGAATAACAATGAAGCATGGATTGAAAGTTTGTTGAATTATTAAAATAATAAGCCAGCAAGTAATGCTGGCTAGTAACCAGCAGTTTTCGATCCACACTGTGTTGGATATCGATGTAAAACTAATATTTTAAGAATGAATAATCGCCCAATCTACCTACTGTCGTGTTGCCCAACGGCTCTGCTTTTATTGTCGGCGATCACGCTCAGTAATTGCGGCAACACACAAAATCTATATAGTCTTTAATCTAGCAACACATAACGTAAAGGTGTTGAGGTACGTGTAGTGTACTGTGGCCAACTGTCCAAATTTAAAACAGGACACTAGAGTTCAGATCCTTTCAAGTCAATTTATAACTTTATGTCAGAAGATATTCAGGTTTTTTTCCTGCACATATTTTCTTCTTGTTAATTTGCCTCTTTAATCTCAAAGAATATCCAAATTGTCTTTTTTTTTTGAAAATCCAACTTTAATCTTGGAAATTCTGCTTATTTTCTCTGACTATTAGCCCCTTCCCCTGGCTCCATAATAGATATATATTTTTTTGTATCTACAATGGCACTAATATGTCGTTGAAGATATCCGGTACTGTTGGCAATAAAGGCTACAGCATTATCCTTCCACACTTGAGCCATGCGAACAGCAAAACACTGCTGAGTAGATTTTGCAGCAGAGGCAAGAAACAACTGCCGCCTGGAGTTAAATAGCAGCACTGTGGGAGAGTCATGGGGATGGTCAGACGGGCTGGAGAGGCTCAGGCTGACAGTGACGGGTGATGGATGCTGCACCGCCACAAAGCCCACAGAGAGTGAGCGCGTATTTGTTGCAACAAATGGGATTGTGCACATTTTCTGTAATCCATGACTGGAACCAAGAAACAGGGGTCATTGTGTATTACTGGACTAACATTTTTTTTTTATCACAGTGGGGTCTTAGACACTGTCCTGCACTCAACAGAAGGTTAAACTGGTGAAAGACAAAGACAGAACTCCCTTCAGATAAACTTTGCTTGCCACAACTGCTTTTTTAGTTTATTTTTATAGCTCTATTTACTGTATCTATTTCTTTAAAACTATTGCTGGAATAGTGAAATGTGCTCTTCTGCCTTAGTTTGACATGCTACTTTTTGAAACAGCTGCACTGATGCAATACCAAAGGTAGGTGGGAGTCTGGTGTGCAGTGTTGTGCAAAATATACTGAAAAAATAGACTTGGGCTGCTCTGTTTCTCTTAGTTTCCTCCCATGTCCTTTCTATCAATGGTGGTCCACAACATTGACTTTTAATGGGGTAAAAAGTATGAAACTTGCTCATCTTAAATATTCTTCCTTTCTTTCATTAAAAAAATGTAAAATTAGTGATTACATTTTAAAATGTAATCACTGATAGCTCCCTTCAGTGTCTATGTATATATATATATATATACAGAATGTTGTTTGCCATATTCACAAATTACTGCACCACTTCTTCTGCAGAATAAATTTAATACTTTTGCTTTTGAAGAACACTATGTACCCTCGTTTTTTACACCCAAAAGAAAATCTAAACAGCATTTATAGGAGGCGGCTGCTGTAAGATCTTCAGTGGCAGAGATAAGAGCCTGTTTTGATCATACAGTTTTATATCTTAGAATTTCATCTCAGGACTCCTGCTGTAGAAAAGCGAATGTTCCATCAAAGCCAGCTAACTCAAAAAACACAATAACCTGTTGTTTGAAATGTGAAGATCTAGCACTCCCTTTTTTTGCCTTCAATTCTGATGCAACCAGAGGCAAGACCAAAGTGCACAGTGACCAGCACAGGCTCACATTCACTTGGTCTCTGGCTGTGTTTGAGATACAAACCAGGCATTGACGTGTGGTTCGGCGAGGGCATTCACAGTGTGTCTACTAAACACCAGCAGGGCAGTAATCACATTACAACCACAGACACGTAAAACAATTAAACAGAATAAAACTGGATTTGTCTTCCAGCATGCAATGTGGAAAAAGTATGATTTAAGTTGTATGATTTAGAATTTACCCGAGTCATGGATTTAAGTCCTTTTTTTTAAGGTATCTAAATAAAACAAGTCTATAAACCTATATGTTCAGTGGCTGTTAACAATCTTGAGTATAATCACACTACCGTGGTTAGGGATGCACTGATAACGATGTTAATTTTGTGTATCGGGTCTGATAATGTGCTCATGTGCTCGTACTCGTAAGACAACTCCGATACAACCTCACCCGATAACACTCAAGGCAACGTGACGTTAACCTCTCAACAGTTGAGCCCAGTTAATAAGCCGCCTAGCTGTGACAATAACCTGATGCACAAACAATTTAAATCCTTCATTTACAGCCATCTGTAGTGTACGCAAAAACAGGCAGTCCCCAGTTCACCCTTCTAGCAGAGTTTGCAGCCACGATGTTGGAGGCGTAGTCGTGGACATATACAGCTATACTTTTGCCTCCACCGCATCTATTAGTTTAGCTACAAGGCTATCAGCTGTCTCACAGGGTTTTTTGCCCGTGTATTGCAAACCCGGTGTAACGTTTTTGGTCGAGAGCGAACCGGTGTGTGATGAGTATGAAGTAAGCCATAAGGTTATAGCTGTAATTTTGGCCTCGTAGTGTATGAAGAGTTAATTTGTCGGTGAATAAATGCTAAAATTCCTCAAAACCCGTGAAAAGACCAAAGCTAAGTTTTCCATGTCTTGCTTTCTACATGCTGAAGTGAAAGGGGTTAGCCCCGAAGTTAGCAACAGCTCAGGCGCACTTAAGTTGGGCTGACCTTTAAGTTGGACCAGCTATTCTTCTTAAGTGACAAGCTGTATTATTTTAAATATTTATTTTATCTGTTTAACTGATGCACGGTTAAGTTGAATGTTCAAATGTCAGGTACAGTATCAAGTTGTTCATTTAATTTGTTACAGTCAGAAAGTGAGGCACATTTTAGGAAAATAAACCATGTTTCCAAGTCATTATAAGAACAATAATGGCATTATTAAGTACTCATATCGGCAAGTACCCAAATAAAAGTACTTGTTCTTGGTCTTAAAACTTGTTGTTTCAGCTCCTGACTTTAGTAATCCACTTGAAGGCGGTATTAGTGAGACAATCTTGTGTCATAAACCTCCTTAGTCCAGTCAGCAGCCCAAGGTCAGCAGAGGGCCCTCCTCCTCTGGGCTCTAAGCCTCCGCTGGCAGAAACAAATTGTTTGATAGGGGCTCCTTTTCCATTTAATCGCAGCCACCACAGACACGCACATACACTGATGCACACACACGCCAATGAAGGACAGAAATCTCATTAAGATCAACGAGATTGCCGAGATAAAATGTCACTCAAAAATATATCAGCCATGGCGGACTGAATCTCTGGGTCCATCAAAAAGACAGCACAGCCCCCCTCAACCCATGAGCCCTCAGACGTTTTTTTCGATTGTTCACATCCATGTCAACGAAAAATAAAATAAATATATGACAATATTGCATTGGGTGGAATTATACGGATTGATGACGATAGGTAATTCATTACTCTGGCAAGAATGCAATACTACACGACAGACTATACAGAATCTGAAATGCCATCATTTCTGTAATTTCATTACAGGTTTGAGGTCCTTGTTCCTCTGGCTTTAGATGAAAGTGAATGAGGCAACTCGCTGTAATCTTTTGCTCTGAAAAGGCCAGTCACCACTTTGATTAGTGGAACATGGAGATGTAGAGGCTTCTTGACATCACAGGTCAGAAAGAAACATAGATGTACATTCCTAATGCATAAAGATATAACATATCCCTTTCATGCAGTTTGTAAACTGTAGTGTACTTTAACACTGCACGGCACTTAGCCACTAAGACTCCAAAGACTGCTCGACTGGCATGCTGTGGATAAATTCATCAAACATTGTGGGAATGTCCAAAAATTACTACTCTGCTTCAAATAGCCATCTGCCACATTCACAGCTGACTAAGATCTGCTCTTTTTGTAAAGTGACTTTCCAGTGATCTCCAAGGCACATACATGTGCAAATATGCAAAACAAGTTAAAGTAATAGAAGACCTTTAGAGCTAAAACTAAGCAACAGGGAAGCTGGTTACTTTAATGTGTGCCTGTTTATGAAAGATAGCAAACTAACAGAATTTAAAAAAAGGCTAAATTGTCCAAGCTTAAACAAGTTAAAAAGTTACAATAAGGAAGCAGTTGTTCAGCATGTTAAGGAGTATTCTTAGGGGGAGAAAAAAGCTTTAAAGACTATGCCAACTGCACGAGTTTGCTCCGTCAAATGTGACCCTCCTGTGAAGCAGTTTTTTAAATTCTTACTAATTAAATTTACAGCTCTAAGCCTTTTAAAAGCGTGCTGTTACATTGTCTACGTCCTGTATGTGTGTGTTTGTATGTCTGTACTGTAGCTACCTGTATGTGCTTCCTTCTCTTCAACTTTCCTCTGGCAAAATTTTGCTAGAGGTCTCTTTGAGTCATTTCTGTGTCAGCATTATAAATACTTGTGCACTATGTCAAGTCTGAAGTTGCTGACTTTTTTTTTGCACTGCACTATTCAGTTTCTGTCATGAGGCCTTGAGAAGAAAAGTAAAGAGTACAGAGTTCAGCAGGAGGACACATCCTTGAGGACACAATTATGATGTGCTTACTTAGGAAAAATGGCAGAAGAGGTCAGCAGTTAGTGATACCAACTGCTGACAATAGTCACTATAACAACATGCGCATTGTTGCATTCATTATTTTACATGAATAGTAATTATATTAATTGCAGTTTTTCAAGATTATTTTCATGTTATTTCAAAATAATTGAATGTATGATGTATTGGAGGCACCACATGGCAAATTATCCCAGATAAAATTATGATCACACAAACATTACAGAGGAAGACGACCCAGGGCAGCTGTAGATTAACACAAATTAGCTTAAAATAAAGAAGGAAGTTATGTACACTATTATAGAGCATTTAACATAAAGACAAGCTGTGTGAGCAAAAAAAACACATTTTAGTCAATTTACAGATCGAAATGTGTCTCATTACTCCCATTAAAATAAACCATGGGCAGATATGGCATGTAGAAGTATGACTAAAAAAATAAGTCACTGGAAGAATATACAAAAACAAACAAGTACGTCGAGTGAGACCCCCTTGGTGAACTGCTTTACCCCTTTATTTCTTTTTTTCTCCTAGGAAGACACTAGGAGGAAAATGTTGTCACTGAGTATCAAATCAATTCAAACTGTTTTACTTACAAGACAACAAGACTAAGAATATATTTAGGAACAGCTGTGCTTTGGGTTGAAGGCTAACGTAAGCATGCTAACATGTGCACAATGAAAATGCTAACATGCTGATGCAATGCAGGTTTAATGTTTACAGAGTTCACCGTCTTAGCTTAGCGTGTTATTATGCTACAATTGCTAATTAGAAAAAAAGTATGGCTGATGTTTTATAGGAATGTAATTAGTTATAGTATTTAGCCATTAACTAAAGTTTTGAACGAATAGACAATTCAACCTATTTATGCGCTAGATGATGATGATGATGGTGATGATGATGATGATAATGACGATGGCAATCAATTAAATAGTTGTAAAAACATTTCACGAAAAATCATGAATGCGAACCTCATGGTGGTGATAGAGGAAAAGTAATTAGGATACTTTTTCTGGGAACCATAGATTTATGTGCAAGATTGTGAGTGCATTTGACCAATAGCAATGCAACACCTGAATTTCCCCCATGGGGATCAATAAAGGAATATACTGTATCTATCTATAGTTGTTGAGATATTTCACAGGATAAGTGAAAACTTCCACATGCGTACATGTTGGAACTAGAAGAAAAGTCAGGGGATTCCAAAAGTCAGGAGGATTCATTCTCAGGGGACCATGAATGTGAAAAAAATGTCAGTTCTTGAGATTCTTCTGGAACGACCGTTGAACACAGACAGACTGACAGATCAACATTGCTGTCCCTTCATCCCTAAAGCTAGAATGGCTAAAAACTACCCAGAGTACAGCCAATATGTTTTTTTCCATCGCTGTTAATGTACATTTGGTGACTAACTCTATGGTCACAGCAACTTTTCCACAAGAAACCAAAACCAGCATATTTTACATTCGAAGAAATATGGTTTAAATGTTTCAGCAGTCAGAGTGCATTGTTTTGTCTGTTCTTTTTTGCATAAAATGTGAGTTCATATCAAATATACAGTTGTTCCCAGAACCAATAATTTATCATCTTTATTTGACTATAATGCTTTTTGAAATGCTGATATATTGTTTTCATAATGACAACTGTGTTGTGAGAGCACAGAGGGAGTACACATTTGAATTAAAATGTCTAGATCCAGGATGATATGAAATGGGTTATTTGTTTTATAACATCAACTGTCAGATAAGAGATACTACAAGAAAGCAAGAAAAAAAACTATCTATGATCTTTACCTGCTAATAATCATAAATAAAATATGCTGGGTTCAGTGGAGTTGCCGTTTCAACCAGTTACTGTCCAAGTCTTGCGGGAATCGATTCAGATGCAGAAATTACCTCGGTGTTCAAAACCATAAAAGCATTCATGGAGGCAATTAGAAGGTTCTCTGTTTTGTGTCTAGAACATAAATACTGCACAATATTTCCTCATGGGACTAAACAAACCAGTGCATTTCTTGATAAATGAATGCAGAAAAAGCAATTTTTATAAAGCTTCAGGGAAATATGACTCTGACAGCATTCTATTTTTATCAAGCGCTATATGTTTTATTTTCATCTCTAAACCATTTTTCAAGCTGTCAGAGAGAAAATAAAAATAAATGAAGGGAAGAAACACACCCAAATCCATCTCGCCATCACTTCACATGGCTACACCCGTCTCAAACCTCTTATCAATACAGTCATCCCTGTACAACAGTAACTTTGCGAGGAACACGTGTCTATAACATTGTCCCATTCCTATTGATTTCTGGCCAAGTTTTCATAACTCCCTTTCCTTAAAAGGTGTTGTAGGCCATGTGCTATGACACTAGGGATTTGACAATTCCATTACTGTTGCTACCGTGATGATGTGTTTTGACAGGATTGGTGACCACATGATCACAGCTCACGGCAGTGATGACATCGCCTATAATTCCTGCACAGCAGGCATGCTGCCTTGTTCTCATGTGTGAACTTTGTCATCTCTGTTTGTCTGACAATCTCAGATCAATACTCTATCAAAGACTTTTCGGCCTTGAGCTGATCTGTTGCTTCTCGGTGCGAAAGCCAAGAAACTGGGCGGTGGATTACATGCCGCCATCTAAAAACGAGACGGGCCTGTTGCAGAAGATGAGAGAAGAAGGGAGAGCTGGAATGTGAGAGGAGATACTCGGTGACCGTGTACAGTACAACTTCGCTCACACACAGCAGGCGGCATGAGTAATTTGGAATAAGTGGGAGATGGTGAGGAGGGAGGGCGACAGACTGACAAGATGGTGGATACTCTCTCTTCAGTTCCATCAGTATGCTGTGCCCAGATCAGTGTTTTGATGAAAGAATGGAAATGCCATACTGCTTAGAAAAATAAAAGGATGGAGCTCTTTGTGAGGATGTTGGTGAAGTTCAAACCCCAGAATATCATTGCTTTGGTCAGTCAGGGTGATGACTATATGTAATTATACGCTTAATTGGAATACTTATACTGACAATTCTACATTCAATTAAAATTCAGAACTTAATTCTTCCTTAGATATGTCCTGAACGAGCTATAAATACACTGTTCTTTCATTTCCCATTTGCTAAGGCCTCACTCTTGCAGTAATTATCAACAATATGATGGAAGATGAGAAAGACAAGGGGATATCAAATTGAGATATGCAGTAATGATAGGGAGTGAGACTGCATTTTTATGACCTAGGCCATCTGGATATTCTATTAGTAAAAACAGTTTGGAACACTTACCTACAATCAGTTTCAGTTTTGTGGTTATGGTGAATTAAATTATGGAGAACGCATTAGCTCATTGATTTACTCTGCTCTGTGAGGATTGATTACAACATATCTGGTGATGTTAGAATAAATCTCTGGCCTAGGTACAACAACAAAACTAATACTCTACAGTCATCCTTGCAACTTTGGGAGGCTGTAATTAGCAGTGTACAGCAATGCTTTGATCTTAATGCTACCTTCTTTGCCCATTTGTGGATTAGCCAGGATTTAGGCTGTGTCGGCACTACACAGGTGATGAGCTTCACAACTGCTCTTCAGATACCTATTGGTCATGTCACAGAGACTACTTTCATATTTTATACTCTCTGTAGTCTGGACCAAAGTAATGGACTGACTGATCAACCAACCGGAAAAAACTAAAGGTGGGAATACTTTACTGAAAAGACTTTAACTTTAGTAAATACCCACTTGATTTAACGCAGATTGATGAGAATGCATTTTTAAACTGAATAAGGACTGGGGATTTTGGTCCGCCATATTTTAGTGTTAATTGCAGGAGGAACAATTACAATGACCAAAAATAGTTTATGTACATATGGGCATACAAACATTATATACTTGAAAGTAATTGAGCCTATCCTTGACTAAAGTGGTATAAACGGCTGCACCACAACCAGCAAACTCTACATCTCATTATTCACTGTCTGCTCTGAAAAAGTCTTCTCGGAAGCCTTTTTTTCTATCAGAAAAGGCCATTAAAGAGAAGATTTTTGAGTTGCTGGCTCCCGATAGAGAAGGGCTACGATGGCAGGGATCGGTCTTGTGAAACAAAGAGTAGATAATATAAATTGGAGAACCTGGAGTGCTGTGGGGGTTTCGGACGGGGAAATGGCTGTCTTTTCTCGTAGGGGAGAGGGAGAGGAAACTGGGCGATGGGGAGAGATTGGTTTGTCTGGTTGGACTCAGAGGGTTTCAGAGTGTGTGTGAGTGAGAGGAGCGGGTTCCTGCCGAACCGGAGAGAGGGACAGATAATCAAGCCAGAGTTGATGTGGGACTTTGTGTAGGGGCAAAGGAGAATAGAAACTCTTTAATAGATTAGCAGCACTCAAGTAGTGGAACGGCCACCAGGGAAGCCAATAGTTGAGCCATTGTCACACCTTGAATTCCCAGTCCTCTTTACACCTTCATACAACTCTAGCTTTGGGGCTTCAAATTCTGCTTTTGGACAAGTCTCCCTGAAATTAGGAATAAATTCTCATCTACATAACTCTCATGCAGGACAAGGAGAAGCGAGAGAGAGAGGGAGAGAGAAAAGAGTGACAGAAAGCTCAGAGAGAGAGAGAGATGGATGTTGATGCTATTTAGCTGCGGAATGACGGAGGGAACCACATAAAGCCGCAAGGGAGAAAAAATAATTTACTCCAAACCACAGAAATGTATTCAAATAAAGTCCTATTCACATATATTCAGATCAAATCACTGTTGAAAATAAAGCCCATTTAGAATGCAATTTTTTCCTCTCAGTGGTGTAATGCATATCGCTCCCTATGGTAATTCAAAAGAAGATAGCTCAGTTAAGAAGGCTCAGGAAAATCAATGATGCCTTACTGGTGGAAGGAGAACAGATGCATATAAATGAGTGAGATTCTCACTGGATCGGAGCGTGCATTTCTATCCACTGGCCATACAGATTTAGATCACGCTCCATTGATATGTTTAGAATGCAGATATTTTACACTTTCAATCGCTTATCATTCAGCATACAGTCTTTCAGTTGCAAATGTCACAGGTATATCATCTAATCATTTTCAGTTTGGACCCTGCATTTCAACAAAACTAAACATGAGTCACCAAGTAATTAGAGGAAAATAAAAGTCGATCAGGTGGGCTTACTGCTTCTCTGAACCAAATGGCATCATGTACATACACATCCATAAGAGCAAGGGGGTCAACTAATTTATCCTAACACAACAATATCCCTGAGTTAATTGGGCGGCAGCCTCAGTAGATACCTTGGACATTTATTGTCCAGGCTTTCTCAGTCTGACAAGCTGATAATGAGGCATTGTGGGACAGCGGGTCACCTGGTGGGGTGTTAGACTGACTGTTCTCCTGCTAACAAAGGGAGAGCGAGAGAGAGAGAGGGAAAGGTAGAGCCGGAGACAATAATGGGACAAACGGCCACCACCATGCTACAAATTACCTGCCAGTTTTGGTGTAATCTCTCAGTTGAATCATTATCTCTCTCCTGGATCAATCTCTGTATTGCTTCCTCTGCACCCACTAACTACTGTTGGCATCCCACCAACCCTCTGCCTCAACTTCTTCAACTAGCATTCCCAAACTCACCAAAGGCAAGCAATTACCTACGCTAGCAGTTAGCTTCATATGTGGTTCACTTTTTATTTTCATGCTGGCACGGTCACGCCCTGGCTTTGTATGTGGCAGAAGTGAGGATATGGAAGGACGAGGGGAGCGGCAACCGGAAAAAAGGTTGATGAGTGCAATTCTGACAACGATGTAACTGTATGCAGGATTAAAGTGCAGGCATGTGACGAATGGTTCTAGTCAAACGGTTCCAATGATGCACATCAGGAAACAATATGCATTCCATAGGTCCACGTTTTCATGATTGCTAATTGATTTTGGGTCATTATTTTAATGCCGACATCATTTTTTTGTTTTTGTTAAGGCGACTGTGCCAATGTGGAAGGAGCACTAGAGTGGATGTCGGTTGCAATCTACTGCAATTTATGTGCCAGGATGACTGAAGTTTATTTTTGTGCCTCTGGACAGTTTGTGGCAGATGGTCGAATCCTGTTATTTTTTTCAGACGTAACTACAGTAATAACAATAATGTTGGATCTGTTCCATAAAAGCGTCCCAGAAAGCCATGTCAGTGAGCCAGCATGCACAATACTAAGACCCTGAAACTAGCTCACCTCAATGGACCAGAGCCATCATTCACTCTGTGCTACCAATTACTTGCTTTTTTATTCTGTGGCAAATTAAAATGTCTGCTGTGAAAAAAGACCTATTGGAAAATATTCACTATATCATGATATAAAAAGGCATGTGATGTGATAGATGTTTTATTCATAATGCCCACCCCTGAGCTTTATTTATCCAGCATGTGTGTGTGTGTGTGTGTGTGTGTGTGTGTGTGTGTGTGTGTGTGTGTGTTTGTGTGTGAGAGCAGAGAGCAGAGCAGAACAGCAGACCAGATCCATTCCTCTCTCCCTTCACAGCAGGAACTCGGGCCTTAATTACCTCTGATATAAACACAAATTAGTCTGGAACACAAACAGAGACTTGGCTATGAGGAATATCTTCATTTATACCCCATCATGTCCAATTACACAAGATATATCACCTAGATGCTAGGTTGAACTTGTCTGCATGGAGTTGGCAGAGGGAAAATAAACATAAATTACCAAAAACACGACAGTCTTAACACCATTCCATCCCTAAAAATTTGGATCAAATGATTTTCTGTCTGGGAATCATTGACAATATGCATGACTTTCACTGATGTTAGTGTTATGTTGATGTTGCAACAGTGACTCCCAAGTGACTTTCAAAACAAATGAAACTCAGTGCCCTCTGACAAGAGGTATATAACATGGAGGAATTACCCCGCCTACGCATGGATGAGGAATAACCTATTCTTTTGATGAAGTATTACACTTAGTTAGTAGTTCAGATAGCTTCAACTGCCCTGAAGTGGAATGCTGAAATGCTTCTAATATAACATCACCTGATTTTTATCATTAACTATATATCATGTACGCATTCCCTCCATAAACTTATATGTAATAATCCCAATAGTTCCCAAGAACTACTCCTGTGCATGAAAAACATTTATCTATATGTCTATATGTGACCAGTATAAAGATGAATGTTCTTCAGTGGAACAGTGTTACAGACACAGGAAAAGCAAAACATTTTTTTGGTTTTGGTCAATTCATGGAATTTGTTGATAATAAGAAAGATATCGAACTAGAAAGGTGCACTGAAAAGTAGCGTTGATAGTATATAGCGTCACTAGAATGGTATCTAAATACCCTGCCATTTAAAACAGTGCAATACCAATTTGTTTGAGTACCGGTACTTTAAGAATGAGTTAAAAAAGTTTAGCCAAAGATGTGAAATATATTACATTAACTGTAAGTCTGGCACTGAAGCTCCAACCCAGGTTTGTTAGCCTGCACATTACTGTGGTTTACAAAAGAAGACTCAACACAAATGACTCAATACATCTCTCTGGCAGAGGACTGCGCTCTACTGAGTGCCTTTTCTAGTTTATCCATTTAGATTTAAACAGGACAGTTAATGAGAACAGGCTCACTCAAAAGCAGTTATCTGAATAGACATTATGCTTTCAAACTGAAAACTGAAATATTAAAGAATTGAATCATTAGCATAATTCCTCAACCCCTCTAACAGACACACAACCTGATGCCAACAGAAACAGCAAGCATCCTGTTGAGGTAGCCATCCCTTCCAGCTATGGTTGAAAACCACAGAAAGTACGATAAACCCTTAAAAGATGCAACAATCATTGAACAAAGCAGCACCTGGGTTTATCTGTTTTGTTCGGTATTGTTGAGGTACCAATATATACAATTGAGAAAAGTGGATTTTGAAACCTTGTGAAGCAATAAGACAGAACAAATAATATGCCTGGGAGAAAGGATTTCATGTATAATGGAATCCCAAAGCTGTACGCTGAGTCCAGGGGTATTATTCAGGCACAACTCAAGTGCCAGCCTTTCTTCGCTTTTAGCACTGAGTTCCGGATGAGCAGGCAGATCTGCCCTGCATGGCGGTCACAATCAAGTAAAGAACATAGTCCTGGGAAACACAGTACTGATGTTTAGCTTTGTTCTGCTTCATATTCAGATCATACATCAGTCTGCATGAAGCCCTGGAGAAGGTGATGTCTGAGAAACCACTGACAATGCCTCCTACAACATAAAGGCATTACAGAGCTTCACTGGGATACTGTGTTTTGGCCACAACCTTCATCCGGCTGTAGGCAAAGCTGTAGGCCTGGACCATGTCTCAGCATGCTTTACCAAGCTCCAGACAACCTTGTTGCCTTTTCCAGGTCAAACAAACTGATGAGGAGCTTGAAAAAGAAACAGAAGACCTTGACAATCCCTGAGCATAAGTTCAAATAGGATGAGCCTTCACACAGGATGTCCACCTTTGAGATGGTGGACAGATTCTGTGAACAGCAACATGCCGCCTGTGCTGTTTTGGCTGATACATTGGAAAGGAGTGGTACCTTATGCCTAAAGACTCAGACATGGCAATGCTAGAAACTGTTAGAGAGGTCCTTGGCCCACTAAGCAGCTTCAAAGATGAGAGAAGGATCCCAGGCTGGCTGTGCTACCCTTGAAATTAAAAATATTTTACTGTCTGAGAGTGAAGGTTGGTAACAGCACTCTTTCATAGGACATGAAAAATATAATAATAAGAGCAGACTTCACAGCTAGATTAGCAAGCAGACCCAATGTCATTGACTCTGCCACACTCTGCCCAAGATTAAAGACACTTTTGTTACCATGGAGGAAGAGGTGAAGAAAATAATTTAGCAGAAATCTGATGAAGCTCCACAATGAGCGAAGAAGCAGGTCCAAGCCGCAGAGCAGCAACAACAGGAAGATCAAGGAGGGTCAGAAAAAAGACTTGAAAAGCCTGCTGTCCAATATCAAGCTTGAAAAGATGGGGGAGTCAAGCTGTGCTTCAGTTCAGCACATCACGCATTAGTTGTAGCCCTAGACGGGCTGACTGAGGAGCATATTGACATTATTTGTTTTTCTGCATAAGAACCAAGAAGTGTCCAAAGAACAATCCAGAAATTGAGTCAGAGAGAAAATTTGTTACTAATTAAATTTCTCTTGTGATTTAAAAAAATACATAAAAAGAATCTCAGGAGCTGTAACAGAAAACTTTTATTTTTCTTGAAATATGTTCAGTAGCTATTTGGCTCAGCATCTGTGACTGGGTGACTGTGAAATATACTTTATATAACAGTCCATGTTCCTGCTCTGCCTCAGCCGACAGCAAACATTGAGATAGGTGCACCTGAAGGCTGTAACTGATAGTTCCTCACAACAGGACTGTGTGGTTGAATGGGATTTTTTTGTTTTAAACAAAAGGGGAGGTCAACACTTTTTTCGTAGTGTCTATCAGTTTAAAATTCTTACCAAAATAGACACTAGTTAGGCAAAAGTAAAATGTGTTTGTTAGCAAAACAAT
Source organism: Anoplopoma fimbria (assembly GCF_027596085.1). Lineage (NCBI taxonomy): Eukaryota > Metazoa > Chordata > Actinopteri > Perciformes > Anoplopomatidae > Anoplopoma > Anoplopoma fimbria. Next base: position 10,231,683 of record NC_072467.1, read on the forward strand.
CAGCTGCGTTATCACCAAGCAGCTCCTACCAGCTGGGGTTTGTTAGAGTAGTGAGTTAGAAGCAAGTCGGCAGTCAATGGCAGTGTACGGGCAATAAACGTGTTTTGAGAAATGATGAGTCCACGGAACCCCCAGAGGTCCTTGGGAATGCAGCCATAACTGGCCACCCAAATTATTTTGCTGTTTACTGAAGCAGAACGTGAGATTAGCCGTGGACAGACACAGAGGTACACACTCACTCATGGACGCCCACACACACGCACACATGTGAGCGATCACATGATTCTCCTGGCAGAGATAATATCACATGCCTTATCCTTCAGATAAAGTTGTGATGAAATAAAATGAAAACTCCTTCAGCCATGTCAGTCGGTATGTTTGCTGTTTTTGATAGCAATCTGAGGAGGTAAATAAAGCATTGCTAACAAAACACCGATGTCATTACAAATACAATCTGAACTTGGTGTGGAAAAGTTATGATGCGGTCAAAATAAGACAACCCCCAGTGAAGTGGGGCAAAAAGCAAGTCAGTCAATATCAACAGTTATTAAAAGTTGGTAGAGAGGCCAAAGATGGAGAGAGAAGCGAAACAGAAAAGATGAGGGAGTAGGATGGTGTGTACACAAAGCCCAAGGGATGCAGGACATGAAGGGAGAAGGGAATGAGAGAGATGAAGAGAAATGGAGAAGAAAAAAAAATGAAGAGTGGAGGAGTAAACAGAGGGGATGGAGAGGGCATGCCAGGAGACTCAGGCTTTGGCTGCCTTTGTTATCAGTTTGCACAGAAATGTCAGAGCACTGTGACATCCCCCCCTAGAGCCTCCCCTGCTGCCCAACTGCTACTGTGTAACACACACACACCACGCCGCTACAAATCACACACACACGCCCACATACATAGACAAATCGTGGAAGAGCCCCTGTACACTACTGACTTTAAAAAAGCACATGGACACATGCTACAAAAACACACGATCACACACATACTCAGCAAATGCACGTACATTTATATACAGCATACAGTAACTTCATGTATACACATACCATATGCATTCTTTACTTGGCCGGGTAAATGTTCTAAAGAACACAGCCAGTGGTTGAAAAGAAGGTTAAAAGTTTTACAGCACAAAAAAAGGGAGCACTGAGACCGAACACAGCAAGAAATTATATATATACAAACAATAAATAGTTAATAAATAAATGTATCAGTAAAAAACACACAGTAAGTGAGACAAAGTAAAATGTTCTCGGATTTGTTCAATAAATGCTGAAATTAAAAGCTCATACAAGCTTAGGTTCACAGAAATAATAATATCTAATGATACATGTTGTTTTGTTAAAAGGCATGTCAAAAGGTCAAAAATGAACAATCCATTTTGATGATTTCTCAATATTGGTTGGCCTCTTAGACCTTTGAGATAAGGGTATTCAACAGCCAAGCCGAATAAAATAATCTTAAACTTGAACTACAACAGAAACTGCAAGAAAACATTTTTTCCACACAGGGATTTATAAAAAAAAAAGGTTATTTTTTGTTTTCCCTGGGAGGGCGGTTGGAAGAGGAGCTTTTGTTTTCCTCTAGGGTGCAACCCTTAAAGACGGTCTTTCTCAGTGAAAAAGTTCTTAAAAAGTACTGTATACTTCTTGCTCAACACCAAACCGCAGATAGACAGAGGAAACTTCTCCATATCAACTAGAATATTAACTCTTGCTACCAATGGCTGGAAAAAGTGAGAGATGTGAGAGATGTTGTTACGAGAACTAAGGAAGCTGTACTGATGTCATGAATGACTGCAACAACCATGAACATTGTTGACAACACGGATTGGGGAGATGTCTGACTCTCTTTCTTCCTCAATCAAAACAATGCTTTCAAAATCTTCCTCTACCGACCAGGAAACCTATGGGGAACTGACGGGTTGTTGAATATAATTTGAATGATTGACAGAGAGAAAGATAGACAGATCATTGAGGCTGAGCTGACATGTTGGCTAAGTAGACTTTTCCGTGCTCAGATTTGTAGACATATGCAAGAAACACATCTTTAGAGTGGCACGCTTCATCCCATCTCTGAGCTCAATCAGATCTGGCATCCATGACAACTAAAGTACCAAGAAGCTGTCATATCACACCATACTGGAAATGCATTCAAACTTCAGTTCACGTTGTTTTGCTCGCTTTGGTTTATTCAACCAGGCCATAATCCACTCAGGAAATAACAGTTTACAGGAAGCACAGGGTTATAACAGCATTTACTGAGTGTATTTGAGAAATATATATAAAAAAAATAAAGAACACAGCATCAAATAATTGCATATAAAACCAACTTCAATTCAATTGCGTCAGGCAAGAAGGTCTCTGCCGGATGATATCAGATAACCTAGTAATGTAAAATGAGTTTTTTAAAATATTTATTTTTGCTGAGCTTGCAGAATTCAGAGTGAACTTGTCTGCTCAACAGAGTTGGGGCTAAAAGCTACTATGATGATTCAGGTGTTTTGTGAGGTCCGGCCTTTTTTTCCTATTTTTCTAATTCGCTCCCAGTGGGCTCATTTTTTATGTAAGCATGTTCAGGCTGCATGTGCAGTCTGACTGCGAGTGTGCAGGCAAGCCGAAATGTAGACAATTATAGTAAACGGCACTAACACACTGTCTATGTCAGGAATGAGAAGAGCCGAATAAATCACTTGTGTTTTTTATTCGTGACAATTGGATTCCAACATTTAATCCCTGTTTGTTCAGGATCAAAACAAATGAAATGCACTTTTAGTTTGACCGCATTTTTCTAACAAGATTCAATTGTGCCAGTTTGTCAGCCTATTATCTTGTTCTGCATAAGCAATAATGGCAAGCTGCTTACCTAATGTATACCATTGCATAAGCAATGTCTGCATTAGCAATTCATAACACAAGTTCAGCATGAAGTTGACAACCGCTCAAAATGTCTCTATGGAAAGCTCTGTATGTGTGTGTGTGTGTGTATGTGTGTGTGTGTATGTGTGTGTGAGTGTGGGTGTGTGTCTGTCTTTCCTCTGCCAGCCTGTTGACTGATCCCTCTTATCTGTGAAGCTCTGTTGGTGATTAAGGTTTTTGTCTGTTGGCTTTTTGTGCTAATGATGTGAGAACAAACAGTGAGAGCCATCACAGAATCAGCAGTGCATAGCTTTATATTTCACCCTCTTGTTTTACAGTCTGCACTTTCTACCTCCAACAATCCGACTCGGATCCCATGTTCGACATATTTCTCCAAACAATCAGTGCGCTCCAATGTTTGCCCTTAAGGCACTTGACAGGAAGACCTGCAGGGCTATTTCTTTTCACTGAATCAGTGGAACCCAGTTAAAGGTGAACAGCAGCAGCACACAGGGTGAAGCAACTGAGTTTCACTTATTTCGTCATTAGCACCGTGTGGTGCGAGCGACTATGGCAGCTGAAAACAATGTGGAACTCAGAGGAGTACATTTCATTGTGGTAGGTAAAGGCCTTTACTGCGACGAAAAACAACACAACACACTCTGCTGCAAATATTTTGCCTCAAAACTATTTAAACTGGCAGCAATGCAAAACAGTTGCTGCACTTTTTTAATAAAAGGTTCAAATAGATTTGTTCAGGCAGAGGATCAACTTTTGGGATCCTACTGACCCAGAGCACAGTATGGTAGTCTTTTTGAAGTAAATTGTTGTATAGCCAAAGCCATTGTAAGCTATTTTGTTGAGATTCCGTTGAGCAAAAGATTGAGAGAATTTAAGTTTCCTCTGGTAAAAAAGTTACTTAGTGTATATTTCTAGGCTTTTATTGTGAAAGGAAAGAACAGAGGGAGTGGATCTGGTCTGTGCTGCGTAAATCAAGCCTGCGTAAATCAAGCCTCTCTGTTTTGTACAATATAGTGTATTTTTGAAAGCATCCATTTTGCACAGCATAATTTGTTTATGCCTTTAAGCTCCAAAAAATCGACTTCCCTCCAAAAAAAGACATTGCTTTTTCACCGCACTGACAAAAACAAAGATATATTGACCTGTTAATCAACTCTTTATTTGTTCTAAAAGCAGTACAGTCCGTTTAAAATGTCAAGAGCAGTTCAAACGCAAAGCATTACCAGTTAAGAACCCAATTTGTTGTAGGTGCAGATATGCAAATCCAGATCTATTGTCCAGCTTAGGAATGCTTTTAGCAATGAGAGCCAAACTGAAGCTGGCAGTGAAAACCTGGCAGTGAATAACGGATGTGACCGCCTCCACAATTTTCATCCCGGCATCATGTCAAATATAACCAGTGTATAGTGGATGACAGTCATTCACACCACAGCTAATTGGATAGCATAATCTTTCATTTTTTTTTTTAAATGAATGTAACCTGCTTTAATGACATGCATCCACGCGCGATGAGCTTGTATAAAGGTTTCAGTAGGTGAGCAAATTAGAACTTTCCTGAAATAGAAATGTTGTACATTCAAGCAGCAATTATTTGTAATTTAGACCTGTGAAGGCACAACTGTCACCGTCATAGCAACAGTGAAGGCAGTGACAACAGAAAAAAAGCGACTTTGACAAAGTGACAAAGGCATCTAAGAGAATGTTGAAATTTACAGCAGAAGCCAGAGGTGGAGAGTCTTCTCAAATGCTCTGCCAGCTTTGCCTCAAAATGATTCATTCTAAAACACTTGACCAGGAGATGTGGAGGAAAGGTAGTGCCGAGCCTCCTACTATAATAATAATAATAATAATCAATCCTTTATTAGTCCCACAATGGGGAAATTATTTCTCTGCATTTAACCCATCCCGGAGGAGCAGTGGGCTGCAATGAAGCGCCCGGGGAGCAACTTGGGGTTAGGTGTCTTGCTCAAGGACACCTCGGCATGTTGCCGGTAGAGGGGTTTGAACCACCAACCTTGTGGTTACGGGACAAGCGCTCTACCTCATGTGCCACAGCCGCCGCCATAAAGGAACAATCTGCTTCTACGTATCGATCATCAGAACCAGATAAGTGTCAAAAAACTTCCAATTTATAATATAAACACTGTTTTGCTTTTCTCTAAATGCCATAAAATCTATAGTTGATGAGATACAAAACAGGGAAGGAAAAGAAGGGAGGGAGAGAAGGCAGTTCACATATTCGCTGTTACTCACACTCATTGATGCTTACACTTATTTCATTAATGCAGGAAAGACAACCCACTCAATAATGTTGTTTTTGTTGACTAATGTAAAACAAATATTAAAAGGCAATATGAGTATTAAGGTAAGGCATGAAAAAGAAAAAGAAACAAGGATGTCTTTGCAATCCTTTAAAAAAAAGCTTTTTAATGTGGATTTCCTCTGGTTGTTTTCGTCACTGTTTAGACCAATTGTAGTGAGTGTGCACTGACTAACTAGCTTCATGCTCCAGTGGGGCTTTTTTCTGGGTCTTACGCTTTTGTGATAATCATAATCTTTCGCCAAATAGTTTCAGTAATTAAAATGAATCACCCAGTAAAGCAACAACACATTCTGCGTTACAATGCAGTAACAGTAGTGACTTCACACACTTGCTGAGGGTGCCTTGTTGAAATGACAACCGGCAATCACACCCGCCAATTGGCACTGTTAAGCTTATAACTACTGGATTCAGATTCAAAGATCCTGTCTGCCTCATTGTAATATTCTCAGGTACAGCTTCATCTGAACACACACAGGGAGATACATATCTGTAGAATATGCTTAAATGCAGCACCAGAGTTTTGTTATTCAAACCATCAACTATCAGCGCGATATCATTTCAAGGCAGTTGGCGCAGCAGAGTTGGGGAAGGTAAAGAAGCGTGTGTAATTTTAAGTATTTTAAAGTGTGCTATATAAATAAAATCCATTATTATTATTATTATTATTATTGTAATAAGTGTGATATGAGGGTATTTACAAATACTGTGAGCATAGCATCTTGAGGTTGTTCTGATGTTTTGATATGAATGAAAAGTCTCAGAAAAAAAGAATGAAAAAAAGGTTGTGTTGCATTCAGCCCCCATATGTCAGCGCTCCTATAAAGGATATACGGGATATAAAATATAAATTGTGAACAAATACATTTCCAAAAGGTATAACATTTTGTCCCTTTTTTGGTTGCCATTTGTAAACGCAGAAATACTCAGACTCTTCTCCGACTAAACGAGAGAGGGAGGGAGAGGGAGAGAGGGAGAGTAGTGGGGGTCGAGCTAGGGAGTGAATGAAGAGAGGGCTGTGAATCAGAAGAATACAAATCTATTCCCTGATTGTTTTGCGGCTGAATACTTTTTAAAGCACAGATAAACACATCCACACCTTCTCACAAACCTGCAGGAATGCCGGATTCTGAATGAATGCAGCTCAAGGTGGCTCTGGGAACTACACAGTGCCAGACCCCCCCGGTCTATTAGATCCCCCGTGGAGTTAAAATGCTCTTTGCTCTTCCCCCCCCCCCCCGGGCTATTTGATCCCCGTGGAGTTAAAATGCTCTTTGCTGACGCCCAGAAGAGTACGGAACACAGCTAAGAAGAGGCAGGGTCTCTGCAGATACAACACCGAACACTTCTAATTGGTCATAACGATGATTAAGAGGGATTAGATTTGTATGAGTCTTTACATTGTTTGTTAGGAAATTGATGCATTATATTATATTATATAATATATTGTCAGATAAAATTTAAATTTAAATAAAATAGAGTATTTGCTAATACGTGATACGTTAGTGTAAATCTATTTTTTTGTCGTAAAGTGATTCCATATTCCAGGCATGTGTGTTTGACGCCATCACCACATCGACAAACACAAACCAGCCAAACCCAGATATAGACATCATCAAAACAACCACACCTAGCCCAAGATCAGAAACATCTCAAGTGTCACAATCATAGTATGTGTGATATTGCTGTCCAACTGAATCCAGTTCTCTCTTGAGAGTCCTTCAGTATAACAACGTCACCTACCTGCAGGGGATCCCTCGAGCACCTCTCCTGTGTAGCGCGTCTCTTTGAAGATGGGTCGGTTGTCATTTTGGTCGATGACAGTGATCACTAGCATGGCCGGTCCCTCAACAAGGTTTCCAGCGAAGTCTGTGGTTGAAACTTCAAGCTGTGTGGAGACAAAGATAGAGGAGTTTATTTTCAGAGATGAAGATGGTGTTCTGGGTGTAGCTCCTATTTATTGAAATTTCCATTAAACGGCAGCTGGGAGACGTTCAAAATCTATGAAGTTCTGCTTCCTGCTACAGAAACCTCCCACTGCTTTTCTAATGAAAATACAGCCACAGTTAAAAGCAGATTTAATAGTCACTACAAACATCACTGCAATTTACTGCATCTCCCTCTACAAAGGACAGTAACGCTTAATAGTTTCATTTTCAACACATCTTAAGACAGATTGTTGCAGTTATTTTATATTTTCTGCTAGTGGTGGGCAATTTCCCTGGATTACAATAATGAAATGATTTGTTCCTTTATGGATATAAAGTGCCTGAACATTTAGTATATAGTACCTTAAGCTTTGCTGTTAAATTCAAACTAGGGTAGTTTTAATACTGGCCTACAATCACTCAACTTCAAACATCCATGCAAAGTTTCTCTGCATTTGATACGTTTATTTTCTTTGGCAATATCTTACATTCCCTCCAATTGGATTAAATCGTGTCCTTGCATATGTAAGACTCTTCAGATTCCTTTTCCGGCACTCAAGGATATACAGATAAAACCTTTCAGTCGAGCTGGTTAGGATTACTCATCCTCTCATCTCCTCCTGCTCTCTACCTCCATCGACCCAGAGAATACATTTATGCATTCAGCTTCTCCCTACTCTGCAGTTTTGCTAGTCATCCCTACCGGTTCACCTAGGGGAACTTGCCAGCTGAACAGAGTGAAGTCAAAAATATGCACAATGTCAATTTGGCAAACAAGCAGCTTTCAATCCAGAGTGGGACGACCCTGTCCTGTTTAGTCAGCCTACCCAAATACTAAATAGATACTACTAAAGCCTGGCCTACTGAATATATACGTAAAATCACTATGTAGTTTAAGTATATGAAGATAAACGATGCTCTCTGAATCAACTGATAGTTATGGTAACTCTGTTATTGTGCTGACACAGCAGTTTCAGGTTTGGCAGAGCTTCAACAGATACATCTCTTTTGCAACCCCCCCTCCTGTTGGCAAGCTCCAGTCACTTGCTGTTATTAGCTGGTCAGATGTTAAACCTGAGGGTTCTTGATACATAGCAATAGATAGAATAAGAATAGACATAGTTGGTAGATGTATTCATAAATACAAGTAGAAATACATTTGAAATTTTCAGCTGTCCCTTTAACCCTTATCCACCATATTTTACACACAGGTAATACCGAGTGGGAACCCCAACAATAAGCTACTGTAAGAAAGCTACTGTATTCTTCTCAAAACATTATAAGTTATGTAATGAAAGTCTAATTTGTGTATTGTGTGCGCAGACGAGGGAATCTGGGAGTGCTGCCTCTGTCTCCTTCACAAGGAGTATGAGGATGAGGGTTAAGGTGCTACATGCAGCCTTATTAAAAGTACCACTGTCAAATTAATTGGGATGGCTTAGTGTGATTAGCATAAAAAAAGGAAACCATAGTTGAGACGGCTGGTTGGCTTTATCTTGTTTATTAAGACAGCAGTGGTCTCCTTTGTGTACTGTAATTATAAAAATGAATGTCTCAGTAAGAATGTGCTATTGATATTTAGGCGCTTTATCTTGCACATTTGGGCAAAATGAATTAACGCAGGCTACGGACTGGGGGAAAAAAATAACAAACCCATAGAATGCACAGGAAACTGCACCTCAAAATGCTAACGACTGGACGTATAACAGGCTGTAAAATGCCAGAATATTGTCACAAGAGTGGGATCACTTTTGATATAATCTAAGCATGTGTGCTACTAGAAACCCTATCAGCAGATGAGGCTGTGCACCCTATGAAGTCAGCGATCTGTATCCTATAAAGACACCATATGTAATGACATTACCTCAATTCAAATCTTAATCTGTGGCTAAAGAGATCCCTTCACTTCCTTTATTAGCGCTTGAGCGGGGCTGGAGAGATTCATCAGAGAAAGAGAGAGAGTGAGCGAGAGAGGTTCCGTCTTTTATCTGTGGCATCACATTACCGGCCTTTCCTCTCCCTATCAGTAATGCATGACATCACGCGAGCTCTCTATCACACGGGTGGGTCATCGCACTCTTCTGCCTCCGTCTTGCTCCTCTGTCTTGCTCTTTCTTTTTGTCCTCCTATCTGTCCGTCACCATGACGCCTGGAGCATATAGCGTAATAGCAGTAATGGCACACATGCAGCTGAAATAAGTGTTTTAGGTGTTAGGAGCCTAATGGTTTCATATATCATCTCGTCTTCCCCCCTCTCTGTGCCTAGAGAATATACCACGGGAGGCTATTCATGAGAGGGACCATTTCCCCCTCTGTCTCCATCCCGCAGAACTGCTGACTCTCAACTAATGGTGTTCTGAACCCAACACGTATTTCCATCCGATCCACAGCTCTCTCACACACACACACACAGGCTCACACACAATAAGAGGAATCTTATGAGGCTGAAACAAGCGTACAGGGATCTGCATGGCAAAAGAGCTATAGCCCTGTGCCAACAAGCATATGTACGCATGACTTCACTCACTCACACTGACGCAAACACACACACATTAATACATGCACACAGTGTAGCTTTTCTTCTCAGCATGTCTGAGCTGTAATGAGAACGTTAGCAGTGAGGTGCCTAGCATCAGATAATTTAAACAGTGGAATCACACCAGCAAAACAGTAATAACCTGTTTGGCAGATGGTGGGAACACATAATCAAACACATACCGTCTCACAGCTAGGAAAGTGGTGAGATCTTTCAAAAAGAAAGCTAGCCATGGACAGCTATAGATTTATATGATTTTCTTTGAGCTATACAGTCTATGACATGCAAATATCTCAGCTGCACGCCCCACTCCATACAGCGGATGTTCTAACAGGGGTTTGAGTATGCAGTGCAATCACAATGAAGTTACATGGGTGGAAGAGCTCTGTCTAAAGATGTCTTTCCGTCAAAGTCCAAAAAAAAGATTTTACGGTTAATGGGGCAGCTAATTTCTCAAGTGCAAGTTCTGCACAGAAACTTTTAGGCTGTTAGCACATCAAGCTGCGAGTCAGTCACTCTATGACGAGTGCGGATATAACGGGGAAGCTGGAAGACCCTTTGCAGGTTCCCAGTCTGATACAAGAGTATCAGAAAGACAGTTGACAGATTGCATGTCAGCATTGTTCCACAATTGTAGGGTATGTGAATGGAAACATGTCATACGGCATCACCCATATGTGTAGATCACAGGGACGAGGAATTAAAAAATAATTCCTGCCGCTTTCAAGCAGCCTTTAGAAGAAAACACAACAACAATTACAGCACTCATTTCGTACACATTGGCAATGATGTGTGCTTTGCATAAATAAAACTAAAAGGAACAGTTAGATAAAAAAAACATGATTAAGATATAATAAGAAAGTTCAAAGTACATAAAATAGTTATTAAACAGAGGAATATCAATAAAAGTTAAATAATGCAACAGAAAAAAGGGAAATAAAAAGCGAAAGTTTTACCTGGATTTAAAAACTGATACATTAGGTGTACGTCTAAGATGTTTTGGCAGTTCTTTTACAGTTAAATTGGCATATAGCCAAGGTGGAATTAATTAAAACACCCATCCTAAAGAACAAGTTTTATTTTCTATCATTCTATTTGACTAGTATTTTCATTTTATTAGCATAAGAGATGCTTTTCAGTTTTGTATACTTTTGATCCCGGTTCCCCTTTGGAAAAGTGTTTGTCCAGTGTTACTACATTTAAACACACAAGTGTTTGGAATGTTCCTTATTTTCATAATGAAAAATTGTTTACCAAAGAAGCTAGTGGGCAAAATGCTACCTCAGTCTTTGATACTTTCACTATAGGTAAAGGTTTGTGGCTGTCTTTGACACCACTCACTATAAATAAAGGATAAGTAATTATTACCAGTGTGCAGTCTGAGTAAGAGAGGGTGTGCGGTCACTTATGTTAATGTCAGAGTAACAAGAGTTTTTTGGTTTTTTTTACTGGCAGATGTAGATTCTGGTTGCCTTTAAAGTTGCGGTAAAAGTGAGGATATCTGTGTTATTTAAGTAAAGTTCAGTCGAAAAAATATTTTCATGAGTACTCATGTAGTTAGTATATGTTCAAATATATTAGTCATTTTTTTACAGTCATTTTAGTATGTAGAGAATAGTGTGCTGTGAAATGATATCCTCATAATAAGCCAGTCAGAGGTGCAAATCAGAGTTGTAGAGCATTCAAAACCATTCACCATTGCAGTTGGGAATAAAACTCTGCACCATAGCTGCCAAATTAATTATTGCTCATGTAACAGTATTGTGTGCTTTGTGGTTTAGTGTTTCTTACATAGATGCAGCTTGGAGAATAATCATTTCTTTTAAGGATTTTGTACTTTTGACACAAAATAACCTGATATTTTCCAACCTTTTGTACTGCTGTTTCAACCAGGAGTGATTCAATTCTGGTTTGAAGGTTCAAAGCGTCATTCATGGCATTGGCATTCAAATTCCAAAACAACATTCAAATGCTGCACACTCAAAGTGAGCCAAACCTTTCCAATAACTACAGAACCTTGTGAAGTGCAAAAGTCAAAATTTATTGAAAAAGAAATTCACTTTTTAATCTAAGGAGATAGTCTTTTTTCCTATCAATATGTTTTGGGTGTTTAGCCTTTCAAAAACAACATTTCCACTTCTCCAATTTGCAGGCACGCCTGGCATTTAAAGGTAATTGGACACTTTGATTAGTTTAATTTATGTTTCACCCAAAACAGACCTTTGACTAATTAAGAGACCAAATACAACCCCTTGTCCTTTGGGCCCAGATTGTGCACAGTTTAACTATAGCAGCCCTAAATCTGACAACAGTTATCCTTGAAACAATGGTGAATATTCATCAAATAGAATTTTGTATAAGCCATGTACACTCATCTTTGTAGTTTTACTACTGCAGCTGCCTGTTCTCCTTACATTGCTCTTTTTGTACTTGTACCTAAATAATTGTAAGTGGTACTTTTGGATGGAGGCTTGTGCAAATCCTAACCTATGCACCCTTCTTCTCTTCTTGGAGATCTTTGCATAATGGAAGGCTGCATAGCAAATGTGCGTATAACTTTGTCTGTGCATGACGGATATTAAAAGAGAATGCTTTTTCCAGCATATGGGTGAGAATATATTGAATAAGGTCTTTTGAGACTCAATTAGCCTCCAGCATATCAGTTATACTGCACATTTGTACAACTTCATCAGTCAATCTCTGGGGAACTGACAACTTCTAGAAATCTATGAAATGTACATTTCTTACTTGTTTGGGTGCTTGAAATTGTATTAAATCTAACTTATTGACGCTTTCTGCATCAATGTGCCAAGACAATGACCCATTATATTCCTAAAGGCACCCAATCATAATGACACAGTGCTTGTGTGTGTGTGTGTGTGTGTGTGTGTGTGTGTGTGTGTGTGTGTGTGTGTGTGTGTGTGTGTGTGTGTGTGTGTGTGTGTGTGTGTGTGTGTGTGTAGGTTAGTTTGGCAAGTTTAAGTCAGAACCGAGGCATTGTATCACTGGCTCATCACTTGCCTGTTAGCAAAATGAGAAGGCTATATTGTCTTTATCACGGATCAGAGCGAAAATATTTCTCTCAAGTTGAAAATTAGCATCTATGTGTGCAAGAGGACGCAGTGATTTCATTTGGGGGGTTAAATTACTTATTAACGGGAGAATTGGAGAAAATGGGCCCTGCTCGAGTCGGATCAGCAGCAGACAGTCACAGCAGAGATGATAAACTCTGGGACCATTACCTCTGTGTTTATTGGCTGAGCGGCCCCGGCCTTCAGACTGTAGATCTGTGACTACAATCCATCTTGTCTGTTAGCATCAGAGGTCTCAGTGAACACTCGCCTCTCACTTTCCTTTTCTCCCCGAGTCTGTCAGTGATGCTTGAGCAGGGCTATTTTGTTCTAAGAGCTGATATAATTATCACACAGAGACATTGACATCTCTCATGGTGGAGGAGTCGCAGTTTATTTTTATATAAAAGCTCTCTTGTTCTATATTCAAGTTTTGCTCCGATATTTATTCATCATAAATACACTATGGTCAATTTTATCCAAATGGATGCTACCCTTTGAATGTCTTCTATTTGGTGTTACTACAAAGGCTTCTAAATGACAGGTGTTATTTATTTGTATAGAGCCAGACCTATTATATTATGTCTTTTTTTTTTTTTTTTTTAAACTCTCATGACCTTGGTGTTAAAGTACTGTGGCTCCATCCTTTTCATGCATGGAAAGGATTCAGAGCTCTTGTTATTCAACACATGGACAAGAAGAATCATAGAGTGATACATAGAGGCCTTTCACAAATTTGCCAGAGACACACATTCATGCTGACACAAGCAAACATAGAGAAGAATGTGCAACTGTAAACTGTTCAAGGGGGAATAAGAGCAGCGACACTTTATCCTGAAATCCTTTGGCTTGTTTCAATCTAAATTTATGAAAGAACCCAACATTACATTCCTCACTTACCCTCTCCTCTCCTCTGTCTCCAAGGATACCTCCAAGTTTTGAGTCCTGAAAGGCCTTTGTGCAGAGATGAGAAGCTAGGTTGATTACAGGGGAGGGATATAGGTGGAAGTGTGAGCTGAAGCCCAAGTCAATTGGGCGTTTGGGCTCATTGTGGCAGAAGCAGAGGAAAAGGTAGATGAGCTGAGAAGGCTTTATCACAGCCTTAAACGCCCGACGGGATAGTGAAAAGGGAAGTGGGGGAAAAAGGGGGCCCAGTCATGCATAAGGAAGCATCTGCGTTGCCTTCCATTGCCATCGCCTCATTTCACATTCACTCAGCATTCAGCTCCTCCTGAGCCATTCAAGTAGCCCTCCCTTTGCCGGGCGGTGCATTCAAAGGGGCTCTGCCTGCCTGTCGTTTTCTTAAGATCCCTGTGAAACTTCTCTGCAGTAGCTTCAAGGTGAATAGTTCCCAGAACCTTCCAAACACTCCTGTGGCTCAGCCTTTATCAGCAGGCTGCGCTCCACCCCAGCAGAACCCCGGCCCTGCCCTAACACATATCAGACAGTCCCTCAGGAAGGAGGGGTTTCTCTCCCTAAAGCTCTCCTCACTGCTCTCCCATGGACAGAACGAGGGAGGCATAATCTGATCGCTATGAAACTGGCTGAACTGCTTCACTGTGCTGTGATTGGGCAGCTCAGTTTGGAATACCTAAAAAATGGAGGAACCCAAAGGTCCGTCAATGAGATCAAAGACAAGTATCAAGTATCAGGAAGCTGGCAGTGCCACTGACCGTTATATTTTTTTTAAAAAACTTACTATAAAACACAGTGTATTCTTTTGGAAACAGCGTAATGCATTATATAATAGCATTGTGTTTCTTATATTTTCATTTTGTTAAATCCACAAAAACAAACATCACAGAGAGACCACTTAATTCAATTATGTAGCACCCATAGTCTTTATGAGAAAAGCCCTTCTTTTCAATTTTCATACACCTTCTTCTATAGTACATCAAGATGTGATAACAACAAAGGGATGTTTATTTCTCTCACCCTCCCTAAAGAATTGCACTATTTCCTCTATTCCTCTCAAAGCGTAGACCTCAAGGTGTCAGCCTCTATTAGAAACACCCTCAGGGATACCGAGGTTGTTAATTCACTGGTCCTGTACACATCTGCTGAATCTACCTTCAAAAGCTTGACACATTCTATAACAGTGAAATTAAGCCGTGGAAGCAGGCTGTCAAGAAGGAAGAACAGCTGCCAAATATGTTTCATGCTCTCACCATTGCACCCTGGGAAACACTTGAAAACCAACTGGCACTGGGTGAGAGGTTTTTTGCTGAAGAGCACGTATGTTCTACAAAGTTAAACCACAACTTTGTGGAATCAAAGTTACCAAACACTACAAACCAAAACTCCCCATCCTCCTCAATTATAGGATAAGGGGTTTGCCAAAACATATTTAGCTATTCTGCATCTGTCTAAGGATAGCATGTTGTTCTGTTGGTTAGTTGGTCCACCACGTAAGTCCACACTGAAATATCTCAACAACTATAGGATGGATTTCAATGAAAGGTTGGACAGTCCTTTGCAGTCCCCGGAGGGATGAAGCCAACTGAATTACATGCTCCTCTAACTCTTTCTGCAGAACCACCTTAAGGTTGACATTTTAGTTGTTTAGTGAAATATCCTAACAACAATTGGATGGATCACCTTGGAATGGAAAAAGGTAACCGAGATGAACACAGGGATGAAACTACTACTTTGGGCATCCCTTGACTTTTTATCAAACGTCAACAGTAGGTCAAAGTTTACAGTTATTGAGATCTACTGTACCAGATGACCTGGAACGAAAGATTACAGAGAGAGTCATGTTCCAAGACAATGTATCCTGATGACTTTGTGATCCACTGACCTTCTCTCTCGCACCACATGCTGGATGACATTTGTGGTTTTTGAGTGAAGTGTCTTGTCAACTATTGGATGGATAGTCATGGAATTTGCCACAGACACTGATGTTCCCCACAGAATGAATTGTGATAACTTTGGTACTTCTCATTAAGCACCATCAACAGGTCAACATTTAAATTTGTCCAACATTTAGTTTTTTGACCAAAACGCTGCAAAACAAATGACATTCCATATTCATATATCCATTAAATAAAAACGTGAAATAATGAATGATGTTGCATTGGACTACGTTGTTTTTAGGTGGATATATTAAGTGATAGTCATCATTGCCAAGGTAAGACATGGAAAAGAGAAGTTATGCACATTATAGTTGCAAGCTAAAACATGGCTAGAGTCTAAAATACATAATACGCTGATCCAAATGTGGACAACTACCAAAAACATATGACTTGACCCTTCTATCACTCCCAAATTGTCTGAAATGTCTTGTAATACAAATAAATTAGGGATGTAATGGTATATGCATTTGTCCCACATTGGTTGGTACAGGATGTGCAGCTCAGTCAGTAATTATTTCGATTTAGTACCCCCCATGACCCAAATAACTAGTATTCTATTGTAGTCTACGATGATCTCAATAACATTGCAAGTACTCTGGCTGTTTGCCAAGACATAAATAAGGCACATCCTACACTCAAAACTTTGCATTAATGGAGATTTTTATTGAAAATGAAACCTCAGCATGGCTGTTTGTGTAATCCATGTGTGAGCAACCTGCACTAATCGTTGTAGTTATAAAGTCAGTGTTATTGTTATCAGTACGAATATTCCAGAAGCAGTACATTTTCTCAAAAAAAAATGTTAATGTGCTCTTCAGCAAACAGAGCTGTTCTTTGAATAGTGGATTTTGTTGCATGTGGATTTCTTTGTCTGTCTCTTATCCCAGAGTCACTGATCTGAAATGTTCCTCATTACATCAAAAGAAAAGAAGCCCTTGGAATGTCAAAGAAGATATAAATAGATGGTCTTTGGAGGGAGAGAGATTGAACAAAAGATGGAAGGTGAGAAAAAGTGGGGGAGTTAAAAGTATAGAGCAGATAGAAAATGATAGAAAAGATCTTTCATTCAGCTGGCCGTCTGGCAAGATAAAAAATAATCCTGCTTCAGAAAAGGCGTTGAAAGAGTCACAAAGGCTCTCCCTGGTGTATCATGGTACAAAATAGCCCCCCCTTCCTAAGATATAATTCAATCTCCTTTAGTCTGGCACTCAAGGTACTGTTTGGAGGGCCAGTGGAAAACTAGGCTTACCTGTCTGCTACTGTCTTCACCACTTCTTTTGTCATGTTTTATATTCGTCCTTAGAGGAGGCCTATATATGGTGCACTCAGGGACCATGATATGCCATCAACAAGACAGCTGTGTGCAATTACTGTACAGCTATTTCAATTCAATTCAATTCAATTCAGTTTATTTTTTTTATTTCATTTGTCTCTTTAGATTAAAAGACTGTCATATCTTTCTTTTTAAAAACATGTTGGGAAATATAACATGAACAATGGCGAGTTCCTACAGGAAGGCATTCCGACATCAGATGAAGTAAAACATTTTGTATGGTGTGGTCATTTCACATGTTTACATCACTTTATTAAATTGTATATTATTACATGCTTGTCAAGTTTTATTTTGTGTGCACCTTGAGATCATTTAAAAATAAAGGACTAGTTTCAGTCAAAATATTAATGACTGAAATCAATTAAGTTTCAAAATGTTTGATTTATAGTAGAGACGTCCAGCTGAGCCTTGATCAGGACGCATTTTGGAGTAAATCATCTGAAATAAACCTGATCTTTGTTATTCACTGTGAAAAAGTAAAAATTATTTGGACTTACCACTGTGAGTTACTTGGAGTTCTGACACTCGCTTTGTTATTGAATCAAGTGTGACAGGTCTGTTTTTGAATTTTATATATCAAAGAGCAGAATCAAAATATTCAGGTAGCAGCTTTTCATTTTTAGCTGACTGTTACTTTTGCAGGTTTTAAATTACATATAAATCAAATTCATAACAGGCCACACTTATATTTTCTGTTGTTTGTTTTGTGTGCGCTTTCCAAGTCTTTGTCTGTGCTCTGCCAAAGATTATTTGTGAGGGAAGAAGCTTGACACAGTTTGGAAAAGGTGTTTCTGTAGTTCCAAAAAACCCACAGAGGGATAAGTCTTTCCTAGTAAAATGATCTAGCTAATCACATCAAATTAATTTCAGGATTTGGATCTTCCCAGGTACATTTCCATTTTTATCATATCAATAATTTAAGCTTTTTACTTCATAGATTTGAATGAGGAATTAACTTCTATGTCTATGTCAGGTTGTGGGTTGAGGGTGCACTAGCAGCTGTGTCAATAAGCTAAATAAAAGTACTGGATTGAACTCACTGTCGGCAGATACTCAAATACTCAGATACTTTATGGCCTCAAATCCTGATCTGGGCCAAAAAAAGTGTTGGCGTATAACTTTTACAAGGCCTTTATTTTCCTCACTGAAAAGGCTTTGCTGCACTTGTCAAAGGTTACAGCGTATAGGAAATACACACATGTCTGTCTGCAGAATGCTGTAGTATAAAGGAATATAAAAGGTTGTTGATTTTGACAGCTTGAAGAAAAGATGTGAATGTGAAATGAAAATTTGGATGGAACTTTCTTGGTGTTTAGTGATCCCACACAGTTGACCAAATGACTTTCAGCAGACACAGGAGTGGGTGAATAATTAATGTGTTTTCATTTTTAGATGGTCAATCATTATCAGCAATGACACTGTCTCTTCTTACTGTACTTACTGTTGCATTTCCCTCAGGATAGATTATAATAATCCAGTGACCAATTTCAGTCCATTTAGAAACCTTTTCAGTGTGGAGTGTTTCTGTCTCCAGTCTCGACAGCTGAAAGTGGAGCTGCCCTGGATCTAAAGAGGAGTGCATTAGGGGTTGTGCCATGTAGCTCAGCAGGCGGCGGACAGGCTGAATTAGCAGCGGTAATGCCCGAGGCTGAGCAACAGGGCACTCACTGTTTAATCAGGTTATCTGGGAGTAGGGGCATAGCAGTTTGTCTGCAGGGGTTTACGGGGGTATCTGGAAGAGTGACACAGCTCTCAGAGTTGAATGATCCTGACCTGAGGGAAAGCTTAAAAACAGGAAGCAGATCTGAGGAAACTTGGGAGAAATCTCTCTGAACTGCCAACGCAAAAAAATAGTTTCAAAGAAAGTTCCTTTCTGTCATTCTATCATAGTTTTCATGTGACGTCATGTCCTTAGGGGAATGCCCAATTGGAGGGCAACACAACGCTGTCCTCCAGCTTACGAAGTGAGTGATTCTGTTGTTTATCCTAAATGCGCGATAGTTGTTGCGCAATCATGTTGGCCCATTGTTTTGCCCTCCAGGTCACCACGCATGTCACGTGATTTAAATCTATGATCTTTATCATTTTCCATTATTTGTATCGCGTTTACAAAGCAGTTGTTTTAGAATAAAAAACTTCCGATGCAAAGGATGACATCTTATGTACAGTATTGTGTCTCTGAAATAGCAATAGAGTGTTGCAAACATAGCTAAATAGACAATTATGCATGTGAAATAAATTATAGACCAGTGGGATCATCATCGGAGCACAACGGCATGTGACCTTGTGACATGAAAGTATTGTGGTCGTATTTCTTAAAGGTAAGAGCTATTACGGTGGCTAGAGGATTGTTTTCTTGGGGAGAAGGTGGTGGTGTTGGTGTTGATAGTGTGTGTATGTGTGTGTGTGTGTGTGTGTGTGTGTGTCCTTTATCTCTTGCCCACATACAGGGACTAAGTGCACATCAGGCCTGTTTTCCAGTGTGCAGGGCAGCGTATCCTGCTCTCTAAAGCCCAGGAAATTACAGTCCAGCCAAGCAGAAAACAGGAGTGGGATTTGGACAACAGGCTTCACCTGTCTCTGGTCTCAGGCTCATGAAGTTACACCTACTGTAAACGAGGAAGGCATTAGATTGCTGTATGAAACAGCGGTGTATGTCCGTTGAAGTGTGTAGCTGTGCATATGTGCAAGCTGTGGTACAGAAAATGCAATGTGTATTGCTTATTTTCTATGAATCAAAAAATAGCTTTTTAAATTTCTTCTATTATTAGTAATCTTTTATTCTTATTGTTATCCCCCATTGCTCTCTCATCTGCCTTGTCTCCCTTCCCTATGGTCCACTGTTCTTTCCTCTCTGCTCCTCTCAATGCACTCTGTTCTCCATCTGTCTGGAGGCACACTGCTACCAAAATGATTCGTTACGTGTGGCTGTTTTGTTAGCAAATAGAAGCTCTGTGTTAATTTGGTAATAACAGTGTGGACCACACTCCCAGCGGTAAGCCCTTCAGTGACACAGTACTGTCAGTCGAGGGGTCATGTGAGCGGAGCATTAGAATATATCTTTCATTCAGAAACATGCTGTTTGTGGTTCGTTATCAATTGAAATTACATAAAACCTCAAACATGCGTCACCTAAAAATAAGTCTCATTTGTAATTGTCTCACCCTATTATCATGCTTTCTGGCTCATCCACTCACCCGCTGCTTTCCTCCTGCTCTGTACTTAGTGTGGTATTTATTAGATATTGTTAAAGAGGTTATGCTTCCATTTGTGGGATTTAGGTTGATGTTTTCCAGGAAACAGCAATTCTTGGTCATTCATAAGAAATAGGCAGATTGATGTAGCTATTACACTGACATATTTAATGTGTGGCATATCCAGGTTTTATGAATTTGAATCAGATTAAATCCATTACATTAGATAGAGCTTGTATTAAATATTGGGATGTGGTTCCTGCTGATTTCCTTCTTGTTCCTTTAGACACATTTTAACATATCTTTTTAAAGCTTTTAGATCAGAACATTTCACTTGCAAATTGGCTTCATTCTCATTCTATTCTCTAGATTTCACAGCTCCTTAAATCTTGGCCTTGTTTCATTTTAAGTTTAGGCCTGGGGGCTATACAAAAGGACATTAGCATCCATAAAGATGTACATTAAGACGAGCAAGAGTATCCAAAGACATATACATAGAGATACGCACAGAGATATACATTCACACACACAGCTGTGCACACAGACACACATACCCGAACAAACACACACAGTCAAGAATGTATCCACCCTCAGGGTCAAATGTTTGGTTTCACCTACAGTCCATTTTCCTCCACCTCAGCAACATGAAGGATTAATCGACAATCCTCTCTCTCTGACATATAACAGGAGAGAACAGCCACAGTGGAGCAGGCATAAGCCAAAAGGACAGATAGAAAGCGGAGCTGGAAAATTTGATTAAACAACAAACCCTTGTAGGCATCCGTGAGATCTGTGCCTTGTGCAGCAAAGGTGTACGGATGAAATCCTGCAAAGTCGTCAAATTAGCAAATTGTGGGAATTATTTGTTCTGCGTGTCTGCAAAAATGAAAAGCCTGAAGCAATTTAATGCTTACACTGTTAGGAATGTAATACCTTTCTGAGAGAACCTGCCCCTAGAAAGCTTAGCATCTTTGCACTGTATGTGTGCTGCGATAAAGAGAGTATTATATATGATATATTATATTATCTGTTATTTTAAGACTAAACGGGGAAACGGTGGAGCATACCCGTATTGGGAATAGCAGTGAGCAGCTTATTAATGTTAAAACAGTGAGCCTTTCAATGCACATCATGACAGTTTTTGGCATCTTGGGATGCACCATGACGTGCTCGTGTCATGTTCAGGTCTGTCTGAAATGCAGTCGTTATTTCTGGTCAAATATTATTCTGATAAGTTTGAATAAATTGTGTTATGCATGTGCAGAGATTGTCACAGCTGTTAGCCGCTGTCTGTCTTTACCTGCTCTGATGGTGTATCAACCCTTTAAAAATCCCATACATTTCAAATCTTGCATTGATTGAAAAATAAAGATTATAATGAAAAGACACTAGCTGTCATTTCTTTCTTCAAAATTAAATTAACAAAACAGTTTTCACTATAAAGACAGTCAGAAGTCACAGCCAGAGTCATTTCAACTGAAGGGATCTGTCAGAAGATGCCACAGTTTGATGTCTACGCTGTCAAAAAATAAAGGTAAATATAGGTAAAAATGTATCTGTACAGTTTGACAACCTGACAAAACTGTTGCGATGGGAAAGCTTTGAAGACTTTTTGAAAGCTGAAATATTAAAAAAAATCTAAAATTCAAAACGGCCGTCAATTCACAGCTTGGCCTTTGCAGAGTTGAGATAGGTCCGTATGGTTATTTTTTCTTGAGCCCTTCCTTTGTCACTGTGTACCTTGGCTTGACAGGCTGAATATAGGGAGCAGAGTATGGTGCCTTTCAGATCTGCTGTCAAAGGACATCACAAGGGCGGATGCTACTCTCTGCTGCCAGACTCAGGCTGCCACACCAGGATGTAAGGCACACAGCCCAAAATAGGCAAACCGAAAACCTCACCAACAACAAACATTGGGATAAGGATGACTTTTTAAGACATCTGTAAGGTTGATTTGAATCAAATTCTATTATTTCAAATAATTTACGCACAGTATGAAAATAACGAGGCTGCAACCTGGTTTTTATTAATATTATTGACTATTCTTCTGTACGAGCCTACAGTGTGTGGGAATCACAAAGAAACAGACTTTTTAACCTGAAAATAATGTCCACAGCACCATTTTGTAGCTGTATGCTTTTTGTCTTTCATAAATTTCAGCATCTTTGAGGTAAGCACGTACAAAGGACTCACCACACTTATTGTTGCGATGACCTGCATTACTGCGGGTCATCCTTCTACCTGTGTAAACAAGGCTGTTATTTATCTCTTCACGTCCTATCCTTCCTCTCTTCTAAGCCAATTAGGGCTCTTTCCCTGCCGCTCTGGACCCGACCCGAGCTCGTCATATCCGCGGTGATGAGCCCTGTACTTCTCCCCGCTCCCTTCCTCTCCATTTTCCATCTCATTAACATTCATTTTCACCCTAATTGAGCTTAATAAGAAAATAATGTTTGACATTAAATCCTTGTGAACATGTGGCCGAGCTGATCGCTGTGTCTGTTTGTTCTTCCACAGCAAATGTTTGCTTTGTCCGGGGTTTGTTTGTTTGTTCGCTTGGCTTGTCGTTCCCGTAATAGCCTATTTAGAATTCTCAGCTCCAGTCTGTCTTGAGCTGACCCCGCGCTGTTGTTGTGCTGAAGTTAGACTGTGCTTTTCTCAAAGGTGCAAGATTCGAGATTGGGAGCATTTTTGATTGCCTCTCAGTGGCCGCACAGCTGGCGGTGCTAAAAGCGTAAACACTGTAAACTACGGTGAAAGTGCTGACGGAGCAAACAGTGTTCAGCTGATGTTGAATCAGAGGGTGGGTTCTACGTTTGCGCAACAACGATGTCGATTCTGGACGGCGTTATCAGCTGTTACCGCTGTATGAGAGCCGAGTTTGTACTGAAAATCCCCAAGAAATCTGACCACTGTGTTTAGATACAAAGCCATTCAACCTTATTGATTTAAGTTTTTTAAAGCTGTTAGTAATAACACCTTAATATACAATGGCCTTGCGTGGAAGGTGGAGCATTTCTTTGCCAATATCGATCAATCATCATCATCACGCTGTAAATAATAGAGTGGATGGACATAAGAGAAACGGAAGGAGGTGTTCTGTTCAATACAGATTGGATGACTGTACAGCAGAATATCTACACATTGTTGTGTATTCAAAGAAACACTAAAGGAAGAGTCCACACATTAAATATATAGGCAGGGCACGGAGTCTTAAGGATCTGTGTTGACTTGCAGCCGGCTGCACAGACACGAGATTGACATCTAACCCTGAACATATGGAGCCACACTCTGAGAAGAGAAAGATGTTATCTATATCCTAAACAACATCTACTGTTATATCTTAAAGCGACGCCTCGAGCAAAACATGATGGTGTTCCATCAACCCCTCTTGAAAGATAATATATTTGACATTTACTGACATCTCATTTCAAATATTACTTCAAAAACATCATGGATTGGAGATTTATATCATGTACATCTTACATGTTTGTGTCTTAGTGTGACCCGTTTTTTCAATAACATGTCAATGGATGTATCACAGTTACCTGTGAAGCCTTATCTGTGATTTAACAAACAGCTCTGTAGGTCAAGACCTGCAAACCCTGGACGATTTTTTTATAGTACAATTTCATTTACCTTAATGCATTAGATGGGAATCACATCTGTTGGCACAATGAATGACTGTTCATCATTTTCCTTTTTTAAATTTGTCCATGTGTCTTTTTCTGCCTAAACCATCTAAGGAACACAACTTCACTTAGGCTACACACTAACTCACCACTACTGCTGCATTAATATAGTTTCTACTGTTTACACCTGCAGTAATTAAACTTTGAAAATTTGAAAATATATATTTCAGCTTGTTTGAAAAGATGGTGACAATGTAAATGTAAAACCCTAACTAGCTTGCACAGACTATTTTGAGGCTATGGCGTAATAAATGATTTAGAGATGGTTAAAGCTAGGGTGGGTAATTTCTTTACTGTAATATTTGGCAAAACTGTCCTAATAGCCAGTCAGCTATATGTAGGTGAAGTGCTCTGAGAATATCTGCTCATAACTTTGCTCTCCCCTGCCTCTGTGGGCCGCACCCAAAAATTGCCACCGCTCATGTACACTTTGACCAATCAGAGCGAGGCTCCGATTCTCCGTTCTTATTGGCTGCGGAATCGGACATGGTGTTTCGTCTTCCTATCAATGTAACTGAATTCACATGAACGCGCATAACTGACGTTCGGTGGGAGGAGCTACAGCAGGTAGCGTGGCAGGGAGAGGCCAGAGAGCACCCGACGGAATCTCAACGGCTGTTTTCTCCAAAATCGCCCACCCTAGCTTTAATACAACTCAACAATCTCATTCTAGGTAGGCTATTACCTAATGGTTTGATGACTTAACAATACATACTGAATAGAAACATTGCTGTTGAAACTGTAATATCAATCACATCCTTCCACAAAACTTTTACTTAATTTGCAGTGGAGGTGTTTCCCCTTCGCGCAATTTTTTCTATAGCAGGCTACGTTAGACTACAGAGACAC
This sequence comes from Anoplopoma fimbria, assembly GCF_027596085.1. NCBI lineage: Eukaryota > Metazoa > Chordata > Actinopteri > Perciformes > Anoplopomatidae > Anoplopoma > Anoplopoma fimbria. The sequence goes on from NC_072467.1 coordinate 10,256,334, forward strand.
ACACACACACACACGCACACACGCACACGCGCACACACACACACACACACACACACACACACACACACACACACACACACACACACACACACACACAGCATGACTATCAATGAAAAATAACCAAGTCAACAAAATCTGCAAGTCAATGAAATCAGACAGGCAAAATCTTACTCTTCTGAAATGCTCCCGTTGTGGTACGAAGCTGTGTTTTGTCAGTCAAATGTAGATCAAACCTGTGAGTGCTAAAGCTCATTCCTTCCAAAAATTAGGCCTGAGTGCATGACAGGTGAAATAGAAATACATTGGCTTAACTGATTTAGGAGCCTCACTGTATCAACTTTTCATCAAAATCATTTTTATTGGTCAGATATAGAGAGTTTATTGGTAGGAAGAAAACGAAGATCCCTGCTTAATGTCTCAGTTGGTTCGCCTGTAGTTTTTATCAATTAAATTGGTGTAAAGTAACAATTCATAGCAGTGTACCTTGATGTCAAAATGCATGTCTTCTATGCAAAATGTGTACAGTTTGGCAGGTTTGTATATCTAAACTTGCAATAACTAACTATTGGTCTCCTGGGGGCAGCAGAAAAAATCTGCAAACGCTACACTGACATACAATTGTATCACCCCAGAGACTGAACAGAACCATTAAAGTTTGTGCCAGAAAACACAAACAATTATTTTGAAGACATTAAAACAAATAAGAAGTTGTAGGAACGACAGACATTAGCACATGACAAGTGCTAATGTGATAGTTAGCCGAAAAATATTAAGTAAAGCAGTTTTACCAGATATATCTAACATTAAAAACGGGTGGGGCTTGGCCATATAAAAGTGAAAAGACCCTGAGCTCCCTGTTCCTTTTACTCTATAAACGGCCTTTAGAGTAATGGTGATTTTAATCTGAATATTTCATGTTTCAAGCTGTTAGCTACAGTAGGAAAGGAGACACGCTTTATGAATGTGACTAGGGCAGCCTGCAGACCACTGGGCACTATAAAAGTGATGCAGTCTTCATTCTGCACACCGTGTTAGACCATTGATAAAAAGGAAAGGCGTTTGAAAGGAGCCCCTTGTTCTGAGTTATGACATGGGCACAGACTTTTTTAATCTCCTTATGATAAGAGGAGAGAGAGCAGGATATCGCACAGGACTGGTTGGGAGAAGAAGGGATGTAGCAAAGCAGTGAGAGAATGCAAAGCCTGCGTGTTCAACATGTTTGTGCAAATGTATAGTATGTGTAAAGAGCTTGCCTTCAGGGATTGAGATCAGGTTGGAGATAATGATCATTAGTGATGGCATTCATGAAGCAAATTCACCCCAGGCCTTTCAAATAGCGGCTTTCTTTATTCACAATGATGGAATTATTCAGCTACAGACCGACAATTATATCTCTGAGGTTTAATGAGGGCAAAATCTTTTTTTTTTTGGAAAGCAAACTCATTTCAATGTAGGGGTCAGCAGGCAGATACATTATCAAACTGAAATCCATGACTATTATGTTATTTTAAGTTATGCGCATGGTAAACTTTCGTTAGATGTCAGTCTCTTTGCTCCAAATCGTAGATGGCTACCTTTCTGAATGACAATTATAATAAAGTCTTTGTCTCTCGCATGTCTTTTCCATCACTCTCGTGTCGCACAATGAAATCAACAGGAAAATGCGAGTTCTGGATAGCCGTGTTTCGAAAAGCGGATTCCAATAAATAACAAGCTCCAACACAATCTTCTTTGTGAAACAAGAAGCAGCATCTGAGGCAGAGAAGAGGCCAAGTGGGAGAGACAAATCACTCAAAGACGAGGGTTAATATTGGTTCAGAGGCCTTCACACTGCGGATACAACTAAGTGAAGGTTGAATCAGCTGCTTGTGGAAAGATAATGTACTTGGTAATGATACAATCTGTAGCTAGGTGTTCTTATTAAGCACCCTCATCTTGCAATAACTTGCTATGTCTATAAATATACAATATATTGTGTTTGGATAACATTGTTTTTCAGGTCATGTGTCAGCAACAATCCACCCACCGTCTTAAATGGTCAAATAAATAAATACATGATATCATGTTATTGTATAAATCTAAAAGTCTGTTGTGTCTGTGCAGAATTTAGTTTCAAGCTCCCACGGTGACTGTTTTTCCATTTTTCTTCCACCCTTTTTCTTCTTTTTTTGTTCTCAGTCTTATTCCTCGTATTTCATTGAGAACTTTCATTGTTCCATTAAATATCCCAGTGCTGAGCTAAATTTCTCTATACTGAACACAGTGAAATCTTTATGGGGAGAGTCCCCAGACCCCCATTCTCTGCTCTTCTTCTCTCTCCTATTTCCTAATTCTCTTTGTCTTCCTCCCCAGAGTTTCATGTACCAACTTTTATTATTGGCAACAAGGAACCAAAAACATTTCTGTCAATGAGCTTGTCACTACACTTAGAGGATATTAGAATAAACTAATATATTCATTTTAAGGTCTGTTCTTGTGTTTCTGTATATTTGTGTCTTTATAAAATGTTTTGTCAATTATAGTAGAAATTCTGACAGTAAAAAAAGCATCTGCATAAAGTCTAAAATGAATATACTGCAAGTGCTTGAAAGAGACACAATATGTACACTTTATCAAATAACTGAATTCATCAAGATCCGTCTTATATCCTTCTAAGTTTGTGATGGATCAACATGGAACCACTTTATTCTTAACTTTCTTAACATTCAGGGCATTTCGATTGCCTCCACACGGCTCTATAATGGTGCGGGCTGAGCCTGCTGCTCAGAGCTAACGGTGCAAACAGAGCTAACAGTGCAGAAAACGGCAACAGTGCAGACAAAGCAAGGAGAAGCACAGATAACAACGAACACACGATTAGTTATAGTTATAGTAGCTAATAGTTACGTTTAATAATGTGACCCTGTAAAATAATGCTTGGTTATTGCTGTTGGTGGTAAGCTAGTAAGCCAGACATGCTGACAATTGCAGCTTACGGTTGAGCAGATAAACACACTGTTTACATTTTTGCTGCTGTATTTGCTATGGGAAAGGATAAAAAAAGACAACACGCTAATTCAATAACCTTATTTTGATAAAGGAACGTAAAGATCGAGACATAAATTTACCAAGTTCAGTTCATACTCATGGCTCAAACCTTGCTCTTTGCAGTACTGTAAGGGTATATGTGGCATGTACACTTGTTACTACCTTTACATTTCTCTCCCAACACCTGTGTAAACACAGATCTACTAGTGTCGGGGATTAGTGAAGTTTGCAGGCGTTCACAGGACCAATAATCAGTTTTTTTCATGCAGTGTGTGGTGTCAATAGAAGGCATGGCAGTAAGAAACACTGCTTCTATTACTGGGTCATCATTCCTTTCCAAATTCAGAGTAACATATTATTCATTTATAAAGGACGACTGCAGCTGATGTCTGTATAACCAGATTATTCATGAGAGACAGGGATCCTCAGTTACTGGGTGTCAAAGGTGCTTGTAAACAGCCTGAATCAGACCGTCACCACTGACAGCCAATGTCCTGGTCCCACCATGCATGTAATAGTAAGCAATGATACCAGAACGAGGAAAAACTAAATACATGTGGTGAATGTGTGTTTTCCCCTCTCAGCCTTCCTCTCTGTTCGTTGAATGCCTGCTTTCCTCTCACATCTGTTGGTATTTACGGAGTGAATTATTTCTGAGTTTGTTTTTTTACAAAAGCCAGTTAGCTTATCAACAGCTTGCATCCAGCTGAACACCCGCACTCACGTCTGGTTTGAGAAAAACATGACAAGATCAATTGACTGAGTTGAAATGTAGATTTTCTCTGCCCCTTCCTCCATTTTCTGTTACAGGGGAAATGGTTTTACCAGGCAGACAACCCTGAGGGCATTAAACCCCAGCAGGCGTCTCAAACAGGCGCTAATTTTCTTTTATCAAGGAAGAAAACCACCCACTTCTAACTGATAGCATCAATTCAGCCCAGACGAAATGCAAATCAAATCCATTCCCAAATAACGCTGCCAATACATGCATAGTCAAAATTAAAGCACTCTTTGCCTAACCTCTAACTGTTATTTTTTTTCCATATGCCAGTCTGCTGAACATATGCTTATCAAAGTGAATTTTGTAAGAACAACAGTTTCTCATAAAATAACAGAGTTGATAAAGGAAATAATCAATGAACAAAATAGGAACTGCGTGAACACAGAGACTGACGAGGAAACAATAAATGTGTCAGAGAAAGAGTGTTCAGGTGGACAGAAAGGAGAGAAAAGAACATCCATACGAACACAATAAGCACCACCTCTTAAAAAACCACACACACACACACACACACACACACACACACACACACACACACACACACACACACACAGACACACACACACACACACACACACACAGACCTGGTAGGAGTCAATGGCTTCCCGGTCCAGTGATCGGCTGACTGACACTTCTCCTGTGTCTATGTCAATGGTGAAGAGACCTTTGGGATCCTGGTCAGCACCGGGGCCTGTCAGACGGAAGATATGGTTCCCCAACCTCCCTGTTGAAATCACCTGCACACGCACACACATACACACACGCACACAGACATCAGCAAAACCAACAATTGCAACCTTTTCCCATTTAATTCTGAGTAAGCCTATCACCCGAGGCAAAGAATTGCTGAATTACTGCTTCTATATATTTTCTTTATCCTTTTTTCGAGGCAAAGCGCCCTGGAAAACACTTATTATTAGAACTTGTTGATACACATTGCAGCAAAAGGAGCTTAGTCTGTCTTGAATGGTGATGCAAATCCCTGATAGCTAGCAATTAAAAATGAATATCAGACAAGACTTTGATTTGATTTCATCAGTTGGCAAGAAAGTTACAATGATTTCCCTGAGCATTGGAGGCCTGCTGCTACCACTTATTAATGCATGGTAGGATTCCTTTCAGATAAGGAAAGTGGAACAGTTAAATAAATATTAAAAAACATTCCTTGATAATTAAGTGTGAATGTTATGTAGATCAGCGTCTTCCGAAGATTTAGTACCAAAGGCCGTGCGATAGCCTTCCACAGTGCTGCCAAGTTACTTGGCTAACAGTCCTATTCTCTCAGACAGGAGTGATATGGCCCAGGGACTTTTTGGATAGATATACTCACATGAGACTGCCATGGCCAGCATCCAGAGATAACCCGGCAACAGGAACGGGCAGGATAGAAAAGGAAACACAGAAAATACAGCATGTTAGAATCACGAAGCACCAAAGAAACAGTCTATGACCTTGTAGATCTTTATAGATCCTGAGTTCAGGCTGGACGTATGAGAGTCAGAAAAGGAACCAAACTTGCAAAAAACTTAATGTGTCAAATTAATTTACAAAGTTATTTTCTTTATACATAATGCCTACATACAGATTTACAGCATATAGGTAGTGTCCCAGTAAGATATACCAGTTAGCAAGCATGCACAATACTTAAACACTCTGTTTTACTGCAAGGTGAGGATTAAGTCATTCAGAACAACACCATAGGCATTCTTTAAAGAAATAAATGGCTTTTTTGGCTAATATTTATCCGCCTAACTTTCTAGAGTTAAATGAGGCGATGATTATAACTCTCATGTCTGCATAGTAAATATGTGTCTGGAGCCAGAGGACAGTTTGCTCAGCTCAGCATAAAGGCTAGAAAAAAGGGAAAACAACTATTCTGGCTCTGTCCAATGGTAAAAAAAAGAATCTGCCTAACAGCACCTCCAAAGCTCACTGACACCATTTCATATTTTTGCTTGTTTAATCCTAACAAAAAGTGGAAGTATTGTTCTGGACTACTTCTCTACCTTTGAAGAGAGCCAAGCTAGCGGTTTACCCCTCTTTACACTCTTTATGCTAAGCTAAGATAACGGGTTGCTGACTTCAGTTACATATTTACTGTTCAGACATGACAGTGTATCATTTTTCTCATCTTACTCTTGGCTAAAGAGTTAATAAATGTCAAACAATTCCTTTAAACTGCATTAAAAAAAATCACAAATTTCAACAGGATTATAACTGAAAACATATTTTGAGAATGAAGATGAGCTCGTAAGAGTCATGTACAGTGCAGACCGAGGGTTAAAGTGCTGACTCTCAGCTTTAAGGTTTTTGATGTTCCTGCACTGTCAGCAGTTTAGCCCCGTAATCATCTTTCCATCATTTCAAGTCCAATGCTCTGCCGCACAGGGCCGCCACCGCAACAATGTGTCACTGTCTAAATACTATAAACTGCCTAAATACTATAAACTGCCAGTGTTTGCTGCACCCACACAAACACACACACACACACACACACACACACACACACACACACACACACACACACACACACACACACACACACACACACACACACACACACACACACACAGGACAGTCACCACTGTGACATCCTGCTGGGCCTCATCACTGTCGCTGAGTGCCGAGCATGCAAACAGTCCCCCTGCACTGCGCCTCGTGATCAGACGGCTGCCACGAGGTCACCTTTAATGAGAGCACGCTTCCATGGAAGGCAGCTGAAATGACGGCCTTTCTACTCCACCACTTGAAAGAGCATGGGAGATGAGAGTGCGGCGTTACAACCCTGTGCCAGACGGAGCTCAAGCCCTTATAGCCTCTCCAAAGCTCTGTTGCCATTTATCTCGCCGTCCCGCTTCATCTTTTCCCCCCCTCTGTTCCCTCTCGCTCTCGGGCTCCTTGTTCCCGCTGCTTGTTACTTATTCTCCAATATGTCCATCCTTGCTCTTCTGCTAAGCGTCAATATCTCATTCTCGATTCATCATTTTCCACAGCTCTGTGCTGTATCCTCTGGTGGTCACTCCCTGTGCTCTTCTTGTTTGTCATACCAAACGACGAGAGCGAGAAATGTCAAAAGTGTAGCAAAAGCAGTCATTTGTGGATGATTCGTATACACTGAAACTATCCTTCTCTTCTGTCCTCTATCGCTCTTGTTTTATCTTTCTCTATCCCCTTTTCACTTCTCACCCTCCTCTCTGTCTTTCCCAGCCTTCGTCTTTTCCTTCTTATCTGAGGATTTCTTTTTGTTTAAACAGCTGTAATATCCAGAGTATTTTCAGTTGTGTTAGAACCCTTCAACCACACAGTAAGTCTATATATTTTCCACATTGTTCTTTCGGTGTGGGGACATAGACATTGGCGTACACACCCCAACTATGCACACACACACACACACACACACACACACACACACACACACTTTCACAGGTGCTAAAGCTGGAAGGACACAGATATTTCTGAGCAGTAATCACAGTTGCAGCCAACACCTACTGAGAGTGACAAACTGGGTCAGATGAAAAAAAATAAAAAGAAAGAATGAGGTGCTACATTAGTTGGATGCATGGATGGCTCTGCGTCAAACTTGGATGAATGTGTGTGTGTGTGTGTGTGGGGGGGGGTGAGGATGCGGAATGAGAAAGTAAGAGAGGAGGAAGAAGAGAGAGGGAGAGATCGCTGATAAAGACAGTAACTTCAGCTGAAGAGTAACTGAAGTGTCAGGAGAAGTTTAGTGTTAAGGAGATGTCTCTGTGGGGGAGACGTGTGATAATCTGCACTCCACACACAGACTCAGATTTACGCTCGTGCTGGCAGAGAAACGTGCACCCAGTGGATTTGTCTCCGCTGAGTCTGTCTCCCTCTGTGTGTGTGGGGGAGGACTGATGGGGGAATCTCACCTCTTTCTATCAGCTCTCATTACCAGCCAAGCTGACATGAAAGACTTGCGGTGCTTGTGATACTGCGGGAAGGATGACAGGAGGTGTGGTGCAGCTCCGCAACACCAAACATCTCCGAGCACGCAGAGAGATTGAGCACCAAAAACAATGCACCGGCACCTCTGTGTGTGCGTATTTAAACTTGATAGCGTATCATGCAGTTTGTGTTCCTGTCAGGTGTTATGATGCCACAACAAACAAAAACCTGTAGAATAGCAACACGGGTATGTACGAATACATACACAAAAACTAGTTATGTGACTTGTTAAAAATCCGCCCGCGTGTTTAGAGTGCATGTGTGTGCTCTGCGAAGCGAAATTGAGCCAAAGAAAGTGAAAGTTGGTCCAAAGAAAACATCATTACACTAATTCATTATAATGCTAATTCTGTCTACACATCCCCCCCAGATAAACACACACACACAGACACACACACTGGCCATGTCCTTGTGTTTTTGAGGGGGAACGAGGGAGAATTTCAATTCCAGTGCGTGTGTGTGTGTGTATGAGAGAGAGAGAGAGAGAGAGAGAGAGAGAGAGAGAGAGAGAGAGAATGCTGTAGCATCCCTCAGTGATGCTTCTGTTATCCCAATCAAGGTCATACAGCCAGCTGCGAATGACAATCACTGGCAATGAAAGGACTCCTGGGACCAAGCCAGGTCTTGCGTGTGTGTATGCTTGTGCATGTGCGCGTGCATGTGCATGTGTGTGTGTGTGTGTGTGTGAGAGAGTAAAAGAGAGGGAAAGAGGGAGAAGAGGAGGCATTGAAGTGATGTTCTGATTGTGCCTGTGAACGTGAGTGCGTTATCGTGCATGAGACCCTGAGTGTACAAGAATGTGTGTGCGACACGTGTGTGTGTCTTTGTACAAGCATGCCAGGCTTGGACCAGTGCTCTGCCTGATTGTGCCGCCACTCCAGCCTGCTAATAAGAGGGAAGAGTCGAGGTGGAAAAACCTTGTGAAGACACGGACGGGAAGAACGGACCGAGTCCTCAGCATTGGACGATGGGAAAGCAATGGCGCTAATTAAGCATCTTTGATTGGTTAGCCTAATCATTAGCCAGCAGCCTATTTGTCCTGAGCCAATCACAAGAAGCCTGAGAGGGGCAACAATCAAGAGGGACCCTTATTGAAAAAGAAAAACAAACAGGAAGAGAGGGTTTTCATTAAGCAGCTAGACTGTGTTTAGAGGGTCAGCAGGGACGGCTGTTGTGGGAAATGCTGCTTTTGAAGAGAAGCTTTAAATCACACAGTCCAGCTTGTCCTTGACTACTGATGTGTTAGTCCTTTTCTTCTTCTTTTTTTTGCCTGTCTTTCAAGGCAACAACTGAACAATATTGTAATTCACTATATAAAAATAGAGAACTTTGGAAAAATTGCAGTACTTCAAAGTGGGCACATGATGCTCATTTTCAGGTTCATATAAATTTTCTTTACATAAATATATTTTTCATGCTGTCTTCAAACACTCAGTTTTGAAAAAGCCTTGTCTGGCTTGTGAAAAAAATATGCGGCAACTTTGCAAATGTAGATCTCAGGCATACATGTATGTGACATGGGCAGACATGCATAGGAATTTATGTCTATAAGGTTTTAACTCACCGCCACAAATGGGCATGATTAACATGCTGAAAGACAGACAGTGAGAAAAAAGGCAGGAACAAGACAATTAAGAGAATCAATTAGACTAAATGAGGAGGCCCCCAGGCTCCCTGCGTTCTAATGTTGTAACATCTGACATCACAAATCGCTCACTTCCTGCTTGGAAGCTCAGATCCCTGGTACTGACTGGCCGTTTAAGTGAAAGGAGGAGCAACTAAACGAGACAAAGACAGATAAAGTGGAAGAGGAAAATAAAAAGATAGAAACACAGTTATAAGGGAAGAAAAGGAAAGTTGACAGACACCATGTAGAGGGCAGCAAGACAGAGGAGAGAGACAGACTGACAGGTAAAGGAAATCAGAATGTACTCGGCATTGAAACCATAGAACAAAGGTGCCAGAAATGTCTATTCTCTCTACTATATTAGCTGGAGCTACAGCAGAACCTGGCCTCCGTTCCTCTCAGCAACAGTACTTTATTGGAGCTGTCATGTCAAGTCAGACACGTTGTGATGACTTGCGAGCTGGTAAGGAAGGATAAACACAGGTTGAATAACTGACAGCTCTAGTGCAGTGCGGAAAGTTAAGCTTGCTTTAAAGATCGAAGTGTTTGATATCTCATGATGATACATCTGAGGTTTCCATCTGTTATTTAATGGGGCTGCACGCATGCGCTTTGTTTTTAAGAGTGCATTTGTATGTTTGCCTGTTTCAGTGAAATAATTTGAGCTACTGTTTTGGGCTTTTTGGAATTAATTGAATGAATAATAAAGGAATCATTTAATTAGTAAGCACCCAATAAAGACATTAAATCAGTTTGCATAAGTGTACTTTGCAGGTTTGACTCCAGTACTCACTATGTAGTCCACTATATAGATAGTTTGCCATTTTGTAGTGCTGTCCCAATGTACACTGACAATTATTATACCCTAGATAGTGGACTTAAAGTAGCCCATAATGCGTCTTGAAATTTAGTGCACAAGCAAAGGTCACAAACCGAGCACTATATCCCATCATGCATTGCGCTCTGAGCTCAGGTGTACAGAGCAGAGCATCACAAAACAAACAGCCACAAACAGTGTTTGATCATTTGGGAAAATGTCCTTATTGCCCTCTCATTGACCAAGGCAGTATATGCCGCTTAATTTCTTCCATACTTAACTTTAAAAATAAAAGCCCTGAACATACACTCTGCATAACTGCTTACCATGGCAACTTAAATTCCCTCAGAGCATTTCGCTAAGAGGCAATGTATTATGGATGGGTCATCAGCATGACCTAATTAACAGAGTAGAGAAAATGACCAGAGTAGGGGTCTGAAAGTGGGTTTTTTTCATTTGGCCGATGAGCGGTCCTAGATATCTACATAGAACTCCCTAAATAGGGAGAAGGGAGTAGAGAATTAGTGAGTGATTTATGATTGATCAATAAGTGGGTCAGTAATCCATTCCACAGCTAACAAACATTTACAACCAAATAGTAATACCTATGGGTAATTAAGATCTGAATCAAAATGGTCTAACCTGCTAACTGTTGATCGTTTACTGGAACGCCCACGCACACATGAGGAGAACATGCAAACTTCATTAAAACCTTCTCAATGTGAGGAAACAACACTTCCACTGAGCCAGCACACATAGAAACTGCAAAAGTCCAAAGTGAAAGATGATCTGCTGGACTGCAGTTTCACAACTTGTTTTGTTTTACTTTAAGAAATGACCAACTTCACTCATCACAAAAGAGCACACTGCGATTTTCTGTTTAATGTTTATAGCTACAGTTAACAGGACCCTGGCTTTGGTTTAGATCAGACAAACTTATTTTACAGTCTACTTTATACATCTGCTGTACTTTCCGGCTGCAGTCTAACTTGTACTGGTCATCTGCGCCCAGTTTTAACAAAACACGTCAACAAACACAAAGATATTCATCATATCAATAGGTGCTGACAGCTATCCGTCAGACCATCAGACTTTGGTCACCACCTGTGATTGGTCTGCCACAGGATTTAATAGAATCCCAGTTTACTTGACATTGGGAGAATTGCAATATGAAACCTCATGAAATGAGATGAAAGGAAAACTGTTCAAAACGGGAGCCAGCTGACGGCTTCAATCAAACAGGTGCCAAAGAACATGGACACTATGAAAAAAAGTACAATCCTAAACTTTCTACAAAGATGAATATTACAGTTTTTCTTTCAGCATTTTCTACACGCATTACAGTACACAGCTTCAGGGATCATAACAGCCGACTACCTGCCACTATAAATTCAGGTTAACACATGCTTAAGCACTGCTTGACAACATGGGTATTTTCTCGATGAATGCAATGGATTTGAGGTATCAATGCCCAGGAACAGCTCTGGGCATTCAAGTGATTTTGCTATTGTGTTGCAGAACATGTGACAACTTGACGCACAATGTTGCAAAGAGACTGTATATTTTGTACTTGTTTCGATCTTGTTTTTTACTATGTCTCTTGTTTGCACTATACTCTATGCTGCTGTAATCCTGTAAATTTCACGGCTGCGGGACAAATAAAGGATTGTCTTATCTTATCTTATCTTGTCTTATACAAACATTATAAAAGGAAGGGCTGTAAAATGCGTAATGCATTGCTCACAAACATCCTTAAACCATTCTTCGTCTGTGGTTGCTATCAGTGTTACTTTTTACCATATAAAAAAAGGGACAGCAAACAGCAAAAACATGCAGTCCAAAATAAATTCATTGTTATTTTGTGTTGCATAAGTAGTATTTAACAACCCGAACCAGACAAAGCTGCACGTGTTTAATCCCATGAGAACAGGCATCTGTTTTAGAGTCGATGGTAAAGCAAATAAAGTTATTTGACTGTGGGGTAAAACATGGACCAACAACATCACAAACAAATGTGCATATTGGTTTAACTGGTAGAGAACCAGATGAACCTGAATGAAAAAAGTATGCCAGTATCTTTGAGCTAGACGGAAAAATATACTGCAAAGCATCTACAATATAAACACATTTTCATTATCAAGCTGATATTTAACTGCATAATATCTTAATTCCACAAAATATAACGTGACTAAAACTAATTGGCAACCTTATTTTCAGTTTCAACAACAAAAGCTCATGCCTGGTTCCCAGCATGCCAACCACTATTAAAAGTTAGTGTTGAGCCTTAATGACCCTTTGTCATATCTGTATTTAATCAGTCCGTTAAGTTAGCAGGAAGAACAAGAAGAATTTTCTAGTGTGCGTTATTTCATTGTGTGCGTATCCTGTTCTCTTAGTACATCGATGGTACAGGCAGACTATCAGGGAAATATTCAATCACAATACATGCATGATCAGATTGATGATTTAGAATCACTGAATGGTACTGAGGAGAACACATTTGTATACCACTAAGGGTTATTCAATCTCCTATGTCCCCTTGAGAAAGGCCTGGCTCACATAAAATCCCAGACATGAGCAAAACAAGTTTGAGGAATAATGATTTACTTGATTTTTTACAGTGTTTTTTTCTTCAATCCTTTAGACTACTTGAATTGGAATGTATTGAAAGGATAGCCCCTTGAGATGTAGCTTCTCATTTCACTTGAGCTATGATTGATTTAGCCTCCTGAATACTTGAGCAGCATACAAAAAATGGTCCTATCAGCCATGAATGAAGGTGCATATACTAAGAGAAAAAAAATTAAGAATATCAATATCATTGTACGCTCCAGCTGCTGTGTGAGTTGTTGTGAGCTGTTTACGGGGCCCCATGGGAGAGCAGTGGAGAGACATCTGTATCAAAACAATTCCACAGCTAGCAGGAGGTGTGACATAAAGAACAAGGTTCTTCTCCTTCCCCTGTGAGTCCCGCTGACAGCCAAACCCACCCTCACCCCTGCAGCACACAGACACACACACTTACATGTTAAACCCAGACCTTGCAATCTCACCTCTCCCCCCTGCTTCTTACTGCTTATCTCTCAAAGAGAAGGAAGGAGCATGAAAAATGAATGCCTGCCATATGGAAATGGTAGGTTACTAAGAAGAGGAAAGCTATTGGCGTGGAAAATCAATTTCACCAAGTCGCCGACATATTGGGTAAAATAGCCCACATTAGCCTGTCCTCTCATGCAAAGCTGACTGTGGAGGTAGGGGAGAAGGATGGAGGGATACCGGGATGAGAGGATGGATTGGATTTGTGACTAGGAAGTGGAGAGAAGGAGAACTGGGGAGAAGATGGGGGCCCAAATGAAGGGAGAGAAAGTAATAATTCATGTCATGTGTGCACTATATGTCCAATTCCTGGAACATATTTAGAGATAATTTGTGTCCCCTATGGATGAAACCTTTCGGCTGACTCTCGTCCTCTCTGTTATCTCCCTGTAATTAACCAGAGGAGAAATCTGCACAACCCACCCCATGAACTACGGTTGTCCCCCCAAAACATCACCTAATGGTTTGACACATATATACTCTATTCCACTGTCCTTCACTACCAACCTGGTATCTCCAGGCCATCATGTTGCTTCACAGGGACAGTACTGAGAGCAGTGCTGGCATGAGCTGGGAGCCCAGGCTACTCACTGTGGTCTTGCTCTCTCCAGGGTACAATTATCTATTATGTGCAGGGCTCAGTATGGAATCTTTTTTTTTTATGTTAGTCTCTGCGGGCATTGAGAGATGTGGTTGATCTCGTAGCTCCCAGGCTTATCTAGAACAAAGCTGCATGACATGTAGATACATCACAGCCTCGTAACACAGGGTAAGATAAAATGTAGAGCCCACTGGGGTCCTGAACGTATGGTTGTTGGTTGACCATTCAGGTGATGTGATTTACCTGCTACATAGACTTCTCACCATAGAAAATGCAGTTTATTTTGAGATGAAATAAACTGAAGGGCTACTGGAGGAGTTCCATGCGTTATGTCATAAAACACAATTCATTATCTGCCACATAAATAATAAACTGTGTCACTTATTCTCTGAGCTTTTCAACAAGGGTCGAGCTGGACAAGTAAAACCCTTCATCAGTGACAAAACAATTAATAAATCCTCAAAGTATGCTTTGGAGACTCATGCAGGATATAGCTCTAGTATAAAACTCTGACAATTTGGCATAATGGTATCCAAAAACATACAAAACTGAGGTTCACACCTTTCATCATCAACTGGGAGGCCATGAGCTAGCCAGTGGGGCAAACTCACAAACACAAACATGCACTTAAAGAGCAGATAGCCGACTATGTAAAGAAAGCAAGGAAAATCTCTGATAACGACACACACAGAGGGAGAGTGGCTTCTTTCTCTGTTCAGGTAGACATAAATACACTGTATATTTACATAGATAGTAGTTGTTTGCTTCTATATTAATGCACTGAATGTTTGTCCCCCAAAAAACTGAAGGCATGAACAACAAAAAATTTAATTAAATCCGCCCAGTTAATATAGTTCTGCTTTTTATTGCATTCAAGATTGCAGATATTCATTTATAACTAAAAGTTTTGCAGTTTTCAGGCATTTTATCACAAAAAAAGATCCAACAAAAACAAAAGTTTCACAAAAGGAGAAAAAAGGATGATAAATAAATTAAAAAAAGACAGATAAGGGGGGCAATTATTAAACTAGCAGGCACTAAATAAAACAATGAAAATACATAAGGTAATTGTGGTTGTATTCAGACATTGTGATTTATAACAACATTGAATATTAATATAACATCGCTTTGCATGTGTGACATAAGCGTTTCATCATCTATCATCTGCAACAATTTATGACCTATTAAAATGACCTGATGAACATGTAATACGACCATGCAAAACTTGAAAACTGTTTTTGTATGTGCTTGTTTTTATTAGAACTGTTTTTATGGCCCTTGACTGAAGTATGTTATATAACTGAGAAGTGGAGAAAGTAACTTCAGGGAATAAAAGAACCACATTACCAGCAGGAACTCACACACGCTTTATAAAGAGTAGAGTAAGACAAAATCTATTTCTCAAGTATCAGGAAAATTTGGCATTTCAATTTATTAGTAATACAACATTCAACCATGTCAAAAAAACAACTATGTGTGGAATTTTTTGCCTCAAAATATGAATTATCTTCAGTACGTTTTCTAAAGAATACTTCATGAAAGCCTGTCACCTGATGCAATGCCACAGGGAACATATGCCTCTGCTTTTACTCACTTGCAATGCTTTTCCTGAAGTGGTATAGTACTTGGATGTTTGAGCTGAGAATAAAATATGGAAATCTATTCAGGTTATTCAGAGCCCAGGATCTTACTTAACGTTACTGACCAGGACCACATTTTTTTCAATAACGGTTGCTCTTGAGTGTAAGAAGTTGCTCTATAAAAAATAAGAGTGATAATAGAGTTAATTTATTAGCTATGTGCGTGTTTGAAAGCAGCACACTGAGAATTTTTTTGGGTGTAGCTCTCTCTCTTTCAACATGGCCACCTATAACCAGACAGTGCCCACTGTGTTGTAGTAAAGCACCTAAAATAATTGGACAAGCAAAATATTAGTGTTCCAAATTACAACTAGTTCACAACATTAAGATGCCACTAAGGAAACAACACTACCAATTAATGTTGTTAGTACATATTTCACAGATAATCATTTGCACACTGCAGCTGTTGTCCCCTTTGGACAAAACGTACACTGCAAATGCCTCTAGCATCCTGCTAGTAATCCCCATTTTCACCAAATATGTCGGTAATCTTATTACCTTTTTCTTTTTTGTAACTGTAAAGGAATACAGTTACTTTTTTTGTATCCTGATAACGTAACAACGTTCCATGTAATCCATCACAATGTTATGAGTTGTACTGAGTGCACCTTTCTGGTTTTTACCTTCAGTGATTACCGCTACATCTGCTGCAACGCTAGTGTTGAATAAATTACATGATTTCAGCTTTTCATCTCAAATACATGAGGGCTGGTCCAGGACTCCTGTTCTTCTTAATATCAGTAATATTTGCTTATTTGTAAACACGAAAATAAATTGTAAGAAATATATATTTTTTATGTGGCTGAGACAAACTTGTATGAGGTAGTTCCCCCCCAGTACTTCCCAAACCCCAATCTTCCAGCAGATTTCCAAGTTCCAACAGGTTCTCATTCATCTTAAACTGATATTAAACTAATTCAAAAGCATGCTGCATGTCTGCTTCTTCCAGTATACTGTATGCCTGCGATGACTCACAGTTTGAACATCAACTCGTGACTGAAGAAGATTGAGAGCTTAAAAGTTTATTTTCCCCTTAAGTTAGGCAACAAAATCCCAGTTGTATTTGACTGTGGTAATATTTATCAGTAAGAAACACCATCTATACTTCAGTCATTAGATGTTTTTATGACTTGGCTCTTTAGATTTAAAACAGGAGGCAGCTTGAGACCTCATCACTGCAACTTAAACAGAAAAAAAACACACTTGTTCACGGAGTAAAGGCTGATAAAAGGCTGTCTTGTCCTCGTAAAGGATAAATAATGCAAGCTTTCACAATGTTTAATTATTACAGGCGAATAATGCTTAAATGTAGAGGCAACAATCATAATACTTCAATATGTAGTGACAACTCTATGATCAAGTGATCATTTTCAGGGTTAGTTTAGCATTGTCCTTTTTTACCTTAAGAAATCATTAAAGCAGGGTTCTCTTATCTGTAAACAGCAAATTACATCTTCTCTAATGACACCTGGTTTGTTTTGGTGCTGAAGAGAATCTCTTGATTCTGTCTTGAACATAATATTCAGCTAGGATTCTAGTATGTTGTAGAAAAGAACTCACATCAGAATTAGTTGGGTTTTTTTTAAAGGTAATTATTTACTGAAAAAAAAAATATAAACTCATCATCATTATCATCCCCAGGGCCGCTGCAGGTTTTTTAGATTACTGTGGTTTAAAAACCGAGCTTGCTTTAGAGAAAACACATTGATTTCTCTCATCTAAACATCTGGAAATGAATGCCAACGAATTAAATGTTTGATTTAAAAATGTTCGAGTGAAGGTAAATTCACACTAATGTTCCCTCTCACCCTCTGTATTCACTGCATGTCCCTCTTTGAGGCATTTTACTTGTCTTTCCTGCCAAAGTATATATCTCCTTATTAATTTCACGTTTGCGTTCGCATCATTTTGCATTTGAAATATAGGAGTGTGTATCAAACTGCACATGCACATGAGCAAAAATGTGTGCTAAACAAATATACATTTAAAGAAGAGTACTTTATTATTATACTATATCTATGCTAGGTGTTTGTGTTGGTCCAGTATAATTACCAAAGAACATAATATCTCAGTGGTAATGACATTGTTTTGTTTGTGTTTAGCAGCACAGGGACAAAATGCTAATGATGGCCACAGTGGGCAGTATCTGCTCCTCTTCTCTCATCTCTCATCTCTATCTCCTATTACTTTTTATCTCAGTCTCCTCATCTTGTCACATATCTCTTTCCTCCCAGAACTGAGCTTTGATTGTCCAGAGTCTTTTCATTTTCGGAGGTCTCAGTGGAAAGTAAATACTAGGTCAAATGATATTTATATGCTAATGTAACCAGCCTTTGCTAGAATAATTTTGAAATGAAAAAAACATACAGGGGTACCTCATTGTAATGGTTTGACTTGACAAAAGGAAGAAACCTCTGAGCCACTGAGGGGGCTGCTATACCGCTACTTGCCTAATTGACGCGTCACCTTTGTGTAACATGGTGGTTTAATAACTCACATTCCCAAATGTCCATATACAAGCCACAATCAAGTGCATTCACATGCACTTATATATATTTATAAATCGCATGCAAACAAACAAATGGTCAGCAAAGGTAAGCTACACTGGCTGTCAAACATTACTCCCTACCACCCACTGTGTTAAAAGGGGAATTATCACTAGTGAACACATACTTCTATATATAAAGACACATATAATGAACGCAATACAAAAATGGCACCAACACTCATTTTAACATGATTTTCCACCCTTGAGACAAAAGTAATTGAAAGAAAGGAACCAGTCCACTCGTAAAATGATCTGCTTACCTGAATACAGATTTGTTTCTGCAGAAAGTTTTTTGCAGAAACAACGACATCATTCACTTCACAACACACCCACACAAGGTATGACGTTGATCAGATGAGCAACGTGGTAATCTTGGCTTTGTCCAATACATTTTCTGCATCAAATTTAAATTATTCTAGTCAATTATTTCAAGGCTTTATTATATATACCTCTAATACAATACAGAGGTCCAAACCTCATTGATCTCAGTTGGGTATGGCCACCATCATCACTCAACAACAACAGCAGCAAGGTATTGCTGTACCTCCATGAGCCCGGTCATGAGTCTGTGAGTGACAGGCTCTCTGATCTGGGACAGCAAGTCAGTCACTGTCAGATTGAGATAAAGAGTAAAGTATACCCGGGATAGATTAGGCCTCGGCTATTATGTATTAGCCCTCAACAGCAGTCAGAAGAACAGTACGCTAGGCTACAGCCACTGAACTTTTAGTTCAAGCAGGAGCATCGCAGCAGTAGTCTGCTTCAGATCTTTTGACAAATTTACATTCGTGATAAACGGCTATAAGATAATTGAGTTTGAATGAAGCTTAGCCTGCTCTGGTGGTGAGTGAAAGGGGCATAAACAACTCTGATGGAAATGTCCCTGTGTTTTCTGTATTAGTCTGACATAATAGAAACTCTTTAAGCTAACGTGTTCAGTGTTAGCCCTTAGTGAGTTTGTATCTCATCAAGATTACTGCATGGTGTGTCAAAGAGATAGAAACTCTAAGCTAAAATTAATTTAAGAAAAATGATAATAAGCTCCCCAGAGTTCATATGATGGGATACAATGAGAAAAATACTTTCATTGTATTTATGTACTACAATACAAATAGACTTTGTTAACACTCGTCAGTGAAATAAAGGAGACTAAGTTAAAACTAAGTCTAAAGCATCTAGCTCCATAACAGTGGCTGGAAATCACATAAGGGACTCACTTGAAGCTTGTCTGTGATTTGATATAAAATTGTAATCCCAGAACTTCTCGTTTCACAGTCTTTTATTCCTCTCACCATATTTATATTTCCCCATACATTGTATATTGAGCTGTCTAACGTATTCAGCAGAACATCATATCTTTCTTTTGTGGGGCTGAATAAAACCATTGTGAGAATTCACAAAAAATGACCAAACTGCGACAGACCATAACGTAATATTTTCTAAAGCATTAAATAATGCACATATCCAATCTTTGGTCCTATACCTTGGGCAATTTCCTCTCTCCTGGCTGAGCTTTTTTTTGTCATGAAATAATTCTAGAGTAAGAATTGAAAGCTGTGTTGGGAAGTCAGGCACCCTGAGTTTATGATAGGATGGTGTGTTACTTACCCTGCCAATTTTCCTGGGGAAGGGGGCTCTCTGGTTCTCAGTTACAATCATAGGAGGGATCAGCAAGGATCTCTTAGATCTGAATGGCAGCGTCTCGCCAACACCCAGGATATCCTAAAACACAAAGAAGAGAAACCATATTGTTAAACTTTGACAGAACAGGTCACATTGTGGAGCGCTATTGACACCAACACTACCCAAATTCACTTGTTGGCATCTTGTTAGCCATTACCCTCATCCCCACCGACGAGGCCTTAACACACACACAGCAAGCAGTAAAGTATGCATTTTGAAATGTTTAAACCTGTAACACTTTTGTAGCGATTCCAAATGTTTGATGACGGTAGGTACTATATAATAAGGAATGCAAAGCCTGTGTGTTAAATAAGGAAAGGGAGAGAAGTAGAAAAACAACAACAAAGCATTAAAGCAAGAGCAACCAAGGTGAAAAGAGATGGTTAAAACTGAAGAAATGAGAGACGACATGGTTTTGGCAGGGCGGTTGTGTTGCTCATGCAGAAGGAGCCAATCTGAAATGTTATTTTTGCTCTTGGGAGAACAATAGCATAATCTAATTTCATCTTCCACCCTCCTGCTGTTGTCAACAAAGACGTGGTTGTTACTGTATTGCATAGGGAGATATTTCTCCCTTGCTTCTTAGTTTTCAGATCACTGATCCACTTAGGATCCCACTGCTTGGATGGCGATGGAAATAAAGTCACTGACACTATGAGCTGGAATCCTGGCTGTTAACACAGAGGTGATGACCCACAGGAGAGACCAGGATGTCAACTGACTGCACACCTGGACACGAGCCGAGGAGGGACAACAAAGACACACTAAAATGACCTGCCATACCCATACAAATATGTCCATAAAACATGCTTATGCTTTCCTCGAAACATGTGTTATGATTAACATTAACATTCATTTCAATACAAAAGATAAACATTTTGTCTCCCATTCTGTAAATTCTGTTTCATGCCCTTAGTTTTGCTCTATTTATGTAATTTAAAACCTACTGCTAATCCTGATCTCCCAAAATAAACAGGTTAGAAGAAAGGTCCTTACCGGCATAGAGAGCTAATCAGCCACCCGCTTCCAAAAGAAGACAACCAAAGCATGAAACCAGAACAGGTCACACTATCACAAAGACTTGTATCTTCTAGTTTCCATGGTATAAGTATTATTTTGTCAGGTAAAGTGTCTCTTACAAAGATGGCAGTCATACTTCAAGGATGAAGCATGAGTAAAAATCATGCACATTATAATAAATACCTTCCACTATAAAGGGACTACAGCAAATAACATCTTATACCAGTTTGCCTCTGATCTGGTAAAACATATTTAATGTAAACACACAGTATAAAGGGAGAAAGTACCTACAGTGGGAGAAGCTATAGGGTGTATAATGTGTATCATTAGTGATAAGTGTCTTGTATTCAATCATTTTTCTTCTGATGCTTTTACTCCAATAAAAAACACCCTCATTAATAGAAAGAATGTTATGTATCTGGTTTACACTCTCAGCAGGGAACTCCTCACTGACATCACAGGGTCTCTGGTAGAGCTTCCATCCCTCAGTTCACCCGATACAAGAGCAATATATGTGTTATGATTGATCTACAGATGTTATTCACCTGTCAAACTGAAATTAAACTGCATGCCTTCCTACAGCATACTGTACATTTCTGCTCTGTTAGTGCATGTCCTATGCTCTCCCTTTGATACAATTCCAAACCCAAACAATAGAAATTTATACTTTACATCTTTTAATTTTCTTGACTTCAGTTTTATGTTTGGCCACCCTTGGTCCTGGAAGTAAAAGTTCGATTCATTTTTTCCTATAGTACAGTGTTAAGGAACTCATGGGGAGAGCACTTCTACGGCTTGCATCAGCATGAAACTCCTCCTGCTGTTAAATCCTAAGTGCAAAAAATTAAGAACTGCTTTAAAAACTATAAATTATTTGATACAAAAAAACAAAGAAAAACAAAGATACACTGCTAACTGTGAGTGGGATCTAAAGATGATGGTGTTGAGAACACTGAAAAAACCCTCATCCACCTTAATTTGATTCACTTTCAAATTCTGCTGCATTTGTGGGTGAATTGGTGTGGTGGTGTGAATGAACAACGGCAGCCGAGGCTCATGGGTATTTTAGTATATAGATCCGTCAACCACAGCATTATTATGGTAAAAACATGATATCTAAGAAACAAGAGCTGAAATAATTAAATAGTCATCGCATAATCCTATAGGGCCGTTACATCATCTGTAAGATTCCTGTGTTAAGTAACATTAAGGAGATTGGTTGACGAATTGGGGAAAAAATTGGGGAAAAACACTTCCAGAACCAGCAGCCCCTCCCACTTTAAATCTCTATGAGCAGAAGTTGTTTCATAAAGCTTATCAGCATGAAGGAGTAACGTGAGACGGTCACACTTCACTGACTAACAGCCAGACAGCTGCCTGCTACACAACACAAAAGCCACCGACTGTGAACAACAACCCACTTCATTTTTCCTGCTGAAGTCCTCTTCTTATCTAACTTGCAAACATGGAATTGTACGTATTGCAGTGTCTTGGTTTGCTGAACTAGCAACCAAACTAACATCCACCAGGGAAATTGCATGTCTAAATTCAGTTTGCAGGCTACTTGCTACTTACCTAGTTAGATAATGAAAGCTTAGATGAGCTTTATTTAATGTTATCTCAGTCTGTTATCTCAGTCTGTTCTAATATGGTTCTTACCATTCATTACCACTGCTAACAACACACTTTATTCCCATGACTTGTCAGCCACAGTTTCCTGACAGTTTGTTTACCTTTTCTCTCTTCCTTTTCTCTGTTCCTGCCAAAGCTCAGACATTGAAATGGTCCACAAGAGGCTTGGCAGGAAAATAACATTTATAGACCTTTTTTTCTTCCTTGATCATAGAAAAACAAAAATCCCAAATGTTTTTGACAGCAAAACAAATGACTAAAGTTCAGTTCAGTTTGACTTTAACAGTGACCATTCTTAACACCGATCTGATCTGCCCGATGCAACCACAGTCCATTGTCCACACAATTTATATTCAGTCCTCTCCTAAATATTGAGCAAAATGATAGATGAGAATGAAAGAAACACCACAGCAACAAGCCTTGTCTTGCGGCCCTGGTTACAAGCACTACACTGTTTCAATATGAAAGAGAAAATTCCAACCTGAGGTTTTTTTTATGTGGTTTCATTTGCAATGCAAATAGTCTCCTTTGTCCTTCGTCTTTTATAGCCTACTGTACAATCCTTTATACAACGTGCAATGCACACTGACGCGGTTGGTGTGTGTGTGTGTGTGTGTGTGTGTGTGTGTGTGTGTGTGTGTGTGTGTGTGTGTGTGTGTGTGTGTGTGCATGTTTACTGTTCACACTCCTGTTCCTGGCTGACAGAGACTCTGGCACCACTCTCACCCCTGTCAGAATGACGGAAAGAGAACAGGTAAGAGGGAAAGACGGAGCCATTTGTTTACAGCACAGTGGCGACACTCAGACAGAGGGGGCAACGGCAAACAGTCACACACACAACCCCCCCCCCCCCCACTTCCACCTACGAAGGTCAGAGGAAACACAATGACACAGTAATCATAAACACAACCCGACCAGAACGAACTAAAGACACACACAGCGGTCTCTGAAATGACCACTCTTAACAAACTCACTGGGGGATGACCTTCCAAATGTCCAAATCTAAAACTGGCCCCGAAGCAGTTAAACAGAAAAACTGCACCAAGCTGTGAGAGATTGTGAGACCTATTTTGTATCTAAAGAGCAAAAGGCAGTGGTGTGTGTACATGCATGTGACCGGATCCCAAGCGAGTTGATGGACTTTTAAGCACTGCCTGGGAAAAAAAACCCGACCAGAGTCTGAAGCCCAGGGATGAGCGGATCAATCCCATCATGCACAGGTCTCAGCTGTGGGATATGTGTAAAAGGAGTGGGTGGAAGAGCTGTGAGGCAAACAGGTACCGTGAGGTATTTTTAGTGGCTGGATGCGGGGACTGGTGACAGGGGTTAGGGGCTGAGATAGATCACGCTGTCAAATCCACGTCTTCACTGAGCTGAGATACAGTGGATAAGGAGAGGGAGTGGTGGCGCTTAAAAACCTATCAATGTTCTGCAGGTGGCTCAGGACGGCCGAGGCACGCTGACAAACGCGGTCAGCTGGCCGTCGGATATGAACGTCGAGGAAGGCTCGCCACTGGGAAAGATAACATGCAGCCTTACTTTGCATCCTCTCGCCTTTTTACCTGCCACTTTGCAGCTCTCCCTCGATCTTTTCTCTCACTTAGCAATAGCTGTTCTTCACACTTTCTCTCTCTCTCTCTCTCTGCAGTCTGCTCGTGTGATGAATAGTGTGCGTAGAGCTTGGTGACACCCGTAAGAGAAGGAAGCCATGAATCTTTAATGCATCCTGTTCATAAATTACTGCCGCACCATCAGCCCTGATCCAGCCTTAATACATTTGCTTCTCTCTCTGTCTCTGTCTCTCAAATGATCATTAGGGCATCTCGGCATACTGAGTTGAAAGTGTCCAGACAAGGAAAGAAAAATGAAAAAGTCCTGACGAGTCAATAAGAAGGTCATATGTTTGCAGTGTTTACATGCATGTATACTGTACTACAGTATATGTATGGTTGTGTGTGTGTGTGTGTGTGTGTGTGCGCCCCTGCATGTGTGAGGGAGAGAGAGACAGAGCCTTTGTCATTGTCATCGGAGTGCACAGTTGCTGTGGCAGTAAAGTCACGTCCTTGTCCATTCTGCCATTTTCACTCTCAATGCTATATTAGAGTAGTGTCATTACTCATTCCTGACAATGTGTTGGGAGACCTGGTGAGAAATGGACAATATCAAGGCCAGCATCAGCCAGTGGTGACGGGGATGTACAGCTAAGAGGAGTAAAACACGGATATGTCAGCCAAGCTAACTTATGTTAGTGTCCGCAGTATATATGTAAATAAAACAACATGAATTCACAGACTCGCCTGATAACACGTCCCTCAGTGTGGGTGTTGACAGCACAATGCGTCACACTTTGTTAAAGTATAATCAACGGAGCATAAACACTCTTCATCTTATTTAAGCGGAATACAGCGAGACACTGGTGACTAATGCTCATTTCAAATATTCAATTAGCTGAATTAATTAATACTGCGCCAAAGTGATTATACGTCGGCGTACAATCGCACCTGCAAATAGTGGTGTAGAGGGTGACCTGAAAATAATCCAGACATAACTGTATGAAAATAAGCTAATTATTAAAATGAAGCCATGCAAAACTGCCCCTATTATAAGTGCATTTGGCCTAATTGCACAAACATTGAGGCCAATAATGTTTATTCCTATAAATGATCTTCATATTACATGGCTCAGATGTTAGAGCACATTACAGTACTGCATGCAAAGTCATGTTCAAAGGCACTACAGAGACTACTAAATCTCATCCGTGTTCTTATGAGGAAAATTCTGTAATATGTCAGTTTGTGCAAATTGGGCGGATAAAAAGTCTGTTTGAATTTTGACCACGGATCCAGCATGCTTTGAGTTTATCATCTCCTAGCACTGTAGAAGGGCATGTCATCTGTATTTAGAAAGCTCACTCGTTCTAAAGTTTTTCACCCCACTGGTATAATAATTTAGCTGTTGCGAGAAGAAAACAAAAATTGATTCTTCTTCTTAGAACCCATTTCTTAAATAATGTCTTTGTTATCCTCTGCTGACCTGAAAAAGTCAACCATGTGAGGATCCATGTTTCCCTTCACTTCTGTCACATTCAGACTCTTCTCTCTTCTGCAGCTGGTACAGCACACTAAAGGGGAGGCTTGTAACTAAATCTAAGAGACCTGAGCATCATTTTCATTTTCATAATCTCAATCTAATTTTAGCTTCTCTGCTTCACTTGTCACCTAATTTAAGGATTTATTCAAACATTTTTAAGAATGCTACGCAGGGACAGCAATCTCAATCTGTATGGACTTTGCTCGGGGAACGAAGATTCGCCAGGCAAGCCGCTGTATGGAATGTGGACTGGCAGTCGGAGATGTGCCATTGAGCAAGGCACCAAACCTTCAAACTGCTTCCTGAATAGCGGCTGCCTACTGCTCCCAATACTAGCATCAGTTAAATGCAGGGACTACATTTCACGACGTTGTGCTGCACCGTGTACAATTCTGTATGACAATAAAAAAAATGATTTCCCTTAATGTTAACATTTTAAAATCCCTTATCTTTAAGACTTGTATAAGCCAAACTGATTAAAGGTGACGTATTTAACCTGTCTTCGCTGGCATAATCATTGCTAAATACTTTTTTCATACGCTTCTTCCAGCATTTCATCTGATGTGAGACAAAGCATTGCTACAATTAGCACAGCTTTTTTTGGAATTATGCACATCAATAATTGACAGGTGAAGGTTTGATTGCTGCTCTTGTAAATGAACATGTCGTTTAGCTCTTTGGTTTCCTCTCCATTACTCGCTCCCACGCATACAAGCTTTGCGTAAGTTAGAACACATGTATATTAAACCAATTCAGCAAAAAAAAAATTAAAACAGAAAGACAATAGACAAAGTCAGTAAACAGAATGACCATATGGAGATTGTTTGTATTGTGTGTTACAATATGAAATGTTGTGCTGTGGTTGCAATATGTCACATCTTAGTCATCCTCAGAAAGCCGTAGAGAACATTTAAAGCTTGGTTAGAGGAAATCTATTTGCCATTGCTGGATGAGGATTTAGCTCAGGGTGCAATATTACATTTCATTCAGAGCGCGAAAAATGCATGAAACATAACAAAAGCAAAAATAAATAGGCTTTTGGACTCGGATTATTTTGCCTCTTATCAGTTGTTACATTTGAATGGCGTCTGTCAATGCCCCCCGAAGGTAAGGAAATGTTCTGCATAGCTGTTGTTCTGCACCGCACAACCAAAATAACACAGAATAATACACACAAACAAGTCCATATCTTGGAGCACAAATTTTGTTAAATTGAAATGCATTCTTCCATTAATTCACATATTGATCGGTTGCAAAAAAAGGGTGGGGGGGATACATTTTTCTTTGAATTCATAGTTTTGCTCATAATAGGAATCATTCATCAGCCGCCTCTCTCCCTTTGGGCCTGTGTTACAGCAAACTAACAGCTCTCGCTGAGGAATTAAAAACTGATTCTCTCCACCTTCGCTCACAGCACTTATCAATTATCATCAGCCAATATTTCCTGCCACGATAACATTAGTTATGCCAATAACTTCACCATGGAATGTTTCCGCTCTGCGTAACAGGGGAAACAAAGGGAGGTTTGGGCAAATACAAAAACCTAACTTTGACAGGAGCATAACAAAGAGATTTCATTCAAGAAACCTTTTTCCGTGGTACAATAATTGAAAAACAGGGTACCATGAGTGCTATCTCAGATTGGAGATATAAAGCTCAGCATCCCAGTGCAGTCAGTGTTGTCAGCAGAGCCATTCAACAAGTAAAACCCCTAGCTCATAGAAACAAGCTTTCAAATATGTCATGAGTTAGTTACTGATTCTTTAGAAGCTGCTGCAGCTCTGAACTCCTGTTTGATGGGCCACTTGAGACGGTGCAGAAGCGTGTGTGTGTGTGTGTGTGGGGGGGGGACTACAGGATATGGACGGGGAAAGGGACGATAGATTTTCTGATGATATGAGTCCTGAAGCTTGAGGAACTTCAGCAAAATAATTGATACTGAAATAATGAGAGCCTTTAACAACCCTGCCTCCCCACCCTTGAACTATTTTTTTTTTTTTTATCTTTGTTTCTCTTCAACCCTTTGCCTTATTCATGAACTTCTTGACAGTGTGTGCTCTGCAACTAACAGTTATGTAAATCTACTTTGGGACAGACAGAGACATTAAAGCCTTTGTCCACAGGAAAGATAAAAAACGTAATCATGTCCCACTGATAGAGCTCGATCGTATCTTACAGCAGCAATTTAAGGAGAAACAAAAAGTAAAAGACAAAATGATTTTAACCAACTTACTTAAACTAATAATGTGCTATATGCTTTAAATATGAATGGTGTTTTTTTGCCTCAGAGTGTACCACCTCCTAAAGGATCATGCCTGGGTCTTATTTTTGTAGATTTTGCCATCTTTTCATGGTATTAATAACAGTGAACCTTGTTAACAATGTGTCTGTGATATCTAACCGCCTTCTCTCTGCCAGACATTTTACCAATGTCACAATGTTCCCAGATCTCAACAATCACTTCAGTCGATACAGTGTTATCGTAGCCCATAGAAGTGATGGCCGGAGCTACAAAAATGAGAACCAAGATGTAATAAACCAGAATTTCCCTTCAGTGAGTGAATGCATTTCTAACGGTTTGGTAGGTTACATCATTTATACTAACTGTTTCTAATTATGCTGAAGTCTTCACTGAAACAAGACAAAGCGTCTACAGACACGCTAGCTGCTCTGAGGTACAGCAGAGCATTGAGCTAAACACTTACATCAGTATGCTGATGTTGACATGCTGATGCTAAGTGCTTTAGCATATTAGAATGCTATCATTTGCTCATTAGCACTAAAGCAAAGTACAGCTGGGGATACTGGAGATATCATTAGTTTTGCAGATATATAGTCATAAACAAAAGTATTTGACAACATGTTGACTTCATGGTGGTGCTTAATGAAAAGAGGATTACAGAAGATATTACCATTTATCTTAAGGCGGGACCTGACTGTTTGTACCATATTTTATGGCATCCCTTCACATAGTTTAGACATTGACAACATCAACCTCATGGTAGAGGCAGTCAGGGGCAACATCAAAGTCATCAGGATTAATCTAATAAGTATAGACCACCAAATTCAAATTAGTTCATCCTTGAGTCCAAGTGGATATTTGAGCCAAGTGTAATGACATTCCCTGCAGGCTTTCCTGAGATTTCGCGTTCACCCGAATGGGAAAGATGTGAGCTCACAATAACCTTCACCTTTGAACACCAAAATCGAAATAGTTCATCCTTCACTTCGAGTGGATATTTGTGTCAAATTTGAAGCCATTCCCACCAGGCGTTCCGCAGAGACGGGAGTACACAAGGACGGACCACCCCAAACATAATGCTGTTGCCAGCCCAGAGGCATACACATTTTTTACTATGCTATTCTCCACCTAAAAATAAATGGACTAAAAAAATACCTTGTGAAAGTGATCTACAAACACGAAAGTCTCATGATAATCAAACACACAGAGGAAAGGCTGGACAGTCACATTTGTCACTGGACCCTGACTTCCCATACATAACTTGCCAAAAGACTAATTCACTTATATCCCCAATGACTTGCCAAGGTAACACCCATGGACTGGCTAACCAAATAAACGATGATGAGCGGCACAAACAAATGAGAGCAGCTTCATGCTGAAAGGGATGGAGACATTCATTAAGCTCTGGGCTGGAGGAATTGTAGCAGCAGGACTCTGAGCACTGCGGCAGGAAGACGGATGATCTCTGAGAGAATGAGGGGAATACCAACTGTACCTGCAGCCCCTGAAAACTTTTCTTAATCAACTTAGTGCATTTGGAGGGGGAACAGAGGGGGAATTGAGGTATGTGGAGGATATGAATGAGGGACAATGGTGTTTATTCAGGTGCACAGAGTTTTATAAGGCAGTCAATTTGCCGGCTACAGAAACACATTTCTGTTGAGCACACAAACAAAAGGGCACATTTGCAGAGAAACAAAGCTCAGTGTTGGGCTGCAGGCTTACCGGCCAAAATTCCATATAATAGGAGCTGGCCAGTCAAAAGTGTGATTTTTCATGCACCAAACCCTGGTGCAAAAACATTACAGCTGTTTATGTTGCCCTGTAGAAAAGTGTTTCCTTACCTCCTCTCTCCAATGCATGAATGATGATTATAAACACAAGAAATGTCTCCACATTCGGGTTTTCATTAAATTTTAAGTGGTTTCGATTTATTCTTATATTCAAGCACTGCACGGCATTGACTGGGAGCATATGCAAAGCATATGTGAGACCCACAGTGGACCTGTTTACAAGACTTTCCCTTTCACTGAGACATTTCAAAGTGTTTAGCGTCTTTTCAAAGGATAAACATTTTTAAGTGTCAGTAATCTGGATCAATAATCTAGACTGTCTGTCATCAAATGTTAAATTCATCAGCCTGTGGACAGATTCAGTGCTGGGATCAGTTGTTGCTGCCATCTGCAACAGCACTAGAAAACTTGCACATCTCTGGTGATGGGGATGATATGCTCGTAGGTTTGGCAGAGCACAGCAGCAGCTGTTCTACCGGCCTCCTCCAGCGTCTCTCACATGTTCCTCTTTAGTAAATCAAACCCCTTTCTTTTCACTTCTTCTATTGTCCTCTTGATGGATGTAACATCAATCACCGTCTCTGTGCTCTCCCACTATTCTGTCATCTTTTACTGAGGCTGTAATGCCTCCACTTGTTTTAAAACTGAAGGCTATTTTTCTTCTATATGACACAGAGTATCACCTTAATACCTGCATCACTTAAGTTATTTTCCCACTTCCTTCAAATGTCCATTTGGTTACAAAGATTATGGATGTGGGTGTTTCTCAACTGCCTAATATGGCATCTCTGAGGTGGTGCAATTATGTTAATTGGTGATAATTAAGGTCGCATGAGCGTGCCTCACATTCATGAGTGTCAAGTTTTTCCCAATTTGCAATAACGATCACTAATGCATGAACGTCAAGTGAATCACACTCAGTGCCTGTGTTTACATCTCCAAGCAAGCTTCCCATGCTAAATGAAGCATCTTGTCTCCTCATTAAAAGGAATAGTTTGAAAGTTTGAGAAATAAACTTCTTTGCTTTGCTTTTAAATTGATTCCACTCTTGTGGCTGTACAGGAAAAACATTAAGCTATACTGTGCTGGGAGAATTTGCTGGCTTGGGAGTTTATCAGCAGTATGGGTTGCGTCAGGACATGGAGACTAGACGTGGGTTTATACAACTTTGATGAATGCTTAAAGAGTCAGGTACATGGGCACATATTGCTAACAGTTCACCACGATAGAGGGGTGTGAGGATGGTGGTGTGTGAGATCCATGCTTTAGAACACACCACCCATGGTGCTACAATTAATTATAGCTGAAAATGGAACCAACTTAAGTAATTAACAGTAAGTGTTTGCGCACCAGCTGATTAAATCTCTCATCAAAAACACCGGGTGTGTAACATGTGAACTAGAAACTTCCATACAGCTTAATTTTAAACACTGAACACAGCTCTGCTCATTAACCATTACTAATATTAGCATAATTACCACTAGGTCCCTGATAGTTAAAGGAAGTCAGCGCTAACTTAACACAAACAATTTATTTTGAATCAACATAACCATCTGCAAATTTCCCCGCTGCAGGACTAATAAAGGATTATCTTATCTTATCTTATCTTATCTTATCTAACCGTCTCTATAACAGTTAGCTGAAAAGTCTGCTTACTTTTTGTCATCTATGCACACAGCATATAGTGTCTGGATGAAGTCCTGTCACAGAGACAGACTGAAGAGATTGTCTGTTGAGGCACATGGTATTTCTGCCACCTGACTGGGCTGATGTTGCTATGGTGATAAGAAACTGGCACCATAACGAGCTCACAGCCAACAGCCAATTAGCCTAGCTTAGCACAAAGACTGAAACACAATAAAAAGCTTGTCCAGCTCTGTCAAAGATGACAAAATGTACCTACCAGCACTTCTACAGGTCCCTAATTAACAATGTGTTGAAAAATTACAGAAACTAAGGTGTAAAAATAACACTATGCTGAATTGCTACAAGCCAGACTGCCAAACTCTTACTTGGCTGTTTGCAGTAATTTTCCTGAGTTGGTTCTCACAGTGAGTTTGGCAGGCAGCCAGTCAAGCCTCCTGGAAGTTACTGCCCCTGGCCAAGAAGTAGTCCAGCAAATATACCAACAATGTGTCAAGTTTACACAACAAATGAGAAATAACATGTAAATTAGCTTCGCTGGTAAGTAGATTTTGTTAGCTTCCAGTCATTGTACTGACTCAACCTGCTGCTGAAGGCTGTAGCGTCATATTTGCAGTAAAGGCATGAGAGCGCCATTAACCTTGTCGCCTAAATCTGGGCAAGAAATCCAATTTGTGTATTCCTCAAAATATCAAACTATAAAGCAGCTCGTAAATCCTCTTATTCACCCAGGGGAATTGTTATTTAATCACTGCTATGTTATGTTCAGTTATGCTACATTAAAGTAACCTTTTCAATCTTTAATGAAGTGTGCCCTTTTCGATTTTGATGAAGTGTAAATAAAGAAAGTGATGAAAAAAGAAAAACACACACACAAAACCACATTACAAGAAATGTCTACTAACCCTGAGAGTGTGCGGCGACTGAACTGGCAGTCCGGTGACCTCCACCTGTGCCACGTCATCTGCGTGTGCACTGAGCCCGTGGATGAACAGGACTGGCCGGCTGTGCAGGACATCTCGCTGCGGCACCAGATTCAAATCCCCGTCCACGTAGAAGCTGGGGTCCGACACGTCAAACTTCACGCCCTCGTTCCCCGCACAGTCGTCAAACTCGACTGGAAGGAACACACAGAAAGGGTACATGTCATGCCTTCACTCGGAACAAATTACAAACAACAGAAATGTCAAGGTAAAAGCCTGACAAATGAAACGCAGCCACTGAGGTATACACCTCGCTGTAAAGAAGAGGGGTTGCCAAACGATCCACAAAAACAAGTATTTCTCTGATACAAACAGATGCCCTGAAGATGAACAGATACCCTGAGGAAAGAGGAGGAGGTTCTGAAAGGCACCGTCAGCCAGGCTACAATAAAAAAAATCTGTGATCTTGATTCTCACAAGCCTACTGCAATATTTATGACCCATTGTAGACTTATCAATGTGTGGGACGTGCTTTTGCAGTGCTGCTTTATTTACTAGGAAAAATGCACCCACTCACAAGACTGGATCAGGAGAAAGGTTTTAAAGTTACAGGGGAAGAGTTTCACCTTTGAGTTAGGTGCATGTGACGTGTGCACATGTGAGCTTGCTTTGTCTGACTGAGGGAGATACGGCCTAGGACTCCACCAGGCTTTATCCCCTCTGATCGTGTTCATCCTCCCTTTATCGCTCCCACACACTCCCCCTAGGTGTCTGACATGATCCCCGTGTCCTCCCCCACCCTCAACCCCCGACAATCCTCTACCCTCCCTCGTTCTTCACCTCCTCTTTACTTCGGCCTCCCGTGATGCTCCCCTGCTGTCCGTGGATCTTGGAGGGAGGTGCGCAGTGTGTGTGTGGATGTGTACACGTGTTGTTGATC
The DNA here is from genome assembly GCF_027596085.1 of Anoplopoma fimbria. Taxonomy (NCBI): domain Eukaryota; kingdom Metazoa; phylum Chordata; class Actinopteri; order Perciformes; family Anoplopomatidae; genus Anoplopoma; species Anoplopoma fimbria. The sequence continues at coordinate 10,289,407 of NC_072467.1, forward strand.
GGGAGAGCACGTGCAACATGAATCACATGGTGCTGTACAACTCTCAGCGCGGGTCTGAAAGTGCAGGGAAATGTCAAGTCTCAGACGAGTCTCTGCGTCAACCATATGGTGGTAAATTCTGTTTGAGGAATTGCCTGCAATCATAAATATGACATAGCAACAGGATAGTCCATGTGACATGACAGCATTATCCATGCAGCCACATGTTTCTTGACAAACATGTTGTCTGTTACCAAGTCTACACAAAGTATTACTTCATCGTAACAGCAAGGACAAATCTAGATGGGAAAATATTATGTTTCTCCACTCCACTGGGAAAAGAACAGAGCAGGACTGTCAAGACAATGCCCTACACGACTCATCAATTATGGATGCCATGCTTTCAGCTTAACATAACCAGCAGAACGAAACCCCTTCACAAAAGATTCACATTGAGAGGCCATCTTTCTGAGGAAGGACTGGATTCAGATTTGAGCAGATATTCATGAGATACCTTGTGGATCAGTTGTGCCTCTCTGAAAATAAAGCACAGCTCCCATCTCAAGTGCAAAGGCTGTGCACCTTCTCTGCTGAGCCAGCTCATTAAAAGTTGAAACCTACAACCTGTAACTGCCTAGATGTGGAGTTGTTGCATCCCCACTACCTTACAAATACAATGTATTATAATTATCGCCATAGAAATCTAGTTACACAAAGTAATAAACATATTGAGTAAGCTGCAGCAACAGTTTGTTTCTAATAAAAATGAAGGATAAATAATAAAAGGTGTCACAAATGTTTGCATTTGTAAAATGTATCAATTGTGAACATATTTTTCATTTTTTACATATTACTTTGGGCTCTACTTTTTCTTTGGGCTATATTTTCTTTCAAATTAGTTGAAAAAAATGGTTCTCATTAAATCCCGACAGCAATCAATAAATCAAATGCTCACAGAAAAAAAGAGAAAAAAAACTGGTATCTGTCTCTGTTGCAGGACTGTAATGAGCCTGTCCAACTATTTAATTCGGCCAAGATTAAAGGCTACCTGCCTGTCTACCTGCGCACACTCTGCATGTGCTCTCAATGTGATTCACCGGAGTCTTCCACAAGCTGTTGGCTTGACAGCTGTGAGTACTAACAACGGCCATGATGGTAATAATGATTGGGGCAGTGGCTTTGGAGGGTGGCCTGAAGGGACGGGCTGTCAGTGTTGAAGAGTCGGCAACATTTTTGCTAGATTTAGCTTCTTTTGGATCTAGCGCTGCAAACTACTTCATTGGAAAAAGAGCTGGCAACACAGGGCTGGGTTTTTGGTTGGACCTTTTTAATATCTAGCGTACTCTTGATGTTTCTGAGGATTACCAACTTTAGCTTTAAGATTTTCACTAAATCAAAGTCAATATCAAAACCTTTTTTTCATTATTAAGTTAATTTATTTTACATATTTCAACCATAGCCATAGCATCAATATTAATTCTGTAACTACCTTTTGGTACTGTAGTTGTTAGTGGCAGTGTCCATGTTTTCCATGAAGGATTCAAATTACCTATGTATTTTCATAAACAGATTTAACAAGAAAAGATCCAAGCTTGTAATCCAGTGTCCTGTTTTTAATTTAATCTAATTGATATCAGTCTCACTGTTGGTGTTTACTTTCAGTATCAAAGCAGTATTTAGTTAATGCTTATGCAAACCCAACATGTCCCACTGCTGCTGCTTCATATTGACAGTACTGAACTTCTATAAGGCCGCAAAGCTTTTATTGTGATAAAAGACCGGAAACCTGATGTATTTTTCTCTGAGGTCAGAGCTGACAGTGATTGCTCATCAAAAAAAGGCATCAACAAAACAAGACATGGTCTTTTCTTAATCTGTTTTCAGTATTGCAGTGAGTCATGGAAAAAGAGGGAGCGGCCACAGTGGGCTGTTAGATGAAAAGATGCAGGAAACCGGCTGCACAACTCACACTTTTCAGCAAGGCAATCAACTTTATTGTTCCCTGCTGTTGTGTGGGAAAACTACTTTCGTGGTGTGCAGAATGAAATCTGATTGCATGATGGGAAAAAAAAAATCAACTACTGACTGATATTTCTTTAGTTTTATGAAATCGTTTGTTTGGCTGTGGTGCACACAGATACAACATTTGCTTTCTGGTTTTATTACTGACAAAGTTGCTGCTCTGGGATTATGTGATGTCTACAGAATTATGGCAAATATAGTATTAAACTGCACTTGCTGCTACCAGCAGTAACCACTATTGTTGTTCAATCAACCAGTACTAAAGAATTTCAAATTGAAAATTTGTATAAATAATTACTAAATATTATTCATATAATTTGAGTTTTTTAGGGGAATTAATCAGCTTCCCACTTCTGTTGCAGGTTTTTTTATTTAAAGGGACACATATGAAAGCATATACATGTGTGTTGTGTATGTGTGTATACGGCAGTCTTGGAGAATATGTTCTTTTCTAATGCACAAACAAATTAATAATGTAGTCATGCTAATAATCCAATAATCCATTATAGGCGCCACTATTATAGTCATTTTAAACAAGTTGCCACCATATGACAAACACTAGCTTCATACCAGGCAGACACTTCATTAGTTCATTTGAAACAGTATCTCATATCCTAATTTAAGGAATGATGTGCTTACTAGGAAGCACAACCCTCACTGTAATCCAGACTTTATAACTGGCAGTCCGAATGCATACAGATAATCATACAGTAGCTGAAGTTAATGGCAAACAACTACACAACTGACACATAATGTTTCACTTCTGAGAGTGTTCATGTTTCTCAGCTAAAGCAGATGCAATATTGCTGGGAAGAGTCTACCCCCTAGTTACATTGATTCTCTTGTCTTCTTACTCATCCACCCTCCCCACCAATTTACCTTGTAGAAGCTATGGCTGTGTGTCTGACTTAAACGCATCAATCTGTACACGTCTATCTACCATCACACCAGCACAAAGTGAAATGGGAAAAAGTCTACGGTTAGGACTATAAAATCAATAGACTGAAGTCTATCAAAGTACTCATTTAGTACACTTAACCTTTGTGACTGTTTAGTCTGGCTTCTTTTTTTTTTTTATCTATCTCACTGCAGATATTGCAAAATCTCCCCTCTGGACAGAATCGTTCTCTGCCATCTGGATGAGGATGAGAACAGAATACCAGAGTGAAGAATAGAGGAGGGGAGTAAAAAAAGAAGGGGAAGTAAAAAAAAAAAAAAAAAAGAAATCACAGGAAAGGCATTGGTACAATAGACAATGAGGGAGAGCTACAAAGTCAACAACCTGCTCTCCAGGGAAACAAAGCTCCATCTCAATATTCAACTCTCACTTCTAAGCCCGAGCATGAAAGATGTGTTAATTTCCATTCCCATTACGAGCCTCAGATTTATTTCAATAACATGGGTGCGCTCTTTAGAGCCCGCAAATTGCGGCGCCAAACAGTGTCAGTGGCATTTCAAAGGCAGCCAGAGAGTGTTTGATGGTATTCTAATGTTGTCAGGTTTTGGGGGATTTCAGCAGAGATCATGGTGAGCAGGCAGCTTTGAAGTCAGGCGACAATGACAGAACGCAATTTAGACCGCTCACCAGCACCAGCACCGCCGCGCACCCACTTCCTTTTCTTCGGAGTGCTGGCTCAGGGTTAAAATAACTGCGCGCGACATGGATTAGGGTCCCCAAATTCCCTCACTGATGACTCAAGAGGAGGAGGAGGAGGATGAAGAGGAGGAGGGTGGGTGAGTGGGGGTGTTCAACTTTTTCCTCAAGTTTGACATTCAAGCTCCTTTCAGGCCAAAAAACCTCCCGTGGAGCCTGTGAATAGCAAAATCTTCCAGAAACTCGGTCACCAAGGCCCTTGGTTACTTAAGGCTTGATCACTCGATCGTCTTTCTTGGCAACAAAAACAACACTTTAAAGTTGTCATTAAAGCCTTTAGAGAGAAAAAAATAAATTCACCACATTTTGTAGGGATTGTATGACTGAGAATAAAATTCAGACTTCTCAATGAATAATTTCATTTAGAGAACAAACTAAGAATCTGCACATTTTTGGTTTTAGAAATTACACAAAACTGTCAACCAGGGAAGTGCTAGTTAATTAGTTAATTGCATAACTTTCTCTGTATACTCAAAATAATAAATATACATTTTGCTCATCGCCATGTCAGATACCTCTGAGATCAAACATGACAAGATGTCCTAGAGAGAATGAAAACAAAAAAGCTTTAGATGTCCTCCCTCTCAACGATGAAGCATAACTTGTTGACATCTAACATTATCCGAGCGTATTTACATTGGCTCCACTTTGTCAGCCACATAAATTGGATTTCTCCCCCTCCTCTGTCAGGCACTAAAGTTTTCCTTTGAGGTGTTTTGAAGACAATTTTCTGTCTTGTAACTAAATGTCAAGTCTCCATGATGGGAGAGATGGGAATCAGAGGAGTAATCTCAAAGGTGGCAGCACGGGTGTGTTTGAGCTGATAGCTGCCGTGTCAAACCAGACGGCTTGTGCTCAGCCTCGTAGAAAAGGCTCAGGAGAACACTGTTCTCAAATAATCACTTGGCATTAGAGAAGGAGCTGCCTTTTGAAAAATGTATTTATACCCTGAAATGCAGTTTCCTATCACAGCGCATTGTGTAACACCGGTTATTGGGAGTCAGTGGTAACAAGGCTCTGGCTTTTTAGGTTCAAAGATAACAGCTTGAAGGATTTTGCCAACTAGGGAGTCCTGAGGGCAGAATCTTTCATCTTGGATTAAACAGATGATTAAGACCCCCAACCTCCACCTTTACTGCCACTCCAACCAATCCCATCATGTCAGATGTGTGTGTGTCTGTGTCTGTGTGTGTGTGTGTGTGTGTGTGTGTGTGTGTGTGTGTGTGTGTGTGTGTGTGTGTGTGTGTCTGTGTCTGTGTGTGTGTTCTAGGGCCCTTGATCATGCTTTGATGAATAGCGCTGTCCAAAGCACCGGTGACTAAAGCCAATGAAAGTACAGTTACTTTCTGAACTGAGACAGCATCACTGGGAGACCTTATGAGGACTGTTATGGTCAGGTGAGCATGCTAACCTAAGCTGCATGTCTTTGGACTGTGGGAGGAAGCCGGAGAACCCGGAGAGAACCCACGCTGACACATGCAAACTCTTTTTTCAAGACAGTTGGATGTCAATTTACAAAGATAGCAGGGAAATGTGCACGATTACAGCAGCAAAGCGGGGAGTAAAACAAGAGACATCAGTAAAAACAAAACAAGTAAAAAAAAAAATAATAATCAAAGAGTAATGGTATAATAAATAGGTCAACTTTAAATGATGGCACCATTTGGGTAAAATAAACAATAAAGCAGGGTATGCTTTGGGGCTTGGCAACCTTGTGATTGACAGGTCTTCGGTAGCAAAGCAGCCTCCCAGAGACGAAGGTGAGTGCTGTTTTCTAATTTCTGCCACTTTGGATTAAATCCAATAAACAAAGTAGCAATATTGCCTTTCGAGAAACAAGTGGTGTTATAAGACAGGATGAGCCATGGCTAGTCGGTTAGCATGTGTGTTCAGTTAATATCTCTGCAACACAATACACAGAAGTCTTTCACATATCAACACTAACCTTTTAACATTATGTTGATGATGTTAGTTCACTTTTTCAAAGTTTTAAACAAAAGTTCTGACAAGAACAAGCATCTTTGAGTATAATGAGACACAGTCCCTTATTATTATTATTATTTGACATTCATTGTTTTTTTGTGTTGTTGTTTTCTTTTACAGTGAACCACTCATTTCAGCTCACAAAAACAGCTATCTAATTATAACACATTATGTGCCCCTTGAGTGTTCTTACAAATAGCAGGGCTATAAATGTCACTGTCAACTAATGCTTTCAGAAAAAAAGATTACCTTTGTTAGAGTTTTATTTATTTTTTATTTCGCACTACAATGGAATCAAAATAGTAGAGAAGTTACACTGTGCGGCAGTGACGTTCTTGAAATGATTTACTTGAGGTTCAGAGATTGTGTTGAATCACCAGCTTAGAAATGTGCAAAAGCTGATTATGATAAGCTGGCACTTACAAAATAGATCAGTCACTTACAGTTTACCAACTGAGTTGAAGTCATTCTACCAGCTGTGCACAGTTGAAGCTATCTGGTACCACAGCAGTCTTATTTGAATCAAAATCACCATATTTTACCATGTACATGAAAAGGTTGTGTTTTGTGTTGTGCTAAATACAGCAGCTGGTTAAGAAGTGATCTGATGGTTGGGTTTGTTACACTGATCCGTGAGGATTCTTGTTGTCACACTCAAAAAACAGAGAAGTTTCATTATGTAGGCTACAGTTTTAGTCTGCTCTCCGTCTCTAGGTGGGTCTCTTTCTGCTACTGTAAAGCAGTGAAAAAGAGACAGAAGAGAAATGGGAGAGCGAGTGAGATAAAGAGGGAGTAATTATGATGAAATAATAAGGGCCAGCAGGGTGCTCTGAGCTCTCTCACTCCAGGCTCAGGGTGATCCTCTACTTGTTATCACACTCCTTACCAGGCCAGGAAGGCCAGGACACTGTCGCCAGTCCACACACACACACACACACACACACACACACACACACACACACACACACACACACACACACACACACACACACACCATAATGAACCATACTAGCCTCATACGACTTTATTATGGGTTCCATTCAAAAGCTGACACCAGAGGACTTATCAGGCATAATTGATACTAAATCAGCACAACATGAACAGATACAGTCCAACAGTTTGACTAGTACTTAGTGTTCAAATCTCATTTTAGCCAAGACTGCCAAACATCTTTATTGTCTCATCATCACCCAAGAGTCTACAGCCATGCTAGTGGCTCTGTGAGGCTGTACTCAGGCACAGAGCTGCGTCAAGCTGAATGCTATGACATCAGCATGCTAACATGCTCACTAACACAATGCTAACATAATGATTTAACAGGTTTAGGCGCTAGCATGCTAACATTTGCTGTTTAGCATTCAACTCAAAGTACAGCTGACGATTATTCCAAGGTGATTTGTTCAGCAGGTATTTGGTCGTAAAGCAAAGGGTTGGACAAATTAAAGGGGCTCACCAAAGTCGTTAAAGTTTCAATCTCGGAAAACATTGGTGTTTGATCTAACGATGGATAAGCCTCATGGGGGCAAGGAGCTATATTTCTGGGCTTCAGTGTAGCCAGCAAATAGCCCGGCCAAAAAATGTCAACTTCACCGAAGTCATTATGGTTTACCTTCTGGGAGGCCTTAATGTCTATACACATTGTTGGCCAAATACATCTAGTAGATGTTCAGATATTTCACAGAATTAATGAAACATTTCAACTGCTCGCCGTACAACGGAAAAAGTCAGGGGATCACCAAGTCATGAAAATGAATTCTCTGGAAACCATGTCTGTAAAAGAAACATGGCAATCATCATTCCATCATCCGATAGTTGTTGAGATATTTCATTCACAAGCAAAAATTTGGACTGACGGACCACCATTGCCGCAGCATGCTTCAGCCCTGCTTCTTAGTTTTGGCCAGATGTTGCGATATATGTGAAGCACAGGTGGATTTGCAGCTGCATCACGATTGGGCAGCAGATATGAGCATTGCTCCAGATGCTGTGGCTTCCCTGCCAGAGCCATGACATGCTAAATTGCAGAGGGTAATTCCTAAACAGTGTGCATTGGCAATCATAAGAGTTGGTCTACTTTACTGTCTGTTTTTGGTTTTCTCCCAGTTTTATTTAATTTTGGATATTTGCAATCATAAGACTCAGCCTTGACAAAACAAGGCAAACAAGAAAAGAACCTTGGGCTTATTAGATTTTAACAAGGTTTTCTGAGCAGCTTTTCTCTACCATAATTACAATGTGTATTTCCCCGACGGGCTGCAGCACTTTTGTTTATAATCACTCGTCACACATCAGGATGCAAAACAAGTGGCAGGCAGACTCCTCTCCGTCGCTCTCTGGCAGTTACATCTCAAACGGAAGACAAAACCCACAAAATCAGACTCTCATTATTACCAGTAGCACTTTATAAAGAGGTCTGAGGCACATAATGATAGAGATTCCACTTTTCCGCATCCCTGACAGAAAAAAAGCATGTATCTTACATATGCCTTGATGTGCAGTAAGTGTCTTATCGGGTGCAGGATTTAATTGAGTGAACTTGCTAGCGATTCTCAGCGACTGGCGTTAAGAAGGTACAGTAGAAAAGGTAAACACGGGCAAACAATGTTCACTTGCATCTAATGAATGGATTAATGTACTCCATCAGTGAGAGAGTCAGCCCATCAGCTAAAAATATATACCGTTCAAGGTTATTCACAGTAAATAACATGCATACATAACACACTGACAGCATCGGTAAACATCTTGCTGTCTCCACGCAAGCTGGAAATGTTTAGGCCCACAGGCTTGGTCTTTGAAGTTGCCTGTTTCAAGGTTACACCTGCTTAAAATATGAATTCATTTAAATTTCTATTCCAAAAGCCATCATAACACTCCTCAGCCGTTTTTTATGTGAAAACATAAATGAAAATGCATCAGCATATCTATGCGATTGAGATCCCCCGAAGCCTTGCTTGACAAGGTTAACCACAGTAACAGATCTGAGGGGAGTCAGTGAGGGTTTATTCCAGCACAGTAACCAACTTCAATCACACAGTATTTGTTTGTCAGTCGCAGCTCAAAGTGCTCCGTTTAAGAGGGCCAGGGCAGAGATGGAATGCCCGCTGATGATAGTAAGATAGCCTGGCAAAAAGGAGAATCATCGCTTCAGTCATACAAAGACAAGAGGGTGGTTCAGTTCCAGACTGAGTAGTAACAGAATATCCCTCCATTATTATAAAAACAGTAATTATGAGATAATATTCAGAGCAAGAAATCTGAAAACTGAAGATCTAGTCAGTCATTCATGATGCAAGTACAATAAACCCCATGATCCCAAAACTACTCTGCCGGACTTCTAGTGAGGCTGTCAGTGATCTCAATTTTTTAAATTTTTTAAATAGACTTACTATTCCATTGATGTATCAGCAAACCAGCCAGACAATCAATCACTGAGGCACATGTCGTGATAATAGTCAGCTGATCAATAAGCCGCAGATAATCTACCATCAATGGCTATGAAAAGATGACAAATGTCCTGAAGGGAAACACAGGATAACGTGTGAAAACGGTTCGTTGTCTGTGACACAGTTTGGACATCAGCCCTTAAATAATAATTCAGAACTCAGAGCCAAAATAAATTCTAGATGTCAAGAGTCACTTCGTATCCTTTGAAACATATGATTGCAATTTAGTGACCATCTGGCGCTACAGGAGCAACAGAGAAAGCTCTGAGTCACAGAAAGAGTGTCGATCACCACTCGTTGACTACTGCAGCAGTGCTGCGCCCTCAGTTGACTTCTAAATGTACCCGAGCTATAAATATTATATTTTGTTTCTGCTTGTTCCACATGCTGACCACTCAAGGCCCCGCTTCCCTGAATCTGTATTTAAAACTGTTGGGATAACCTTAAACAGACTTTGAACAATATATGTAAAATATGATTTCCATGTTAATAAGTGCATGTCTATGGCCCGGTCCCAATGTCTATACTGAAAGACCTTGACGCTCTTCCAAGTGAGTCCAGAAGTGCTCCGGGCCGTCCTGCTGTGACAGTGCTTGAGGGCTGCTGCGAGGACTTATTTGAGCCTTTTATACACACTTTCTTCAAGTCTGCAGCGCAGACTTGAAGAAAGTGCTTGAGGGCTTTACTGACATTTCCTTGTGTTCTGATGTTAAACTGGAATGACAAAATAAATAATTCACTGCACCCTGGCAAGAAAGAGTTAATGCATGTAGCGTGCCAGTGCTGTACCTGCTTCTTCGTTCTGTGTAGACATTATTATGATGATTTGATCCCTGCTGATATGATCCAGATGATGTGATGTGCTTATGCAAACAGGGCAGTGCCGTTGCGGCCTACTACCCTCACACACTTAGTGCTATATTATTAAAAATCGTATTATCGTTATGATTAAGTTATTTACCACTGCTAGGGCCCAATGCTAGGGCCCAATGCTTGGGGCGTTCACTCACAGTATGGTGTGGTTGACATTGAAATTGATGCATTTTCACAGGTAATATGTAAGAACAAACAAATACAGTGTTTTCTTACAGACACAAATATGTCGGGTTGGTTATAAATATTTGTTCTCCTTCTGTGTTAGCCTTTTAGCTGTAACAGATGGTGTTCTTCATTTTGGGTTTCACTGTCATGATTATTTCAGCCATCACCGACTCCATCCTGTGGCTCGGGAGTACAGACCCCCCCAGTCCTAGAGAGTATACTGGCAATTCCACACACAGTCCTGATGAGCACGCCAACTGTGATTTTGGAATAGGTAGCCTTTACTGGAGCTCTAAGTGTGGCCAACGGGGACAGTCTGAGTACTGTCTTAGTCTTAGATGCAGGTGCAAGGTTTGTGAGTGGGCCTGTGCATCTATCAGATAAGTCCAGATGGCACAGAGATCAGACCTGTGATCGTATATGAATTATATAAACGCTGTAGCCTATGCCTCTTCAATAATACATGCTGTGCTCACTGAGCAGCTAAAAGCACCAGTGCACCTGTAGCATACGGGCTAACAAGGTCATGGCTTCTTTTTTTTTAAAGGTCTATTCTGCCAACACAGACGAGGAGATATTTGCCAACCCATTTAACAGCCAAGCAGAAAAAACGAGATGAAAACTTCCCGCCAACTGCAGTAACACCCCAACCTGTCAATCAAACACCTTGGCACCACAAACACACACACAGGGATACTGAAAACACACACGAGCGTGCCACACACACACACACACAGATGGTCCAAAGCACAGAAATCCATAAGGAAACGTAATTTAACACACAGGCCGACATCCAGCAACGCACAGGCACCCAGCAAGGCATTCAAGCATTCAGGCAGATCGATAGGCTTTCAGGAAGCCAGCAACACCCAGGTTGAGCCCCCGAGGCTCCGGCCAAGTTAGTCAGCACTTTCCCTGGCCACTCAAGAGGAGCCATGCTGGGCTCAGGGCCAAGAGCCAAAGATGGGGGAAGTAGCATACGGGGGTGAGAACTAAACTTTTGACACAAAGTAGTTGTGTCACTTCACAGTACGACAGCAGCCATCATTATCTCCTCAGCGAGAGAGTTCACAGTTCACTTGACACGTCTGGTCGAAGGTCTTGTTGAGGTGTAGCCTTTGTTGGTGCAGTCAAAAGTGCACCATCAAGGATTTGGGGGTTTGAGAGATAAACCGTCTGCATTTCAGCATCTACACAGAATCCATGCAGTTTAAGATGCTGCTGTTTTCTGTTACATATTTTTTTTCCTGCTATGACCTTGTTCAATGTCATGGCAGTGCTTGCATTTAGACCAAATAGTATTTTAGACTCTTCGATTTGATTAGAAAAACTGAAACGAATGTCCCACAAATGAAATCATCCAAATGAAACCATCAGAGGCAATCCTGAATCTCCACTCTGGAAAGCACAAACATGTTTCAGACATACTTTATATTCCATTATGTTGAGCATTATATTGATATTTTATGTACTGTATTTATATGGAGATATGGAGATAGACATAGATATGGAGGTGGAAGGAGTAATCAAGAATAGTGATGTTTTATCTTTTTGTAGGAATATCTTGTTTACTAGACTATTCATTTATTTTTACTCGCTCTAATACCAAAATGTGAAGCATAAGGTCAACTGAGGAAAAACAGAAAGAGTCTGAAAATAGATCATGGAAACAAGAATATTAATATTTTAGTGCTTTCATTTTATTATTTGCAGTTACTTGACATGTCTTTTAATTAAGCGCCAAACATAAATAATATAATAATCTGTTTTATGTGATCTTTTAATATGTCATTGAAGACCATTAAATAATGTTTTTATAACTTGGTGTCATATCATTTGAATGTCAGTGAGCTGCCTTTACTTTCTCAGTGAGATTATTAGGCCGCTTATTAAGTAGGTCAGGTTTGACCCAAAGAAGGAGCATGAAAATGTAAAAATGAACCAAAAGCATTTCCAATTCTGAATGACACCTGTATTCTTTTTGAAAAGGAAAAACTCAGGGATTGGCCTGGTTTCACATGTTTGTGGTCTTATCATGAAGGAACAGATATTCTAAAATAACGGCTGTCTATGGCCTGTCACTATAAGAGCTCCTCCCAGCTCATAATTAGAGTAATACTTTTTGTAACATGGAATATAAATATACAGGGAATGTATGGAACGAGGGCTATAAAATAATGAGGTTCAGATACTCGTGTGGATGGTTTGTTCGTGACGATAAAAGAAAGAGAACTCGGTGGCTCGTTTGATGGCTCTCCTCCGCAGCTGCTACCGACAAAATCCATGTTTATAGACTATAAACATAACTCCAAATGGAGGAAACAACCAAATACTCTCACGCAGTGTTACAATTGCAAACTCACACACAAGCGCAGACATTCACTACCTACACAGACCATGTAAGTACAGAGCTTGGGAACATTTCATTTCGGTGATAAAGTGACAACCCTAATTATGTGATGAAATAAAATCAGCTTGATAATCTTTTAATAAAGTACACGGAATAATTACATCCCTTTCCGAATGTTCAGTATGAGACAAATGACACCCCAATAAAATCATCAAATTGAGGAACAAAGGTGTCTCTTTACCAGCAAAAACAAAACATTATTTTACTGTTAAAGGTAAAATAAGCTATTAGATTTATAGTGTATTGTTCAACTGCATTATGAATTAATGATATCTTTGGGGCATCAAATATCTGTGCGGTTAACACGTTTACTAAATAATTGAACTCCCTCTTAAAGCACATTATTGATGTCTGTTGCATAATAAGTATATCTAATATCACTATCAAAATAAGGCAAAAAAACTTCCAAAAAATAGTATATTGGGATAATAAAGTTATAAACATCCAAAACAATTGAACAAAAGAAAAGTTGCTGTGTCTGTGAAACACTGTGCATGAAACAAAACACATAATAGTTGATTGATAACCCTTACACTGAGAGAGTTTTTCTTATTTACTATTTAAATTAAAGTTTAAGGTTTTATATTGACAGTTAGGATGAATTTCTGCTGTCTTTCAAGCCTTCTGGTCCTAATTCTTAATTAGTTGTTTTATTTAAGATTTTTTTTTTTTTGGGGGGGGGGGGAGCATATTTCAGCAATTGCATTAATTATGATGTATCTCATTATTATGTGATAGGGATCTTAACATAGCATGCTGGAACTAAATACCTAATGGAAACCAAAGCGTTGAGTCCCGAATCCTCAAAGTGCATGTGCAGTATAGTTTAGAGAAGAGAAAGTACAATGGCAGCACAAAGCTATTGAGAAATCTTTTCATCATCAAAAGAAAAAGAAACAAATGCAATCTTGCTGATGCTTATAGAAATGAAACCATATCTGATCGGTTCCTCAAAAACTGTCACACCAGGAAAGTGCTATTGACGTAGTATGCAGTCCTTCTAAAGAGTTTTATAGGAACTCAGTGAAGCCGTCTGGACAAATTGATCTCCTGAGTGCAGCAAAAAACGATCCCAGCACAAAACCAGAGCTAAATTCAAAGTTTCTGAGAGGACAGTACTTGTTTCCCTCCTAGAGTAGACCATGTAGATTGTAAATGACTAGATCAGCTCTAGACCAGTCTATCAAGCTAATGGCTTATCCGCATCCAAGATAATGCTGTACTGAAAATAATTCTAAACATGGTCAAAACAATATCAAAACTTTAGGCTGGAAGACTAGAAGCAAGTCTTGTTTACAAACTCATTAATTAAAACACAGATTATATGAGGAAAACACTGCATGAGAAGTTAATGCAATAGCGCAATAAACCTCCTTTTAAACATTGCGGTGGAAAAATATTCTGTTGTGGGAATGTTTCCAATGACCAAAGAGAAGTAACCCTCTATTCTGAGATATATCGAATGAATCCCATGCGCGTTTGATATCCAAGAAACAGCCAGCACCAGTGACTCTTATGGCTTTCTCTCTTTTGCCTGCAGAGCCGACTGAACTGTATGTGAAATATTTGAAAAAGGGGAAAAAGAAAAACACAGTAGCATCAGATATGTCCCACAACAGGGGATGGAATAATGTGAATTCTCAAAATCTGCAAACAGTTGATGCCAGTCAGACTGCACAGCTGCATGGCAGTAGGCAAAATAATGGATCACACAAATGCTAAGCAGTAAATTGAAAGGTAACACTGTAAATGGCTGGTTCAATCACAGACACTTACACTACAACAATGAATTCGCCATTTTATGCAAATGGTTATACAGGCGGTTAAGGCTCTGAGGGAGCTCTCAAAGAATCAGAGCAGCAGTGAAGATTCTGCTGGAAGAACCATTTGGGCTTTTAGGAAATGCATACATGAGCATTAAAATGAAGTTAAATCAGAGCTATCAAAAGCTTGAGGAGGTTGGATTCATCACCATATCAGCAGGGTAATAGTGAAAAGTGTTAAAGCCGACATTTGCACCTTTATGAATATGAATGGATGTTTCTAGTCAGATGGTGGACATAAACTGATGATACATATCTACAAGATGCCTTTTGGCAGGTTCCAGTCTGAGGCAAAATGCTCTGATTGACTGCGGCCTCTCATCGTTTCAAGACATCACTATCTTTCAGTATCAAGATGTGCCAACGTCTGGTCAGAATAATGGAATATTAATCTTGACAGTTTGGATCTGCTTGCCAAAAAGGCTGCTCCCTGAAGTCCTCCGAAGCTGCAATTAAAAACATCATGTTACTAATTGATGAACACCCTCTTAGTGAACAGCCCGCATTGAATTAAACATGTGGCGTTTATTTTCTATTCTAGGAGTGCTGTGAATGATGTTTGTTAGACCTGCGAGCAGATGTAACGCAATTTGCATCAGAAATGTAAATTTCTTCCCCGGTTAAGTAGGTTAGAAGGAGACGACACACGAGTATAAGGAAGGAAGCAAGAGTGAGCTTCTTCGGGGGGGTAGATAGAGGACGGAAACATAAGAGAAAGCAATAGAGAGAGAGAGAGAGATAGTCTGTCAAACGATTGCCAATCGCAGCGTGATTGCAGATGAGGTCTTGGCACTACTTTATCTGTGCCCCTGATGCCCTGTGATTGCAGCCTCTACAGGGCCGCTGGTGCCGGTGTGTGCGCCAGTTGACCACGATGCCAATTCACATTGAGCAGCAGGTGTGCTGACAGAAAGGTGAGATATCCATCTGAATGTCAGACAAGATGAAAATCAATATCGTAAGTATAAGCAAGGGAAGAAAACAAACTTTTATCATCAATACCAGTCAACTAATGTTTGGTACATCACTCAAACATGTGCTGATTTGGTGCCTTCTTATTCATGACTGCAGGTGTTTTTTTCTTATGAAGAGAAATCTAATTAATGTTTTATTTTTGTGTGTTTTTTTTTTACCGCCCACAATTTAACAGTTTTGATTTGCTTTCACCCCTCTCATAGCTTTGTTCTTGTACGCAGCAGGCATCTGTTTACAGAGAAAAAAGCTCTAAAAAGATCAAAATGGCACAAAGACAGAGTTAAAAGCTAGATAGTGAACATTGTGGAACACATAGTCGCTAAGAGACAATTATTTCCCTCGGGAGTTAGTGGCGAGCAAAACATAGTGCATGTTGGACATTTGTTCATCAATTGGCCAGACACATGTCTCTAAATGATGATAATCTTGCTTCATATGTGCTGGATGTGTAATTAGAGCAGTGGTTCTCAACCTTTTTTCAGTGATGTACCCCCTGTGAAATACTTTTTTAGCCAAGTACCCCCTAACCAGCGCAAAGCATTTTTGGTTGAAAAAAAGATGTAATACTAAGCGCCATCAGTGTCTGATTTATTAAACTGTCAACACTGACGATTGCATTGTTGCATTAAATTCAGTTTATGAACTTACACTTATATTTTATTGAATATTTATTAAATAACAATTTTTAAAGGATTTTTGAATGGATGCTAATTTTAAATATATTTTTTAAAAATCTCACGTACCCCCTGGAGTGCCTTCACGTACCCCCAGGGGTACACGTACCCCCATTTGAGAACCACTGAATTAGAGAATGGTTTCCACTTTTCAATTTACAAACTCAGAGTTGTGTTCACAGCTTTAAAGTTGCAATCATATCTGTTTACAACATTTTAGCTATCAAGTTTGATTGAGTATGAAAACAAAAGTATTGAAATGCTCAGACACCAAACAGTTAAGCAGACTATGTAAACAAAATGTGACCCATAATGTGGCAATAATACAGACTCTGTTAATGTGTACAACTACGGGAAGGGCAGTTAGTCAGACTGGAACCATTAAATAGGATCATTTCACTGTTCAAATTCTTAATTCTTCCAAGTAAATTTAAAACTTGATAGCCTGACTACTTGTGTTTCTTTCCCCCTTGGACTTCTCTTTAGCAATGCCCCCATATTCCCAAATATCAGCAATTAATTTAATAAAAACAGACATGATGAACAAAATAAGAAAGTTAAAACCCAAGTTGTAATCAACCAGAGCTGAACAGCAGATGTGTCTCGCAAATCCATGATGCCCATGGAAACAGTGAAATGAGAAAAGTGTATTGAATCTTGGCTAAGGCATTTTGAATAAGCCCATAGATATACAGTCAGGTCCATACATATTTGGACATTGACACAATATTCATCATTTTGGCTCTGTACACAACCACAATGGATTTGAAATGACACAATCAAGATGTGCTTTGAGTGCAGACGTTCAGCTTCAATTTGAGGGTATTTACATCCAAATCAGGTGAACGATGTAGCAATTACAACAAATTATATACATGGTCCCCCCTTTTGAAGGGACCAAAAGTAATTGGACAAAGTAACATAATCATTATCAAATTGTCACTTTTAATATTTGGTTGCAAATCCTTTGCGGTCAATGACAGCCTGAAGTCTGGAACATCACCAGCCGATGGGTTTCATCCCTGGTGATGCTCCGCCAGGCCTCTACTGCAACTGTCTTCAGTTCCTGCTTGTTCCTTGGGCAGTTTCCCTTCAGCTTTGTCTTCAGCAAGTGAAATGCATGCTCAATTGGATTTAGGTCAGGTGATTGACTTGGCCATTGCAGAACATTCCACTTCTTTGCCTTGATAAACTCTTTGGTTGCGTTTGCAGTATGCTTCGGGTCATTGTCCATCTGCACTGTGATGCGCCGTCCAATGAGTTTTGAAGCATTTGGCTGAATATGAGCAGATAATATTGCCTGAAACACATCAGAATTCATCCTGCTGCTTTTGTCAGCAGTCACATAATCAATAAATACGAGGGAACCAGTTCCATTGGCAGCCATACATGCCCACGCCATAACACTACCACCACCATGCTTCACTGATGAGGGGGTATGCTTTGGATCATGAGCAGTTCCTTCCCTTCTCCATACTCTTCTCTTTCCATCATTCTGGTCCAAGTTGATCTTTGCCTCATCTGTCCATAGGATGTTGTTCCAGAACTGTACAGGCTTTTTTAGATGTTTTTGGCAAACTCTAATCTGGTCTTCCTGTTTTTGAGGCTCACCAATGGTTTACATCTTGTGGTGAACCCTCTGTATTTACTCTGGTGAATTCTTCTCTTGATTGTTGACTTTGACACAGATACGCCTACCTCCTGGAGAGTGTTCTTGATCTGGCCAACTGTTGTGAAGGGGTTTTTCTTCACCTGGTAAAGAATTCTTCAGTCATCAACCACAGTTGTTTTCCTTGGTCTTCCGGGTCTTTTGGTGTTGCTGAGCTCACCAGTGCTTTCTTTCTTTTTAAGAATGTACCAAACAGTGGATTTGGCCACACCTAATGTTTTTGCTATCTCTCTGATGGGTTTGTTTTGATTCTTCAGCCTAATGATGGCTTGCTTCACTGATATCGACAGCTCTTTGGACTTCATATTGAGAATTGACAGCAACAGATTCCAAATGCAAATCACACACTTGAAATGAACTCTAGACCTTTTATCTGCTCCTTGTTAATTAAATAATGAGGGAATAACACACACCTGGCCATGGAACAGCTGATCAGCCAATTGTCCAATTACTTTTGGTCCCTTCAAAACGGAGGGACCTCGTATAAAATGTCTTGTAATTCCTACACCGTTCACCTGATTTGGATGTAAATACCCTCAAATTGAAGCTGAAAGTCTGATTGTGTCATTTCAAATCCATTGTGGTTGTGTACAGAGCCAAAATGATGAAAATTGTGTCAATGTCCAAATATTTATGGACCTGACCGTATCATAATGTTATTTCGTTTTTAAATCATAAGTTCTACTGCATGATATCACTGGAAATCATTTTTAGTCAGGCCACAGATGACGTATCTGTTTATTATTGTAGTTTAGAATTCTCACAGCATTTTCTTTAGTGACTGATGATTTTAAATCTGTCATAAAAGGATTTGCGGCCACTTCAGCCTCACGTTCCTCTCTCTCTTCTCTCCTCCATTTACTCTTCTCTTTCTGCAACATCATTCCCTCACCCTTCCTTCCCAGCCCTTCTAACTAACAACCACCAGCAGCTTCCAGTCACAAGTTGACCCATATAAGGCTGACTGTAACTGTGAGCCAGATCCAACAGGGACCCCACGTGGATTCAGTCTATCTCCTGGTTCACTGCTTACCCACACTATCACCTGTTACAAACAAATACCAAATGCCCTGTACGCGTATTGTATATGTATACAATGCTCAGATTCACAAACATAATGTATGTAGAAACACCCGCGGACACACTCACCTACCAGTCACCACACACAAACACACACACACACACACACACACACACACACACACACACACACACACACACACACACACACACACACACACACACACACACTTGCATACCCATACCAGTAATGGCCTTTCCTGTAATTACAGTCATTTGTCAAAAGCACACCTTGATTTATGGTCAAATTAAAAATACACCGGAAAAGAAGCTGCAGGTCCCGGTGACTCCAACTACAGAAGGTGATGAATGCTGCTCCATTACAGGCGCCAGAGTGGCATGATCAGGATATGCACCCCGCCATGCGTAGAGAAGCGAGGGAGAACATCAATTCATGCGTCCCGCAGTCTCTGGATGACAGGGTTGGTGTGGGTGGATGCTCGGGGTGGCATGGAGTGGGGTGGCGGTGGGTTGATGGTAGTGTAGGGCAGGTTTTATTGCCAAAATTAGTAAGTAGGGCAACAATGTGTGGGACACAGCTTTCCCTTTACTCACAGTGAAGGAACACGGCTCACAGCCTGGCTCCATCTCCATGCAGGGAATCTCCATTATAATTGAATCTTGGCTTTAGTTTATGCAAATATCAATAGACAAAAAAAACATTAAGCTAAAGGCCCCGAATCACAATGGCATTTTACTGATCTACACCGATAAACAGATGGATAATACTGTGCTACCAAGTAAATATAATGCCTGAATTCCTGCTTTTCCTCTTTTATTGGAGAACATCTGATAGCTGCATGTCTAAAGTAACAGTGGGGAAATAATGAGTAGGTACTCAATGACACTGCAAAAGGGTTGAGGGGATGTGAAGGTTGAAAAGCAGAATGCAGTCAGTAATGGACTGACTAGAGATGACAAAATGTCCTGTTTGCATGAGCAACAGATACATTTGAATGAAGTGTAGCTGAGGAAGTAAGCAACCTTCAAGCCAGGAAAATAAATCAGAAAATTCCCATTTCATATGCTGCATGATGGAGTATTTGATGAAAGATGTCCTTAGTGTGTGTGTGTGTGGTGCGTGTGGGTGTTTTTTCCCAGAACAACACTATCGTGGGCTCCGAGCAGGAAGGACGGCAAACTTCATCACCTAAACTGAGAGAGCGGAGCCGAGTAGGAGAGAAGCAAAAAAAAAAAAAAAAAAAACAACAGATGAGAGAGCTGTTCCATTTGTCCAATTTATCTATAACCACTCAGCTATATCACAATTCAAGTACTTTTAAATTGCCTCGATGATAAAGTCGGAGGCAACACAACCGAGAGACAAGAAGCGTGCCAGCAAGGAGTCTTTGGAGCTCATAGCAGTTAATATGCTTTTGGCCTTGTGCCAGCCAGGAGAGCTCCATGTCCACACACTGCTGCCGAAAAACAGGAAGTGGAAGTCTCACTGCTAGCATAGCCAAGACTGGAGAGGACCATCTACTTCACGTATATATTCTAAAGTCACATCTAAAGGAATTTTAAATGTGAGTGATGCTTTAGAGGATGCCAAAGGCTGCCATGTTTTAAGGAGTAATCATGTTTGGTGGTGGGATTGTGGTAAAGCCTAACAGAGCTGAGGTCTTGCTCTGCAGGATACAGATAAGGTGGCTCTCCTCATTTCTTCTCCACATTTTATTGGCTGTCAGCGCTGTATGCCCCATAGATTCCCAGTACACCATAAAATCAAAACTGTGGTTTCACCTAAGGTGTGCATAAATTAACACAACATATCTGTCTTCTTTTGAAGGCCTCTTGAAAAAAAAAAAGGCAAACTGCCGGCTATAAATGTTCTAGAAGAAGTCCAGTTTCTGCACAGTAACACCATTACTGGTATTATGAAGTGCAATTATAAGGTTGGTGACAGCAAACTGCATCAACTTTACAGCCGCCTCGGAGAAGGCAGCGGCGAGGCAAGAAACAAACAGCTTGCAAAACTAAGGTGAGCTATAACACCATCTCGAAATCAATACGTCTCCTCGCTGTATGTCTGTGCGCCGAGGCAGATCCCGCTGAGAGAAAGAACGGAAAGAGTAACTTTTTCTGAACTGAGAAACTAATTTATCCTTTAGTAAATGTCATTCACCGCCTGGCCTCCCTAACGCTCCTCGACCCTGTGGAGACGTCGTTTGCTATTTGGAACACTCTAAAGAAATATGGAACTTCTTTTTGTAAAATGTATGAAGGTGAGGCCCGCATTCCAATTTCTCCGTCCATCTAAATTAAATTGAATTTATTTTTATGTGCATCTGGAGAATGTGTTCTCCCCATTATGGCACTGGTTGTTGTTGCAGTCAGACAAAAAAAAGCCTTGCATTGAAATGACAGCATTGGATTTACATCCAATAAAGAATCAACTCTGTTGAGCACTGTTATTTCATAGATTGGAGTCCATTTTTCATTTTATTCATTATTCAGCAGAAATGGCAGTCCTCACCACCGGGTCAAACATTTCTTACACCTGAATAAACTCAACTCCTTGGTGAAAAAGCAATTTCCTGGCCTTTTATATGAAGCCTTTTATACTTTTAAATTCATTTCTGTTTTTGTTCGCAATGGTTTTCAAATTGAGCTGTAGGCTGTGGGCAACGTGAGGTTAATTGTGTAACACTTCAATCTAGCGGTGCAGATGAACCGATTTTAGTGTTTTTTTGTAATCCTTGGAATCAGATCCAGATATTTGGATGAAAGTGATTTTCACAAGAAAAAACTTTGACGGTTTCAGTAGCAAAAATAGAAGTGTATAAATGGTTAACCCTGTGCGTGGATTAGGGCAGTTTTTACTGATTGAAAGATCACACCTTTAAAGAAGACAGACATATCATATAATCTAGCAGGGTTTCCAATGAAGACCATGAATCTCACACGTGCTGTCTGTACATTGGTCTTTACATTAATACTGTTTGGAATTATGAGTTGTCTGAGGTCACAAGTTCTTGAACGACCTTTTGCCATTTGCAGAAAAAATGGATTTATTTTTTTTAATGCATCAAATTTTCATGCAAGCAGTTACGAGCTGAGCGAGAGGTGATGGAGGAGAAACCAAAAAAAAAGAAAGAAAAGTAGCAAAACCCAGAGCCAGAGAGAGGAAATGTTCTGCGGGGGTGATGGAGTGACGGAAGGAGCAGGAGGAGCACCGAGAGCGAGAAGGCCAGAGAAAGAGTGAATGTTGGTTCCTCGGATGCGGCCATTAGACAAGATGGATGTCCTTGAACTCGGGTCTGCGCCAACAGGTATCTCTTGCTAACAGACCGCCCCTCCGCTGGTAATTACACAGGGAGGTCTACAGCAGGTGGCACAGGGCTCGGCAGAATTTACATAAATCTGCATGTGTCACTGGGCCTGGCTGCAGCCTCTGGCACTCAGCATGAATCATGCTCACACTCAGCAGACAATTTGTTCAAATTTAGCAAAATGGATGGAAGGTAAAACAGTATCAACGCTCTCTCTTTCAGAAATCCATACACACTGGTGAGTGCGTTGCATTATTATGCTATTATAACGTGGCGTTTCTTTTTTCTTCTTTTCATCACACACACAAGCAAGCAATGCCCCCAAAACAGACGAACACATACCGGATTCACTTTGAACGCTGTTATGAAGATAACACAGTCACAATTGATGTATCCATCCAAGTATTGAAGAGGAGTTACCGGCATAATCATAGATATCAATCGAGTTGAATGCAGAAATCATGTGCCTTATTTGCTTCCTTTTGTTGTTTGCTTTCATATGGCGGTTTTTTATCATGGTCTCATTGTTTTTTTGGCGTGCTGCTCGGCTCCCGCTGTGGCATCGTGTTTGTGAAAAATACTTAAAGTGATCAAAAAACATAAAGCATTTCTGTTGTGCATTTCTCTGCGGCTATGAATCAACAACAACACATTACTGTATGCAGCAAGCACGCACGCTTTCATCTGTGTCTCTTGAAAAACCACTCTATACAAGAACATACGTTTGTATTTGCACTGTGTGTGTGTGTGTGTGTGTGTGTGTGTGTGTGTGTGTGTGTGTGTGTGTGTGTGTGTGTGTGTGTGTGTATGTGTATATGTGTGTATAAGTGTATGTGTGTGAGCACTGGCACTCCCATGTGCCCGTCCATAACTTGTGAGCAGTGGGACCCCCCATGGTGAGAGGTGTTTTTTGCTGACAGGAGCATATTCAAGGTAATAGAAGCACTCTGTCGCCCCAGAGCCGAGCACTAAAGCAGAACTGAGTTCTGTCTCCTACTACACGCGCCGCTGAACCTCCAGATGACAAAATGCCTCACTGGCTGACCGAATCAAACACAATAAAGCCCGAAAAATAAGATTGAAGAAGAAAATGCTCAGATTTGTCATGTTTTGCCGTCTAGGTAGGAAATTTTGTATCTTTTTAGTTGGAAAAGCTGTCTGACAGTGGAGTGCCACTTTAAAAAAAAAGGGTAGTGCTGTATAAGAACATCTGTACGAGCACTGCATGACTGTCCGGCCATAAAAGAAGTAAATGGGTCGCTTCTGTGTATGTAGATACAGCACATAATGTGGATGTCAATGAAGCAGCTAATGATATTCTACCAGTGTGGCCTCGTAATGTGGAGAGCGACACAGTGGGGTGATGAAATACACGAGGAAGTGGCTGAATAATGAGAGAGGAATGGAAACAAGCTCCACAATATATGACAGACTGCATTAACAAATCATAAATGATTCTCATTTAAATTTACATATTTCCATTGTATTTCATCACAGTGTACACAAAAAACAACAACTCAGTGAAAGTGTATGACTTATTGAGCCTATGAATAAGTGAAAACTTCCTCAGCTTTGAAGTTAAACTACGGTAAGTGGACTGCACCTCGTCGATCTCTGTGGAGAGACGTGCCAGCAGCCATAACTCCCAATGCTAGAGGAGCCGACTGCTAGCCAGCAGATACTCCTGCTGATCTCCGTGGAGACTGAGCTGAGGACATATGCATTGCCCGAGAGTCGCAGAGGATGCAGACTGGACCAATAAGTTGTGGCAGCAATATGGAGTTGAGACTGGACGTCTGTGGACTGAGTTTCGCAATGCAGGAGTCTGTGGGGAATGTGACTGGCCACCACAGTGCCTCCACCACACTCTGCAGCGAACCCTCGAGACCTTCCTCTCAACTCCCTCGCAAACCTTTAATGTTTTGATTATAAACCTGCCGAGATCAAACACAGGTTTCTGCATAAAAACGATAATGCAACTCCGAGGCGGTGGGGGACAGAGTTCTCTGGAAGGCCAAGTCAACTCGAGCATGGTAACTGGTGTACCGGGACGGAAAAAGGCTCCAGAAAAACAGTCGCAAGCCAAACATGCATATGAGCACACAACCCACCCCACCACACACACACACGCTTAACTGAGCAGCCCAAAGCTGTGTTCAGGGAAAGAACAAAAGAAAAAAAAATACTTTTGTAAATATCAGCCAATCAAGGGGAATAATTCATTTGCAGACACAAATTATGTTGTTGTTTTCTTTGTGGTGGGAAGCTGTTCTATCTCCTGTTTCTAACAAGAATTCACATGAATTCTAATGAATGTGAAGACCGAAGCAGCCTACACACACACACACACACACACACACACACACACACACACACACACACACACACACACACACACACACACACACACACACACACACACACACACACACACACACACACACACACACACACACACACACACACACTCACCATCACCTTGACCTGGAGGGAGCTTGGAGCTTTTTTCCGCTCAGCTCCACTGGATATGCTGCTATTCAAATCCTCAGGAGCCAGGCAGGCAGACTGAGGGTTTTATATGTGTATGCACCCACATGCATATTTGTGTTGTGAAATGCCAGAATTGAAGAGAAAGAGAGCAGGGGGGGGGAGCAAAACCTCAAAACAAAGAGGATAAAAGTTAGATTGTAAATATTCAGTCCTGTCCGTTTTCACTGACCTTGTATAAGCGCCTGGCCTTTCTGGAAAGCTCCACTGAACGCCACCTGGTATTGTTTGACCTGGAAGCCTGGTGCACAGCCTTCATGGCCTCCATCCTCTTGGCCACCCACACGGGCAACCTGCAACACACAGAGCAAAGGACAGGTCAGATCATTGTCCATGAACACATGGTTTCTGTGCAAATACACTTGACAGGACTATCTTTGCTGTAACAAAGATAGTCAAAGCTTCCACCAGCAAAGTATTATTAACTATGAAGAGTCCTCCACCAATTACAATTTTAGATAAAAAGCAGAGATATCATCTTTATTATCTCATGCATTCTTCTTCAATGTACTTGCATACATACATACAATAAAAAACCAAAGACGGACTTGTTTAACTGTCAAAGCAAAAAATGGTATTTAATCCCATAATTGTGTTTGGTGGTGGGTGGATCAAGGTTACACTTGTGTATATTAAAAGACAACTATGACTTGATTCAGGTAGAATTTTATAAAATGATGTGTTCAATAGCTTCTCTTTTTCCCTCTTAACACTGTGAAGGGAAGGTCAAGATGTCATTTTGCTGTTATTTACAATTTTAGAATTCAAATTAAAACAGACTTAACACACAGCAGCACAGTCTTCCTTGACTTTTCAATGACCCGTTTTCTCTACAAATTGAATTTATTCAATTTAGAAAATTATGCAGCACTTTAACCCCTCTTTTAAAAAACAAAGGGTGTGTGTTCCCATGGAAACAGACTGTTAAGTGCTGTGCCACGACCGATTCTCAGATAGACACCAAAGGTCTTGGTAGTATCAAAAACAACATATGGGGCTGTATGCAGATAGGTGATGCATTAAGTCAAATATGTGTGCCTCATGCTGTTTCTGTCAGATTGTTTTTATTTACCATGTCACATTGTATTATTTTCAATAGTGGCCTATTTACAAATGCAGCTGAGTTTTGACTTCTATTGGTAATTGTAAATAGAAATGTAAAGGAGTTATTTTTAATAGCGTGTGTGGTTTTGCTTAATAAGTGACCTTATAAAGAGTACTGTCAGAGTTCAAGAGGAATAAAATTCATCAAAGAATTAACTCACGTTATTCATGTGCAAGTTCACCTACAGATTTATGGTTTATTGAGGTTAAAGGTGCTGTCTGGTCAAATCTCAAGTTTCAATTCATAAAATGTTTTACATCTTCAGATGTGAAGCTTACATGGTCTGTCAGACTACAGGTCAAAAATACTGAAAGCTGTCAGGAAAAATTCAAGACTGAAACGTCAGCCTGTGCATTACTCCAAGAGGGAAGGAAGAGATAAGTGCTGGTTTCCAACAGTATTGATTGACAGTACTCACAACTCATGTACAATTATTCGTTTAAACATGGGACCACCAGAGTGTGAAATGTTAGTTGTGCCAAATGCTGGATCAATTTACATGTCAATATTAGCTCAACAGGGTAATAGCGTTACTACTAACAACGCTAAAGTAAGCCTCCATTAATCACCAGCTGGAGGATTTCAAAGTGAGAATCTATTAAACTTTGTTATTTGTTTAAGTAATCCACCCCATAGGCAGAT
This sequence comes from Anoplopoma fimbria, assembly GCF_027596085.1. Taxonomy (NCBI): domain Eukaryota; kingdom Metazoa; phylum Chordata; class Actinopteri; order Perciformes; family Anoplopomatidae; genus Anoplopoma; species Anoplopoma fimbria. The sequence continues at coordinate 10,315,726 of NC_072467.1, forward strand.
TCACAGATTCCATGTACGCTTGTATTCATTTGATTGTGCCTCACTGAATGAAATCACAAGGTTGTCCTGTCATTGAAAAACTGGAAGAACTAGGAAAACAGTCAGTTCAATACAGTAGTCAGTGCAGCTCGAAAGTAAAGCACTGAAACACATTTAAAGGAAATTGGAGGTTTTGTGGCCAGTAACCCTTGTGTCTTACCATAGCAGCTTTTTAGCAAGAAGCAAAGAGGATGTGGCCAACAAGTGGTGCTGCATCAGTCCTGTGAGATAAGTGCATTAACAGAGGCAGCTTTACATGATTAGAAGTAATCATGTAAAGCTGAGGATTCTCATTTGAGGTGCTCCGAACAGTTTCAGGGGAGGCTTAGTGAATGGAAGTAAAAAAAATATTAAAATAATTATTAAAAGATCAAGATATCCCAAAATATGTGTGATTTGGTAAAAGAGTTTCAGCTAGTGTTACTGTTTTTCCCACTCACCCTGAGTTGGAAACTAATAAATGCTGTAGAATAGCCCCTTTCCTGGTTAATTGGTGTAGTCTGAAATTATGTCAAGCAGAAATATTAGTCTATCTTTGCTTAATTGTTGAGTGTCTATGGGAATAAACAACATAATCATGTTTCCGTAGGCATCCAGGAATTTAGGGAAATTAAGAAGGTTGTGAGGCCCCTTTTCCCAAGTTTTGTCTGAGAGGAAGCCCACAGTGTCAGACGTTGAAAACCAATAACAACAAGGCTTCAAGGGGAAACATTTACCACAGTGAGAAGTGTTGCTCATGTTGACAGCGGACAGCAGCCAAGAGATAGAGATAGGTAGTCTCACATGTGACTCACCTCTTTATGTATTAACATAACTGTTATGCGCCGTCATCGCACTATTTCGAAGAACAACCATAGAAGAGTTACATGTGGTGAAAAGAATTGACACGCTAGGCATGCTAGGGATACTGCAGCCCCGAAACATGGAAGCTTGATGTTTTTTCGCACTCCCGACAAACCCAAATGATTTTTCCGGAAACACCCCCATCCCTACAGTATGTAGGTCAGCCCAGCATTGCGTGCTCAGAGACAAATTGGTGAAACGCTGAGAGGAAGCAGAGAGTAAGGAGGTGAGAGGACCCACTGATCATTAACAGATCAATCAGCATTACAAAAAGGTTTCCATATGGAACTGAAATCACAGGGAGATGGAGGGACATGATAGATGGGGGGGGGGGGGGGGATTAATGCCTTGGCGCTCACCGTCAAATTTATGGCATCACATTCCACCCTCGCTCCTCTTTAGTAATTCTCTAGTGATTGTGTAAAATGTCCTGTTATTCTGAGTAAATGTGTCATTTAGAACTGGAAATTTAAGACATAAAAATGATGTACCTATGAATAAACAGTGTAATAAAAAATTCAGTTGGGGCCTTTAATTAGATATGCACACACAATATGGCATACGTGAAACATATCTGCCAAACTGAGCCATCTGTCAGCAGTGTCAACCAGTGACATCCCACCTGCTCATCCTCACAGCTCTTGACCCCTCCTCTAGCGATTCCCCCCAGAGATATCAAGAGGGCTTTGACGAGGGAAATAGTAAATAGATGCTACTGTCTGTCACAGACTTATGATATATAACACACTTGCATATTCCCCTAATGAAGAAGTCGCATTATCATTCAGACAAGAAGAAAATAACGCTTCAAGGAATCTTACCGAGATCGATATCGGACTCATCAGTGAGTGTTTCTCATCCCGGAGCACAAGAGCTGAGCGAGAATCACTCAAAACTGTCGTCTTTGTCAATGAGCTCTTTCAGTGCAAGACAAAGGACACTGAAGGGAAGACTTTGCTGAGGCTCATTCATGTCACTTGTCTATTATACAATGGTCATTACGTCGATATCACTAAAGTACATATTTAAATGCGAGTTAACAACTAAATAATAATGATTTATGGCTACTCCACTTCATTTTATTGGGATCTAATGAATCCTTAAACATGTTCAAGAGATAATGGGAAAAGTCGAAATAACAGACAATGTGAAATATCTCATTGGGTGTGGAATGACAGTTATATGACACGTCATGTAAGACACACAGCAGCGTTTAGGCCGTCTATGGAGATCTGTCTGGGTGATGAACAAGCTTTGGCAGACGTTCAGCCACAGAGGTCATTACATGTAATGTCCCGGGAAAGTAATCACTGCACCCAGGGGGGGATTCTGTGTTTTTCCCGCGGGTGTCAGAACGGTAATTCACTTCCATCACAAGGCTTCCTGACATTATGGGCTACAAAGCTTGTTGGTCCATAAACTCCATTGAGTTGACGAAAGGGCCTGAGGGCCGGGTCGGCATGGCAAGGGAACGCGAGTCACACATGCAAATCCAGAAATAAGAAAAGTTCACGCACAAGTGTATACCTGCAAACACACCACACACATCTCACAGCAGGACCCAACAACATCCATTTTAGTGTCCATTAAGGTGGAAATATTAGCATACAGCCCCAGCGACTCACAGTAGGACAGCGAAAGCATTAAGGCGACGCAATGCTAATGACAATGTTGTTAGCAAAAGGGGACTATTATTGTGGGCAATATTCTCCATCAGGGAACCATTTAAAAATGTACTAGACATACGAAGGTCATACCATTCAAGCAACCTAGCAGAATGAATTTAGGCACTTTATCAAGAATGTCCATCTTTTCAGCACTCGGAAAAATCCCTTTTACCATAGATGAATTAATTAAAATATAATCTCAAAGGACTGGAGACACATTGTGTGGGCATTCATTTACAGAGGGAGATCCATATCAGGGCTTTCTTAAATCTTTTGTATTTGTGTCTGTGTGCATGCTGGTTTCTGTCTACTTTTCTTTGCTTTCATGCTCGGCCGTTTGCAAACCACATGAAACAATCTGATTAATACACGTGTTATAGCTTGTTGGCTGTTTTATGTATAGTGGGATTTAAGTTATCCACAGAAAACGATTAGCGTTCAATGAATGCAAACATCCACATGTATTTCGAGGTGGACATAAATATGAGCACACGTGTGCAAACAGGGCCTGATTCACAGTTTGACTTTTAGGACCGACTGGGATGATCATGTAAAAGCAAGTTGACATGCCATCAACTTTTAAGATGATATGGTAAACTGGTTAGCAAACGGTTGATTATTTACACATCCAGCAGTTACAGAGCAACATTAGAATTCATTATGATTCATGTTTCTGGCCACCTGGCGAATGCAAATCCAATATTTCACTCTTGCGTTGGCTCTGTTTTTGGTCTCTACAAAGGGGATGAACTCAGAAACCTACTAATGGATTTACGAATAACTGGTGCAACACAGTTCCGTTGTAGACATAAAAAATGGAACTCCAAACAGACTCCAAGCTTTTGAGCTGCTCCTCATTCATCGCCGTGGTTTCTACCTGCTGACTGCTTATTCCTCCTCCTGTGTGGTTTTAATCCTTTATGCAGTAGTGGTATGTTCTGTCAGCTTGTCTCTTAAAATTATACATACTTCATATCCCAGTGACATGTGTTGGCTGGGTTCTCATCCCTATTGGAGTTTGGTTGAACTCCCTGCTGAATCATTTAATGTGTTGCCTTGATAAATATAGAAAGTAACACTAAATGCACTGCACAGCCAACTTTAATGGGTTTTATTTTAGGATGAGAGGTTTCCTGACTATACTGAACAGAATGTGCATAACGAATTGAAGGTAATATGGTCAGGATAAGAAAAGACCATGGCTGTATTCCCCATTAGACAAATGGAAAGAAGGGTTTTGAATCTCGACATTGAAATGCAGAAAGTGATCAGGAGCAGGACGGCCAGTAGCAGGCCAACACATGCACGCAAAAACATACATGCACAATAAACTATGTATGTAGCACACAAATCCCTTTCTGAACTTCAATTTCTCCCAAGGGGTCCAATGGGGGACATTAATTGATTTCTGTGCGTTTCAGCTTCAGTATCTTCCCCGTTTGATGTCTCTGTGAAGGCCTTGTTGTTCTGCAGTGATTGGCTCGGTGTGACTTAACCAGAGCAGAGCGCTACATAGAGGGATTACTAAGGTCCGGTCTCGCAGAAACAATCTATCCAGCAGGAACAATTATCACGCTCGAGCAATGCCGGACCCGCAGAAAATTGTGTATTGTGTACCAGTTTAATGAGATGATCGACACAGAGCCAAAAAAGATAAATAAATCTTTGAGCATTTAGCGGAATGTGGGGACAAAGGGAGAGAGGAGAGCGAGGAAAACTGCAAATAGGCCGGTTATCCAGAGGATAAGTGTCAGAGAGCAGGATCATTTCAATCTGAACAATTTGGATCCAATACGGTCAGACATAAATAAAAACTCAGTAGACATGTCAACCAGGCATCCTATTTCCACTCTCATGTATTATTTCTGACTATCACTTCCCCAATGTGATATAGAAGTCTGCTAAAGAAAATCTAATATAATGCTACTGTTACAGTTAATTACCTTAATCCTTTTTCAAACTTTTTTGAAAGACATAACCTGCAGACCTGCCAGAATAAACCTTTTCATCGAACATTCTTGTTCCAACTATGTTCATTTGAATTGACTTGAAACCTGAATAATAGTTATAGTGGATATAAAAGGGGATGTTTTTTTTCTAATTGGTTGTGGTTAAAGTGTCTGTTCCCCATTCTAATTTAATGCGCTGGCTACATCAAATGAAGAAAAATCAATTCACTTGAATATCTTATTTACAACCAGTGTAGTCCTCCTTACATGGCATACAAGTTATCTTCTCTCACATCCCATTCGCTATTCAACACTACTTCATGCTGTGACAACACAAGGCCTCTCATTTGTTTAATTTAATATTGATATTGAATTGGGGACAACGACATCGCTGTATAGCTAGCTAGTCTTGTTGCTAAATTTTCAGTTACAATTATAAATGACCATGGTATAAGTGGAATATTGCCCTTTGAAGTGTCCTTTATCAGGACATATTGGACTCCGCTGTGTGTCCGAGTGTTCTGGCCTCCAAGTTGTCCATGGGTTCCTGATAATGAATGCCTTGTCGGGCATTATCCCTTACCTAACTATCCTAACCATAGTTGCTTTTTCAACAATTTATTCATCCCTTTTTGATAACTACTTCCACTGTTTATCTATAATCAAATTGTAAACTATTTTATCAAGTGAGTTGAGCTATTCTCCAGTATTTCCACGCACCTCCCTGCATAGGCAGAAGAAGCACAAGTACCCATGTTTGAGAGTCACAGACCTCCATCACAATACAACACGAATGAAACAAAAACAGAGAAATGGAAGGAGCCCTGCAGGGAGAGAAAAAAAACCTTGGCGCTGGCTTTATATAGATCAGTTTGGGGGGAGAAATAAATACAGCTATCTGTTGACAGCCACTTGGGGTGCAGGTCTTTAGGTTTATGTTAGCTCTCTAAGTGCAGCCAAGGAATGCTCAATCAGGCGAAAAGATCCATACACTTTACCTTAAGCATTCAGATAATGCTGCCCCGCTATAAGGTCAATTCCCAGCATTAGTGAAAAAGAGAGAAGAGCAAGAAGGAAACAAACCAAGATAGTAAAAGAGTGTTGTTAATTGGAATTAAAATATAGACTACTATCATCACAATGTCAGGGCTTTGGCAGTACTGATTAAAGTTAGAGAGGCAGATGACCAGGAGACATGTCTGGGTGGCTTCTGGTGGCTACTGTAGGGATGAAGTTGGTTAGCTTATATGAATGCGGGAAGAGCAGCGACGCTTCAGCTCATCGCTTGAGAGTTTGACAACTGATGCAATTCAACTTTGAAGGACCAGTCAGGTGATTAAGGCAATGACTTGGCAGAGCACACAGTAAATGTCACCTCGGCGGAAATCAATACCGCCTGGAGAATCCACCGTGCATTTGATATATAGAGATGGAGAGGGCCACTATGCCTGGTATTTGCTGAAGAGGGTGAGAGGGAGAGTATTGACTAATCAAGGGATGCAGGTAAACATTTGGCGAAATGCAATCTGGGAACCCACAGCTATCAGCCGACGATGATTTGGATTTTTATTGGTTTAAATTTAGCTCGCAAACTGGCTACTTGTAAAACAATTTGGTCGTACACTTTGTTTCTCAACTCCAACTCCAGTCTTGCATCTAAAGTTGTTGATCTGAGTGTAATCAATGAGCAGCACACTAAGTCTTGGCGTGGATATCTGCTGGCTACACCGGAACATCCATAAAATATAGCCCCTTGCCCCCAGAGGCTTTTGTCAGTTGTCAGCCCAATGGCGGATGGGTTCCGAGATTGGAGGGAGAGAGGCTGTGATAGCTGATAGAAGTGATGTGTGAATATGAGTACATTCAGTATGTCTATGTGTGAATGAACTAGATCAGACAGTGGAAGACAGAAGAAAGCTAGATTGGGGAAGGCATAGGAGAGAAGAGAAAACACATTTCTGTCAAAGTCTGTGACTTCAATGCATTCTAATGTCTTTATTATTTAGAATTTATTTCAGTTTGTTGTTCTTTTATTGAGCTGTACATGGCAGATGCCTGAAGAACCCAAACATTGGACAGTCCATCTATTTGGATTTATTTGACACTGTTTGTGTCTTCACCCTGCAGCTGTCTCTTGTTTTCAATTACAGATAAAATGGTATTTAAACAGACAAAAATGTGATATACAAAAGAAGTGTCTGTAATGTGACTTTGGAGCTGAAGTAGAACAACTGTGAACTTTTTACTTTATTACTGTTGAAGCTAATGCAGATACACTTTGGTGTACCATTACATGATGTATTCTGGTATGTTCCTTTGTGGATCTATCTCAATAGTGTTAGTGAATGTTGGTCTGTTACAGTTTATGTGTGTATCTGTGTGTCTGCCTGCATGTCTGCATGTTTGGATTTGCCAATGATCTAGACTGCCAGCCAACATGTGTGTGTGTGTGTGTGTGTGTGTGTGTGTGTGTGTGTGTGTGTGTGTGTGTGTGTGTGTGTGTGTGTGTGTGTGTGTGTGTGTGTCTCTGGATTTGCATGTCTCTGTGTCTCTGCATGCATGCTGCAGAGTTTGCCAGCTATCCAGACAGTCAGCCAGACAGCCTGCCAGTAGCCTGACATTTCATCCAGCGACCGTCTCTGCCTCCCCACTCTACACTTCCCTTTCCCCCCCTCAATCTTGCATTGCCTTGGTTTTCCATCAAGGTAAATGTCAGTGCACACACCTCAGTATAGGTCTGGCTGACCCATTCAGGCCTGGCTACATCCGTAGCCCGTGATAAATCCAGGTGGAGAGAGAGAGAGAGAGAGAGAGAGAGAGAGAGAGAGAGAGAGAGAGAATCAATCAGGCTGGGCCTCAGTCACCTGCAGCTGGCAGGTAAGCCAGGCATGGAGAACCTGAGTCATGAAACCATCTGGTTCCCGGCCCGGATTGCCGAACCCTGGCCACATCTGCTGGGCCTGTAAAACAACACTGGAGCAGTAAACACACAGCGACGCCACAGAAGATGAGCAGTCGAGCGACGGGGGGAGCAGAGGGAAAAAAAACGTCTTCGCTGCTGGTAGGTGGTGGTTGTCACCATGTGAATGCCACATTCAGAAACCAATAAAGGAGCAAGTTCAGGCACAAGAGAGGGAAGAGGCAGAAAGACATAAAGAGAGAGAAATATATGATGCGGCGGCAGATATACAGGAAGATGACTAGATGTTTGTGTAGCCTTCACGCATACAAACGTACTGCAAGTATTATGAAAACTGTATTCATTGCGAAAACTGGAATCGTGGAAAGTACAGTGACACAAAGCTCATGTAAAGGATAACCCATGAGACGTCTTGAGAAATGTATTTACCAAATTTTAGATCATGATATACAGATAGAAGAGATATCTTCAAGGACCTTCCTTAGGGCTATACAGTATTCTCTGATGAAGGTCCTTTAGACCGAAAGCTCAAGTAAAGTGAACTCTGCATTAATCTAAGCGTGCGGATATCTCTTCAGTTTGAACCCTTTGATACTTCCAGCACCTTATTAAGATCAGGCCAGGTGGAGCGGTTGTTATCCTACACAAAGTACTACTTAGACAGAAGGTGTTATTATTTCTAATTCCATTGGGAATTAATTTACCAGGTATTATGATACATTTCACCAGGACTGATTATCAAGTGTGTAGCAGTTGTGTGTCTCTCTATTAAATTGGTTGGGAAACTATAAGGAGTTAATTTATGTGCATATGGACTACAAGCATTGCATGGGTAACTCAATAAAGGTGGTGATGAGTGAGCTGAGGCCTAACTCATGCTGCAACATGGTTATTCAGGTGTTCAGCCTGTTCTATGAAGGAGCATCTACTCAGCATGTCACCGCAAAATGTAGCTTGAGATACGTCAGGGACACAGCATTCGTTTTGAGTTTACCTGAGCTGGTGCACCCTGCTTAAGTACCCATTAGTAACCCCAAATAACCCTATGTACATCCTCATGAATAAACATGTATTTCTGTAGATAAATGGTGCACTGAGGGTGTTATTGGCTGTACAAATAAACCCGTAATCAGTTCAACCAATAGATACCGGAGTTAAAAGAAAACCAAACAGAAAGCAGAGCTGATGTGCTACAAAAATGTTTCACGTTGAGTGCGAGAAGTGAGGGGTAAATGCACGAGCAGGAAACAAAGCCTGTATTTACCAAACAATTTCTATTCACAGATGCCCGGCTGAGTAAACATCAAGCACTCTTCCATGGCATTTAAAAAAGTCCTCAACAGCGAGTTGGGACTTGTGACTCATTCTGAAGAGCTTCCTCGCTACCACAAGACTTCACACCGCAATAAAGCTGATTTGACTTTGAAAGTTTTTAGGGTCGCACTTCATTCGGGATGAGCAGGTGTGGTGGTGGTGGTGGTGGTGGTGGTGGTGGTGGGGGGGGGGGACGACTGGTAGATTAAGTGTGGTAAGTGAGCTGGCGTAACCCCGACAGTATCATTTCCTCACCGTCAGTCTGCTCAGATCCCTTTGCTAGTTGGCAAGCTTGTCAATACTTTCACCACACACCTCTCACTTCACCGCACGCACAGGAACGGGAAGAGAGGTGTGAAGTGAGGGAATGAAAAACAACGAGAGCGTCAGCTGCAGGCACCAGCTGCTATCCAGCTAAAATTAATCTGAATGCACTTCATTTCTTCCCTGTTGGGATTTGGCGCGTCAATCTGAGCACGTCGGGTTTTATCTGGATGGCATGTTCATTCGCCTTGAAAGAGGTGTTTGTTCTAATAGCCAGACAGTAAATAATATATATATATATTTTTTTGTCTAACTAGTAACTCTCTCCTGTCTTTGTTCGAGTTTGTTGTGTCTAAACAAAAGCCCCAGAAAAGTTTCCCCAATGACCGTCCTGGCCATGGCAGTGACGGATGGAAACCAAATGCAACACTCGGGCAGCTGGAGCTGAAATGGTTCCCACATTGACAGGGAGGTTTCACCTTTTCAGGTGTTGTCAGTAGGAGCCAACTTTAGAGTAGCGATGCTATCGCAGTTTGCTCTCAAAGGCTGCAAATTGCAATACAATTCAAGTTTGAATGTCCCTAATCAGGAGCGGGGCTCCTAAACACAAGCCTATCGGAGGCTGGCATCAGTCGGCGGAGCACTGGGGTGAGCGAGAGGCGATAAAGAAAGGGAAAGTGTTTGGACGTAGAATCGCGGGGCCTGTGTTATCACTCAGCCTGTGTCTGAACCTTTTGTTGGGCGGCCTGGTGAGCTGAACACACATATTGATGGGGGTGGTCGTTTCAGGTAAAGTATTGAGGTCTGTGTTTGTTTCTCTGAAAGATTTATCTGTCGTCATCGGCCTACCTTTCTCCTCTCTAGCTGACCCCCATCCATCAAAAGTAAGCGGTTGTTGCTGATACTCTCTCTTCAAACACTCCTTCCTTCACTTGAACTGACCTGCACCAAAATCTTACTCCCTTCTGTTTTCTCTTTAGTTCCTGAGCCAAAGATTCCCCCTCTAATCCGTTTCCTAATTTCCTGCCTGACACATCCTGCTGATCCTGCTTCCCCTCTGCTTCCAACTCTTTTTACTCCTCTCCTGTTTGGCTGCTTGTTTTGCTGATATCCTTCATCTTTCTTTCCATCACATAACTGTGATAGAATTCATGTCTTCTCTGTGCTTTCCCGCTCTCTTAAGTGACTTGTATGAGGGCAAATCACTGTCAATATCCGCGAGCAAAAATGAGATCTGTGCACGGGTGTGTGTAGAGGTGCAAATTCATTTTGCGAGCGCTTTCACATCACTCTGCTCAGAATATCTCTGCTCGTGCTAGAAAATTGAGGCCCGCGAGCAGAAAACCTTGCTTTGAGCACGAGTTCCTCGCCTGGCGACACAACTTCCATCACTCTGCTCGTAATCTTTTCACCTGCTCGCTGGTGAAATTTTCACCTGCTTGCTCACAAGTATTTTCGTTTATTTTCACAGTGAGTGGGCGGGCCCTCACCATCGGAACTCGAGATTTAATTGGTTGCAATCCTCGTCTTTGGATTGGCCGGATGTCACTCCTGACGCAGACGCTTAGTGACAGTATAAAGGTGGTTTTTCAATCCGCCACTGATTTGCCCTCATAAGCTTGGATATGTTTATGATTCACCTAAACAAAGGTTACACAACACCTGAGTTAAAACATTTGTTTTGATAACAATCCACTGGCTGAGACAATCAGCACACCATCAACCTGTGGACGATGTTTGAAAGACAATGGGCAAAAACACTCTTATCCTAATCTTCTCTTGCATTTTTTTCAGTGGCACAAATGTCCCAGATCACATTCATCAGTAACACTTTATGACACACTATAATGAAGGGGATATTATACAGTTGTCATGCAATGCTATAGTGTCTGGTGCAACAGAAGATGTCCCCCCTTACAGATACCTGCAGAAACATCCAGAACCAGCTGTCGGAGGCGTCTGCTAACAACTGAACTACAGAAGTGGCTGTGCCAACAAATGGCATCAATGGCATCAATACATCCAGGGGCAAAAAGTTGTTGATCCTCTATTGCCATTACACTGTATAGTAACAGAATCTCAATCTTGTTTGTTTTATATATTTTAATAATTTATATTTATTTGATTACGATATTTAATCGCAAATAAATCCATTCAAATAATTACATTTTAAAGTGACAGTGATTTTTGCCCTGTGAAGGGAGACAGACTTTGTTCACACTGCAGGTCTGTACATCTCATTATTATAAGGTAGCGCTGGATCAAAGACATGCACAAGTTATTCTGGAGTCTTTCTGTTGAACACAATAACCGAGGGCTACTTGGAGATATCTCCAGCATCAATGAGAACACCCTGAGTAAGCCATTACTGTAATAAAGTCACCAAACTGACACTAGAAAGGACATTATGCAGTATGCAAATGAATGCCTCTCATTATATCCGTCTCCCTTGTTCTTTTCTGTGTTCTACATTTTACCTCTTCATTCGTGCGCCTCACTCTCTTCGCCCTTGTCTTTCACACTCTTTGTCCACTCACTCCATTACTTTCCTGCCGTGATGGGGGACAGCCATGAATTCATTCTCCTCTCACACGCTGGAAAGTTTAAGTGGTGCTTCCACAAAAAAATGCATCTTTTGTGTGTTTGACCAAAATGTATCATATTCCTAAAGCTCGAGGCTCTGCTGAAAGAAGCATTATAAGCCATATCTGGCTGAGCCTAAGGATAAGACAGCAGAGATATGGATTTTTCTGCTGGAGAAGTTTGAGGAGTTTCTCTGGATGATTATTTTCTTCATTTTACTACCATGGAAACTTTTTATAAGCCCTGCTGTTGTAAATAGATTTTTGGGATCACCTAAAGTGAAAGGACCAGCTTTGCATGGTCTTGTTTACAACTCTTACAAAAGCTAAATCATATTACATTGGTAATCATTTCTTGAATTTCTTCTCTATCCTCTGCAAAGAAATTCCTTCTAATTGTTGGTACGAAATGTATACTATATAGATTCCCTGACAGAAATATGTTTATTAAGACAGAAATGCTATATTAGTATAAACACACACAAAAAAAATCTCTCTGCACCCGAGGAATTTTATCTCAGCCTCATTTGCCTGGTAAACTGTATAAGCGCTGAACATTTACACATTCTGAAGGTTGCATTAAGGAAGCCAGCAAAGAAGCAAAGAAACAATCAAGCCTAATTATCTCAAGAAGCAATGCTACAAGTCACGCTTCATAAAACTGATATGAAAAAGACAAACAATTCAAGTTTGAGTGTAAACAGATCCAGAAGGGATTTATGTATACTTTTATATTTTAAGCCTTGGGAGCAATACAAAGCTCAAACACAAGCTGTAGCTATAAAAACTGAAGTTAAGCAATAATATTTTAAAAATAAATTTGAGGACAATGTTCTTTTTACAAAGTCAATTTTAAAACATTTCCCAGCCGCTGTGGTGGAATTAGATTGGTTTGATGGAACATCAGAGGGGAGCTCCTAACCTGATTTAAGGAGGTATAGGAAAGTACATTTTCAAATTCAGCCGAACATCCAATCCCATTTGATCCTGACAAAAGTACGCTATAAATTGGGAATCATATTCCCGGCTGCTTCCCAGCTGTGGGCCACACTCTCGCTCTGATGCAGAAGTGGATAGATTAGCATCAAGCAGGCAGCTCTGTCTAGCCCCATTGCCCTTGGAAGACATAAAACAATATGGATAAATATGCGATGCGGGGTCTCATGCAGCTCTGTTTGCCACTGCAGCTGAGTGACTTCAGTTTTCACTCAGTTGGGGAGATACAGATATTTGGCTCGGGAGACACCAGAGCAGTGCTGCATTTTCTTTTACACCAGATGCTAATTTCAGCCTGTGAAATTAGTTTTTTTTTTTTTTTACTTTTACAAGTGAATGTACAAGGCAGCCAGGGTGATTAGAATATTACAGAAAGATAAATGTTTATGGACTGACTGAAGTACTCGATAAACCTTATTTTACAACAAGGGAGTTTTTAAGCAGTTTCCTTTTTTTACAAAATGTTGGTGTGTCACCATCTGTGCTGTGTAAATGCTTGTGGCGTGAGCTTTGATGAAGTGACTGGAGGCCGAGGGTCATCTATACCTGCCTTAGATAGGAGAGCTGCATCATTATAGACCCTCAGCACAGTTCTCCATCACAGTCCTGTCCCTCAGTGCCACTCCTTCTCCACCTCTATCTGTCTTTGTGCTCCTCTTGTAACTAGCAGAGAACAGGACAGGACAGGAGAGGAGGCACCACCAGTCCTCTACAGCCACTGCTCTAGATCACACAGAGCTAGAAGACATTGTCACAGAGCTGCAGCCATTGCTCCTTTCCTCAGTGGCCCCGTTCAAACCTGGCATCAACATTCGTCTCGGGTGATCCGATCACAAGTGGACGGCTCTAAATACAGGTATCAATGCACCCAGGATGCATTGAGGACGCATTGAGATCCAATCGCTTGGACCACATTGAGGTGGTCTGGGCCACATACGGCCACATTGTTTGAGCATTGTGTATGTATGTGTTCTGGGCCACAGTGAACGACCGCTTCCTCAACTGATTTGCGCTGTGTGTGTGTGTGTGTGTGTGTGTGTGTGTGTGTGTGTGTGTGTGTGTGTGTGTGTGTGTGTGTGTGTGTGTGTGTGTGTGTACATCGGTCTAGTGCTGCCTGAGCCCATCGGAAAGACCCTCCGCCACTTCTTTTCTCCAAGTTAGGAAATTAAATATAAGCAGTTTGCATAATGCGGTTTTAAGCACTTTGAGATCCAATTATCACTTAAGTGTATGTGATTCAAGAGAGCTAATAAAAAGTAATGGAATGGTTCAAGTTCTGAGTAGAAAACAGTATTGATTGATTGAGTCGCTATGTCAACTTGTGCATCGTTTAACATGCAAGAACTGTCCCTTTAATTTCGAGTTATCAACATTCAATATTTCAATATTTCATCTTGCATTTGAAGTGTTAAGTATGAGTGTTAAGTGAATCTCTCTTTCAGCCTTTAAGAGTAACCACCGTTCAGTTTGACTTCAGAAGTAGTTAAAGGGGTAAATCTTCCATCTTTCCGCTCCATGCCCTGTGTTTCTGATGACATCACCAGGGTTATCGTTAAGGGAGTTTAGACAGCTCCCTTAAGAGCTACAGAGGGCATTATACAACTGTTTTACATGCTGAGTAGTACTCCTCGTGATAAGTCAACTGACCTTCATGTATAAAATCATTGAAGTGGCAGAAATAGTACGTCAACACTAAATTACAACACTTCATCACTAAATGGGGCGGCTGTGGCGTAGTGGAGAGCAAGGTAGTTCTCCAATCAGAGGGTCGGTGGTTTGATACCCGGCCTCGGCAGTCGATGTGTCCTTGGGCAAGACACTTAACTCCAAGTTGCTCCCGAAGGCTTGCCATCGGTGTGGACTGGATGTTGCATGAATGTTAGTTAGAGTCTGATGGTGGCACCTTGCATGGTAGCCTGTCATCAGTGTGTGAATGGGTGAATGATATGTAATATACTACTGACTGTAAGTCGCTTTGGATAAAAGCGTCTGCTAAATGACTGTAATGTAATGTAATGTAATGTAAATATCTCCTGGGTTGAATCAAACACTGGAATCTGATGATACTTAATGGTGGATCTTCAAGAACTTCCCCTAGTTGGTTTGTCGATAAATATGACAAAAGCCAGACATAAAGTCAGTAGCCACTATGATAAAATGGATCCCTCCATCCACTCCAGCTGCTGCAGCTTTTAATTTATCTTCTTTTAAACATATTTTGTGTTTGATTAACAGTTTTTGGACAAAAAGGCTACAAAAAGCAGCAAAACTGTTCAACATATTTTAAGGGATGTGCCAACAGTGAAACATGAGTTTAGTTAATTAAACATTTGTCAACCCAATTAACATTCTGAAAGAAAAAACGAGGGCTAAATTATTCTTTGCTTGTGAATAAGATACAACATTTTAGGTGTTTAAAATAGAACCCATACTTAGTAGTTTATGTTGATTAACTTATTCATAGTACTTATAATTATTGCATAAGTTTGCCATTGCTATGATTACGTATTATTCTAAAGAATTAACTGTACACATAATATATGATACTGACGCAAAGACTTAAACTGTATTCTTCATACAGACCTCTGGAATGAATCTCATGTAGGATTTTGATGCTATGCTAATAGTTTCTGGATATATTTGAGTCTTTTGTGTATTTTGTGACACTGGGCTGCACTAATTACTCGTTTGTCCTTTCTCTCTTGTGTTATGACAACCTTATATCAGTAAAAATATCCTTGCCACACAGCAAGGAGACTAGCACAATGTCCCTTTATGTTATGTTCTCTTTGGAATTCAGAAGCTCTCAAGACCAATTAGGTATAGTACCAGACACGGCTGTATAGATAATTAGATAATGCAATTAGCCCTCAGGCAAAATTATGGAAATCCTATCACATGAAATGAAAAGAGGCAGCAATTTCTGTCTGTGTATGTGGACAAAGGAATATGTGTAAAAACACTTTGTCTGAACAAGTAATTAAATATTTTATTCAGCATAACCACCTCAAGGAGCTGTGTGTAAGAGTGGC
This sequence comes from Anoplopoma fimbria, assembly GCF_027596085.1. Lineage (NCBI taxonomy): Eukaryota > Metazoa > Chordata > Actinopteri > Perciformes > Anoplopomatidae > Anoplopoma > Anoplopoma fimbria. The sequence continues at coordinate 10,331,332 of NC_072467.1, forward strand.
ATCTAGAGGTGAGTATGCAAATTGCAACCGACTGAATACCCCTCTGCTCACGCGATTCCGAGAGCAATGGTGGCCTTAAGGTAACGTGAAAATGAAAAAAGGCCCTCTCTAAAGTGTTTTGTTTGTCCGTTCTGGGCGACTTTAGAAACATGGCAAAGGGAAAGAGGACCTGCTCCCTATGTAGATATAAACGACTTATTCTAAGCTAACGAAAATACAGTGGTTCTTAGTTTCAGACGATAAACTCTATGCTGCTGTAAGCCTGCAAATTTCCCGCTGCGGGACTAATAAAGGATTATCTTATCTTATCTTATCTTATCTTAAAACACTAAGGAAAAGATTGGTAGTAATATCATATTTAAATTCTGCCAATAAATCCCCTTTAATCCTACATCCCACTTCTGACATCATCTTGGGGCGGCTGTGGCACATAAGGTAGAGCGCTTGTCCCGTAACCACAAGGTTGGTGGTTCAAACCCCTCTACCGGCAACATGCCGAGGTGTCCTTGAGCAAGACACCTAACCCCAAGTTGCTCCCCGGGCGCTTCATTGCAGCCCGCTGCTCCTCCAGGATGGGTTAAATGCAGAGAAATAATTTCCCCATTGTGGGACTAATAAAGGATTGATTATTATTATTATTATTATTATTACACCCTGCTCCAATTACCAAGTGAAGTCTGCTGATGGAATTTGGTTGTATCCAGTGCAGTTTAAACATGAGGTAAAATGTATTTTTTAATCAAGGCCCAAGGGTCAAGGTAACTATGGTGTAGGCATGAAAAACCCACAAAACAACTTCTCTTAAGTATTTACAGATCTAAGGTGTCCTCGGTTAAATTCCCTGAAGTGGAGCCTGCGTACTCTGTTGAGTGTTTACAAAGTGGTCTCTGGATTCACTGCCAAAAGGTTCAGAGGTGGCACTTTCTAAATGTCCTCCGTTTGCTACTTTTTAATGAATAATCCATAAGAGTTTGATTTAATGACAACTCATGAGCTTTTTAGAATTTGTCTCTTGCCGATGGCAGGGCTATGCCAATAAATATGACTGAGCAATAATGAGTGCTGTAGTTTTCCCAACAGAGCCTCCAACAAGAGGGGAGGGAAGCTTTCATGAGTGTCGCCCACTCATCTTCCAATTTGCTCCTGAATAAGTTGTTGTATTAACAGAGTATGATGAATTCACAACTCCTAAAATATTCATGTCCTACATAATATGCTCTATTACTCTTTCCCTCTGTGCTGTACGCACACAGCTATATTGTGCTGAGACTTAAAGTGTGTTAAAGAGTTAACAGAAGTTACAAGAGAACTAACAGAAAGAAACTCTGTCTATATCTACATCCAATGGTTATCTCCACGTCTCCATAATCTTGTGTAATGTATCTTCTCTAATATGCATTTTGCAGTTCATTGGAGAATCAAATGAGCTCAAATAGGAAATAGGTTTCACTTTCCTACACAATTCTATAAAAGCCACATGAATGCAATGAAGAGTATCCTTTTTTTAAGGTTATTTTCTGCTTCTGTGTAATGTGCTAGATAATTATTACAACCCCAATCACCCCGAGTGATTTTCACCCCACTGCACCTACAAAGCATACTATAACATTCAGACATAAATAGTGTTTCTACATCCCTTTTACCGAGGATCAAAGCAATAAATGTTACTGCAGTTCCCTCCTATCTTTCACAGTAGTAAATATTGAATATGCTGAATATACTGCAGTGCCGCTGTATGGAAATAATTGTAACAGAGTAGTAAATGTTTCCTCGGCCTCCCTCCCGCCCCGCTGACCTTCCCGGTGTCTCTGGCCCTGAGATGGGATGTTAATGTCCATGTCTGGACGGCTGCCATGCTGCAGCCTGTGCTCTAATGGATTGATAAAAAAGCTCTGAGCACAGAATCAATCATGATATAAACCTGGAGCGAAGCTAGTTAAACTCGAAGGAAAGTTCCTCTACCCTAATGCCCCTAATCTTCATCCATTTGCTTGTTGTTACCCCTGCCATGCATTAGGAGGCCATAACCATTTCAGTGATGGACCTGAGGTGGATCTGGAGAGAGGAGTGTAAGGAACAACTCTACAAAATTCAGTAATTACGTCACTATAACTAATCCTAGTAATGCTGTGTTACTTTGACATCTGGAGGTTGGCTTTTTTCTGTCTTACTGGGAGATTGATACTGGGTTGTAGTCTTAGACACAGAAGGTGGAAGTGCACTCCTTTTAACATAGGTGTGCACGAACACACAACCTGGCAGCGTGAGGTTTAAGGCCTAAACTGTATGTTTTTATTATGACTGTCTATCTATCAACCAGGTTTGGTCATGGCTGAGGCTGTCGCATATGAATGTTATCATGATCTTTTGGTAAAAAAAATAAATATATATTTCATTGAATTCATTTTTGTCATCTGACGCAGGAAGGACAATTTCCCTGAGATCCAGCCTGAATGGAGAATTATTTTTAATGGGCTCTACCTGGACTGGAGGGAAGCAGATAATAAGATGGTGCTCAGAGTCCAGTCGGACAAATAAGTAAGCAGCTTTATGATCTTAGAGCTGAAGAAAAGTTTAATTTACAAAGACATTCAAAGCACAACAAAGTGGTGGATATGTACAAAGCCTGTATGAGGTTATTATATTACATTTATGGTGGCAAAAGCTCCCCGGTGGCAGGATTTATCTGTGCCAAATGTCTCGATAAAATACGTAAAAAGTTCAGTGCATCTCTTCACAAGGTTGCCTTCCCAACAGTTTTGAACATCACTAACCTAACAGCTGCAGAGACTCTAAAAGTGGGTAATACAGATTTATATTCAGTCTTTCCTGTTAATTGAAAATCAATTTCATAACAGCTCAAGAATGTCCATTTCACCAGCACCATTTTGTATTTCAGAGGTGACAACTATCTGCATTCCCCATTTCAGCAAAGCAATTCCGTTAAACATCCGTTCAAAATTCACATCCTGATGACAGGGTGAGGAGCAGAGAGATTGGTCAAATGGTCCTGCTTAGCTTCTGCCTCTCAAAGCCTTCAGCTCGTCCTATAGTTATTCCAAATGCTCAGCCTTTAAGCAGCACTGACCCTAATTCCATACCGCTCTGTTTCCGTTCTGAAAACTGAATGTAACCAATTCCGGTGAGCAAATTGAGTGGCTATCAATTGTAGTGGAGGGGTGTTTTGTCACAACGGTCATGTCGGAGCGGAGATGGAGAGAGGGCAAGCGTAGGAGACAGCGAGGGGGGGGGGGGGGTTGCATGACTCGGGGGTGTTAGTTTGACAACATTTTCCGCGGGTCAGACGCTATTCTATTGCTTGACAATAAATCTGATTTAATATCTATCACGCTGCAGGTCCTGCTCGGGTGCGAATTGGTAAGGTGGAAGAAAAAGCGGGAGGGAGGCAGGCGGTGGTGTAAATAAAAAGGGAAAGGAGCGGAAGCAGAATGGGATGTTGGGGGCATTGTTGTATTAAATCAGAATAATAAAGCTGTGCATGCACAAACACTATCTAATAGAGACGTCTGGGAGCCGTGGAGCCACAGTTCCCCACCAAATTGTATCGGCGGTCCACAGTGATGCTGACACAAGGACACAGCTGCAGCAGCCAGTTTTAATCATAGCAATGCAGCTCCCACTCAGAGAGTAATGTGGCTTATGCCGTAAAACGCCGCTCCGCTTCTGTGGGTGCGGAGGCTTCAAGCGTTACTGTGAAATAACAAGCTCCACCGCTGGTGTTCAAATGTGTTGTAACCTGTTGTAATGGTGTCAAACTCCCTATAGACAGCCTGTCAAGGAGTTGCACACCGCTTGGGCGCCGTCTATGCTAATCGCTGCCATCGCAAAAACGCTCTGAGAGTTTTTTTTATTACTGCTTTAAACTATATATCCCGAGCTCCATAACACATTGTTCGCTTAGATGATTTACTGGTAGGTGATACAGTATAACAGCCTCATTGAATTTTAGAGAGACGAGGGGAGACATATAAACAACCACTATTAGCTTCCAACACTAAACACACACACACACACACACATTTAAACGCAGTCTCTAACCAAAGCAATGGTATATTGGTAGCACTAGATCCCCCAACTGACCTTAGTATATGTGTTTAGCATCCTTTTTGACATCACAAAAAGGATATTTAAACAGGACCTCAGCATGCATTGCATTGACAGTTTGCCATAAGTATTATGAATGATGGCATGCATAAAGATTTCTGTCAAAAACAACCGGAAACCAAAAGGCAAATGATGGACTTGAAGTAGTTTATCCTCTACATGTATAGTTTATCCTCTTTTTAAAGTCCAGGTAAAGTAAAAGACATTGTAAATGTTAGAAAATAATTGCTGAACGATCTAAAATGACCGTGAACTATATCGTACTGAATTGTGGAGTTAGAATGATAAACTGAAGGTGGATCGTCACAAAGTCCATAAAGTTTTTATAGGCTGCCCAGTCCCGTCTGTCTCTCATTCAGGGTCTGCCTGAGGACCGGTCTCACTGGAAAATCACAACCAAGTTAGCTATACTCATTTCACTTTCAGAAATTAATTTATTTCAGAACAGAATTGATTTGGTCCAATAACATTTGGAAAGTCTAGAGCCGCATTATGAATTACTTTATCCCAATTCAAGTTAGCGTAAAGCTAAACTGGAAGTTAGCTGACTAGCCTGGGGGGAGTCTCTGGTGCACATGCTCTCACCATAGAGCATCGCCATTAACATTCTGCAAATGTAGGGTGTGGTTTCAGAGCCTTCAGCTGGAGGCACCCAGCGTTTCAGAGCAGGGAATACTGATTATTTTTCACAATTTTCAACTCAATAGAGAAGTGCAAGTTCCTATTGCTACAAGTTAAGCACCAAATATAGCAAAAGGGACCCTTCTGGTTGGTGTCCAAATGAGCCAAGAGTACAGATATGTTTGTTTGGGTCTGCTTTCAAGGTCAGGAGAATGCAAATTGTATCTAGACTGCTAAGGTTTGAGAGCTGCTGGGTGAGGGAATTGTGTAAAACAGCTCTAAAATAATTGTTGGACTAAACCGGAATTGAGCCTTCCTCTCCAAAGGGAAAAAAGCTGAGGAAACAAATGTTAAAGACCTTGTAAAGGACAAATACAAAGATGTGAAAATGTGAATATAATAGAATAATACAGTCCGTTTCTGAATTCTGAGGATTGACAGGTTGAAGCAAATGATTATTTTGTGATAATCAAGCTGATGCTTCATGCAGACCATACTAGAATGGATTCACTTCAATTTTGCGTGAGAAATACTTTAAACTGCATTTCGTCCAATTCTATTCAAAATCCTCTATTTCTGTACAAAGGATAGCCAGTTATGATCTCACAATATCCAAAATGAGACCAGATTTGCCGACCGCTTACACTCTGACTCTATGGATGGACATTTACACACCTCATAAAAGCAAGCATACATAGTATAGTATACAAAATCTTTGAATTTCTATAACTATCTGCAGAAAAAGTTCCTATTCTAGCATTGGCAAAGGCTGCCTGTACTGTAAAGTAACCCAACATATCCAGTCAGCTAGAGAGTCTTACACTATCAGTGAAGCGTTTTAGAGCTAGAGAGCCAATGCTGCTAACAGCTTAGATGAGGCTATCCACAGCCGAATGCTCAGAGCTGCAGCTATGGCTATCAGAAGGCTTAACTATGATCAACATTTTCTGTCCATCTCTCTATTGGTGTGTTCACACCAAACGCGTAGCGAACATTTCATGTAGCAGGATTGCATACAAAGTCAATGCAAGGACGCGAATGGACACAAAATCTCTGGTTTCAGTTCACCATCAGTGCCTGATACCCTTGTGTTCCTTTGCTCAACACGGCCACTCAGAGGGCTACTGTACATCTGCCAGCCCTTGTCATTATAGATAAAAATGTCGCTTGCTCAGAATCCCCACCATGACAGCAGACTATCAGCGCTTGACCGTATGTCCTTTCCTCATTACGGCCACTCAGACAGAGTTGCATCAGCTGGCCGGTATCCAGCTCGTCAGCTCAATTTCCGATGAAATGACACATTACAGATGTGAGGTCAGCGCACACAGATAGCTGCCGCTTGTAAATGAATGGTAGTACACACAGGTCAATGGGTTCTTTTCCGGGTGATTCACACTAGATGTTTGGGTCACTGTAAGCTTACTTTCCTATAAATATGGACCAACTAATGGGATCCAAACATTTTAATGATGGTAAACTCATTCAGAGGATATTCATGTATCTGAATGCATGTATATTTATTAAAAAAAAAGGCTTTTGTGTGTATGACTAAGGAATGTTAAGGAAATACTGAATATTGACAGACATTCAAAGAACTTCAAAAGAGATAGATTCAGTCTTTAAGTGATTTTTTTCCAATATAAAGTAAAATTTACTGAGGTGCAATTCTTCCACAAATCCCCTTGGTTTTAAAAACCAAACAAATATATATATATATATATATATATATATATATATATATATATATATATATATATATATAAATATATATATAGATATATATATCTATATATAGATATATATCTATATAGATGATATAGATATAGATATAGATATTTCATTTATTATAGTTTCTTAAGAAGTTAATAAGCATATATTTGTAGAATTTGTTTTTCAGGATTTCAAAGGAAGTCAATACATCTTAAAAAAAGGAAAACCTACACCCAGACTGTCTTTTAATCTGAAGGCTAGAAAAAAACAAAAAAACACAGTTCACTTGTGTTATTTAGTAACTCATTATTTACATACTGCTGCAGTTTTTGGAGGAGAATAATCACACAGCCAGTTCTGCAGTCAGTTACTTTGCCAGCACATCCACATCATCTCTCCAGCCTCCACATACATTAGACTCTGCACCTTCAAAGCATCCAAAAATAGCCTTCACTGTTTATTCCCGCACTGCCTAATGCATGATGTGCGCTGCCTCTGTGCAGCTGAGGCTACAACACTTGGGGCTGAATCACCGACTTCATTCACTGCAAATAATTAGAGTCACTACGTTAAATTGATCCTGGCCAGTCATGAAGCTCACTTTACGACACCGGGGAAACTGATTAGCAGCTTCAGTGCTAGAGCGAACGGGCATTGTAAATATTTCTTTCTCTGTGTGTGTGTGTGTTTGTGTGTCCGTGCATGTGTGTGAGAGCTAGAGAACTGTTTTCTTTCTCGCTCTCGCTCGCTAAGGTCCTATGATGTTTGATTTCAAAATCAGCGCTCCCTAATCGAACAAGAAACGGCTTGGCACCGTCTGGCTGGAAATAAATGAATAGCATGTGGGACAGCAGGCAGAGGTTGAACTGGGGTCAAGCACCATTCTGCCAGACAGCCCAGGAGGCTGCACTGCCTGTCACAACACAGATATACCCCAAGAGAAAGATGGAGAGAGAGAGAGTGAGAGAGAGAATGCAAGCAAGGGAGTGAGAGAGGCAGCTAGGGAAGGAGAACTCAGGCGGAGACTTAGAGCAGGAAGTACAGGAAGACATACAGCGGTATTGATGAGGTGTAGGGGACAGATTTATCTCGGAGTCTCTCTGGTAAAAGCTTCTCAGTGGTGCCGTGTCCAGTCCCCATTCACACTCATCCCTCTTACCGGCGGCGGGTAGTAGAGACAGACAGGAAGACAGCGAGGACAGTACATTTTGGGTCAGAGGGGGACAGGAGGGTCTTCAGTCATACGTGTGTTTTCCCTGTCCGACGTCCTTTCGTCCACTGCCAAGGCCGCGGTCGTGAGTGGGGCCGCCCATTAGACGGCCCCTGTGTAGTTTCGGGAGCGCACGTCGATGTGGTGGTGGTGTGTGTGTGGGGGGGGTAATCTCTAGCACTTCGCTCCGCTGACAACCGTGTTATTGAAGGGTGGGGACGCAATTAGAGGGCGCGCCAGTGAGTACAGAATGTGGAATCATCATTAACAAGCTCACATTGTTGAAGTGGGGACTGTAATTAAAGGGTTCCCACAGCAGGGCTGAAAGGGGCTTTTGATTGGAGGAGCACGGGGACAAAGTGATTTCGCTCATCTCCCACTAGTTGTGACCTTCACACCAATTGGCAGAAGATGGCGTGTGGTGGCCGCGTTAGGTGTGTGTGTGTGTGTGTGTGTGTGTGTTTCTGCTGCATGTGGTCGTCTGCAGTCATGCGTATGTATTTTGACTTGATGAGAAAGATACAAGGTCAATTAGACACTAGAGTCTAGAATCTACGCACAACATTGTTAATCTGAATGGGAAAGAGAAGGGGGAGGTGGGGGGGGGGGGGGGGACAACCGATTCACTGTTCTCTAAGAGGAAAAAAAGGGCACAAAATAAAATGTTCAATAAAAGGGCAGGAAAAGAAAGTTACATTCGAGCGCCTGAGGGCCAGAAACAGAGCACAAGGCTGAACTGTGACTCATTTGCCTGTCCCCTGTGGAGGCTATTGTAACTATTGAATGCATGCAAAGTGATTTACCATACTTCCTTTTCCTCCCGCCCTGTAACAACTCAAACTTGTAGCATGGGCATTGGTGGATTTTTTTGCCGTAGCCAATAATTCACTTCCCCAGAAATGCGCAGATCTTTTTGGGGGTGAAGAGTCAGTCCAAAATCCGAACATTGTTTTTCTCCGCCTGTGAAACAAGGATCTCTGTGTCTTGTATCAAAAGCTTGACCCCAATGCTCCAAAGACATGATGAGTCATTCAGCAGATATCCAGGGTCAGAGCTACGAACTCTGGATGTCCAGCTTTCGTTTGTTTTCTCCCGAAGGGGTACATAGTCAAGAAATCAGAGATGTTACTGGCTCTGCTGGTAGAAGAACTTAATAAAACATTTTCTAAAAACACCTGTCAAAATACATCATTGTGAGGGCTGCATGGACACAAAAAGCATGGTCTTGTCATGCAATCTGATGCACTATTTCTAAAACCAGGCTGAGAATTTATAGCGGAGAATTTGCAACAACTTGGAACACACAGGATTTTCCCAAATTGGACACGAGCTAAATAAAAAATGGACATAACAGAGCTTCAAAAAAGTGTGGTCTTGTGAATAGGCTTAACAAACCTGAAGACTTGGGAAAAGTTCAATTTGTGCATAAGGTGACCCCAGAACCATTTCTCCACATACTTCTTGTTGGCCCAACCTTGCAAAGTCCTTCCAGGAATTACAGATAGTTATTACAGTTACAAAAGGTAGTGCAAACCCAGCAAGTGCAATATTAATGATAGCTCACAAGTTTGCTGCTTCCAATACTTGCTATATGACTACAAAAAATTATAAAATTGCAACAATTCTTGCTGATATTTCATTATCAACAATCATTGTTCTTCTCTTCATTCAATAATTACATTCACAATCTTTGTTACAACTTTCAGTCAGATAAAAATCAAACCTCTGCAAACAAATGGACGGCTTAAGGGCATTATTTTCCCAGGCAGCACTCAACTCCTAGACTGTGTTTTGCTCTCAACAAGCTGGACCAATTATATTTAATGTAGGGACGTTAAAATAACCTTAAAAAACTACTGGAAGTAATAATGTAGCATAATTGGCCATGAGTACGTACCAGAGCTGACTGGAAAGTAGTTTTTAAGAAAAGATCACAAACAAAACAACAACCTTATCAGTGGCATCCTGTGGTATCTATAGTCATTTCCCCTCTCAGATAGCGATGCGAGCTTCCAGGAAGTGAAATCCATTATATATACAGTGGGTACGGAAAGTATTCAGACCCCTTTAAATTTTTCACTCTTTGTTTCATTGCAGCCATTTGCTAAAATCGAAAAAGTTCATTTTTTTTCGCATTAATGTACACTCAGCAACCCATCTTGACAGAAAAAAACAGAAATGTAGAAATTTTTGCAAATTTATAAAAAAGGAAAAACTGAAATATCACATGGTCATAAGTATTCAGACCCTTTGCTGTGACACTCATATTTAACTCACATGCTGTCCATTTCTTCTGATCCTCCTTGAGATGGTTCTACTCCTTCATTGGAGTCCAGCTGTGTTTAATTAAACTGATTGGACTTGATTAGGAAAGGCACACACCTGTCTATATAAGACCTTACAGCTCACAGTGCATGTCAGAACAAATGAGAATCATGAGGTCGAAGGAACTGCCCAAGGAGCTCAGAGACAGAATTGTGGCAAGACACAGATCTGGCCAAGGTTACAAAAGAATTTCTGCAGCACTCAAGGTTCCTTAACCTAAGAGCACAGTGGCCTCCATAATCCTTAAATGGAAGAAGTATGGGATGACCAGAACTCTTCCTAGACCTGGCCGTCCAGCCAAACTGAGCAATCGTGGGAGAAGAGCCCAAAGATCACTGTGGCTGAGCTCCAGAGATGCAGTAGGGAGATGGGAGAAAGTTCCACAAAGTCAACTATCACTGCAGCCCTCCACCAGTCGGGGCTTTATGGCAGAGTGGCCCGACGGAAGCCTCTCCTCAGTGCAAGACATATGAAAGCCCGCATAGAGTTTGCCAAAAAACACATGGAGGACTCCCAAACTATGAGAAATAAGATTCTCTGGTCTGATGAGACCAAGATTGAACTTTTTGGCGTTAATTCTAGGCGGTATGTGTGGAGAAAACCAGGCACTGCTCATCACCTGCCCAATACAATCCCAACAGTGAAACATGGTGGTGGCAGCATCATGCTATGGGGGTGTTTTTCAGCTGCAGGGACAGGACGACTGGTTGCAATTGAAGGAAAGATGAATGCGGCCAAGTACAGAGATATCCTGGAAGAAAACCTCCTCCAGAGTGCTCAGGACCTCAGACTGGGCCGAAGGTTCACCTTCCAACAAGACAATGACCCGAAGCAAACAGCTAAAATAACAAAGGAGTGGCTTCGGAACAAGTCTGTGACCATTCTTGACTGGCCCAGCCAGAGCCCTGACCTAAACCCAATTGAGCATCTCTGGAGAGACCTGAAAATGGCTGTCCACCAACGTTCACCATCCAACCTGACAGAACTGGAGAGGATCTGCAAGGAAGAATGGCAGAGGATCCCCAAATCCAGGTGTGAGAAACTTGTTGCATCATTCCCAAGAAGACTCATGGCTGTACTAGCTCAAAAGGGTGCTTCTACTCAATACTGAGCAAAGGGTCTGAATACTTATGACCATGTGATATTTCAGTTTTTCTTTTTTAATAAATTTGCGTGTACATTAATGCGAAAAAAAATTAACTTTTTCGATTTTAGCAAATGGCTGCAATGAAACAAAGGGTGAAAAATTTAAAGGGGTCTGAATACTTTCCATACCCACTGTGTATATATATATATATATATATATATATTACCGATATGCTGCGTGCACTTGTATTCTGTCCTCCTATAACCTTTCAAGCTCTACACGTGTGCGAGCAGAAGTGCAAATACAGCAGGGAGGCAGAAACGGTCGCTGTGAATGCTTCATTCTCTGGCAACATCGTTGGAAAAATGGTCACGCTCTGACCGAGCTGGACCGAGGGGTCGGGGAGTAAGTGCATGTGTGTATACGTGTCCTTCTGTTGGAGTGTGTGATGAGAGAGCACAAAGTTTTGGCTTTTGAAAAAACCTTTTTCTGTCATCGGAAAAATGCAGTCCATATATATATATATATATATATATATATATATATATATATATATATATGTTGTCATCACTGTCTCGAGCTTCTGTTGTATTTCTGTTTCCCCCCATGGACCCCTGACCGTAAGCAAAGCCGAAACGGACAGATACAAACACAGACTTATCGGCTGCATAATGGCCTTTCACTCAGATGGATAATGCCATGACACCCATAGACATCAACAGCCCTTCAGCCAACACTAGCTCCATTAACACCGCCATTAGAGAGGGGACGATTGATTTATTTATCGGCCAAGCCAGAGACAACACACCAGCCACAACAACCCTGCACATGCTGCTCTCAGGCACCGAGGAGCCATTTGACAGCTATCGATGGTTGAGGATGATTTGTAGAAACACTGATTCATCTCACAATATGCGCACGTATCTCAGAAATTGATCAAGTACTCCTTTCCGGTCGTCTGTGTCCACTTCAGTAAGCTCATTAAAAGAAAAATGCTTTGACAATAGGAAAAGAAAAGACGCTTTCCGGCACGGTGAGTTTTTTAACTAAGCAGAAAATCTAAGTAGCAGACCTGAACATATTGTGGCAGGATGCTACAGAAATAATTTTTTGCGATGCAAAAAAAAAAAAAAAAAAAAGAATGTTGCTGACTTTGAAATCACTCACTTCATCCACAGTATTATCAAGCTTTTCATGAGGGTATGTAACTGAAAAGGTCATTCTACTGTGCAATTTAAAAGCATGCATTCACCAACAAGTGTTTTATTTGCTTAAAGGTTGCAGCGTCCGTAGGTACATTTAACGCCAATTTATCAGTTGTGTTTGAAGTTTTTTTTCAGAGGAGAGGAAGCGAAAACAATGCAGATTAATAAAAACAAAGATAGAAAGAAGTCTTTGCCATGGAAACAAACAAAAAAAGGATTAATACCAGAAGTGTTTCTTTGACAGCAGGTATATGAAAGCTGACTAAATGCAATCAGATAGCGTCACTGGCTGACATATATTAGAACGTTGTGTGCTGCTCTGCCTGCTCTGGTGTAACAGCATGCTGCATTTCAGATGAGCAGAGGGAGATGGGAGTTCCATGATCGTATCTGGACAGCCGCGTCCCTGCAGTTGACAGACTGGTCTCTTTTCTTCATTTTCTGTCCTTATATCTCCTCTCACTTCCCTGACGCATCCTTTAAGGTCAGACGAGTTTATCTGTTCTACAGTGAAGGCTCAGTCAGTGTAGACTACTGCACTTGCTTATTCATTCATCGATGCATCCTCTCTGCTTCCCCTCATTTTCACTATTCCTCAATGACTCCATCCTACGTCCTATCATCTCACTACACTTCCCCCTTTTCTCATACACCAATCTGTTATCTGTCACAGCCAACGCGATCCCTTTTGCAGACATGACGATCAATACACACTTGGATAAGCACAACCTTGTGTCTTGTATTTCAACAGCAAACAGCAAGTTTATTTTGTGCTGCAACTCAGGGTTGTCCCAAGGTGACACGGTTAATCCAAAGCCTTATCTATCAACCTAAAGTTATGCACAGAGCTACCATGTGCAATTAAGAGTTTTGCAGACAAAATGATATATCTATATGTAGAATTCTGTGGGCCTGGGTCAACGTGGACCTCTAGGTAAAGATGATGTAGGTAGGTGCGCTAAGAAGGAGAGGTGCAGTGTCCTGCCTGTCTTGGCTAGGACTTTGTTTTCCATTAGTCAGAGTTATAGCCCTTAAGGCACTCTGTGAGAGCACTTAAGGGTGGTGATAAATACACACAGCCACTAAAACAAAAGCTGACTGACAATTCAGGGACAACACACACCTACATCCTCCTTTGATCATCAGTCCTGAGCTCTATCGCAGCAGCCCGCGCTCAAAAGCTCTCAGCGGCGACATAGACGACGACAAATCAAACTACCTGCGGGCTCATGATGTCATCTGGAAAGCTTGAGCCCCTGTGAGAGGCCATCATCAAATGCTACTGAGCGGGACGGATATTCATTTAAATGATCAGACGAGACCCGGGTCAAATTACTATTTGAAAAGTCTTAAATTATTTTTTCTGTGATTCATTGATCTTGCCTGGCTCGTTTGCGTAGACCTCATTAATGTGGTTCTACAGGGAGCCTCAATCAAACACTGAACTTGGCAACATATTGGAGAGTCGAGTTTGTGTCAGTGCCAACGGTCTGGTTCGACTTCAGTTTTTCAGTCCTGGTTTTCTAGTGATTGCTGTTAGTATATTGGTTAATTAACGAGTATTTTCAAGGCAGTTCTGCTCAGAAGTAATTAGCTTTCCTGTCATGTGTATATATACATATGTAATATATAAGCCAAAACAGAAAATAAGCTTTGCGCCGCGGGCTAATTTTAAATCACCACGGCAGAAGAAGTGACGAGCACTGACGCCGTGTTTGACTCGGGATAAACGCCTTACTCTCAGTTTGTACTCCCACTCTGTAGTTAGTCATCAAAAGAATTTAGCAAGGAGCATTTAGTTCAGCGTTGAAATGTGTTATGTTACTACTGCTGTCTATTCACTCAGAAATTAAGTACAAACCTGTCACAGAGGGGGAATGCCTCTGATGGTATAGTAAATCACATCAAAATAAATCATTCACTGCTCAATGGGCGAAAACTGGACGTGAGAGATGAGAGCTGTGATGTGTGTTTCAGGTGAAAGTTGCAGCCGAGGGACTGACGTAGCGATGGAAAACAAAGAATGAATGGAGGGGGTGGGGGGGGGGGGGGGGGGACGGTGAAGTGGCTGATATTTATTTACTCTGGCGAGCGAGCATTTAGGTACCAGCACTTCAACAAGCAATCAGATGGTGAAAACAACACAGCCTCATTGTTGACATAAATCATTATTATTCTTCAGCCTTACACTGCAACCGCTGATATAAGAGCAATTGAAACGGGGAAAATTAAACAAGCGCTGTTGTGATGGAGTACTATATAATCATAGGTTATAATTGATGAACTGATTGAACTGAGTGGCTCGTTTCAAGCATTATGTGAGGTTAATTTGGTTTTATGCGTATGTGTGTACATGTGTGTACGGCGCAATGCAATGAATGGACTTCACTATAGGTCTAGAAGCCAAGGGAAAGCCCACAGACTGATCCCCTCATTCTGCTACGTATAATTAGTATATTTGCTTATTTCACTCCAGCTCGCTGATGCTTTTCATTAATATAAGAGAGCAGCTGATTGTTGCTGAGCTCAGCCAGACAAACACTTAATACCTTAATAACTGTGGGTTGTGCTGGATGGAGAAATGATGTGTCTGTGTCTCTGTTGCAGTTAATCGCTGAATGTACGACCAAAATAACCACATTGGTCTCAGACAATACAACTTAAACAAGTTATTTTAGCTCTTTAAAGTTAATCATTGTATTTGACCAATGTAGCACTGTTAAAATAACTCATCATAACCACTTGTTACCCTTCTGAACAGCATCTCAATAAGTTACACAGAAGTACACAGTGCACAGTGAACCGGGTGGATACACATCCAACCTCGAACATATCTCACGCATGTGTCTACTGAGAGCCGAGCTTTGAGCCAACAGACCTGCACTACTGGATTGATGGCAAGAGCAATCACACACTATACAGACTCTGATAAACACGCAATTACTGTATGCTCATTACCAAATGATCCGCTGATTAGTGACATTAAATCGACAACTCAGTTGGTCCATAAAATCTCAGAAAGCAGAGAAAAATGCCGGCAGTGGTTTCACATTGGGATTATTTCTTTTATCTGAGCAGCCCAAAGATATTTAATTGACAACATTGTTATACTAAACATAAAAAAGCTGCACATTACCACATGTGAGGTATTTTTCATTCATAAATCACAAATGATTAAGTATAGAAATTGTTATTAATTGATGACCTGTTGATGTATTAATCAGCTCATCACTTCGGCTCTAAAAAAAACTATTTGTTACTCAATCCCATATAATCCATTCTGCACATTCGTGTTAGCAGAGTCAGAGAAAGAACATATGGGATTTTCCTCCTGTGTGTGACATCCTTCGCACACACAACCTAATCTTGTGTCTATGATATATTATGGTCTAGGACACTGTCACTTAAGAAATAGTCAGCGCTGCCTGTCCTATGCACAAAGAAGCACTTTTTGATCCTGAGTGTTCTACCGAATGTGAAGGGAGGAACCGAGGAAGAACAAATGTATCCCAGCCGCCAAAGGCTAGCTGGTAGCACACAGGTTGTAGGTCTTCATAACAGTGACCACAAAACATTGGAATCACAGCCTCCCTCTATCCTGCTGCTTGACATGTTCAGGCTTCTCTGGACATCTGTTGAGATGTCATTGAAATTTAGGACAACGGTATTTGTTTTTATAATAGGCTGACAGGGGACCATCAACACCCTGAAGCGGTCTCCTATGGAGGATTGTATCTGGATAAATAAAGCACCTTTCAAACTCCTCGCGAAAGAGAAGCAGAGACTGAGCAGTTACAACCATTTTCACTTCATCACCTGGGGGACCATTCATAAGCTCACAGTGAGAGTATGGACGAGAGAGCTCTGAGAGAAGAGGAGGAGGAGGAGGAGGAGGTGGAAGGGGAGGAAGAGGAGGGGGGACAGGGGAGCTGACAGGTTGTTGTGGTGGCGGGGGAGTAACAGGCCCAGAAGGTCTGAAAAGCAGTGAGCATCACTGAGCCGGATACACACACCAATGGGCTGTACCCAAAACATACACCGCGGCGCTGTCAAGCTGTGCTCACAATGCATGTAAGTGTGTGTACACACACTCAAGACTACACTTTGTGGGGCTGCTGTAAGTTGTTGTTGTTGTTGTTGTTGTTGTAAGGCCATGATTGAGAGCTCTTACATGTGTCTTGGGCTGCAATTGAAGCTACGCTACATTTACTTTCTTTTTTTGTTTGCAAATAAAAAAAGATAGAGGGGGACATGGATGGATCTCTCCCCATCCATCACATGTGTGTTTGCCCGTTCAGTGATCACACTCAATATCACAGATACTACTGAAGAGGAGGCTGTGTGTGACTCCATGCTCTCATATAGCCTCCTCTGGTTTGGGAAAGAGAGGAGAAAGAGAAAGAAGGGCAGTATTTGTTGGGGAGTGAGGTCATGTTTCCTGGTTTTATTCAAGCTTAATGTACAGCCATCATTCAGGGGGGGGGGAATTACTGGTGACAACTTGTAACATGATAGCCACACATTTTGATTCACCTTTCAATCTGGAGGGACTTTTTATTTCATGATGAATGTTGATGAGTAACTTATTATTCTGCTCAGTCAAAGATGAAAGAGCAAATTAGTTGCGGTGGTAAGTTTTATTTGCATTAAACCTAAATTTGTGGCGCCGTTTAGCACCCAAAAAAAAGAAAAAAAAAAGACATGATGATGATGAACAAGTATAGTTTGTGGAGAATTTCCCTGGAGAGCAGTGCATACAGCATGGTGCTGTGCCTGCTACTGTACTGACAAGACATTTCAGACAAGGGAAATTGGCATGAGCACAAACTGTCCTCTGTGGCACTGAATTGGATCTGTCATCCTCTCAATGGAGTAGGATTGGAAATATAATACAGAAATCACTCAAAATCCTTGTAATTACACACACAGGCATTTAGACATGCATAACGACAGGGAGATGCACACACACAGACACACACAAACACACACATGTAGAATATCTTCTGAGTGTACAGTGTTTTTTCTTTTGCAACCACTAGCTTGCTGCTCCAGGATGCCAGAAGATGAAGCCAAATGAATGCAGAAGAAAAAAGATTCAGGTCAATTCTAAGTTGATTTATACGTCAAACATTCACTGGGTGCCTCCAAAATATGCTGACTGTGTCAAAAGCTGAGAGAAATTAGATTCATTTTTTTTCGTGTTCATGGGAGAGCACGTCTTCACTTGCATGCAAAAAGTTTTCGGCATTAAAAGTCATATACAGTACTTTGTCATATACACTGACATGCAGAAGCGCACACACACACACACACACACACACACACACACACACACACACACACACACACACACACACACACACACACACACACACACACACACACACACACAGCCTCTACTATTCATCACTGTTTTCCACTGTAATTGGGTTTTTAACTGGATGATACTTTGAATGTCATTTCACATGAATTATGTCTTTCTTTGACTTTTTTACAGCTGAATAAAAATGCACACAGTGTAAACCTGTCTTCTAAATGACAGTTTAGTCTTTACACACAATCCATTTGTCTGCAGAACAAACCTCTGGGGCTTCTGGAGAATAGAGTCCCTGTTGGACCTCATTTGCTAGCCTTTTGTCTGTTATATAAGTATTATGTTCTTTTCTAAGCTTATTCTATCTGCATTGCATATGTGTGTGTGTGTGTGTGTGTGTGTGTGTGTGTGTGTGTGTGTGTGTGTGTGTGTGTGTGTGTGTGTGTGTGATCATGTGCATGCTCCTATATCTTAACCACTAAATATGTATATATATATATATATATATTTATTTTTGACATGTATTTACCGGGTGCTGTCCGTTTGAATTCCACACATTACTGTTTCCTGCTCCTGGTATTAGTCTAATTATGAGCTGCTTTGTAAAAAAAAACATTCATTAAATGCCTAAAGTGTATGTTTAAAAGTCATATTTTGCGTGTGTATAATCACTGGAGGAGATTCACGGACAGGCGCAGCAAAGCATCCTCTTGCTCTAGCGAGCACATCAGTGTCAGTGCGTGCCACGGTACCTTAATCCAAGTTGGCATGTGTTATGCATCAGTTGTGCTCATGTTTAATCCAGGGAAATGTATGGGATCACTCTAAAACCTTTCTTTACCTCAGGGTAGAACTGACTTATTTTGTGTTTTTCTTCCTCGTCTTTTCTGGCTTCCTCTATTGCTGTTTTTGCTGCTTGTTCCTGCCAAATGATTTCTGGAACAATAAGAAAGTGAGACATCTGCAAATTTAAATTTGACTTCTAATATGCCTGGTTGTGCTGCCTGATCTCACAACAGTTCACAGGATTTTCTTGCTTAAAGCAGTTCATTGAGCTGTCTAATACTGTAACATAAAAATATTACACACTGATTGGTGCTCGAGTTTTCGTTTCCCTGACCTTTAAAATTTCGAGAATAATGTTTTTTTATCATTGCATTAATATTGTTTTACATCAATATGAAAGTGCCCTATAATGCATCAGTGTAGAGATAAACACATGGCATTCAAAAGTAGAGGGAAAAAAATGAGTTTCATCCACCAACATGAATCATATCTAAAGCAGGAATGATGATGATGATGATGATTATGATGATGATAGAACTCACACTCTATCTTCGTTCTACACAACAACTAATTTGAATAGCACTCAACTTAGTGATGCTCAGGTCATGAATGCCATCTGCTTTAGAGCCTAACAGCCGACCTCTGTTTGGGGAAAAGGGGCATGTTTGTTACTGAAAAAGATCAACTCACACGACCATATGAGGTCAAAACCGTTTGTCACAGAGCAGCGCAGGAGTGCAAAGGTTTGGCGTCCCTGTCGGGCCCGTTGCCTGTGCAGGAGAGTGTTTGTTTGTTGGCGCGTAGTGCATGTAGAGTCAGATCCAGGCAGACTTTACAGATATTGGCGCTGGAGAGTTCCGCCCGCTGTATCCTGGTCCAGAGCAGATGGCCACAGATCCATTCAGCCAAGGCCTTAATAGAGCCACAGCTGCTGGCAGACAAAGTGAATCTCTCTCCATATGCACTTTCTTGGAAAACACGGCACTGCTCTGTTTGCTCTGCCGTGGGAGTGTGACACAGTCCGCAAGCTGTGACTCAGATCGCTGATACCTCTCAATTTGTTCCGGTCCGCGCTGGGCAATTTGTTCAAATTTAACAAAGGCTGACAGTAGAACAGGTACGCCCTCGTCTCCTGCTCACGTTCGGCCGTAAAGCTGGCATTAACAAGGGAGCAGTGAGTTCAATAGCTTCACCTAACGAGAGTCCATCCATCTACTACAATTTTACACCTGTGAGAAATGCAGCTGTGACTGTGAAGTTCCACATGCCCTTATTGACCTCATTAATATAATACAATTGTCCTTAATGCAAGTGCAAGCACTCTGTTGTGTGTAAACTGCCAATGCTGTTATTCTGGTACACAATTTATGCCTTATTTATTTGAAAAGGTGCTTATTGACGTGATGAACTGAATCACAATATAAGCACTTAACAAATTTAAATTAGGGTAAAACATTAGTCTCAACAGCAGATGCTTTAATTTGATCCTGCTGCATTTCAGATGATCATCATAGCTTATATCTTAAAAAATGCAGAGGCACCTCTTTAAGGAATTGCAATTTCTATTCATTTGTCTCTTTGTCTCTGACAGTTTAATCTTAGTCCCCTACTGTGTTGAGTTGGCGTTGAGTTGTGTTGAGATGTTTTCTAGACATCTCTACATCTGTTTGGGCCCTCGGATGGTTGGTGCAGTGTTCCTGCTGTGTGCTGGGCCCGGTAAGCTTCAGGCCCCCTCGTGACCCCGACAAGGATTAAGTGAGTGCAAGAAATGAATGACTGAGCTCTATCAGGCCAATTCCTGCAATTCTATTTCAGGAATATGAAGTGTGACTGCCATTATCACTATCCTGACACGGGGGGGGATCTACAGTGCAGGTGTCAAGAGGGTGAGCGTACCGGCAAGAGCAAAAAGCTCAGTCTGAGAAGAGATCAGTATTTTTAAAAAGCACACTATCTCGGGGAATAAATAGAGGCGGGCAAAACCAAGTAAAGACACTGAAGGGAATGAGAAGAAAGAGATTTTCAACTCGCTCAGGTGCAGGCCAATGAACGCTAACCAACTGGGACAGCGAGGGGCTTGACATTTCTAATTAATAATAATTGAATCACTCGAGTGCTTTGTTTACTGAGTGGGAGCCACCATGGATCAACAATTCCACTTGCTGCAAGGGGGGAAATCACACACACACACACAAAAATGCATTGCAAGTGTGTATGCACCCTTGTACACACACACTGACTGCACACACTTACGTTGATGTGCTCTGGGAGTTCTACAAGGGAGAACTCATTAAAGTCCGTACCGCGTGTTCTTCGGGAAACAGAAAATGTAGAGAGAGCCTAATCGTCAAACTTCAGTGTCAGCATCAAAGTCCGAACAATCCATGAAGTTCTAATCTGTTTTGGCACATGGCAACCACCAGCATGAGACTGCCCACATTCAGCTACAGACACACTCGATCACACACACACACACACACACACACACACACACACACACACACACACACACACACACACACACACACACACACACACACACACACACACACACACACACACACACACACACACACACACACACACACACACTTCAAAGTTCGGTGTGTGGGAGCTTTAGGTAGTTATGTAGCTTTCTGCAGCAGACGCATCCCAGATGCCTCATGGTGGATGAGTGTCCGCTAATGGCGCCACTATTTAAAGCTGCTCCTGTGAGTCTCTGTGTGGCTGTTGTTGATTTTTGTCTTCAGAAACATCTGTGTGTTCGGAGGGAGGGAAATCTGAGGACGCATTGTCAGGAGAAAAAGATGGAAGAAGGAGGAGTTGAGAGATGAACGAGAAGAATAGCGGAGAACATGAGCGACTGAAGTTAAAAAGAGAGAGTGATGTGGGTGGTGCATCCATCTATAGGGCAAAAATGCCTTAGGAAAGTGTGTGTATGTGTGTGTGTGTGTGTGACTAACAAATGTGTCAAGTGTGACTTCTGGCACCTCTTCTCTGTTCTTTTCCGTCATAAAGTAGGGCGAAAAAGAAGACAAAGAAAAGAAAGTTGGGCTTCCAAGTAACAGATAAGTGTAGTGAAGTGGCGGGTTAGAAATGAGAGGGGGTGGGGGGGGGTGGGGGTGGGGGTGGGGGTGGGATGATGACTAAGAAGTAATCATGTGGATGGTTTGACATTTGCTGAGGGTCGTCGTAAGCCGTTTGTAGCGGCTTCGGTCAAGTGAGGAGGATATCTACTGGACTGGAGAGTTTATCGCAAAAAGATGAGCTGGAGGTTATAAAACGGTGTGAGGGGAAAAAACCGGAGGATGCTTGAAATCAATAAAGCTGATTTGTGGAGTGGGGACGTCGAGGGGTGCGGGATAGGGAGGAGATGGCACTCAGGACAGATGGTGTTTAAACACCCTCAATGCTGAGAGGAGCTGGGGAGTGTGACAAAAAACAAAAAAAATCAACAGAGGGAGTATTGGTGTCCAACTTCTGCCATGGTACATACCCATGCCAACTGGAGAATGGCAGCACCCCACCAGTCTGGACAGGCTACACCATCTGAACAGCATGAGCAATCTGACTATTCATCGAGGCATGCTAGAGCAAACACACACACACACACACACACACACACACACACACACACACACACACACACACACACACACACACACACACACACACACACACACAGATACACACACAGTTTTTAAAGTAGTTCTTCTGCTGGGAAAGGCCACTGTCATGTTGCTCCACTTTAAAACAACCAACCGCCGCCAAAAAGTATTTTTGTTCCCCTAAAGAAGAAGAGCAATCATAAAAAGAAATAGAAAAAAAAAAAGCATGACCTGTTGTTCAATCAAACAGTTCACTGAATACACAGACAAAAGATATACAGAAACCAAAGAGGACACAAAAAAGATAAAAACTAGGACAGCCTGGTCGATCACTCATTCAGTCACACCTTCCTGTCGTTCCCACAACATCAGCCACACAGCAGGACTCTCTGCGGCCTGCCGCTGCGGTGACAACAATGATTATAACGTCTTTTGTAGAGACATGCATCAATAGTGCACCTTGTTCATGAAGTGCATTGGAATAGAACTGTCCTCGGAGCAATATAAAACATCAACAGCAGTCAAACATGTATGTGGTCCGGACACTGAGCAGCTGTCTGTTAGAGGGAGAATCCATTTTCTTGCAGCACATTCTTAGCAGCCAGGAACACAGGTGGTCAGATGGTCATACGGGTAGGAAACAAACTGTCTGCCATAACAGTTTACACATTGACTTTCTTGTTCAACTTCGACCAGCTGACAGTTTCCCTGTGCTATTAGCTATTTTATAGTGTTTGTGCTCAGTTGTATTAGCCAGCTGCTGGCAGACGCTTCATATTCAGAAAACTGTTTAAGGAGAACTGTTTGGTACAAACCAAATATTAAAATGCTAGGTGTGAGGCATTCCATCAACGTATCTATCTGACTGCAGGCAACCGTGCACAAGCATCCCTCTAAACAACCCGCTGGGAGGGTTTACCCTCTGATCAAGGTCCCTCACCTGGGAAAGCCTCAGAGCACATCGGGGCTGACTGAATTGAATATAGATATGGGTAAATGATTTATGAATTATGAATGGGCACCAATCCACAATGTGAAAAATGCAATAGCTTTTTCAAATTAAAAATGGATTTTCAAACCATCAGAGAAAGTGACAGCCACTGGAAACTTTTGACAGCAGCTGAAGTCCAACAGATTGGCAGACATATAGAGAGAGGCTGATGGGAAAACTGAAAAATATTCATTATTGCAGATCTCTGCTTCTATATGATACAGCGGGTAGTTTGTGAAAGAGTTCACACTTTTAATATATATATATATATATATATATATATATATACAGCGGGTAAAATAAGTATTGAACACTTCACCGTTTTTCTCAGTAAATATATTTCTAAAGGTGCTATTGACATGAAATGTTCACCAGCTGCCGGTAACAACCCAAGTAATCCGTACATACTAAGAAAACCAAACAAATAAGTTCAGAAATTAAGTTATGTGTAATAAACTGGAATGACACGGGGAAAAAGTATTGAACACATGAAGAAAGGGAGGTGCAAAAAGGCATGGAAAGCCAAGACACCAGCTGAAATCTATCAGTAATTAGAAATCAATCCTGCCCCTTGTCAGTGCAAATTAGTATCAGCTGGTTCAGTCCCAACTAATGGCCTATAAAGAGGCCTCATTGCCCTCATTACCAAGGTGTCACACAAGAAACATCTCATGAAGGGTAAAAGCAAAGAGCTCTCTCAAGACCTTCGCAACCTTATTGTTGCAAAACATACTGATGGCATTGGTTACAGAAGGATTTCTAAACTTCTGAATGTTCCAGTGAGCACTGTTCGGGCCCTAATCATCATTTCACCATAAACCGGCAACGACCAGGTGCTCCTCGCAAGATATCTGACAGAGGAGTGAAAATAATTATCAGAAGAGTTGTCCAAGAGCCAAGGACCACTTGTGTAGATCTTCAGACAGACCTGGAATTAGCAGGTACAATTGTTTCAAAGAAAACAATAAGTAATGCACTCAACTGCCGTGGCCTGTATGCACGCTCACCACACAAGACTCCATTGCTGAAGAAAAAGCATGTTGAAGCTTGTTTAAAGTTTGCTGCACAACATTTAGACAAGCCTGTGAAATACTGGGAGAATATAGTCTGGTCAGATGAGACGAAAATTGAACTCTTTGGATGCCATGATACACACCATGTTTGGAGGTCAAATGGCACTGCACATCACCCCAAAAACACCATACCAACAGTGAAGTTTGGAGGTGGGAACATCATGGTGTGGGGCTGTTTTTCAGCATACGGCACTGGCAAATTTCATATAATTGAAGGAAGGATGAATGGAAAAATGTACAGAGACATTCTTGATAAAAACCTGCTGCCATCTACCAGGACGATGAAGATGAAACGAGGGAGGACATTTCAGCAAGACAATGATCCCAAACACACAGCCAAGGAAACTCTCAATTGGTTTCAGAGAAAGAAAATAAATCTGCTAGAATAGCCCAGCCAATCACCTGACTTGAATCCAATAGAAAATCTATGGAAAGAACTGAAGGTCAGAGTTCATAGAAGAGGCCCACGGAACCTTTAACATTTGAAGACTGTTTGTGTGGAAGAATGGGCCAAAATCACACCTGAGCAATGCATGCGACTAGTTTCTCCATACAGGAGGCACCTTGAAGCTGTCATTACCAACAAAGGCTTTTGTACGAAGTATTAAATCAATTTCAGTAAGCGTGTTCAATACTTTTTCCCTGTGTCATTCCATTTTATCACACATAACTTATGAACTTCTGAACTTATTTGTTTGGTTTTCTTTGTATGTATGGATTACTTGGGTTGTTACTGACACCTGGTGAAAATGTCATGTCAATAGCACCTTTAGAAATATATTTACAGAGAAAAATGGTGACGTGTTCAATACAAAATGCCTAAAATGACACTGTTTTGAAACAAATCGGTATGTCTGCATCATCACACAAAACAGATACAGCTAATGGCACCGCTTTGTGCAAAAAGCTGGTGAAACCTTTAATTTTTTTGAAGCAAAACACGAGGTAAAAGTGTGCGCTTGTGTGTTCACATGCAGTGAAAGCCTGCGGGTGAAAGGGTGTGTGTGAGGGGGGGCAATATGACACACACACACACACACACACACACACACACACACACACACACACACACACACACACACACACAACCAAGCAAACACACAGAACCAACACTTGCTATGTGTCAGAGCTATTCCTGTGTAGGGACAGCTGAAGTTGATCTCATTAACTTGCCCTTCATTCAAACAGCTAATTACACACAATCACAGCCTTCACAGCGCAATCAGCTCCTGATGGAAGGAGAGAGAAAGTCTGCAACAACGACACAAGGAAGAATAAAAGCGGAGGACATACTGAGAAAGAAAGCAGAGCACAGAAAACAAAGTGAAGGAGAAACGGTAAGAGAGTGGAGGCTTCATTACTTCTAAGCCTTCAACAAGTATTTAACTTGAGTGTAAGCTGATTTCCCCCTCTCACGTACGGCAGTGGATTGGCTCACACTCAAAATCTTTCTGAAGAAGCTATTTGTTTTCCAGTATCCCTAATAAAGGAATTCATGTTATGTTAATGACTTTTCAGCCTATTACTGCACTGCTGATGGATCCATCTGTACTTGAAAATGTCTTTTCCTCCAGAACCCTGCCGCATGGTTATTTGTGTCACAGTCTTTGTCAGGTAATTTATGGGAAGACATTAAGCCGTTAATACATTGTGTTACGAAAAAAAGACGACAGTTTAATGGCATTGCGTGGATGAGCAAACTAGCCATCAATAATGTCGTATAATGAAGCCGGTTGAAGGCCTATCGGGAATGGAAAACAGTGGCTGGTGAAACTTAAAAGAGAATATGAAGAGTTTGTGCATGTGTTTGTGTGGGTCCACGTGTGTGCTGGTGCTACTTTATGTGTGTACTTGATTTAAAGTTTAAAAAAAAAAACAACTGAGAGAAGTTTGAGCCGAAAAGAGTTGAAGAAAGAGACAGGTGCAACAAAGCAGGAACAGTGTGTAGATGGCACACTTGTTTACAACTTTAGAGATCTGGCTTTCAATCCCCAGCAGTTAACATTATTATTTAACAAATCTCTTACCAATTCTTTAATCTAGCTTCATTTTCTTTTTCTTTTTCCGAGAACCAATTTACGAAAGCTTCAGGTAGCAGGCTTTCCAGCTGGCACGAACCATCCCTCTTGCTCTATGAAATGACAGACTGAATTTATGGCAGATTATGTCTGGGATTGCTAATTAATGTAACTGTAATTAATCTCACTCTGTTACTAACTAGCCCAAAGGCCAAATGAAACTTGGCTGTTGTCTTGTTAATATGCTCTCTGCCAACAGAAGGTATTGCAGATCTCAATTGAATCTTTCGCTAAAGTTTTCTTTGCATTAACAATCTGAACCTCAAAAGAACAGATAAGGTGATAACTGGCAGTTGTGCTTCTGGCATTGGCTGAATTGGACACGAGTGGCGGTGCTAGCGGATGGTATAAGCCACTGAGGGATGACTTCCTTGTTACTGCACTAGTGAGTAAAAAGATGGAACATAAACAAAGATGAATAAGAGGACAAGGAGAAAGTTTAAGGGAAGAAGAAAGGAAGTGGTGAGCAACATGGTGAGCAGAGGAGAGGTTCCATAAAAGGATTATGAAGGAAGTGACGCCGTTCATGAAACTGTTTTCTGCTGTCGTCATTCACCTCATACCTCTCCACTGCTCACCTTTCTTCTCCCTTTTTCTCCCTCAGTCTGTCCTGTCTCTCACCCTGTCTGAGGAATGTTATGAAACTGTCTTCTTTGCTGTGAACTTCAAATTGGAGAATATTTTCAGAGTCAGTTCTGCTCCCGTCTTCTTCTCTCTGCTTCTTCATCTCTGTCTTTGACTGCTTCTATCTCTTTCTCTTTCAATGCAGTGTTGCCCTTGACTCCAACCTACCCTTTTTTTAGTGCTCTAATGATGCGTTTATGTTGTTAACTCCATCAGTGTCCACACTGGTTTTGTTCAGTTCCATTTAAGGCACCATCAGACTTACTAACACTTCCTAAAAAATGTCTTAGGCAAAATACGGTTAAAAAGTGATGTGACCAGAATTTGTAAATAGCCCTGTGAGGAGGTTGCCTATGACTCGTTGTCATGTTTTGAATGTAAATGGTTAAATATCCTCGCCAGTACACTTTAAATGACACATTTACACAAAGAAGAAGAATTAAAGCATTTAAAGACACAGTGACCTGTATTTGTCAGAGCTGGAGTGTAAGGGAGAACTAAAGATGCTGTTGAGTTGTGTTTGGTCTGGTAAAAGGACAATAGTTCTGCAGCTGGACTCTCTACTGTATATATAGATTAAGACTGCATTCATATAAGCATCCTATTGCAGAATTCAGCCGCTCAGTTGAGTGGCTTGACTAGGAGGAGGCTTTCTCTAAAGCTATATTTTTATTATTGAAATCACCAATCATGTTATTTGCCATTTCAATAGGCCTGGGGAGGATTAAACCCCTCTACATGAGTGTCATTCTATGAGGCAGAGCTTCACACAGAGCCTCAGCTCTGCCTGTACTGACCCTGCAGTCATTTAGACAGCTGGGAATAAAACCAGCTAAATAGCAGCAGATTAAGACGGATTATAGCTGGGGAAGTAAACCATCTGAATGACTCCACATCGCTGTGGAGGTGAAGCTTATTATGGTATGCACACTGTGCTGAGCATGTACGGGCAGATGAGCATTTAGTATGGAAACAAATATTGTGAGGGGGGAAAATATGTATGATCATATTAAGTATAGCATATGACATGCTTCAATTACAGCTACAGGGAAAATGTACAAATAAATCTGAAAAAGTAATTTCATTTAGATGCATGTGTAGGATTTCTAACACGTAAACATCTGAGCAGTTGCTTCTTGTGGTTGACAGTTGTAAACTTTACTTAGAAAATGAGTTAAGGAAAGCCTATTACAAATCCATGCTAAAGAAATTATAAATCTATTACTGAATTAAGTGTACTTGCGATATGTTTTTATCTTTTTTTAATGGGGTTATGACTTCTATATCAAACTCCCGTGTCTGTTTACTCTAGCGGGGTAAAATGACTTGTAAATCGATTAATGTACATCATCTTGCCGGCCTACTGTTAACATGTATCTTAAAAATCTCTTTTTCTTTCCGCTCTCTGTACTTCTTGCTTCTCGTGTTTCTTTCCGTCTCATCTCTCTGCTTTTCATTCATCATGTTCCATGGGTGACAAGGATCCTATAGGAAGGTACTGGAACAAATATCCCCCCCGCCCTGCTATCGACAGGTTCTACTCAATTGAATTTAATGCTCGGCTGCCCTCGTGTTTTCTCTCTCAGTCTCGCAAACAAACTCATTTATTCTAATTTTGTGATGTCTCCATTTCGCATCTGCGAGCTCTAACATCAACTCCACCCTCTTGCGGGGCTGCGCTTGACTAGGGTGGCATCCACTAATTAACCACTTAATCAGAACCAATTAATGTAATAATGCACGGCTTGATTAACAAAATTGCTTTGGGCATTTCAAAACAAGGTATCCAATATCTTACACAAATAGGGTGGGAAACGGCGGGTAATTATTCCCCGCCATGTTAAGTGAATATCGATGGATAATGTGGCGATGTGGCTAAATAGAGATCGAGGAGAACCAAGACAATTATTTTGTCGGCGCGAAGGCACGAGATGACAAGTGTTGTTAGAAGGTTGACAATGAGACAACGCTAAGACAACTGGCTTATCTGAACAGACTGACTCACATTAAGACAGAGGGAGACTGAAAGCCTTTGACCTTCAGATTTAAAAGCTGTTGATAGAATAGGAGCAGATATCACCAGCTCTGAGCATACAGAGGATATCACTCTTTTGACAAAGATACAAGGAGGAGAAGAAGAAACCAGCTCTCCCCTCCCAATCTAGGCCACCTCATCATTTCTATTTTTCCATTTGTCCTCTATATACGGTCCAGTATTACCGGGTGCCATTTCATTTCAGACATGTACTAGGGAGAGAAAAAGGCTTTCTCAGCTAATCCTCCTGCCTTAGTTGAGAAGGCATCCTTTCAGTCTGAGCACACCTGTGGGAGACCGTTCTCTCTGTCTCCGTCTCCCCCCCTCTCCCGCAGAGTCCAGCAGTCTGCCTCAGAGGAAGAGGGCCAAGAATCTACCAAAAAAATCGATTTATTGTCAACGGCAGATTTAGTCCGGGACAATATCTAGCTGGTCCATACAAACATAGAGAAACACACACAGACAGGCACACCAACCCTCTAGAGTGGAACTCGAGACTTTCCATCCCAATCTTTCCCCTCAAACATTGCACTCAATAACGGCAAAACCAGCGCTGCAGAACAGAGTACAAACGAGCAAAAGAAAATCCCAGAATCTGAGAGCTCAGTGTGCTGTTGCGAATTTTCTGCCTTCCTGGATCACCGCGTCGGATCGTCAGCCGGGCTGCTTCGAAAACATACACACGGCAGCCCGCGTACACACAGACACGGGGGAACACACACAGGGCGCGCACCCACAAAGCAGCTGTCAGTCATTCCGCTGAGCTCACTCAAGATACTCAGAACCAGCAGCCGCTCAGTCAAACTTAAAAAAAAACTTGTTAGTGTCGCCTCCCCTCTAAGGAGCTTGAGGCGCTGGGTTTAAAACTACCTTGGAAACCTGTGAGCTATTGATCAGATCAATCCAAGTCGTGTTCTAGACACACAAACAGTCGTGTTTGTCCCAGAGAGGAGGGAGATGAGCTATACTGACTTTTTCAGTCTCTGCAGCAGTGAACCAATGTCAAGACGGGAAACCTTAAAAATCCAAAAGTGCTCCAAATAATCTGTAGGCAATGTTTTTAAATGGACACACTTTTCCAGAGTGGAAGGGTGGAGAATTTATTGCCACTTATTTCAATTTATTTTTGTCTTTTATAAACAAGCGGAAATGTTTTGTTCAAGGTTCATTCAGGTACAAGGAAATTACGCTTTGGTAACTACGGGTGAAAAGCAGCAAGAAAACATGATGAAAAAAATAAACAAGCAGGAAAAAATGCACAATAAAAGATAATAAATACTAGAACAGTATTGCACGGTGAGTTAGATGTGTATGATAAAGTGCTAGGGTGCATTAGTAGAAGTTTTGGGGGGGTGGGGATTGGGTAATTTTTTCAGCTATGAAAGGGAGTGATGGAGGCTATAGCTCGTATATAAAAATAAATTAATTGCATCACTGTTTAGTCCCCGTTTTATTGCTTTCAACGCAAGCTTATTCAGCTGGAGTTATTAATTGTTACACAGGCTGTGACAGCTCAACATGAGTTCAAATGTAGACTGAGCTGCCATTTGCTTGTTTAAGTTTGTATTGTGTTCACATATTAGTTCCCAGTGACCCCAATCTTCAAAAATCTGCAAAGTCATAATCTGTTTATTTAACCTCTGCTTATCCTCGTTTTATTTTACTAATTCAAAACCATTCTACTGTGTAATTGTTTAGTCTGCAAGACTTGTTAATGTATTCATAAAAAAAAAAAAGGCTTTTTGATTGGCTGACCAAAACACTGCAGTCACAAGCCAATGTCTTTAAAATAATAAGATCATTCCTGTTTGGTTCAGATGGGAAGGAGAGCATTGCTGTCAACGTCCTCGTCCAGCAGATCTACCATAACGTCAACTCAATAGTTATTTTACTTAGTTAATGATGAGCCTTTTTGAGATCTAACATCTCTTGACTGCTTTCAAGGTCACACATATATTTGTGCCTTTCTTTCTGTTTCTTGCTGAGCAACAGAGTCAAGACCCCTCTTCACATTTGGTTCTTGATTCATAAATAGTCCTGTATTGTATGACTATCCTCCCTGGACGACGAGAAAATAGACTCGTGCTGAGCTAAGGGTATTTGAGATCTTACATACAAACAAAACCAAGCAAGACCTAAGAGTAAAATACAATAATTAAACTGCCAGAGAAATACAGAGTATCTCGAATAACCATAACAGCTCCACGGTGATCTTCAGCGAGAATACCTCAACCCGATATCACATCCAAACGTGACACCTGACAGTGTAACCATCTTTTCTGCCGTTGTGATAGCTGGATGGTCCAGCCTCAGTTATGCTGATCTACAGACCGGGAGCTCCATGCAGAGTCTCATCAATAACTCATAGAGCAGCTCATTTCAGTGAGCAACCTCCATGCCTCGCAGTCACTTCCTGCTAAGCGTGAAACAACGCTGGCGCTGGGGAGGACTTGTTAAAAATATATCATCTAGAGAGACGGGGCACTCGCTGGAGAATACATAAGCAGGTGCGTTTGTCAATGCCGCCCGTGTTCATTAATGTATGTATGCGTGTTCACGGACACACGTGTGCGGTAATAAATGTGCCTACTATATTCTGTCTGTGTGTTTTTGGAGGCAGCGCTGCTCCAGCTTCACTCCCCTGCAGGACCTAGCCACAAAAATAGTCCTGTGCCACAGACAGCACGTCACAACAGTGAAGGGGCCAGATAACGATGCAGGTTCCTGTCATGTTTCATGCATTCTGATAAGGGCGGCCAACGCAGGAGGATTATCTAGGAACGAGGCGAGCGGCCTACGGGGTTGGCAGGATGCAGCAACCAGTGGACCGTGTTGGTACGCGGCCCTCCTCTCGACACGTTCACTGTACCACAGTGCAAATAACGGCTCGCAATGGGGCTGCACTGACAAGACAGGTGACCATTTAGAGTGTGGACGACACATTCCGTGTTCCGGCCGCTGTGTTTTAAAGCACGGATCATTTTGGAAACATCTTGCATGGGAGCCCTTCCAACGATATCCAATGATATTATGAGAAGGTACTGTCACGGGTCGCCGAGCGCGTCATTGCTGAATAAAACGCAGCTATAATTCCACTTTATTAGCCTTAATTCTGAGGATAAATATAGGTTTAGCAAGAAAGGCCTCACAGAAATACGAGGCGTGTAAATTATGGGTGAATGCCTCTGTTCTGACAGATAGCATTACTCAGTGATGCAGACCACTGAACCATCAATTTGTCCATCTGTTTCTTGCTCTGTCCTGTGTCTTTCTTTCTATCTTTCTTTCACACCCCTACACTCTTTCTTTCGGCTAATCCCTCCTATCTATCAACTTTCTCATTTTTTTATTTTTTTATTTGGCTCTCATCTCTCTCAATCATCTTGTCTCTCAGATTCCTGTCCGCCATTTCTATATCTCAATCATCGGGGGCAAATTGAGGAATCATACCTAATATCACACTGCAGTGCACTTCATTAATGAAAAAAGGGGGGACTCGTGTTGGAGCGATGGGATGGGTTGTCCTTTTTTCTGTCTGCTTCCCTCACTCCTTGCCTTCAATTGGCGGCTTGAATGTTTTCCCTCTCTGCCTCTGCTTGTCATCGGTACCTGGAGCTACAAATGACACGGTTATTATTCAGAGAGTTGAGTACAGCAGCGTGTTTGTGCATCGCTGACTGGTCACGTCCCAAAGACACCGCACGTTTTTGTCTGCTTGCTGGTTAAGTGGCTGTTTCTTTGTGTGCCGCCAGATGAGCTTGAGGTTTCAAGTATGCAACGGGCTCTCCGGGAGTTCACGGAAGTCGCTGCACATCCGCCCTGCCCTGTCCAACCCCATTGTGTCGACTGAGACGCTCTCACTGAGCTGCCTTCAATTATTCATTCCGAAAATCAAAGCGAGACAAAACGGATGGCAGCAAAAAGACATTACTTTCCACTCGGAGGGAAACATGGTTGAAATTCATGTTGCAAGTCTTTTACATGAGGTGGAAGTTCAGCCGACAGTTATTAAGGTAAACACAACGCTGTGAAAACAAGCTCAAATCAGAGCGTTAAAGGCTCACTGTGCACTTAGCTCCTGTGTTATGTTCTCATGTCTCTAAGGCATTTTTCCATTATTTAATGTTGAAGGACTGAGCTCTATGCATTCGTTTGACACTGTGTTTATATAGATATGGTTATGTGAGTGTGATTGCTGAAGCCTGTGTAATAAGTCCAGTCTGTCCTCCCTTTACAGTACCCTGCTCCCCTTTCATTCCCGTACCCCCTACCTCTGAGCCCCGCGGCGGCCCAGCTTGGCGGCACCGGCGCTCCTCGTTAATCACACAGTGTCAGGCCTTTAATAAGTCCTTGACGGGGTTTCGCCGTGAACGACACTCTTTATCAAAGGTTTACACTGCCAGTGTGTCCTGGAGAATGATTGATCCCAGCAGGCTCGGGTGTGCCCTTCATGCAGACTGACGGAGCAACACTCACACAGCCGGCGGTACACAGCGATGTCAGAGGTGCATGGACATGTGTGGGGACTCATGTCTCCGTGTGAGGGCGGAGAGTGTGTGTTTGGCTGCTACGCATGGGTGATGGATACTTCTGCTCCTGATCCATTCCTCCCCTCACCAACCCCACATGAACCTGCATCTCCGAATGTATAAGACTGCCACTACCGATGCCGTGATGAAGCGATGTTTTAACCTTGCCTGCCTGTGGCTGGAAAGGAAGCGGCCAATCCACTTAACAAATTAAGTAATATCAGCAGCAATCGGTTGGCCTTGTCATTTTAGTTATGGGCATTACACTGTAGCCTTTGTGAAGCATTATCAGAGCTCTGCTGGCCTTGTCATGAGGGAGGCTGGGAAACTGAAAGGATTTCGTTGAATCTCAAATCCATCACATCCAAACAGTCTGACCGGTTCCTCAATCTGTCAAAATAAGACATACATAAGACAGAGAAGGAAAGGCGCTTGCTGCAGTGTGCTCCCTCTCTCTCCCCGGGGTATTATGCACAATTTAACCCCAAGTTTTTAAATGTTGTTTTAATGCATGAAAAAAAATCTAATTTAGATATTATTGAGGACAACAGTGGTTAAGGAAACAACACATACGTGCCAAACAATTATGTTGAGGAAGGGAAGCTTTAAATGTTAGATTTAATGCAGAGCCTAGTTATCTACAAGGTTGAAGATTTCAAATCATTTACAAACCTACCGAAGTCACAGCTCCAATCCATTACACACACCACCTTCAGCCTAGTATTTCTGAAGTGGGAACAAAAGATTCACTCTCTAATTTGATACAGTTTTACATACAGTATCTATGCCACTTTGAAAAGGCCACAATAGGGCTACATAAAAATTGTGGAAGATGGTTGATAAAATGTGGAATAAAACACTCAGCGATTTATCTAAAAACATTAGATAAAAAGAGAATATCACAGATAAGGAAACACAGGTAAAGGAGAAAGATTGTTTGACTGCACTCTCACTGATTATCCATTCATTTCTGAATATGGACAAATGTGCTGAGATTAAGTGAAAATTTGGATAACTTGGTGGAAGTCACATTAGAAACACTGTATGGTTTTTTTTTAACAAGTATGCCTGGAGTTAAATGGTGTTATGGTCATCACTGATCTCCACTGTTGGGTCCAATAAAAGCAAATCGGCTACACTCCATTCATTATCGTGAAGTAAAACACAGAATAAGCATAACGAGAAATTGTATAATAAGGAGAGCCATAATTAAATGAAGTTTTAAATAACGTAGTTCGGGAACAATGACCACGCCCTGAACACCTAATTGGCTCTGCACAAAGTATTTAAGCATGACAAATCCATCCACTTCCTCCTTGACTCTGTTTTCTCATCCCTCCCCCCCAACCCCTTTTTTTATTCATTTACCATTCATCTTTCTCCCTCTTCTCTCCTACCTTCTCGCTCTTTCACAGGATTACAGGAACAACGGGGGACTCTGCGCCACCTGACCTTCCGGAGAGACAGCCCCCACCCAAGAGTCTCCAATCCCCCTGTTCCTGCCAGCCACCGGGCACCATCGCTCTCCTCCCACCATCAGTCATCAACCTTCCTTACCCTCCCTGCTTCTCTACCCTACACCCCTCCTTCCCTCACCCTCCATCCCTTACCCTCATCCCTTCCTCCCACGACCCCTACCCCCTCATCCCTCGACCCCTACCCCCTCATCCCTCGACCCCTACCCCTTCATCCCTCGACCCTTATCCCTTCATCCCCTCATCCCTCCAACCCCTTCCCTAACTCATCCCTCTGACTCACATTCGTAATAAATCAGTCATAACCTATCTCGTGATAAGCGTGGTCTTTGTTAGTGAATTGTCTTTGGTTTCTTTGCGAGCTAAAAAAAAGTGCATTCCTTTGGAATATTAAGTACCTGGGGTGGGCGTTTTATGATTTACTAAGAACAAAGACCAAGATTCAAAAGTAAATTCAAGGCAAATGTCATTGTATCACTTTTTGTGAAAACAACACAGAAGAACAAACTCAGCACAAGAAAATACTCGAGACTTTGAGTACCAAGTCCCTGGCATTATTCCATGCAAAAGAAAAATCCCATAATGGTTGATGGTATCAGTGCCAATTGTACCGGCTGACCTGTTTGTAAATGGCAGTGCTGGGACATGAATGGCCCTGGGAAGTTCTCTGAATGAAATCAAAAGAGAACAATTTGAAAGAGGCCGCAGGCGACGCAGCGATTAGGACACTGACTGTGAGGGCCTACAATCTAACTTTACTTTCTGACCTCAACTGTCTCTCTCTCACTCTCTCACTCTCTCTCTCTCTCACACACACACAAAAAAACCTCCGACATGAGGTGGTTGACGCACCATCTGGTGGAATGGGCAGGGAGACAAACGGAGAGATCGAGTGGGAGGGACGTTAAACAAGTGTGTAGTGGTTCAATATTTGCCTGCTCTGTCCCTGTGTGATTGTACTTTTGTCGAGAGACTCTCTCGGCTGTGAAGTCTGTCCACATTCCCAGCAGTGTCCCCTCCCTCAGCCCTGCAGGTCGCTGCCACTCGGTCTGTGCAGACACAATGCTCAGATAGCCATGCCTTTTTGTTCCGAGGAACAAAAAACAGCACCTGCTCACAGAGGCCTTCTCTTATTGTTCCTCCAGACCTTTAAGCCGAGGTGCGCCTCTGTAATCATCTCTGTAACAATAGAGAACCGTAGTATTTATTTTGTCCCCTGACCAATGCTGCAGCTATTGGTTTCTGGGACCGATATCGATGCAGGTAAACAAACAACATGCTAAATTGTACAAGACTGGCTTCCCACTGCTGAAGCCTACAGCAAGGTGGAGTGAAAAGTGGAGGTGTAGTTTATGTAAATGTGTGTAACCCACTGTAACCTTCTTGTAGAAACGGAGCAGTGCCTGATCAAACTATTGCTGTAATGTCTTTTCAGATTAACGGCCTACATAAACTGAATTCTGTCCATTGTGTGCAGGAGGTAGAGTAGATATTGATCAATGCATATGTGGAGTAATAGATGGAAGTAGAAGGGAAATGAAAGGCAGTGCTTAAAGCCACTATTCAAAGGTGAAATAACTACAATTTCACATCTTGGCTCCAGGGTCCCTTGTGTTGCAAACTGAGGGTGTTTACCTGGTCAAAGCTCTGAAGGCTGGCGAACAAAGGAGATCTCATGTAGTTGGACAAAAGAAAATGCATTAAATGTGTTGTGATGAGAACAGTAGAAGAATGAAAGGCAAGGCAAGGTTGAAAGGATAAAAGCAAAATTGCTAAATGTCAGATATACCTCCACTGAGGTTTGTATTTACACGTGGAACTGAATGCGAAAAATGTTTTGGAATGACAGGATGCAAAAATTTGTTATTTTTCAGTTTTGATGCTAGAGGGTTACATCCCATAGCTGTATTTTGTATCCCTCAAGCTTTTGGTTCCTTTGTTTACGTAGATTCAGATTCTTACACTGCTCAGTCATCTTTTCTTGAGTTTTGAAGAATAAGGTACATATTGCAACGTTATCTGCAGCATGGATCCAGCTTTGATGCTTAAAAAGCAGCGAGGGTTTCTACAATACATAGTTTAAATTGAAGGCAGCTGCTTAGAGCATTCTTTGACGATGTCAAAATGTCTCACATTCTGCCCTGAGGGATGCAGCTACACAAAGACATACATTCATGTTTGAGGGCACGCATAACCACACATTCAAAGAACTCCCCCAAAAATTGTTAACTTCCTGTGTCCAGCGACAGTTGTCAAAATGGGTCTGCTAAAAATGTATAAACAACAACAAGACTAAAAAGGGAGGGCATGTAACTTAGAGTACTTTTGCAAACTTAATGTAAGTTAAGCAATAGTAAATGTTATATATTATTAGCATGCAATTGGCTTTCAATTGTCCATGACGGAGAAGAAAAAAAAGATTGTGTTTGCTGTCAATTGCAGTGCTTAGAAAGAAAGAATTGTCAGGTCAGACTTTTAAGAAATTGTAATTGGCCAAGAAAATTACAATCTGTGCAACTCTACCGTTTGTGTTTCACATGTATGGGCTTACTACAGTAAATTCACTTGAACCTACTCAAGAGACTCATGCAGACTGGCCTTTGTGCTTTACCGACCATTTGCTTCATAACTAAATCAAGTTTTCAGGATACAGTATATTCTCCAATAACAAATGGTTACAGCAAGTTAAGGGCTGGTTTTTGAATGCTGAGAAATCTAGTATTCCCCATGCATATTCTACTTAAGGCAATAAAAAGTAAAGGTACAGTGTTTCCTACACGCCCAGAAGCAATATTTCAATTTTAACTTTTGTGTTTACTTGGAGACGTAAAACAAAGTTTTAGGACAACCACACCATGAAATCTAATTTAACCTTTACATTTTACGCCTTGGCATTGGAATCCAGCATTCTAACTTTAGCCCAAACCACTTCTGCACAAAAATCCTACTGAATTTCACAGCCAGACGCCACCTATTAATCGTCTCCCCCCGACCCCCTTTAGCTGAACAAACATCTTACACATACTATATTCATGGCTAATATGTGGTTAGAGTGGTAGTTTGGATGCCTTTTTACCACCATTAACGCTTGGACTTGTCAATCTGTCACCCGCATCAACTAATAGCCCCCTTTTTGACAGCACCCATGACAGCAGATAGCAATAGCTAATTCAAGGCCTTAGGCACTTGTCAAGCGACAGAGATCGATAGCAGCCTGTCACACAGTTTCAGTAAAATAATGGACGAGAATGACGCTAGCTCGTTAACAGATCAAACACGCCGTTAGCCACAGCGGCGGTTCCTTTTTCACACTGCTAATCTAAGGCTTGACCTAGTCATCAGTTAGCTCATGTATGTAGGGGATGTTAATGGATGTTCCTGAGATCCAAGCATGTCAAACGCCGATCGTCCCCGGAGCCGTGGGCTGTCGCACTGCCACATGTCAAACCCCTTGATGTACGAGCCACTTTCTCTCTGCTTTAATGCATTTAAATGGAGCTGTGAGTCCAGCAGGACCGGCCCAATTTCAAAACCAGCGGTAACGGCCGAATCTCATCTACTGCCCTGGTGGACGGAGCGTGTACATAGGAAATGAAATTGAAAATCCATCAGGCGCACTCAGATGTACACACACACACACACACACAAGGCTTTTTCTTTAACAAACTCTCTCTATTGCACACACACACACACACACTCTCACGCTCACACACACACTTACAGAGGATCATATCTCACATTTCAAAGTGTTATAATAATAACGGATGTGTGATGAGCTGCTGCATGATGTAGAAAGCTAATCCAAGCAAAAAAAATTGATTTACTCGAGTAATTGAACTACAGTCAAAGAATTATGAGGGTAAAAGAGCTCCAGACTGCACTCGGCGTAAAGGTATTCTAACCTTGAATTTAATTAAAATCCTTTTTTCTCCTGTAGACTCTTGAAAATCACAGAGTCAGCCTTATTCACATTACTCGCAAAGAATTCATTTAATTTTTTTGAATAAACGTGCTGTTGATACGAGCGCCTTCTATGATATTTACCACTGAACGTATGGATATGCTTAAAATGTAAATGAAGTAGGGTATTACGTCAAAGACAATTATATATCAAGTAAAGGTACTCATATCACTCGGGAAATAGGCATAGATCATGTTACTGAAACATTGTAAGTAGAAGGCAATGTTGTTTTGTGTCATAGCCTACACTTATATTGGGTTGTGTTTAGTCTCTTAAAGAAATGTTTTCAGTTACTAAGGTAGTTTTGTCAAAACCAAACGGCAGCTTCAACAAAGCATCGAGGCAAAATTACATACATTTGCTTAGCAATTTACAGAGTCCTTGTACATTCACCCACAGGCCCGTCACCATGCTCAAGCAGTAAAAACTACAGCATATCCAACACCAACCATCAACGTCACCCATAAAGGTTGAAACACAAACCAGCAACAACACCTCAGACTTTAAATCTTCCAACTAAATATTTCGCCCTCCCTGTTTTTGGCTGATAACAAACGACGGACAACAGAGCTGTGCACGTACTCCCCAGACACTGGTTTGAAATAGTGCACGTATGTGTATTTGCGTGGGTGTGTGCACGACTGCTTTCATTAAAAGAGCACAAACATTTTAGAACCCGTCTTGTCCTGCCAACACCTGCCTTCCTAAGTGAAACAGTACATCCACAATGGACTTGAAGGAGCAGAGGGAGACATCACTGACTTGCCAGTGACATGTCGGTTTGGCTCACTGTCACTGAGGAAATGTCAGCAGAGCACACCATCGCTTCGCAACCAGCTAGACAAATGTCGTTCTGGCAGCAAGGTTCTGTGAATGTTTGAATGGTTGGTTGACCCTGCATCTGTAAGCAGTCATGTGTCTGTTGTAGTGCACTGCTTTAGAGGCCAAGGTTAGGGATGATTTGACTTGAGTCAATCTACAGTTTTTAAATTAAAATGCCTTTTTCTAAAATGTCAACATGTTTGTGTGGAAGGGGAAAGCTTCTGCTTTGTTTCTTGGGTACGCCTGAGGCTCCGCTCCAAAGCATACAGTACTACTGGATCTGTCTCAAAGCCATGTTAGAGACTAGCACCAGCGTTTCACATGGTCTAATTTAACAGGATGTACTGAACTGCAACATGAATGGATGAATTTTAATTCCTTCAATTATGCAATGCAGTTCTTTTTCATATCAATAATAATTTCCCGCTTTATCATTTTCCTGTTTTCCTGTTTTACTGTGTTAACCACAACTTCTGAATCATCAACATACAAAGGACAGTATATATTCACATATGCATCATTTTTAGGTGAGCCTAAACTGGTAGACATTGTTGTGCCACAAGGTACCATAACTTGATGTTAATATACTGACTTTCAAAGCAAAGTATGGACACTGACCTTGATTTTAGTTCCATGGAGAAAAAAAAAATCCACGACCGGCCTTGAGAGTCAAGAACTGTGTTTTAGAGGAAATAACTTGTTACAAAACGTAAAAACCTCCAGCAATTAGCAAAGCCACAGAATAAGTCCTAATGATGAGAGTATTTCACACAAAGGTGGTTATAAATCTGTCTTCACTGGATGTTTCACAGTAGCAATGACTGTCCTCACATAAAAGGGGCAAGGGTCCGCTTGGGACAACAGGCTTTTTTCACGGTCGCCATTCTGACACGTTGTAGCAGGAGGAGTCAGGACGCAATTAATAACATTAACAACGGCTAAATCCCACGTTCTTCCGCTGTCAGTTACAGGGTTCTGGGATTGGGATTGCTGGCGGGGTTTAATTCACCCACAGAGCCATCTTTAATGTTATCGGTCACACCTGTGCTTCTCCTGCTACACCAAGTCAAAACATCTGGCATGATGAAGGCCTATTTAAAGTCTCTTAATTCTAACCCTGACAGACACATTGTTGAGGGTTGGTTCATACACCTGTTTCCATTTTGCATCTTGTTCCAAGTACTTACATTCAGCGTGCCCCGAGTCAACAGCTGTATAATAATTTGTCTCCTCTCTCATTACCAAAGAGCAACGTACAGAACATTTAGCCAGAAAAGCACAGGTGTAAAAAATAAAATTAAAATAAAATTGCTTACTGATTTTGTGCATGCCGGCTCCATGTCAGACTTTCATGGCTTGCTGAGACATTTGAATGGAATAGAATGGAGCCATCGTTAATGCTATTAGTAACACCTGTGCTGCTCCTACTACAGTAGTGTTATGACAAGACAAAATGGCTGTGGTGAGAAAAAGGCTCAGTGTCGCTGATTCAAATGACTACTGTTGCCAACATTAACTAATTGACATTAATTGTAAGTCAGCTTATCATTGTGTTACAAAATCATGTGAAGTTACTCACCCACTCTCCTGTTTAGCTCTAGAAAGTAGCCGGTTTTGGAAGCACAATACCATTTTCAGACTGTTAGCATTTTTCCGACGTTTCTGGGTTTTTTGGGGGGCTCACCATCTTCTAACATCACATTCCATGACAATGAACTAGCTGCTACAGTCAAGAAGACTCTAATGTGACGCTGGAAAATAACTTTCTTCCGT
The DNA here is from genome assembly GCF_027596085.1 of Anoplopoma fimbria. Taxonomy (NCBI): domain Eukaryota; kingdom Metazoa; phylum Chordata; class Actinopteri; order Perciformes; family Anoplopomatidae; genus Anoplopoma; species Anoplopoma fimbria. The sequence goes on from NC_072467.1 coordinate 10,372,687, forward strand.
GGCTGCAACACACACAAGCAGAAAACTCCTTTAGCTTAAACTATCCTTATTAAACTCAGTGGGGAGGGAAGTTTGCTAGCTTGGCAGCATTAAGGCTGCAAGCTGCCCATAATGTAACACTGTCTTAAAGTAACAGGCTTGCTCTTTGCTCTAATATAATGTTATGACAAACAATTTCACACCAGTACAAGGGAAGTTTTTGCATTGCTCAAAGAATTGTATTCAACAATATTTTTTCTATCAGACCAGGAACTACTTGATACCAAAACAAACTGTCCAAATGAGAACTTCTATTTAGTTTTTGAAAGGCAGTGCTTTGCTTGAAATAAGTGCTTTCTGGTTAATTCTGTGTCACCACATGTCACTATGGCGCAGTTAAAAGGGATCGGCTGCAATGCAGTTTGATCAGTTCTTATTCAGACTTAATCCCATGTATCGATCCAAAGTATGACTGCTGTGAATGCATTCCTGGAACCACATTGGCCATTGAAGTGCACTACCTGAAGCGTAAAAGGGATGGGCTATCTGTTCAGCGGGCTCTGCAGCAGCGGGCCACTGACCAGAGCTGACGAGACCATTCCTCCTTCTGCACTCTAAACTTTCCCCAGAGGGGCCTAGCCTCCGCTTCCTTAAACAAGGTAAATTGAATTAGGACATTCTAACAGCTGACAAGTGTGAAATTGAGTTGAAGTGTACCCCGAGGTTAGGCGTGTGAGATGCAGGATTTAAACGCCCCAACACAACAGAGCGGGATCAAGCTTTGTCTGCGAGCTGAATTCTAAACAAGCAACAGGAAAAGAGATAAGGGACAGCTGGAGCTCACACAGTTAGGGCAGCAAGGAGTTTTTTTTTTGTTTGTGTGTGGGTGGGTGGGTGGGTGCGAGCGCATGTTTCCAAGCACACTGGGATTATATCACTACAGGGACAATAAAGTCGAGTGGACTGATATGCAAGCTATTTGGAGAGAAATATCCCAGCAGAAGCCTTAAATCGCATTCAGCTTACAGCGCCTAAAAAACACAAAAATCTGAGGTTTTCAGCTTTTGAGAAAAACACAAACATGGAGGGAAACGATAACATACTCCGTTGGCCTACGTTTTTCATGCTGGGTATTCATCTGTCAGTCACAGCTAATGCACCCTGTTTGTTCCATTCAGCTTGTCTGTTTCACTCAAACCGAATGGGATGCATGCACAAATGAAGAACCCTCAAGGTGTAAAGATGAAATAAAAAATTCAATAAAGCTGCAGTAAATCTGCAAGAATACAACTAACAATACCAAAAATCAATGAATTTTAACGAGGGCGGTCTCACTCCTGCTGATGCGGCTAACTGCTCAGTTGGTGTTTGGCTGGAAAGAACAAATGTATTTTTTTTCAAATGGATATACTGCAGAATGTTCCTCCTCATCCTACAGCGTATTTATTTCTGCTGCCATTCATGGGTATGAGGCATTGGTTTCCATCAATTTAAATAAATCTTGCATCTATCCGTCCAGTGTGGTCTAAATCATCTGTGTGAACGTGCCCTGGCCTCACACAATGCTGTCATCCATCACAACACTGCTGTGGCCTTCCTCTGCAAATCAACAAACAATGCATACAAACGTCCTCCAAAGCCTGCAGCAACTTCCATCTCCTGCTTATCGCCCTCCTTTTCCTCTTGACTATGACTACTATTTTCCTGCCTGTCACTCTCCCTTTTCCTTCTCGTCAGTTCTCTCCTATACCCTTTGCTCACTTCAAACTTTTCTCTTCCGTCTTTGTTTCCCCTTTTCCCCGACATCAAACCATCTAGTTTCACCTCTTCTCTTTGACCCCAGCAGCCAACGCCATCTCCTATCACTCAAATCACCGTTAATCCCAGCCTTGATGCCAAGTGTTTGCCTTATCAATCACATTTTCTCGTCCATTCTTTTCCCCTCTAGCGTCGGACTGTTCTATCAGTCACCGCTCGACACCCGCGTTCAGACCCCCCTCTCGCCCCGTCGTTGTGATGGTTAATTCCATCAGTCACACGGTTTTCACACACCCTCGCCGAAGCTCGGCCACTTCCATCAGAGCGTTAATCCATTTAAAAGAGAGAGTGGCTTCCTGCTCTGGTGAGGCCACAGAGAGAGGGGAATGGAGGAAAAAAAAGGGATGCTTTGTCAGAGCAGATATAAATGCTGTGCCACGAAGCAAGGACAATAATTTGTATTTCTATGTCAGACTGAGAGGAATATCCGTCGAAAGAGCCTGAACGTCAGTTCTGAACTGCGATTGAGGCTGCGGGGACTGACAGTGGGGAGGGTATGGGGATGGAGATGAAGACACAGCGTGTATGAGCAGCTCAAGATTCTTGTTGTGGCAAAGCTAGGGAGGTTTGGGCTGACCCCCTGATTATTAAAAAAATATAAAAATGATCAATATTAACTGTGCTGCGTTAGTAAAACAGCAAAAGTAAGGCTTAGTTTGTGTCATAGGTCTTTAAACCCTTCAGAACAATCGACGTGTAAGTGCAGTAGTGTAGCTCAAGCTGACATATAACACTGATCTGACCTTAAACAACATTCTATAGCCATGACAGAAGATCCGTGACGCTGTGCATGTCAACCATGTTCACAGTTTTTGTTTAGCGTGTTAGCATGATAACATTTTCTCAGTTGAAGCAGATGAGATTGTCATTAGTTTTGTGACTGGTCACTAAACATTACATTACAGTCATTTAGCAGACGCTTTTATCCAAAGCGACTTACAATCAGTAGTATATTACATATCATTCACCCATTCACACACTGATGACAGGCTACCATGCAAGGTGCCACCATCAGACGCTAACTAACATTCATTCACATCCAGTCCACACCGATGGCAAGCCTTCGGGAGCAACTTGGGGTTAAGTGTCTTGCCCAAGGACACATCGACTGCCGAAGCCGGGTATCGATCCACCGACCCTCTGATTGGAGAACTACCTTGCTCTCCACTACACCACAGCCGCAAACATGTTGGACATTTTACCTTAAAACCACAAACGTTAGACCTCATGGTTGCACTAGAGGGAGAGTTAAGGGATCATCAGGATTCATCCTCTTGGAAAAATGAATACATTGACAGTACAAAATGTCAACAACTGCTGGATGTGTTAATCCATCCAGCAGTTGAGATATTTTCTTCTGGACTAAAGTGGTGGACCCACAGACAGACCGACACTGAATGGCTAAAATAGTGGCTCTGCTGTTGTTACATCTTTACTGATTTAACCAAGCTTGTACAGGTCTTTTAAGCCATTAGAATAATTAAGGGGCTGACTTCTCACATTGATTGAACACACACAAAAAAAAAAAAATGCCTAAAAAGATATCGGAAATATGCCTAATGTATATTGGCTTAGTCCTTAATGGGTCATTGTACATAATGAATGCTGAGCCACTTGCTAACTATGATAAATGTAATAATACTTCAAATGAAACGATTTTGATTAAAAAACCTTAAGAAGGAAACGGTCTATCTTTTTAAGATCCATACACCATTGGTATAGGGCCAAAGTTTCACACATTTACGTCTCTGCAGAAGAAGCATTGTCTCTGCAAATGAATCATAGCATAAGGCATAGATATGTCTGATTGCCTTCCTCTGCATCTCTGTGAATGCGTTCTGACATCAGCATCCTCTTCAGCATTCAACACGATGCTCACTGCATCTTCCATTCCAGTCACATATTCATACAAATATCCCCAAATTAAAGCTCACAGTCTAATACAAATTACTCTTACACCTTGTTTTTTTCCAATGCGTATGGTGTCTGAATATCGATGTGTGCAAATACTGTTATTAACAGAGGGTGAAATAACCTGCAGAGAGAGCTCTGCAGCTGAAAGCCAGTTGAGGAAAAAAAAGGGGGTCTGATGAATGTGAGCTGCACTGGAGCCTAGGTGTGATGATGCCGGGGCTCCACAAAATCTATCCTGGGTGGAGAGGTCCATTTCAACCCCTGCTATAATTTTCCACCTTCCTGTGTGCTCGGGAAAACTTCACCAGCCTCGTACGGATTCATCGTCTTCCCGTGTGGAGGGAGGAAACGCTCGCCAGGCCCTGTAGCCGGGGCCCCACACGGGGAAAATAGTAATTATAATGGAGAGGTGCTGATGAAATGGGGTGGAGAGAGATGAAACAGAAGACCTCAGATAATGAAAAGGGGTGGGGGGGGGGGAGACTAGAGCTTTTTTTTTTTTTTTTTTTTTTTTTTTTCATTAGCAAAAAACATGAGTAAGAGTTGTTTGTCATCATTTCATTCTCGGCTGCCATCATCTCTGATGCAGTGTCGTCATTTCGTTTTAATTCTGCTTTAATCTGATCAGCAGCTGTTGTGCATTTGTTCTCTTCATTATGGGCTTTCCATCATTACAGAGCTCTCATTATCTTCCTCCGTGTGAGTGTTGATTCTTTCATTGTTATTGTGACTTTGCCAAATATCACTGGAAGGTTTGTGCCGGATCTAACCAGTCGTGTACCTTAATCTTAAATATTTCGGCTTACCCCAGCCTTTGGGCCTTTAATCTCTCCGTTACTCTCCTGTGATTTTTTCCGATGGCATCAATCTACCTTTCATTTTCCTCTCCGTCTCCCACAGTCAGGCGCTGCCAGTCGAACTCTGTGGCTGCCTTAAGTTACACACATTATTTAACGTCCTTTTAGCGTGTCTCTTTCTTTTCACGCCTACCCCGTTTTATGAGTTTTGTTTTTTTAATCATTTCACCGTCGCTCCCTCCCACCGCTATCTGACCCTTCTCTCTCTCTCACACACACTTGGCTGCTCCCTCACCTCAGTTGACCTTTTTCAGAGACAGAAAAATAAACTCTAGGGATATACAGAAACATGGACGTTCCCTCTCTGCCAGCCCTTCTTCCTCAACATTCGGCTCATGTACCTAAAAACCGCACCACCCCTCGAAGAGAGCAAGTGTGTGTGTGTGTGTGTGTGTGTATGTGTGTTTGTGTAATTTCCATAAGTTGAGAGGCAGTCTCAAGTGGCTGGCCTGGGGGCTGATGATCAGTAGCACTTCCATCCTCCCTCTGTTGCCAGCCTCAAGGGGACCACACAAACACACGTATGCGCTCACACAGCCGTGCTCAAAAAACGCACACGCATTCGCACGCACGCCAACCGCTCCCGGGATTGTCGGTGCCTCAGGCTTGTCTCTGTCTCCCTTCCTGTAAGTCTGCCTGAGTCTTCATAAGCTAGATTTCTCTCTCTCCCAGCCAGCATGCGCTTCGTTCTGACAGCATCCGGTCTGAGAAAAAGGCACGAGACAAAGTCTAGCCGCTCGATGAAAATGAAAACATACAGCAGCGCAACACCAGATCAAAACGTGTTTTTTTTCCTTACAAAAGGCTGACAAAGTGTGGATACTGAGACAAAGCATTGATTTCTCAGTCATTTAGAGAGCTCTGCTTCATGAGATAGACATTCAGACAAGAGGACGAAGACACATGCACACCAAACGAAAGCTTTGTTCTGGTTTTCTGCCCCATTCCCAACTGTGAACCATTATTTCCCACCTTCTGAATGGTCCATCAACCTCCCCCCCTCTCTCCTTCTCCTCTGGCTTCCTCTATCTGCCTTGGTTGTTGTGGATGCTGCTGTAAAACAAGTGTGATTTGTTATTCCCAGTGGCGTGGCCTGCTATCAGGGAGCCCCTGTTGTTGTGATAAAACTCAGAGCAGGGAGAACAATATGAAGGGATGGAAGGGGGGCGCAGTACCAAACTGACCCTGAGACTTTAATCTGTCGCCTTTCAAAAAAAGACGGATAATAAATAAAAGGACTGCCTTTTCTCTCTTTCTCCATCACATTGAAATCCTCTGACTCATTCACAAAATTCATTGGATTTGACAGGTTATATGTTGGACAGCTGTGTAATACAAAGGATGTGGTGGAGAGGATCAGCCAGGTTGAGAGTTGAAATTCTTCTGAGAGGAAAAGACACAAAGCATCAATGATGCTGCCTCCCATTTCATCTGTGCTGCTTGTTATTGTTTCCCCAACGCAGTTCAACCTAGATTTTGTTTTCTGCCTGTGACCACAACATAACCAGAAACTGGGAATTCACCCAAAAAATATTTTTATTATTGATTAATCTCTTTCTTAATTCCCCAATTGATTGGTCATTGAGCATGGAATATATAGGAAAGTAGTGAAAAATGCCACATATAAAAACAGAAAAAAGCAGAAAAGTGGCATTTCCCCTAAACTTTTCTTTCCCAGATGGTAGTCCAGCCACTGTGCCTGCACAAGAACCAATCTTGTTATTAGTCATTATATTATAGCTTTGGTCCTTATGAACAAAATGGTCAATTGCACTCCTTGCAAGTTATTATGGCGATCCAAAAAATAGCCTTCTCATCAAAGTTATAATTGTATACCATCCTCCTAACTGAATACTAGCAGTTTCACCGAAAACATTATCTGGATGTTCCAAGAACAGAAATAACAATTTGAAACCATCACACTGCTTCTTCCCGAATTCACACCTCAGTCAGATACAAACACACTGACATAACAGACTACAAGCAGAAGTATTCACTCTATACAGTGGTGTAGGGATATTGTTAAACATCACCAGATCTTTGCTCAGAAATAGTCTGATATGCAACATTTTCTTCTCCAACAAAAGGAGCCTTATCAAGGGGATTGAACAGATACTTCTAGTAGCCAAAGCAGCCGGACTTTTAATGATCCAGATGTAGCAAAATGTAGACATAAAGGCTACATACTAAAAACACGATGTTGTAAGTTCAATTCTCAGACATTCAGCAAGGATAGTATTACACACCTACCAAATATATAGTTGCCTATGTTCATGATTGGTTATTTTGTAATATATTCACATGATCATCATTTACCAAAAGTTTAGCGACATGGTTTTGACTTAGTGGTCTATGTTTGTTCAACTAATTGTTTGTAGTTGAACCTGTATACTTTTTTTTGGTTGCTAATTATGAAAATCACTGATTTCACTTATAATTCTTGCGTTTAATGATACTTTCATAATTCTAAAAAAACGTTTTGTAAAATAATTGTCCAATACATCCATTTTTGAAGCTATTGAGAGACTTTGACAGGAAGATGCAGAATTTGGCCTGGAACCAAAGGGCTTAGATTAGCTAAAAGCAGATTGAATAATTGAGAGGAAAAACTGCTATGGAAACTATTCCAAAAAACGTATTTAGTAAAGAATTGTAACGCAAAATGATATTTTAATGGGCCATGAAATGAACCGCAACTGAATTACAACAAGGGAGACTATGATTAATAACATACCACACATGATATAAAATACAGCTAATGTCACTGAACCCGGTAAGTGAACTGCAGGAGTCCTTTCACTGCAGTTAGTTATCGGTGTGCAGATACGGCCAAGGTGAGAGGAAAAGGGGGGAGGGGGCTGGAGGAGCTGTTGAATGATGTGCAATAGTGTGTGTTAATCTCTCTCTCTTTCTTTCTCTTACTGCACACACACACACACACACACACACACACACACACACACACACACACACACACACACACACACACACACACACACACACACACACACACACACACTTTCAGACTCAACCTGTTTCCCAGTTGTCTGCTATTGCCTGCTACCAAAGGCAGACCGTAATTCCCTCCAATCACAACTACAAAGCCCAATCTCTCCACTCAGAGAGAGATCCAGCAGGATAAAAAAGATTGCCTCAAACCATTCTCCTTCCGTGCTCACCACTCACCACAATAGCACACACATGGCCACGAATAAAGCCTTTGCTCACTGGCCGACTGCAAAAATGAGAAAAAGGGAACCCACCCACACTTGCAAACAAATACACAGGGCTGTATATTGTTTGTCAGTTTTCATATCCTTCCATATTTACTCTCCCTGTAATACAGCAGAGTGAAAATTAAATAATGGAAAACAAGGCGCCGCTTTATTTGTTGTTTCTCTCTCCCTTTTGCTTTAAAGTTATTGAAAACTTGTTCTTGTCACCGTTGTTTACCCCTCAGCTTAAGGAAAAAAATTGCCTCCATGCTTCTCTCTCCCAAATCCATTTTCCATTTCTGTTTTCTCTGGGAATAATAGAGCAAGAAGTCAGGTAGCTGCGGTCCAGGACGTGAAGCAGAGACCAGAAAAGCTGCAATTAGCAATATGCATTACCTAATCTTAAATTGTACAGACGACAACCTCTTGATACCAACCTTTCCGATGTCTTAATTAATGAGTGAAACATTAGGGGCGAGTTAGAATTGACATATCATCATTCAAGTGCTTGCTTAGCTTAAATAAATGGAAATGGAGACACGGGTGCCACAGGTGAATGTAAAGCAATGACGCTATAAAAAGCAGAGCCAGTGAAAGCATCAAAATAATGAGCTGGAAGGATTTTTTTTTTTCTTTCTCAATTCCTTCCTGGAAGCTCTGCCTTCAACACTTGAGCTCCAGTGCTGCGTTCAGCCAGCCTGCAGTGCCCTGGCTAATGCCTGTATACAGGCAGATGATCCAACCTGATCCGAATCTCTTTCCAAATCTCTGCAGCCGTGGCTGGTAATATGATAATCAAAAGGGGTGTTTGGAGAACGAAGTGGCTGCTGCCTGAGCACAACTGAGACCGGGATAATGTTGGTGGAAAACGTTTCAGCCTCAGGAAACAGAGCCACACTTGTAGACCAAACTCATGTACGAGAGATTTTGACTCCAGCATTTAGAGGTTTCTGTTTGGCCAAACGGGGACATGGAGGATAAGTCACATTTGGTAAACGGGGCTGTTTCATTTGGTGATCTGGCATTCTCTCAGTAACTAGAGGGTATCATGCTTGGAAAGCATGGATATCACACAGCTGGTGTTCAATGTGGGTAGATACAATGAAAAGAGATACAATTAGAACATTTACATGAAGTCAAAAAATCCACTAGGACCAGTTAAAATCACTCAATCAACTTTGCATTACATGTGACCTGTATGCAAACTGTACACTGATGTAGTTTAAAGCTGTTCTAATCAATATTCTTATCGTTGTAGTGGGATAATGACTTGTGTTATTTGTGAGGTGTCACTCAGAATAACAAACCCACAGAGAAGTATTAATCTCAGCTCTACTGAATGTTTAGCATTTGGTTTTTACTGCACACAAGTTTCCTGTTTGGATTCAGTACTGGTATCATAATCATCATTTCAAGCTGCACTGGCAGCTGTTTTCAGGCAAAAAAAGAAAAAAGAAAAAAACCTCATGAATCTTAAATGCAACCTGCCAAGCACCAAACAGCTGACAGACAAATTTAGTGACTTTCTGGTGGAAGATTCAGCAGCTGTAGAGCCAAATAGAGACCAAATCAGAGCTAAAATGAGAGAAAGTATTGGACTTTGATTTACCAAGTGGCCAGAAACTCCAAATACAAGTCTGTCTGTCTGCTGAATGGGAAATTAGGCAACTTACATGTTCACCATAACAATTTAGTCGGACACAAAATTACTGTGAAGTAGAACAGTATGACATAAACTTTGAATTTACATTTATAATAAATCCTTTACGACTGATCTGCTTCTGAACGGACAGTAAGTTATCTCTAATGGCCAGCAGGGGGCGACTCCTCTGGTTGCAAAAAGGAAATCAGATTGTATAGAAGTCTATGAGAAAATGACCCTTCTTCTCAATTGATGTATTACCTCAGTAAACATTGTAAACATGAGTTTATGGTCTCAGTCTCCAGTTCAAGTCGTCTTTAATACAGCATGATGTTCATTTTGTAAATTGTGGTCATATTTAGAGTAAAATAGCCGATAAAGCACAGGGTGCGTTGGAGTGTGGCTCCCTTGTGATTGACAGGTCTCTACCACCGCATTGTTCGGCCTGTGCGTTTTCATCTTACACCTTAAATCTTTTTAAAGTTTGTTAACAGTTCATGAAAATCGGTTTTTAACATTTCTGTTTTGTTAAAAATATATTTTTCAGCATTCAGTTGTAGCTCCAGCCTTGTGGAACTGTCACCTTATTCTTTAGTAGGTAGCAGATAAATATATGTTGAGTAGCATTTCATTATTGTACTTTCCTGGATCCTTCTTGTGCTTGTCCCCGGCCTTTACGATTACTGATGTAAACAAGACCAAGGTGCTGCTTGGCACAATATCACAGAGATTCTTAGAGAAAGCGTAGATGTGTATTTACACAATACTACCATGCTCCGCCACCTAACATCCTGTGTTTTAGTCGTCGTAAAGGAGTGCAGCTACTTTCAAATCTGTAGTAGTAATGTGTGACAATTAAGGTACAGGAAAAGACAACTGACAGTGTTTGACTGTATTTATGGGGAACACTACCCATGAGTGCATGTGAGTATGTGAAGTGGTGTCCAGATATTATGCAAAAAGAGGAGTTTTTGTTCTCATTAATGGATCCACACCTGCCTTTTTTAAAAAGCTATCCCTATCCAAATGTTTTATAAAACAACCAGCTGGGAACAGAGACCATAGATTAGACGAGAGTCAGTCGCAGGTGGAAAAGGGGTGAAGCAATAGATGGGAATAGAATATAGGTAGTTGCTAAGAGAGCACAGTTTGTCATTCCAAGCTGCAGCCTGCGAACGCTCTCACCAAATAAATATTCATGACAAGTGGAAAGGGTCGCTCACTCTCATCCTCCCACCGGTGAAAAAGAAAAAAAAAACGTGTAACTCTCTACGTGAGAAATTACTCTGTCAAGACCCATTTCAGAGCCACAACTCAGCGACCCTGTCCACCCACCGTCCACACATCAGCGCTGCCACAGAGCCTCCGTCTTACGTAATTCGTCCATCTCTTTCCGTTCTCCCAACCCGCTTTCGCTTTCCTTCCACTCTCCACCTGCCTCAGCTTTTCTGCCATCATTACCTCCAAACCTCCAGTCTCTCTTGGTCACCTTCTCTTTTTTCCTTCACTCTCTATCTGTCCCTTCCACTCTGCATCTTTAACCACAACGAGACTGAAGCAGTGTCTGTTGCTCACACGGGTTATTTTGTGTGGTGAATGCAGAGCAGCTCCACGATATGCAATATGTCTAATAAGGTTCTTGATCTTTTGCACAGGAGAGAGAGTTGTTTGACTTTTTGCAATGGCAGACTGAGACAGATAATGATAATGTGATAAATGAGCAGAAAGAAAGAGAGATCCCTGGAGGATTGTTCCTTTCCAACGCAGAGTTGGGGTTCCAGGGATTAAGTCCAACCTGAGAACCAAGAGCCAAGATAAAATAATCAGAGCTGAATCTATGTTAGAAAACGGAACAAGAAACATTTTAGACTTGGCAGTGTGAGGGGCCGTTGTGGAATATGCCAACCATCCTTTTGTTCATGGTGCTTGGAGGGTTGCACTTCAGTCACGCCTGTCGATACAAAGCAACCAAAACCTGCGTGCTGCAATGAGGATGATGAGCTGTAAGCTACACTGACTAAACTAAACAAATGGATTTCCAGCATCGTAAATCCCTCACAGTAGCTACACTGCTAGATTTTCGATCTAAAAAAAGCTATCTGCCAGCTGTGATTGGTTGTTCCTCATCACATAACATGCCATGCTTAACCAATTTTTTATCTTGGTGCTGAAAAATAGGCGCTTGGAAACACTCGCGCACCGTGAGCCTGGCTCTCGCTGTGCCTTCTGCACGTCTTCATTGCCAACAATGGATTTGAGTTTGCAAAACTCCTTACTTTAACAAACATGGATTAACACTAAATAAATGAACATGCTATTATTTATATGTTTGGCCTCCCGTCGCCCGCTGTCTGATAATCCCTCTGATCTTGTAAACTACTACAATGGCACACTCCCATTAAAACCAAAACTGTTTCATTCACACACTCAGCTCCCTGGTATACTCCTGAACTCCACCAAATGAAGTCCTGTAAGCGCCAGCTTGAAAGACTCCGGAAGAAAAACGGTTTAACAGTCCATCTCCAAGCCCACACCGACTACCTTCAACAATACAGACGCTCTCATCTCAGCCCGGTCCAACTTCTACTCTCAGCTCATTCACTCTGGCTCCTCCAACCCTAAGGCTCTCTTCTCCACAATCAACAAACTCCTGAAACCCAAGGACCACACCTCCAAATCCTTCACAGTGAACAAGTGCAACTCTTTCCTCTCATTTTTCCAAACAAAAATTGATACTATTTACAGCAACCTGAACAACTCACCCGCCCTTTCCATTTCTCCACCTGCCCATTTTCCACCCCTCATCCCCTTTCTCAGTTCTCCCCTGTGTCCCCAATGGAGCTGTCTAGCTTCACAACAGGAATGAGAAGCTCCACCTGTATCCTGGATCCCATCCCATCCAATCTGGTCAAGGACTGTCTCCCAGCCATCTCACCACTCATCACAGCAATCATTAACTCCTCCCTCAGCTCTGGCTCAGTCCCTGATACACTTAAACTGGCTGCTGTCACCCCCATCCTCAAAAAACCTGGACTTGAACCTGACACCATGAACAACTTCCAGCCCATCTCCAACCTTCCCTTTCTGTAAAAAATACTGGAACGTGTTGTTGCCGCACAACTGAAAGTCCACCTCATCTGCAATGATCTGTTCGAGCCATTTCAATCCGGTTTCCGCTCACAGCACAGCACTGAAACTGCCCTCCTTAAAGTCACCAACGACCTGCTCCTCTCCTCAGACTCTGGTCACCTCAACATTTTCATTCTCCTCGACCTCACTGCAGCTTTCGACACCATCAACCACAGCATTCTTCTCTTCCCTCAACATCACTGGTACTGCTCTCTCCTGGCTGAAATCATATCTCACAAACAGACAACAGTTCATCAGTATCAACAACTGCACCTCCTCCACCGCTCCTCTGTCCCAAGGCGTCCCCCAGGGTTCATTGCTTGGTCCTCTTTTGTTCATCCTTTACCTGCTCCCTCTTGGAAATATCATACGTCAACACGGTCTCCACTTCCACTGCTACGCTGATGACGTCCAGCTCTACATCTCCACTAAAGCCATCACCACTGCTACTTACTACACTCTGACCAACTGCCTCACTGACATTAAATCATGGATGCAAAGGAGCTTCCTGAAACTCAACTGAAGGCGATTGGATGAACAATCTATCAATGAAGCTCTTATTAAAGTGAGTCGGGAGAAGAGCAAAGAAAACATATTTTCCGAGGTAAAAAGCCCTCAGATCTTGTGCCATTGTGTGCAAGGTAAAGATGCAGCATCAACTCCTGTAATCTGCCAAAACTTTGTGAAAAGAAATGCTAGAGATCAAGTAGCAGACCAACCTAAAAAAAACAGGGTTCACCCCAGCTGTCAGCTCCCTGAGTGGAGGTGAAGAACAGAGACACTCATTAGCACTGCCGAAACAGGGTTCACCCCAGCTGTCAGCCTGAGTGGAGGTGAAGAACAGAGACACTCATTAGCACTTCCTACAGAAGCATGTGTGTGTGTGTGTGTGTGTGTGTGTGTGTGTGTGTGTGTGTGTGTGTGTGTGTGTGTGTGTGTGTGTGTGTGTGTGTGGGTGTGTGTGTGGTTGTGTTTAAGAAACGCTGGATGTGTCAATACATGTGTGAAAATGTGTGTGTTTGTGTCTCACAGAGTAGGAGGGATATGACATGTATGTCATGCATAACCCGAGTGTATGTGATACAAAGTTCTATTAGGGCTCTGTGGGGGCAATTAAAATGGTGGTGGTTTCAGATGAACACACTCAGACAAACACGCACACAATGGCACATAAAGCCCAGATGTCGTATTTCAAAACTACATTTAAGACAAAGTCTCTGGGGGTTAAGGCAAGGTGAAGACTAAGAACTTAGAGTCATGGCTCAGAAAACAATATGGCCATTTCTAAAAAGAATCTGTGTAGATAAGATACTGTAAATCCTATTAAGTTATTATGGGTGGTATTTAGAAATCACACAAGGGATTTAAAGACTATGGAACATTTACAGGGCCAACAAAAGGCAAGGGAGATGTATAGTATGAGACCTTGTGTGTAATTATTGGCAGCAGCATGAGTATTGAACAATATTATTTGTATTTTAAGGTTTATGTTCTGCTGAGTTTTTGAAATGAGTGTCTTGTGAAACAACATAACAAGAGGTTTACTAGTTGGCAGTGTCATCAGACTTGAGTTGGCCAACAAACAGAGGCAGAATCCTGGTTTAAACCAATAATGCTAATTTAAACTACCTGTCAGAAGCAGTCGTAGCTCCAGGGTTTTTTGGCAGCAGAGGCTTAGTTATCTGGAGGACTGGGGAAGCAATATAAACTTTGAGAATTGCATTTATAATTCCTAAAATGCAACTGCCAAAAGCTCCTAAAAACTGGACAAAAGGATGACTTGCCCACAGTAAAAGTTTGAATCGATTTATGAAACAATATCAGAATCAGCTTTAAAGACCAAGTAAGTGTGAACACATACAAGGAATTAGACTCGTGACTTGTGTATAAGACATGTCTTCCATATTCAGTCTTGTTCAGAATAGCACATGAATTGTCATATGATACAGACCTGGCCCATCTTGGTGCAACTCGGGGCTACATAGGCAGCTACTGTACAAGCATAACACACACGCATCTGACTGATCTGTTCTCAGTTGAGCTGCATTGTGGGTATTGCAGGCGCCAAGATTTGAGAAGAAAGAAGAATGAGTGGAATAAAAAAAATCACAATTTCTCTGGTTCTGCTTCATCGGTTTTGATACTGTTTTTGTCCATCGAGAGTGCGACAATGTTATACTGCAGCAGTCCAATGCTAAAGCTTCAGCTCACTACAGTGTGACTGGAGTATGAGTCAGCAGCTCAAATATCCATCTCTGAGTTTCTAAAAATAAATAAAAGAAGATCCTCTTGAACTGAACTCAAATCAGCATATGTGCATATCCAGCAACTATTTTTTCTGTACACAAATCTCTAAAAACACAAAAGGACAATGTTCATTTGTTTTTTTTACTTCTGGGTGATGCTTTAAATATATATATTTTTTATTCCCATAAAACATTCAAAAGCTGGATAAAAACTCAAAGCCTACATTATGTACTTTCTCATCATGACATCGTCATTTTAAAGTCTGCTCTCCCACACACTCATTATCTGTTCTTCTTGGCTAAGTCAAGTTACTTTACAACTTGAGCATAGAGCAGCAGAAGCAGCCTCCACCCACCCACTGCAACAAAAAAACCACAGTTAAGTGCTAGAGCCTCTTCACTTTCAGACTAGGGGAGAGAATACATTGTCTGTGCTTTTCATGTTGAGAGAGTTATCAAGGAGCATCCGCGGTGGAGTCAAACACTTGACATGCGCATTAGTTTTTGAAAGTGCTATGGTTTGTGAATGTTTAGAATAAAAGTCTGTAGAAGGGGTGAATGTAGTCCTTTTATTAACGACAAATTATTTGAGCATTCCCATGGCTGTCTGAGAGCTACGCTATTAAAATCTCAAGAGAAAAGTTTAGTTTGTACTGTATCATAGTTTCTGGTAAATATATATAGTTTGTGAGATAGAGAATAAAAGACACACACACACACACACACACACACACACACACACACACACACACACACACACACACACACACACACAATAAACACACATAAATAATAAGCTCCTCTCAAATTACTTTGTGTGTCCATTCTATCGCTAACTGATGAGTACTAGCTGGTCACTGCAGCTGAATAACAAACTGAAATGTAATCTGATTTAAGCTATGATTCTCAACTCTGCTTCCACTGCTGCTAACTGCTAAGAATGGCCGTTCTCCGCTGCTGCATTACAAGCACAGACTCTCCTGCCTTTTACGCTATTCTTCTCCATTACCGGCTGAGTACACCGTATGTTAGTCATTTAAGCTGAGGAGACTGGTTCCCTCATCATTCTGTTCCTTTTACCCCCATCTGCTTTGAAAAGTCTTTGTCCTTGTCCTCAATTAACTTCAGGGCAGCCTTGGTTTTGATCTTCAGCTTCAGAGATTCCTCTTAGTAACCTAGAGGTCTGAAAATAAATAGTTCAACACTTTGGGATTATTTGAGAAGATTGATACCACACTCAATCAAGACTGCATGGTAAAAATGAAACTACAGCCAGGAGATGGTTAGCGTAGCTTAGCATAAAGACTGCAAACAGGGAGGACCATTTAGCCTAGGTCTGTACAAAGGGGACAACATTCCATTTTCTGCATCAGCACAGCTAAAGCTCACTTATTAAAGACATTATAACTTGTTTGTCCTTGAATATCCGTATAAAACTGTAACAAAACAACAAGTTGTGGTTTTATGGGGTTAAACACTACTTTTACCAGGGGTTTGAACTTGTTGTCATTGAAACAGTTTGGTTTGTGTACGTATTAAACAAACACGATGTATGATAATTATTGTGCTTTAAAGGTAAATTCTGTTGCTTTGGATGGGTTAAGGCTAGCCACTCTCCCCTGCTTCTATTCTTTATGCTAAGCTAAGCTAACCATCTCCCGGCTGGAGCTTTATATTTCGAGTACAAACCTGTGCACGAAAGTGGCATCAATCGTCTCATCTAACTCTCAGCAAGAAGTATAATATACAGTATGTCAGTGCAATTCTTCCCAATATGTGGTGGCTTTTATTATGAGAATGTTCCTCTGTGTGTTTGTGTTTTACAAAATAAGTAGGCTACATGTGCATGGTGACATACTGTAGGTGTACCTGCGTCTGCATCAGAGAGGAAATCTGCATTGCACTCTAAGTGAGCAACACTAGGCCAAGGCAGAATATCATAAATCACAGGAGAGAGCCATGTTAATTTACGTCTCTGTCCTCTGTTGGTAAGAACAAACTGAAGCTGTAATGAATGTGCATGTTCTTTTCCTCAATACCCAAACATAAGATCCTACGATCAGAGCGTTAGCTGGAAATCTATTCAAGCTTTTTGAAATAACTTGTGCTGATTCATTTTTGTTCTAAAAGTCAAACCCAGCCATATTTTATTTCTGTATATGTTCTCTTACAAACAGGTTCAATTGGATGAATTATATGTGTACTAAAAACCTAATTGCACATTGACCCATTATGTAAATGTTTTCAAGGTTAAGACTTTTAAACCTAAAGGTTGGCAGTTTGGGCTCTTATCACATAGTGGGCATTTAAAACCAGCAGTGGCCCGTCCTCTCATTTGTGTCATCTTGGTCAAATACTACAGGTACCATCTGTACACACACTCCAGCTATGACTGAAAATAACACTCTCCCTTTCTCCTCTGGGTCCATTAGAAATAATTATCTCCCATCGATCTTCCAAACCCTCTGTGGAGCTCCAACATGAGCCTGTACTGTCTCAGCCTTCAACTGTCTGTCAACAGTCTTTGTTTGACCTGCACATCCCAGGTCTGTGCAGCATACTGTTTGACTTGTGACAGCCTGCTAGACTTCCTGTAATTCTTGTGGGCTTGTCCCGGCACAGCAGTGGAGCGTGTCTCCTAGTGGGACTCTAGGAAAAAAGAAAAGGCAGAAAAGCCCTCCTTGAGCAGGTCAACCACACAGGGCCCTGTAATGGTGGATGCACTGATAACTGGCCACCCTGTGTGATTCCACCGCTGTGTGAAAAAACCAAGCCGTCAGTACGGGGGCCACCACAGCGGAAAATTGTGTCCAGTAAAGCGTGCAAAGAGGGGAGAGGATGTGACAGTGAAGACATGCAATCCTAATGAAAATCAAATCCAGTCAGCTCGCTCCTCGGAGAGTCCCTGCGGCAGGAAGCCTATAGCGCAGCTGCAACATCCCCTATAGCTGATAAGAGAGGTGAGGCTCAGATAATGACAGGGGTTGTGTGGGGGGGTGACTATAATATGGTGGCAAATCCCTGTTGTCTGGTGAAAACGTATTGTGATTGTAATTGAAAACAGTCTCGCTTTTAATGACGACGATTCATTTCTTTTTGCAGTCCTTTGAATTAGTCAAAGCGTGCACGTGAGGGGGGCGGATGCGACGGCTCTACGGAAATCACAGCGCTCACCTCGCCAGGCCTCCATCAAAACCACAGACTCGACTTCCCCCGTCATTACTGCTGCCTCAGCGTTCCCATGAGTTTCCCAGTGCAACCAACTCCACCAAAAGCCCTTAAGTGTGCTCGCAAATGGCCATCCAAGCACTTATCCAAATGGATTGCGAGCTCCGTGCCCCAAACTCTATGTTTTAATTACTTCAAGTCTGCGAGACAAACTCCTGCATGGATCACCCAATGCAGGAACTCAACGTGGCAGTTTCAGCTTTTTTTTTGGTGGGGGGGGGGCACAAAAGAGTTTGGACACCAATACAGCATAATTGGAAGCTAATGGGCAGCTTATGCAGCGGATGGTGGTGATAGGACCGGCGCTGTAAGCAAGCTGCTGTCAATGTGAGTTGGATTATTGAGAGAAAACACAAGACGGAGTGATCAAAGAGACTTTTTTCTGATCTCTACCAGCCACATGTGTCTTTCAAGCCACAACAATGTTTCATCCCCCCCCCCCGCCAGAAATAGCCTTTAGCCTCTTAATGACTAACACTCCACTCAAGCAGGGCCTTTTGTCTACAGCATCCGAGCAACGGAAAAAAGCTTTGTAGATGAGAATGCTTTCATTTCCAATGAAGAAGGCCCTTCCCTGTGTGTACGTTTGCAACTGGAATGCACCGAGAGTGTCAATGCAGCAGCTCTGTAATGTTCCCTGGCCTCAATACAGCGTAGAAGTAACATCAAAGTGAGCATCATCAGGACGCCACTCAAACAGATTTCAAACAGCTTCATATTATAATTAAACCAGTACGTAGAACTGCCACGGACGAGGTAATTACCAATCCAATGGCATCCCCCCCTTGGCTTGGCTTTTCCCCCCCCTGCTTAATTCTTTTTACCCCATCATTTAATTCATTTGCTAGCTCAAAGCCACGGACCTGCCCGCACTAATATGAGATAAAACTCTGAATGGAAGGACGACATTAATTGTGGCTAAAGGAATTCAACTGAAGTGGCAGCCCTCTCTGTCAGTGGCACGCAAAAGTTGGCTCCCTCTCTCTCTCAAATTTCCCCACATGCTGACATCAAAAGCAATAAGTGGGCAGAGCTATTCCAATTGCCTTGAAGCGACCTGCCTGCGTGGGCACCAACACGGTGCTTTGTGTGCTCGCCTCAAATGAGTCCTCCAATTCCTGTCGGTTTCTTGACAGTCAAGATCAGGGGTTTAAATGGCCACTCTACCTCTACAAAGCACCTTTGCAAAAAAATAAATAAAAAAACACTCTTACCGGGGACCACGCTGGCATAAATGAACAAGCAAACACGCTCACACAAACAGGCACACACACGAAACACACTGCTAAAACACTAAGTGGATCTGAGTGGCAATTATGCTTGACAACCCCTTTAAATAATATCCGGCATTTTGTCGCCATCTAGGTAGCAGGGGCGGTACTGCGCACATCAGGCCAGACAACAAGATTGATTATTTATTTTTTTTCTCAGGTCAAATATGTCTCCCACCTGATGTCTCCTAAAACACTGAAGCAGGGATAATGCAGGGTGGGAGCTAACAGACGGGGGGGAGAAAGGGCAAAAATGAGATTAAAAGATTAGATCGGGTGAACTGCCTACAGACTGGAAAGATGAAGAAAAACACTAGAGACACATTCAGGAGAGCACCAGGAGAGCTGCAAGGAGGGAAATGAGCTGATGAAAAAAAGAATGGGTAAAAAAACGAAATGTAGCAGTGAAGAGAAGAAAAAAAAACGTAAAGTGAGTAAGCTGGAGTGATTTCTTGTAAAAGTTAAGAAGACCTTCTCAGCCATCACTTCCGTTTAACGGCAGAGAGGGATTTGATTACTTCAAAGAAACTTGCTGAACACGGAGTGAAGTGGAAGAGTCATGTTGGGAGAGAAAGGAAAAAAAAAAAGAAGTAGGGCTGAGGCCTTCAAACAGTCTCATCCTGTGCTCGGTGAGTAAAGAGACACATCATAGAATGGGTTTCCTCCGGAGCTTTACAACCAATGTTAAAGTCAAGGTGATGATATGATTGTCTGGGTTTAAGACGGTCTGTAGCATTCCTGACTACCTTGATGTCTGCAACAAAGGTGCAGCCTTGTTTGTCTTCTCCAAATAACACAGTGTTTGAGGTGTTTTTCTACCACTAGCCTCAGAACCAGTTCAGAATCAACTGGAAAAGGGGCACTTTCAAAACCAGTGTCAACATAGAATTATTATGGACAGGAATCTAACAATCACAGAGGATTAAGAAGTGAGAAATGAGAAGCTTTATAAAGTGCTACGATCAGCAGAAATGTGAGCGTGTGTGTGTGTGTCCGCATAAAGAATGCAGCCCAAACAGCATCCATGATTAATCAGCATGATGCAAGTCTCTGCCACCAACTGATCTTCTATTCTTTTAGCTTATCTTTGCAAACCGAATCTGTCTGTTATAGCATATGACATGTATGAGCAAATATACACACTTACACTGCAATGTACATAGTACGTGATAGAACGGTGTTGATTCCGGTGTTGCGACTGAATCAACACCTTTCTATCACGACAGACACTGAATATTATAATCCTAATAAAGCTAGGATTTATTTCACAGCTTAACATGCTGGATTGCATGTGACTGGGCCGCTGTTTTATCAGTGCACAGATTTACCACCATAACATTTGCTTTGGGTGGCATTTGTATCACGGATGAGATTTTCTTTAAAACTTCTTAATTGTTAAGTTTCTTGTTTGACTAGCTAAGCAGATCTTGTGCAAGTTTTGAACTTATTTTCCCCTTATCAAAAGGTTTAGTGTGCCGAGTTAAGGCAAACTAAATATTAGTATGCCAGAGGTGGACTAATCCATAGGGAATAGTGCAAGGTAAGCATACACGGGGCCATGCATCACATACTCTCAGCAGAGTGTTCAGATGTACTATCAAAAATTTCTAGAACCTCATTAAACTCTAAAATTGCCACCCTGAAAAAAAAATATCTCAGGGGGAGCAAGAAAAAAACCCACAAATGCTTTTTTAGGTGTTCATCTAAATTTGTGTGTAAAGCCTAATTGGGGCTAGGTCACGTTGTAAGCTAGTGGTGTTGTGTTTCCCCCTGGGGTACTTATTACAGCACAGTGGATAACTGTTTGCATTTTCCCCCCCAATGTTCCATTTAGTCTGATAAGTGCAGTAAATATGAGGGGAGAGAAAACAGAAGCTTCTTTTGCTTCTTTCTCCAGAATAAAAACGTGCAGACAAACTACACCAAGGCTTTGATTTTGGATCCATCAATCTGCGGAAAACACCCCACCTACCAATACACTCATGAAAAATAGATCAGCTGGCAGAAAAGCTCCATCGCCTTCTTTTGACCCCTGTGGCTGCAATTAACAATGCAGTCAGTGATGAAAAGCTAGAGGATTCACTGACCTATGCTAAGTGGCTCCTTTTCATGCCTCAAGAAGGGACTGCAACCCACCTATTACCTTAACCAAACAAGAGTGCATCACACACACCAACAACGGAGCAGCACTCAGTGAAGAAAAGGCTAAAGCGACTTACAATATCTAACTGCTACTATCATCAGCGGGAAAAAAAACTACTCATGTGGAAGAAATGGGACCCCGCAGTACCACCACCCCCCACCCCCCCTTTTTACATGAATACTCCCACTGTGCTGCCGTCGGCTTCGCACACACTCCGTGGCGATGGAGAGGAGTCATCACAATCACGCCGAAAAAAAAGAAAAGAAACTTCGCCTCCTGCCAAACATAGGCTTTTTGTGTGTGTGTGTGTGTGTGTGTGTGTGTGTGTGTGTGTGTGTGTGTGTGTGTGTGTGTGTGTGTGTGTGTGTGTGTGTGTGTGTGTGTGTGTGTGAGACAGGGAAAAAAAGGGAGGGGAGGACATATCTGGATGTTTGTGAGTGTGGCGACGAGACAGACAAACAGAGTGGGTGAATAGCTCATGAATATCTGTAATGTGTTACAGAGAGTGTTTGTCAGAGTGGATGGCGGAGGAGGAGGAGGAGAAGGAGAGACGGAGAAAGTGAGGGGTGGGAGCCGTGTCTCTCCTCCTCACACACTTTAGATTTTGTATGTGGTTTAAAGGGGAGGTACACAGCTGCTTTGTGTTTCTGCCGCTATCTCTACCTTGGTATCTATGTGGCTCTTTGTCACACACACTGTTTTATCTGGTTGCTTGTTCATCTGCTTGTCCGACCACAAAATTGACAAGAGGGAGAACAAACCGAGAGGAGAGCGTGATCAACTGGAGGGACAGCGTCGCATTGTTCTGTTGCGTCCCTCACACATGGTGACTGAGGCCTTTTGTGTGTGTGTGTGTGTGTGTGTGTGTGTGTGTGTGTGTGTGTGTGTGTGTGTGTGTGTGTGTCTGTGCTTTCTCTACCCACTACTCATCAGCACTCACAAATAAGCCATTAATCCACTCAGGATGCAGGGTTTTCGCTTTTTTTTCCTTCTTTTTTTTCGCTTGGCACATTTCACGATTAACACCACGCCGTGTCCATCGGCGTTTTGCATAATTAGGTCACTTATATCAAATACAGGCGGATTCTAATGGAGCGCTAAGGGGACATATTTACTTTAATTACTACTCTCGCTATCTCCATCCCTCATCGGCCACCGCCCTTCATCCTCCTCTCATCATCCACTTCCCTTACTCGGGAGAGCGGGCCGGCAACGTCGAGGGAGAGAAGATTGAAGACGACTGTGTTTCTCCTCAAAGGTCACACTCTCCCACGGCGGAGTTAAGATAGCGTTTGACCTTAAATCCCATTGCGGTGCAGTGCTGCTCAACCACAGTCGCAGGGGAACCCGCGGTTAAATATAAAAAAAACTCTCTGTGTTTCGGGCTCTCCCATTAAAAGAAAAAAATATGTCATTCACTGCTTGTGTGTCTTTTGTGGCTGTCAAAATTGAAAACTTTCTCTACAATTTTTCAAAACTCTTAAAGTGGCCCTATTATGCTTTTCCACTTTTTCCCTCTTCTTTAGTGTGTTATATATTTTTACATGTAAAAGGTCCGTCGAGTGTAAAACCTGAAGTCCACGCCTAAAAGGAGTTACCCTCCCCCTCAGAAGCTCCTGAGCTGCCTGAAATGGCTCCATTGAATTCTCTCCTTCACTTCCGTAACTTTATGAGGTCACAATGTTACAGAAGTGACGTAAAAGTACTTCCGGCTAGTTTGGCCCTCAAACAACAAAAGAGAGAGACATAGCTGAAGCTCCGGAGGAAGAGTTTTTTGCAATGTGAAACGTTGACCAATCACAACAGAGCGGGCTAGCTGACCAATCAGAGCAGACTTTGCTTTCTGGCGGGAGGAGAAAGCGCTACAACAGAGCATTTCAGAGAGAGGGTGAGAAGAGGTGCTGCAGGACAGCAGGATGAGAAAACAAGGCGGATTATGAGCATTAACGCATATAAACATGTTGTAACTGTAACTATAAAATATGCACCCGGAGAATAGCATAATAGGGCCTGTTTAACACTTTATCCAGCTGCTGGGCCATGGGGGCTGAAACACCAGACGCCAATGAGGGAGGAGATGAAGGAGTAAGAAAGGGTGAGGAAGACACCCTGAACTGAGTCAGCCAAAGTCAGAAAATCATCCTGTCTTAATAACCGGCGCTCCACATGACTGTCACCATTAGCCCTCGTAGCTTGTCACACTGCTGCTCCTCGACCAGACTCCTTTTGTAAAACAGCCCACCGAAACGTTACAGCACTCGGCAACAGAAAGGTGGCAGGTCTGAAAGGATGAGTGGCACGCAGAAAACCTTCTTGGGAAGAGACGAGAGGTTAGCCGAAGGTCAGCTCTGAAGGGATGATTCATTGTGAGCGGTGATGGACGCGACACGACTCCATCTGTACGGCGCATAAAAGAGGAAGCCGCGGGAAAGAGCGGCGGGCTGCAATATACACTGAGCATCCTTCATCATCCTCAGCAGAGGGTGATATATAAGACCTGTATGACTGAACACTAAAACCTACACATGATTAGAAAGGGCTCAATCTATAAATGGAGAAGAAAAGTCCACTCTTTTTGATAATTCCAGATCAATGAACCGCCCCTAGGACTGAGTGAGGGGGAGACAGAACGGAGGTGGGAGGGAGGGAGTCAGAGAGGATAAAGGAATAAAGTGCGGCTGTCTGTGTCAGGCGTCTCTAAGGGGGTGTGTACGTGTTTGTGCATGTGTCACTGCGAAGGTCAGCCCTCTTTATGAGCAAAAGAACACCGTGGACCGTCTTTAGTGACACACTTGAAACACTTTTCCTGGAGACGTCCCTACTCTCTCTCCCACTATTTCTCTCCCCCTCTCTCCCTCTGTGCTTAAAGCGGCTTAAACAGGAACTTTAACAGTCCGTTGGCCACTGCGCCCATAAACGTCCATGACAGCAAATCTTCCCCCAGCAGACACGCCCAGGTGCCATCCCAGAATTTAAACTGTGAGTGTAGCTGTCCTCAGCAGTCGACTGGTGGAAGAGAGAGAGAGAGAGAGAGAGAGAGACATAGTGACGCCAGAAAATGACGGCGAGCATTTTGAGGAAATAAACGGGGGGGATTAAAGGTCTGTAAATCACATTAATGGAAGTAAAAGACTAGGTTGAAAGAGTGGGAGGACGTAAAGCAGAATGAAAGGTGTGTGTGTGTGGGGGGGGCAAACGTACAAGACAGACAAAGAGGAGGGGGAGGAATCGATGTGGCAAAAAGGAGAAAAAAAAAAGAATAGGAGAAAAGTCCATGCACCTGCAGCTCCCAGCTGTGCAGTGCTTACTCTGAATCATTGCTCCACCCGGAGAGACTGCTTAGCGTTTCATTTGGAAAAACAGGGATTTATTGCCCAGGAAGGGGGGCTGCTACTGGCACGTGTGAGGGAGGATTGGGTTGGTGGGAGGCAGGTAGGAGGGTATGGAGGCTTTTTGTGGAGAGGAACCTGTCTCCCTACCTGAGCATCTAGAAATAAGAGTAACCTCGTTCCATCCCACGCACTATAATAAGGCAAAATTGGACGTTCCAGTGATTTGGAAAGGGGTGTGGGAAAAGGCACTCGTGATTTGCATGTGAGTCAGATGAAATAAGTGTTAAGTTGTGAGTTTTCCAGAAAAGCCAGGATAGCTGAGTGTTGGACTCGCTGGAGGGGAAAACATGCGATGAACGCTTTCCTTGGATTGCATTAACGTGCTTAATTCTCTTTATGGATTCCTTTTACATGTGGGGAAGTAATCAAGATATTTATTGTTACGGCTTCTGGTGGTACAGCCCGAGGATAAGAGATTCCCTAACGGAGCTGGGTCAGCCTGTAAAAAAGGCTGCTAGAGCTGGAGGCCAAAGGCCAGGCGGCATCAGACATCTCACCTGCTACAGATCTGGCACTGTGTCTTTGAGTGAGCAAGTGCATGCGTGCAAAAACATATTACCCCAAAAAAAAATAAAAAAAAATATATATATATATATATATTGTCTTAGTTTTGAAGGAAGTCTCTTCATAGTATATCTAGTCAATGGAAAGCCTCCGGATGGGAGGTGCGGAGTGCATTTGTGTTCAAGGCGGGGCAGGTTCAAAATCAATAAAAAACATTGAGTTAAATCATTTCTTGGTAGGCACTATTAGCCTGAATCATGACCGCCTCAGATCAGGAGATCGAACAACAGACGCGGAAATGAACCGAAGGCTTATCCAATTAAAAATGAATAATGCACAGCAGAAACATGTGCGCTAAGCCTACACAGGTCAAACAAGAAAATGCCAAATGAGCTGTGTTGTCTGCTGCCTCTCACAACAACTTGCAAGAGAACGAGAGAGAGAGAGAGAAGAGAGAGAGAGAAGAGAGAGAGAGAGAACGAGAGAGAACGAGAGAGAGAGAGAGAGAGAGAGAAGCAGCGCAACAACATGGTTTTCCCAAATGAGCTGTTTGCCTGCCACGCTTCGGGGCTCTCCCATTGTTGCCGCGTTCAGGAAATACTCTCAGCCTGGTTATTTTAAAATTAGCTGCCACTTAAACTTTTGCAGAGTGCCGTGAGACGCACCGCTGTCATTAGAGTAAAGTAGGACTACACGGCGATGACTTAAATGGTAATTGTCACTGATCTTTAGGGAAGGTGTGTGTGTGTGTGAGTGTGTTTTTGTTTTTCTCTATCTGCCTGGTGAGTTCAGAGGTCAAAAGAGGTGGAGAAGAATGGCAAGGGCGGAGGTTTTTTTGCTCTAGAGTGCACAGACGCGTACAGAGATGTCACAGAGCCTAGGTGCAGCCCTTCTCCATGTCAACGTTCTTCTCAAGACATGAATGGCAGACACAGCTGTTCAGAGTTACCT